>NC_091419.1:5270319-6587899 GCF_032191515.1 Phaenicophaeus curvirostris | reverse complement strand
GATGGGGGGCAGGATGGGGATGGGGGTGCAGGATGGGGATGCAGGATGGGGATGGGGATGGGGATGGGGGGCAGGATGGGGATGCAGGATGGGGATGGGGATGCAGGATGGGGATCAGGATGGGGATGGGGATGGGGGGCAGGATGGGGATGCAGGATGGGGATGGGGGTGCAGGATGGGGATCAGGATGGGGATGGGGATGGGGGGCAGGATGGGGATGCAGGATGGGGATGGGGGTGCAGGATGGGGATGCAGGATGGGGATGGGGGGCAGGATGGGGATGCAGGATGGGGATGGGGGTGCAGGATGGGGATGGGTCTTGGGGGTGCAGGATGGGGATGCAGGATGGGGATGCAGGATGGGGATGGGGGGCAGGACCCCGCCCCAGCCGGGCGGAAGCGCCGCCTCCCCGAGGCCTCACGCGGCGCGCGCCCCGCGGGGCCGCGGACCAATCGGAGCGGGGCCTCGGGCACAAGCCCCGCCTCCCCGCCGCCTCGACCAATAGGAACCGAGGAGGGGCGGGGAGGGGCGGGGCTGGGGCCTGAGGGGGCGGGGCGGCGGCGCTCATGGCGCTGAGGAGGGCGCTGGGCGCCGCGGGGCGCAGGTGGGGGGCACCTGGGGAGGGGGATGCACCTGGGGAGGGGGGACACGGGGTCTGGGGGCGCCTGGGGAGGGGCTGCACCCGAGGAGGCGTTGCATGGGGTCTGGGGGCACCTGGGGAGGGGGTGCACGAGGTCTGGGAGCACCTGGGGAGGGGGCTGCACCCGAGGAGGCGTTGCATGGGGTCTGGGGGCACCTGGGGAGGGGGCTGCACCCGAGGAGGCGTTGCATGGGGTCTGGGGGCACCTGGGGAGGGGGTGCATGGGGTCTAGGGAGGGGCTGCACCTGGGGAGGGGGTGCATGGGGTCTAGAAGCACCTGGCGAGGGGGATGCACCTGGGGAAGGGTGCATGGGGTCTAGGGGTACCTGGGGAGGGGGCTGCACCTGGGGAAGGGTGCATGGGGTCTAGGGGTACCTGGGGAGGGGGCTGCACCTGGGGAGGGGGTGCATGGGTTCTAGGGGTACCTGAGGAGGGGTCTGCACCTGGGGAGGGGGTGCATGGAGTCTGGGGGCACCTGGGGAGGGGGATGCACCTGGGGAGGGGTGCATGGGGTCTGGGGGCACCTGGGGAGCGTGGGGCATGTGGGGAGGGGGAGCACAGGGTCTGGGGGCACGTGGGGAGGGGGTGCACCTGAGGAGGGGTGCACAGGGCCTGGGGGCGCCTGGGGAGGGGTTGCATGGGGTTTGAGGGCACATGGGGAAGGGATGCACGGGGTCTAGGGGCACCTGGGGAGGGGGATGCACCTGGGGAGGGGGTGCATGGGGTCTAGGGGCACCTGGGGAGGGAGGTGCATGTGGCGAGGGGGTGCATGGGGTAAGGGGGGGGTTCACGGGGTCTGGGGGCACCTGGGGAGGGAGGTGCATGTGGCGACGGGGTGTGTGGGGTAAGGGGGCACCTGGGGAGGGGGGTGCATGGGGTAAGGGGAGGGGTTCACGGGGTCTGGGGGCACCTGGGGAGGGGGTGCACGGGATGGGGGCTGCACCTGGGAAGGGGAGTGCGTGAGGAAAGGGTGCACGGGATGGGGGGGTGCGGAGAGGGGCTCACCCTCCTGCCCCCGCCCCAGATACCTGCCCCATGGCAGGGGGGCGCAGCGCCTGTGCTCGGCAGCGCCGGGGGACACGGTCTTCGCCCTCTCCTCGGGCCACGGGCGCTGCGGGGTGGCCGTCATCCGCACCAGCGGCCCCGGCAGCCGCGGGGCCCTGCACAGCCTCACCGGGCGCCCCGAACTGCCCCCACCCCGTGTCATGGCCCTGCGGCGCCTCCGGGACCCCGACACCCACGAGACCCTGGACCGCGGCCTCGTCGTCTGGTTCCCAGGTGGGGCTGATGTCGGGGCTCGGTGCCTGGGGAGGGGGTCTCGGTGCTTGGGGAGGGAGCCTTGGTGCCTGAGGAAGGGTCTCAGTGCTTGGGGAGGGGGTCTCAGTGCTTGGGGAGGGCATCTCAGTGCCTGGGGAGGGAGTCTTGGTGCCTGAGGAAGGGTCTCAGTGCTTGGGGAGGGGGTCTCAGTGCTTGGGGAGGGAGTCTTGGTGCCCGAGGAAGGGTCTCAGTGCTTGGGGAGGGGGTCTCAGTGCTTGGGGAGGGGGTCTCAGCGCCTGAGGAAGGGTCTCAGTGCCTGGAGAGGGGGTCTCAGTGCTTGGGGAGGGCATCTCAGTGCCTGGGGAGGGAGTCTTGGTGCCTGAGAAAGGGTCTCAGTGCCTGGGGAGGGGGCTCGGTGCTTGGGGAGGGGGCTCGGTGCTTGGGGAGGGGGCTCGGTGCTTGGGGAGGGGGCTCGGTGCTTGGGGAGGGGGTCTCAGTGTCTGAGGAGGAGGTCTTGGTGCCTGAGGAAGGGTCTTTGTGCTTGGGGAGGGGTTCTCGGTGCCTGGGGAAGGGTCTCGGTGCCTGGGGAAGGGTCTTAGTGCCTGGGGAAGGGGCTCGGTGCCTGTTTGGGGTCTCAGAGCTTGAGGGGGGGTGTCTTGGTGCTCAGTCAGAGGTCTCAATGCTTCGGGAGGGTATTTAGTGCCCAGTGGGGGTCTTGGTGCTTAGGGAGGCGTCTTAGTGCCTGGAGAGGGATCTTGGTGTGGGTGAATGGGGGGGGTCTCAGTGCCCAGGGAGGGGTCGTGGTGCCTGGTGGAGCTCTGGGTGCTTGGGGAGGGGGTCTTGGCAGCCAGTCGGAGGTCTCAGTGCTTGGGGAGGGGTCTCGGTGCCTGGCGCAGCCCCTCTTGCCTTCCTGGCACGGTGGAGCCGGTGCTCCGGGCTCAGCACTGGCCCCTTCGCACCGATCCTGCGCGGAGCTGCTGGCGGGGGTTTGTCCCGAGCCCCCCAAGAAGCCCCTGGGATTTGGAGCCACATGTGCTGCCCTGTGAGGGGGTGGGGGGGGATGGGAAGGGATCCATCGCGGGGCGAGCTCGCGTCGGGGGGCTCAGCCAGCGCCCCCCAAGCCACGTTACCCCCCACCCACAGGCCCCCAGAGCTTCACGGGCGAGGACTGCGCTGAGCTGCACGTGCACGGGGGGCCGGCGGTGCTGAGCGGGGTGCTGCGGGCGCTGGGTGAGGCTCCCCCCTTCCTTCCCTCCGCGGAGGAGCCCCCCGGCTGGGCTAGCGGGGTTCACGCCGGCGCTGCCAGGGCGCTTGCCGGGGCTGCGTCCCGCCGAGCCCGGAGAGTTCACGCGCCGAGCCTTCCGCCGCGGGAAACTGGACCTGACGGCGGCCGAGGGGCTGGGGGACCTGATCCACGCGGAGACCGAGGCGCAGCGGCGGCAGGCGCTCCGGCAGGTGGACGGCGAGCTGGGGCGGCTCTACGGGCGCTGGAGCGAGACCCTCACCCAGGTACTTCAGGGGGGGCCCCGCAGACCCCAACCCGCCTGCGTCCGGCGGGGGACGCGGGGCCAAACCGTCCCCGTGATCCCCAGGCTCTCGCCCACCTCGAAGCCTACATCGACTTCGGCGAGGATGACGCCGTGGAGGAAGAGGTCTTGGCTCGAGGTGAGGCCGGTGGGGCGGTGATGGGGGGGCAGGACCCTCATCCTTGCTGTCCCCCCCCCCATGCCACGTGTCCCCCCGCAGTGGATGCCGCTGTGCGGGCGCTGGCGCAGGAGATCGGGACCCACCTGCAGGACGGGCGGCGCGGGGAGCTGCTCCGCGGGGGGCGTCCACGCCGTCATCGCCGGCCCCCCCAACGTGGGCAAGAGCAGCCTCCTCAACCTGCTGTGTGAGTGGGGGGCTGCTCGCCACAATCCCCCTCCCCGGCAGTGGCGGCAGACGCCGTCCCCACCCCAGCGAGGGCAGGGGTCCCCTCGCCAAGGCAGCGTTGTCCCCCCCTGCCATCCCCAGGCCAGCGCCCCGCAGCCATCGTGTCGCCGGTGGCGGGGACGACGCGGGACGTGGTGGAGGTGGCGCTGAACGTCGGCGGTTACCCCTTGGTGCTGAGCGACACGGCCGGGCTGCGCGAGGCCACCGACCCCGTCGAGCAGGAGGGGGTCAGCCGCGCGCGGGAACGGTGAGGCTGGGGGCGCGGGGGCGGGGGTCCCCGTCACCGCAGGGGCTGGGGGGCGTGGGGAGGTGGCAGGATGCAACCCCTCATCCCCGTGTCCCCGCAGGCTGAAGCAGGCGGACCTGGTTCTGGCTGTCCTGGACGCCGCAGCGGTGCCGGCCGAGCCAGCGGGGCTGGGGGCGGCTTTGGGGTCCCTGCTGCCCCCCAAAATGCCCCCCTGCATCCTGGTGCTCAACAAGGCTGACCTGCTCGGGGGGGACGGGGCCGCTCTGCGCGGCGCCTGCGCCCACGGGGACCCCCTGCCCCCCGCCGCCCTCGTGTCCTGCAAGACGGGCGAGGGGCTCGACCGCCTCCTGGAGCTGCTGGCGCGGCAGCTGGCGCGCCTGTGAGTGGGGGGGACACCGGCCGCCCCATCGCGGTGACACCCCCGCGTCGCTGCGGTGCGAGGGGGTGCTCCGGGCTGGATTGTGACCCCCCCTTTTCCAGGTGCGGGGACCCCCTGGCCGGCTCGCCCAGCCTGACGCGGAGCCGGCACAGCGGGCACCTGGGCGAGTGCGCGGCGGAGCTGGCACGATACGAGCCCGAGCGGCGGCAGGACCTGGCGATGGCGGCGGAGCGGCTGCGCCTGGCGCGGAGGCACTTGGGTCGCATCACCGGCCACGTGGGCGCCGAGGAGGTTCTCGACATCATCTTCAGGGACTTCTGCGTTGGCAAGTGAGGGGGTCCCCGGGCTGCGGTGCCCCCAGGAGCGAGGACTCCGGGCTGGTATTAAACCATGGTGCCTTTGGTGGCTCCGACATCCTTCCCCCTCCCTGGTGCCGTGGGATTCCTCATCCTCATCCCAGGCTGCGGTGTTTTCCTGGCTGGTGGGAGCGTGTCCCCAGCCCCGAGCATGGAAAAAAATACTAGGAGAGGCCCCGTTTCCTGGCCCGGAGGACAAAGAAGGAGCTGGAGCGGCTGGAAGGGAAAAGCCACCCCTGGGGACACAGGGGACGCAGGGCTTGGCATCCCCGTGGGGTCCATCCCGGCACCCCAGGGACGCCCCCAGCCCTGGGGACGCAGCGTGGTGGTCTCGGCCCCAGCCCAGGGACCCCTGGGAGCCCCCACTTCATGAACGCACCGGGCAGCTCTGGGCTCTGCGACACCAAAGGTGGGGGATCCCCTGGGACACCCTCAATCTCCCTCCCTCAGAAGCACTTGATGCTCTCAAGATCGTTTATAGCGGAGCTCCAGGAGCTCCTCTGGCAGCGAGCGGGTCCCCCAGCTGTGGGGGCCCCCCAATCCCACCCTGGGATTCCCGGAGCTGGGCAGGGATGGGAGATGCTCGGGCAGCGGTGGGAGCGTCTGGGTGCGCATGTCCGGGGTGGGATGACCCTCAGGGGACCCAGATGGGCCTTGGGGACCTAAACGGGACGTGGGGACCCTGCTGGGTCCCGGGGGTGCTGGATGGGGACAGCCTGGGAATGCTGGCGAGGTGCTGGGGGGAGGTGGCGGGCGGGCCTCCTGGAAGGCAGGAAAAGCTCTTTCAACAGGAAAGAGTGGGAAGCGTGGCTGTAAATCAGTGAGTGGCAGGCGGCGATTCATCAGCGCGCTCGGCGCGTCCTGCGCCCGCCGCTGTGCCCCGGCCCCACGCCCTGGCGTGCCGAGGGGGCTCGGGGACAGGATGGGGCTGCCGGAGCTCGCCAGCCAAGGATTTTCCGCTCGCTCGGCCTCGCGCGCTTCCCGCTAGCGCGTCGGGAAAGCCCAGGGCCATGGCACGTGAAGCCGGGACGGGATGTTCCCAGTCCCCATCCCGGCTGTGACCTCCGCGCGCCCCCCCAGGCATCCAGGCACGCGTGTGACGAGCTGCGTCGGTGCTCAGCGCTGGCTCTATTTACAGTCTCCGAGCGCACGGGTACACGCGGGAGAGGGGAGGAGCGCGGGGGGTCAGGGAAGGGGTCAAGGAAGGGGTGGCCCTGGCCCCCAATATGCTGGTGGCCCCCACCTGGGGCAAGGGGATGGTGACACCGGTGCCGGCCGCTTGCTTCTGGTTGAGATTTGCCGTCCGTGCTGCGAGAAGCACCTCCTGGGCTTGTCCTCGAGCCCCTTGCTGCCGTTCGCCGTGCGCCGCTCGGCCGTTAGCCGCTGCGGAGAGGGCAGGATCAGGCCCCGGCGCCGCTTGCCCCTCCGCCCGCACCAGCCCGATGGGTCCCCAGCCCGGCCCCCCTCACCTGGGGTTCTTCAGGGTGGACGTGTACTGCTCCATGATCTTCTGCACCGACCGCTGGATCTCCTCCACGTTGATCTTGCCTGGTGGGATGGAGCAGCGGGGCCTGAGCAGGGCTGGTGGCTCCCAGCGCGGTGAGGAGCTGGTGCCACAGCTACCCCCAGCCCCGGGACTCACCCATGTTCCCAAAGATGCCCTGGTTCCTCAGAACGTCCACGTAGGAGCCCGTGCCGGCGAAGGGTCCTGGCTGCACGCTGCTGCCCGGCACTCGTGAGCCTGGGATGTCAAAGAAGCTGTCCAGCTGTGGAGGAGAACATGTGGTGGCCCTCAGCGTTGGCACCGCTGGCCGAGGGGGCCCGAGGGGGCACCAGCAGCTTGGGCCCCACAGGAGGGTGTTTGTAGAAGAAAGACGGGTGTGCAAAAGCTCATAGAATTGTTTGGTTGGAAGAGCTTTGAGATCATTGAGTCCAACTGTCCCCGTCCGCTACTAAACCATCACTGAGCCCCTCATCTGCCTGGTCTTTTAAACCCCTCTGGGGATGGGGACTCCACAACTTCCCTGGGCAGCCTCTGCCAGGGCCTGAGAGCCCTTTCCGTGAAGGAATTCTTCCTAATATCCAATCTAAACCTCCCCTGGTGCAACTTGAGGCCATCTCCTCTTGTACTATTGCTTATTACTTGGGAGCAGAGACCAACACCCCCCTCGCCACAACCTCCTTGCAGGCGGTTGCAGACAGCAATGAGGTCTCCCCTCAGCCTTCTCCAGGCTCAATGACCCCAGGTCCCTCGGTTGTTCCTCACAAGACTTGTTCTCCAGCCGCTTCCCCAGCTCCGTTGCCCTTCTCTGCACACACTAGGTGCTCTGGAAGGTGCCTGGGATGTCCCCACGCCCCAGCAGGTCCCTCACCTTGGAGCCCATGCAGAAGTTGAGCTGCTCCTTGAGGTACCCCGCCTGTGCAGCGGCTTTGCTCTTCTCCTCTAGCTCCTTGCTGAGCTTCTCCTTCTCCCCCAGCAGCTTCTTCTTCTCCTCCTGGCCGCCCTTGACCTGTTTCTCCGCGTCCTGCAGCCGCTTCTCCAACTGCTGCTTCTCCCCGGAGCAGTTGAGGTGGCACTGGCGCAGGTTCATGTCGCAGACGTTTTTCCCCACGTATTTGGTCTCTCGGTCCTGCTGCCAGAGGAAAAGCCCCTCGACCCGCTGCGTCAGCCGGCTGAGCTCCTCGTGGACGATGTTGCAGCTGTAGGGGCTGAGCCTATCCTTGATGCGCTGGAAGGAGAAGCCCATGTCGGTCCTCAGGGTGCTGCACTCGCGCTTCTGCTGCTCCAGGTTGTCTTTGGTGTACTCGCAGTCGACCTCGGTGGCGTGCAGCCTCTGCTTGCAGGTTTCCTTCTCCTGGCTGGTTTGGGTCAAGGTGTCACCCGCTCTGCGGCAGTTTTCCTCCAGCTCCTTCTTGGCCAGCGCTGTCTGGTCCAGCTGGCTCCGCAGCGTCGCCTTGTCAGCTGCACGGGGAGGGGACACGGGGTTGGGGTGCGCGGTCCCCACCGGCCCCCGACCCCCATCTCAGGGTGACACCCCGGTCCAGGGAGGGGGCAGACCCCCAGGCTGCGGTGGGTCCTCAAGGGGTGCTGGGAGGCTCCCCAGGGGATGGGAAGGGGGTGCCCGGGGTTGGGGGGAAGCCCCTTACCGCTGCAGCTGGCGTTGATGAGGCTGATGGTCATATGGCACTCGTCCAGCTTCGTCTTCTGGTAGAAGATGATCTTCATCATCTCCTGCAGCTGAGGTGGGGGGAGGAAAGGGAAGGGGGTCAGAGCATCCTGCGAGAGCCCTTGGGCATTACCTTGCTCCCCCGGGGCTGGTGGGGCAGGGGAGGAAGAGGACGGGGGCCAGAGCATCCTTGGGAATCATCTCGCTTCTCCCAGGCGGTGATGGGAGCACCGGGAGTTGGGGAGGAGGAGGAAGGGAGTATGAGATGGAAAACCCATCAGCCGGGGTCTGGCTCTGGGGTGCCAGGCTGAGGCCACCCTGGGGTGTCAGCAGCACCAGGAGGTTCTGACCTCTGTGGGGTGAAGCGAGGTCCCAGCTCCCAACACCCACGGAAGGGGCTCTACCCCCACCCCAGCTCTCCCTGGGAAGGGGTCTCACCTTGGGGATGGGGTTGAGGGGCTGGGTGCTATTGCACTTATCCAGGTCTCGCTGCACCTTCTGGGCGAGGGCCTGCAGCCCTTGCTTCTCCTTGAGGGTGGCGTTGAGGGTGCGCGTCAGGTTGAGGTTCTTCCCGCTGAGGGTGATGATCTTGCTGTAGCGATCCTGGAGCTGCGCCTCCAGCAGCCGGAGGTGCGTGTCCGTGCCCGCTTGCGCGTTGCCGTACACCATGAACAGCACCAGCCCCAGGATGATGAGGAATTGGATGAGGGAGGTGAAGAGGAAGATGTACTTCACGTAAAACCCGCAGTCCCGCTTGGGCATCACCTCTTTCGCCTCCAGACCGAACTTGGCCATGGCGTAGCTGCTCTTCTCCATCTCGCCGATGCTCTGCGCACCCCACCCCGCGGCGGCAGCCCCTTTCAACGGGGCCACGCCGGGGCGGAGCTCCCTCCCACTGCTGTGTTTATATTGCTCCATTTAATATTTCCTTCTGCTGGGCTCCTTCCTGCCTCTCCGGATGCCTCTGACCCGCCGGGTTATCACGACGCAGCTTCTGTTTGCGGGACGACTATTGTTCCTGGTTGCTAACGGACGGGAGCGAAGGCTGGGACCCTGCTCCCCCCGGCCCAGGTGTCGGGACCTGGCGCGTCACTGGGACCAGTTTGCACCCTGAAGTGGTCCCCAGCGTGGTGGGACGTGGGGGCGACTGGACAATGGGCCCCTGGGAGGGGGCAGCGTGGGCTGCGACCGCCACGTCCCACTCATGGGGTGATGGAGGAGGATGCCCTGCCCAGACCAGGCGCTCGGGTTGGTCCCGGCACCACGTCCTCGTGGTGGGACGGTGGCACCGACATCCACGCTGGACCTCGCTGCTTCGCCAGGTCAGTGGCGCGCAGGGATTGACGCTCCACATCTGCTGTCCCGCTCCTCGCAGGGGAAGGATGTGGGATGTGGCTTGCGGGCTGCGGGGAGAGTGACGCGGGGCCGTGGGGTGAAGCCACCGGTGGGTGCTGCCACCCTCGTGGTGTCACGGACTCGGTAGGACCTGTGGGTGCCAAACGTGATGCCTCACCCTGCGTTTGCTAGAGGGGATGGTTTGATCAATGAGGAACAACCATATCTTGAGAGACAGATGGTTGGGTGGTGGTGGTCGCTCAAATCAGCTGAGTCATTTACAACATCGTCTTTGTAGAAGATTGAAATGTGTATTAAACAACGGAAACAACGTCTTATGGGGAAGGTAGAAAGAGTGAGGATGAAAAGCAGGAAAAGGGCAGCATCCTGACCTAGCTTTGCATTCAAGAATTCCATGTGGATTTCCTATTCCCCAATAGCTTCAACCCCATGTCAGTAGCTCCAAGATTATTCAGCCCCATCCAGCAGCTCCAGGACACGAGGCGGTGGCCTCGCAGCCGGGTGTTGCTGCTGTTAAGAACAGACACCCCCCTCCCCGAAAACACAGGCTGAGCTCCCCGCCCTGAGGACGTGACGAACGGTGGTGTCCCTGCTTCTGATGCCACAACGAGCCTTGCCAAGAGCCAGTAACACATCCTGATTGACTTCATCCCACCTCGCCGAGAGGTACCAAAGTCTTTTCAAAAAGTATCAGACTGGTGCCTGAAAGCCCTTTCTTTGGGGAGGAATCAACGAGCACTTCAGCTGATGGATGGGTAGATGAGCCTGGACCTCTCTTCCTCCCTTCTAGGTAAGAATCGCACACCTCTGACTTTGTCAGATGTTTTCCTGGGAAAATAATGACTCACTCAAGTTATTTCTTCAATTGTTCTTTCTTGTATAGAGATGCGATCGTTGTTACCTGGTTGTAGTGATCAGCAGTGGCTGCCCCGTCCCTGGAGGGGTTCAAGGCCAGGTTGGATGGGGCTGGAGCCCCTGATCCAGCGGGAGGTGTCCCTGGGTGAGCTTTGAGGTTCCTTCCAACCCAACCCATTCCATGATTCTTTGATCTAGCATTAACACAGCAGCGCGTTTATCAACAGCAATCCCAAATTTGTTTTCATCTGTTGATTTAAACAGGTTTATGCTAATTCTGGCTGGTGGCTGACACAGACCCACGCATCACGTAGTCCTTCAGTCATAAACCATTGACCAAGACTGGACCAGGGGTGCATCCAGCCGCAGGTGAGTTCTCCACTGAAGCTTAGAAAGCAAGAGGGTCCATCCTGAAGCTCGTGACTCAACAGGAGGGCATCCCCCTGCCCCGGCAGAGCCGCAGCTCCTCACACCTCAACCCTGCAGAGCCACCGTCCTGCCACGGGGCACAAGGAGCTGCTCCTGGTCCCTGGACCCAGCCGGGGGGCACCCCTGGGACCCCCAGCTCTGTGGGGCTCCCACCCGGACTGGGGGGCTGGCTGGGGGCCGAGCTGGGTGCTGACCCCCAGCCGCTCGCTGTTTCCTGCCTTCTGACTGCGCCGTGGTCCCCAAGGACCGGGAAGTGTCTGAGATAGCCGGGATGGTGTCAGTCCTGAATCCATTCTCAGCTACTGCCGTTTCCTTCCTGAGCTGCAAATAACGGTGAGTCAGCCCCTCTCCCACCGGCCCCGACGCGGGGACCCTGCCAGGGCTCTGCTGGACCTCCATCCCCGGGACCTCGCCGTGTCGGTGGCTTTGCTGGGTGGATGCTCCCTCTGGAGCTCATCCCAAGGGCTCCCCACAGCTTCCCAGGGTCACCAGGGATTCTTGATGGCGTGTCCGGCCACCCCAGCACTGCAGACCCTACCTCTGTCCCATTCTCCAATTAGCATCCCAGCTATAATTACTCCTTCCCATGCTGAGGGATGGTGCTGCGTTGAGGTTGGACCATGGGAATGGCTCTGCGTTGAGGTGGGACTTTGGGAATGTCTTTGCATTGAGGTGGGACCATGGGAATGGTGCCGTGTTGAGGTGGGACCTTGGGAATGCCGCTGCGTTGAGGTTAGACCTTGGGAATGTCTTTGCCTGATTCCCCTCTCCGACCTCAAACACCACGGGGCTGGGGTCTCGCTTTGGGACCACCAGGTTTGGGGTGCGGGAACAGGGCTGGTTCTACCCTACACGGCCGAGGGAGCCCCAGCACAACCAGGATTGTCCTCGTGGAGGCTCTATCACCTGGAAAGCTGCCTGCCAGCACCCTCCTGGTCCCGCCGGGCTGGGGGGCGTGGGGGCGATCACCCCTGGGGAGCGCGGGCAGGACGGGGCCGGATGCCTGTGCGCCTGCCCTCTGCACAGGATGCTGCGGTGGCAGGAAAATCGCCAACTTTCCTGGAAACCTTCATCAAAGTGGATCAAAGATGCTGGGAAGGGACTGGAAAACAGCAGCAGCTGCTGATCCCCATACCCCCCCCCCCGTCTCAGCCCCTCGGTCCCTGTCTGGGCACCCCTGGGGTTACCTGCGGGTCCCTGGCGGAGCCGGATCTGGGTCTGGCAGCTACTTGCACCGCGGTGGCGGAGCCTGGTTAAAGCCCTGGGAGGGAGTGTGATGCTGGAGCAGGAACGTGGGGACCACTGGGCTTGGAGGGGGACAGCTGGGGTCAAGGTGGGACAACTGGGCTCAAGGGGGAACAGCGAGACACCCCAGTGAGTCGAGCAGGCTTTATTGCCCAAATGCCTGCCCATGCTTCCCAGTTTCTGGAGCGCACTGGGAATGTGGCGTTAAATCCGGAGCTGATTAAAGAGCAGCTCCAAGCAGTCAGTGGTGAAACCGAATGGTGGTTGAGCCAAAATTCTCCCCTCAAGCTGGGTTACTGACACTTCTGGTCCTGCCATCCTGCTGGGATCGGGATGTGTGGAGGGATCGGGATGTGTGGTGGGATCGGGATGTGTGGAGGGATCAGGATGTGTGGTGGCATCACAACTGGCAGCAGGATTAGGACACCCAGAGGGGTGAAGATACAGAGTGGGATCAGGATGCTCAGTGGGATCAGGACACCCAGTGGGATGAAGATACAGAGTGGGATCAGGATGCTCGGTGGGATCAGGACACCCAGTGGGATGAAGATACAGAGAGGGATCAGGATGCTCAGTGGGATCAGGATGCTCGGTGGGATCAGGATGCTCAGTGGGATGAAGATAAAGAGAGGGATCGGGATGCTCGGTGGGATCGGAATGCTCGGTGGCATCAGGACACCCAGTGGGATGAAGATACAGAGTGGGATCAGGATGCTCGGTGGGATCAGGATGCTCAGTGGGATGAAGATGGGCCGTGGGATCAGGATGCTCAGTGGGATGAAGATACAGAGAGGGATCGGGATGCTCGGTGGGATCGGGATGCTCGGTGGGATCAGGACACCCAGTGGGATGAAGATACAGAGAGGGATCAGGATGCTCGGTGGGATCAGGATGCTCGGTGGGATCAGGGTGCTCAGTGGGATGAAGATGGGCTGTGGGACGAAGGCACACGGTGACCACCAGCATCTTCCACCTGGCTCTGGTCAGATGCCTCCGGGGCTGAGCTGCTGCTGGGTCCCAGTGCGAAGGGGCGGCTGTGGGACTGGGAATGATGGGCTCAGCAGGCTGGGGGGAGCCTGACCCCTAACTCCCCCCGGCAAGGAGTGGGTCGGGGGGCACGGTGCTTCAACCCTTCCTGCAAAAGAGAGGAGAGCAGAGAGTGAGTCCCAAGCAGCCCCCGCGTCCTGCTCCCCTGGGGACAGCGGTGACGACGGCACATGCTGGGGAGCCCCCAGACCCCAGAGCGAGCCCCCCCGGCAGGCAGCACCCTAGGAAGTACCGGGATGGGGGGCACCTGCGTCCGGTGGCTCGAAGCTTCGCTCGCCGCCGCAGCGCATCGACCTCGGCCGCGTAGTCGCGCCTGCGGGAGAGCAGAGCCATGGGAGGAGGGTCCTTGCCCAGGGTGGGGGGACGGGGGGTCCCTGTGGGCAGGGAGGGGCAGGGCAGGGTGGTGGTGGGGCTGGTGGAATGGATGCTTTGGGGTGCCCAGCCCATGTGGGGGGACAAGGACCTTACAGGGTGGCCTCGAGCTCTCTCTGCCGGGCTTCGCACTGCTCCCCACGCGCCCGCAGCGCTCGCCGCTGCTCCACTGCCTCCTCCAGCCGCCGCCGCAGCCCCAGCGCCTGCTCCTCGCCCCGCGCCAGCTCCTCTGCAGGACAAGGGGGGTCACCCGCGCACCCCGACAGCCCAAACCCAGCCTGACCCCACCAAGCATCGAGGGATCCCAGGCAGGATCCTGCGTGTGATGGACAGAGGGGTGCAAGGTGCACCCAGAGGATGAGTGAGTCTGGAGGCCATGGACGTGATTGAAAGCTGGAGGAACCCTGAACGAGGACAGGCTGAGAATTGGGGGTGTTCAACCTGGAGAAGAGAAGGCTCTGGGGAGACCTCAGAGCAGCTTCCAGCACTGAAAGGGGCTCCAGGAAAGCTGGGGAGGGGCTCTAGGTCAGGGAGGGCAGGGGTAGGATGAGGAGGATGGTTTTCAGCTGCAAGAGGGGAGATTGAGATGGAATATTAGGGAGAAATGTTTTGCTGTGAGGGTGGGGAGGCCCTAGGTGCCCAGAGCAGTGGTGGCTGCCCCATCCCTGGAGGGGTTCAAGGCCAGGCTGGATGGGGCTTGGAGCCCCTGATTCCGTGGGAGGTGTCCCTGCCCGTGGTAGGGGTGGGACTGGATGGGCTTGGAGGTCCCTTCCAACCCAACCCATTCCACGATTCGATGCAGCAGCCGGAGCTCACCTTGCAGAGCCGCGTTCCTGCGGGCCAGCTCAGCCCGCTCGCGCCGCAGGGACAGCACCTCAGCCCGAAGCTCCGTCACGTTGGCCTCCAGCCTGGCCTGGGGAGAGCGGACAGGGCAGCGTGGGGACAGGGGTGGACAGTGTCCACCCAGCTCTGCATCCCCTGCTGGAGCTCTGCCCTCCTCACCAGTCCCCCATGTCCCCAAGCTGGTCCCAGTGACCATAGGTCCCCCCTGTCATGTTTCTTGAGGCGGTAAGGACCTGAATTTGGAGGAGACCCCTCTTTGCTGGAGCCGGAGCTCGGTGAGGATGCAGGTGCACCAGGTATGCCAAGGGATGCCACCCAACCACCCCATGGTGGCATCTCCGGTGCCTGGGACGGGACGGGTCCCCGCGAGGCTGCCCAGCCCAGCCCCATTCCCGGCGCCAGCCCTGGGAAGCCGGAGCACTTTTCCAGCCTCTCTGGGCCATTGTTCAGCCGGATGAGCTTGGAGGGCGGCGGGACTCGGCTCTTCCTCGGAGCTGGGGCCAGGCCCTTTCCCAGCCGGGGCCACAGCTAAAAATACCTGGGAGGAGAGAAACGGCGGCTCCACACCAGCTCCAGCCTCTGCTGCTGCTTTGGGACAGCGTAATTATATGTGTGCAGAGCAGCTTGGACACAGCTAAGAATAGCTGATCCCGGCCAGGCACGGGCACAGCGGGACCAGGGCTGCGCCGAGGGACCCAGGGATGCTGGGACTCCCGTTTTGGGGTGTCCCGTGCAAGGAGGTGACCATGCACCCCAGAAGGCTGCCAGTCCCCTCCATCCCAGGGCTGCTTCTCCTGCTTCCCAGCTCACCTTCCCAGCCAACGTTCGTTGTCTGGAGGTGGCGTGTCTGCCACATCCTTCCCATGTGGTGGAGCTCTCCACGAGCCGGGTCAAAATCCCCCAGGGATGAAGCGTCAGCCTTGTCTTGGCGATGGAGCTCGCCTCAAACCCTCCTTTCCAAGCATCTCTCGCCCCCTGCATGCAGTTGGGTGGCCAGGGACCCCCTCATCCCCATCCCCATCCCCATCCCCACCAGCACCTACCGCCTGCTCCTGGCAGGCCACCAGGCTGGCATTGAGCTTCTTGCCACCACCACGAGCCTGGAGGAGCTCCCGGCGCAGCGCGTCCTCCACCCTCGTGCTCGCCGCCACCTCCCGCTGCAGCCGCGCTCGCTCCCGCTCCAGCTCGGCCACGCGGTTTCCCAGCTCTCGGCTCTCGTTGGCGGCTCGTTCCTGGCAGCCCCGCAGCTTCGCCACCGCCTCCGAGCGCCAAACCATCACGGCCACCGCCACCGTCACCGCCGCCACCAGCACCAGCAGCGCCGCGCACAGACCCAGCACCTTCAGGGTGGCCTTGGGCACCGCGGGGTCCATGCCAGAGGGGGACACGGGCTCGCTTGCCCGCTCCGACGGCTGCTGCCCGGGATGTGCCAGCGTTCCCGGGGCAGGTTGCTCCCTGGGTTGCCGTAATTGCCGTGTGTAGGGTTTTTTTCTCACCAAACATGGCTCTGGGCTGTGGTTTCTCGCAGGTCCCAGCCCAGAATAGACTGTTTGCGCTGGAGGTGGGAGGATGCTCTGTCCCTGCGCCCGGTCGCAGCTGCAGGCGGTGCAGCTGGGGATGCTCCAACTGCCTCAGGGGTTCCTGCAGCCCCCTTTGTCCCTGATGTGCAGCAGAGCCAGGGCTCCGGGTCCCCAGAGTTACCAGAGCCATGAACCACAGAATTTTCACAACGTTTTATTAGAAATTGGTTAAAAACCACCTAACCGTGTAGTGCCGTGGCTCCCCCTGCTCAGGGCAGCCCTGCCATCCTCTGTCCCCTCCCTCAGCCTGGGCACAGCCCTTGGTGGCTGCAGGGAAATCCTCTCCCCCTGGTTTCCCCATGGGGCAAGGGAGTGGATTTGGGGAGCAGAGCGTGGAGCAGCAAGCGGGGACGGGGCTCCTGCAGCAGGAGGACAACCCAAAGCAGGGGGATGACCCTCCTGACCCCAGACGGAGGGACAGGGACTGAGCGAGGCCCGTGTTCCTGCTGCTTCAGGCTCACAGCAGGAGCATCCCGGGGAGCAGGAGAGCCAGGAGGCCGAGGGACAGGGCTGGGAGCTTGTTCCCACCCGAGTGCTGGCTTCTCATGTCCTGGAGCTGCTGCTCCAGCCGCTGGTTCTGCAGCTGGAGGTTGGCCCTGCGGGGGACAGCGAGGGTGAGGGACAGAGCGTGGGGCTGGGGGCGGCGAGGGGGGCGCGGGGCTCACCTGC
Source organism: Phaenicophaeus curvirostris (assembly GCF_032191515.1). Lineage (NCBI taxonomy): Eukaryota > Metazoa > Chordata > Aves > Cuculiformes > Cuculidae > Phaenicophaeus > Phaenicophaeus curvirostris. The sequence continues at coordinate 6,571,525 of NC_091419.1, read as the reverse complement.
TGCTCTGCAGGTCCCCCAGATGCTCCTGCTGCTGGGCCACCTCCGCCTTGAGCGCCCTGTTCTCTTCTGCAGGGAGGTGACAGCGGGCAGGGCTCAGGGTGTCCCAGGGGACAGGGAGCAGGATGGCACAGGGGACAGGGATGAGGGTGTCCAGGGGATGGGGATCAGGGTGTCCCAGGGGATGGGGATGTCCCAGGGGACAGGGATCAGGGTGATTGAGGAGACAGGGATGAAGATGTCCAGGGGATGGAGATGAGGGTGTCCTAGGGCATAAGGGTGATTGGGGGGAAAGGGATGAAGGTGTCCAGGGGATGAAGGTGTCCAGGGGATGGGGATGTCCAGGGGATGGGGCTGTCCAGGGGACAGGGATCAGGGTGTCTCGGGAGCTGAGAATCAGGGTGATTGAGGGGACAGGGATGAAGATGTCCAGGGGATGGGGATGAGGGTGTCCTAGGGCATAAGGGTGATGGAGGGGAAAGGGATGAAGGTGTCCAGGGGATGAAGGTGTCCAGGGGATGGGGATGTCCAGGGGATGGGGATCAGGGTGTCCCAGGGGACAGGGTGTCTCGGGAGTTGAGAATCAGGGTGATTGAGGGGACAGGGATGAAGGTGACCAAGGGGATAAGCATCAGGGTGTCCCAGGAAATGGGGATGAGGTCAGCCCAGGGAAAGGGATCAAGATGGTCCAGGGGATGGGATCAGGGTGGCCCAGGGACCATTTCTCGCAGCCATAACCCTGCCACCACCACACCCCAGCCCAGGACTCACCTTGCAGCTCGGTCACCCTGGCCAGTGCCTGCTCCAGCTCCGAGGCTTTCCCCTCCAGCTCCCCCTGAGCACGGGCAGAGGGAAGGGGCTGAAGGCTCCAGCTCGGCCACTCTCTTACACCAGTTCAGGGGACCCAGTCTGGGACCCCACCGCCCACCCACAGCACCCCAGCACCTACCAGCTGCTTCTTGCAGCCATCCCAGTGCCCACGGGCTTCGGCGAGGGACAGGTTGGTGATGGCCAGTGCCTTCTCCAGCTGTGCCAGCTCCACCGAGCCATTCCCTGCCACCGCAGAGCCCTTGGCCAGCTGGCACAGCACGATGGGGACGGTCACCACCAGCCCCAGCAGCACCACCACCCCCAAGGCCACTGCCAGGTACGTCTTCCAAGGTCGCTTGCCACCTTCCATCCCATCTGGGTCAGAAACTTCAGGGCTGGGAGGGAGCTTGAGGTTTTCCCCCATATCAAGTAGTTTCACTTCTCCAAAAGCAGGACTTTCCAGGAAATCATGTGATTCCCAAGTGCGCAGCAGCCGGACAAAGTGAACGGACAGTTGGATCGTGGGGTCTCTCGCGGGCACGGTGCTGAGATGGTGCGGATGCTGGGGGGTCCCCTCCCTCCGCAGCGGGTGATGCTGGGCTCGTGTCCCAGGGGGCTGGGGGGCAGAGCTGGGGGGCTGCGGGCACGTGGGCATCTCCATGGAGCTGCCAGAGGGGTCAGAGCTCGTGGGAGAGGACAAAGCATCCCCCAGGGCATGGGAAATGGGGTACACAGAGCACGGGGTGACTGAGTTATGGGGTACCTGGGGTATGGAGAATTAGGGGTACAGGGTACCTGAGGTGCCTGGGGTATGGGGTACCCAGGTAATGGGGTACCTGGGGTGTGGGAGATTAGGGGTACAGGGTATTTGGGGTGTGGAGAAGTGGGGTTATGGGGTACCCAAGTTATGGGGTACCTGGGGTATGGGGAGATGGAGTTAAAGTGTATGCAGGTTATGGGGTTCCTTATGCATGGAGGAATGGGGGTAGGGGGTACCCAGCTTATGGGGTACCTGGGGTATGGGAAAATGTGGTTATGGGGTACCCAGATTATGGGGTACCCAGGTGATGGGGTACCTGGGTTATGGAAGAATGGAGGTATGAGGTACCTGGGGCACAAAGTACCTGGGGTTCAAAGTACCTGGGGTTTGGGGGGTGTGGGTGTGCTGGTTTTGGCTGGGAAAGAGTTAATTTGCCTCAGGAGCTACTGCAGGGCTCTGTTTTGATATGTGCTGAGACAGCACTGATAACCAGGGATGTTTTTGTTATCACTGAGCAGCACTCACACAGAGCCAAGGCCTTTTCTGCTCCTCAAGCCGCCCCACGGTGTCTGTGTGGTGGGTGGGCGGGGGGAGGCACAAGGCATTGGGAGAGAAAAAAGAAGGGGGGGGCGTAGGGGGTGATGACGTTTTCATCCCAAGTCAGTGTGAGGTGGGAAGCAGGGAATGCATTCCTTGTTTTGCTTTGCATCCATGCTCGGCTTTTGCTTTCCTTGTTACTCTGTCTTTATCTCAACCCACGAGCTCCCCCTCACTTTTACCCTCCTGGTCTTCTCTGCATCCCACTGAGGGGAGCGAGCGAGTGGCTGGAGTTAAAAAATGAGGCTGGGGTAGGTGATACCCCCGGCACAGAGTCCTGGCACGGGTAACCCTGGCTCAGGGATGCTCCAGCCGCATCCTGGCACGCGGAGCCAGTGGCCAACCCCTCACCTCTCTCCCCCCCAGGCTCCAGAAATAGATGTTCCATTTAGTATTTTTATTCTGCTACTTCATGCGATATAAAAAGCGGTGGCCGTGAAATTAAAAACACAAAATATTTACCAAACTTGAAGTTTTTGAGTCAGATTTTTCAACATCTGGAGAACTGAAAGGCGCTGGCAGATTCAGCGAGCTGTCAGCATAAAGGCTTTAAATATGTTGTTATTATTATTTATGGTCTGGAGCCTGGAGAAGAGCGAAGGCCAAAGGTTGCAAAAATAGCTTGAAAAAGGTGAATGGATGTGTTTTCCAGAACCAGCTCGCTTTGAACAGCAAGATATTGAGATGCAACCCTTAAAAAACTATCTAAAAAGCAACTGGGAGAGGAATGTGCATCATCGAGGGCTGTCCCGAAGCCGCCCCCGTGGTGGAGTCAGCCGTCCCCACGGTGTCCCCGCTCGGGTTCACTGTGGAAAACAAGTGTTAGCATTCCAGACACCCCCTTTTCCCACTGTTTGCCCCAAATCCATCTCCCCATGGCCCCTTTCCCCAGGGATACGCAGCAATAACCCCTCGGTGCCACTGCGTCGGGGGGTTTGGGGTTCTCTCTCCTTTCCATGTTCAAGGAGCAGTTGTTTTCCTCCTCGGGCAGGTTGTCCGGAGGGAGTGCCGGGAGCGGAGCAGCGCCTCTTGGCCAGACTGCCTGGAATTCTGCAGCTGGATCCGGGCTGGCCCTGCCACCATGGCAGAGATGGGGACCTGGCACCTCCCGTGTCCCACGGCGCCCAGGGGATGCTCCGGAGCCCGGGGGATGCTCCGGTTTGGGGTCCCAAGAGATACTCCGGTTTGGGGTCCTGGGGATGCTCTGGATGCTTGAGGACGCTCTGGTTTGGGGTGTTTGGGGATGCTCCAATTTGAGGTCCTCAGGGATGCTCGGGTTTGGGGCACTCAGGGATTCTTGGGTTTGAGGTCCCCAGGGATGCCTGGGTCTCTGGGGGTGCTCTGGATGCCTGAGAATGGTTGAGTTGGGGGTCCCTGGAGATTCTGCACTTTGGGATCCCCAGGGATGCTCGAGTTTGGGGTCCTCAGGGATTCTTGGGTTTGGGATCCCCAGGGATGCTCGGGTTTGGGGTCTCTGGGGATGCTCTGGATGCCTGAGGATGTTTGAGTTTGGGATTCCTGGAGATTCTGCACTTTGGGATCCCCAGGGATGTTCGGGTTTGGGGTCCTTGGAGATTCTTGGGTTCAAGGTCCCCGGGAATACTCGGGTTTGGGGTCCTTGGAGATTCTTGGGTTCAAGGTCCCCGGGAATACTCGGGTTTGGGGTCCTTGGAGATTCTTGGGTTCAAGGTCCCCGGGGATTCTTGGGTTTGGGATCCCCAGGGATGCTCAGGTTTGAGGTCCCCAGGGATGCTCGGGTTTGGGGTCTCTGGGGATGCTCCAGTTCAGGGTAGGGGGTTGAGAAGACCCCTCTGCACCCTCCCAGAGCTGGAGCGCAGGGCAGGATGCGGCCCCTGGAGCAGCCCTGCTGGGTGTGGTGCAGAGGAGCGAAGCCAGCAAGGAGGGGGCGTGTGGGGGCACATTTTTGGCTGCTGGGGGCCAGGAGCAGCTCCTGCTGTGGTGGCCACGCTCTGCGCCCTGCCCAGCCCTCGCCCCATGGCTTGGCCCGGAGAGATGTCTGGGGGGCAGAGAGAAGGGTCCCAGGTGGGGGCAGCACCTCTATTTTCCCTTTCATCCCATGCCTGTTCCTTTTCAGCCTGAAACGTGGGTTTCTCTCCTATTTTGGGTTGGCTTTTCAGCTGGTTTCTTTTATTATTTTAATTTAGGCACTGTCATTATATTTTCCATTATTTAAAGAGAAAAAAAAAGAAAGGCAGCGAGCTGCTTCCCAAGGCCTTTTCCAGCTCCTGCTGCTGCTCTGAGCAGCTTTTGTTCCCGGCCAGCGCTGGGACGTGCTTGTGGGGCTCCGCACGCTTTGTGGGGCTGCGGTTTGGGGGTGTGGGGGATGCAGGGATGCAGAGAGGAGGGAGCTGAGAGAACAGCAGCCCCATCCCCGCCGTGGGGGCCCCAGCGGCACCGAGGGACGTGCCAAAGAGCCAGCACACCGGCCTCATTTACGTTGGGTTCCGTCCATCCCTAATTGCTGGCGGCGTAGGACGGGAGCTGCCGGCTCCCGGGATCCGTTTTCCCTTCCCTGCGTTGCTGTTCCCTTTTGGCCGTGGGGAACAAGAAGCAACCGAGCCCAACCCCACCTGCCTTTCTCATCATCGTGGGGATCGCGTCCCGCATGGAGATGGGCTCTTGCCGTGCCCCCTCGCCCGCATCCCGTGCTCCCACCGTCCAGGAGCTCCCCGGGATGTTTCCATCCCTGTCTCTGCCTTCCAGGTGCTGTTGGAGCCAGATGGACCCACCGGCGCTGGGTGCAAGTGGAGAGCGGGGCCGCGTTGCACCCACACCCCGAAACCCACCGTGCTCCATCGTTTCCCAAAGCCACGGGAGATCCAAGTTGCTCCGGCCCCCATCTGTCCATGGTGGAGCCCAGCCAGGAGCATCATTCACACCAAGGGGCCAAGAAAACCACAAAAAAGGCAGTTTGACCCCAAACGTGCAGCGTTGCAGCCTGCGGGGCCGGTGTGGGGTCCCTGCAGGTCTCCCCTAGCCCCCTGGGTCCCCCACATCGGAGTCACCGTGGGTCGCGCAGAGCCGCGTGCCAGGGGTTTCTGCGAACGATTATGAGAGTTAGAGACAAAAGCGTCCCAGCTGGCAGCTTTGGACACCCAGCCGTGTAATCAGCCCAGGCTGGACCGCGCGGCTCAGCATCGCCTGGAAGCCGGGAGGGGCCGGGGGGTTATTTTGGTACCCGATGATGCGCTGCAGCACGCGGGTGTGGAGCGGGTCTGGCCGGCCCCGGCCGGCACAGGGGGCATTTGGGGCCAGGGTTGGGACCAAGCAGCTCCTCATCCCCGGGGCTGGAGGGAACCTCGAGATGGGGTCTGTGGGTTCATCCCCGGGGGGAGCGGCAGGAGGGTTTGGCTGCAGCCCCCAGCCCAGCCCCTGACCCTGGGTGGGTTTCCAGCCTTCGGGAATGCGGGGTCGGGCTGGACACCCAGCGCAGCCCTGTGTGTGTCCCTGGAATCGGGGGAGCCCCTGGCCACCCTCCTGGCTCTCTCCTGCACTTGGTATCCACTGCCAGGAGCACCCCATGGCAGCGTGTCGGGGGTCCTGGCCCCTGCTGGGGGGGATGCAGCGAGAAGGAGCAGCCTTGAGCATCAGGGGCTGCAGCTGGGGGCGTAGAACCCTATAGTTCTTCACACAAACTGCTTTTTGCTGGGTTTCGCCCCATTTTTCTTGCTGCAGCCATAAATAGCAGCAGAGCTGCAGGAGCTGCTTCCATCTGCCCTGCTGGAGCAGCTGCCTCCGATCCAGCCGACCAGATGGTGGAAAAAAGCGCCTGCCCGCTGGCCCCTCGGCCCCTGGTGCCGCCGCCAGCGGTGCCCGCGGGGAACCCACCACCCGCCTGCCCCCACGGAGAGGGACATGGGTCCTGGGGCAGCTCCAGCACCCACAGACTAGGAGCATCAAGAGCTGGGAACAGCCAGGGGCAGGCTGCACCCACTTTTTAACGAGCAGAATGCAGCAAAAGGCAGCACCCAGGGTCGAGAAGAAGCAGCATCCAGGGAAAGGCAGCACCCAGGGATGGAGAACATCAAGAGATGGAGAACATCCAGGGTCAGGCATCACCCAGGGACAAAAAGAATGCAGGGAAAGGCAGCACCCAGGGATGGAGAACATCGAGAGATGGAGAACATCCAGGGTCAGGCAGCACCCAGGGACAAACAGAATGCAGGGAAAGGCAGCACCCAGGGCCAGGCAGCACCCAAGGATGAGCAGAAGCAGCACCCAGGGCCAGGCAGCCCCCATGCTCGGGGTGGGGTGGGAGCCCCGCGATGGTCTCGCAGCATCCCAGGCGCCTCCCCCCTGGCATCGTCCACCTGGGCGGTGGGTCCCCATCCAGGTGGGCTGGGGCGAGGGGCTGGGATTTGGCAGGTGTCCCCCTGTCCCCCCTGGGTGCTCCGCGTCCCCTTTGATCTCCACGAGCTGCCGCATCCGCTCTAAGGGCGAAGAAATGCCGCCTGGCAGCCAAAACGTGTTGTAAAGGAAAGGATTCATCCCAGGAGCAGGGGGAGGCTGGCCCTATAAACACAGCCTGTTCCATTACTGCATCCATCAGGATCCAGATGGGAAGAAGGGGGGATGCCTGGAAACCCACCCGCTTCCCCGAGCCGGACAGACAGCCGGACAGACCCTTCATCCTGGTTCGGGTTTGCTGGAGGATGCTCAGCACCTGCAGCAGGCGCCTCCCTGTGCCAAGGGGGGAGCCCTGGGGCTGGAGGGGCCCCCCCGAGCTGCCACGTCCCCCGGCCTCGAGGAGCTGGCTGGGTCCCCAGCGCTGCCGCCAGCCGCCTGGATGGGACCCAAGGCAAACAGCAGCGGCCGGGACGGAGCTACCGTGCGGGGCGGGAGGCGATGGGGCAAGGGGGGGGCACCCACACGCGGGTCCGGGCACCCCCGGCGAGGCGCAGCAGCCAGGCGGGTGTACACACAACAGTATATTTTGTAATAAATAATGTACAGATCTACCCGTGCCTCTCGCTCGGTGCCCCAGCACCTCCAAGGGGTCCCCAGGATTGCAGAAATCCCTTGGTTTTGTTGTTTGCTTTCTTTTTTTCTTCTGGGAAAAAGGTGGTTGGGGCAAAATGCTCCTCAAGGGCAGAATCGCCAGGTCGGAGGGGTCAGGATCAGTCCCATCCCTGTGCTGAGCTCAGGTGAAGGTCGTGGGGACCAAACCCAACAGCCCATAAAGCTGCTGAGCCCCCCCAAGAGCTGGCACCGCGCTGTGTCGGGGCAGAGAGCGCACGAAGGGCTTTTTATCCACATCCTCATGGTTTTCCCCCAAAAGGAACCTCGCGTTTCCCGGCGGGGTCAGGGCAGGGGTGCAGCGGGTGCTCCCAGCACCCTCCAACCTGGCCCCCGAGAGCCCCAGGGCTGAGTGAGGGGTGAAGGACCCCTCCCCACCCTCCTCTTCTATTCTCTTTTTATTTCAAGAACCCCCCCATGGCGCTGCAGGCACCACCACTGAGCACCAGGAGCTGCCCCGCGCGGGGCTGGGGGCGAGGGCAGCACCGGGGGGGCTGGTGAGAGCTGCCCCTGCTGCCCCCTCCCCACGTCCCTGCCTGGGGGGCACGGCGAGAGGGTCCCACTCCCTGCGTCCCCCCCTCCGCGGTCGTTATAAATGAGAGAGGGTACAAGCGACGGGTAAGAGAGGGCAGAGCTGAGCTGGGGAGGGGGCTCTGGGGGGGCTGCGGCGGGGTCACGGCTGCCCCCCAGCCCGGCCCGTCCTCTGCCGGCTGCCGGGGGTCCGGCGAGCGGCCGTGGGGTCGAGGGCTTGGGCGCCAGAGGCGAAGTCCAGCACCTCGGGGGGAGCGCGGCGCATCTCGGCAGCCCCCATCTCCCTGCGGATCTCCCCCAGCGCCTCGGCCGGGGCCGTCAGGAGACGCTGGAAGAAGCTCTCCCGGCCCGCCGGCCGCTCCTGGCAGGCGAAGGTGACGGCCGTGCCCGTATCGGCCTTCATCTCCCGCGAGAAGCCGTCGGAGGTGCCGTCGAAGCAGCGGCCGATGGCGATCTCCTTGGCCAGGCGCGGGTTCTGGTCCGTCACCGTGTAGATGCCGTAGTTGTGACCCAGCGGGTCGACCGGAGCCAGCATGGTGAAGGCGGCGGTGTGGTTGTTGTCGGCCAGGGGCGGGTGCCGGCTCAGGTACTCGCGGAGGAGGCTGTTGATGGCCGTGCGGCGGCAGCTGCCTTGGGGGACGATGGAGACCAGCGTGCGATCCACCAGGCTCTGGTCGAAGAGCATCCCGCTGCACTTGAACTCCACGCAGGCGCCGGAGGTGTTCTCCAGCAGCATGTCCCGCACGCTCCGGCTGTCGCGCAGCCCGTAGAGCTGCCCCCGGGTGCGGGGGTGGCTGCCCCCGACATTGCGGGACCTCACCATGTACTCCTGCGGCCCCTCGATCCGCACCTTGATGAAACAAGCCCTGAACTCCTGAGGGTTGGGCCACCACGAGAGGTAGTCGCCGGTCCAGGAGGTCAAGTCGCTCTCCTTGAAGGGCACCACGTTGTACTCGTACTTGTCCACCTCCACGCGGTAGAAGCGGAAGTGGTTGGCGCTGACGGGCGCCTCCTCGCACTCCTCCAGGCTGCGGTAGGGGTAGACGGGTCCGTTGGTCTCATCGACGTTGTTGGGGTCGGGCTTGGCCACGTTGATTTGGAAAGCCGTCTTCTTCAAGCTGGGGTCATCGTGGTCCAGCCGGCGGTAGCCCAGCTTGCCCAGGTAGGGCTGGGACACCCCGATGGCGTTGGGGTTGAGCTTGGGGCTGGAGGCCACGGCTTCCAGCTCCTCCCCGCCCAGGGTGGCGGTGACGTACGCCGAGTAGGCGTCGGGGCGCTGGCCGTCGCAGAACGCGGGCAGGCAGGCGCCGTTGGGCCCCGTCACCACGCTGTCGAAGCGACCCCACGCCCGGGGGTTGGCGGGGTAGCCCGGCTGGGGCTCCAGGTTGATGAGGTTGATGACCACCCCTTCCAGCTGGTCGTAGGGATTGAATTTCTCGCTGCTGTAAGCCCTGACCTTGACGAAGCAGCGCCGGTCCTCCGGCACGTCCAGGTTGAAGAGGCGCCGCTCCCGGATCTCCAGGTTCCCCACCAGGAAAGTCCTTTCCTCCCTCTTTCTCCGGCTCCCACCAGCCAGCCGGAGGATCCCTTCCTCCTCCCACAAACCGGTCTCGGGATTCAAGGACCACAACTTCATCTTCTGCAGGTGCTCCGGCATCCAGACCTGCCCCGCGTCCATCCGCACCTCCACCGGCCCCGTCTGCAGCGCCGCGCCGCTCTCCCCTTCCCGAAAATCCACGGAGAACATGCCGTAGGTCCTCAGAGGGACGATCTCCCCCTCGGCGTTGGCAAAGCTGAGGTCGCTGGAGGCGGCGCTGGCCGTCGCCGTGTCCCTGGGGTCCAGGAAGGTGACGCTGGCTTTGACGGTGCCCTTGAAGACCTCCCCGGAGGGACGGAGGAAGGTGCCAGCAGGGAGGATGAGCTCCCCGACGGGTTCCCGGCCGCTCACCTCCCCCAGCGGGATGGTGTTGAGCTGGCTGCCATCCAGATCCACCGGCTCCTTCTTCCGCAGCATCTTGACCTCATGGTAGATGGCCCCGCCACGGCGGTCGAAGGGCAGGACCTTGATGGCGTCCACGAACCGCTGCTGCCGGTCCACGAAGCGAGCCACCAGGCGCTGCGTGTCCGGCGGCACCTCGATGGTGAAGGAGCCCTTGTAGCCCGTGAAGCCGACCTTCCTCCCGCCCAAGAAGATCTGCCCGAAGCGCAGGGGCTCGCCGCTGTCGGCCGCCGTCACCCGGCCCTGCACCTGGACGCGGGGCTGGGCGCAGGGGCCGCAGCCGCACTCGGCCACCACCTTGATGGGCAGCAGGAAGCCGGCGCAGGGGATCTCCCGCGTCTCCATCCTCCGCACCCCGCAGCACTGCCCCGCGTCGGCCCCGCAGCCCGACTCCTCGGCGGGGCTGCCGGCACACGGGGCGGGCGGGCAGCGCCCCACGTTGTAGTAGAGGGAGCCGGCAGCGTCCTGCGGGCACTCGCCGGGCAGCTCCACCAGGCTTGGCTCGGGCTCTGGCTTGCAGCTCTGCTGGCCCTGGGCTGGGGGGGACACAAGGGATGAAGGCTTAGGGCGACCGTGGCCACCACGTGCCCCATCCCTGAGAAAATTCTTCACGCTGAGGGTGGGGAGGCTCTGGCCCAAGTTGCTGCCCCATTCCTGGAGGGGTTCAAGGCCAGGCTGGATGGGGCTTGGAGCCCCTGATCCAGTGGGAGGTGTCCCTCCCATGGCAGGGATGGGACTGGATGGGCTCGGAGGTCCCTTCCACCCCAAACCATTCTATGACTCCATGATGCTGTGGCCAGCGCAGCCTGTCCCGCTCTCACCCAGCACGGTGAGCTGTGCCGGTGCCGATCGGATGGCGCCCGCCTCGGTGCTGGCCTTGCAGTGGTAGGTTCCAGCCTGCTCTGGTGCCAGGTCCCGCAGCGCCAGGCGGCTGCCGTAGCGGTGCACCCTCCTCTCCAGCAGCGTCCCGTTGTGGTACCTGCCGGGATGGGCTCAGTGGGGACGTGGCCGGGGCTGCCTTTCCCCACCACCCACACTCCCAGATCCCTGCTGCCCGTGCCCCGCTCACCAGTAGTATTTCTTGGGCACGGGGGTGCCCGAGGCTTTGCAGCAGAAGGTCACCTCCTGCCCGGCCACCCGCACCTTCGCCTTGGGGTGCAGCACCATGTAGGGCTTCTCTGCGGAGGAGGAAGGTGGCAGAGGGTGCAAGAAGCCACAACCACCCACCCTGGCTTGCTCCCCACCGCCGCGCATCCCTCAAGGGGGGCCCGACTCGAGCCTCGCCCCGCGATGCTCACCCAGTCTGTGCAACCTCACGTGCGCCACGGCCACGCCGGAGCCGTTGGAGACGACGGGTGCGAGTCCCGGGGCGAAGCCCTCGCGGTGGACGCTGACGTTGGCGGCGGTGCCCTCGCACAGCCCCGTCGCGGAGAAGCGCCCGCGGGCATCGCTGCGCGCCAGCAGCACCGGCGGGCGGCCCTCCAGGTAGACGCGGGCGCCCGGCAGCGCCGTGCCGGTGTCGGAGGTGACGGTGCCCTGCAGTGAGTGCCCGGGGCAGGCTGCGGGGCGGCACCGCGCTCAGACCCCTCGGCGGCAGCCGGCGCTGGGGCCACCCGCGCGGGGGACACCGGGGTGAGGGTCCCCGCGGCTCGGAGAGCAGGTACCTGGGCAGGGCGAGGGGGGACATTTCTGCACCTCGGTGGGGCGGCCGGCGCACGGCGTTTTCTTGGCTTTCTTGCAGCTCCGACGCCGGACACGTGTGCCGGTGCTGCCGCAGCTGCGGGAACAGGGGCCCCACGAGCCCCACTCCATCCACGCCGACTCTGGGGAGGAGATGCCACGCGGGCAGGGTGGCGGTGGGCATCACAGGGACACGGGGGGGAACCCAGCTGGGGAGGCTCCATGCTGCAACCAGCCCTCACGCGCGCCTGCCAAGCTCTTTAGGCCAGCCCGGCCTCTGCTATTGCAATTAAGCTGATGACGCGCGGGCAGCGGTGGTTTTGCCTGGAGAGCTGCTGCGTGGGCACGGGGGCAACCACCGCACGCCAGCAGCCCCGCGGGACCCCTCGTGCCGCTGGCTGTGGTGCCAGGAGAGGAGCCAGAGGACCCCGGGGCGCAGGGGGGTGCCGGTGTCCCTACCTGGGCAGGGGCTGGCGCTGCACGGCCGGCGCTCCACGGCTTTGCCCTTGCACTTGAGCTCCTTGAGCGGAGCCAGCAGGCGGGCGTTGAGGCAGCGGCGGGTGCGGGTCTGGGTGCCGCTGCTGCCACAGGCACGGCGCGAGCAGGGGCTCCAGGAGGACCAGTGTGACCAGTAGATGTGCTCTGGAGGGATGCAGAGGCGTTAGCTGGAGACACCCCCGGGGATGGCACCCAGCATCAAGCATGCAAGGGGTGATTGCTGGAGGGAGGAGGCTCCAGTGCAGCCGCCGCCGCAGTGGATGCAACAGCACGGGGGTGATGAGCAAGAGGAGCGATGGGTATGGACCCCCCCAAAGTTCCAGCAGGGTCCAGGGGGGTGGGACGGGGCAGGCACTCACCCAGCGGGCAGAGGAAGCGGACGTGGTAGTTGGAGCAGGTCTTGCCCTGCGGCTGCTCCTTGTTGACACAGCGAAACCCCTTCTTGGGGCTGGCGTGCACCACCTCGCCCACCTCCTCGGGCAGCTCCCACCCCGTCGTGCGGGCCTGGATGGCCACCGGCCGCTCGCAGACGTGCCCGCGGTAGTAGAAGCGGATGGCCTCCAGGCTCTCGTAGTCCCCGTCCCCTCCCGGATGGTCAATGTTGAACCAGGACGTCCACTCAGCTCCTTTGCCTGGGATGGGGAGAGCCCTGAGCGCACGGATGGGGTCTGGACCCTGTCCCAAAGTGCCACCGGGGCTGGGGACAGCTCGGTGGGGACATTGAGGGCTGTGTGGACAAAGGTACGAGTGGATGAAAGTCCGTGGGGATGGAGGACACTGGGAGATGTGGCGTGGTAGCCTCAGCGAGCACAAGGTGGACGCCACATCCCAGCTGCCAGGGTCCTTTAGGGACACCAGCTCCCGGGGAGGTGGCACCTCGTGGCTGTTGTGGTGAGCGTTGCCCCGTGCAGCCCCGTGGGCCCCCGGTGACACAGAGAGGGCTCGGGGACATCCGTACCTGCCGTGTCCAGGTCGAGGTCTGCCAGGCTGGGGGCAGCTTTCCAGGGCTTCCCTGCCAGGCTGCTCTTTCCCGGCTCCAAGTCGTTCTCCAGGGGCTCTGCGGGAAGCACGGGGTGAGAACAACCAGTGCTGGAGACCCCCATCCCCAGGGCACCCAGCGGGGCTCGGCTGCTCCCTCGCTGAGCCGTGGGCACCAAAGCGAAGCTCAGCCAGCGCCACATCCCACCGGGCTTGGGGACATGCCTGCCCCAAACTCCCTGGCTTCGCAGGCGAGGGGCTCAGGGCAGGATTTACCGGCTCCACGGGGCCAGGTTGATGGTGTCGCCATCCAGGATGGCCAAGGATGGGCTTCAGCCTCCTGGCCAGCCAAGGATGCACCGAGGGGTGGCTGCGGCTGGTGCCACGTGGTGATGCCACCGGTGCCCGTGGGCTGCACACCAGGGAAATGCTCCCTGCAAGCTCCCAGCTGCTCCACGATGAGCTCGTCCGCAGGGGTGATGTGGGTCAAGGAGACAAACGAGGCTGCCCACGCACGCACCCACTGCGCCGAGGCCCCGGCACAGCCCCGGCATCACACCGAGCCTCGGCAGCCAAACCAGGACGCAGCAGGAAATTGGGATGGAAAAGCACATCCCTGGGGGCAACCCAGCCAGCAAGCGGAGATGCCACCACAGCAGCAGGTGGAGGGCGTCCCTCCAAGCTCCTGACGGGCCAGGACAGCCACATCCCATGGGAATGAACCCTGGGGAGTCAAGGGCTCCAAGGACAGTCATTTTGGGGGCGATTCTGGGTGCTGCGAGGGGTGTTCGGCCGCACAGGGGTGCACGGATGCAGGGATCGGGTCCCTGGGGAGAAGCCTGGGCCCTGGCGCCTGTCACCCACAGGCGCTGGGCAGGAGGGGGCTGAAAACCCGAGACATCTCTGCGCAGCCTGGACCACCGTGAGCTCCCCTCGGGTGTGCGATGGGCACCCCACGAGCAGGCAGTGGGCACCATCCCTCCAGCAGCAGCAACCACATGGAGAGGGGGTCTCATCCCTGCAGGAGATGGGGGACAGCAGGCACCCACCAAAACCTAGGTGGGCTTTGTCCCTGGCTAGACATTCCAGGCTCTATCTTGCATGGATGCTCAAAGAGACCCTCGAGCCACCCAGGGTTTCCGCAGGTGCTCAGCCCTCCGGTGCAGGGCTGGCAGGGACGTGGCATGGGGCACGTTCCATCCCTCTGGTGACACAGACCCGGCAAGAACCAAGCTGCTCTGAGCCTTCCCAACACGTCCTCCCACCAGCAGATGCCGGAGGGAGCATCCTCAGCCGTGACCCCCCTCCCTGGCACGCATCTGGAGCTGGCACACATCTGGAGCTGGCACAAGCACTCAGCCCCCTCCCCATCCTGCCCAACATCTCCACCACCAGCCCCCAGGAGGGCACGGATGCTCCTGGCTGGTGGCACGGATGCTCCCGGCTGGTGGCACGGATGCTCCTGGCTGGTGGCACGGTCTTACCTGTTGCCCCGGCACCGTGCAGGGTGGCGATAGCCAGCAGGGCCAGCGCCAGCTCCCCCATGGTTGCCCGCGCGGTGGCAGGTCGGTCGGCGACTGCGAGCGCGGCGGCCCCGCGGGTCTATATATGAGCGAGCCCTTTCCCGCTCGCGCCGGCAGACAGCAGCACTCGGCTCCTGGCACTCGAGGCCGTCGACGCTGCCGGGGCTGGATCGGTGTCAAGAGGGAAGCGGGAAGGAGCCCTCCCCAGCGAGCCGGCCACGCGCTGCCGCTCTCCGCTCCAGCCCGGGAAACTTGAGGGTTTGTTTGTGCAAAGCTGCTAAAATTGGATGCGTTTGGGAATGCGGCAGGGAGGGAAGGGAAAAAGCCGAGCAAAGCCGGCCTCGGCACTCCTGCGGTTGGCGTGAGGGTGCCAAGTGCTCCCCTGGCACCGCTGCCGTGGGCGCCCGCGCCGTGACCCGCGCCGTGTGGGTGTGCTGGGGCTGAGCTCTGGCACAACTCGCCGCACCCGTGGCCCCAACGCACCCTCCCCAGGGCAAAAAGCACCTAGTGGGGATGGCGAGAGAGGGGGGGTGACAGGGTGGGGATGTGAGGATCCTCCCCTTCCAGGGTCGCCCCCAAACCGCAGCCCGGGCAGCGGAAAGCTCAGCACATTCCCTGCATTCCCCTAAAACTCCAGCTGCACTGAGACCCCCAGGGAGGGGAAGGAGGGTCTGGTGCGGGGACGAGGACACCCTCTCTGCTGGGGCAGGTGGGGACAGTCCCCAGTGGTGCCTCGTCACAGTTCTCTGTGCTAATTAACGCCCCCCCCAGCCATGGGGGCTGATCCTGTGAGCCCCCCGCGATGCGTTTGAGGGTTTCAGGCAATGGGGGGACCCCGCAGGGACTTCAGCGGCTGCTCGTGTCCCCAGGGGTGGGGGATAGAGGAGGTCTCACTGGGTCTGTCCCCAAATCTTGCTGGTGACAGATCCTGGGGGATGCAGCTGAGGGGTCCGGGGGTGGGGATGGGGTGTGGGATTGAGTCCCAGCACAAGCCCCCATCCCAAACCTTGCTGGGATTTGCCTCCCCCATCGCCTGCATCCCCCACATCACCAGGCAGACACGGATCCCCGGGAAGGGCCACCAAGGGCTTTATTCCAGGGGGGTCACAGGGCCACCACGCACTCAGTGCCGGGGTACTCGGGTGGGTTGAGCTCAAACTTCTTCTGCACGTCGTAGGGCAGGAACCGCCCGGCCACGAAGTGCTGGCGGCCGAGGAAGCGGCGGGCGCACTGCTTGGGCGCTGACAGCGACACCAGCACCTCGGGGCTGATGCCACCGCTGCCCCCGGCCTCCGCGTCCCACCCTGCGGGGGCAAAAAACACCGGGGAGGGGGTCAGGGAGGTGACCCCAGCAGCACGGAGGATGCTCTGGGGTGGAGGAGATGGGGAGGGGGAGATGGGGAGGGCGCAGGGGGTGCCAACGCCCTCTCGCTGGCACGGCCACCCGGCATGGCCGCGGCCGCAGGCTGGCACGACGCGGGGTTCTCTCGGCGAGGATTCACCGGCGGCCGTGCCGAGGGCTCCTGTTTGCCGCGCGGTGCGGGGGGACGCGGCGGGGGGGGCTCTGATGGCAATTCCAGGCCTGGCTACCAGACGCCCGGGTGTTTTCGAATTACATCATGTCTCAGTTCGGGGAGTTTGTTATTTACCGTGGATGCCCTGAACGCGCCCGCGGAGAGCGGCTGCCAGCCCCAGCACCGGGGATGCTGCCAGCCTGGCCGAGGGGGGAGCCGGGGGGGGGGTCCCCGGGGCTGTCCCCACCCCGAGAGGGCACCGGGAGGGCTCTGGGGGTGCCCAGGTGCCAAACCCACAGCGATGGCACCGCGAGCCCGGGGCTGGGCAGGGGGGGGTCCCATCCTGCCGCGAGGGGCTGAGCGCGGTGCCAGACCTGAGGGCACGTCCAGGCTGACGATGGGGATGCGGACGTGCTTCAGGGTGGCCAGGATGGCCGCGCAGGGCTCTTTCCCCTCTCCAGCCTCCGCCTCGGCTCCCAGCACGGCGTCCACCACGGCGTTGTAGGCGTCGTTGATCAGCTGAACCTGGGGGGGACGCGCGATGGCCAGGGGGTCCCCGTCCAGACAACAGGGAACGGGCACCAAACCCCACGCGGCGAGGCCGTTTGTCCTGCTCGAAGAGCTTCACCCAGCACCTCCTGCCAAGAAATATCCTCCCCCCAACCCAAGCTGAGGTGGGACGAGGGGCAGCGCCCGGCACGCCAAGATGCGCCGCCTGGGCCAGGGCAACGCTCGCGGGTCACATTCCTCCTGCCGAGCCCAGCGCTTCCAACAACAACAGAGCCGGTGGCTGGCGGGGCCGCGGCAGCCGCCGCTGGATTCCATGGCATCCCCGGGCTCCCAGCAGAGCCGGGGGCGGGAGATGGGGGGAAGGAATCAAAACCAAAGAAAAAAAAAAATATATAGGAATAATAAACTCAAGCACGCCAGGCGTGGAGCGTGGGGATGGTGGCGCGAGGGGGCTCACCTCGGTGGGGAGGTAGGAGAGGAAGGGGATGTCCATCTTCTCGCACTGCGTGGTGAAATCGCGGTACAGGGGGTCCGGGGAGCGCTTGGGATAGAAGATGGTGGGCTCGTAGTCCTGCACGGCGGAGAGCAGGGAGGTGGGGTTGGAACCTGGCATCGCTCGGGGATGAAGAGGAGGAGGAGGAAGGGAGGAAGATACCTACAAAGACGCGCAGGTGCCGCGCACACACCAGCCCGATGGCTCCGTTCTGCGCCGGGCCGCACGCCACCAGCACCGTGGGCTGCTTGCGCGGCAGCGACGGCAGCGGGAACGCCTGCCAGGAGGAGATGGGGACACGGAGCCACCGCTGAGCCCTGTGACCCCGGCGCCAGCCCTGGGGATGGCACCCAGGGACGCGGCAGGGGCAGAGGAATCAGGGCTGGAGGGTGCGTGATGAGGCTGGGGATGCTTGAGGTGGGATGGAGATGGTACCTGCAGCAGGATGGGGGTGGCTCCCAGGGCAGGATGGGACCCACAGCGGGATGAGGAAAATGCCCACAACGAGGTGAGGCTGGCACCAATACCAGGCTGGCACTAGTGGTGGGATGAGGATGATGTCCAAGGTGGGATGAGGATGATGTCCAAGGTGGGACGGGGATGATGCCCAAGATGGGATGAGGATGATGTCCCAGGTGGGATGAGGATGATGTCCAAGGCGGGATGGGGATGATGCCCAAGGTGGGATGAGGATGATGTCCAAAGTGGGATGGGGATGATGTCCAAGGTGGGATGGGGATGACGTCCAAGGTGGGATGGGGATGATGCCCGAGGTGGGATGGGGATGATGCCCGAGGTGGGATGGGGATGATGCCCGAGGTGGGATGAGGATGATGTCCAAGGTGGGATGGGGATGATGTCCAAGGTGGGATGGGGATGATGCCCAAGGTGGGATGGGGATGATGCCCAAGGTGGGATGAGGATGATGTCCGAAGTGGGACAGGGATGGTGCCCACAGCAGAACGAGGATGTTGTCCATGGTGGGATGCTAACAGCACCCACGGTGGGATAAGGAAGATGCCTCCAAAGTGCAGGTTTAGGCAATTTTAGTATTTGAATTCTGCATATTCTGCATTTGCTCAGGGGCATGATTTAGGGGCAGATAGGAATGGTTGGACTTGATGATCCAAGAGGTCTTTTCCAACCTGGTGATTCTATGATTCTATGCCCACGGTGGGATGGGGAAGATGCCCGCGGTGGGGTGCCCGGGACAAGGAGGCTGCCGCGGTGGGACAGGGCTCCCCGCCAGCCTGCAGGGAGGTGGCCGCGCGCTCCGCATACCAGCAGGCTGCTACGGAAGGCTCTGTTTATCCGTTGACGGATATTTTCCTGCTCATGGAGCCTGGCTCCTGGTCCCATCCCGCTGCCAGAGACCTGAGCGGCACGGCCCGCTCGCAGCCGCCGGTGAGCTGGACAAAGCCTCGCTTGCCTGGCCCTGGATCAGTGCCGGCCGCCCCGACAGCTGCCTTGGGGCTCCCGGGGACGTGCCGGGAGGGGATGATGCCGGGGACCCTGGCTGGGTGCGGGGACCCCCATGCTGGCACCCATGGATGCTCCCCCAGGCTCAGCCCCAAGAGGAAGAGGATGATGCTGGGCTCCACGAGGAGGATGCTCAGTCCTGCTCTCCCCGGAGCTGAGGACGCTGCGATACTGGGGTCCCTGGTGGGGCGGGCAGCCCCCAGGCAGCGCTGGGACCCAGAGAGACTCCAACACCCCAGAATTTCCCTTCCTCATGCAAGTCCCCTACATTTTTAAAAGGGGAGGGCAGAGACGGGCCAGACACCTCCAGCGGAAAAGCTGAGCCAGGCGGGCGAGGAGCTCGCCAGCCTCCCAGGCACAAAGCTGCCCTTGATGCTGTGCCTCGTCCTCCTCCTCCTCGCACCCAGCACAAGCTCTCGGGGCTCCCAGCGCCAGGAGGGCATTGCCAGGGCTTGGGGACCCCCAAACCCCTCCTCGCTGCACACAGCAAGAATCATAGAATGACCAGGTTGGAAAAGACCCATCGGATCATCGAGTCCAACCATTCCCATCAATCACTAACCCATGTCCCTCAGCACCTCGTCCACCCGTCCCTTAAACCCCTCCAGGGAAGGGGACTCAAACCCCTGTCCCCACAGGTTTGTCCAGGGCAGGAGGGAGATCACAGCAGGAGAGGGAAAGGCCACATAGAGGGATGGGGGTGAGAGAGCAGCCAGCAGCGAAGCCCCCAGCCCCAGCCAGGTGAGCCCAGCCCTGGTGGGCACCTCACCTTGGTGACGGCCACGGCACAGGCATGGCCCCACATCTCGATCAGCTGCTGCCGCCCGAAGCGATAATCCTCCAGCAGCTCCTTCTCCAGGGCTTCTGCCTCTGCCTTGCTGCGGGGAGAACCCAGAGGGTGAGGATGGCAACGTGCCCACCACCCCCCAGCCCCTCGGAACCCCTGCTCTGACCCCAGGGGCAGGGGAGGGGACGCTTGAGGCTGAAAGAGGGGAGATGGAGATGAGATATTAGGGAGAAATGTTTTGCTGTGAGGATGGGGAGACCCTGGGTGCCCAGAGCAGGGGTGGCTGCCCCATCCCTGGAGGGGTTCAAGGCCAGGTTGGATGGGGCTTGGAGCCCCTGATCCAGCGGGAGGTGTCCCTGCCCAGGGCAGGCGGGACTGGATGGGCATGGAGGTCCCTTCCAACCCAACCCATCCCATGGTTCGATGCTCAGGGGTGCTGGGGACTCGCAGGGCTCAGGATTCGGGGCTCCGTGCCGCAGGCTGCTCCGTGCGAGGCACGGCCCTGGCAGCGTCCCCGGGCTCGTGGGGCTCAGGCTGTTATATAAAAGTGAACAAAGCTGCGGTTGTTCCTTGGCTGCCGAGCCCAAAAGTTGGCAGGGCCAGGGAGCCTCCAAATTGGACAATAATTGCTCACATCTGTTGGCTCACCTGCGCCGCGGACGGGAACAGCGTGTGCCGGGCCCAGCGAGCTGCTGCCACGCGTGTTAGGGAAGGGATGGGGGAGCCTGGAGCTCTGGAGAGGCCGGAGTTGGGATCATTGGGGGAGAGGGGAGCAAACCCACAGCCCCACGGAGAAGAAGAGGAGCGGCTGAGAGAGGAGCTGGGGTGCCCCAGCTCCTCTCTCAGCCGCTCCTCTTCTTCTCCAGCCCCTTCCCCAGCTCCGTTGCTCTTCTCTGGACTCGCTCCAGAGCCTCAACATCCTCCTTGTGGTGAGGGGCCCAGAACTGACCCCAGGATTCGAGGAGCGGTCTCACCAGGGCCGAGGCCAGAGGGAGAAGAACCTCCCTGGTCCAGCGCTTGGCCCCTGCCCTGGGTGTCTGGACAAACCCCACGGATCTGCCGTGTCCTGGTCACTCTGGCAGGTCCCATCGACCCCCAAATCCTCTGGGTGTCCCCGTCCAACTCCTGAATGTCCTGCCAGACCCTCAGAAAAGCCTCATCCTGTCCCATCCCATCCAACCCTTTGTCATCCCCTCCCATCCCTGCTCCCACCCACCCCGTCCCCAATCCTTGGGTGCCCTCTAGTGATCCCCAGCCCCACGGCAGGACCTGGGGGGCAGAGAGCTGGGGGTGTTCAGCCTGGAGAAGAGGAGGCTGAGGGGAGACCTCATTGCTCTCTCCAACTCCCTGAAAGGAGGTTGTGGAGAGGAGGGAGCTGGGCTCTTCTCCCAAGGGACAGGGGACAGGACGAGAGGGAATGGCCTCAAGCTCCACCAGGGGAGGGTCAGGCTGGACATCAGGAAAAAATATTTCATGGAAAGGGTGATTGGTCCCTGTCCGAGGCTGCCCAGGGAGGGGGTTGAGTCCCCTTCCCTGGAGGGGTTTAAGGGACGGGTGGACGAGGTGCTGAAGGACATGGGTTAGTGATCAATGGGAACGGTTGGACTTGATGACCCGATGGGTCTTTTCCAACCTGGTGATTCTGTGATTCTATAACAGGGTGGGAGAAAGGGCCAAGCGCAGCCCCCAGCTGCCCGTCCCGTGCCAGGGCTGGCAGAGCAGAGCAGAGCAGAGCGGATCCCGGCGCAGCTGTGTTGTCCTTCACCCAACAAAAGGCACGTTCCAGCCCTGACAAAGTTCCCCACGTCCTCTCTGGGGGAGAACATTGCCCCTAATCGGTGCTGGCAGGGAGTCCTGGGCCCCGGCCCGGGCTGGCTCCCGCTGGCCTGGCACCCGCCCCAGGGAGGGGGGACTCGTCACGGGGCTCCCCACATCCTGCAGTGTCCCCCAAACCACCTGCCCCGGCATCTGTGGCTCGGCTTTCTTCCACGGCTTAGGGGTGCAGGGGGAAAATGCTGCCTCCAAACCCTGCGCAGGGGCAGGAACCTTGGAGCCCCAGTCTGACCAGTTCAACCCAGTTCCTGGTGCCTCCCGGGGGGACAGCAGGTACCCGAGGCTGCCACGAGAGCACAGGGAGCAGGAGGGAGAGGAGCTGGTGGATGAGGGGCTCCAGAGCATCCCGGCCGTGTCCCCTCCCGCACCCTGGCCCCAAGAGCCCAGCTCCACATCCCAATTCATAGAAACACAGAATCACCAGGTCGGAAAAGACCCACCGGATCATCAAGTCCAACCATTCCTTTCAAACACTAAACCATCCTGGCTCCCCACATCCCAACTCCGTGTTTCTGCCCCCCCTGCATCCCACATCCCAGCCCCGCATCCCAACTCTGTTTTCCCCTCCCGCATCCCAGCCCCGCATCCCAACTCCGTTTTCCTCTCCCGCATCCCAGCCCCGCATCCCAGCTCCGTTTTCCCCTCCCGCATCCCAGCTCCACGTCCCCCCTCCCTCTCGGCCCCCCCCGGTCCCCGCCGGGGTCCCCCCTCCCCGCCGCCGCCGGAGCCCTCGCTGCCGCAGCCATGGAGACCCGGGATGCAGTTGCCCTGGCAACCGAGGCTCCTCGGGTACCAGACCCCGCGGCTCGGGGTTGGGGGGACAAGCTGGGGTTGGATGGCCCCGGGGGAACCGCAGGCGCCGCTCCCAGCCCGGAGCAGCCCGGGAACGGCGAACCGGGGCAGGATCCGAGCCGCCGGGGGCGGGTCCCGGTCTCACCTGAGGTACCGGGGCGGCTCCCGGCCGGGGCGCGGCGCGGAGCTCATCCCGGAGCTCATCCCGGAGCTCTTCCCGGGAGCAGCGGATCCCTGCGGGAACGGCGGGGGCGGTGCCGACCGGGGGAGGAGGCTCCGGTTGCCCCCCCCGCCCCAATCCCCCGCGGGCGGCGCTGCCGGGGGGCGGGGGGGGCGGCAGATAACAGCATCCACTCCCCTCCCCGCACCCCGGGAAAGCCCTGAGCATTGGGAATGTGCCAGACACCCCAAATCGGTGCTTTTCACCCCGGTGGAAGCCACATCCACAGCACCAGAACCTGTAGGGCTGGCCCCCCCAACACTCCAGACCCCCCCAAACCCAAATTCCCACCACAAGGAAAGCTGGGAGCGCAGGCATCTCGCCTCTCTTGGAGCGCAGGGCTCAGCCCCACAGCTGCCCCCACCCCACATTCCCACCCCAATCCAGAGCTCCAGGACCCCCACAAGCAAGAAAAGCCACAAGCGCCCCGGGAACGGTGAAATTCCCCACAGAGCCGTACAGGACACCGGGTTGGACACCGTGAACTGTGTGGTTTTAATAACAGACACCGGAACAGGCAGCGCCGGGGGGAACCGGTGGCCCGGGAGGTGCCGTGCCGGGCCTTTCCGCGCCGCTCGGGGCCTCAGACATAGTACTGCAGCCCAAACTTCTCGTTGTCCATCTCGGCAGCGGGGCGCAGGTAGTAGAGCTCGTCCAGAGTCGGGGGGACCCAGCGGTCGGTGTGGAAGAGGGATTCGCCAACCTGGGCGGGGAGAGCACGCCCGGAGCTGCAATCGGCGCAGCCGCCTCGCCGGGATCTCCGCTCCCCCGGCTCTAAGCCCCCACGGGGATAAGGAGCCTCATCCCTCAGCCCTCAGTGCCAGATCCCGGGAGGCTGCTTCATTCCCAGAAGGCTCCCAAGACACCAGACAGACCCAAAGCCACCGGGATGGCCGATTCCTGCCCCCGCCTCCTCCCTGGAATCACAAACCTTCCAGCCAGGAACGTCCTTCATGATTTTGGCCTCCTCATCCAGGTTCTGCCGCAGCAGGCGGAGGGTTCTGGAAAAGGGGGAGAGGCTGAGCCACAGCGGGGGGGACGGGGACGGGAGCTGCCCCCGTAGCCGCGATCCGTACCTGCGATCTGACTCCGCCTGCAGCAGCGGCATCAGGGCGATCCGCGCCTCCAGGTCCTCGATGAGGAGGCGCCTGCACCAGGGGTCGGAACTCAGTGCTTGGAGGGGGGGAAATCGGGAAGGGAAGAGGAGGGGAAACCGGGCAGGGTTGAGGGGGCAGGGAAATCGGGAGAACTGGGGATGAGGAGAAAGCGAATCCTGGGAAGGGCAGCGGGGCCGGGTCCCAGAGCACGAGATGCTGAACCAGAGAGCGGTGAGGGGGGGCAGGGAGGGGACACGGTGGAGTCACAGGAGCGGGAGGAGACAACAGAGGAGGGAACGGGGCACCCCAGGGAGGAAGCAGGGTGAGCCCAGCGGGAGCCTTGGGAGTGAGGGAGCCCTGGGAGTGGGGAGAAGCCCCGGGAGGAGCTCCCGGGAGTGGAGGAGGTTTGGAGGTGGGGGGGGGGCGGCACCTGCGCTCCCGGTTCCACTTGATGAGGGTGTAGTAGCCCAGCAGGAGGCTGCCCACGCCGAGCGCAAAGAGGCTGTAACCTGCGGGGAGAGCGGGGACCGGCGGTGCTGGGGGCCCGGGGCACCGGGGGGACCGAGCACCAGAGGCCCAGGGCACGGAGGGGCCCGGGGCGACCAAGGCACTGGAGAAACTGGGCACGGGGAAGGGGACCGGAGCCCCGGGGGGACCTGGGAGACCGGGCACCGAGGGGACCGGAGCGCTGAAGGGACTGGACACCAGAAGGACCGGGGAAGCTGGGGGACCGAGCGCCGGCGATCTGGGGCACCGGAGGGACCGGGCACCTGGGGAGCCGGGTTAATGGGGCACGGGGGGACCGGGGAGACTGAACATCGGGAATCCACGGCGCTCAGGGGACGGGGCACGAGGGGGCCCGGGCCCCGAAAGGCGCGGTGCTGGGGTTACCGGGCACCGGGGATCCGGGGCGCCGCGAGGTTCGGAGCACCGGAGGGACCGGGCCACCGGCTCTCCCCCCGCAGAGGCCTCTCCTCGCCCCCCTCCCCACCTGAGAGGCCGCGGCGCGGGAGGTGCCGCTTGTAGTCGATGGGCCCGTACCCGCCCGGCGGGGCCATGTCCTGCTTCACCTTCGGCGCCGCCATCGCCGCGCGCGCGCGTCACTTCCGCCGCGCTACCGGAAGCGCTGCTGGAGGGGGGATCACGTGACCACAACACCCCACCCGCCGAGCCTGAAGGGGCCCCGCCTTAAAGGGGCAACGCCTTAAAGGGGCAACGCTTTAAAGCACGCCCGGACCCCCTATGCACCCCCAGCCCCCCTCGGTGCCCCCCGGGGCTCCCCTGCACCCCCCGGCACCCCAATCCCCGGGGACCGTCCACGGTGCTGGAGCTCCTAGCTGGGTGGGGGGGAAACTGGGAGTTTGCACCCCCCCCTGCAGGCTGCCCCCAGCCCCACACCCCCAAAACCCAGGGTGCCCCCAGCCCCCTGCACCCCAGCCCCCGGCTCTGCTCCCCCCAAGCCTAAAAAGCCCCCTCAGCTCCAGCTGCCGAGCCCCCATCACTTTGTTCCCCCAGCCCCTCGCCCCCCGAGCTCCCCATTTGCCCCCCTCCTCCAGGCCCAAAAGCTGCGGGGTCAGCGCTCGCAGCCCCTTCTCTTTCTCCCTGCCCCCCCAGCCCTGTTCCCCCCCAAACCCGAAGCTCCTGCAGCAGCTCAGGGGGGAAGCGCGCGACCCCCCCTCACCCCTCAACCCCTGCAGCCCCCAAACCCCCAACCCCTCGCGCCCCACTCCTCAGCTCGGTGCCCCCCGAGCCCCCCACACCATCGCTTTATCACCACCCCCAGCACCCTGCACCCCCCAGCGTGGCTTTTCCCTGCGCCCCGAGCTCTCTAAGCCCCCCAGATCCAGGTCACTCTTGTCTTAAGCCCTAATCAGAGGCCGTAATCCCTCGCCGGCCTCAGGGAATTAATAATTTTGCAGCTGGTGTGGCCGAAGCCACCAAGCAGGCACCGGCCGAGGGGCTGGGGGCACCCGGGGTTAGGGGGACCCTTCGGCTGAACCCCACAGGCAGCAGCTCCCGCTTCTCCAGCTCCGCTTTGCTCCCAGAGCCCCTGGAGACACAGGACGGGGTGGGAGGCACTGAGGGACATGGGTTAGTGATTGATGGGAATGGTTGGACTCGATGATCCGATGGGTCTCTTCCAACCTGGTGATTCTGTGATTCTACGATCTGGGTGCTGGTAAATTGCCCTCAGGAAGGCGGCGTGGCTCTGGCAGGACACCCCCACGTTCCCGCGTCCAACCTGGCTGCGCCTGGGGAGGAAAAGCAGGATTGGAGACTCAAGACTAAGGGAGACTCCATCCAAGTGGAAAACTGAAGCCAGAGCTCTGTCCTCCCCTCCATCTCCCCCGCCCAGAGCAGGGGTGGCTGCCCCATCCCTGGAGGGGTTCAAGGCCAGGCTGGATGGGGCTTGGAGCCCCTGATCCAGTGGGAGGTGTCCCTGCCCATGGAGATGAAGCTCCTTCCAACCCAAACCATTCCAGGATTCAGTCTTACCCACCGGAGATGGAAAACCCACTGGGATTTGTGCAGCCGCCTCCCCTGCAGTGAGGACGAAGGGGCTGAGGGATGGGCTGGACACCCCAGCATCGTGGAATGGTTTGGAGTGGAAGGGACCTCATCTCCATCCTCTCCATCCTCCTCTCCGACAGGCCGAGCTGATCCCAACCTGGACACTCTGGAAAGATGAGAGAGATCGCACCTTTTGTCCATGTGTTTATCACAGAATCACAGAATAACCAGGTTGGAAGAGACCCACCGGATCATCGAGTCCAACCGTTATTGTCACCCCAGCACTAACCCCCTCGCACACAAGGGACGGAGGGGGATGTCGGACCTTCTCCCCCCCCAGGAGCAGGGCTGAGTGGTAATTTTTTTCCTATTTTTTTTTTTCAAATTGTTGTTTTATTATCAAAGATTTGGACTCACAATAAATACGAGGGATGAACCCAGACCCTGCGCCTCCCGTGGCCGAGGATTATAAAGTCTTTTTGCTTTTTCTTGCTTTAAAAAAGCACAATGCAAGTTCTTTCGCTAAATGCAACACACAGTGACCTCTGCCTTAAGCAGACGAACACTGTGGTGGCTCCTTGAGGTCTTTCTGCATTTTATATATATATAAATTTTTTTTAAAAGCCTTCTGTGCCCCCTCCTTCCAAAAGGAAAGTGAGAAAGGAACCAAATGGGTTTTGGATGAGACCTGTGCCTAAACCACCTCTGCTCTTTCCTGCAGCCCCAGACTCCGTTTTTTCCATCCTGAACAGTACTTTGGCTGTTTATTTTTTTGTTAGCAAGCAAAAAATGATGGTAATTTGGTTTGAGAATCCAGAGGTGAACAAACAGTTCCCCAAAACGATGATAAAAACTTCTATAGAAAAACCCAAACCCCCATTTTAGATTATCGAAACGAAAGGTTCTACCAGGTCACCTGTCATTTTTCCGAGCAAACGAGTTTCCCCTTGTTGTCTTACTGATGCTCAGAAATCAAAGAGATAATAAATTAGGTTATATATATATATATATAAAAATCCCAAACGTAAAAGAAACCACACAGCTCCCAAAGGGCCACACGGATTTCAAATGAAAATCCGGGGTTTATTTCACAAGTTGCTAAAATCTAAGTACAATAGTCGTTTTCATTATTACTGTATTATAAAATCTTGTCGTCGCAACGTCTCCAAGAAAGGTTATATGGCTTGCAGGAACCAAGGCTGCTCTGACCCTCTCCCCAGGAGAGGGGGAAGCAAGCAGCATCCGAGCAATGTCAACCAGCTCATGCAGCAGTTTGCAGCGAAGCACTGGAGGGTGGGGAGCGGGACACGGCGCCGGGGACTCCACCTGATGCCATATTCCAAGTCAGACGGTCGAGCGGCACGCTCAGTGTCGTGTTCGGAGGGAGCTCGGAGGACCAGGGGCTGTTCCTGGGAGAGGGGGCTCCGGGGCAGAGCAGAGCCCTTCCCGAGGCGAATCCCAAACGTGACAGCAGGAGGGAGAAACCAAAGATTTGTTTGTAACAGCGTGTCCAACCCCCCTCCTTCCCCACTCCCAACGCTTTAACCTTTCAAGCAAAACACCATCCCGTGAAGATCCCATCCGATCGAGCTTTCCTGTTGGTGGTTGGGGGTTTGGGGGGGTTTCCTGCAAGAAGGGGAAAGTGTGGATGGGGAGGAGATGTGGAAAGGCTGCAGCCAGTGTTGTAACAATGACCTAAACCCAGCACGGAACCTCAACCAGCCCAGTTCAACACTTCTCAACGGACTATGCAGTCCTGACTTTAAAGGAAGAAGGAATTCTGGCATTTAACACATTTACACCCAGGTCTTTTCCTGGGGTTTTTATCTAAAACACATCTGCAATAAACATCCTCCACGTTACCTGCACCGCTCCGAGAACCACAGGTCAAAAACGATGTCAAAACCAGTTTGAATCCCGACAGCCAAATATCTCTGGAATATTTTCGGTTCGCTTACAGAGCCTTCAGAGTAACTGCCCCAACTTAACACTTGTGGGGTTTGCATTAAACGAACACAAAGTGTGTTCTGACATCACCGAGGGAGCAGTGTCTGAGAGACAGCGCAAGCAGACGCCTTTTTATTGTCAGCTCTGAATCTTAAAATCAGTCTTCTCAATATTTTAAGGCTTATTTTGAGTCTCCCCTGTCCGTTCTGCTGGAATTCAAGAGTACAAGCTGCTGCACTGCCGGTATCCAAAAAGGTTTTGACAGAGCTCTTCGAACAGGTAGTTTAATGGTTCCACCCCCCTTCCAGTTTTCCACCCTTTTCCCCAGCATCAGTGAAGCTGATGGGAAGGGATCGTGAAGCTGTCCAGGTATCGGAATTGGAGTTTGAGAAGTTTTGCTTGTTCCTTTTAAATAAACACACTCTTCCCCAGGGATTTAACTGCCAGACGCTTGCAGGGACGATGATGAGAACATAGATATTGGCCAGAAGAGAGAAAAAAGCCACCCCAACCCCCTCCCCCCAGTAAGGAACTGGAACTTTCCCATAATATTTCAAGGTGCAAGAATAAAATGCACTCTATTTGCTCTCCACATCTCCCGATCCAAAATATCTTGGAATGAAAAGAAAAATTAAACCTTCAAACCAATTCCTCTCATTCCCGTTCAGCTCTTAACACACATTTGTAAACCAAACCGAAACTCAAGTCAAAATTGAAACTCTAGGGCTTTTAAACAGCAACAAAGACCATTTGGCCAAACTCGGTTTTCTAGGCTATTGAACAGTTTTCAAAGTATCTAAAAATGGCAATATTCACACAACAGAAGAAGGGCTAAAACCGAACGGGTTCTCCGGGTCTCTACGCGATGGTTGGATCTGAAGGGGGACAACCCTGTACAACATTTGAAGTTCGATCTAACAGCGACTGCTAAGAAAATAGATTCAGCATCGACTGAATAGTAACCCCTTCCCTCTTTTCTCTTATATATAGATATATAGATATATAGATATAATTCTGCAATTAATTCTTATCAGCACTACCTCTAGCGCCGATCCTCAACACAAGTAGTAAGGCAAGTATTTCTGCCGCTTGAATTCAACTTCCATTTGGGAGAAGCACAGGGAAGAGGATGAGAAGGGGAAAAATAAAAAAGCCAACCTGGACCTGAAGGGTTTGGGTTTAACCTGTGGAATCCCCAAAATGTATGAAACCACCTAGAAACAGGTCATCTAAAGCTCTATCAAAAAGGAAATACTGCAGGGATGGACAGAGCATGCTTGGTTCGCCTGGAAGAACGGAGCCTCCGGAGGGATCCAGGCGGGCAGCCCCGGCCCCTGCGTGCCCAGCGTGTCCTGGGCCACCAGGATCGGCCGCTCTCGGCAGAGGAAGGAGCCTGACAGCAGCCTCCTGCTCCTCCGCTCCCTCCACTCGCCCTTTCTGATTGCGTGCAGCTTCTGGAATTCCTATTTTTTTTTCTGTTTTTTTTCTTTTTTTTTTTTGAGTAAAACTGCTCAAAACAACAACAACAAAAACCCTCCAAAAAGAAAATAAATCAGAAACAGTTTCATTTTGAAGTCTCTGGGAACATAGGAAACGCCCAACTGCTCTTCGCTGAATTAGAAAGACTGAACAAAGGTGTTTGTCTATGCAGTAAATTAGATTTTAGACTACCAACAGTTCAAAGTCTATTCAAAACAGAATCCAACAAAAGTGAGAGACTCCTGCGCTGGTTCCCACCTACCAGACAAGTTTTGGTGGCAGCCAGTCCCTTAGAAAAAAAACAACCATCCTCAATTGAATCGGAGTTTGCACTTAGTTATAATGAGCTCATCATCAGATTTTGAAACATTATGATCCGTAGACTCCCTTCCTGGCTGGAGGAGGAGCAGGGAAGAAAAGCAAACATGAACTCGGCTCACTAAATGCGTCGGTAAGATGGGGCTGAAATTCTTCTCATCCATGCCGGATGGCGAATGAACACACCGCACTCGGTGAGTGATCGTTATTAATAAAGAAACCGAAGGCAGAGAGTCGTTTAGTCCTCCTCTTGTGCTGGTGACCAAAAAAATCCAAACTAAATACATAAAGCCAAACAAAAAAAAAGAAGAATTCTTCCCCTTCCCTGACAGCCTCCATCACCAGTCGGTCGTTAGAATCCGAGAATCAAATGAGCTGAAGTCTTTTCCCACCCACGTGGTGTCGTTTTCTCGTAGCAGGGACAGCAGCACTCGATGGGATGAGGAGTGGTCTTCTTGCATCCTATAAAGCCTGGGGCATATCCAGCTGGGATTAAAGCAGATTCCACTGTAATGTGGTATAAAGAGGATGGCAGAAACAGGAAAGTCTTCCTCTCGGGCGTTCCCTCTGCATTATTTCCACGTGGCGGACTGTGGGATGGACCGTGGGGGAATCATATCCAGGAGATATTCACGCTGGCGGTCTACTGCTGAGGAGGACTTGTGCACAGCTAAACTAGGATTGACGAAGGGTAAAGGCCCACCTGAGGGGACAGAGAAGGGAGGACAAGGGTCATGGTATAGGACAACCATGAGAGAAAACAGTGCCAAAACTACATCACTTGCATTTCATTCACATGGAAACAGATCAACTAAGCATGGGGCACTACTGGCCCTGGAGGTCAGACAAATACACAACATCCCAATAAACAGGAGCAAGATTTTGTACTAGAAATGAAGATTTGAACAGGCTAGAGCTCTCAGCAATTAAATTACACTTTAAATGATATGTTAAGCTGTCAGGAATAAAAAAAAAAAAATCAAAAGCAATCCATTCAATCCCGGGTAAGAAAGTAGATCACTGAGAAGCAAGCTGCTACGGTGTTTCCTTCCTGGAGACCCTAATTATCATTTAAGAAAACAAATGACTCTTCTCAAGTCAGATTCCTGTATATAAAACCAAGATTAGATTAGAATTTTTAATTTCCTCTTGTTCAAATCAACAGCTTCAGGTTTTTTCAGATCCTGAGGGATGCTGAGAGTGTGCACTGTGGTCTCACCTAGAGCAAAACCGTTGCTTTCAGCAGACAAAACCCACCAGTAACAATTGAACGAACCCCCGGAGAGGAGTGACCAGCGGTGCCAGCTGCGCACACGGGCTCAGCGATGCACGGGCTGACGTTACATCCACCCAGTCTGTTTATAAACATGCAAAGCCACCGTTTTTATCTGGCAGCACCACCCGACTGCCCCTTCTGCCGAGCGCAAACCACACCTAAAGTGTAAACACCAAGAGCAAAACCTCGGTGTCGCGGGGCTCGCATGCAGGAAGTGTCAAAGAGAAAGGGTCCTTACCCAAGGAACTATGATTGTTGGACAGAGTGCAGCTACTAAGTACAAATAAAAGAAACTTGAGAGAAAAATCTACCTGTATTGATGGAAGTCTTCTTCCAGGCGGCAGCGCTGCCCTTGCTGACCGGTCTCTCAGCATGCTTACCTGGCCTACTCCCAAGTGCTGCTGCAGACGATGCATTCTGCAACTTGGGTGACTGGCTAAATGCATGCAACACTCCCCGTGGAGCTCCCGCAGGACCTCGGGACATCTGGCTAGAAGTCTGGTGAGAGAGCAAACGGTGAGACAGGCACAGGAGCTTCCAGTCTCACAAGTACAACAGCTCCGACCAATCTTTACTGCCCCACTTCTCCTTTCATAAAATCATAGAATCACCAGGTTGGAAGAGACCCACCGGATCATCGAGTCCAACCATTCCCACCAATCACTAACCCATGTCCCTCAGCACCTCGTCCACCCGTCCCTTAAACCCCTCCAGGGAAGGGGACTCAACCCCCTCCCTGGGCAGCCTCGGACAGGGACCAATCACCCTTTCCATGAAAATTTTTTTTCCTATTGTTCAGCCTGAACCTCCCCTGGCGGAGCTTGAGGCCATTCCCTCTCGTCCTGTCCCCTGTCCCTTGGGAGAAGAGCCCAGCTCCCTCCTCTCCACAACCTCCTTTCAGGCAGTTGGAGAGAGCAATGAGGTCTCCCCTCAGCCCCCTCTTCTCCAGGATAAACACCCCCAGCTCTCTCAGCTGCTCCTCTTGTTCTCCAGCCCCTTCCCCAGCTTCGTTGCTCTTCTCTGGACTCGCTCCAGAGCCTCAACATCCTTCTTGTGGTGAGGGGCCCAGAACTGACCCCAGGATTTGAGGTGCGGTCTCACCAGTGCTCGGCTGCTTCTGCCAAGTCTGGAACGCATTCCTACAGTGTCAGGGCTGAAAACTTCCAAGAGATCTCTACGTGAAAATAAGAATCCGCTTTCTGCTTCTGAAAGTGCCTGGAAGGATGAGGAATTACCAGCAACTGCAAAGCAGCAAGTGTGCTGTGTAAGCACCTCCAGCACAGGCAGCGCTCTGCTTCCCTGTCCTGAATAACCTGTACCTGGAGAATCTCGACTCACAGCAGCACTTGAGCAAATGCTGCTTTGCCCCAACTGAATGACGGTTTCACAAGGTGTGAGAGACTCAGAATCCCATCAGGGATGGTTGTTACCATCACCTTATAATTCCACAAGCAACGTTATGTGCTCCTTCCCTCCCCCAGCATCACAGTGCCTCACCTGCTTGAGCGAGTGGTGCTGCACGATTGGGTCTGACTTGGCCTGCACGGGGGACGCGGTTTGCTGCAGTATCCGCTGCTCGATCTCCTGCTCCTGCTGCAGCGCTTTGACAAAGGCAGCCTTCAGCCTGTTGGTGTGCTCGGCTTTCAAGGCCTTTTTCTGATTCGATGTCATGCAGGTTTCACACATGATGGTTCCATTCTTCTCCTCCCTCCAGCGGCAGGTGAAGTCAGTCTTACACTGAGCACACATGTAGGGCTCGCGAGACGATACAGCAATCGAAACTTTACCTGGAAAACACAAGCAGCTTAGCTCAGCTCTGGCTGCACCTTCTATGAGTGAATAATACTCGAGAAACCTCAAGGATATCACAGCATTAAACAACCCCAAAGCAACCCCTCCGCCTCAAACTCTCCTCTCTCCAAAGCCTTTTGCATCCCTAAAGCTTTAAACCCTTTCCTGCTGGGAGCATGGGCAGCAGATGCTTCGTTAGATACCGCTTAGAGAATTTAGCAGTGATGGACAAACTGATAGGAAGTGAACAGCTCTGGAGAGAAATGGATGCGTTTGAGAGAAATCTTTACAACCAGTTTCTTGCTTATGGGAGATCAGAGCATTTTTTAAGACTTTAAGACGTTTTTTAGAATTTTAACTGAAACAGCTAGAAAATCATTGAAGTAAGACATGCCTAGCTTTGACAGAGCATGGCAATTCAGTCCCACAGAGCCTGAAACTCCTCAGGCCTGCTATTGAGATCAAGCCTGGATGGGAAAGGATCTCTCCTTGCTTTTTGAGGAACACTTTTAATGCTCTCTCACCTTGAGTTTCCAGCAAATTCTGCACAACTTCTTCCAACCCGACTAAGTAAATAAATTCATTATTAGCTGCACTCGGCAGGAAGTTCATCTCTGGCGCAGGCGGCTTGGGAGGAGGGATCTCCAACAGCGTCTTCTCCAGCTGCTTCCGCAAGGCGAGCTTGGCGGCGGCTTGCCGGCTGGCCGGCGACTCGTTGGAGTTGATGGAAGCAGCACTGGTCGTGGTGGCATTAGTGGATGTGACGTTTGTACCTTTGATGGAAGTTGGTGAAGCCTGGGAGGAAATGGGACACAGCTCAGTGACGCGTGCTGGATGTTCTCCTGTGAGGGTGGGGAGCTCCGGGCAACCTGTACCACTGCAAGTCGTGGCTGCCCCATCCCTGGACGTGTTGAAGGCCAGGCTGGATGAGGCTTGGAACAACCGGATCCAGCGGGAAGTGTCCCTGCCCATGGCAGGGGGCGGGACTGGATGGGGAGATCCCTTCCAACCCAACCCATCCTGTGATTCTATGATTCTTTGCTGATCATTTTTATAAGGCAGTTTAAAAGTTCCAAAATAAAAAACAACAAGGAGGAGCCCTTTTCCTTACTATTTTGTCAAAGCACTGACTTTAAAATGTTCCCTTTATCTACACCCCTTGTATGGCAACACCAGTGGTAGATGTTAAGCTTCAGTGCCTCTTGGTGTTTCAAACCCGAATGCTGATCCATTTTGAGCTCTGTCTACCAGAACTCATATACGCTTTCCAAGGAAAGGAGAAAAAAGCGTAATGGACAGTTTCATATTAGATACCAAATACGAACTGAGGCACAGCACTGCACTCCCTGGAACACACATTCCTTCCCAGTACCCTGCAATGCTTTTCCTCATTCCTTCGTACAGGCGGTGAACACGATCACAGAAAGGAACTGCATGGGAAGAACAAGGAGCAGGACAGCTGTAGCAATAAGCAACCACATCGATTAAGAACCAGACAATCAGTAATTACAATAATTTATCTGTTTCTCCGAGGTAAATGCTAAGTTTGACACAAAAATCCCTTACGGAACTCACCTGTGGGATGTTGACGAGCAGGCTCGTGTTGGGGACGTTGGCGACGCGGATCAGCCCCTGCTGGATGATTCGCTGCCCCTGAATTTGGACGCTGGGGACTGATGCCCGTGGTGCCAACAGCAGCGGCGGCGGCCCCGTGCTGGAGTGCTGTCGGATGTTGTGGATTTGCTGGGAAGAGACAGAAACGGGCTGATCCAACGGCACCATCAACGACAGGGAGGATCAGGACAGTGAGACGCAAGGGGCAGGAGTCGAATGGGATGATGTGAGACAGCGGAAAGGAGGCAAGGCAGGGAACGCGAAGAAAGCACATTAATTAACACCCATGTCAAAATGTGACAGTTTTCCCTTTCCCTCTGTCAAAATGAGATGAGTAGAATGTAAGATGCTCGTAGGTGAGGCCACTGCGTTACAGCCAGCACAGCTGTGCCAAAAACCTAAGTTTCCGAGTTAAACTTCTTTCAGAATGTGGCTGTTAAGCATGTTTCATTTTAAAGGTGTTAGGAAAGCTGTTCTTCAGAATGAGGTTTTCTTCACAATCAGAACAGCAAGAAAATGAAATAGCAAATCTCTGCCTTCCTCCTTAGCACTGGCTATGAAACAGAGCAGCCCTTTCACTGCAAAATAAATCCTCCTTTAACAAGGAAATGTTCTTTCTTGGTATTCCAGGAAGTCATTCTTTTAGAAGAGCGTATCAAACTGAACATCGCTTTCCTACTTCTTTATGACACTGTTATTTTCTGTCCCAGGTGATAAAGACCCTGCACTTCCAGCCAACGATCTTATTTCAGCAGCTCTTATTCAATTACAAGACAGACACAATGAGGAAAAAAAAAAAAGTGAGTTTTAGCATTTGAAAAGGTGAAATTCATATGAGAGCAAGAACAATGACGGGAAAAAAGGGAAAAAGGAGGGATTGTGTTTCATTTCCTCTGCTTTCCTCAAAAGCAAGTGAAGGTGGAAGTCTGTAAATTAACTTTGATAATAAAGGCAAACAAACTGCTTTGGTGCAGCTACGGAGCATCCTGCATCGCCACAGGATTCCCTCATGCTTTGCTGGAAGCGTTAGGGGACAGCACAATACGCCAAACTGGAATGATTTGGGATCTTTCAGCAGCAACATATCTAACCCTAGTAAGAAAATCCAGCAAGAACTTCATAGGTCCCCTCCAGCCGAGCTGAAAGATGACCAAGAGAAGGTAAAGCTGCACGAAGAGAAACCAGAACAGATCCACCACAGGGTACAAACTCACCTGCGCTCCTCTGACCAGAGGGGGCATTACTATCTGCGTGTTTTGCTGAGTTCCTAGTTTCGAAGAAGCCTGCTGCCCTCCACGGACCAAGGGAGGAGGAATAACAGTGCCTGGGATACGCGTAGAAGATGTCTGTAAAACAGAAAATAGCTTACTCTCATTGTTTTGCTCCAGTGTACTTATCCACGAGTTCTGCTGCTGCTCAGCGTGCTGGTAAAGCAGCATCTGAAACCTTAGGCGGCGACAGACCCGCGTAAGGACGCGACGGCAGTCTGGCTACCGGCTCGGGGATTGTTCTTTCTCATCCTGCATGGAATTCAAAAGGTAAAGAGCCATCCTGAACAATGTTTTCATCTGTCCTCCCCCTGCTGAAGTCCAGTAGCTCAGAAGAGCCGTGCTGAGACAGCGGACAGACACGCCATAACTCGCGCCCGAGAGGGGCTCCCCTCCCTGGCTGATGCGATGGAGGCAGCATCGGTCTTGAGCCAATGGAAAGCAAGCCAATGGAAAGCCTGTAGGACAAGGGATGGCTTCAGGGTCCAAAAAAAGAGCAAAAACCAAAAAAAGTGCTTTGGCAGGGAGTAAGTGAATGGGGACACACAAACTGCTGGCTTCAAGGAGAAGCACGGGGCAGACAGAAGTTGGATCGAGACACAGGAATGTGGGGTGGGGAGGAGGCCAGGCACGTGGACGTATGGGGGAAGGTGAAAAAGAGACAGGAGAAGGGAAAAGCTTTAGAGAAAATGAAAAAAAAGAAAAGGAATCAGACTAAAGAAGTCTGAAAAATTGCTGCCCACGCTTTTTGGGCTGCAGGCTGCATTCAGTCCTCAAGGTTTCTCGTGACGCGATAAAAGGTGATTCGGTTTCACGCACCGCTTCCATCCCTACAGAGCACCAACGCTACGCAATCCAGCCTGGGACGCACTCACAGCTCAAGAGCAACAAACCTCTCCCTCCTCTCCCTTTGGCTTTCTGCATCTTGCTGCTTCCCTGGCCATCCAACGTGAGTGAAGCCGTCTAAAAACCCTGAGACTCCCACGTTCCTGAGTTATCACGTGCACACACACGATGTGTTACAGCAGGGAGGGAGGTTTTCTCCATGCCATTCAACGCAAGCCCAAACATTAGCTCCTACACACAGGGATTAGTGGAGTTTTAAAGTCAGGCAAAAGCAGATGGGCATCAGGTTAATTTGCCTAAACACTGCAAATTTGAGGGAGTAACTTCAGTTCTGGATTCCTGGCTCCCAGCTCTACGCTCTGTCCCGTCGCAGTTCCACTGTTGCTGAAGGTTTAGCTTGTGGTCCAGTTCCTCTGAAAGTGCTGTCTGGTGAAGGCAACGTGCCTCGAGGGAAAAGACGCCTCCAGCTGACAGAGAGCTTTAGCTTTGTGAATGCTTTTACCCCTTCCCTTGCGTTACCACGTTCTAGGGGACTCGGAAACGCAGAGCTGCCATTTGACAAGTGAAATCACTTGGCGCTGAAGCAGTTTCGAAATTGGTTTTGATTAGCCCAAGGTAAATTACCAGAAATGCTTTAAATCCAAAAGCAATCAAGATGCCAGATTCAAAAGGAAGATTAGGTCAGCAGATTTCAATTGGCTCTGCTTGTTTCTTTTCTTCCCCAAGGCCCTTCAACATTTCATTTAGTCTGAACTGATCTATCCTGCCATCGTGTGCCATCCAGCCACCAACCCAGCAGATAAAACCCATATGCCTCGCTCAGCTCTTACAGTTAACGATACTGAGGGCACAATTAAGTCTCCAGAGGGTACGGCAACAGGCTGCCACAAAATTTCTACCAGGTACCAATTGACAAGATGAGAGGAAATGGCCTCAAGTCGTGCCAGGGGAGGTTTAGATCGGATATTTAGGAAGAATTTCTTCACTGAGAGAGCGGCGAAGCCCTGGCTGCCCAGGGCAGTGGGAGAGTCTCCATCCCTGGAGGGGCTCAAAACACGTGTACATGTGGTATTTGCGACATGGTTTAGTAAAGGATGGTGATGTTGGGCTGACGGTTGGACTGGATGAGCTTAGAAATCTTTTCCAACCTTAATGATTATGGGATTCTATGACCGAAGTCCAGGGCAGCCGCCTTTCGTCAGCAGCCGTTAGCACTAGCATGATGTACGCATCAGCGGAGTGGATCAGGATGATCAGCCACTGCAAAATAAGCTGATGAGTTACCTGCGTGCGACATTCTACTTTGATCTCCCACAGCCATAGTTCTTAAAAAGCTTATGGTGGGGTCTGTGGGAGTCATGAGAGAATTCCACCTGGCTGCGAGCCACTAAGGTGACGGGATCGTCCTTCCCTGCGGTGCGCACGGCCTACGCCTGGCAGCCTGGCCCACCCCACTGACCTGGAGGGACGGCTTGCCGGCAGGAACGCTCTGCGGTCCCCGCACCAAGGGCGGAGGGGTGGCCACAGCACTCCCAGAGGAACCAGCAGGCTGGAAGAGGAAAAACCAGAAAGAAAGCAGACGAGTGTAAGGGTGGAAGCAGAATTACAGAAGCTAAGGGAATAAAAGCGTTTACCTCCTTGTGCTGCGGTAAGAGATTCTTCAAAGAGTGTGGCTTTCCCCCTCCCCCCAGCCCTTTCCTCCTCCAAGCATCTCAACATGCGTATTTAAATGAAGACATTATTAGGTAAATGCAGATAAGTTTATACCAGGAAAATAAAAGAGCCTGTACACCAAAAGCAGAGCAATTTCAGCAGTCTCGGCTCACAGCCCGCCCCAGGCGTACCCACCATCATCGCCGGTCCCAGCAGCTTAGGCTCAAGCACAATGCAAAGGGAAAAAGAGATTCAGGAAAAAGATTTCCATTATTAAGAAGCTAGGACGTGCCATTTCACCCTCGGTAGTTCTAACACTACCCTGCGTTCAGCAGTGAGCTGAGAGATGCGGGCGCTTCATTAGTTTTGATCCCATCTACTCTGAAGTCCAGGAGGAAGACGCCAACAAACCAACCAAAGGCAGCCAGGAGAGCTGTGCTGACACCCATCGGCACCGAGACGTGCACTTCAACCTACACATCATCCCCAGCACAAAATCCCTCACCAGCATCGCTGTACAACAGCTTTGTTGCCATTGTTACAGACTCCTGAATTCAGCCCGTGCCTTGACAGCAGCGCGTGGGGTGCTCACCCGCGGCGCCTCCCCACCTCCTCTGCTCCTCTCCTGCCCCCTCATCTCCTCCCTGGGCTCCAGCGGCGCACGGGGCGAGCGGACTGGGCGAGCTCCGACAGCCGGCGTCACCGAGTTCCCAATGGGAACAGTTCTCCCAGCACGTGAGATACTGCACGTGGGGGTGTGAGATGGGGAGGGGGCAGGAAAAAGGAGGAACGGAGCTCAGGATGGGAGAGCTGGACCTTTCCTTCCAAGGGCTGCTTGGATGTTCTGGACGATGGAAATGTGCGGATTGACTTAACCTGTGAAACCTGGAATCCAGACCTGGACAAAGCGCAGCCCTTGGCTGCCAGCTCCAGACTGGGGCTCAAACACTTCACCTCTGCCTGTCCGCACATTCCTTACGTGCAAGAACCGCCTCCAAATATACTTCAGCAGTCCCTACGTGGCATTAAGGACTGGACAGTGTGTGTAACAATTGCCAGCGCACTACAGTCATAAATGCATCTAAGTACAAAATGGTCTTCACCTTTTGGAGAGGCTCCTGATCAGGGAGTGCAGGGACAGGATAAGGGGGAACGGTTTTCAGCTGAAAGAGGGGATATTGAGATAAGGTCTGAGGCAGAAATGTTTTGCAGTGAGGGTGGGGAGGCCCTGGCCCAGGCTGCCCAGAGCAGGGGTGGCTGCCCCATCCCTGGAGGGTTCAAGGCCAGGTTGGATGGAGCTTGGAGCAACCAAATCCAGTGGGAGGTGTCCCTGCCCGTGGCAGGGGTGGGACTGGATGGGCTTTAAGGACCCTCATAAGATTTTGTGGTTCTACCATCAACTGTCTTGCCAAGACCAAAAAAGGAATTCCACCTAGAGAATGGTTATCAGGAGAAGCCACTAAAGATTTTATGAAAAGTGAGATCTGCTTTATCCAAAAGCTCTTACAATCCGCAGGCTACAACTGCCACAGTTATTAGAAGTTCCCTCTCCATTCTGCAAGACGCAATGAGAAGCGTCCGCAGGAACAGCAGTACCTTCTGAGTCGTGGTCTCCTTCTGGATTTGACTTTGCCGCAACTTTTTCAACAAAACCAGCTTTGCTTCTTCTAACCGTAGCTCTTCCTTCAGTTGTTTAATCATCCTCTCACGCTCCTCTGGGCTACTTTTCTGCAGGGCCAGGCAAGGCAATAGAGGGTGGGAAAACAGGGAGGAGGGAGAGGGAAAAGACAGATACCGTACAAGTTACAACAAGAACTTACAGTGTTATAATTGTCCTGTATGTCTTAACACCACCAACACGTCTGCAACATGTGGACACAACCAAGCACGGAGAAAGAACAAAAACTAAAGCTTTTGGGATATTCTCTCCAGCAAAACAAGTAATCAAAGTCGAAAGAAGAGCAAGAGAGCAAATCTGTTTTGTGATATGCTGAGTAAAGGACATCGCATCCATTAAAAACCCAGTTCTGAGCAAGGTGCACCTTCAAAGCTTACAAAAATCAAGAGTACGGGCCCTGACAATAATACCAGGGAGCATCAGCCTTTAACAGCTTCCAGATTCCCAGCACGTAAATCCATCCTTACAAAGCCATGTATCCACCTGACCCTGCCACTGCAGGTGCCTCTGCATGAACAAGTGCTGTGTTTTCTTCTTTCTAGAGGGCACAACTGCAAGCGTGTCGAGACACGACGACTCACCATGAGCGCCTCTGTGTTGGTCTCTTTTAATGCTATTTTTGTTAAACCATTCATCCTGGGGCTGGAGGGTTCATTGTCCGATAACACTATAACGTCCGGCGAGGGGACGCGCTTTTCTCTCTTCACTTCACTGCAAACCAAACAAAAGAGAAGGAGTTAATAAAAACAACAAACTACTTCATGCTGCAAAGGAATATCATTTACAACCTCCTGCTAGATTAATCCCAAACCTCTCTGATTCCGAATAAACCCAACACTGATGAGCTCAATTTCTGCTTTCCCTAGGGATGTTAAGCCGTGTGGTACGAAGCGTGCCATGAGGTAGGACACAGCCTCAGCACACGGCAACAGTGAACTCATCAATTTAGCTTTTCCATCAGTCACTTCACCCCCTGTAGATGACACAGAGCCTTTCCCAGGCTCTGCTTGCACCAAAGAAGACCCCAGTCACTCTCTGCTTACCTCGCTTCTGTTCTCCCTTTCCCAATAGTGTTTGTAACCTGTGACTCTTCTCACCCACCTCCAGGGATGGGGCAGCCACACCTTCCCTGGGCAACTTGTCCCAGGTCCTCACTGCTCTCAGAGTGAAGAAATTCTTTCTTATGTCTAGTCTAAATCTGCCCCTCTCCAGTTTATCCCCATTGCCCCATGTCCTATCACGTCCTATGCCTTTGTAAACAGGCTTATACTGATTTTAACTCTTTATTTGGCTTTAACGCTCAGTGTCTGGAGCGATGGCTGCACCTTCTGCCTGAGTTCCTGACCGTAAAAATCCCATCTCAGCTCCATCCCCTGCGTTTTTCATCCCTGAACAGAACCTCAAACCATGTGAACCAAAGGGACAGAGAATACAACACACACCAGTGCCTCTCCTCTGACACACACCTGTTGGATCACTTCTGGTACCAGGATTTGGGATCTCAAACTAGGACAGAGAAGGATTTCAGAGCAAGGTTTGCAGCATGGGAGAGCCGAGAGGTTCAGGAGGAGCCGCACAGGAACAGGACAGCAAAGTCTGCGCTGCCCAGGAACGACGGTGCCTGAGAAAGGGTCGACAGCAGGAATTCTAGCAGAATGTGACACAAGGAATTGCTTTGTCCTGCTCATAACCCAGAACCAGAACCAGTAAAGGTGGCAGAGAGACCCTCCTGGCTCACAGTTACACGAGACAAAACACACAAAGCATTTGTATCGAGCAAGATGAAACAAATATTTAAGTGTGGTTCCTATTATTCACAACTAAAATGCATGAGTTATGCCCTTTTAAACATCAGGCAGTTATTTCCTGCACCAAACAGCGGCTTCTAGACTTAACTGATATGCCACATTTATTAGAAATTCAATGATTAACAGAAATTAATCCTTCTTTAGGGATGCAGAGGAGATTCACACTGACTAACAGCACTGAAAAGCTGTGCACCCCGATCAGCTTTGGGAAACGCACCTTCCATGAATACGCTTTGGGCAGACGAAACGGCACTTTGGATACCGCGAAACCACCTCCAACACTCTAAAAAACAGCTTTAAAAACGCAATTTCCACGTTAGTGGAAAAAAGACAGGAAAAGTAGAGTGTCCTCTAGAGGGCACAGCAAACCAGTGAACCAGGGGCATTTAAACTCCGTGGCCGTTTCTAAATTAAGTGGCCCAGGTGAAGAATTTCCAGCTTTTTCCTGTATTGGAATGCAGCAAACCGGCTCGGGGCACTAGTGGCAGGGAGGACGCTGGGCCAGGCAAGCGCCGAGGGGCTCGGTGAACCCGGGAGCGCTCAGGGTGCCGAGCTCCTCGCTGCTGAGCCCCGTTTGGGTGACAGCGGGAGCTGCTCCATGCGGAGGATGGAGCTGGGACCTGGCCATTCCTCCTCAAACTTTAAGGTTAAATCCCTCAAGAAAAGTACAGAGAGTTGAGCTACCTAAAAAGTTGGGAATCACAGCAATGATGGGATTTGAGCCTCCAGCGTTCCAGCCGGAGCCAGCCCGCTTCCGAAGCCAAGGGCGCTCCTCGCCCCCCAGCCCAGACGGACGCTGCGAAGAGCTCTGGGGTCAATACGTTAGGACCCAAACGCATCCACGGGGCGACGCGAGGGGTTTCATTTGGCTTCGTCCCCCTCTCCGTGCAGCGGGAAGAGCCACGCGGCCGCGGTCGGGTCGAGCTCCGCTGGGAGGCTGGTGGAACCCAAGCTGCCGTCACCGAGGTGGCC
Source organism: Phaenicophaeus curvirostris (assembly GCF_032191515.1). Taxonomy (NCBI): domain Eukaryota; kingdom Metazoa; phylum Chordata; class Aves; order Cuculiformes; family Cuculidae; genus Phaenicophaeus; species Phaenicophaeus curvirostris. Next base: position 6,529,229 of record NC_091419.1, on the reverse strand, counting down.
GCCGCGGCTGAACCGGCTTCCGATGGCGGCACCGGGGCCACCGCCGGCTCACGTGACGTGTTGGGCACGTGACCGTCACGGCAAAAACCATGGCAACGGCCGGTCCCAGCTGGTGCTGCCCGGCCTTCATTTTGTGAGGTGAGGTCAGGATCAGGTGGCGGCAGGGAAAATGGAGCGGCCGGGCCCGGGGGTCCCCACGCGGGCACCTGCACCCTCGCCGAGGAAAAAAGTGAGAAATGGGAAAATAAAACAAACCCAAAGCGTCCCCAGAGAGCGGCCGACTGCGTGGTGGAGCCCTCCGGGGTCTGTCTGAGGCTGGACGAGGGCGGGCAGGCTGGATGATGATGCCTGCCGGTCCCTGGGCTTTCCCAGAACACCCCAAGGAGAGAAATCTTCATCCTGAAGTAGCTCAAGGAGAAAATGACACTTGCAGTGAGGCGACGGACAGATGCTGTGGCTCAGCAGCCACCCCAGCACGCTGCGTTTGAGGGAACACGGTGAAGTTTAGCAGAGGGCGAGCAGCCACTCACACTCTGTGCGCTCCGAATGCTTCTCACAGAGCATGTCCAGGGCACCGAGGGCTGGGATGGGGCCTCGCTTTGCTTGGCCACAGCGAAGAGTGGCTGTAAATCCAAGCAGTGATGCCACACACATCCCCCAGCGCCCTTTCCCAGAGCCTCTCTGCTCAGGAGCCCGGAGCAGGGCTCCATCCCCTCGTTTCACCTCCTCACCATCAAACCAATGATACCACCACGGGGCACAACCAACCTCTAAGCCACGGAGCAGGACCAGGAGATGAAATCTGGACCCCGGAACAATCCCTGTCCCTACAGCTCTGCCATTACCCCATCCCGCGCTCAGGCTGAGAAGGAGGAGAGGCAAGGGCAGGACTGCCTGGACAATTCCTCGGCTGAGGGCTTCCCCAAGCTTGTAGGGTTTCTACATTTGGCAAGGCTCCTCATGGTATTCCTGACAGCAACGTTGTACAATGCTGATCCAATAAAAGCTGCAATAGCAATAATTACAGCCAGAGTTTTAAAATCAAGGCTTTCCACAAAAGCATTCAATAGTTGCATCTATTTAGGACCATCTGCCTACACCAACTTTGAGAGGAAAACCCTTCCTGAGGGGGGAGATACTGGATGTTTTGAAAGACAACACACATGGACCACAGCACCAAGTGCTTCCACAGTTGGCATCACAGGATTTACGCTCTCAGGAGTGCGATCACTGCACAGGGGACGAGGCGGCACCAGACCCAACCCCAGAAACGCAGCTCAGAACTCTGCAGAACAATCCCCCTCCACAAAGGGGTTTGCTTTGCTCTTCTGACAGCCTGCGTGTGAAGCCAACAACTCAAAGCAGATGTTTCAAAATCAGCCAGACAATGGAAATATCACCACTTCCAGAAAAATACGGCCACCAGCAGTTAATAATTCGGGATAACTGCCCTGATACCACGACCTTTATCCCCTTGAAGCCGCCAGGCACATCTTTCAGCTAAATAAAGGCACAGCTCTATTATTCCCCCTTCAGCTTCCCGAAGCGTGGCTGTCTGGACCATTTGGGCTCTGTGCTAGAAGACGAAAGCAGGGTCGCTGCCCAGCGCCGAAAGCCCATTTCAGTGCTCTCAACCATAAAACACAACAGTGACCCTGCAGACAGTTTGTGCAGGGAATCAAACACCAACCTCCTAAGTTGCTGAATACTCTCAGAAAAGGCCACGCTTCCTCCAGTTCCTCTTTTAAAACCTCAGAGCACGAGGACAAACACATCACAGCATCTGAGAGTCCACCTCAGTGTCCTGGAGCATCCTGGAGCAACCCAAAGCACAACTACAATCCCCAAAAAACCCAACCCAACCAGCCACTTTCCCACGGGGACACCACAAATTTATTTGTTGACCTGATGAGGGCTGAGTGGCTGAATCCAGCCCTGGAGGGCTGCGTCCACTGAGCTAGAGGAAGAGAGATGAGATGTTTGTCCTGAAGGGGCTGCAACAGAAGCTGAAGGTTCTGTGAGGTGGGTTCTGCTTTTCTAACAGCTGCACCTTCCTGCCAGACACAAGTTCAGTGAAATGCGATCAAGGAAGACAAAGTTTTAACTCAACAATAGCAAGAGACAGACAGACAGACCGACCAAACAACTGACCAGGAGCCACCGGCTCTCCAGAGAGACTTTGAGAGGCCTCATGCTGCAGCTCGGAAAGCTTCACGACGTTAACCCAGAGCTGCTGTAAGGCAACAGGCAGCCTTTCCCTTTGTTCACACTGACCCTGAAGCGTCACGCACACAACAAGCTTCCCTCTATGGACCAGATCTTGTCCATAGAATCGTGGGATGGTTTGGGTTGGAAGAGACCTCAAAGCCCATTCAGTTCCACCCCCTGCCATGGATCAGGGTGCTCAGAGCCCCATCCAGTCCTGCCCTGAACACCTCCAGGGATGAGTGCTCTCAAATGCCCTTTCGATCACTCTTAATAAAAAAAAAAAAAAAAAAAAAAAGGATAAAAATAAAATCAATGTGCTGCTCACTTGGTTGAAGTTACTGAGCTACTGACCTGAAACATGGAATGAAATCCCTCGTGCAGAGCAGGAGCCCCATGCAGCCCCATCCCGCGCTCTCCCCACACGTCCCATCCATCCACAGGTAACGAAACAATCATCACGACTGCTCCCCAGCCCAAAGCTTCATTTGCATTAACAAATATGCAGCAGTTTTGCCTCAGTCCATTCAACAACCTCTTGTGTACTCCCAGCCAAAAATATTTGGCAAGCAAGGCAGACAAACAAGGAAAGAAAAAGTGATGCAGCGGGGAATTCTTTTTTTTTTTCCTGGAGATGTTTTATCTCCATCAATCAAAGCAGTGGCAGTGGATCTAGAGACTGCGGTGCAAAACAAACTTCATCCCTTCCTCTGAATGTGAAGGAAGGGAACTTTAATCAAACTGTGTCCGTGTTTAAAATAAAACATTGAACTCCCCAAGAAACTTTGGCATCAATGTTGTTGCAGCATCCTCCAGTCCAACACGCTCTGGGAGGCACAGACACAACGGACGGCAGCTGAAAGGAGATCTGGAGCGTGGGGCTGTGCCGTGTTCCCCGGCTTATTAACGGGAAGAGAGGAGCCTGTTGCTCTCTGCTGGCACCGCTGTGAACACTGATCCCAGTAAATTCCAGTACGGCAGAGAGCATGGTCAGCCAACATCCTGATGTGCTTAAGAACATGTTAGAATTCCAGAGTCAAATCCATTAATTTTGGAAGTTTTAAATGCGATCTGGCCAGATTGAAAAAAGAACAAACCAACCCCAAATCCTTCAAAGCACCAAAATTCAGCATCCAAACCCTAATGCGAAAATTCAGAGCACGGCCAGGAGGCCACCCTCCACACAATTCCAACCAGATGCCTCTTGGCTGCTATTTGTGTTCACCCCAGGCAACAACAGGAGAATGTGTCAATTCTGAGGTCCCAGAGCATCATCACATTTGTCAAGCAGAGAAATCGTAACCAATAAGACCCCAAATTAAAGGAATTACAGAGTTCAGAGAGGTCACGGGTCAGGGCCAGGTTGGATGAGGTTTCGAGCAACCTGATCCAGTCAGAGGTGTCCCTGCCCCTGGCAGGAGGTTGGGACTGATGGGCTTTGAGATGCCTTTCAACCCAAACCGTTCCATGATTCTAGGATCACTCGTGTGAGAGCATCGCCCGCAAACCTGTCACTGTCCTCCTGCCCCGTGGTTCTCAGTGAAGAGAAGCAGCCATGAGAGACACCAGGCCAGCTCCCAAAGCCATTGCAAGGAGGAAGACCCCAAAGCCATGACTGTATTTGATACTTGTGGTATCTCACACATCAGGAGACAGTGGATGGGTACAAGCAATTCCTGTGGGAAACAAACCAAGCATAAATGCAGACTTTCTGGCTTATCCAGGCTTGTATTTCAATTGGAAGGAAAACCCAGACTCCAGCTTAATGTGAGAAGACGACACAATACATGGGGTGGTTTTGAGATGTGGTGGGGCTTGGTTTGTTGGGTTTTTAAGAAAATAAGACCTCAACCGATACAGAATCTGTAGGAATCATTTCTGCTGGCCAGCCAGCCTGGGACTGTTTGATCAAACCACAATTAACACAGGATCATTAATACGCTGATTAACCACTCTTGGCAAAACACAGGAAAACAAGATATTCAACGGCCCAAAAAGTTTCTCAATGTGCTCTAGAGCAGACACTTTTGTCCCAAGATTGCAACAAGACAAAACAAGAGATGGACAGGAGCCAGCTCCTACAGTTGTGTTTTATTAACGCTCTCACCCTCACCACCACCATCGTGCTTGTGTGCTGAGACAGAACCATGCTCTCTCTCCATCCTTCCTGGTCTCACGGAGAAGCCTGGTGAAATGTGTTTGGAGCACTGCTGTGACTTTGAGGATCTGGGACAGCACAGCTCAACAACTGAGCCCACCCCAGCCACTCACGGGGTCTGGCAGCATGTCACGTGTAAACCCCCCGACCTCTAGTTCTGAGCAAGGCTTTACATTTGGGATAATAACACGCTGCTCCCAGAGGCTCCTGATGCTTTTCCTCCAGAAGAGAGGATGATCCAGTCCCAAGAGGCTGTTACCCCAGTGTGTCCGGACAGACCACTTGAGGTCTATGCTTAACCTCACTGCAAGAGGACCTGAAATCACGAGCTCTCCCTGCGCTGCATACGAAACCGGTAGGATTTGCATGGGTTAGGAAATCATACGAAGAATGGTTTGGGTTGGATGAGATCTTAAAGATTACCCAGTCCCACCCCTGCCACGGGCAGGGACAACCCCCACAGGATCAGGGGCTCCAGCCCCATCCAGCCTGGCCTTGAACCCCTCCAGGGATGGGGCAGCCACCCCTGCTCTGGGCAACCTCATGACTCTCATAGGGAAGAGATTCTTCCTTATGTCCAGTCTAAATCTGCCTTCTCTCATTGAAAACTGAGGTATTCAAGGGGAAGGAAAGAACAGAGAGGAAAGGGAACAGCAGAGCTTAGAAGCATGGTAAGATGTCAGGATTCAACCAGGTTTTCTCCCTCCAGCACCCACACTGATGTAAATCGGTGCGTTCACTAGCAGAGCGATTTATGTTGCACTATTTCACCACCCCATTGCAAAGCAGCCGTGTCCTTATGCAGGAGGGACGCCCCTTCCTCCCATTCCTCCTGCGCAGTTGGTCTGGGATAATCACACACCAGAGCCGCCAGCGCCCGGGGCGGCCAAAACGCCCGGCAGAGGAGCAAGACTTTGGCTTGGCCTTGGGTGACCTCACATCAAAGACTTCTACCACTACAGACTTCCTTCTGTTTCTCCTGGCATCAGCAGATGTGCTCCAACCAGACACTATTTTTAAATGTAACTTCATGGTTTAGGGGGAAAAAAACATATTAAAAGAAGTATATTTTTAAGCTGCATGCAGCGGTATCGCCAGGTTTGCGTTCCCAGTCGTGAAAATCAACCGATTGCAGGAAGATCTTCCCCTCGATCAGCTTTACGCCAGCTCAACTGTGATTACTGCTGGGACACCTTTTCCAAGGAAAATATTATGTTTTCAGTTCTGAAGTCATTAAGGAAGCTCAAAAACCAAAACACGATACATCACCAGGCATGAATCCTACCCGAGGAGTCTGTAGAAGTTCAGTCATTTTTAGCAATGGAGCTTTTTCACCTCCTCAGAAACTCGGCTGCTTTGGAGACACAGGGCTTGGGAAAGCCAAGAGCCCAATTCCTCTAATTTTTCTGGAAGGGCGAGTCCCACAGGTGGGAAAAAAGTAAGAAATTAAGATCCATCTTCCCTACAAACGCCAATACTCTTAGATGAGCAAGGGACAAAATCCATCCCAGCACAAGCTTCCTCTACGTCACACACATCTCCACACTTGGATTGAGTTTGGATAGAGACATTTGCATCCTGAGGCTCCTCAGCACCACGTTTCTGCTCCAGGAGCTACACACAGACTAAGGGCTCCTCCGCAGTGTGTGGGAGCTGAGCTCCAGAACCTGGGAAGCTGCTGCCTTGCTTCCCAAAGCCCGTGGAATCATTCAGGCTTGTTTTGGTCATCAAAGGTGACCCAGGGTTTTGTTCCTCTCTGCTCAAAATTTTATACAAACACACACTATGAAAAAGGAATTCTAACTCACAACCAGTATCTAAAAAGCTTATCCAAACTCTAATGAAATTCTTTATTATATTAATTACGATTAACTTCAGTGGACTCGGGATCAGGCTGCCTCCTCAGGACGGTGTATTTTTTGTATGGGGAAGCCTCTTCTCCCTCTGTGCAGAAACTGGATACGCTAACATCTGATTACACCTGCAACAGGAATGCTGCACGGAGAGAGGATGTTCTCTCCTCTCAAGAGGTGCGACTGCTCCAGATGCTCTGTGGGAAGCGAAGTTTGCAGCCCCTCCAGCATCTCCTGTCTGCACGTCTTGCGCCAGGGACGGACACCAACGGAGCAGAAACACTGGCAGGGAGTTCAAAAATGTTATAAATTCACAAAGAGGAGACGCATGTGGGGGCAAGCGCTGCAACACGGGAGTCGGAAGACCTAATCCTGAAGTTTTGGTGTGAGCAATCTCTTAGATATCCTTCAAGCAAAGAGCCTGCATACCTGTGTTAATTAGTCAGGAGCGATTACCTTCAGAGATTTACTCCCAGTCAGCACCAGAAAACTGCCTGATGTGGAAGCCACCCCTTACGCCAGTTAACTGCTGCTGTGCAAGGCACAAACACCTCCTGAATATCAAATCGAGCAGACTGAACAAACGCTCCTTTAGCAGAAGGTTTACAGGGAAAGCTAAAAGTTCTCGCCTCCCCTCGGCCACGATGATGGAAGAGCTCTTGTTCCACCTACACTGAAGCCATATTTGGATAAAATAACCAGGCTCTTGCAGTTCAAGTTGTTGCTCTTAGAAAACCATCAAAAGCTGGGAAGAGTTCACAGATGAGTTGCCATCAAACATCAAAGATACCAATTTTCTCAGTAAGCGCCCCTCCTCCCCGTAATTCCTGCGCAGTTGATAAGGATCTCGTGTTTTCAGTTTCACACCTCAAATCGGCGCTGCTGTAACACCCGACATCCAAGCGAACGCGGGTTTATTACCCAGGAACTCTTTTAAGCCACTTTGCCCAGACAGGTCTCACCTATTACCGCCCCGACCTCAGCTGGAGTTGGAACAGGGAATAAACCAGGCTGCCCGAGTTCCTGCTCAATCCATGGGACCCCGGTACGCTCTAAAGATGATCTGGAAGGGCCAACAGCAAGGCCACAGAATTTCTGACAGCAAAATCCACAACTCCAAACTGAAAGTCAGACTCATCCGTACTCGCTGCTCTGTCAGGAAAAGCCAAGCTGCAATTAAAACCCCTCTGTTTAGACAATTCTAATCCATTATTTTTCCTGTCTCATAGCTCAATTAAAACAACCTAAACCACCCTCCCTCACGTAACTCTCAATCGGCAGCTCAAAGCGCATCCTCTCTATAACCTGTGCACATTTCTATTCCGACGAAATTCCTCTACTCAGCCGCTCACGGCAGCAGCCACCGCTGCCAGAGCTTGTGGAAGGAAAATCCGTATGGAAGTTACACCGAAGCAGCTGTTGAATCTCACATGAGGAGCCAGAGCTGTGACACACACGTAAAATTTTAATTCTCTCTACCTTTAAGATGCAGGGAACTCCTTCTTGGCACCATCCAAGCACATCTGACTGTGCTGGCATCCCTAACGCTGCCGCGCAACCGCAGCGTGAAGCTGTAACTCACCTTTTTGAGGTACTCATGTCCACTGGCTCATCCCCCGTCTGCACCTCCACTTTGATGGTTGCTTTCACCTCTCCGCCTTTTAACAATCCTTGTACTTTTCCAGCTCCAGGATCCGCTTTTATTTTCATGTCGCCTTCAGCATTTAGATCTGCTCCTAAAAGTCCTTTCTCCATCTTTATTTTCTTGCTGTCTACATCGTTGTGCGTTACCTCACGTTCTAACGCTCGTTTCTGACTCCGTGTCCTGCATGCTTCCTCTGTCATTGTGAGGCTCTGGGGAGAGAAGAGACACAAACGGGTTACGCATACTGGGAAAAAAGTAAATTGGACAAAACACCTTAATTTCCAAACAGGGCAAAGTACAGCGGTTGCTGCAGAAGGAGCTCGGGACGAGCAACAGAAGCTCTGCCAGGCGCTCTCTCAGCGTATCTCCAGCACACATCTCGCTCTGGAGTTATTAAGCGCCAGCATCGCTCGCCTCACACTTTTTATCTTAAGCAAAACCAAACAAAAATAAAGCAAAACAAGAACACGCACAGAAACCTCCTCGAGCATAAATGAGGCTCACAAAGGAGAAAAACAACCCCGTGCTGGAGAGCAGGAGAAGATCCAAACCCCCGCGACAGGAAAAGTTTGGCTCCCTCCCAAGAGGCAGGCGGAATGGATGGATTTGCCTCACGTAAATAAACGCGATTACAAACTTCTGGAGGAGGATCGCTCCGGGACCGCTGCCACGGTTCTCGGAGGACCCGAGCCCGACGGCGAGTTTGGGGAACCGGACACTACGGGGCAAAGGACACCACAGCCTGCACGGAGAACGGCTCTTGACAGCCTGCGCCCGGCACTACGGCGCTGCCATTGTAGGAGTCAAGTTGAGACTTTCTCTGCTCCTGGAGAAGGAGCCAGGCTCTTCCAGGCAGCAGAGGAAGCGCTGGGCTCGGGGGAACCAGGCTTAACTCCTCGCCTGCCGGAAGCGCGGGAAGTTTTGCTCCCGGCGGGCTCTGACACCTCAGCCCGCAGTCCGGTACCTGCGGACACCCATCCATCGGACGCGGAGCTGAGTCAGGCTTTGATCCCATGACATCACTGGGCTCCACATGACCCTTCCCAGGATGCAGCCTGCGAGACAAAGCACTTTCCAGAAACCAGTCTGAGCCGGCAGCAGGCAACCCGCAGCGGGGCTAACCCTGCTGCTGGCCGGCCAGCACCCCGAGCATCCCTCCTCCTCCTCCTCCTCGGGCATCCCTCCGCGTGCTCGGGGACACCGGGCACCAACGGGGTGGCACCGGCTGGGGGAAGAGGGAGTGAAATCCTCTCCCCTCTCCCCCCATTTTTCAATTAATTAATTACTTTAATTATTTATTTTATGCATCCCTCCCATTCCGAAATTTTTTCTTTCTCCTCCTTTCAAAATGGATTTCAAAAGTAAGGCCAACACACAATAGTTAGAGAAGTCTTTGCAATGTTGTTAGCAGCGAGAGATTAACATAATTACGCAACGTAATTAACCCTGCTCACCCCTCCCCTGTGCCACACACACACACACACTACGTGAAATCGCCGTTTCCATAGCATGAGCCCTGTGTGAGTGACCACAAGTTTCTCTGCATCATTTTGGTGAAATATAGGGATTTTTGGGGATGAGATGAGCTGGATGATGACACATCACGACACTCACTGCCCGTACCCGGGGTGCCTCCCTGGGGCATTCCCAGCGTGGCAGATATTGGACTCGCACTGATGGAAGGAAGGTGGGTTTTAGCGACCAGCTGAGCTCACGGTGGCGTTTCTGGCTCGGCAGCAGCCGCACGGAGCCCTTCGGCACGGAGCCCTTCGGCACGGAGCCCTTCGGCACGGCTCGGCGTAGCCGGCACCCAGCAGGCAGCCTCCACAGGCCGGGCTTTTAACCACAACGGCACCTGGGTGGAAGGACTGTGCACACAGCACAGCATCAGCTTCTGCTCAACCCAGGGACTGGACAGCCTGGCTGGGAATCACAAAGGTTGTTCCCACTAACTCTGTGCAAACACACTGAACACAGAGCTGGCATAACAGACCCCCGGCTGTCGTCCAGCTCACGCAGACGGAGATGCGCGACTTTCTTGAAGTAGGACTGCTCTGCCTGTAGGAAACCTCCATAAATGAGAGCCTCATCTGGGTTTATTTTCAGTATCTTCACATTCTCCAGCATCAGATGGATGGGAAGCAGCAACTCCAGCCACCTGTGCTGATCCAAGAGCTGCAGCAGCACTTCAGGCACTCAGGCTCCAAACTTTAAGAACATTTACTTGACGCTGTGTTTCTACTCCTTTGTTTTTCTCAGTTTTGACTGGGATGGGAAAAGGTAGTCACAGAATGGTTTGGGTTGGAAGGGACCTCCAAGCCCATCCAGTCCCACCCCTGCCACGGGCAGGGACACCTCCCACGGGATCAGGGGCTCCAAGCCCCATCCAACCTGCCCTTGAACCCCTCCAGGGATGGGGCAGCCAGCCCTGCTCTGGGTGGTATCTTTGGGTTCTACCAGATGTTCCACACACCAGCACACGTGGGACAGTCACCAGCACTGCACGCTCACGGCTGAATCTCAATACTTGAGTTAACACAAGTGATGGAAACGATCCCCACCTTGGACTGGCACTAAGTTTTATTTTAAAAAATTAGTGTAGTTGGAATCCTAATGCAAAACCAGGTTGTGCACACCGAGTACTTCACTAAAGCGCTCTTTTCCAGCTCACCAGCACAACTCACTCTGCGGAGATGGGGAAGACAGGCACTGAGCACCCCACTCAGTGCTTTCCCAGAGACTAACCCTTCGATCCACCAACCCTCACAAAGGTCAGATGGAACAGAGGACAGCCTTAAAAACTCACCACGTCCCCTTCCAGCAGTCCCCTGTCCCATCACAAATTCTCAGAGATATCTCATCTCCCACCCTTTGGTTCCTTTACGAACGCGCAGGAGCCATTCTACCTCGTTCTACCTCATCTTCACCCCCGTATCAGACGCCAACAACAAACTGCGTGTGGCGTCAGCCTCGGCCTCGCGGTCCCCTCCGTTCACCTTCGAGGAGCGGTGCTGCTGCCATGACTTTCTGCAAACCACAACTCAGTCCAAGCTTCAGTTAACAGTTCCCAGAGTCCCGTCGCAACGACACGGGCTGGAGAGCAGTAACCAGGGACAGCGATCGCTAGGGAGAAGAGGAGTGTCTGTAGCACAACCGGAACGGACGTTACTGGGAAGGCCTTGGGATGAGATTGCACCGAGGCTTTTACAGCTAAATATGAAGATGGCAAATGCAGCCCAAGGTTTATGATTCTCATAACAGAGATCTGGTGGCGCAGTTCCCCTGCGTTAAAGTGACTAAATCACATTTATTGTAGATAAGCCCTAAACCTGTGCTTCCTAACGCAGTTTTAACCCTTTCTGGAAACAATTTGCTAACACGGATACAGCTGTGGAGACACCTAAAGGAGAATTAATGCGGCCCTGACAGAAGGGGAGAATAACGAGAGGGGTTGCTTTAGAAAGGCTCTTCTGCCTCTCCAGGGAGAGAGGTGAGAACTGGTGGCATCAAAGATCAAAGCCTTTTATGGAATCACCTGGGTTACTGGGCCCCAACTCCTGCAAGCTGGAGAGCATCAAGGAGCAGGTGGACAGTTTAGGAGAGTTCCTGGCAGGATCTGCTTCACGTGGCAGTCTACAAAGTGCTTCCCAAACAGCCTAAACTCAGAATATGAAGGAAAAGGTTAAAACCAGACAGGTGCTCTGGAAGAGAGGAGGAGGAGGAAGGTGGCACCTGCAGAGACCTGCACTGACAGGGATGCTTGTCCTTGTTCACAGAGAGGGTGCGAGTGGCTCCCTGCAGGACAGGAGAAGGTAGGAGAGACCCAAACCCACGTGGGAGCAAACTCCCTCTCTGATAGCAAACTTGGCCGTTCGCTTAATCCCAGCACCCAGAGCCAGCACCACGCGAGGCCTCATCCCCACTATTAACCAGCAGCCTCTATGTCTGCTGGAGTTAGCAAGATTCCACCAAATGAGAATAGATGAGGTAGATGCTGCAAAACACTCAGCCTGCTTCACGGACAACATACAACGTCGAAAGCTGTTCCTAAAATCCTCATTTCTGCTCTTCCACCGTTAACAGCCAAAGGAACCACTAACACAAACAGTAAACGGCTTCAACTAACCTGACTGTACCTTTTATTTGGAAGAGAAAGTAAGGATTACACTGTAAATTTCAAGTTTTATGGAAGGTTCTGCTTTTTATTACAAGGAATGCACAGCTCGGGAAGGAGCGCCCAGGGCTAAAGCAGCAAAGCTCATCTATAAGGACTGTGGCTGTAACAGATTAACCACCGCGATCAAGGCAAAAGGCAGCTTCACACCTCACATAAAGCACAGTAAACGCCTCCGACTGCAGGCCCTTACACCACGAAGCCTTGCCCGAAGCTCCCCACGCAGCTCCGCAGCGACCACGGGACAGGACAAACCCCAACGTCCCAAATTCACAGCCTGTTTATGCTCACCGAGTAAGCAGCGTGGGCTCTTCCGATGCCACCTGCATTCTCCCATTGGAAACGGATCCAAAGAACTCTCTTGCCATCTTACAAAACCGTCCTCCCTCCAAAAAGCAGAGGCGCACGAGCAAGACGACAAACCTGGAGTGACTCAGCTGGTGGCTCTTCCAGCAGGGACGTGCAGGACACGGGCACACAGCCCACCCCGGCAGAGCGCTGGCAGTGCCCCAGCCATCACCTGAAAGCTACAGAGGAGGAAAAACCTCAAAATTCCAGTTGAAGACTTCGAAAATGGATTTCTTCGTGCTGATTCTTCCAGATGCACGGTCCAGCCCAGAATAAGCAGGTGCAGAAATCGTTCCCGGCTCACTCGGCTGCTGCCTGGGCACGGCACAAACAGGACGGCAGCCGGAGCAGGTTGGACGTGCACGCACAGAGAACTCCGATACGATGCGTGATGACAAAACCACAACTGGCTTTTACCACCGGGCTTGCTATTTGTAACGAACATTTCCACTTCTCCCCACATCACACCGAGTTATCCGTACCGCCTCCTCACCCCTCTCCCATTCAGGATTTATAACTTCCTTGTACAAACTCCAAGTGATTCCTTCACGGAGGAAGTTCCGTTTGCTTCTCCCTGCCCGGCACAGGGCGGTAGCTTGGAGTTCCAAGGCCTGAAGTTAAAACTTCATCCCGGGGCTTTGGGGCAGCCACCACGGTGCCAGCGAGCCCATCTGCAACCAGGCTGGGAGCTCACAGCAGCCGCGCGCTAACCCACCCCGCAACGCCACACTGGCTCTTTTTGGTAGCCAAAAGCAAAGATTTGGGGGCCTATTACCCAGAACCATATGGAAACCTTTACAGCAAGAGAAGGGAAAAAAAAAAATGACAAAACAAACCAAAAAGAGACAGGGTTACAGAGGAAACAGGGAGGTTGAGACACATTCTCTAAAGGTAGATCACAAGCTCACCAGCTCCACTGGCACGGACCCGATGGGCACCAGAGGCCCTCACAGCAGCCACGACTGGCCACACACCCCCTTCTCTCCCTGGAATTTCACTGCTCACAGTGGGATCTGAAACGTTTCAATGCAAAGCTGCCGTTTCGACTGAGCTGAATTTCTTGCTGTGCCATAAGTGGGTTTCTTTCCTATGTACTCACTAATGAAGACAGACGTGAGATGTCCTGGAAAGAGTAATTAAGTTTATACACGCGTAATTTACATATATATATATATATGATGTGTGTGCTGCTGTGTGCAGGTGTGCTCAGGTGTTTCAGTGTTCACACACAGGGAACTTCATGGCCTCATCACACAGATATTTAGAGAAATTAAACTTTAGAAAGCCAAAGTAAGAACCAGATTTCATTTTTGAAGCCTAAACAACCGCAGCAGCAGGACGATCAGAGCCCTGGTTATTTTGTGGGTTGAAAAATAAATATAAACAAATCATCCGGCACCTGAACTCACCCCAACCCCGTCCCTTCCCCACGAAGGGGTGGTCGCTTTGCAGCCTCAGCCCTTGTCCCCGGACCAGGAGCCCCTCCAGGCAGAGGGACTGCAGGTGCAAAGCCCCTGGGCAGAGGGAAGGACCCCCGTGGCCTCGGGCTGCGCAGCCCCCAGCGTGTCAAGGGTTAATCCCTGCCATTTTGGTGCCACTCGGAGGTGTCCATGGAGGGTGTTACATAACAAAATGGCAGCCCTTAACCCTTCCCGCGCCGGGCTCCCACTGCTCCCTCACAGCCGGCCACCGGCACCTCCCTCCCTCCCCTCCTGTCACAGCATTTCCCCCCTGCTTTAATCACCCAGGGAGAAACAAACGAGCTCGCTCAGGGCTCCAGGACTGGCAATTAAACAGGGAGGGAGCCCACAGAGGCTCCCTCTGTGCCAGGGGTGCTGGGCATCTGGAGGCAGCAGAGGAAAGTTCTCTGCTAGTGGAAAAGCATCGTTTCAGGGATACCACTACAACGAATCCCTGAGGGAAAACAGCCCAAAGTGTGAGCTATCAAAATCCTGCGCTGTCCTGGGACAATCACAGCCCGAGCGTGGGGAACCAGAGTCCTGGAACAGCCACGACATCCGCACGGCTGCGTCCGGCTCCAGAGAGGAGCACCAGCAGCTGCGCCTTCTGCACCTCCAGCCGCTCCTTCCCACCTCCAGCCGCTCCTTCTGCACCTCCAGCCTCGCAGAAGCTGCTTTTACGTCCATCCGAGTGACCGGGCACCCAGACACACACCGAGCGCATGCCGCAACCACTTGCAGTCATGACAGCACCGTCGGAAGTGATTCAGCAAGAGTTTGACTAAATATTTACTAAAACGAGCAGCTAAACACTCTGAAGTCAGCTCTGAGCATCACAAACGTGGAGTTTGGGTCTGGGCCACGAATGGGGCTTCAGTTGTGTGTGTGGTCCCCCTGCACCAGGAGTCACCCTTCTGCCGTCACCAGTGTTTCTGCCAACTCACCTTAAAAACCACTCTGAGGGCTGCTTCCCTTCACTGAAAAATGCTAGGAAGGAGGAGAGTGATTGGTTCGTAGGCATCCCTGCAGTCAGTGCTCTCAGACAGGTGATCACAGAATCACAGAATGGTTTGGGTTGGAAGGGACCTCCAAACCCACCCTCCCCACCCTCCCAGCAAAACATTTCTCCCTAAGATCTCATCTTGATCTCTCCTCTTTAGCTCCAAACTGTTCCCCTTCATCCTCTCCCTGCACTCCCTGATCAAGAGCCCCTCCCCAGCTTTCCTGGAGCCCCTTTCCGTACTGGAAGCTGCTCCAAGGTCTCCCTGGAGCCTTCTCCAGGCTGAACCCCAACTCTCTCAGCCCTGTCTTTGTAGTTGAGGTGCTCCAGGTCTTGGGTCACCGTCATGGCTCTCCAATATTCTAACTGTTCTAAAGAGAACTTTAAAATTCCATTAATTCTGAAGTCCCCCACGCTGCCTTGGGGTTAGAGAAGTGGTTTTAAAGGTTGCTACTCACAGCCACTACACGAGGGATTTGTTTGACCTGAATTCCCCCCACGTTTTACAGATCTATTTTGGTCTAGAAACTACCAGGCAGGAAGTCCTGCTGCTGACTGCGGCTGGGCTTTGTGTCACCAAAACTCAAGGAGACTCCTCAGTGCAGGACAGCTGTGAAACGCCAGTTCCCATAACGTTCAAATCGCAGCGTTTGGATAACAAGGTAAATTGGCAAAATAAGACAGTGCACGCACAACGCTCCTTGGATGCAGGTTTCCAGGTGGTTTATGGTAAGAATTTACAGAACAAGGGGGCAGAGTATGGAATTTACACAACTGTGGTCAAGACACACAAGTCTGATACGCTCTCCTGCTCTCTCTGTGACTCGTTCACCTCTGACTGATGCCATTAAAGGTGTGTTTATAATTTCATTCACCCTTTAGGGCCCATGAAAGACAGTCCTGCCTTGCAAGATTTGGAAACTTGTGTAATAGACAGCCAAAAAAATCCACAGTGCTCATGGCTCGCACTGTCAGCTCTGAACCTGACTCACTAAAACACACCACAACGAGTGAAATCTATGAGCAGAGAGAGCAACCCCTACACCAGGAAAAGTGAGACTGGAAGAGAAGATCAGGAATGGATAATATCTATCACGGGAGCCTCAGAAATACAGGGTTTGCAGAAGAAAACACACTGGATAAGTCTTTAAGTTGCTGTTTACGACATGCTCCACCTGGCAGCGCACGGACACCATCCCACAAGGGATTGTTGATCCATCAGCGGTACCTCAGGTACCACTGGAACATCGCAAAAAGCTGCAAGGTACCTGCAAAAACGTCGTTTCCAGTCACAATTTTTCTTCCGGGGTTTGCACAAGTGATCAAAATATAGAAAAAGCCTCAAGGGAGGAATTTCTTGCACTCGCATTTGCTCCTCCTCTTGTCAAGGGCAACAGCATCGTGCAGCTGTGGTGAATGCCCCGTTAAAGGGAAGTGAAACTCCCTTGTCCGCGAGCGAGGAAGGGAGATTCACCTCCTTCAGAATGCGGATTAATGCTAAGTGAAAGGCCACTTTTTGTTAAGGCACAGGAAATGAATTCTGATCTGAGTTCAGCCTCGGAGCTCCTCTACAGCTCTTCCTTGTCCTCCTGGACAAAGCAGGAGCCAGGCTGCAAGAGATCAGAATACAACTCCATCCTCCCAGCCCAGCTCCTCAGTTTCAGCACAGAACAGGGGAAGAAGAAGTGACTGGGCACTGTTAGAGACCCATCAGCCATCTCACTCCCAGCTCCTACCTGTCAGCGAAGTTCATGGGTTCCAGGTGGCTTCTGACCGGGCCGAGGAGCTAAAAGCAACAGCAGCAAGGATCCTGAGGGAAGAGACGAGCCAGTTAGCATATCTGGTGACATCCCCATCGCCTCCACCCAGAACACACTCACTGACGAGAGAGCCACCAAACACGAGTATCGTGTGAAAGGTGAAAAGACCACATTCTATCATTTTAACCGGGAAGGAACCGCAAATACAGGCTGTGTTCAAATGCTTTCAGGTTAAAAACAAAAGCACCCATCAAAGTTACAGCTTTTCTCATTCCGGATTTCTTTAGTCTTTGCTTTTGACATTAACACTCTAGGAGGAAACCAACTGCTGCTTGATATCTCTGGATTGACCCAAGCACCACTGGAACCAATATTCCCATTTCCAGTTGACCATTTTCCCCTGCATTCATCCTAAGGGCTGGTACCGCAGGAGCTTGCTCCAGGCAAGCCAAAGCAGTCGCTGTGCCACCTCCCTTGTCTCCCTTGGTTGGACAAATCCAATATCATCTACACAAAGGTAAAATTACTCAATAGATAAGTGACAGAAACACCGAAATGCAAAGAAAGAGTCATTGTTGGAAGACACGCATGTTCACGTGTGGGCTCAGGTCAGTGGTTCAGCCACAGTCGGAACTTGAAGGACACTGGAGCAAGTTTTAAAGCCAAGCGGGATGCATTAATACTGCTGGAGGTTTGGGGGGGCACTGCTGCCACCCACAGCCCATGACATGGATGCAGTTGATTGTCCCTGTTCCTGATCCCACCAGAGACCACATTCCTGTTCCCTGCAGAAGCTTCCATGAAGTAGCACGTGAAGCAAAGGAAAAAGGGGGAAACAGCATCCTAGAGGAGTTTCTGTCCTGTAGGACAGCGTATAAAAGCAATGCTAAAAGAACACGCTCCTGTGTTTATCTGTTCTTACCCCAGAGAAGGTTCTGCTGGCCGACGCTTGCTTCTGCTTTACAAAAACTCCCTTTATGAGCCTGCACACACAGTGCACGACATCCAAACCTTCCTTCTCCCTCCTATGAAAACACTGAGAGAAGGAACCCACAAGCCAGAGTACACTGGTCAGTCAGAAACACCGCGTTTGCCATTCCACTGGCTCGGCCGCTACCTGTGCCGGCCGCACGAGCTCTGTCAGACACCCCTGAACGCAGCCCGATTTTGCTCTGCACGAAGCAAATAATGGGTCCACAGCCACAATCTCCGTGCGGGTCTCGCACCGGGCTGTGCAGCCGCCCGTGTGGGCTCCAGGGCAGACGGCAGCGGCGCTGGGCTGGAGGTGGAGCACAGTAATTGATGCACGTTGGCTGCCAAGATGACTCCTTGGAAGCTCGGCCTCTTATTTCTGCTAAGCCACTGAGAACTGAGTCATTTCCCTCCTCAAAAAGTTGCAGAGCTATTTTCTTTTGTCCAGCAGGCAGGACGACAGCTCGATGACTCCTACATCTCTCTGGATAGGGGAAAGAGGCTGTGATGGGTCACCCCTCTGGCACCCACCTGAAGATTGAAGCGTTCCCTCTGACTAAACCCCAGAGAGCTCAGGGGTTGTCTTGTCCCAAAAGCTGGGAGACTGCATCTCAGACATTTCTTTTTTTCCTATTTTAAGCACGCCAAAAAGTACCAACAGGTTAAACAAATTGCTAGAGAAGTGCGGATGTAAACATAACTAATGGATGTGCACCTGTATTCTGGTCGCTGATCAACTATCTAGAGGGCAGGTCTTGCTAATTATAGCTCATCCTATTAGTCTGATGCTTTTCTAATTAGAAGCCCATTGAAAACCATTGCAACAGCTACTTCAGGGCTTCCACAGAGCTATAAAACACAACAGACACCAGGATTCTACGCTGCTCCTTGTGCGTCTGGCTGACACAAACCTCTTTATCGCCAAAAACTATAACAAGCAAGGTGCACCCGACACAGCGTGTACCGGGTCGGGACAACCGCGTCATCAGGAGTTGTGACACTACAGCAGCGAGCAGGAAGCCACAAAATGTAAACGCTGCTGGGGGAAAACCATGAAAAAAAAAGTTAAAAAAGGGAATTATTCCGCCTGGTTGAGAGGATTACTGAAGGGGCGGTGGGAGGGGAGGGTCCTGCAGGCACCAGTCCCGTCGGAAGCCAGCTCTGCTCCACTGGAGGACGGCACATGGGCATCCCCGGCACCGAGGGAGCCTGCGCTTTGCGAAGTTCCCCCAGCAAAGAGGAATACGGCTCCACCAAAGGGCTCAGCAGCAACCTCGCAGCACTGCTTCCCGTGTTCCGGAGGAGTTCAGCAAGGATCGTTCGCCTCAACGTGCTCCGAAGCCCACACTGTCGAATTGCTCCGGCCAGCCTCCATTTTTAACAAACTGTAGCATTAAACTCCCATAGTGCTCGTGTCATGGGACTAAAATAGTGTTCGTCTCACAGGGACACCACAAGAGCGGTTTAACCGCTTCGGTGCCACGAGGACTCGGCGCACAGAGCTGCACAGGGAGCTGCCAGGGGAGGCAGCGGGCGCCACGGCCCCAGATCTCGCTCTGGCTCCCACGTTCCATCCCTCTGCAGGCAGATCCATCCCCGGCTCAGTTTTTTCCCACATTTCCAGGATGGGAAAGCTGTCCTCGCAGCGCACGCCGCTAAGGAAATAAGGTTAAAATGCTCATAACAATATTTTGAAGGATTAAGTTTGAAAGCATCTGCGCAGGGAATCTCGTAGAAAGCAGGGAATTAAACGGTGAATACTGGAAAAGGAAACTGAGCTCTGAGTTCTGACAGCACCTCCAGAAACAGTCACTTCAGAAGGAGAGGAGGGCACAGCTGGACTCCTGAGCCGCAAGTCCAGTGAGCTCTGGCACGACCCCGCTGCTGTGCAAGAGCATCACTGGCACCCAGGGACACCACCCAGCGCTCCTGCAGCTCCTCCACTGCTCAACAAGACCTTCAGGACCCACCACTCCGCGCTCCTTCCAGAGGTTTGATGTCTCATTCACAAAGAGCTGCGGCTCTCGCTCCGAAACAGCAGCTCTAGAAACTGCAGTAAGTGAAATGCTCAGGCAAAAAGGCACTGGCCAGAACAGAAGCTGGATCTGCTTCCTCGGAGCCTGCTTCATCCCTCCTGAAGTTGGTTTCCTCTATGAAATGATGATTAATGTCGTAGATTTGAATACCAGCGACCACAATCTTAGCAACATCCCTGAATTCCATCGACGCTTATTCAGAAAACTTATGATCCAGTGAAGTTCAAGAGTGATTTAGCCCAAACCTTGGGTTTTTAAATCTTTACAATTTCAGAATCAGGCTGGCTACGGAAACTCTAAGATGATGGTATGGAAACTGCAACCTAGGTGCCAGCGCTGAGCATCACTGCTGTACAACCTCCAGTCACAGAGATAAGACAACTCCTGCACAGCCTGGAAGGCCGAGTCAACCGGTCAGCAGAGAAAAGGAGCCCCATTTCAATCTAAATATTAACAGACAAGAGGCTGGCTCCTATCTGATGTGTCCAGGCTTTACCTCCATACACATTTTTTCATACAAGAATGAAGTCTTCGAAGACTTTATTAGTCTAGGAAGAACTCGAAGCTGTGCAAAAGCATCAAATTGGGGAGTTTAAGTACCAGAATATCAGCTGAAAGCACTTCTAGGTGCTCCAAAAACTCAGATCCCTCCTAGTGCGGCTCTCAACAGAAGTCTAGGAGAAGCCATCGGATAGAAATAAGAGTCATGGTGCTCAACTGACTACACTGGAAGCACCATCACAGCGTGGAAAAGCACCCCTCTGGCTTTTTATGAACACACTGGTCCATTCTGTACCCAGCACATATGGCTTTTCCTCCAAATATTCAGCATCGCTTTTTAACCTCCGTGCGCCTGCAGATGCAGGTGGAAGCTGCTGAAAAGCCCCGACCACCCGCTCCTCAGCCTTACCCTCTCTGCAGCGAAATGCCACCTCGCAGGAATGGAGAACGTTCCTTTCAGACTCTCGTTAATGCCAGAGCCGCCGCTTATTGTGCACCGGTCAGATCGCAAATAAAACCGGTTACAAATTAAGAGTCTCTCCTGCTCCTGAATTCCAGCGCCAGGGATGGAACACGTGGCTCCCCTCCCCGGCCATCGATAGCATTTATAATTACACCCTCAGATCAATGCCCGCGCGGGGCAGGGAATCCAGGGGCGGCAGCAACCCTTCTGCTAAGCCGCTCCGCAGACGGGGATCAGCGAGCACCAGCCGGCGAGGGCGGCAGAAAATCAGGGATAGAAAAAAAAGGACTCGCTGGCCACAGCTGCTCTCTAAGCACATCACCCCAGCACATCCTGCTTCTGGAGAATGCTTATTGTCCAGCTTTTATTCTCTACTGGATACCGAGTGCTGTCAGATCATATGGAAATGCTCAGGCCTTCGAGGAGAAATCTTGCCTTTACCTCTGGATCTGGGAGAGCGTGATCGACGCTGCCTGCAAAGCGCTCCACGTGGATCTCGACGCTCGTGTAGCTCTACTAGAGTTCAGTTTTCCTTTGCCTTCCCAAACCCTGCCACTCACACACACCAGCGTGTGGGAAAATAGGAAATCTCCGACTAAATTTTGCCCAGAAAACCCGAGACCTGGCAAATCTGGCTCCCTGTAACCACAGCCTGGAGCAGCCAGTCACCGCTCAGCAGTCCTCAACACTGCAAACCCCAGTTCACAGATGCTCTGTGGCAAAGGCAGCACCAACCAGCCCTCCCCACCCGCATAGCAAAACATTTTTCCCTAAGATCTCATCTCAATCTCCCCTCTTTCAGCTCCAAACCGTTCCCCCTCATCCTATCTCTGCCCTCCCTGATCAAGAGCCCCTCCCCAGCTTTCCTGGAGCCCCTTTAAGTACTATGTATCTGACCAATTCTCTCCGAAGGAACACAACATTGTGATAAGGAATTAGGGAATTCCACGAGCGAAACAGAACTAGAACATTAATTTGTCATTAATTTTACAATTAGTCCTTTAAACTGAGAGAAGGGAGTGAAGTCAGAGAGAGGACGGAACCGCTGATTAAGAGGTTGCATTGGAGCCAGGTCCCAACAGTTTTATACATCTGTTTCACATCCATCCAAGTTAATCTTTGTAATTACTGTATGGGCAGACTTGACTCACTAAATCAAAATCTTTGCAAGGGGCTGACTTGCAGGACCAACAAAAAACACCCGGTGCGTCAGAGACACCAGCCGAGCAGCAGACGTGAACAAAGCAGCACCCAGCTCAAGAAGAGGAACTACAACGTTAAGTGAAAGGAGAGAACACCAACAGGAGCTAAAAATAGATCCCAGGGTTCGGTCTAGAGGCTCTTGGTTTTGTCCACAGAGCAGTTTGAGCTTTTCTTCAGTTACATTGATCTTCACCCAGGGCCAAGACCCACTGGATGCACGGGGTGAGCAGGAAGGGAAATATTCATCACTCAGATCAACCACACCAGCTTTGCAGGACAAACACACTCCACGTTTCCTCCAAGAGGATGGAGGCAGCCCAGGGATCCTCCGTCCAAGCCATGAACTGGATTTAACCAAACCCCAGTCTGGCCAACAAACGGTGCTGGTCCCTGTGATCATTGTATAAACGTGTTTGTCAGGAATGGGAATGACTCCCTCCTGCTTTCAGCCGCGTTTCTGACAGCGGAAGGGGGTGTCTCTTGTCTATGCAAAGAGGCCACGCTATGAATGTGTTTGCAGAACTGTTTGGCAGAATATTAATCAGGAATGTGGGCACGAATTTATCACCTCTTTCACCCAGCAACCCCGTGGAAGAGGACTGGGAAGCTCTGGGTCTCTCACTGGGAGAAACAGGGACCAAAATGAGTGGAAATGTCAATTTTTTTTTAAAAAAAGCAGGTGGTGAATTGTTATTTTATGCTCCAGTGGAAAAACCTGATCGATGATCATCATTGAGGAAGATGTGGGTTTTGTCTGCATCTCGTTTGCCCTGGAATGCTGTACTTGGGGCTGGCTCTCACCTGATTTGTCGATGCTCCCTGCTGCACTGAGGCTCTCCAGGTGCCACTGCCTTTAACTGGACAACCTGGCATCAACCAAAACGGATCACTTGATTCCTCCTGAATAACTGGGTCTGTGCCTACCTGGCTTCAGCATCAGCTGCTGGAATCGGGACAATAACCTCCTTTGGAACAATCTTTTTTTGGGGAGCTCAAGATGCCATCCTCCACTAACAACACGTTCTTGATCTCAGCTGTAGGAGTGCATTAATAACCCATAAGTTAATCATTTTTGCAGCAGCAATTTTAGCTTCCCCAACTATATTGTTTAAAAGCAAACCGAGGGTGTGTGTGGAGAATGACACTGTTCAGAAATCCAAATAAGGGAATGAAATGGCAGCTTGGCAAGGGCCCAGCGGCCACACCTATTTACAGGGGAAGCCAGCACAGCCACCATCGTTAATTAATGCAGGAGCCTCAGCACACAAAACTCGATCGGGATGCACACTGCATCCCCCACCTGGGATCGGAAGGGAGCTCCGCACGCCGAGCATCACAGCTGGGCTCGCACACGGCCGTGTCTGCATTAAAACAGGGACCATAGGGCTGATGCTTCACCCCTGGTCCTGCAGTTGGAAAAGGAAACAGAAGCTGTCATTATCACCCAGGGGATCAAGGGGGAGTTTTAACCCTGAGCGAGCCAAACTGCTAAAACCAAACTTGTGTGGGTCCCTGAGCCCGGAAGGAGCATAAAGCAAACAGATATTGAAGATGAGCAGGATGGAATTTGAGCTCCACAGTTCCTTTGCGCAGAGCAGGGGTGGCTGCCCCATCCCTGGAGGGGTTCAAGGCCAGGCTGGATGGGGCTTGGAGCCCCTGATCCAGCGGGAGGTGTCCCTGCCCATGGCAGGGGTGGGACTGGATGGGCTTAGAGGTCCCTTCCAACCCAAACCATTCTATGATTCAATGGCTTCGTGTGAAACACTCAACTTCCACAAAAACAGGAGGTCATTTTGGGCAGCAACCAACTGCAGGGGTTACAGTTACACCAAACAACATTTTGCAAAGGAGATCGTCTTATCGAGTTTGCGTCCTACGGGATCAATAACATGCACAATATTAAAATGAGCCTTAATTACTTCTGAAGTCTTCATCACCATAATTCTCAGGCACCTCACAGGAATAAGTTACCCACCAGGTCTTAGCCAAAAGGATTCACATGCTTCTCTTCCCCAAGACATCTGTATCACTTGAACATCCCTGCTTAAACCGTCATCTGCAGGTTCAGAAACAGTTTTTGGTCCAACAAAAGGAATGAGCCATTACAAACATCGTTCTCCTTTTCCACCAACTACCAAAGTGAGTTTGAATTCAGAAAAGGCTGAAGCCACCAAGCTCCTGGCACACAGACAGAGCCGATGGAGGCACCGCAGGGACGCTGCTCCCCAGTGCTCAGCGGGCCCAGAGAGCGTCCCCAGCTCCTCAGAATGTGCAGATGGAGCGAAGCAGCATCCAACTCTCTCCAGACACCAAGCCAAAGCCACCGGATTTTCCATGGAGCCGGGGCTCTTCCACTGCTGCGACTGAAATGGTGTCACAGACTACATCTCGCAGGCCTGAAGAGCCAACAAAAAAGCCAGCTCCCCACAAAACTGGAGTCCGTGCTCCACAGCATCCTACAGAGCCAACACTTAGCACCGTGCCTGAAATCAGCACTGACGCAATTCCACTATTTTACAATGAAAACCAGAAAGTTTGGGATTTCTGTAGTGTCTGAACCGCAATAGGTGGTTCAGTGTGTCTGTACGTACCACAACAGCAGGGACACACGCACAACTGGAGGACCTAATGCCGCTGAAGACAGGATTTTCCAAGATCCTATTAAACATGAATGCTTTCCGTTTACTTCCTCGAATTCTTGCAAGTATTTCAAAGCTCGTGACCACACGGCTCCTCCAGCGAATGACCACGCTGGGCTCAGCCAACAGGCAACGGCGAGGACGCTGCTCCTGCTTACACCAATAGGCAAATCGGCACTCGCAGGAAATCTAAGGATTCGATTTTCCAACTCATTTTAGTACCTGAAATCTTCGGCACCTGTAGCATAAACCGAAGCAAGAGAAAAGCCCCTGCTGACTGGCAGCCAAGACTGACAAGAGTCTCCCCATCTGGATGGAGTTAGGGCAGCAGAAACACATTAACCAGCGCCGCTCCTCTGGAAGGGCTTTACTGATTTTTAAAAAAACAAAAGCTACGCCCCCATCACTTCCCAGCTGATCAGGGATGAGATATGTTCACTTGACGGGGCACAGAAACAAGAAAATACCACACAGCCTCACTTGCTGTCAGGTGTTTTAGAAAATCCCTCCGATAGTTGACTCCCTAAATATCTATTTATATTCACAAACAGGAGAATTCCTCCCTGCCTGGTGGTGGCCACAGTCTCCCCGAGGTGACGCCAAGCAGGTCAGACACAGGCAGAACAGCCGCATCCTGGTGCCCGGCTGGAGTCCCAGGACCTGACACACCAAGAAGTCAAATATCAAGGAACGCAATTAAAGGCAATGAAAGCCAGAAATGCCCAGGACCTTGAGCAGTTGAGGACGGAAGAGGAGTAATGCCGAACAGCAGAAAGCCAACATAGGAAAACGCATTTTAATAAACCTTAACCTTTGTTCTGGCTCTGTCCTACTGCGCTTCCTCCAGGCAATTCACTCTCCTTTCCCCCACCTGAAAGTGGACGCGTGATTCCTCCGAGAGGGATGTGCACAGGGCATCCAGACAGGAGGGCTCAGCAGAGAGAAAATATCCCAAAGAAATGAATAACCTCTGGAATTCCAGGTGCTGCATTAGACATAAAGCAAGAACCACTGACTGCGTGAGGGTCAAAGTTTCCCACAGATGCCCAGTTCCTCAGAAGAAGGGATGCCACGCAACGCAGAGACAAAGGGAGGGGGAAGAAAGCTGGAAGAGCCTAAAAAAAGAGGATCTCAGGCGAGTCTTTACATCAATCAATCATAATATGAATGCATAAATAAGCAGAATGTCTATATATAAAGCACCAAATTCTAGCTTGTAAGTTTTAAGGGCACAAATCTACAAGGAGGAGCACAGGGGGTGCCTGATGAAGCTACCAAGAAGAGGCTTGCCAGGAAGAACACAATCAAAAGGCTGTCCTGGAGCCTCCCAGTCCATCAGTGACATGGTCTTCTCAACACTCACTTTGTCTGAGGGCAGGAGAGGCGGGAAGAGCGCTCATGTACCAGGGTTTTTTTTCCCTCAATCAACAAAACTTGCAAACTACATCACACTTCACATTCCGGTCCACAGACCGCGCGCTGCGATACCTCCAACATGAACAGCGTTACACAAAAGCAAACATTACTTCCCCAAGGCTAAAAATAAGTCTGCCATATTTTCAGATGCTGCAGACTCCAGGAACATTCGGAGGGAAAAGAAAAAAAAAACCAATGTAAAACTCAGTTTTGCGTTACTTAGATTGTTATTGAACAAGATAAATTGGAAGTCAGGAAACATCTGGAGCAGGACTCCAACGATGGTCACTAAGAAGAGTAAATATCCTCCACACCACTGCTCATTTTTCCCTTTATTCATAATGAGAGCCCAGCACGTGGATTTTAATTCCAAAGGGGAACTCGCACACCACACGTGTGCTTCCCAGCTGTTTTGTTGTGACCTGAGCAGTGCCTGTGCTTCGGAGAAAAGCCTGGATGATCATATCCCACGCGTGAGCTCCCTACGGAGCGCCGGCTGCCCACCCCACAGGAGACAGAGCAGGGGAACCAAAGAACCTAAAGCCTGGGAAAGAGCTCATGGTTCATAGGTGCAGAAAAGCAAAAAAGTCAGTCCTGACACGTAAAGGTTCGGATTCTTCAACGCATAAGCACCCCCCATACCTGCGATCAGCCGGTAACATCCCAGTATTGCATCGAGGAGCGTGTGGTTCAAAACCTCAATGAAAACACTCCAAATCCAGTGAGCAAACCAGCAGTTCCTGCTCAGGACTCGCACACAAAGCGAGTGCTCCATCCAAAGGGAAAACCTGAGCTCTGCTCACCACTGCAGCACCGGGTCCTTTCTCTCCTTGCCGACTCCTTGTCCAGGCACCACAACTTCCCCTCGGCGGGCGAGCGGGCAGGGATTCCACAGCAGCGACACCATTTCGGGAGGCACCACTGAAAACGTACAGCAACCTCAAACCTCATCACCTCGGGATGAGTTTTGGATCCAACTGTTAAAATACTCGCAGCGCTATTGGGAAGATGTTAGAACTTGGCTTCCTTCAGTGTTACCCCAGCTTCTTTCCTTCTTCCCCCCTCCCTACGAAGCAGCACGGCAGAAGGGATGCAGTAAGAAAGTAAGAACGCTTATAGCCCATATGGGCGGGTAGGGCTAACGAAGAGCATACCCAGAAATAGAAGTGTAAGTCCATAAGACAGTAAGCCCAGGGTTCCTCCCACAATTACAGTTCCTTTGACAGCAAAGGGATAACTCCAATCCGAACCCGAAGCCGCGCAGAGCGGTCCCTACAGGGGCTAAACCCTGTACCTGCGTGCACGTGCCGCTGGCTGGCTGGCAAAGGGATCCAAATCCTTCCTCACGCCTTGCGCAAGCCTCAGAAACATCACACAGTTCATCAGCACCGCCTGAATCCAACCCAATGGTTTTAAACGGCCCCACGCGCAACTGCCGGCCTGTAATTACTCCAAAAAGCCGTAACGCAGCTATATTAAGTGACAGCATTAGCATACTGACACTGCATCATATGCCAGCCGCGTTGCATCATCACGCCCTGATGTCACCTCATGACTATGTAACGCTGGTGGGGACGGTATCAGCTACTCCTCTGCGCTTCCACCTCAGAGGAAGGAGAAATGCACTCGGCTGCCTCCATCCCACCTCGCTGCCGGACACCAAGCGACCAGAGACACAGCTCAGTCTCTTCCCGGGATGCCCAGCGAGGGGGTTTTACTGTAAGCCCGGGACCGAGTTGATTCCACGTGCACAGAGTTCAACAAGAGCACGTACCTGGGAATATATTCCCTCTTCTTTCAAGCAAAAGTTTGAAGAGCATCAGCCTGTTGCTCACTCACAATGCATAAAGGGGCGAGTTTTTACAACCTCAATAACACATCAAGCTGCGCAGCCTTCCTTGTTTTCACAACCAGACATTTAGGGGGAGGAAGAAACAAACCAAACAGTTCCCAGCCCCGAAACCAGTGTATCTGGTGATCCTACCCGAGATACTTCACCGCGGAGCCTCGCTGCCTCCAGGATATCACACCCCTGACAGTGCCTGACAACCCGGACACTCAGAAGACTTTGCCAGCAGCGAGTAATGGAGCGTGAGGTACAGGAATGCGCCGTTCTGTCCATGCCACCATCTCGGGTGGCTGCAAGGCGGCACTCGGAGCCAACTCGGAGCCCTTGATGGCCAGTTCTGCCCCACAGACAGACACGTCTCGGGGCGCAATCAGCCTCCCCACGGCCCCCACACCAGCAGACGCTAGTGCGGCATCACTGCCCCATCCCAGCAGGTGCCCTCCCGAGGTTCAGAGGGTCTGACTGTTCGCTGCAATGCAAGGTCCAGGAGGCTATCACACAGCTCAGTGACACAAAAACCTTCCTATGTGCCAAACATCCCTTTATTTCTTACTTTCTTCTGCTGCCTCCTGCCTCTGGTCCCCATCCCCTCATCCTCTCTGCTAACAGCGCATCGTCTGCGTTCCTGCTCCTTCCTCTCTACGTCTCATGCCGCTCGAGACGCTGGTCAATAGTTTGTCTGGAAGAAAGCAGGGTTCCGCTCTCTTCCTGCTGATGTACGGCAGCTTTCAGGCTGCTGGCATGTCTCTTATTCCCAAGGGCCCCGCTCCGTTTTACTTCCTGTGTAAGTGTCTCTGCGAGCAGCTCTGCCACCTCTGCTTCCAGCTGCATCCACGGGCGGCAGAGCAAGAGAGAAACACAAGGGTCAGACACCTGCAGCACAAGCTGGAAGTACCGCTGGGGCTGCGCCTGCACGCCACTCGCTGTCTCCATCAGCCGAGGAACCGCTGTCCTGGGGAAAAAGGCTCTGCAGCTCCAAGCGTAAAGCGGACAGAGCTTTGGGCAGCCAGGGAGAAGCCGAGTGAAAGCAAAAGCTAAGACGTGGAGAGAGAAGATGTGAATAAAAAGCGAGCAGATGCTGCTGGCAGTGCGCGCACACATCCCGACTCACGGGCTTCCCCAGCTTTCTCGTTCCACGGCACAAGCGATGCCAGCAGCTCCCAAACACCGAGCCCTGCTTCTCCCCAGCAGCAAATCCTGGATGCTCGGAAGCTTCTAAAGACATAACCCATGTCCAGCAGCTCTGCACACCCCCGAGCAGGAGGGGCAGGCACCGGGACACCCCCCACCGCCGCTGGGGCGGCGGTGGGGGGTGTCCCGGTGCCTGCCCCTCCTGCCTAAGGGGGTCTCGGTGTCTGCCCCTCCTGCCTAAGGGGGTCTCGGTGCCTGTCCCCCCTTGCCTAGGGGGGTCCCGGCTCCTGCCCCCCTTGCCTAGGGGGGTCCCGGGGCCGGTCCCTCCTGCCTAGGGGGGGTCCCGGGGCTGGACCCTCCACCCTCCAGCACGGGGAGGCGGGGGGGGTCCCGGTATAGTTATCTTTGCTCCGCACGAGGGATGCCGGTGCCGGTCCCCACGTCCCGCACGGGGAACGAGGAGGAAGAGGAGGAGGAGGAAGAGGAAGCAGGCACGGCGGAAAGCCCAACTTTCCGAAACAACCCGGTCCCGGCACCACTGAAGCCGGGGGGAGCCCCGGGATGCTCCCCCCGCTCCCCCCTCCAAGCCGGGGCCGCGTCTCCCCGGTAACCCCGCCGCTCCTCCCGCCCCTAAGACAATAAAACCCGACGAGAACTTTTAACCGGGGAAGCCGCAGCTCCTCCCCGCGTTACCGGGTCGCTCCCCCCCACCTCTCCCCACCCCGATAAAACCCACCGAGAACTTTTACCGGGGGAGGCGGCGGTTGGAGAGGAGGGATCCCCCGGTGGAAGCCTCTCCCCCCTCGCTAAATAATGCGCCTCTCCCACATGGAGCCGCGGCGTCACCGGCCGAGCATGCGCCGCCGGCCCCGTCCCGGCGCGAGGCTTCCGGGCTCCGCGCGGCTCCGCGCCCGCCGCTCCATTGGCCGCAGGGGTCGCGGCGCGGGGGGCGCGGGCGGCGATTGGCTGAGGGCGGCGCCGACAGCGGCCGCCGGCGCGCACCACGTGCGGCTCAGGGACGGGGGGCGCGGCGGGGGGGGGGGGAGGGACCGCAGGCAGGGGAAGGGAGACGAGAGGAGGAGGAGGAGGAAGACCAGGAGAAGGAGTAGGACCAGGACCAGAAGGGAGAGAGGAGAAGGAGTAGGGAGCAGAAGGAGGAGCAGGACCACAGGCAGAGGAAGGGAGAGAAGAGAAGGAGAAGAAGTAGGACCAGGAGGCAGAGGAAGAGAGAGAAGTAGGACCAGGAGGCAGGGGAAGGGAGAGAGGAGAGGGAGTAGGACCAGGAGAAGGAGGAGTAGGAGAACGAGGAGGAAGTAGAAGGGAGCAGGAGGAGGAGGAGCAGGACCAGGAGGCTGGAGTAGGGAGGCAGAGAGGCAGGAGAAGGAGGACCAGGACCAGGAGAAGGGAGGCAGGAGAAGTAGAAGGAAGTTAGGAGAAGGAGGAGCAGGACAGGGAAGCTGGAGCAGGGAGGCAGAAGGAGGAGAAGGGAGGAAGAAGGAGGAGTAGGACCAGGAGGCAGGAGAAGGAGTAGGGTGCAGAAGGAGAAGGGCCAGGAGCAAGATAAGGGGCAGAAGAAGGGGCAGGAGCAGAAGCAGAAGGGCGAGGAGCAAGATAAGGAGCAGGAGAAGGAGGCAGGGGCAGAAGGAGAAGGACCAGGAGCAAGATAAGGGGCAGGAGCAGGGGAAGGAAGCAGGAGGAGGCAGCAGGAGCAGCAGAAAGAGAAGGAGCATGAGCAAAAGAAGGGGCAGGAGCAGAGGGAGCAAGAGCAGAAGGAGCAAGAGAAGGGAGGGGGCTCCCCGGGCCTGGGCAGACCACGGGACCCGCGGTGACACGGATTGTTCTGGGAGCTGCTTATCTTTTTCCTTCCTGAGCGTCTGCAAAGCGCTGATGAAGGAAACGGATGGCAGCGTGCTGCTCCCGCCCGGTACCGGGAAACCCGGCGTCGGGAGAGAGCCCAGGGCAGGCCGCACGTCCGAGCAGAGCTGCGGGGAGGCTGGGAACCGGCTGGCTTCAGGAGTTAGTCAGGCTGAGCTCTGGAGTGAAACTGAACAGCCCATCCACACACAGTGGTTTCCTTACACTCAAGAGCCCCAGGATGATACCAAAAATGCCAGCAAACAAACTGCCCGAGACTCATTTTGGAGTTTTAGGGAGCAAGCATCCTTTATCGGGCCTGGGCAACGTGCGAGAGTTGCACATCAATCGTGCACAGCAAGACAAAAGCTGGTTACTACTACAAAAAGTGGAATATTTTTGATTTAAGCTAGAGTTACGTTTCATGGACAGCTCCGCAGCCTGCAAACACCTCAGACTGCTCCTAAATCCTGCTCCAAGAGCGGGTCCCAAGGCTCAGCCCAGACCCCTGGGCACGGGACAGCACTGGCCTCAGCCGCCTCCCCGTAGCAGAGCCGAGCTACGTCCAGACAGGCAGAACAGGGATTCGTGGGCCAGTCCTGCTCTCCTCCTGTCCAGTTTCCTACAGGAAACTCCAGAGGAACTTTCCCAAGCCATGTTAACAACATCCTAGGTCCAGCAGGTAAATTATTTCAGACCCAATTGATAGCAGAAGGAATTATGATGTTTCTCCTGGTCTGTTTAATACAAGACGCTTGAGATCCCTGATGGAGTTTTCCAGCTAACTACCATGTTCTCCTGTCCTTCAGCAGAGGCAGCTCACGAACAGTCGCCTTCTCCTCCTGTCTGGGCTGATGATGCTCTCCCCAGGCTGCCTGTGGTATCTGAGTAACCAAAAGAGCCAAATTCCTCTAGCTTGTCCATAACAGACTGATGCCAACAGCCTTGAGATCGCCTGTTTTCCACTTCTCTGGAGCCAGGTTATTCTGTGGATGCAGTCTGTTGGCTCCCAATCCCCAGCCTCCTACAGCCCCTTCTTGCAGCCCAGCCAGGCTCCACTTAATAATTTCCAGTGGAGCTTTGCTCTTTAGGGACCTCCTTCCTCCCTAAAGGATGGAGCTTCTGGTTCCCCAGTCTCCGAGATGTTCTCTAAAACCTCTCTGAAGCATTAGGGTAAAAGCAGGAGCCATGTCCCATTAGGGAAGAGAGTTCCCCAAAACACAACACCCTGCCAGACCTGGTGCTAACACGTCTCCAATGTGATGCTTAATGAAAGAGGTTTAGAAGCAGAATAATTAGTCACAGGGCATTTTTCAGATTGTGATGACTCAATTCTGAGGCTGAAAGTCCTGTGAAAAGCCAGGGACTCTCTTCTGCCTCTCTGTGGGTTACGTTCCCCTGTTATACCCCGCGTTCAAGCACAGAGGATTCCTGACAGCGGCGACTCACTCGTCTGCATGAGTATTTTCCCTCCCCATCAGCACATCCAGACCCTCGACGATTACTTTTTTACATTAATAATGACAAACAAGCCCTTGCCAGGCTGCGGGTGCCGTCTCAAAGAGATGCAGCAGGAGAAGGGAAGGCCCTGTCACCACAACAGTGAGAGCTCGCTTGCAGTGGGACCACGGTGCCAACCTCCTTCCAGTCCCCTCATGAGAAGATGACTGGGGAAAATTCCCGTAACCACAGGCTGAGCAAATCAACCCCCCGTCTGCAGCGCTGCTAAGCGAGGCACAGAAGTCCCACCGCAGCCTGTAGAGAATGGTGTTCTATGTTTTCCTTCCACCGGCTCACTTAAAACATCAAAGGAAGTTATTATTCAGTAAATATTTTAGAATTGGGGGCGGTTTAAGACCACGGATTGATGGTTCTGGCTTTATTTGTTAATAAACACTGCCTCCTCTTTGGGGGCGAAGTTCAAGCTTTAGCTAGGAGATGCTGCCGGGGCGGCCAAGGTGTTGCATCAGGACGGGCTGCTGCTGGTGCCGTAGCCTGGAGGGCGCAGGGGGGCTGTCAGCTCTTAGGAGGGACACAAACCAATGTTATTTCAGTGACAAGTGTGGCAAGGGGTGGCTTTGTCAGCAAGAGAAACACCGACATCACAGCCTGGGCATTCCGAGAAATGCGTACATACTGCGAGGGAATTAATTCACAACGCGTTTATGAAACTGAAGTGAAACTCGACCTGAGCTGCTTCTTATAGGAAACTGCAACAAATTATGGGAAAAGCCAATGAACATAATCTACCTGTAGTTGTGGGATTTGGGGAGGAATTCTATAGGTACATTAATTTTGTGTTCAGAAAAAGATACAGCCCGGGTCTAGACAAGAGAAACCAGACGTCCGAGACGGTAATTAAAAGATGGAATCCTATCCCTATTGTAATATTTAAACATCTTCGCAAGGTAGTGGATTTGTTGGTAAGAGAGCATTGTTAAAACCTGATTACAGCAGACTCACCTCCTAATTAAAAGAGCACCTAAAATCCTCCCAGCCAGTTGTCAGTGCACCTTTCCCCTGAACTGCCTCCGCTTTAGGGCTCTGCACCTTCTAACTCAACATCTGGGCACTAAGAATCACGTATCCCACCTGTGTTAAAACAGGCGGCGTTCTCTTATTGATGTTATTGGATTTTAACCTAAATTAAATACTGCACCTAAATTAAAATCCAATAGTTCAAAATTAGAGAAGCATTTCTACAGGCAAAGAGCTGTACTCCTGCACATCTTTCCCCTGTCGCGAATTAGAGGATGCGCATCAAAGCAGCACCAGAGCAGCGTTACCTCACTGCATCTCACCTGGGCCTTGATTACAGCAACTCAATTAAGCACAGAGCGAAGCACGCGTGCGGTCAGATGGGAGAAGGAGAGCTGGGACCCAGGCGGCTGTCGCAGCCGGAGCCAGCACGTCTTGGGTGTGTCACCAAGGTGACACTGCTGGGAGCAGGGCACGAGCTCAGGACACTCCCAGAGCCCCGGAGTGCGTGGGTGGCTCCAGAGAGAAGCCATCTCCCACAGCCTTTCCGGCCAGGCCGGTGCCACGCAGCAGTCACGCGCTTTCTTTGTTTGGATCCGTCATTTCAGTTTTTATAAAGATGCCTTACGAAAATCCAACCCAGGGAACCGCCATGAACACTCACTGGGGCACGATTTTCATTTAAGAATGTGCTACAAACCCAGAACGCTGCATCGAGATTCATTCTGGTCACCACAGCTGATGTCACGTAGCCTAGAATCCACCTCAAAGCTGGACATCGCATCACAGAAGCAAAATTTTGCTGGAGCCACAAAGTCCAACTATTGAGTTGTTCCTCCAAAGGTATTTCCCACATTCCAAATGTAAAGTCCATAGATAATCGGGATGAAGTTCTTCATCCTTCCTGTATACTTTTTGTCTATCACACTCTTCACACAAGTATCACCCATCAGAGCATATACTAGGAAGCTGATTTTTTTGCGACAACTGCAGAATTTGGGATTGGGATGGGAGACAAAAGCCCAGACAATTCAGGCAGAATTCACCACTGTCCCTAAAGGAAGATCGAGAGGCGCTGAAGCCTTTCCCAACGCACACTGGAACGTAGGTCAGAGAAGAACGAAGAAAGCGCAAGCCAGATCTGGTAGACTTGGTCATCTTCCCGCAGCCACCAGCAGATGTGGGAGGCACGGGAACATGCTAATATCGGCACACGGAACAGGCTGAACGGGTTCCTGCACCCAGTAGCCGATAGGAGGGTTAGTGCAGGCGGAGGACACAACTCCAAAGTCGTCTGATGGTCGAGATGACCAAGAAATCAGGAGCACAGTCAGCTCTGAAAGCTGCCTCACACCAGTGCCTGTATCTGTTACGCTCGCCTGATTTCCACTGCTCCGAGGATAAACCGGGGGCTGCTACCAAGGCTTGGTGACCAGAGCCCAACACCAGGACCCCACAGACTGCAGTCGTTTGTTTCTTTTTAAAAAACGAACCCTGGCACCTTGTAAAGGTTGTTCGGTTTTTATCTGTGCTATTGCTGGCTACCAGTTTGGAATTAGCAGACTGCATCCTTCCATAGTTGAAGGAATAAAAGGGTAAACCCGCTGCAACCACGCTCAAAATCTTAAGAATACAATATTAAGATGGCTTATGCTAAGAATGAAAGGAATCCCACGGACCTGAGACCAAGAGATGGGCCTTTACTGATTCTCTAGTGAAACTATTCTGCAGAGCAAGGGGCAGCTCCCACCAGCTGCTTGAGACAGAACTTGTAGGACAGGCTCCAGGGATCGGACAAGAGGGTCAACTGGTGCTTTTTGGCAAGAAGAAACGGAGACACTCAAGGGTCACTGTACCGGCCGTACCGCCAGGCCTGTCTGCCTGTCTCCCACTCACTGGGAGGAACACGTGAACGCCAAACATTCTCTGTCGCAAAGCAGGATGCTGTGACACTGGGAACAGTCAGAATTCCAGGATCTAAGCAGGGAGGTGAATGACCCTAAACAGAAATATAAATTAATCTTTCTGGAACTGCAAGCAAGAAGATCAGTAAGTTAGGGAAGACACGGGGAAGGCGGCAGATGTGTGCACATGCTGCTGTCCTGGGATGGTGCCTGCGATGTGTCTGACCTAGTCCCTAATGAGCAATTTTATGGCTAAAGAGGGTACACGAGGAGTTTTGCTCCAATTCCACGAGCGCTTCATGGACTATCGATTTTGCTCAGAAGTGGGAGAGAACAAAGTTCACCTGGTGTTGCTTTTATTTAAAGATCTGCCAAAGACCATCTCAACCTCAGGAAAACAGGCCCACCGCAGAGCAGCTCCGATCGCTGGGGCTCAGCTTGTGATCCGCAGCCTGGGACACAGACGCTGCTGGCAAACAGCGAGCCAGCCCCGGGAGCCATCACTGGAGGGGATGGCTCTGCACAAGCAGCTCTGATTGTTTACTGACCGCTGTCACATGGCTCATCAGCACTTGACCCTGATTAAAAGAAGAATTAACCAGTTGCAGAAAACTCTGCTGAGTTCCTGTGTGATTTGACTTTCTGCGAGTTTTAACCACCACCAGTCCTGTGTGAGCAGAAACTCAGGTCAGTGGGCGCACACCTACAAAAGGAACTTAGCCTCCCCTCCTGCTGATTGCATCCATCACCCAATATTCCCAACGATCTTTCCCATCTGGACCTTCTGGCCTATTTTAACAGGCTCATCTGCAGCCCGCAAGTGGGATACGTCACAAGAAAACCAGGAACCCCCACAACCCTGACTGTTCCGTCATTTAGTGCAAGACATAAGGCTCGGTCCATGAGTCTGCTTCCAGGTTATATATAATTATCTGCTCATGTCCTCTCCCCCCTATTCTGACACCCTGTGTTCTGAGCCTCCAACAGCTACAGGCTTTGGGGGGTGTGCAGCACCACAGGACCACGGTGCTGTTCAGTGACGTCACTGGAACAATGAACACTTCCAGTTCTAACGTTTTGTTGACTCCTGATTGAAAAAATTCTTAAATTACTCATTTATAGGATTCTTTGTGTCCATATACTCTGAAACTTGAAACAGCACAGGTGGGAGAAAAGAGAGTTTGCACCACTGGTATTAGTATTGCTAGAATTAAAGTGTGTATGGCATTTCCTCCAGCATGGAGAGCGCTGTGGCCTTTACTGCCCTTAGAATTAGAAGTAATGGGGGGGTAATATAAATATGACCTCAATAACTGACAGTTTTTACCGAAGTTCCATTTGTGGTTACCCCATTTTCCAGAAAACCGGTTTTTATCTGTGAGAAGACCAGTCAGGCTGCCAGCTGCAACTCTGGGCTGAAGTAGTTCACTTCTCAAGATTAGGCAGCAGACCTGAAAGTCATACAGTATCGCAAATGCCACGATGAAAACTTTGCTTTCTCCCTCCAACACACATGAGAGTTCCCTGCTCTTTTCAGGAACTGCACCAAGGATTTGGCTTTGAAAGCTAGACTGTGCTGCTCCCCCAATTTGTGAATTTTCAGGTTATCAAACTGCAAGGGTTCAGAAGCATTCTCCATTGGGAATGGTGTTTATCCACCACAGAGTACTCGCAATTGCAGACGGTGGCTGTTACTGACTCCAGGCTGTCATTGTTAATAATATCTCACTATTAATCAGATTTGAACAACCCCAGGTCAATGTTTGCTGGTCGGCAAACTGGACGCAGAAAAGCCTGATTCAGGACGGATTTGTTTTTATAGTTCAGACCCTGCACACGAAGAGTTTCGGAGCGCGTAGGGAATGTCTTTTACAAGGCAAATGGGTTTGTAGTTGCAGCCTGAAGAACTCCACCTAAATTCCACAGATGTATTTGAGCAATTCCCAGTAGTTTATTCTCTCAATTCAGCATCAGACTGGGTTCCTAACGGAGATGAATGCTCACACAATCAGATATCTGTCTGCAGGGATGCCACGACACCAACAGCTCTCTGTGGTTTAACAGGCGAGTCCTGGCTAAAGATCCTTAGCAATGCAGTAACTGAAATAAAGAGTTGATGGAAGGTTTTCTGTGTGAATTAAGAGTTCTGTCTGTGCAAGCCCCTCTTTTACCAATGATATAGTTTTGATGGAAAGAGACACAAGATCATCCAAAACACTGCCAGGTTACCCTTACTTTAGATATCTTTAAATACACAGACAGGCAAAGGATTCATGTGCTCCCCGCTGCTAAAACCATCCTGTGTGTGAACACTGATGCTGTCTGTGTGTAAAATCATCTTTGAACTGAATCAGCTCCAGTCTTCACTTTTTCCCTACTGTGAGCAAAGACTGTCTTACTCCAAGGACTGGGGCTCCTGGTTGGCTACGGACGAGGGCATCGAGCCGGATGGCCACCAGGAGAGGTTCAATTTCAGATTGCATTAACCTCAGCACACCGATAACTCCAGGACCGAAATCAAGGCAGCCTCGGAGGAAACAAAGCAGAGAACTGAAATCAAGTGTAGGAATCTTGCAATAGGGATGAAATTAACTCAGTTCAGTCCTGGCTTAAAAGTGACTACAGTAAAAGGTAGAGAAAGAGCAAGCACTAGGAACTTTGAGCACTATCCCTTCAATAAAACCGAGACTTATCGGCACACTGAAATGCCAGTCTGTTCCTAACCCCTGCTAATTCTAAAACGGGTTCTGTGCAGTCGCCTCTCTTCCCCCAACAGCTCTATACTAGGTCAGCTCCATAACCTGCTTTCCTGCTGAAAAGCAAGGCTTATAAATTAGATTCATTTCTAAATTTAGGAGTGATGGGATCAGTCATTACTGGTCTTATTTTTCCAGGCAGATTTCAAGGGAATTAATAAAGCAACTACCGCTTCTTGCTTAGAGTTTACAGAGGTCCTAAACTACAACTCTCAGCACGCTCATTTGCGTTAGCTGCTGAGGCCACTCTCTCAAAATTAATACAGAGCTATTATTGCAAGAGCAAGATTGCGAGGGTTCTTCTTCCAAAATAATCTTATGTTTTACTAGGACTTCACAAATTGCATCTGGAGTTCACCCAATCTGCGTGATATAAAATGCAGGCTGTTCAGTAGGAACAAGCTGAGGAAGAAGGGAAGATCGCTCAGTTGTGCCACCAGGCAGACTTTGGAAAGCAGTTTTCCAACCCGAAACCTGCCCTGGACAACAAAAAAGGCAGTGAGGGACATTCCTCACAGACACTGGACACTGCTGCTGGGTCCAGGCCGCTCCCCACGCGCTGCCAAGAGATGGCTCACAGGGAAACCCACATCCATGCCACCAGAGGCTGAAGCGCCCTTTGTTTCCCGTTGCGGGGAGGCTGGTCCTCCATCGCCACGCAGCCCGCCTGGCGCTGGGTCTGCAGAGCCGCGTGCAGCCGGGAGGGAGGAGGGAGAGTGCCACAGAACCGCATTCCACGGCTTCAGTGCGCTGAGGAATAATCAGATACTTGTTTAATAACTGCAGAGGACAGCCCAGTTCTTATCATTGGGCTCTCTGGAGATTTGACATCCTTGGCATTGTATCCGAAAAGGAAGGAAATTTCTCACTTCCCTAGCTATTTCAGTTATATAAATCAATTGTTGAAGGATGGTTGAACTGGTCTGTGCATAGGAACCAACTGTGTTTGGGCTAAGATGCTCTTTGGAGATACCGATCTATAAATTATAGATACAATGCTTCATAACTGATCACTAATTATATTGCCTCTACGTTCAAAAAAATGGTGAAATCTACTAGTTAGAAAGAAACCTGCTGGAATTTATCCTGGCAGACAGGATGCCCAGTCTGTTTGTTCCCTGACAGCGGAGCTGTTTGTCTGGGGTCCTCTGGACCCAAAGCTCCGGTGCTGTCACCAAATGTTGACTGACCCTCTCTCTCCAGCTCCTGGGAACATCCCTGTCTCACCAGCCAGGCGAGCGCACTCAGCTGCACAGACTTAACTTACAAGAGACTGTTGGCAATGGGAGAACATGGGAGTTTTCCAGCAAAGAGAAAGTTGCCATGGGCCTCAAAGCCAATAAAATGATGGAGAAATCCTGACAGTACCTATGGTGGCTCTGCGAGCAGAGGGCCACTGGGTTACTACACTGCGGGTATCGTTCCCATGCCTCAGCTTGTCACTAACGCCTGTGGACTCATGCGTGGCGAGGGACAGACCTGTCCTGGGCCGCGGGAGCTGGAGGGTGAGTTGGTGTCACAGCAGAAGTGACGAACCTGCTGGGAAATGAAACTACAGGCACAGTAACTCATACACAGCGATAGGAGGTCCAGGTATTTGTTTCTAAGGAAAGCATCTTTTCCACGGAGCATCCCTCAACTGGCATGAATTTCCTTATTTTGCAAACTATTTGATTGAGAGTAACAACTCAAGTGAAAAGGGGAGGGCTCGGTCGTACAGCAGCGATTCCATCCCCCTCTCCACAGTGACGGGTCAGCTTCCTCCCCTTCCTCTGCAGAAGGCCCACAGAGCAGTTTTTCTCCTGGGATTTAGATCGGTCAATGCATTTGGTTCACACAATTTACTTCACTTGGGTAAAAATATACAGTATCCTCTTCTAAAAGCAGTTGATCTCCCTTAGCCCAAAAAGCTGGACTCTCATCAAGCCTTTTACTTTTGCTGTAATGGGGGACGAACAGTCAGAGGTTCTGCCTCTTGGGCACCATCCTTGAAGCAGTCAAGTATCTCATGATGGAAACTGGGTAATTAACTTTGGATGAAAGCGGCTTTCAAAAATGTTTGTGTACTTTTTTTAAACAAAATGTTGTTATTTGTGGTCCCAACTTGTTGCTTGCAGGCAACGTTCTCCCTGCAGGACCCTCTGAAATGGCTCATAGCAACAGGAAATTAAGATGCTTAAAATGAAGCCAACTGGGAGACACAAAATAGCCTGCAGCACTGTCCCTGCTCCAGAGAGCAACCCACTGGACAGCGGGATTTAGGGACCACTGGTACACAGACCTCATTCCAGCTGCATTTGTGCGAGAACATCATGCTTCATTCTCTGGGAAATTTACTCCCTGCCTGAACATGTGTGTGCTCAGGTCCTCACAAGATGTGCGATTAAACTCTTGAGAAAGTCTGAAAGAAGTCACCTGCACCATTGAGACCGAGATGAGCAGAAGAAAAGCTCAAACTACAGCTTAAAGAAGGCTGCCCACTAAAAATACACATTTTCTTTCTTAACATTTTGTGCTTGGTACAGTAATCAAAAATACTGAAGTATTTTACCCAACTTTCTTTGCATTATTAGTGCTTTGCATTCAGCTAGGGCAAAGAAATACTTGTACCACCAATTTCTAAGTTGTTTAGGAGTTAAATATTACTTAAAAATCACTTACATATAAGTTATATTAAATTTCTAGCGGAAAGTCCTTCTCAAGTTAAAGCAAAAAGAAAAGGCTTTTCTTCTCTTACACTTTTTTCTTCGGAATTTGCTGCTAAAACACTGTGAAGAGCCAAAATTTGTGAAGTCGGTTACTTCTAAATACTCCAACTGCCAATATCCTTTTACCTCTAGCAACTGCCAC
This sequence comes from Phaenicophaeus curvirostris, assembly GCF_032191515.1. Classification (NCBI taxonomy): domain Eukaryota; kingdom Metazoa; phylum Chordata; class Aves; order Cuculiformes; family Cuculidae; genus Phaenicophaeus; species Phaenicophaeus curvirostris. The sequence continues at coordinate 6,488,574 of NC_091419.1, read as the reverse complement.
GGCTTACCCAGCTCATACGTTCGCTCCCTTACACTTGCTTTAGCTTTTCACCACACTCATCACAAAGATGGGGAAAAAAGTGGAAGACCAATAGAAAATTAATAACGAATTAAGATTTTTCAGAAGCCCTGTCGAGAGGTTCTGCAGAACATGGCAGATCGTGGGGGGTGAGGAGAAGGTGGTAGACCACAGACAGGATATAACTTTATTTCGAATAGAGCTTGTCTTGCGTACAAACTCGATCCCCCCCTGAAAAGGGAGTACAGAGATAAAACACTGCCAGGAAAAAAAAAATAAAAAAAGCGACCGAGGCCAACGCAACAGTGGTGTTTTCAAACTCGTGCAAACCACCCCGCTTCTCAACCCCTGCACACATCACCTCCGCACATCTCGGCTCCTCTCCTTGGCATCAGCCCCACACAACACCTCCATCTTAAGTCCTGTCGTCAACTCAACCCATCTGGCGCTCGAGCCACCAGGTTTGGTTTGGTTTTTTTTTTTTTTTTTATTTCGTTCCGGCTCCGCAGGTCCCTGGGGCTGAGCGGCCTCTCCCCTCCCCAGGGACCTCATCCTGCGGGATGGAACTTTGCCCGCAGCTCGAGTCCCACTTTCGCACTGGACATCGTTCTCCCCCCGCAGCCCCCGCTCCTCTCAGCGCTCCCGGCACCTTCCTTGGGGAAAAGCCACCCGGCCCCTGGCACGGCCGCCCCCCTCGGCCCCCTTTCCCTGGCTCTCTGGCCCCAGAGGTCCCTGCCGGTTGCCCCATCTCCAGCATCGCCGGCTCCCTCCCCTCCCCCACCGCCCCTCCCCCGCCTTCCCAAGTCTCTGGGACGAATAATCTGGCTTTGCTGACATGCTCTGCTAGCTGTGCCTATCGGGCAACTCCCAGGATGCACTCCTGCTCCTCCCTGGCACCCCCTCAGCCTTGCCCACCCTCCCCTCGGACTCACACAGACCTTTTTTACCCCCCTAACTCCCCCCATTTCTCACACCCCCCCCCAACTGGTCACCCAATTCCTCTGGGCTTTCCTCCCCCGGTGCCCCCAAACCGGGGACCTCGGGGAGAGGGGGGGGGTGGCTGTGCCTCACCCCCCTTTCTGCTCTGACCCCCGTGTCCATCCCCTCCTCTCCATTCACCCCCTCTCTCCCCCTCTCCCCTCGCCCCTTTCCCCTCACCCCTTGCCCCTCTCTCCCCTTTCCCCCTCCACTCGCCCCCCTCTCCCTTTTTCCCTGGCCCCCCTCTCCCTCTCTACTCGCCCCCCTCTCCCCTCTCCCCCTCAGGGGCTGCCCCCCTCCTCACTCGCCCCTTCCCCTCAGCCCCTCAACCCCCTTAGGGGGGACCACCCCCCTCCCTCCTCACTCACCCCCCGTCGGAGGTTGCCAGCCCCCCTTTCCTCCTCACTCGCCCCTTCCCCTCAGGGGGTGCCCCCCCCTCCTCACTCGCCCCCTCAGGGGCTGCCCCCCCCCCCCCCGCCCTTTCCCCTCAGATGCTAGCCCCCCCCTCACTCGCCCTCTCAGGGGTGCCCCCCTCCTTCCTCACTCGCCCCCTCAGAGGCTACCCCCCCCCCAGTCGCCCCTTCCCCTCAGAAGCTCGCCCCCCTCTCTCCGCACTCGCCCCCTCACGGGGTGATCCCACTCGCCCCTTCCCCCCCTCCACTCGCCATTTCCCCTCAGAGACTCGCTCCCCCTTCACTCGCCCCTTCCCCCACCTCACTCGCCCCCTCAAGGGGTGATCCCACTCGCCTCCTCAGAGGGTGCCCCCCACCTCCACTCGCCCTTTCCCCTCAGATACTCGCCTCCCTCTCCTCAGTCGCCGGCCCCCACTCGCCCCTTCCCCCTCGCCACTCGCCCCCTCAAGGGGTGATCCCACTCGCCCCCTCAGAGGGTGCCCCCCCTCCCACTCGCCCTTTCCCCTCAGGTACTCGCCCCCCTCTTTCCTCACTCGCCCCCTCAAGAGGTGATCCCAGTAGCCCCTTCCCCCCTCCACTCGCCCTTTCCCCTCAGATACTCGCCCGCCTCTCTCCTCACTCGCCCCTTCCCCCTCTCACTCGCCCCCTCAGAGGGCGCCCCCCCACTCGCCCTTTCCCCTCAGATGCTCGCCCCCTCCCTCTTCACTCTTCGCCCCCCACTTCACTCGCCCCTTCCCCTCCTCACTCGCCCCCTCAGGGGGCGATCCCCCCCCCGCGTCCCTCGCCCCGGGGGCCGGTGTCACTCACTCTCCTCGCCCCCTCGGAGCCGCCTCCTCCTCCTCCTCCTCCTCGGCGGGGCCCGGGCCGGACTGGGGCCGGGGGGGGAGGGGAGGCGGCTCCCTCAGGTGGCCACGGGCGGGGGGGGGGGGGGGCGGGCTGTGGGGGGGGGGGGGCGGCTGCGCGCGCAGGGACCCGCCCCGGGACCGGGACCGGGACCCGCCCCTCGCGGAGACCCCGCCCCTCGCGGAGGCCACGCCCCGTTTGTGGAGGCCACGCCCCCTTGTGGAGACCACGCCCCCTCGCGGAGACCACGCCCCCGCCTCGGCACGTGCTCCTTTCCCGCCCCCCGTTGCCAGGCAGATTAGCAGCGCCGCGCGCGCGGCTCCGCCCCAGAGGCGGGAGGGGAGGGGGGGGGCGGTGTGTGTGTGTGGGGGGGGGGTGAGTGTTTTCCTCCCGCCCAATGAGACGCGGGGGTTGCCCGCTCGTTGATCCAATCGCAGCCCAGAGCCCGCCTTGGCCACGCCCACTCCGTGCGCGGCATGGGGAAAGAGGCGGGGCTAACGCGGTGATTGACGTGCGGCTCGGCCAATGAGCGTGGGGTGGGGGCGTGGCCAGGCGGGGTAGAGGGGAGGGAGGGAGGGAGCCGGGGCTCAGTGTGGGCCCCTCTCCCCAAGGAGGGCGGTGAGGGGCTGGGGCTCGGGGGTCCAGAGGCACCTTCGGGGGTTCTGAGGCACCTGCGGCGTTTTGCCTACGCGTGAGGAAAAAATTTATTCACCAAACAGTTCCCAGTATCCACCCTAAACTCCCTTGAGGCAAGTTGAGGCCGTTTGCTCTCATCTCCCATCACTTGGTCCTTGGGAGGAGAAACCAGGATGCACCTTGGCTCCAACCCTCCTTCCCCAGAGCTGCAGAGAGTGATGAGGTCTCCCCTCAGCCTCCTCTTCTCCAGACCAAGCAGCCTCAGGGCCTTCAGCCGCTCCCACAACCCCAGTTCTCCAGCCCCTTCCCACCTCTGGACATGCTCCAGCCCCTCAATGTCCTTCTCGGAGCCCAAAATGGAGCCCGGGATTCAAGAGAATCGTCCAGGGGTTGATGTTTGCTCTGGTCCCACTGGCCTCAGCGTGGCTGATCCAAGCTGTTGGCTTTGCTGGTTTCGTGTTGAGCCACTGCTGACCAGCAGCCGCAGGTCCTTCCCTGCTCCCAGGGCAGGGAACGCGGGGGCAGGAGCCGGGGCTGGCAAGCCCTGACAGGGCCGGGTGGCGGCCGTGACTCATCCCCTGCCTCCCCGGATCTGGGTCAGGGGTGCACAGAGGTTGTCGGGCCACCAGCCGCACCGACGGGATCTTTCCCGAAGGAGCTGGCCCCGGGAGGTTAACCCTTCCTCCGGTTCCTGAAATGCTTCAGCACAGTCCGGGCCTGCACGGAGGAGGGCCGCAAACACGATCAAAGGCCTGAGGCACGGCCAGGCGGAGAGCGTTGGGGTTGTTCAGCCCAGAGAAGGCTCCAAGGAGACCTTAGAGCAGCTTCCAGTGCTCCAAGGGTCTGTAAGAAAGATGGGGAAAAACATTTTAGCAGGGCCTGGAGCAATAGGATAGAAGGGAAATGGGTTTAAACTAATAGAAGTTTAGACTAGATATTGGGAAGAGATTTTTTTTATGCTGAGGGTGGGGAGGCCCAGGGTGCCCAGAGCAGGGGTGGCTGCCCCATCCCTGGAGGGGTTCAAGGCCAGGTTGGATGGGGCTTGGAGCCCCTGATCCCGTGGGAGGTGTCCCTGCCCATGGCAGGGGTGGGACTGGATGGGCTTGGAGGTCCCTTCCAACCCAACCCATCCTGTAATTTTAAGTCACTGCTGCCACCTAAAACACATCCCTTATGGGCAAGAGCGCCTGCGATCAACTGAAGGAATTCTCATTCTACACGCTGGTAGAAGAAGTAAAATTAAACTTTATTTAAAAATTCTTCTAATATAGAAAACGAGAGGAAACAAAAGGCAAAGGAACGGCCCCGGTTCCGTCTCATTCCACAAGTTCGAGTATGTACAGCTTCAGGAGGAGCGCAGGCAGAAGGTACGCGTCCTGCTACCGAGGGAGAACTACAAACACATAACGACACCGTGTACACACCTGACAAAACATTCAAAGGTTCGCTGCGGGAAACAATTAAATACGCTTGCTAGGACGAACAGTAGAAAAGCACAGACAGGGGTTACTCCATCCTCATTTCTCCGTGTTCTGTACAACCCGAACCACTGATTCGATTTCCTCCTCACCGCCACAGCAAGAGCCCTCCCAGTTACAGAAATGGGAGCGCTCGCTGCGATGTGGAGAGGGCAGCAATCCCCAAAGCAACACAGGACGTCCCCGAACCCCTCCAGCCATCACTTAGCCTGCCAGAAAGTCTGGGAAAACTGAACACAATTAAAGCAGTGAGTTAACACAGAACACGTGCGCGTCCACGCACTCCGTGTGTCCACAGGCAGCACGAGGCCTGACGTGGCGTTGGTGTTAACTTCGGCTGGTGGTGGCACAGCGAGTGCACGCAGGGGTTGCAGGGGAGGAAATTTTCATCATTTTTATCCTTATTTTGAATTCCTGGCTGCCCAATCCAGATTCCCCATATACTCAGCCCTTTTGGGTGTTCACACTGACACACAAGAGGCAAATGCTTCTTCCGACTGCAATTTCTACACACATAGAAGTTTTACACTATCTACAGACCGGGAGCAGACGCCTCGGTGCGAGTTCTTGCTACTCATTTAAAAATACCAGAGAAAAAAACTGTACAGTTCTCTAAATTACATCTTTAGAAGAATAATTTTTTTTTTTAGAAGATCATAAAACACTTCGTGTTTGTTTCTATAGAGAATTAAACGATTGGACAAGAACGATTAGAAATCTGTTGTTCAGATCAAGTTCGACAGAGCAAGCACTTAACAGAACCTTCTGTTAACTGTAAACTTCTAGTTTTCCGTTCAGCTTTACACACGCATTCGAAAATCAGGAAGAACTTCAGTTATGAGGTTCCGTGTTTTAATCTCTGCTACATACAAAAGGTACTGCAAAGCAAAAACTATTCAATAATTTAATATACAAGTGTAGTTAAAAAGCGCTGTACATTGTAACAAATGTACATTGAGTTTTAGAGATAAAAAAATCACCCATTTTTCAAATTTACATGATTTTTGAAATCCTGTGATGGAAGAGGATGCTGGAAACGGAGCAGGGGTCTGAACTCTGCGGGGCTGGGGGTGAGCGCGGCCGAGTGCTGCTCTGCAGAGCGGAGCAGCCCGGGTGAAGCTGCCCTGGCACGGACGGGGCAATCCCAGCCTGTTCCCCCTGTCGGTACCACGTTTGGGGAACGGTTCCTGTTAAACCTGAGTGCACGAGCGTCCGAAGCAGGCAGGCAGCCTTCCCCTCAAGTACTTCCTTCTCCCCGAAGAACAGACCTGCAAGGAATCCCAACTACAAAGCAGCCTGGTTCACACACAAGCTCTAACAGAAACTGCCACCGCTAATCGCTCTCTCACAACACAACCTCCAGCTCCGCAGGTCCCCGAGCAGCAGGATGAGGTCAGGAATGCAGCGACCTGAACTGGTGGACATCTTGCCTGCTGCAAAACGCTTTTCCTACCCTAATCCCAAATCACAGCTCTCTGGAGTTGGTGTTTTTTTAATATCGCCTTATAGAAGCGGCACTATTTCGGCCAGCATTTAAAGCAGTTTATTACAGTTGCCGTGGGTTTGTAATCTGTTAAATAACAGCCTCAGACTGGATGGCAAATAGAACGCTTGGGTTACCCGAATGGGACTCCAGCAGATGTTGAAGCACATCTTTTCCAGTCCTGAGTTGTCCCTCAGCTGCTGAGAAAACGGCCATCGCACTCAGGCACTTAAACCCGGCAACGAGCTCTTGCAGCTTGGTGACGCGTGGAGGGAGCCCCCAGAGAGAGACGCTGCTTCCCATGCACACTCAACAGATGACGAGTTGGTCTTTAAGGTCTCTTCTAACCCAAACCATTCTAAGATTAAAGACTGATCTCGTAGTATCCCTTCCACGCTAGAAGTTCTAAAGGTTTGAGGGGGTCAAATAGCTCCTCTAAAACTTTCTCCTCCTCCCTCACAGAAAGCAGCAATCGGACAGCCCTACACAAGTGATTTTTCTGGCAGAATCCTCTTCCCTCCCCCTTTTAAGCTGGGAGATAAATATGCCGAGCTACCAACAGAGAAAAACACCTTTATTCAGGCCCACAAACCTCACAAGCTTTATAGGGCACTACCACGGGCTGGAACGCATCCTCGCTCTAAAGCTGCTGCTGCTTCATGGAATTAACACCTCTCATACTCTTTTCTGCAGAACAAACTTGGGCCTGGTCTCTCCTGTTCTGAGGCAGCTGGAGACGCGCAGGCAAACGCAGTAAGAATTCAGAGCTGAGGAGTTCAGAAAACTGAGGCGGAACAGGAAAGCTAACATGGAAAAGTTTAGAAAGGTAAGTTTTTGCCGGGCTGTAGTTTAGTCTCTGTCCTAAGTGGCTGATCCTGGATCTGGGTTCTAACTGCCCAGCTTAACTTCAATAACTTGTAAAATCATTAAGGCACAGACGCTGCCTCCCCTTGGTGCGGCTGCAGCACAGACGCACAACTCTGGTTCCCAGCTGCTTGGCTCACAGGGACCAGACAGGAGAGCGAGAACTTCCCTCCTTCCATACAGATCCCTGCTCCAGAGCAGAGATGGAGCAAGCTGTGGTTCTGCCTCGCCTCTGTGGGACCGGAGGTCGGCACAGGGGGACAGAAGACCCTCACAGGGACAAAGCGGTGGCACAGGAACCCAGGAGGTGGATCCTGCTCCTCCTGCTCTGCTCAGCCCACCCCGAGGACCCGAACGCAGCCGGCTGCAAGCACCCTGCCCGTCAGAGCTCAGGTCTCGCCCAGCTCATCACCGCACGGCTACGAACAGCACGGGCAACGACTTGCACACAGTGAGGAGAGAGTTTAACCTCAAAAACAAAATTTAGAACTTTAGGGCACCCCACAATCAATCGCGATTTCATCCAATTATTCCCAGGAGCGGCAGGGCACAGAAAAGAGTAGAACTGGCTTCAGCCCAAACCAGAGCGCTGGCGTGCATCACACTCCAGGGTTTAAGTACTTAGAATACGAGTATTCAAAACCACGAGTCTTCTTCATTGCCTGTGTCGATTTTCACACAGTAGGTACCCAGCAACGTAAGGAACAAGCGTCCTTTGGACAAATCCGGAGCTCTCGCAAGAGGGAAGCGGATTAAACCCCGAGGGACAGACACGCTACCTGTATATTCACACACCTTACGTAAAAGCAGCTTAAAATGCCCTTCTCGCTTTGCAGGTCTATGAAATGTATGTTGTCTTTATGCACTCAGTTTCCTACAAGGCCCTCGCTAGAAGAGGAATTCGCTGCCTTTTCTTTGAAGAAAAGATTTTGCATGAATTTTTTGCTCCTTTGTTTTTTTTTTTGGCATTTTGTTTTAATTTTTACCCAGGTTGTCCCGATGGTTTTTCTGTTTCACAGGAGACTGGCCAGGCTGGTGGTGGGTCCGTTCTGCGCCTGGAACTGTACCGGCGGGGGTCCGTCTGTCCACTGCAAGGTAACAAACAGCATGAAAATCTGACAGGCCCTCTCTGGGGAAGGGAGGGCAGGGACGGTGGCGTGGCTGGAGGAAGGAGCTCGCTGCACAGACCTTCATTGCCTCAAGGCAGTTAAGGAATTCACCCTAAAAAGCTGTGTATCAGGTTTGACTTTGTTTCACACACGTGGAGCTCCCATCCCACTCTGCTTTGGAACTGCAGCCGCTCCACAAGCCGGTCAGTCCAAGCTTACCTGACACCCGTGCTGGATCCTGGATGATTCCTGCTCTCCCAAGTGAAACTCTGACCAAACAAACATGGGAACTACAGCCACAGCATTCCCAGAGCCAGGAAAGTCTCTGCTCCTTACCCATTCCATTATCAAAATATTCCTATCCTATATAGTCAAAATCTTCCCAAATGGGCACATTTAAAGTTTGTTTCTTAACCCTCTCCCCGCTTCCAATTTTTAACACAGCACTGGTTAAGCAAAAGCCAACAATGGCAAGCAAAGATGGAAAGCTGGAGCACTGGCTCACGTCTCCGTGCTAGGCCCATGGACCACGCTCCCGGATGGAGACAGACACCCAGCTGACTGAGGAATGCGCTCAGCAGAAGAAAGGAGCAGGCAAGGAGAGCAAAGCACACCTTTTGCCTCAAAAATGCTCCTAATGGCAAGATGAGGATGGCTTACCGTGATGAGGTTGTGTTCTGGAAGGCTGCACGCTTCGATGTGGTCCTGGAGGAGCTGCTGGGAGAAGTTCTGATGCATCTGCGCTGCCTCATGTGCATCGATGGCGTTTCCGCAGGCTTTGTTCAGGTCTGAAAGAGAAGAGCGTTGGGTGCTCACCAGAAAATGCCGTTTGTGCTTTATTACAACTGAGCAGGACTCGTATCTGCAGAGACTCGTATTTGATGACTGAAGGATTTGAACAGCCAATGCACCAGAGACCCATCGCTTCTGAAGGAAAACCCTTTCCAGAGCCACAGGGGCACAAGGGGAACCAGGAGCCTTCCCTTTCCCAACAGTGCTGGCACTGCACGCTGCAAGAGTTGGTGTCATTTTAGTTTTCAACTATTTCAAATAACGTTACAGTCGCTCTAAACAGAGGAATCAAACGCCTCACTGCACCAAGAGCCCTGGCACAGTTTGCATTCTGTCTCTTTGGTTTCCAGCACCATCTGGTGGGATGAGGACAGCCTCGCAGGGTGTGCGCTGCAGCTCCATGGCTCAGCAATGCCAGTTTTGGAGCTGAAGCAACGCTTTTTCTTTGCTGAGCCTTGCTTTTGGGGGAGTAGAGAACTCTGTGATCAAGAGCCCCTCGCCAGCTTTCTTGGAACCCCTTTGAGAACTGGAAGCTACTCTAATGTCTCCCTGGAAACTTCTCTTCTCCAGCCTGAACAACCCCAACTCTCCCAGCCTGGCCTCATAGCAGAGATGCTCCAGCTCTTAAGAAAAATCAAAGCAGAACGGCAACTGGTTCTCACTGCTCCCAGGCTAGCGGATACGACTGGAGGCAGCAGCAGCTGTGCACAGGGTGGTGTTTCGTCTACGCGGTACTATCAGCATGTTTTGTATATGAGCTGCCACTTGGAAATGAATAAGGAAAGTATTTCAATTGCCTGGAAGCAGTTCTGTAGCAAAGGCAACGGCAAAGCGGAAAATAAGCTTGGCCCAAAGAGCTCAATGCTGAGCGCCCTGCTTACAGTAAACATGACAATTTAATATAAATAGAAGCTGCGGGGTAAGTTCTTGGAAAAAGAGCAGAGTTCCTGCTTTATTTTGTAGCGAGAGCAAATCAATTGCAGCATTAACACTGAGGGTCTGCCAAGGAGCCAGTCAATATTTGAACAAAGCATCCTGGGGCCTGCATAAGTCAGATGTAACAATATTTTTGTATGAAGCCATGTAATAGTCTCTTATATTTATTAAAGCCCACACACAGAAGCAAAGCCTAAGTGTAACATAATCAAATGTTTACTACAATTGGAACCGCAGTCCAAGAAAAGCAGAGCAGCAGAATAGACGCTACGGGTGCGAATAGGAGCCCATTCCAAAAGGTCACCGGTTACAGCCCCAACAGGAGAAACCAGGCGGCTGCCTCACACCACTCACACAGGGATGGTGGAGCCCTGCGGGGCCTCCCAGCCTAGCAAAACACTGCTGGAGACCCTGACCACAGTGCCAGGGCTGCAGCCAAATGGGATGCCAGCAGGGCTGAGGATTGGCAGCTGGACCATCTTGCCCTTGTAGGAATATTCTGTACACCTCGTCAGTCTCTCGGCCAGTGGCAGCACCGCCCGCATCCCCACACCGTGTCCCATTAGCGGCAACGGGCTCTTCCCTGCTTCTGATGATCCCAGACCTGTTCACGACTCACCTCGCAGCAGTGCTGAGGACCACAGCTGCACAGACATATCTGGGATCTTGCTTGCGAGCTGCATGGCCGGCACCACCATGTTGTTGCTTTCCTGGTGAAAAGCAGACATCAGAACAGAACTGACATCGTCTCCTCTTCCAAACACACATAGGGATGCTAAATCTGAGACAAAAAGCCTGCCTAGATCAATTGCTGCCATGTTCCAGTTAACAAGTGGAAGTGCTAATAGGACAATGACCCAAACGCATCATATCCAAAGCTCTCTGGAATTTTGCTCTGTCTGAGGACGTGCGGTACCCGCATTGTGCAAGGTAAGAGGAGCATTTTCTGCACTCTCGGAACACTGGGAGAATTCAGGAGCTTGTACCCACAAATCCTTCCAGAACAATCCAGTTGGATGACGTTATTTGTCCTTTATTCAGCTCCTTTTTTCAAGTGATTTCAAGCATTATAGAAACAGACCCTTCTAGAACAGCCTCCAAACACTGCTATTTGTTAAAGTGCTATTAAACATGCAGATTCCAGCTACAGAATTAGCTCAGTCAATAAGATGCCCGCTGTCAGCGGGACACCAATAAAGGAGCACTCTTAAAATAAGACTGATTTCCCAAAACGTCCTGATTTCCTCCATGAAATGAGAAGTCAAATAATGACACGGTAACAACAGAGAGAGCTGGGCTTACCCTGTGATTCCCCAACACGTAGAATATGTGACCCAGGAGCACGAGAGAACACGCCGTCAGCCGATTCAAGTCTTCAGCATTTGACATTTTCAGCGTCTCTCGCAAAAATCGCCTACAAAACAGAGCAGAAATAGTGTTTTAAATTACTTCACTTCCAATAGAAACAGCATTGAGAACTGAATTAATGCAGCTGGCAAATATTGGCACTCGGGAATCAACCTGTGCTGCAGGTGACCTTAAACAAAGGGCGTGATTCCCAAACCTCACTTCTCGTTTAGCAAAAATGGCTATAAACAGAGGTTTCTCCTTCAAAAAGCTTTGGTTTCAGATGCATACATACAATTACCATCAGCATTCACAACCAGAGAGATCTAAACCAAACAGCTTCATTGTATTTTACCCCCCAGGAAAACAGAAGGTTGGCTAAATCCACAGGGAAAAGCAGCTGGCAGGTTTGAAAGCAAGGCCTCAGGGTTTCCATTTTTATCTTAAAAAGCTCGATTTAGTTTCCTCCCTCCAACACTTCCACACGTGCTGATTCCTACTCACTTTGCCTCATTGTATCTTCCTTGAAAGAAGGAGAAGAGCCCTCGGATGTAGAAAGCCGCCGCTCGAAGACAGTGGGAGCTACGGGAAAAGCAACGCATGGAAATCTGGGCACTGGGCAGTGACTGAGTGCATTCCAGATTTCCACGAATCTGCCCAATAATCAACTCCCCCGACAAATCATTACAATTAATGCGCAGTCAGAACTTGTGCCTCAAAGAGACACTGATTATTTTTTTCTCTTTTAAAGCAAGCCCTCTACAAACCCAGCATTACCAACGCAACACTGGCACATAGATAGTTTCTGGAATTCTCACCTGACAGGAAAATTATGGTCTGGATTTATCCTTTCCAATAAGCTGTAAAGCTAAAACGAGGGAAGGAAAGAAAGATAATCAGTGATTCTCACATATACGGAATTATAGTACCAACAGCAAGTGCACATCACATCAAAACAGTCCCAGTCACCACAAACACACTCCAGTCCCACTGTACTGGTGAGATCATAGAACAAACATCCAGCACTAGGAGCTTTCGTGCCCATTTGATCCTAAAAAATCAAGTTTCATACTAAATACGCTTTCTCAGACCACACCAAAGTTTCTACACAGTGATAGTATTTCCCAGAAAACTTTGACCTGTCGCATCTGAGCTGTTCCAGACCTAAACAAATGCTGTATTGGATTTGCTATTTAATTAGCACCAGAACTGGGCAAAACCAGTCAACTTTATTATTATTTTTGCTCCCTAAGCTTGTATGGTCCCTAAGCAGAGGGACCATACAAGGCACTAAAGAAATGTGTGCAGCTGAATTTCACTGTGTTCACAGTGCTCCAGGCATCCAGCTGAAGCAAAATTAACACATGCACACACACCCCCACCCCCCAATTCCTGGCCGTCTGGTTAAACCACGGAAGGTTTTATGCAACACAATAACCTCCCTAAATAGACAGAAAGTGAAGCAAACAGGTTGAGTGAAACAAGATGATAGAGTTAACCACACCCTCCAGCCCTTCCTGTGCCGTAGAGAATTCTGTATGCAACCCAGACCCCTCTGCTTCGATCCTAAACGAGAGCTGCTCTGGTTCGTTAGCATTAACGGATACTATAAATGGAAGAGCTGCTTTGCAAAAACGCTCAGAATGAAGCATCACCCAAGCACCACAGCAGTTTTTTGCTCCAAGAAAGCTCTGCCTGGTTAGAACACCAGCCAGAAAGCAGCTTACCTCCTGATGCCGGTTGCCTTCCCTGATGTAGACGCTGGCTAAGTTGGTTACAATAAATGCCCACAGTTCTTGATGCGTCGTGAGCTAGAACAAACCAGAAACCAACACCACAGTCAAACCTCTACCACAGAATTTGCTCAATCCATATAAATCACATATTTGGTGTCCGCTGTTACACTGTTAATTGGGCTCAGCACTGAAAAAAAATGAACTAACAGAGATTATCTTTAGATTTCCCTTCCAACAACCCACACAACAAACGCAGCCAGCCCCTTTCCAGATCCAACAGCCACAGGAAACAGGTTGGGAACAACATCTTACCCTCAGTGCTGTTGTAAACTGTGCTTCTGCGTTGTCCATGCAGTTCACAGAAATGCAGTAAAGCCCCTGTAGAGGACACGATACTTCTAAGAGAACACACAATACAATTATAGCAAAGTAACCAGCAAGTCTTAGTTTTACTTAGCTCTGGAAAAAAAAAGCAATTTCTACCTAAAGTCCTTCAAAATCACAGAATCACAGGATGGGTTGGAAAGGACCTCAAAGCCCACCCAGTTCCAACCCCCGTGCCATGGGCAGGGACACCTCCCACTGGATCAGGGGCTCCAAGCCCCATCCAGCCTGGCCTTGAACCCCTCCAGGGATGGGGCAGCCACCCCTGCCTGGGCCAGGGCCTCCCCATCCTCACAAGAAAACATTTCTTCCCAAGATCTCATCTCAATCTCCTCTCTTTCAGCGGAACACTGTTCCCCCTCATCCTATCCTTGTACTCCCTGATCAAGAGCCCCTCCCCAGCATTCCTGGAGCCCCTTTCAGCGCTGGAAAAGAAAATCCTCGACTTCTCACAACACTTGAACAGCAATGCTTACTTAATTTTCCCCCTTGCACAGTTCCCACACGGTGCTGTCTCAAACACACACAGAGTAACTCTTATGCATTTACCTCACATAAGAAGTATCACGCTACTCATTGCCCATTTTAAAAAGGGATTTAGCTCTTTTGAGAGACTTAAACAGCACTGGGTGCAAGTCCTGATGGCAATCGGTAATGCAGCCCCCATTAGGTGGTATGAGGTTAGCTGCCTGCTTCATTGCATTCCCATCTGATACCAACACCTATTCAGTATGAGCCTTAGGAGGGGTCTTTAAACGTTCCCCGTGAATCGCAGACACTTACTAACAGCGTGTGCAGCTGGGCGGCATGGTTGGAAAACAGCCTGGGAGACTGCTGGCAGAGCTGACAGACTTGGGAGATCTGTTAGGAAAAAAACAGGGGGGTTGGATACTTTTCCTTCATTTCACGTTGCGCTCTAAATCCATCTGCTTGCATCACATGTGTCATTCAGTTCGTTTCAGTGACAGGTTCAAGGATCCCAAGCCACGTCCCTAGGTAAAAGCAGAGGTCAGGCTTGTCTCAAGCCAAGGCACACACAGCCTGCTCTGCACACACTCCTCCCACGCGCAGAGCGGGCTGGATTGATTTGCTTTGCAGCAGCTCCACCATATGGTGGCACCACCTGCAAACGCAGTCGTGGATCCCTGCCACGCTCAAAGCCGGAGCTGGCATTCAACAGAGAAATTGGAATCAAAACCTTCCACAGGGCGTGTGCTTGGGGTGAGCTTTATAAGCCAGAACTAGTGAATATTGCTTTAGTAGGCTGAGCAACCCCTCAGTCCCGCATGCGTCCGTGAGAAGGCCGACAGCGGCGGCTGAGTCGACACAGCCACGTGCCTTATAAATAAGGGATGAGTAAAGGGGATTTAGAGATGATCAGGAGAATGGAAAAACAGCCCAGTTCTTTCCAGCATTGAATAACTCTGCCCCTCAATTCCTTCTTCCCAAACTATGGGAGAGCAGGAAAGGACAGAAAGGCAGGGAACCCTAAACACTAAGAAATACTTGGAATATTAAGAGGAAGAGTTAAAAGTCATCTCAGTCATAAATTTGAGGGAAAGGGAAGAGACCCCAGTACCAAACTGCAAGGCAGAATCAGGAAGCATCAGTTTTAGCCACCAATCATTGTCGACTCCATAAGCAACTCCAAAGCATTACAAGGAAGCTAATTCCATGGCTTCAGAGTTGCAGTATCCGGAGCACCATCAGGCCTGACTATATCCATTAGTCCCAGCACTGCTGGGATCCCCATCTCAGCCACAAGACCAAAATTCCCATATTTTAGAAGTTTTCCCTGCATACGCCCACAACCAGGTAAATGGTGAAGCCCCATTTTTACCTCCTGCAGCGCTGTGGCTTTGTGTCCCGTGACGAGCCGACACATGATTATGTGTTCCAACAAAATGACTTGGAAAGATGACAGGATAGGACTGCAGTCCAACACTGAAGAGGGGAAAAAGTGACTGAGAAAGTGAAGTTAAGACAATAACACCCTAACCACACAGACTCCCTGCACCTCACCAGCTTCCTCAACTGCAGGGAGGTCAGCAAGACTTCCATTCCAAGATTCCTTTGTGGAAATCTAGAGAGTGAGGTCTTTGGCTGGACCACTCAGTGTCAGAGGAGCCAGCGCACTGTGTAGCTCCTTCTCCATGTGCCTCAGCAAATAGGGCACAGGGTTAAAACAAACTGCTCCTCAACCCCCTACAAAACCCACCACGCCTGAACTGCCCAGAGCGGGAGTCTGAGCATCAGTTAAGGAAAAACTCCCTAGGAAGACACACTCAATTTAGAGGACAAAAAGCTTGGATAACCAAATACATGGATAATCAGTAAGGCAACATGAAAACGTGCGTATTTACTCAGTTTACTGAGTTACAACAAAAGCCCCCGAACTTGATTTCTGTACTCAAGTACCCATCCCGTTGTCAAACAGAGCAATGCAGCAGAAAGCTTGCTGGGGCAGCCTGCTGCCAGTCTAAATACAGCTGCTGTGGGTTTGTTTTAATTCGTATTAGCAACAAATACCAGAACCTTGCAGCATGAGTTAAATTATAACCCTTCTCCTTACTTTTTAGCTTTTCTAGCTGCATGAGTGCTTTGTCTGTGTACTTCTGGGCCTTCTCCAGGTATCCGGCCTGCATGGAATGCATCACTGTCACCTGCCAGGAAACACAGGCAAGGTCACAAAAAGTTATCTTTGTAAAGAAGAAAGGTCTGAGAGTTCCCACAAGTCCTCAGTTCCTGGCTTCTTACAATAGTTGTTAGCATCATTCAGGAATATAATCACACTCAAGAAGTGGGGCAACAAGTTTCAGAAATTTGAAGTCAAGATTGCTGCTCTGTTGGTAAAAATAAAGCCAACGTGGCTCTACTTTGTATGAGTTAATGTGATCCCATTTGGCTTGGATACCAATAAAGTTAAGATTCCAGTTTCCAGACTCCTTGCAGAGTCTCCTCAAACACCAACTTCACTGCAAGCACCAGGCTCGCAGATGTTGCGGCAGAATCAAACTGCCAGCGTAACGCAGAGCAGCATATGGGCAGCAGAATCCATGGCTGCTGGCTCCCAGCTATTTCCAACCAACTCCTTGTTAATTAACAATATACGTTAAGTAAAAAAGTTCTTCTCACCAAGTAGACGAGCACGCACATGTGTTCCTTGGGCAGCCAGTGAAAGAGATCGGCAGGGTTGCTGGGCAGAATCTCATCGTCGTGCAGCGTGGAGATGGTCTGGATGCACTGCTGGAGCTGTTTTAGGCACGGCTTCACGCTTTTCACCTGCGGGAGAGGATTCGCGACCTTAATCATGGTCAAACTCCCTGAAATGAGGTTGTAGCAAGGTGGCTGCTGGTCTCTTCTCCCAAGTGATAGGGGATAGGACGAGAGGAAATGGACTCAAGTCGCGACAGGGGAGGTTTAGATCGGATATTAGGAAAAATTCCTTCACAGAAAGGATTCTCAGGCACTGGCAGAGGCTGCCAAGGGAGGTGGTTGAGTGATCATCCCTGGAGGGATTTAAAAGATGTGTGGACAAGGTGCTCAGGAATGTGGTTCTGTAGTGGACAGGTACGGTTGGATTTGATCTCAAGGGTCTCTTCCAACCAAACAATTCTATGATTCACTTATCTGGGAAAATCAGTTCATGCATAAATCACAACATTAGCATGACTGGACAGTGACCACTTCAGGCCGGACCAGGATTAACAAGAACCACCCCTTCACATCTGCATAAACAACTGACAGACACTCAAAACGTTTTCCAAAACGATACACAATGCCTGTTATCTCCACCAATGTGATAAAGACGCAGAGCGGGTGCCACGGTTATAAGAGTATCACAGTAAATCTTTCCTTGAGGAAGAAGTGGTAATTTCTTCACTCCTTATTTCATTCGTGATTAAAATCTATAGCAATTAAGTTCCATCAACAAAAAGCACAACACAACAAAACAAAATTCCTCAAAAGGCGTAATAATCAGTGACTTTTGAGGCAGCAGGCTCTTCCCCAGCTCTCACCATGTAGGACTGTGAGCCGTGCAGCTCGCACGTACCTGCCCAGCATCCAGGTAATGCGTGACCTGCAGCACCAAGAAGAACACGCGTAACGACTCTTTCTGGATGGGGTTTCCCTGCCAGTTCTCAACTATCTGTCCGCAAAGAGTGAGGAGCGGGTGCACCTCCTGAAGCTTCCGTTCCATCAGGAGGAGCTACGATTGTAAACAGAAACATGTTATGTTTGTGCTAAACAGCTTAAAAACTCAGAAGCACAGCAAAGCCCCAGATATCGTGATCTACTCTTTATACCACAGAAATTAATAAAGGAGAAAAAAAGCCAAACCTATTTACAAGAGTTTCACGAGAATCCTGTCGACTTAGGGTATGTTTTCATACCATGCTTTCATGAATAAAACAATAAATCAAACACAGCTAAACGTGCAAAGAGCCTTAAAACACAACTTATGTTCAGGCAGGTTACAGTCTATTGCTCCGTAACTCGCATTACACTGATTAAACAAGGAAACGAGCTCATTCAACTCACCATCCCCTTGCTCAGCAGAAACAGCGCTCTGAAACGAAACAAAATGATGCTGTGCTCAGAACAGTTACCCAAGCCACAGCTGTACATTAAAACCCTGAAAAACAAGCATCTGCCGTTCTCCCCCTCAAAGATGACAAACAGTATCAAGAAAGCATATTGAAAAGCAAGATGGAACAGCCCAGGAATCAAAATCCCAGCCTCCCCTGCTTGGGTCTAAGCTTTGGACAGTTCTGGTTCCACAGTTTAAGGCCAACCCTGGCCACTGGGAAAACCTGCTGATAGAAACAACAAATTCATTTTGAAAAAAAGACTCTCCAGAGTCTTAGCAGACATTATTTGGTTTAACAGGAAAAAAAAGAACTGTTAATGCAATGTCAGACAATACTCAAACACAGGTTTGCCTGTAAAACCCAAGTAGCAATCATATTTCTGAATAAAACTAGAATCTCTCTGAAGAAAATATAGAGGAAACCCAGAAAACCAAAGAAAAATAGTTAGGGACCCACCTTGTATACTCAGATCCCACCACCCGAGCGTATTCTGCTCCAACTCCAAGAAGGTCACAGGCAGAAACCAAGTCTTTTTCAAGCGTGTGTAGTTGCTGAAATTAAGAAAGAGAGGCCATAAGAGATCAGTGTGTTCTTAGTGAACCTAACTGGTAATTTTTGGAAATGTAATCACTCTTGTGCTGTGTGACAGGTGCTTGCTAACGAATCATCTCATTTTAGACTCATTTTGCAGGAACATCTGGCATTCTCAAAAAAAAAAAAAAGGCGCAAAAGAGCTGTAACATTTTAAAGAAAATCATAGAATCACAGAATCATGGAATAGGTTGGAAGCGACCTCAAAGAGCACCGCAGTTCCACTCCCCTGCCATGGGCAGGGACTCCTCCCACTGGAGCAGGGGCTCAAAGCCCCATCCAACCCGGTCCACAGCCCAGTTCCACACCACGTAAAGCTGTTGTCTTCAAGATCACATGCAGATCGGCTCCCAACAGCTCCAATATAACCATGGACTGTTACACTGGAGTAACTAACAATGGAGTGTGTTCTCCAGCCAGAAGAAGAGAGATCTCCAAGGGATGTGCTTGCGGTGACAGGGAGAGAAGGAGGCAGTCCGCAGAGCCCCTCTCACCCCCTCCTGCCTGCCAATCTCTGTACCTTTTCCAAACTCAGGGAGAAACACACACAGAGCTGTAGGACAGGAACCAAGGAAATAAGAGACACAGGCCTCTGAGACCAAGGAAAAGCCAAAGAGAAAATACCACATGGGAGATAAATCAGCACAGACTAGCAGGAAGGAGCCTGTTCAGAGGGAAACACTAAGAAAAACGCTTAAGCTTCCAGTGAGTACTTAGGCATTAACTCATTGCAAAGTAAACATTTGTCCTTTAATCGATAGGAAAGTCAGGTTCTCCACAATTCACAGTTCCTAAACTACACAAAGGAGCTTGGCAATTCCTTTTAAAAGAAGTTGCTCTGCTTGTTTAAGCTCATAGTAAGAGGAAAAGACAAGAACCACTGCCTATTAACACAGTCTTCAAAGATAAAATTGCTTCCTAACCAGCTCTCTCTGCAAAGTAAGAGCAATTAACTCCCTCGGTGCTCAGGTTAAACACCTCCAGGCTCTTTGGGAGCAGAGAACAAGCATAACTTGGGAAAATTAGGGGAGCTCTTCAGCAATAACCTGTTCCCCCCACTGCTGTTAACCTCGTGGATAGGCTCCCTGGCCTAAAGCACTCAGGAAGATCAGCACTATAGGAGCAGTTAGGCAACTGAAGTAAAGGTCGTAACAAGCATTAAATGCTTCCAACTCAACGTCCACCAGCTTATTCCTAGGAGCAAAGACAGCCTGGCCTATGCAGCTGAAGGCACGCTCGTAGTGTACTCCAGAACAGGGAGAGTAACTGCTTGGAATCCTTTGCCCCAGATGCTCTTCCCACCCCGGTTCTGCTCAGTGTGTTTATTAGACTAAAAATAATCAAACACTTCAGGCTGGCAGGCTCCCACCCCAGCAAGCTTTATGAGAACACTTGCCGTCACTGCTAGCAACAAGGTACGTTTTATTTTGTTCTGCCTCTGCAGTCATGTGTTTCTAGAGCCCCCAGAATGATCCTTGCTACTTTCTTCCCTAAAAAATGGGCCTTGATCCAATCTATAGTCTACCAATGTATCATTACAACGTGAACTTCCCTTTGTTTGTCTCTCCATCAACAGCAATGATCACTGGGAGGGAGGAAAAGCTCTTTTTAAGAGGACTACAGACCTTTTCTAGCCATTTTTCCACTCACAGAGCTGCAGCATAACATGCTTATCCATATAAATCACTTACTGCGAGCTGAAAAAGCAATCGACAGTGCCAGTATGGAGTCTGCTGTGAGATCTGAATGGCTTTGCGTAACAGAGGTTTTGCTGTATCCACAGAATTCTGAAACAGAAAAATGCATCCCAGTTAATGTAAAAAACAGGCAACCAGGAACACCAGCACTAACAACATGGAAAGTGATTGTATTCTGTGATGATCCCCCACTGAAGTGTCACACTGCAGCTGAACTCTGAAACATCACACATCCTGTTACTAAGAACAATAATGTCATTCCACAACCAAACGAACACAGTCCTGCAGCTCCAGGACACTGATAATTTTCAAAGCACTCACCTCCTGGCAATACAGCTCAGACAGAAGGCTGGCGGCCTCGAACTTAACGTCTTCAAACTGGGGAATCTGCAGCACCAGTGTTAAGTGAATAGGAAACACTAGCTGGAACACAGCAACAAGCCAACATCCAACAACCCTTTACAGAACATGCTAGGAAAGCGACACACAACCACTGAAGCAGATTAAAAATCACAGAATGCTTTGGGTTGGAAGGGACCTCAGGCCATACAGTCCCACCCCCTGCCATAGGCAGGGATGCCTCCTGCAGGATCAGGTTGCCCCAAGCCCCATCCAACCTGGCCTTGAACCCCTCCAGGGATGGGGCAGCCACCACTGCTCTGGGCAACCTGAGCAGGGCCCCCCCCAGCCTCATAGTGAAGAACTTCTTCGTAATGTCTAATCCAGACCTTCCCCCTTCCAATTTAAAGCCATTCCTCCTCATCGTATCACTCCATACCCCTGTAAAAAGGTCCTCTCCAGCTTTCCTGAAGCCCTTTTCAGTACTGGAAGCTGCCCTAAGGTCTCCATAGGGCCTCCTTTCTCCAGGCCAAATCTTCCCCCCTTCCAATTTAAAGGGCTCCCTCCAGGCTCTCTCCAGAGAGATGTTTTCTCATCGGAACGGGAGCAAGGTGGCCGGGAAAAGGATACCTGCTGGGATATCAGCCACTGCAAGAGAAGACAGCGGGTTAGCCTTCACCCCTCACTGCTACAGCCCCCCCAGTCGCCCTCCCCCGGCGCTCACCGCCTTCTCCAGGTGCCCGCGGGCCTGGTCGCCGTTGCGGGTGTGGTGGTAGAGGACGGAGCCGAGCTGGAGGTGCGTGCGGGCCTCCATGCGGGCCGGGGGCTTGCGGGGCAGCACGGCCTGCAGGCAGTGCACGCAGAGCCGCACCTTGGGCGGGCTGGACGTGCGGAAATGCTCGGCCAGGCCCAGCAGAGCCAGGTACCACGACTCCCCCCCGCCAGCGGGGCCGCCCGACCCCGACCCCGCAGCGGGCCCCGCGCCGCCCCCTCCTCCTCCTCCTCCACCGCCGCCACTACCACCTCCACCTCCTGCACCGCCGCCTCCTCCTCCTCCGCTGCTACCAGCCCCGCTGCTACCGGCGCCACTACCACCAGCGCTGCCGCCTCCCCCCTGCTCCCCGGAGCCCGCCGCCCCGCCGGCCGCCGGCTGCGGCTGCTGCTGAGGCGGCGGTTGCTGCTGAGGGGCCGCGCCGCCCGCCGCGCCCGCCGCCACCGCCGCCATCTCAGGGGCCGCCGCGACAACACGGGCGGGGCGGCGCGCGGGGCACCACGGGAAATGGAGTCCGCGCCACAGAGGCGGCCCGCGGAAGGGGAGGGGCGAGGAGGGGGGGCGCGCGCGGCGCAAAGCATCATGGGAGTTGTAGTCTCGTAGAATGGGCTGGAAGGGACCCCAAAACCCATCCAGTCCCACCCCTGCCATGGGCTGGGACACCTTCCACTGAATCAGAGGCTCCGAGCCCCATCCAACCTGGCCCTGGACACCTCTGCAGGGATGGGTCAGCCACCACTGCTCTGGGCAACCTGGGCCAGGGCCTCCCCACCCTCATCGTGGAGAATTTTTCCCCAATGTCTACTCTAAATCTTCCCCCTTCCGATTTAAAGCCATTCCCCCTCATCCTATCACTCCAGACCCTTGTAAAAAGCCCCTCCCCAGCTTTCCTGGAGCCCCTTTCAGTGCTAGAAGCTGCTCTAAGGTCTCCCCAGAGCCTTCTGTTAGAATCATAGAATCACTAGGTTGGAAAAGACCTCTTGGATCATTGAGTCCAACCATTCCTATCTGCTACTAAACCATGTCCTTGAGTACCTCACCTACCTGTCTCTTAAACACCTCCAGGGGTGGTCACTCAACTACCTCCCTGGGCAGCCTGTTCCAGTGCCAAATGACCCGTTCCATGAAAAATTTTTTTTCTGATGTTAAGCCTGAACCTCCCCTGGTGGAGCTTGAGGCCATTCCCTCTCGTCCTGTCCCCTGTCCCTTGGGAGAAGAGCCCAGCTCCCTCCTCTCCACAACCTCTTTTCAGGGAGTTGGAGAGAGCAATGAGGTCTCCCCTCAGCCTCCTCTTCTCCAGGATAAACACCCCCAACTCTCTCAGCCTGTCCTCACGGGAGAAGCCATCCTACAGCAGTCAAGTCATTGGGTTTAATATCCAGTAAAGCATGAGCAGGGCCTCTGGAGCATCCATTGTGTCCTTCTGACCCTCACCAGGAGCTGCCCAACCCTCCTTGGGGTTTACAAAGCCACCCTCACACGAGTTCTAAAGCTGAGCCTTCTCTACTTTATTACTACTATTAGTATTATTGCTTTCCGACAACTAATAACAACATTATTATGAACATCACAAGAGTGGAATCTCTTTGCTAATTTGAAGCTTTGAAACCAGGTCTCTGTTTGACCTTGCATTTGAAATAAAGACTGCAAAGAGAAGAGATGTCTGTTGAGCACAGATTATGTTGAGCACAGATTATATTGACATTACCATAGCTGAAGAATGAACAGCGTCTGCAAAAACACTGAAAGAAAACGTGCTATCAGAGGGACATTCTGTCTAACTTTTAAAGAACACAATTACTCAGATGAAACTGAACTCAAGCTTAAATAAAATTCTTCCACTTTTTGAGATAGCGACTACTTCTTGTATCAAGTCTCTCCTTTTCTTTTTGGTCCTTTGATTCTCATCTAAAGGTCCACACCACCCTTCTTCCCGCTGGATCACAAGCAAGGCAGAAGAACACCAATATTGTTATATATGATCCATTTCCCAAAGTATGCGCTTTACAAAACTTAATACTGAGAAGACGATCCCTATTATGAGAGTGATTAGCACTGTGTCCCAAGGGACAGGGGACAGGATGAGAGGGAATGGCCTCAAGCTCCACCAGGGGAGGGTCAGGCTGGACATTAGGAAAAAATTCTTCACAGAAAGGGTCATTGGGCACTGGAACATGCTGCCCAGGGAGGGGGTTGAGTCCCCTTCCCTGGAGGGGTTTAAGGGCCGGGTGGACGAGGTGCTGAGGGACATGGGTTAGTGATTGATGGGAATGGTTGGACTCGATGATCCGGTGGGTCTCTTCTAACCTGGTTATTCTATGATTCTATGATTGTAAAGTTTGTAACAAGGAAACCAGCCACCCAGCCAGCGATACTGGGTGTAAAAACTGGGTTTAAAATGAATTCAGCCAATTGCTTTCTGCATCCTCTCTGATATTCCAAACGTGTGGGGCAACAGCCTGAATTTATTCTATCTGCTTATAAGTTTTTCTGTTATATTTGGGAAATGAGTAAAAAAAATATTGAATTGTTGTGTAATAGGAGCGGCTTCTTGTGGCAGAAAGGGCTGGGGAAGGAGCTTGGGGGGCGCAGGGATCCCCCCCCCCTTCAACCTGCTGAGGGGCCTCAGCGGGGCGGGGAGGCGGGAGGGAGGGAGGTGGGCGGGCAGAGCGGGCGCCCCCCCCCAGGGACTACAAGTCCCAGAAGCCTTTGCGGCTGCGCCGCCCGGCGCCTCCCGCCGCGGTGCATTGTGGGACGGGGGCTCCAAAATGGACAACGCCAGGGATGCGCCAGGTAGGGCCGGTCCTGCCGAGCGCCCGGTACCGCGGGCCCCGGGCTCGGTGCTCTCCTCGCCGCCGTGTGGGCAGCCAGTGTGACGGGGGCGTGGGGAGCAAGGCTCCATCGTCCCCCAGCGCGCCCCCGTACCCCTCCTTTCCCTCTTCTCCCACATTCCCCCTTCTGTTCCCTCGCGCCCTTCTTTTTCCATCGCCCTTTCTGCTTGTCGACCTCTCTTCTTCTCCCGTATTTCTCTTTTTCATTTCCCGTAGCTCCCCCTTTTCTCTTTTGTTGCCCCCTTTTAGCCTCCACCCCCCCCTTCTCTCGGCTCCCCCGCGCCTTTTCTCCCTTCGCCTCCCCCCCCTCCTTTCTCTCCCCTTGGCTCTCCCCCCCCCGCCTTCTCTCCCCTCGGCTCCCCCCCTTCTGCCTTCTGTCCCCTCAGCTCTCCCCCTTCCCCCTGTCATCCACCCCGTCACCTCCCATTGCTCCCATCACCCCCAGCCCCATCGCTTTGGCCCCCACTGCCCCCCCTCCCATCAGCTGCCGACCCCCATCGCCCTGCTCAGTGCGGGGAGTCATTGATGGGGGGGTCTCATCATAAGTTTTCCTCCCCTCTTTCCCTGCAGGGAAGGCAAACCGGTGGTTTGGGGCCGCGCAGTCCAAATCAGCCAAGAATAATGCAAACATCCTTCAGCAAGAGGAGCTGATAGCACAGAAAAAGAGGGAGATCGAGGCCCGACTGGAGCAGCAGGCGAGGCAAAATTCCCTGAGCATCCAGCAGCTGCCTCTGTTTGGCGAGTACGTGTGAATTGTGGTGCCTTTAGGTGGGAGCTTCACTGGCAGAAAATGGGCGTGTGTGTGCAGTGAAATTGAGGAGATGGGCTGCACAAAGCTTGGAGGCAAACACTGAGCCAGCTGAAAGTGGTAACAGGAAAGGTTGGAATGGGGAGCTTGCACTTTAATTGATGTAGCCAGGCTCTTCAGGTGCTCGCGAGAACAGATGTATGCTAATAGCAATTATATTTTTAATGGGGTGTTAATACACTTTCCTTCTACTTCCTGTTTGCTACCTTTCTTACAAATGTGTCTCCTACGAGTCAACATTCTCCAGTTAAATGCTTGCCTGGGGTTCTTGGAAGCAGAGTGTGCAGAAATCCTGTTTAAAGGGAGCAGTAAACACACCAGGTGGAGAGCGTGGGTCAATGCTGTAAGGAGCAAGCAGATCGGTTCTTGTGCTTTTGCAAACTCAGAGTGTTTCAGTGTTAAATGGGAGCGATCAGTGGTCACAGGTGTTTGTTTTGTGTTTGATATCAATGCATGTGAGGGGAGCTGGGGAGGGTGATGAGTGCCATTACCTGCTTTTCTCTTTCTGTTCAGAGATGACGGTACTGACAGTGAAGCCTGTGTTTCCAACAAGTTTGTTAATGATGGCAGTTTCCTCCAGCAGTTTCTCAAGCTGCAGAAGGAAAAGTCAAGTGCTGGTAGGTCAACTTCTGAGCCGCAGGAGGCCCTCCTCCTCCTGGTGTTGGCAGCTTTGCTGAGCTGCCTGTATGTATGTTTGTTCAAGAAACCCCACTATGAGCTGTTACTGGTATGAATCAGTTCTAAAGCAACCATGATTCCTTTAAATTTGGATTAAAGTCTTTCTTTAAGGTGTGATAGGGAGGTTTGCCCTCTTCCCCCCCCAGTAAGTGCTCTAAAGACCAATGTTCCTCTTCTAGCTTGAATCTCACCTTGTAAAAAGCCTCGGATTTAATTATGTGGCTTTGACCAGTCCATGTCTTAAACCTGATCTGAAAATACTAGCCCATTGCTGCTGTGTTACTGCCTGAGTTATTTGTAACCTGAGATTAAACCAGTAAGGATGCACAGGAATTATTTTCCCCTCATTCTTTTCTAAGAACCTCCTCCAAGTTCTAATAACTCAGCAAGCGCCCCTGCACCAAACGCCGGGAAGAAGCCTTTGCTGTTTGGGAAGCGGCCCGGTCAGGTCCTGAGCAGCATGCTGCACCAAGCGAAGAACTACTCCCATTCCAAACAGAGCCCGGTCGTTAACCGCCTCAGTGTGTTTCAGTCGCCAGACGAAGATGAGGAGGAAGATTACGAACAGTGGTTGGAGATTAAAGGTAAGTGACGCCTTGTACTATGGTGTTTGTTCAGAGGAGCAGGCTCACCTACCTTAGGGATAGGAATTGAGTGTGGGGACAGGATTCCTTTCCCCCGCTGGAGTGTGGGATTGTTTTTCCTTAAATTGATAGTCCTGGCACAGTTCCCGTGTGCGGAGCTCTGCATCGTGAAGTACAAATGATATTAGTTAATGGTGGGGGACTCCTCCAGTGCTGCCTTCAGCAGAACAGCCAAGGCTTGGGTGCTGTTGGAAGTCACAGCTCCAGCCCGAGTTCTATGTGGGAGATGGGTTGCTTGCTGTAGTTATACTGGGTTTGGCTTGTGCCTAGGAAGGTTTATTTTCTCTAAGATATCAAGGCAAGTGCAGTCTGTAGTCTCTGTGAAAAGAATGTGTAGAGAAGCAACATTTTCTGGTCTTCATGGAGCTGATTGTTTGCTAACGAGAAGCATTCTGCTTTTGTACACTTGAACTCTGTTAATTCTGGTGCCGAGATCTCTAGAAAATACATAAATTAGAATTGTAGAATCATTTAAGTTGGAAGAAGCCTCTCAACTCTCGTCTAGCCCAGCCGTGAGCCCAACCCCACGATGCCTAATAAACCATATTGCAAAGTGCCATTGCCCCATGCTTTTTAAACACCTCCAGGGATGGAGACTCCCTCACAGCCTCTGCCAGTGCTTCATCATCCTCAGTGAAGAAATTCCTCCTAATAGCCAACCTAAACCTCCCCTAGCAAATATAATGCTTGTATTTAAAATGGACTTTTAGTTTCTCAAATGATAGAAAATGAAAAGTTCTCAGTGTGGTAGTGGCTGTGAAAAAATGTCTGTGTTAATGAATAAGATTACATGTTGGGCACAGAACTGTAGTCGGGTAAAATCAAAGTTCTTGCCTCTTTTCAAAGTTTCATTTGAAAATCTTCCCTCTAGGTCCCGACTGCTTTAAGCAGGACAGAAAACCAACAAAGAATATTGCAGTGCTTAAATAGTCGAGTTTATCTGGGCAACCAAGGCCAGGGAGCCAGAAGGCAGATTGGCTTCGTAATCGGAATTTCATGCGTGTGTATTAATCAAGTATAAAATTAGATTGGAGCTGCTAAATAAGTCACACCAAGCTTTGTGTCATAATTTATTTCATTATATGTTTTCAAAAACACGTCTGGCTGTTTCTGGTGGGATTCATAACTGCACAAACTGGGAAAGTCTGAGCAGCTCGGGTGTAAAATGTGCTGCAGGAATGTGAGAAACAGCCCCTGGCTGCAGAGATCAAAGAGGGAACATGGACCTTTAATGTAAACATCCTGGGTTTGAATCCTGTCTGGATCAGCATGGACAGCTCGGGTCCTGCGTGTTCTCTAGACACGTGCCTGTGTGTGGTTCCCATTGGGTGTGTTTTGCATCCACTCCACAACCACTGTCAGCATTAGTGGGTTTCTTTCTCAGCACTGAAGCCAAAATGCAGTTTCTCAGAGGTCGAGTGTTCTGTTGGGATGCCCTCCAAGCGAGGGCTGAGATGTGGGCAAATCCCAGTAGGAAGAACTGTGTGCTCCAGCCACACAATCTGTGTCTGCTCTCTGGGTGCAGAGCCGTGTCTTGGGAACAGGAATCTGGAGTCTGGAGTGAGTCATGTGGGGCTTGAAAAAAACAAACCAAATTCCCGTTCTTCCCTGCCATGTGTTTTCTGTGGATTAGAACTGTCAGAAGCAAACGATGATGCAGTTGAAGTTGTGCACTAAGCTGTGGTGATCCAAATCTTGGGCTTTTCCTAGTAGGAAAAACCTAGACAGAATATTACCCTCCTACTAGGGGAGCACAGAGGCTGACAGTGACCTAGGGATTGTGATTTGTGCAGCTGCCTATGAACGAATCCCCCATTTCATCCTTTCTCTTCCCATTCCCGTTCTACTTTTGTCTGCTGCCGTGGTTCTTAGAAGTAATGTGCCTGTTGCCTGTTTGGTGTGTGAGTTGAACCCCAGTACTGACAGCCTGCTTAAAGTTTTACCCCCAGAGGATGCGGAGACCCGACAAGTGGTGGAAAAGCTGGCTAGGTTCGTGGCTGAAGGGGGACCAGAATTAGAGAAGGTCGCTATGGAAGACTACAAGGATAACCCAGCCTTTTCGTAAGTGCGGCGATAACTCTTGTCTTCCCAAAGCAGGACACTGTCTCTTTGTAGGAGAAAACCGTCAGGAAGTGGTTCTCGTGGACGCGTTTGGCTTAACGATTATTCGCTGGAGTTGAGTAATTGTTTTATAGCTGGGGAAACTGAGGCAGAAAGCGATACTGCGATGGTGCTGAGGAGGCGGATCAGCTGGAGCTGGGAATGCAGCTGAGGAGGTCTGGCTGCCTCTCCAACAGGGAGCACGCGAGGATACTGAGCTCAGCTGCTGGGCTGGTCCTGTCTCCTCCACTGTTGATGCGCTGTGGGCAGTGGGTTCCCTCCTTTGTTATTTATTTCCCTTCAAGTGACACAAAAAAAATGGGTGCAAGTCCTTACATTAAAGCTACACACTGAAGGCTTTGTAATCCACATTTTAAGTGCATTCTGAGTAATCTGTTTTGTATTTCTTTGTTGTGAGCTGTTTATATCCCGATGTATCAATGTTTGTGTGTAATTATTGCTGATGCATATCTTTTCCCACTTCTTTTCTCCATCTCTGCCCTAGGTTTTTGCATGATAAGAACAGCAGAGAATTCCTTTACTACAGAAAGAAAGTGGCAGAGATAAGAAAAGAGAATCAAAGTTCTCGGGCATCCTCTTCTCAGAAAGGTAATTAAGACTGGGATCGGGAGAACGTGGACTGCATAAGTCAAATTTGACTTTTTCGCTCTCTTTAATCGCATGTTACGTCCATTCTGGAAGCGGTTGGAGTGGATATTTGGCTGTCGGTCAATGCCATTTCAAAATGTAAGGAGATGGTGATCAAACACCGCTGTGATGGCATTAAACCCTTGTGCCACAGTGGCTGTTGCCCAAGCCCACAGCACGCTGCACCGAGCTCTGTGTAAAGGGCTCTTGAAAGAGATTTTCCTTCTGTTTCTACAAAATCCTTAAAGTGAACTGAAATGATTCCCCGTTGTCTGTGTTCTGGGGAGCATTTTAGCCCTGCAAATGCGTTTAGGAGAAGCGCTTTTTCTCAGATATTCTTATTTGGTTTGTTATCACTGAAAATGCTTCGTTTGTTTGTTGAACATAGTCCCTGTTTCTGCTGCCATTTCCCTGTCTGAAGCCTCTGTGTTCTGCTTGGGTCATAAATCCTTGCAAAGAAGGCCCTGTGTTTTCAGGTGGGAAAGCAGCAGCAGAGGCTGATCTGCCAACAGGCAGGCGGTGTGGGAAGTGGCGTCTGATTAACCACGTTAAGAGACAGAAATGACGTGGGTGAGGTGTGGCCTGTGGGCCAAGAGCTGATCACTTCTCATCCAGGGCCTGTTCCCAGCCTGCCTGGCAGGCTGAGTCGCTCAGCCTCTCCATGTCAGCTTCCTTCTCTGTGGAAAGGAGCCTTAATGGCATTTTGCTATCACACTGAGGAGTTAACAGCTCCTACAAATTGTGGTTTAATAGACTGTAGGCTGAAATTACCAGTATCAACTGACTGATACAAGAGTTTGGAAGCTAAGTGGTATTATCCATGCTTTCCAGGTGTGGAATATTGAAGCAAGGGAAGGTTATGACTTGTCCATGGCTTATAATCATGTCTTCTGCCTCCTGGTCCTGTGCCAGCACGCTGGAGTACTGGCACTGGGACTGTGCAGGTAGCAAATGTCATATAAGGCTGTCGTGGCTAAATAACATATTTGCCTGGCTCCTTATAAACATCAAATACGCTTGAATAATTAATGATCAAAGCCCTCTCTGTGCCTTTGGACTAAGGTTGCAGTATCCACCTCTTCCAGATGAGGATTGGGACCGTTAAATAGAGAAGTTCCTCTGTCCTGCAGCCCTAAAATGGCCCGCAGATGTGTAGTGACAGTAGGCACAAGTGTGGTGTCTGTTTGCCACTTAAGACCTTCCTGTTGCTCCTGGGAAAAGCTAGAGAGAATCATAAAGGTTGGAAAAGACCTCTAAGATCATCCCATCCAACCGTCAGTCCAGCACTACTGTGCCTACTGAACCAGTGTTGAGGTGCAACCCTATGGAAAAGCATCTGCCATGAGGAAGGAGCTTCCTCTGGGATAGAGAGAAATGAGTGACCATCCCTGAAGACAAAAGCTGGTTTATCTGTTAATCTGCTCTCATCTGCTGTGGCCACAGAGGAAGCTGATGTGTGAATGGTTGCTCCTCTGGTTACAAAGTTATGCAATATCATGTTTTTGTGATATAAACTGTTGATGTGTTAATGTTTCTAAAAATTAAACTCGACCTTTTGCCCTTATTCTGCTCTTGGGGTTCTTAGAACAGATAGGCTTTGACTGTTGCTTGTGTGAGTTGGGCCCAGTACTGACAGCCTGCTTAAAGTTTCACCCCCAGACGACGAAGAGACAAAGAACTCTGCTGAGAAACTGGCCCGGTTCGTAGCAGACGGGGGTCCCGAGGTGGAAGCTATCGCCTTGCAGAACAACCGAGAGAACCCTGCTTTCAGGTAAGGAAACCTGCTGCTGTGTAATGGGCGGGGTGCTCAGGTGGGCTTGGACTGGGTGTTTCAAAGGGGAGGTGACAGACAATCATGTGATGAGTCTGAAATGACAAGGATGGAGCCCTTACAGCAGTGGTACCTTGATGTTATCAAGCTTCACAGCTTAAAGTAAAGCACAGGGACAGGAGTCGATTTCTTCCCCCAGAATTTGACTTCCCCATCTCCTCGCCTGGTTTCTGTTCTATGTGCCAGCATGGGATGGTTTGGGTTGGAAGGGGCCTCCAAGTCCATCCAGTCCCACCCCTGCCATGAGTTGGGACACCTCCCACTGGTTCAGGGGCTCCAAGCCCCATCCAGCCTGGCCTTGAACCCCTCCAGGGATGGGGCAGCAACCCCTGCTCTGGGCAGCCTGGGCCAGGGCCTCCCCACCCTCATCGTGAAGAATTTCTTCTTAATGTCTAATCCAGACCTTCCTCCTTCTGATTTAAAGCCATTCCCCCTCATCCTTTCACTCCATGCTCTTGTAAAAAGCCCCTCCCCAGCTTTCCTGGAGCCCCTTTCTCTACTGGAGGCTGCTCTAAGGTCTCCCCAGAGCCTTCTCTTCTCCAGGCTGAACAACCCCAACTCTCTCAGCCTGTCCTCGTACGGGAGATGCTCCAGCTCTTGGATCATCTCTGTGGCCTCCTCTGGACTCACTCCAACAGCTCCATGTCCTTCCTGTGCTGAGGACTCCAGAACTGTGACCTTTCGCTGTAGCTGTGTGCTGGTGTGGGCACCCTCCACCCCTCACACCACTTCTCTGCAATTACTTCCCTGGGTGGTTCTTTATGCAGCACCTTCACCGATGTATGGGTAGCGCTTCCTCGCCATTAGGTTCCCCTTTGGAATATCTTCTTCAGCCTTTCTGATATGGACTATTCTCTCCAGGGCTCACTGACAACTGTTTAATCCCTCCCTTTGGGCTCATCCGGGTTGTATTGTTCTGCTCTCACAAACAATTCGGTGTTCCCTGGAAGGGAGGCAGGCTCAGCAGGCCGTGTTCTGTGCTGATATTTTGATGGTTTATTGGCTGTCTTCTGGGGTGCTACCCTTGTGTGGCAAGGCAGATGTGCTGATATCCAAGCTGCTTCATTATTTACTTCAAACCCTGCTGTGATCTCACTGGAGCACGTTCATGTTAAACGCAGTCTCCTCTTAGGATTCCATCAGATTTGCCATAGGGAGGGTCCCGTCCTGCCCTCTGCTAGGCCCTGAAGCTGTCCTCAGTGCTGTTGATTCGAGTGGAGGGAGGCAAGACCTCATTTAGTGAGTTTTAAGTATATTAGAGAGCTGTTTGTGTTTGCCTGTGCTTGTTGTGCAGCTGGAGATGGGAAAGGGCTGTCATCATGTTTTCTGGTGGGAGCAGGTGCTATTCCAAGGAGAGGTTGTATCAAGTGTTAAACTGGTCCTCTGAAAAGAGAAGATTGTAGAGGAGTTGGGAACAGACAAGTTTTCCCTGTGCAATATTTCAGTGGGAGGGAGCCCAAATTGATGTCATGTTGGAACAAACATGACTGCATTGATTTCTTTGCGTAGCTGCTACGTTGAGGGTTGTTCATGCTCTTCCCACAGAGATGAGGAATTGTATTTTACTCAGAAGGTCAGAGATGTCTATTTCTGAAGGCAGTAGCAAACAGAGCAATGTTTTTGTGTATGAGGGAACAGCGGGAGGAGTTGTGATGTAATTAAGCGGACTGGTAATGTCAGTGCTTCCAGCTTGAATTAAGAGCTTGGGAGAAGTTTCTTCAGGCAGTGGTTTGGCATTCTTGTTATTAAGACCTGAGTGGTTTTTTTTCCTCTGAGCTGAAACCCAGCTGTTATAGAGCCCTGGCATTTTTTCTGAACGTGTTCTGGAAGGCAGGTGAATTCTGGGGAAGGACTTTGTGTTTCCACAAATGTAATGTGATCCTTTAGTACCGTATGTTTATTTGGCACTAGAAATAGCTGTGGTTTGCTCATGGATGAGAAATAGGCTTCCTGATCCCAAAGCTTGCAGCCTACCTTGCAGGAGCACGCAGGGCCCTGCATTGCATGGGCGCACACACAGGATGGTGCTGGAGAGCAAGGAAGTGAGGGGAAGGCTGGTTGTGTGAAAGCGTTGCAGGAGAGAGCAGCCCTGACCAAACTGTGCTCTATCCAGCCCCCGTGTGTGACTGTTGCAACTAAGGATGCTTTTTTTTCCTTCACAGGTTTTTATATGAGCCAAACAGCAAAGGCTACAAGTATTACCGGCAGAAACTAGAGGAGTTCCGTAAGGCCAAAACCAGCACTGTCTGTGCCCCCTCGCCTGCAGAGTCCAGTCTGAAAAGGAAGACCAGTCCTGAGGCGTCACCATCACCTCTGTGCTTGCCGTCTCTGCCCTTGCCCGTTCCCTCGCCTTTGCCTCTGCCCTTGCCCGTTCCCTCACCTTTACCCTTGCCCATTCCCTCTCCTCTGCCGCTGCCCGTTCCCTCTCCTCTGCCCCTGCCTATTCCTTCCCCTTTGCCTTTACCCTTGCCCGTTCCCACGCCTCTACCCTTGCCTATTCCATCACCTCTAGCTGTGCCCGTTCCCTCGCCTGTGCCCATTCCCGCTCCCTCACCCTTGCCCTTGCCCTCCCCATCATCCTCCACGACTCCACCTGATCAGACAGCTCCGACGACTCCTGCAACATCGACAGCAACAGCAGCAGCTACAGCCACAGCTCCAGGCACAACTAAAAAGAAGCGGAAGAGCAGGTGGGGGCCAGAAGAGGACAAGGTTGAATTGCCCCTCCCACAGCTGGTCCAACAGCTGGATTCTCCCTCCCCTCTTTCAGGTCAGTGGGTCTGTATATCGCGTTGAATAACTGGTTTTCCTGGGGAGTGCGTTCTGCCTTAGCCCAGCTGGCTCTGTAAACAGAAAACCCAGCGGGTCTTATCTCCCGTTGTAATCTCTGCGGCTGCCAGCCCCCTGTCTCAGCTGGGTCTAGCAGCTAATTCTCCCCTGTGTGGAAACCCAGATAAACCACTTTATCTCACTGACACCGGGGATTGGATCTTACCGTTCTCCAGCTATCTCTAAAGCCCTGCTGTGCTATAGCTCATTACAGCCTCAGCCTCTACACTCTTTAGGGCTATTGCACTTCAGGAAGAGAGGCTGTCAGAAAACAAATATCAAAGGCCGAACTGTGCTTATTCCTCATCGTAGGATAAAATCCCCAGGCAGCACTTCCATCTCACTCTTAACTGATCAGAAGGCTAAATGGGAAAAGCTCTTCCGTGAGTGCTAGCGGACGCAAGTATCGCTTCCAATTTCTACCTGTTTCAGTTCATTTGATTACAGGCGGGGTTCGCAGTCCTTGCCCAGCGACGAGGCTCGTGCTGCTGTTACTGTACCTGCCAAATTCACCCAGGGAATGCAGCTCTCTGAATATTCGGAGATGATTCTTCCCATCGAGGCACTTCCAAGGAGGCTGATTTCTGGTGCATGTGCAGATAGGTAATTAGGCAGGCAGTTAGAGATGCAGAAATTGAGTCGCTTGAGGACAACAGGTAAATGGAGACATTTTAAGACTGCATCTTTGAATCCTTTGCCCAATTAATGTGATGTGGGGAAAGGATGTGAAAAAGAGAAGACATAAGATAACGCAATTGGTGTTCGCAAAGAGAGGATTAATAGTATGAGGCTGGAGTCACAGAAAAAGTAATAAGTACCTGTCTGAGGAAGGACCTTTCTCACAAAGCAATAGCAGAACAGATTAAGTGGGACAAGCAATAGAAAACAAGCTGGAATTTTCTGTGCTATAGGGTGAGCTCACAGGTAATTCTTACTGTGTGGTCATTCTGTATGATTTGTTGCTCCAATGAGTCCATGGGTCTTTGGGTGGGTTTTGGAGAGGTAGTTGCTTAGCCATTAACAGCTTTGTTAGGCTTGGGTGTGATGTAGAGGTGGCTGTGTATGCTGTGGTGTCCGTAGATTCTGCTGAAGTCAGGAAGGCAAGGCTCCATCTCCTAATCCAGCACTTCAAATGTAGGTGGAGAGGCGTTTCTTTGGGATTCCATCTTCTGATCACAGCCCTGTACTGCAGTCCTGGTGATGCATCCTGAATGTACAGGACAAGATACCCACCTGAGTGGCTCTCTCATTTGACCTTGAATTGCTGCTTGTATTAAGGCAGAGTCTGATGCAAAACTCTTCTCTAGTTTTGTACCTCTAGAGTATTTTTCTCTCTTGCAGACAATAATGAAGCTTTGAGGGTGAAGCTGGGCAGGCGCTATCAAAACAAGCATCAAATTCCATCTTAATGCCCCCTGCCGAAGTGGGGGCTGCGGGGGTATCAGTGTGCTCATTCCAGCATGCTTCCTGCTGAAATCTCCCTGGCTTCTTTAGCCTCCCCTTAATTAGACAGGGACTTGCTCCTTGTGCTCCCTGCTCGCTTTCTGCAGGGCTTTGTGTCAAGCAGAAGAAAAGGACAGCAAACAATTTGCCAGGCATAACAAATCAAGCGTTAATGCGCTGTTAATGCTCTGCAGGGGAAAGGGTTCCTTTTTATCGGTTCAGATGGGCTAATCCCTTCTTAGAATTAACATCTTCAACCTGACAGGTGAAGAGAATTCCAGATTGCACCCCTGCTCCTGGGGAAGGTTGGAGTCGCACAGTGTGCTTTGGTACCTAAATATCAGTGTCTTAGTCCTTGATCCTTAGCAATTGCTTTGGATTAGGTGAAGGACTGTTTCTGATTCTTTTCCTGTCTACTCTTAGTAATAAATCAGTATCATGGAGAGGAGAAAGTGAAGCCTGGACAAAAACAAGGGTTCTCTCAAATATATTGATACCAAAATACTTAACTGCCTACAGACTGCAGGGACTGATACATCGGAAAGGCTTGAGCAGAGCAGGCATATTGTGATTAGTGAACTCTGTGGGCTAATGGGAAATTACAGGCTGTCATTAGAGTTTTCTGAAACCTGGTATTAGGTTGGTTTGGGTCTGATTAGTTTTAATTGAGATCTTTAGACTAGGAAGCAAAAAATCAGGCACTTCCGTATTGGGATTTCTCCTGCTGTCCTTAAAGGACGTTCACTTCTCTTGTAAGAAGCTCCTCTTTGAGCATGTGGGAAAGGAATGAACCTTCAGGTAGGATCCTGCCAATGCTGCAGATAGACTGCACCATTAACCCTGTAGGCAAAGCTGATGTTATTCCAGGAAAATAATGTCTTTCCCAAGCCTGCTGAATGCGAGACCGAGCTGCAGCTCCTTATCTTTAACTTAGCACTTGCCTGATGCCAGACCAGGGTAAGGAACTTATAAACCTTATCTATTTTTATGCAAATATATTGACTGATCTTATTTATGAATAGACTTTTCTGTCTTCAGCAGTGACTTAGAATCACAAAATAGTTTTGGTTGGAAGGGATCTCAAAGCCCATATGGTCCCACCCTCTGCCCTGGGCAGGGACACCTACCGCTGGATCAGGGGCTCCAAGCCCCATCCAACCTGGCCTGGAACCCCTCCAGGGATGGGGCAGCCACCACTGCTCTGGGCAACCTGGGCCAGGGCCTCCCCACTCTCAGTGTGGAATTTCTAAAGCCATTCCCCCACATCCTGTTACTACAGGCCCTTGTAAAAAGTCCTTCTCCAGCTTTCCTGGAGCCCCTTTCAGCCCTGGAAGCTGCTATAAGGTCTCCCCGGAGTCTTCTCCAGGCTGAACAACCCCAACTCTCTCAGCCTGTCCTCATAGCAGAGGTGCTCCAGCGCTCTGGAGACTTCTCTACCTTCAGCTCTGGACCTGGGGTGGAGCTTCGCTTTTCCTGTCGACTCTGCCTGTTTTGTGCTACTTTGGGCCAAGACTCCAAAATTATCCCCCAGAGCTGAATTTCTGCAGTGACTCTTCCAGCATCTCTCAGCACAAATCCTGCGAGGCACCACAGCAGTCAGACGAACCAGATGTAGCTTTAGCGCAAGTAGGAGCAGCAGCATATGCTTTCTGGGAAGGAAAAAGAGATGCTACAGCCTCACCTTTCTCCTTTAAGGAGGTTGTATATGCTGGCACGCCACCAGCTCGCGGGGCCTCCGGAGCCGCGCCTGGCTCTTTGCCTGAGCGTTTATGCAATTCAGAACGAAGCCAGAGAGCTGCTGACCTCTGCGAAGGGCAGAGTGTCTTCCTCGGTGCATTCAGAGAAAGCTTTCCCATGCCCTGAGACAGGAGGTGAATCTGACTGGGGCTGATGCTGAAGAGCCCCAGTCTCACGTAACATTTGGGGCCGGATCCTTCTTTTCCATGGAACAGGCAGAGTGTGTTCGTTCAAGTTGTCTCCGCATCTCCGCACTCTCCCAGACAGAAATTGGGCCATTTATCAATAATAGACAGGGTTTTTTTTCTACTTATTCTAATTTCTGAGCTGACAGTGCCTGTCCCAGCACCGAGCCGAGCACATCCCGGCTTCCTGCTTCCCTTCCCTTGGAAAACCTCTTGCAGTGCTTTACATAACTCGTCCTGCAGAGCTGCCTCCAGCGCCGGTGCCAGCGTGCAGAGGCTGTAGCTGTGCAAAGGAGGGTGGATGCGCTGCCTGATCTTCTTGGGAGTTAAGGAAGCCACTTTCCAGTGGTGGAGCGCACAGCCAAAAGCAGGCGGGGAGGGAGGGGAGATAAGAGTGCTCGGATCAGTTGCCCAGAGTGTGAGTAAGAGGAAGGGAGAAGACAACCCCTGGGGCTTAATTAGCATGCTGTGTAGACATTTGGTGTCATGAACAATGATCCTATTATTATGGGGCTTCATAATTAATAGATAATGAATAATTAATGAAGCATCATTTAACTGTAGCTTGGACTTACATTCAAATGGAGGTTTTTGCAGTCATTAAGAGGAAATCTTTTCCCTTGCATTGAAAAATGCAGTGCGCTTTCAAGTGCGGTTGTGTGTCGTCTTTTAATCCCTTAAATATTTAACTGTGGGGATCTTAGCCCTGAGGTGCTTTAGCGGGGAGCTGCCAGCCCTGCTAGAGAGATAGGAACCAAGTTTGTGAGGCAGTCTCCACAGTAAATCTCTTTTTTTTTTTCTTCTATTGCACCTTTTTGTGGTGCAGCAATTACAAATAGGTTTCTCTTACTCCTCTCTCTTTCCTTTCCCTCGCCCTTTGAGCTCAGGATGCCATATGGTCACTGTAAATCAGTGGATAACGTTAATGCCTGATTTCAGGGCTTATCATAGAATCATGGAATGGTTTAGGTTGGAAGGGACCTTAAAGATCATAGAATTCCTTGGCTGGAAAAGAGATCAGTGACTCCAATCGCACCTGTCCACTACTAAACCATATCCTTGAGCACCTCAGTTACCCATCTTTTAAACCACCCCCAGGGATGGGGATTTGACCACCTCCCTCAGCAGCTTCTTCCGGTCCCTGAGAACCCTTGATGATCCAGTTCCACCCCTGCCACAGGCAGGGACACCTCCCAGTGGATCAGGGGCTCCAAGCCCCATCCAGCTTGGCCTTGAACCCCTCCAGGGATGGGGCAGCCACCCCTGCTCTGGGCAGCCTGGGCCAGGGCCTCCCCACCCTCACAGGAAAACATTTCATACTTGATAGAATAGCAAAAATCATTCCAAAGGCGGCACTTCCAGAAGGGGATGCTGCAGGGAAAGAATGATACATCAATGGGATTGTCAGGCAGAGACTGAAAATGCTTCCTCTTTGAAAGCAGGGGCAATATCCCTGGCACTGCTGCTTCTGAGCCTGTAGATTAGAAACGAAAGTCTCCTTGGGGAATGGCAACTTCCAAAAGCAGCATAACGCTTGTGTCTTTATTCTAATGTGGTCATTTGCTTTTCATTTTGAATGAAGTTGCTGTTTACATAGTAATCAGCAGACACTTACGTGCACAGGTTGGACAATATGCTGACGGGCTCCAATCTGCCTGTGACTCAGTGCTGAATAATTAAGTGTCGCTCTCTGCAATGACTGGGGTTCACGAGGAAGCCTTATGAGGGGAATTAATCTTAAGGAACGATGATTTTTAAAGCACTGTGTGGCAAGTTGCCGAAGAGTGTGACCTCTTGAGGATGCAAGACCTGATTTGGGAGTCCGAACATGACATGGGCAGAGCCTTGGCCCAGGGAGAGGAAAGACTGGGCTGGATGGTGTAGGGTGGAATGGTTTGGGTTGGAAGGGACCTCAAAGCCCATCTAGTCCCACCTCCCACCGCACCAGGTTGCTCCGAGCCCCATCCAGCCTGGCCTTGAACCCCTCCAGGGATGGGGCAGCCACCCCTGCTCTGGGCAACCTGGGCCAGGGCCTCCCCACCCTCACAGCAAAACATTTCTCCCTAATATCTCGTCTCAATCTGTCCTCTTTCAGCTCAAAACCGTTCCCCCTCAATCTTTCCCTGCCCTCCCTGATCCAGAGCCCCTCCCCAGCTTTCCTGAAGCCCCTTTCAGTACTGGAAGCTGCTCTGCGGTCTCCCCCCAGCCTTCTCTTCTCCAGGCTGAACAACCCCAAAGCTCTCAGCCTGTCCTCATACAGGAGGTGCTCCAGCCCTTCAATCATCATCTTGGTCTCCTCTGGACTCGTTCTAACAGATTCATGGCCTTCCTGAGCTGCGGGTTTCCTGCCTCTGTGGCTCCAAAGTCCTACCAGGCGGTTGTTCCGCAGTGAAGTGTCTCAATGCTGGAACTGTGAAATGAGTGGATAACTTCATGAGGGGATCTTGATATAATGGTTTTGCTGGTCTCAAATCTGTCTTAGATTTTCTAAAGTCTTTTAAAATGTGTTTATTACAGTTCAGGACCTCAAGGGTCTTGGTTATGACAAAGGGAAGCCGGTTGGTTTGGTGGGTGTGACGGAACTCTCTGAAGCCCAGAAGAAGCAGCTGAAGGAGCAGCAGGAGGTAATGCCCCAAAGTGATCTTCAGATTCAGTCGTGTGCCAACATACTGCATTGCTGGGTTACATGGGAAAATGAAGGTGGAGACGGCAAAGAAACTTTCCCAGTGGCCCACAAATAAATCTCTAGGATTTGTGCTGGATGCCAAGGAATCATGTGATGCTGCAGTCAGCAGAAATCTTAGAGGGCTTTGGGGAATATGAATTAAGGCAGCCAATTACGGTCGTACCAGACTAAACCCCCAAATCTATAAGGTCTGTTATGTCACATCTGCAGCCGATTACATTTTGCTTTAGCAGAGAGGAGAAGGTGAGCAGGGACTTGGAAGGTTTGGGGGAAAGAGAGCAGAATTGGCTTTTTTCAGCATGTGAGGGTGATGTTTAAACTGTGTGTGGATGATCAGATGGCAGCAGGCCTCAGTGTTAATATCAAGGTACTTCTGTCAGAGGAACCAGAACATAATGCCTCTGTTTGATCTGAGAAGGAAGCGGATCAGATCAAGCAACAGCACAGCCTTTTGGGATTTGTAGTTGTCATAACCCGAATTCTGTACAGCAGCTGGGGCGGGTGCGGGCTCTGCTGCAGAGCTCTGTGGCAGCCTCTGAACTGGTTCTCTTACTCAGTGCACTGTCACCTCTCCTCCCATAGATGCAGCAGATGTATGATATGATCATGAAACACAAGCGAGCCATGCAGGAGATGCAGATGATGTGGGAAAAGGCAATTCAGCAGCACCAACATGGCTATGACAGCGACGAAGAGGTGGACAGTGAGCTGGGAACGTGGGAGCATCAGCTTCGACGCATGGAGATGGACAAGACACGAGGTGAGGATGGAGCTGCCGTGCCAATGCCTTGCTTTGAGGTTGTGCAGAGGAGTCCAAGGTGACATTTTTGGCCTGGTAGTCGCAGGGTTGCTTTGCACTGGTCCGTTCTGTGGCTTCCCTGCCTGTTGATCAGAGATAATATCCATCTGTTGTTGCAGGGCTTTGCGCTTCTTCACAAACCCTCTGAAACTCCAAGTCAAAGACTGTTGTGTTATTGCTGTGTTTTCTCTCTGTGTCTTGGGCAGAGTGGGCTGAGCAGCTGACCCAGATGGGCAGAGGAAAACACTTCATTGGAGACTTCCTTCCGCCCGACGAGCTGGAGAAGTTCATGGAGACATTCAAGGCATTGAAGGTGAAATAGCAGAGACCTCACGATGGTGACGGTGCTTCAGACTTGCCCTGTAGCTGTGAGGGAATGATCTCAAGCGTGCCTAGCCCTTTTCCTCACACTACCTCATGGCCTTGAGATCCTTCTGCCCTTCCACCGGGAGCTCTGTTACTCCTAGAAGAAACCAGGGATTAGTTTTTTTGCTCTTTGCAGAGATTGG
The DNA here is from genome assembly GCF_032191515.1 of Phaenicophaeus curvirostris. Taxonomy (NCBI): domain Eukaryota; kingdom Metazoa; phylum Chordata; class Aves; order Cuculiformes; family Cuculidae; genus Phaenicophaeus; species Phaenicophaeus curvirostris. Next base: position 6,447,838 of record NC_091419.1, on the reverse strand, counting down.
CTATAGTGAATTACAAAACAGGTATTTGGGGTCGGTATTTGGGGGTTAATTGAAATGACAGACAAGCCTCTCGGACCACCACCTGCCTGCTGTTCCGATTAGGATAAGTTGTTGTTGATGCCAAGCAAGGAAAATATGAATCTTTATCCAAACGATTGCAGGAAAGTAAGAAATACAAAACCTACAAAAAGCTTATGCAAAACACTTCTGTACCTGCCAATTTTTCCTGAACTGTAGAACATCCCGATGCTGGCGCATCCCTGATAATGGAACCAGCATGGGGTCTGACGTTCCCTGGAGTTCCTGGCTTAAATAAGAACTGTATCTGAGGCTTGATCCAGTGTGCAACTTTAAATACAGGAGCTAAATATTTCTCAGCTTAATCTCGCTGTAGCATTCCCTGCTTCTTGCCGATTATTTTGTGAGACTATGCAGTGCTTCATTTACCCATTTCCTTCTCTGCGGTGATGCTGAACTGGGATCCCAAGGAATTGTGCGAGTTATTAATTGTTTGCAAGAACCATTTGAACTCAGTGGCTGATGAAGTTTTCCCCCTCCTCTGACCCACAAAGATAGGTATATCAGAAAAACAACCACCACTGCCTTTGTGTCTCTGCAGGAAGGACGTGAACCGGATTATTCTGAATACAAAGAGTTCAAACTGACTGTGGAAAACATAGGTTATCAAATGCTAATGAAGATGGGCTGGAAGGAAGGCGAGGGACTTGGCTCGGATGGACAGGGGATTAAAAACCCCGTCAGCAAGTAAGCAGAGTTCTACTATTGATTTAGTCCTTCCCTCTTGGGCTGATAATTGATGCTCCTTCCCCAGCCTCCTGGAAGCAGCTGCGATGAATGCGACTGTAATTCATCACTTGGAACAGAATATAGAATCCGTGCAGCAAAGGAGAATATAATTCCTGATTTCTTTGGGGCTCCCTGCCCCCGAGGCCTGGGTTTGTTGCTTTAGCTCAGGCTGGAGGGACAATCTGAGCCAAGGGTGTTTTGTTTCTGATCTCTGTGCCTTTGTTGAGAAGTGCCTTCTCTGTTTCTCCATCTATAGAATAAAAATAACACTTGTCTGCATCTCCCCTCTCCCAGGGCATTTGAGGATTAAGTCATGTGTTTAAGGTCATAACATAAGGTCATGTTTGAGTGTTAGAGTCCCCGTCCCTGGAGAGATTTAAAAGCTGTGCAGACGAGGTGCTCAGGGATGGCTCAGTAGTGGACAGGGATGGTTGGTCTTGATGATCTCAAAGGTCTTTTCCAACCAAATGGTTCTATTATATTTGCTACCTCTAGACCCATGTTTCAGTCCAGTTTAGGGCGCCAGAAAACAGCCCTGAGAGTTCTATCTACAAATAGATGAGCATCTCTAGGTGGATCATCTGTTCGGTATATATGCTGAGCTTTCAAACCAAATATTTGGGATAAGAAATACTCTGCTTCGCTTTTTAGCATTAGATCCTTTTAGAAATAGCAGTTGTTTACTGTGTAATAGAAAGTATCTCTACAAAGCACTCACACTCCGCTTTCACAAGATCTCTCTAGCACCGTGTTTATTGGTTCAAAGAAGCCCTGTGCTAAAGGATCTCTGTAATCAAAGCAGCGAGGCTTACAAATGACAGAAGGCAGCCAGTTCCTTTCCATCACAGGGTTGAGATTTGCTTGGACTCTGCCTTCTCTGATGTTCTTGGAGAAGGTGCCACTTCAGATAGAAAGGAATTGCTTCTGCTTTTGAACTGTTTGGGAGTGAAGGAATGGGAGGTGGGCACGTTCAGCACCAGCAGGGAGGGGCCCAAAGCACCAGCTTTCAAAGAGTGAGAAATGTATGTAGACACTGCTGCTTCCATCTAGGAATGTGCATCATTGATTGGGAAGGGCAAGACAGAAACATGGCAGTCACGATCAGCAGCTCGGTGTTAGCTGCCTGTCACAGCACAGCACGCTCTGGGGGATGATTCCCAGTGCTCCCAGAGCAGGTGTTTCTGGGAAGAAAGTGATCTGTCACGTCTGACCTTGGAAGCTTTGTTCTCTCTTTCCGAACAGGGGGACGACTGCTGTGGATGGAGCTGGTTTTGGCATTGACCGTCCCGCCGAGCTAACCAAGGAGGATGATGAGTACGAGGCGTTCCGTAAACGAATGATGCTTGCCTACCGCTTCCGACCAAATCCATTGGTAAGGTGCTCCTAAAACCAGACCAGACACAGTGACAAATCCACTGAGGCCTCTCTGCGAATCTCGCTACCAAAACATCCATGGATGTGCAGTTTTTCTTGCTGTGACTTTTTTTTTAATACAAAAGCCCCTAGTTTTCACTGGTCCATCCAAAGTTTAAACTCTGCACACAAAGGAAGTGGATGTCCATGAATCCATGGGTTGCTTTGAATAATTACTTGCCTAGTTGTGAAAGCCTCCTAAGTTTGCATTTGCCCCAGTGCCAGCGCACCTAGAAAGCTACGTTTGTGATTTTTGGTGGAAACCTCCGATTTCACTGTCAGAAATGTCACGTTTCAGTGCCTTTCCAGGTAATTAAGCTCAGATGCTCATTGTTCTGTGAAGACAGCAATTTTGATTAATTTTCTCTTGTTATTCCCCACAGAACAATCCACGACGACCTTACTACTGAGAATGTTTTTTGGGACAATGTCTTTTCAAAACAATTGTAATTTGACTGTGAAATGTTATGAAACTGCATTATCGTTCTCTTATTTGCTAATGTTGTAAAACTGATTGAAGTCACAATCCCATCGCTCACCCAGAAGAAAGGCCCCGCAAGCCCGCTCGCTGCACACTGGAGTCTCGTGACAACCGGGTGTTAAAAAAGGCCTGGGTGGTGTTTGGAGAGGAGAACAGAGCAGGTGAGGAGGGGGATCTTTCCACGGTGCCTGCTGACAGTGGAAGTGCAGCTCCAAAGATACCAGTAGGAATAGTTCAGCTGCTCCGTTCGTGGTGAGCTCAGCACTGAGTTACAAGGCAGGCGTGCTTTGCCCACCAGCAGCAACTCCGTGGTTCAGAAACGCACTTTGTGCTGCTCTTGGGGTGGTGTTTGGTTTTTTAATTGCAAAAAACAACTTGGGGGCTGTGATTCAGTCAGGCTGTTGTTCCCTGCTGCTGTCCTAAAGCCTGACCTTCCGCTGACATTGAACACCAGTGCCTGGTTGTGGGGCAGAGGCAAAAGAGAAGACAAGGCAGTGTCAGCACAGCTGCGAGGGCCAAGGGGTGCAGGGAGAGCTCACTCAGCTCCAGAGGTGACAGCCTTGTGGTTTCTTGAACACTAAGTTCACCCCCAGGGTCCAAGCGAAATGAGAGACTTGCAGACACCAGGGGTTGGGTGATGAAGAACTGGAGCCTTCAAACGCAGTTTGTCAAAGGCTGTTTGACTTTGTCGTAAGGAACCCCTCTAAAAATACAGATTTTCATCATTCAGTCTGTAAATAAAATAAACCTCCTTTATTCCTTAATTTTAATCACTGAAGTTTTGGGGAGAGCAGTCTAACTGTGGGTTGCTGTGGGCTGAGAGGCTGCTCTGGATTTCTTTCCTTCCAGGCATCTTTGAGAACACAAGGTGGGGTCGATTGGTTTCTTTTGCATTTATTTCCCCTCAATCCCAATACTTGGTGTGCGATTCTCTTTTGGTAACCTTTCTTAACAACGTGGAGTCAAGGACTTGGCTTTCAATAAAAACATTTGAAATGGTGAATTCGGCAGGGCTTCATTTGAGAAAAAACAAAACGCGTGAGCACCTTGCAGGCCCTTGGAGCTGGGGGCGCCGGCTCCTGCTCTACCAGCTCCCCGTGAGCACTCCTGCAGCTCCTACCCTGGCACGTTCCACGTGGGCTGGTGCATCATCAGGGAAGGTTGGGAAATAAAGATAGGAAATCTGGCAGGTTTTCAGTGGAGCCAAGCTTCAGCTCGGGTGGTTAAGGTCACTGTGACAACTGTGCGTTCCTGGTGAGCTGCGACACCCCTCCCTTCTGTTTCTCCCTGTCGTGGCGGCGCCGCTTGCTCTTGGATCCTGGGTGGCACAAGGCAGAGCTGCTGGGTGAGCAGAGACTGGGGTGCTCATTTTCCTGCTGGCTTTTGTAGAAGTGAGGGCTTGTAGAGATGCAAGAGAGAGCCCAGAGGCGTTTTCAGTCTTTATTCCAAGCTTATGTAGTCTGACATCCTTTTGGGACTGACTGTGCCCTGGTTGCCTCTAAAGGTAGGGTGAGTGGGCAGAGTTTTGTGTCTTTAAAGCTGCTCTGGTACTCCAGCCGTCCACGTGCACCTCACTGATGTGGCAGAAGTCATTTTAGTCCTTTATTTCGACAGTGGCCTTGGTCTTCCTGAGCCCCTTCTCTTGATCAGGGTGTTGGTCAGTAGGTGCTTTGCTCTGCTCTGTTTTATCTCACGGTGTTGCAAGTCCCACGCCGTTCCCCGTGCCCTGCGGCGGAGAGCAGGGAGCAGGGGTCAGCGCTGCAGGAACCCACTTAGCGCGGTCCTTTCCTTGCCATCGTTAGCTACAAAGTGGAGTTTAGTCTGCAGAAACCAAATCAAATGGGTGACTGCTGCGCCGTGCCCAGAAGGTCACCACAGTTGGACTCTCTTAGATCAGAGAGTGAATTCCCAGCGCAAATGCGATGCCAGCCGCCGGGTTGGTGTGAACGCTGAGCCCGAGTGCCCAGGGTGAGCGTGGCACAGGGAGGCTGTGAAATCGCCTGCCTGGGGTTTATTTACCCTGAAGCGACTGCTCTGAGAGCTGGGAGACCAAAGCGACGCTCGTGGAGGGTTCGGCGTTTTGGAAGATCTAAAGGTTCCTGCTTCAAATCACCCCAATTACCTGGTTTCATCCCCCTTTTCTTTCTGGCAGGGTCTCACGCTGCTTTTTGTGCATCTCCCTGTACAAATGGGGCTGGTGGGTGGTTTCTTGGTTGCAAAGCCCTGTCTCATTACTGAGCCCCGGAGCCTGAACCTCCCTTGGTCTCAGGTGCGTTCCCTTCACCGCAGGCTCAACGGGCCCTGCCTAACGAGCTGTCCTCATCAGCGACGAGCTGGCTCGCGACCTCATTGCTGCTGAGGCGCGTTGGAGTTCCTCCCGTACAGAGAAACGGTGAACAAGCCCAGGGCAAAGTGCAGAGCGGCTGATTCAGCCCCCGGACTCTGAAGCAAGAGGGCAAAAGAGTGACGCGCCGCTACGATTGTGAGGAGGGGGAAAGGTTGAGCGTCCGCCCTGGGGATCCGCTAAGAACTGGGGAACTTTCTAAGCACGTGCCTGTTTCTGGACCGCTGAGCCGGGTCTCGGCCTGGGCCGGTGGGGAGGTAAATGCTCGTGTTTTGAGCAGAGAGCAGTGAGAACAGGAGGTCAGGGGAGCACCGGGCTCCCAGCTGGATGCAGAGACCTTGAAGCCGCTGCTCTCTGCTCGGTTCAATTCATTATTAAAGGCAGGAATGAATTGTTGGCTTTCATGTGCTTCGCTCCTTCTTTTTTCCTCTTACAGATCTGACGAGATGTGTCCTCTTGGCTCTATTAAGTACTTAAGGTTTCCAAAATGAATTGGAAAAATATCCCAACTGGTCCCCAGGCTTTCAAAGCCTCATCTGGAGTGGTTTTCCCCTGCAGTCCTCAAGCACAGAGACCAGCACAGACTCTTGTACAGAGCCACGCGTGTTCGGCTGCTGCCCGTTTTCCTCCTGGGACCCCCTGGCCTTCGTCTCGCTTAGCTCTGGTGCTTTAAGGGTGCTGCCTGCTCACCGGCAGCGGGGTCGAAGTCCGCAGAGGCTCCGGTAGCGACGGCCGGACCGGGGATGAAGCTCCCGGCCGTGCCGGCTGTGCTCGCCCCTTCCCTGCTCGCCATCCCCGTGGCCTTTGGCATCAACGGCGCGACCACCCTGGCAGAGTGAGTGTGGGCGTGGGACGAAGCTGTGGGGCTGGGATGCTTCGGTCCTGCCCTCCGCTGCTCCTGGATGCTGGGTCCAGTCTGTGTCTCGGAGGGGAAGCGACCAGTCCAGCTCAGGGCGAGGCTGTGTCCGAGGAGCCGTCCCTCCCGGAATGGGCTCTTGGGTCCATCTGGACCCAGAGAGCGGGGCACGGTGTCCGGGGGTGCTGGGTCCCACCAGGGGTTGTGGGGGGTGATGTGGTCCAGGCTGGAGCAGGAGGGCTTGGTCTGGGTGCTCCTGCCCCGTCTGAGCCGGCAGAAAGGCCGCTGCGGGCTGGGATGGCGTTGGCAGGGTTCATGGCTCCCTTTCTGACTTTAAATCCCATTATCAGCGAGCGAGCGCACCACGGGGTTGCTCAGGCTCATTGCATAACGCAGAATGGAACGGGGCTCTCCAATAACCCAAATCCTCTGGGAATTAGGGTGCTTCCCAGATTCACGAGCATCCTCTCCAGCCCCCTGGCACCAAAGGGACAAGCCCCTCGACACTGGATGTCCCCCAGGACACCCCCCTGGACCCCTCCCTGCCCCGTCTCCCCCTCCCAGGGCAACCCCCCCAGCAATTCAGCTGCTGGCACATCCCAGCGTGGCCAATGCCTCCACCCCAGCCTTGTCAGCGTCGCGCTGCCCGATAACAGCCCCGCTCTCGGTTTGCCTGCGCAGAGGATGCCCAGCCCCGCCGCGTCCAGGCTGCTCAGCTCACCCCACGCTCAGCCCCACACTGGGGGGCTGGTGCCAGCCAGGGGCAGCTCCCCGCGGGCCAGCCACAACCCACCGCTTCCTCACAGCCTTTATTTCTCTTCTATGGAAACCCACCCTCTGGCTGCTTGGCTTTCACTTCTTTCCAGTCTCACAGACCAGGACCTGCTGTGGGTTTTCCCCTTGTGCTCCTTTCCTGCACTTCTTATCCATTCATTCCCCTTCCTCCCCTTTTTCTGTTCTCGTTTATTCTCCTTCATCCTCCTTCTCCCGTTGCCCAGAGCAGGGGTGGCTGCCCCATCCCTGGAGGGGTTCAAGGCCAGGCTGGATGGGGCTTGGAGCCCCTGATCCAGTGGGAGGTGCCCCTGCCCATGGCAGGGGTGGGACTGGATGGGCTTGGGGGTCCCTTCCACCCCAAACCATCCCCTGAGTCTATGTCCGTGTTCCTGATGGGGCCGTCACCCCAAAGGGTGTTTCACCCAGCCAGGGGGAACGGGGTTTTGCTTTCTGGCTGTGCTGGGGCGCTCAGACCTGTCCCCCTGTCCCGCAGCAGCCCCCTGGCGCTGATGCTCACGGTGCTGCTGGTGCTTGCCATCTTCACCTCCATCATCTTCTTCGTAAGCGGAGTGAGCCACTTCCAGAACCCTCTTTTCTGTGGTGAGTGAGTCCCCCTCGGGGTGTGGGGACCGATCCCACGCCAAGGGCAGAGAGCAGAGGGTTGGGGTTTGGGACCCGCTGGGAGCCGCCTCGCTCTCCCGCAGTCTTTGTGGTGTTCTCCTTCACCTCTGTCGTCGACTTGATCATCGCGCTGGAGGAGGATGGCTACATCTCAGGCTTCATGGAGGTCTACGTCAGAGAGGTACCACCTCTCCCTGCCTCGGGCTGTCGGATGCTGCTCCTGGAGCTGCTCACGCTGTGGGAGAAGCGTGCGTGGAGCCGTCCCAGCTCCCGTGGGGTTCCCTGGGGAAGGGGCGTGGGAAGGCGCGTGCCCCCATCCCATTCGATCCCATCTTCCGAACGGGCAGGGTGAGCCCTACCTGCGCACGGCACACGGCATCATGATCTGTTACTGGGATGGCATCGTCCACTACGGGCTCTACCTCAGCATGACCGCAGCCATCGGCCAGAGGTGAGAGGGAAACCTTGGAACGTCCTGAATTCTGTGGGGAGGGGAGCTCTGAGCCCCGCAGAGGGGCCTGATCCTGCTGTCCCCGCAGAAAGAGCTACAGGAACCTGGGTCTCTTCTGGCTGGGCTCTCTGATGATGAGCATCACTGTCTTCCTGCTTGGGAACCTGATAGGTACGGGGTGCAGAGGGGATGATGGGGACATCCAGCCCCCCCTGAGCCCTCCTGGCTGCCTCTATCCCCTCATCCCCTCGTCTGCCTGGCGGGTTTGCTCCCAGGTGCTTGTCCCATGGGTGGAAGAGGAAGGTACTAACCTAGGGAGCACCAGTCCTGGGGGCTGAGCCTACCATGTGCTCTCCTTCCCCAGGGAAATACAGCTCCGACCTCAGCCCTGGCTTTCTGCTCAACCTGCCCTACATCCTCATCGTCGTCTGGGCTGGACGGAGGCTCTTCCAGCAGCCCAAGGTCCTGCCGTACCTGAGTCCTGAGAAGGTGAGCTGCGGGCCAGAGCTGGGGGTCTGTGGGACCGTGCCGGGATCCTTCATCCTTATCCTCTTCCTGGGGCTGGACCAGAGTATAAGGAGCCAAAACCACCGTGTTTTCCCTCTCCCAGGTCGCAGAAGAGCAAGGCAAGTGCCTGTACCGGCGGCCCCAGGACGCGGGGCTGATCCTGGTCCTGCTCCTCACCGCTGCGTTCACCTTCTTCAGGGGGATGGTGAGTGCTGGGTGCCTGTCTGGGGGTCGTGGGGGGGCCAAGGGGGTCCCAGAGTGGGGGTACCCCCCCCCCGTGCCCACCTCCCCTCCGCTCTCCGCGTCCCCAGGTGGTTCTGGACTGCCCGGCCGACTCGTGCTTCGAGTACATCTACCAGCACGAGCCGTACCTGCGCGACCCCGTCGCCTACCCCAAAGTGCAGGTGAGTGGGGTTGAGGTGGGGCTGGGCCCCTCTGCCGCGCCGCAGGGGACGGGGTGACCCTCTCGGTGTGTGTGTGTCCCCCCCCCAGATGCTGATCTACCTGTTCTACATCCTCCCCTTCCTCTGCCTCTGCGTCTACGCGCTGGTGCTGCCCGGCTGCTCCTGGCTGCCCGACTGGAGCCTGGTGTTCGCCGGCGCCTTCGCGCAGGTGAGGGCTGCGGGGGGCACGCGGGGACCCTCCGGCTGGGGCTGGATCCCAGCCAGGAGAAAGCAAGCGGGGGGTTTGGGCTGCATGGGAATATTTGAATCCTGGGGTCAGTTCTGGGCCCCTCAGCGCAAGAAGGATGTTGAGGCTCTGGAGCGAGTCCAGAGAAGAGCAAGGAAGGTGGAGAGGGGGCTGGAGAACAAGAGGAGCGGCTGAGAGAGCTGGGGGTGTTTAGCCTGGAGAAGAGGAGGCTGAGGGGAGACCTCATTGCTCTCTACAACTCCCTGAAAGGAGGTTGTGGAGAGGAGGGTGCTGGGCTCTTCTCCCAAGGGACAGGGGACAGGACGAGAGGGAATGGCCTCAAGCTCCACCAGGGGAGGGTCAGGCTGGACATTAGGAAAAAATATTTCACGGAAAGGGTGATTGGTCCCTGTCCGAGGCTGCCCAGGGAGGGGTTGAGTCCCCTTCCCTGGAGGGGTTTAAGGGCCGGGTGGACGAGGTGCTGAGGGACATGGGTTAGTGTTTGATGGGAATGGTTGGACTCGATGATCCGGTGGGTCTCTTCCAACCTGGTGATTCTGTGATTCTATGTGGAGCAGCTCCCACCGCCGCTGCCCGATAATTGCTTTGGCCTCGGTGGATCTTGGCGGAGCCGGGGATTGGTTTGACAGAAATAGGCTGGAGCAGCCTGCAGGGCTATAGATAGGAAGGACGCGCTGGTGCTGCGGAGGCTGCGTGGCTGCCACGCTCTGTCCCATCGTGTCCCCAGGCTCAGTTCTCCCACGTGGGCTCCTCGCTGCACGCCCGCACGCCCTTCCCGTACCAGACCCCTGACGATGTCTGGTGGAGCTTCCTCCTCACCAACGTCCTCTACGCGCTGGGCCCTCAGCTGCTGGCCCTGCGATGCCTGCACAGCCCCGCGTTCTTCCTGCCACCCACTCCAACCACCCTGCGCGTGGCCAAGAAGCTCCAGTGACCCGTCCTGCCCGTCCCGGGGGCAGCTCCGCGTCCCCCTCCCGCAGCCCCTGAGGAGGCACCCGGCTGGCAGAGGTGCCCGCAGGGATGCTCTGGTCCCCGCGGTGCCTCCTAAAGCTGTGGGGCGCGCTGGGGGGATCCCTGGGGGCTCCTGGACCCCCAGCCCTGCCCATGGCCGGGGTCTCGCACGGTGCCGTGGGGACCCCATCCCACTCTGGCGTTCCCAGCCGCGCTGGCAGGACACAGGAGCGGGGAACGCGCCAGGAAAACGCTGTTTACAGAATAAAGGAGAGATGGTTCCGCTTTGGAACTCGTGTGAGGGTGGGGAGGCCCCAGGTGCCCAGAGCAGGGGTGGCTGCTCCATCCCTGGAGGGGTTCAAGGCCAGACTGGATGGGGCTTGGAGCCCCTGATCCAGTGGGAGGTGTCCCTGCCCATGGCAGGGGTGGGACTGGATGGGCTTGGAGGTCCCTTCCAACCCAAACCATCCCCTGACTCTATGTCTGTGGTCCTGATGGGGACATCACCCCTGTGGCAGCAGCCGTGCATGCCCTGCATTCCCCCCCCTCCATCACTGCCACCCCCAGGGTTGGGGGGAGCCCCCTCTGCCCCCTCCAGCCCTTTGGGGTGCAGGGTCTGGGGTGAGGGGCACAGCTGTGTGGGGCGAGAATGGGGACAGGGGGGCAAGCAAGGGGAGGGGGATGCGAGGGGGGGGTACTTATGGGTAGGTGGGTGCACAAGGACGGGTGAGCACGGGTGGGGGCGTGTGCACACGAGCCGAGGGGGGATGCTCACGAGTGGGGGGGATGCACATGGGTTGGGGGGATGCTCACAAGCGGGGTTGATGCTCACGAGTTGGGGGGATGCTCATGAGTGGGGGGGATGCACATGGGTTGGGGGGATGCTCACAAGTAGGGGGGATGCTCACGAGTTGGGGGGATGCTCACGAGATGGGGGGATGCTCATGAGTGGGGGGTTGCACACCCGGGTGGGGGTGCAGAGCGGCTGGGGGTGCCCAGAGGGCTCGGGAGGTGCCCTGGGGGCTGCCCTGGGAGGGGCTTTGCTGGGGCAGAGAGGGGGTTACCCGGTAAAACTCCTTTAACGCCGCCGTTTCTGGGGTCCCGGGGGCACCGGCTGTACCGGCAGCATCTCCGGCTGCCGTGCCGGGGGGAGGCTGTTCGGTCAAACCCCTTTTGGGTGCCAGGAGCGGGGGTGCCGGGGCCCCCCCGGTGACCTTGTGGAGCCGCCGGTGCGCAGCTCCCGGTGCCGCCCCCTGCGCGGAGCCTCCCGAGCGCCGCTGCGGCCGGACCGGCGGTGAGTGGGGGGGGACGGACACCCCGGGACCCCCCGGGACCCGCAGCCGGGAGGGTGGGGTAGCTCCCGGTGGGGGCGAGGGGATGCTCCGGGACGGTTCTTCCCTCCGCAACCTCCTCCTCATCCTCCTCCCGGCGCTGCGCTGCCCGCACCCCGCGTCCCGCAGCCCCGGGGCCGCCGCAGTGTCCGCACTGCATCACCGGGACCCGCACCGGGACCCCTGTCCCGCATCCCATCACTGGGACCGGGACCAGGAACCCTGCCCCGCATCCCATCACCAGGACCCGCACCGGGACCCCTGCTCCGCATCCCATCACCAGGACCCGCACCGGGACCCCTGTCCCGCATCCCAGCACCAGGACCCGCACCGGGACCCCTGCCCCGCATCCCATCACTGGGACCGGGACCCCTGCCCCGCATCCCATCACCGGGACCCGCACCCGCACCGGGACCCCTGCCCCGCATCCCATCACCGGGACCCGCACCGGGACCCCTGCCCCGCATCCCAACGCTGGGACCGGCACCGAGGCCGGCACCGGGACCCCTGCCCCGCATCCCATCACCGGGACCGGCACCGAGACCCCTGCCCCGCACTGCATCACCGGGACCCCTGCCCCGCACCGGCACCAGGACCAGCACCGGGACCCCTGCCCCGCACTGCATCACCGGGACCCGCACCGGGACCCCTGCCTCGCATCCCAACATTGGGACCAGCACCGGCACCGGGACCGGGACCCCTGCCCCGCATCCCAACGCTGGGACCCGCACCGGGACCCCTGCCCCGCATCCCAACACCGGCACTGGCACCGGGACCCGCACCGGGACCCCTGCCCCGCATCCCGACACCGGGACCGGCACCAGGACCCCAGCCCCAACCTGCATCCCCGGGACCGGGTTGCCCTCCCCGGGCCCCTCTGTCCCCCCGACCCCGCACCGGGCCCCGTGGGACCCCCTGCCCCGCTCCTCCTGCCCCCCGACCCCGCACCGGGACCCCCCGAGCAGGCACCGGCACTCCCTCCCCCGGGGGGCTGCCCTGCTCCCCCTGCCCCCCAGGTGAGCCCCGACCCCTTCCCCAGCCCCAGGGATGGAAGGCGGGGGGTGAGGAGTTCACAGCCCCTCGATGTTGGGGGGCTCGGAGCCCCGTTTCCCTGTGGTGTCCGCGGGGAAGGGGTCGGGGGGCTCGGGGGGGCTCTGGCAGCCACATCCCCCTCCCGCGCCATCAGTTCGGTTTCCAGACGTGCCAGCGCTGGCATAAATAACTCACGAGATCCAGGCCTGGCGCGGCCGTCATGAAATATTCATCCCGCCTGTAACTGAGCGGGTGAAGCCGAGTTCAGCGCCGCCTCAGACGGGGGGCGCGGGGGTCCCCAAGGGCCGGGGGGGCTAGAGGAGGGCAGGCGAGGAGTGACCCAGCGCTGCCCATCGCCCCCCAACTCAACGCACCGAAGCCGAGCGCTCTGTGCCTCAGTTTCCCCGCTCGGCCGCTGCTGCTGGGGTGGGAGCAGAAAGCTTCGTGCCCGGGGTGCGTGAGGTGGGGTTGGGGGGCTTCACCGTGAGGGGTGTGGGTGCTGAGGGGCTCTGCTTCCCCCCAGATGCGTCCCCGAGGCCCCTGGGCCGCTGCGCCCGCAGCTCTGCTGCTCCTGGCTGGCGTCCTCGCCTCCGATACGCTGCCCGGCGCCCGGGGACGCAAGAAGGTGGTTCACGTCATGGGTGAGTGGGGATGAGGGTCCGCAGCGGGGAGCTGGGAGGGACCCCAGGATTGATGGAATGGAGTTGGATACGATGGGATGGAACGGGATTGGGTCGTAGTATGGTAGGATCAGAATGGGTTGGGTTGGAAGGGACCTAGAGCCCATCCAGTGCCACCCCTGCCACGGGCAGGGACACCTCCCGCTGGATCAGGGGCTCCAAGCCCCATCCAGCCTGGCCTTGAACCCCTCCAGGGATGGAGCAGCCACCCCTGCTCTGGGCACCCGGGGCCTCCCCACCCTCAGTGGGAAAAATTTCTTCCCAATATCTAACCCAAATCTTCCCTTTTCCAATCTAAAGCCATTCCCCCTCATCCTGTCGCTCCAGACCCTTGTAAAAAGCCCCTCCCCAGCTTTCCTGGAGCCCCTTTCAGTGCTAGAAGCTGCTCTAAGGTCTCCCCAGAGCCTCCTCTTCTCCAGGCTGAACACCCCCACCTCTCTCAGCCTGTCCTCGCGGGAGAAGCCATCCTACAGCAGTCAAGCCATTGGGTTTAATATCCAGTAAAGCACGAGCAGGGGCTCTGGAGCATCCATTGTGTCCTTCTGACCCTCACCAGGAGCTGCCCAACCCTCCTTGGGGTTTGCAAAGCCCCTAAAAGAGGGAAATTCCCCCAGAGTTGATCCCCTCACCTGTCCCACGGCTCCGGCGCGCGTTGTCCTTGCTGTTGGTCCTGCCTGTGTGCCACCTCTGTCTGGGCTGGAGAATCATAGAATGATAGAATCATAGAATCACCACGTTGGAAAAGACCCACTGGATCATGGAGTCCAACCATCCCCATCAATCACTAACCCATGTCCCTCAGCACCTCGTCCACCCGGCCCTTAAACCCCTCCAGGGAAGGGGACTCAACCCCCTCTCTGGGCAGCCTCGGACAGGGACCAATCACCCTTACCGGGAAATACTTTTTCCTGATGTCCAGCCCAACCCTCTCCTGGTGGAGCTTGAGGCTGGCTTGGGGCCCCTGAGCTCGGTGTCCCTTGCAGAGGGTGAGAGCGGGGCCGTGGTGGTGCAAACAGCCCCCGGGAAGGTGGTGACGCACCGTGGTGGCACCATCATCCTGCCGTGCCGCTACCACTACGACGTGTCCTCCCACGACCCGTCCGAGATCCGCCTCAAGTGGACCAAGGTGACGGAGCCGATGGACTTCGTGGACGTCTTCGTGGCGCTGGGGAAGGCGCGGCGGGCGTTCGGCACCTACCGCGGCCGCACGGCGCTGCAGGAGGACGGCTTCGGCGACGCCTCCCTCATCATCCGCAACGTCACCCTGCAAGACTACGGCCGCTACGAGTGTGAGGTCACCAACGAGCTCGAGGACGACGCTGGCATGGTCAAGCTGGACCTCGAAGGTAGCGACGCGGCCGCGCTGGGGAGGGACAGGGATGGGAAGGACCCCGGGTGACCCCACGTCCCGCATGGAGTGACCAGGACACGGTTCCCGGTGCCGCGTCCCGGTTCTGCTTCACGGCCGGTTGTTTTTCCTGGCGTGTGGCACCGTTTATCGCCTCGGTTATTGGCTTTTAGTGTTGCTCCAGGTTTACAGGCTGCCAGCTCATAAACACTGGAGATAGATAGCGGCGCGGCCTCGTAACGCACCGGGGGGGACCGCGATGTGTCCTCCGAGCCCGCTGGGACGCCGGCTGCGGCTGGAGGCACCGGCAAAAGGGGAAAACTCTATTTTGGGGGCCCGGGAGGCCCAGCCGCGCTGCTCCGGCTGCTCCGAGATCCCTCGGGGGACCCCAGGGCTCAGCTGGGACCCCACGCGTGCACCCCGCGCCCCCAGAGCAGCAGCTCCTGGAGCCTGGGGGGGGGGCCGTGGGGTCTCTGCGGGGATGCTGATGGGGTCCCACCACCCCAAAATTCCACCTTGGTGCTGGGCAAGGACTGGGGCACTGGGCTCGGTGCAGCCTGGGGGGCACCCACAGCCCTTCCAGTACCTGGGGGGAGGCTTTGAGGTCACCAAGCACCCAAACTCCCCGAGTGGAGACGGCGGCAGCTCATCTTCGCTGGACTTTGCAGCTCCCGGCCCACGGCCACCCCAGCTCCCCGTGACCCCATTTATTGGGTGCAAACCAATTCTGGGGAGCTGGCACCCCCCATCCCGTCTCTCTCTGCCCCCCAGGGGTGATCTTCCCCTACCACCCGCGCCTCGGTCGCTACACCCTGAACTTCCACGAGGCGCAGCAGGCGTGCCTGGAGCAGGACGGCATCCTGGCCTCGCACGACCAGCTGCACCAGGCGTGGCTGGAGGGCATGGACTGGTGCAACGCCGGCTGGCTGGAGGACGGCTCCGTGCAGTATCCCATCTCCCGGCCGCGGGAGGAGTGCGGCCGCAAGGACACGCCGGTGGGCGTGCGCAACTACGGCTACCGGCACAAGGAGAGCGAGCACTACGACGCCTTCTGCTTCACCTCCAACCTCAACGGTAAGGGGAGAGACGGGGAAACTGAGGCACGGAGCACCCAGCTATCCAGGGAAACTGAGGCATGGAGTACCCAGCTATTCAGGGAAACTGAGGCACAGAGCACCCAGCTCCCTGGGGAAACTGAGGCATGGAGCACCCAGCTACGTGGGGAAACTGAGGCACAGAGCACCCAGCTCCCTGGGGAAACTGAGGCACGGAGCACCCAGCTCCCTGGGGAAACTGAGGCATGGAGCACCCAGCTACATGGGGAAGCTGAGGCACGGAGCACCCAGCTCCCTGGGGAAACTGAGGCATGGAGCACCCAGCTACATGGGGAAACTGAGGCACAGAGCACCCATCTCCACGCTTTGGTTGACCGGGTAGGGGGTGGTTTCCCGCGATGCTCTCAACCCTTGGATGAGAGAAGGATGTGGCTGCAACCCCTTCCCTTGGCTCCGCAGCGCATCAGAAGGGTGATTGCTGCTGGGGACCCCCAATGGGGAGCAGGATTTGGCTCTGTCACTGGTGAGGCTGGGGATGGTCTTAGGGAGCCTCGTCTCCTCCGGGCAGGAGCAGGGGCTGGAGGTAATTGCAGCGGCAAACGGCCCCGGTGATGGATGAGGCTGGGGCCGCACAAGACAGATGGGAGCCGGGAGGGCTCCTGGGTTGTGTAAATTCCTCCCCGCTGGCAGGGCTGTGCCGGGGGGGCTCTGCCGATGTTTATTTAATGGTGGCAGGCAGGATAAATAGCGGGTGTAATCGCCACGAGGAGCCATCGCCAACCGCCGCTGCGCAGCCCCCATAAATCTGCTCACACCGCGGTGCCTCCCCAGAGCCCACCCAGCCGGCTGCCTCCTCCTGCAACCCCCCAAATCATAGAATCATGGGACGGTTTGGGTTGGAAGGGACCTCCAAGCCCATCCAGTCCCACCCCTGCCATGGGCAGGGACACCTCCCGCTGGATCAGGGGCTCCAAGCCCCATCCAGCCTGGCCTTGAACCCCTCCAGGGATGGGGAGACACTTCTCTGGGCTACCTGGTGAAGAATTTCTTCCTAAAGTCTAATCCAAATCTTCCCCCTTCCGATTTAAAGCCGTCCCCCCCTCATCCAGTCACTCCAGACCCTCGCAAAAAGCTGCTCCCCAGCTTTCCTGGAGCCCCTTTCAGCACTGGAAGCTGCTCTAAGGTCTCCCCAGATCCTTCTCTTCCCCAGGTTGAACAACCCCGGCTCTCTCAGCCTGGCCTTGGAGCAGAGGGAATGAACTGTGCTGTGTGGGGTTCCACGGGGCTCACATCGCTCAGCTCCATCCCACCCCACCCTGTGTGGGTGTAGGACGCTGCAGCCGCCTCCCCGACCCCAACAACCCCCTCTTTCCCCCCGTTCCCCAGGCAAGGTCTACTTCTTGAAGACGTACCGCAAGCTGAGCTACGCCGAGGCGGTGCAGGCGTGCAAGAACAACGGGGCGGCCGTGGCCAAGGTGGGCCAGCTCTACGCCGCCTGGAAGATCCAGCTGCTGGACCGCTGCGAGGCCGGCTGGCTGGAGGACGGCAGCATCCGCTACCCCATCGTCAACCCCCGCGCCCGCTGCGGGGGCCGCGAGCCCGGCGTGCGCAACCTGGGCTTCCCGGATAAGAAGTACAAGCTCTTTGGGGTTTATTGCTTCAAGAAGGCCGGCGAGGCTGAGCCGGAGAAGGCATCGGGCGGGGTGCACCCCAATCGCGTGTGAGGCTCCCCGGCTTTGGGAGCACCCCCTGATTTGGCTGGGGACCCCGCCAGGTGCTGGGGTCCCCGGCGCGGCGGCAGCGCGGGGAGCTGCGGGCAGCCCCTGCCTTGGACTGGGAGGAGGTGCCCGTGCCTGCTGGGGCGGCTGCTGCCCCGCGGGCTGCAGGCAAAGCCCCGTGACGCTTGGGGAAACTGAGGCAGCGGGAGGGGAGCAACTTCAAGCAGCCCAGCCGGGAGCCTGCGCTCAGATCCAGGGCCGGCTCCCCAGCTCATCGCTTATCAACCAGCGTAGTGCATGTGCTAAAGGCCCGGCCGGAGCATGATGTCCCCGTCCTCGCGCCTGGGGACATCCCTGAGACCCCATGCAGCACCGAACCCCCCAGGGCGATGCCCCAGGCAACCGGCACCCTGGGACCAGGGATGCTGACCCATCACAAGCTCCCCTCGTCCCCAGACTCCCACCTCGGTGCTGGGCGAGCGCTGGGGGGCTCTGGGTTTGGCTTCGTGCAGCGGGTGGTGCCCCCGAGCGCCCGCATGCACCCGCCACGCTGCGAGCCCGGAGCTGCGGCAGCTCCTTGGCGCTCGGCTTCGTGCAGAAGCAGCCGATGCCGGGAGTGGGGAAGCACCCGGTGGGCACCGTGCCCTGTGCCCGAGGCTCCCCGCAGCCCCGGCGCTCGCAAGCTGGACGTAGATGAAATAAAAGCTTCGGCTGCTTTGGAGAGCTGAGCCGGGCTCTCGTGTCTCCGTCACTGGTGCCACTCTGAGGGGGCATCTCGGGGGCAAGGGGACCCCAGGCTGCCCTGCGCTTCTTCTATTCACTCTCGAATCCAAAGCCCTGGAGTTGTTAGTCCCGCTGTGCCCTCCAGACGGAGCCGGGCACGTTCGGAGCATCCCAGCTGCAGCATCGCTCTCGGATTTATTGGGAGCAGCTCCAAGGGAGCAGCAGCAGAGCTGAGGCTTTGAGGTGCTGGCAGGGATCTGGAGCCACCACGGGGGTGGCAGCGCAGGGCTGGGGACCCTGGGGTGCTGGAGGGGGGTCAGGGCTTCCTCCACGCACACTCCATCCATCACCTTTGCTGATTTTCAGCAAGAAAGAGCTGCTGGGATGCGACCCTCGCAGCCGCCGTGACCTCTGGGAGGGGAAAGAGGGGACCGCGTGGCCACCAGAGCCCCAGGTGGTGGCTACCAGACGCTCATGGATGGCAACCGGGGTGCAGCCCCAGGGCTCACACGGGCATCACCCTGATAAATTCACCAGCATCTTCCGATCTCATCGGGGTCGTCAGGGAAAGCCGCGGCGGCCACCACTGGCGTGACTCACGGGTGCTTGGCTGGTGCCGGGAGCACAGGGAGCGCTGGGAGAAGGGTTAGGGGTGCTTAAAATGAATTTAGTGGCATCAAAAGGATGCAGAGTGGTGGCGAGGAAGCCCCTGGTCAAGGCAAGGGCTGTGGGGGGAGCATCCCCACTCTCCCATCACCCCAGGAAAGCGCAGGCTCGGGGCGGCTCAATGTTAAAAAAATTTATTAAAATGTCCAGCAGTACAGAAAGGCAGAGTCAGAAATGGCACAGGGAGTTTGGGGGGGGGGGGGTGGGAACGATGGGGAGGGGGCTCGGGACACGGCAGTCACGTCGCAAACAGCAGAGAAAGCGCCGTACACACACACACACGCCAACTCCAACGGGACCCGACGACGAGGGAACGGGGGGAGAAAACCCAACCCCTAAACCAGGCGGCAGAGCGGGACGGCAGCATCGTGTCCCCCTTCCTTTGCCCCACCACCCCCCAGCTGCAGGGACACCCCCGCGGGCAGGACTGGGGGGGCTGGCGTGGGGAGCTGGGGGCTCGGGCGCTAAAAAACCAGAGTCGCCCTGTGCCAGCGGGACACGACGGCCCAGGGGGAGGTGGGGGCTGGTGGATCCATCCCCTCCTTTGGGGAGGGGGCCAGAGCCCAGCCCGGGAGCAGCCTCCGCGTGGGGCAGGGGGGCTGCACCCCAACTCCGGGGGCGCTGAGCGTGGGGCATGCAGGGAGGGCTGGGGACGCACACGCAGCCGCCCCCTCCGGATCCTATTCCCTACGGGGCTGGGCATCCTAGGAGCTAAAGCCGAGGGTTGGGGGGGTTATAAAAGAGGGGTGGGGGGTAGGAAAGGGGGGCAGGCAACGTCACCGCATCCCACGGGGGACACCTTTGTGCTTCCTCGCGCCCCGGCTCTAGAAGTAGTGGCCCTCCTCCATCCAGTCCAGCCGGAGGTGCTTGCGGTGTTTTCTCCGCTCCTTGCGGGGTTTGTGGTGGTGGTGCTGGTGGTGGCTGTGCCGGTGGCGGTGGTGACGCCGCGCTCGGTGCGACCGCCTGGCTAACAGGGGCAAGGGAGGGGACCCAGGGGGGTCAGGAGGCGCCGCTCCATGAAGTGCCTCGACACCCCCTTTCCACCCTGAAACACCCCCCCAAGTCCCCACTAACGTTTTGTGCAGAGGATTTTGGGCCGGTCCCACTTGCCGGTGCTGTGGCACTTGATGGTGGGGACGTGGCGCTGGGTGAAGCCCTCCTCGCACTGGTAGCGCACGCTGGAGTGGATGTTGTATTTCTCCTTCTTCTTCCCAACGGTGAAGGCGTTTTCCACCTCCGGCGGGGGCCGGCACAGCACTGGGGGGACACACAGACCCCGTCACCCCCAGGGGACAAGGGGACACCGTGCCCAGTGCCACCGGTTCGCTCCAGGAGCAGCTCTAGGATGAGTTCCTCCATTGGGTTGGCCATGAGGTGTTCCCCGAGATTTACCTCGTTAATTAATGGCCTTATCGGGGCGAGCGCATCGTTAATGCGCAGCCGGCGGGAGAGGGCGGCGCGCTCCTCCGCCTCGAAACGAGCGGCTGGAGGTTAATATAACTTTCAAGATAAGGAATGGGAACTTAATAGTATTAATGGCGGCAAATTGAACAAATTAAGTGGAGAGGGAAGAAGTGACTATGGGAAAAGAAAGAAAAAAACCCAGAGATTAAGCGGAACTGCTTGAGTTTTCCTGGACCAGGGGCTGGGAGAGGCTTCCTAAGGATGAGGAGGGCCCCGAGGGCTGAAGGATGAGGATGCTGGGGGCTGCGGGATGGGGATGAGTATGCTGGGAGCTGCGGGATGAGGATGCTGGGGGCTGCAGGATGGGGTTGAGGATGCTGGGGGCTGCGGGATGGGGATGAGGATGCTCAGGGCTGTGGGATGGGGATGAGGATGCTCAGGGCTGTGGGATGGGGATGAGGATGCTGGGGTCTGCGGGATGGGGATGAGGATGCTGGGGTCTGCGGGATGGAGATGTCAGAGCCTGTGGGACACGGATACTGGGTGCTGTGGGATGGAGACTGGGATAACTGGGGCCGTGGGCCTGGGACAGCGGGTATGCCAGGGGTGGAAACGTTGGGGAAGGTGGTACCTGTGCCTTTCTTGCAGATGTAGGGCAGGTTGTAGTTGCAGGGCACGTCATTCCACTTGCCGATCTCGTGGGACACCAGCACCACGCAGTCCTCGCCGCCCGCAAAGAAGTTGTCGGGTTGGTTCTCCCGCCAGTTCTCGTATTGCTGGTGGGACACGCCGGGCGATGAGAATCTGACACCCACACCCTGCACCCCAGAGAAGCCACCCCGAGGGTCTCACCAAGGCCGTGTTGTCGGTCCACTGGAAATCCTGCTCCACAATCCTGTCATTGAGCCCGATCCAGGTGTTCTCGTGCCCGAAGCCTGCGGAGAGAGGCACCCATGGCTCGCACGGCGAAGGTGAGGAGCACCCAGGGGTGCTGGTGCTCGGAGGGCTGTAGGATGGGCTTCCACCACCCCCGACCCGCACCGTTGATGAAGCCGTGCTCCTCCTGCGAGTGGATGCTGGTGAGGTGGCCGGCGCGGCGGCGACAATCCCGCTCGGCATCCTCCCAGGAGCGCCGCCGGGCGAAGTAGCGGTAGCAGTGACCCTGGAACTTGTGCCAGTTGTGGTCGCAGCCCTCGGTGTCTGCGGGGACACGGGGACGGTGGGGACGGTGCCGGGGGGGGCTACCCCAGCTCTGGGGAGGGATGCAGCGAGCAGCTCCCCATCATCAAATCATAGAATTACCAGGTTGGAAGAGACCCACCGGATCATCGAGTCCAACCATTCCCATCAATCACTAACCCATGTCCCTCAGCGCCTCGTCCACCCGGCCCTTAAACCCCTCCAGGGAAGGGGACTCAACCCCCTCCCTGGGCAGCCTCGGACAGGGACCAATCACCCTTTCCATGAAAAACTTTTTCCTAATGTTCAGCCTGACCCTCCCCTGTTGGAGCTTGAGGCCATTCCCTCTCGTCCCATCCCCTGTCCCTGCGCTGGGGACACCTCTGCCTCTCCTCACCTTTCTCGCAGCGGCTGCCGCCGTAGCTGGGCAGGCAGAGGCAGACGAAGGAGTTGACCTCGTCGATGCAGGTGCCGCCGTTCTGACAGGGGCTGGACAGGCAATCGTCGATGTCTGCGGGGAGACAGGAGAGCAGTGGGCACGTGGAGACCCCCGCTGCCACCCACCCAGCCCACTGTGCCCTCCACAGGGACAGGGATGGAGCAGGATCCTCTCCACCAGCCCCAGTGCCAGGGACAGAGATGGAGCAGGATCCTCTCCACCAGCCCCGGTGCCAGGGACAGGGATGGAGCAGGATCCTCTCCACCAGCCCCGGTGCCAGGGACAGGGATGGAGCAGGATCCTCTCCACCAGCCCTGGTGCCAGGGACAGGGATGGAGCAGGATCCTCTCCACCAGCCCTGGTGCCAGGGATGGAGCAGGATTTAGAGCTGCAGCCCCATTCCCCATCCCGCTTTCGCTGTCTCTGTGCTGGGGAGGCACAGGGGGATGCTCGGGCCGCTCACCGATCTCACAGTTCTCGCCGGTGAAGCCCGGGGCGCAGCTGCAGCCGCAGACGGTGCCGTTGGCGTGGCAGGTGCCGCCGTGCAGGCAGGGGTTGTTCTGGCAGGGGTCAGACGGAGCTGTGGGGTGGGAGAGGGTCCCCTGAGCCAGGGCTGGGGGGCAGACACCACTGCACCCACCCCCTTCCCCACCAGGAGCCAGGACCTGCCGTACATTAACCGTGGCACCTTTTCTGCTTGGCCACAGCCAGGCTGCGTGTGCCACGTGTCCCCTGTCACCAGCCCCCTCCCCAGCTACAACCGTTATTATTAGCATCACAAATATTAAATATTTAAGAGAGTGCCTTCCCAGCTTCATTAATAGCTCGTCTCCATTTGAAACACCCAAGACCTCCTCCCAGCGCATCGCGGTTGCTGGAAACTCCCCGTGGAGTCAATTGGTTTGGGTAAAAGGAGAGACTCAATCCCAAAGCCAGCGCCAAGGGTTGGCATCGTCTTGTGGGGAGGTCAACGTCGAGGTCCCCATGTCCTCCAGCCCACGTCTCCCCGTGCCCCCCAGCTCTGGGTGCCCCCAGCCCTGGATCCCGCAGCCCTGGATCCCCCAGCACGGCGCTCACCTTCCTGGCTGGTGTTGTAGGCATCTCCCCAGGCCAGCAGCTCCCGCTCCTCCAGCCCCGGCTCCTCGCCGCTCCCGCTGTCGGCATCCAGCAGTGGGGACCCCCCGAGCCCCCCGAGCTCCGACACCGTGGAGGGCTCCGAGAGCGGCTCTGTGCTTGGGGACAGCCCTGGCTGGGGGACGGTGGGGGACAGCCGGGGGCTGGGGGTGGCTGAGCTGGGGGGCTCTTCCCTCTTGGCTTCCCCAGACGCATCCTCCTCACCGGGGGCTGTCAGCGTGTCCCTGGGGCTGGGGACACCCTGGGGGCCGGGAGGCTGGCGAGGGGCCGGAGGGGACAGGAGGAAATGCTCCGCGTCCCCAAGCTCCGGCACAGAGTGGTCGGGGGGCTGGGGAGCCTCAGAGGTGAAGCCCACGGACACCTCCGAGGCCACCGGCTCCATCGCTTCCACCTCTGCCGGCCACTCGGAGCCCCCCGAGGTCACCTCGCTGGCCAAGACGGGAGGTGAAGGTGATGGAAGATCTTGTGCTAGGAGAGACGTGGCTGCCTCACTGCTTGGCTTGGCTGCACCTTCCCCGGCATCCCCGTACCCAGCCAGCGGTTCGGCTGATCCGTGGGGATCTGTGACGCTCAGCATCTCCCAGGGATGGGGAGAAGCTGCCTCGGTGGGGCTGGGGGTGCTGGGGTTCCCCACGGAGGAGGTGGCCGAGTGGAAGAAGGTCACGGCTTTCCTCTGCCTCTCCAGCGCGCCGTCAGCCAGGGCCCCGCTGCCATCGGCACCGTCGCCACGGGGCTGCGGGGCCGTCGCGGGACCCTCAGCCACCCGCGGGGCTGGGGGCAGCGGGGGCTGCGGTGGGACGGAGCCACCGTCCTCCCGGGAGGAGGCATCCCCAGAGAAGTCCTCGGTGGCATCCGCGGGTGGCCGGGGAGAGTCACCACGGGCGCTGGGGGCGCGGGGCTGAACCCCAACCGTGGTGCCGTCCCGGTGGCCGAGAGCATCGTGGGGAGCGGTGGCGGCGGGCAGGGATGGGGATGGCGGAAGGGGTGTCCGTGCGGCCCCCCCGAGATTGTGGGGGGCCATGCGGGGGCTCCACTGGGGCGAATCCCTCCGGGCAGGCGCCTGCGGCGAAGGGGACAGCGGGGTGGCGGCTGGTGCCATCAGCTCTGCAAAGAACCACAGCCATGAGGTCCTCAAGCTGCCGCAGCCCCCACCAGGACCCCCTGGCTCTTTAGGGCATCGCTTACCAGGGCTGGTCTCCTCCTCCAACGCATCGGAGGGCGCGTAGGTGCCCTCCTGTAGGACGCTCTCGGTGCTGGCGTGGGGCACGTTCCATGTCTCCACCGTGTTGGCTGCAGCCTCCTTCACCTCCAGGGCCAGGATGGGGGCCTGGGTGACCGTCTCAACCACATCTCCAGCCACCGTGGCATCTCTGGCCACCGGTGGGTCCCCAGCTGCCCCCGCGGGGTCCCGGCTCTGCCGCGGCAGCTGGAAGTGGCGCCCGTTGAGCCCAGGGTAGCTGCTGCGCCGCGGGGCGTGGGAGCTGCCCGGTGGGGTGCTGGGGACCATCCCCATCCCAGGGGGTGCTGCTGGTGAGCCCACGACGTGCTCCTTCGTTGGGCTTTGGGACTGCAGCGGGAGGGTGGCCAGAGGCTGCTTGGAGCCAGGGACCTCTTGCGCTGGGCTGGTGCCGGCCGGACCCTGCCAGGAGCTCAACGGCACCAGGTCCACCACGTTGAGAACTTCATCCTCGCGGGGCCACGCTGGTGAGGAAGCCACGGTGGCAGGTAGGGATGTGCCACCACCCAGGCCATGAGCCACGGTTGCCCGCGAGGCCACAGCCGTGGGGAGGTCGCCGCGCTGCACCGCGGGGCTGCTGCTCGCTGGCCGCAACTGCTCGTCCTCGTCCTTGTCCTCCCCCAGCCCCGCGGGCTCCGGCTGTGGCACGAGGCCGTGGTGCTCCGGCAGCGTGTCCCGGGTGTCCCCCGACGTGCCCGGGTCCTCGCCGTGCTCCACCAGCACGTTGTCGCTGCTCGGAGGGTCGGGTGTGGGGGGCTCTGCCAGCTTCCTCTGCCCCACGGCTGCGTCTGCTGCAGGGAGAGTGTGAGCATCAGCCGTGCCGGCAGCGGGACCGAGGGGCGGAATCACAGAATCACAGAATCACCAGGTTGGAAGAGACCCATTGGATCATCGAGTCCAACCATCCCCATCAATCACTAACCCATGTCCCTCAGCACCTCGTCCACCCGGCCCTTAAACCCCTCCAGGGAAGGGGACTCAACCCCCTCCCTGGGCAGCCTCAGACAGGGACCAATCACACTTTCCATGAAATATTTTTTCCTAATGTCCAGCCTGACCCTCCCCTGGTGGAGCTTGAGGCCATTCCCTCTCGTCCTGTCCCCTGTCCCTTGGGAGAAGGCTGAGGGGAGACCTCATTGCTCTCTGCAACTCCCTGAGCCTCCTCTTCTCCAGGCTTAACACCCCCAGCTCTCTCAGCTGCTCCTCTTCTTCTCCAGCCCCCTCCCCAGCTTCGTTGCTCTTCTCTGCACTCGCTCCAGAGCCTCAACATCCTTCTTGTGGTGAGGGGCCCAGAACTGACCCCAGGATTCGAGGAGCGGTCTCCCCAGTGCCGAGTCCAGAGGGAGAAGAACCTCCCTGGCCCTGCTGGCCATGCCGTGTCTGATCCAAGCCAAGATGCCATTGGCCTTCTTGGCCACCTGGGCCACTGCTGGCCCATGAATGGGCACCCCGGGCACGAGTCCAGGCCCCACATCGCCCCTGGGGCTCAGCGCCAGGCGCCGCATCCCCCAGCCAGGGTGATAGATGGAGCTGGGCTCCCTCCCAGCACAGCTCTCCTCATTTATCTCATTAATTCCCCAATTAAATATTCATCTGCAGCAATTTTCCTGGCCATGCCCACCAATTCCCAAGGGAAGAAGGGCCGGGGCTGGGGAAGGGGTACGGGGCGTGAATGAGGTGCCAGCATCGCTCGTTTTGAGCCGAAAGAGGGGAGATTGAGATGAGATCTTAGGCAGAAATGTTTTGCTGTGAGGGTGGGGAGGCCCTGGTGCAGGTTTCCAGAGCAGGGGTGGCTGCCCCATCCCCAGAGGGGTTCAAGGCCAGGCTGGATGGGGCTTGGAGCCCCTGATCCAGCGGGAGGTGTCCCTGCCCATGGCAGGGGTGGGACTGGATGGGCTTGGAGGCCCCTTCCAACCCAACCCATCCCAGGATTCTCTGATCGCAGTGGTCACTCTTACCTTTATAGCAGTAGGCGTCAAATTTGGAGGTGGCGGGGGGGAAGCCAGTGCGGTTGGGGAACTGGTAGAGGGTTCTGACGCCAGAGGCATCCCCACCGCATCTCTTGCGCGGGAACCTGATGGGGTAGCGGACGCTGCCGTCGGCCAGCCAGCCCGGGTCGCACTGGTCCAGGCCCTCACGCCACGCCAGGTAGAGCTGCCCCGTGGTGGCTAACGAAGCGCCCCGGCTCCGGCAGTGCCAGCGGGCCCCCTGCCAGGTGAAGCGCCCCGGCATCGTGGCGTAGAACACCGTCCCTGCAAGAGAGCAGAGCCGGGTGGGGATGCGGGGATGGAAAGTCCTGGTGGCTCAGGACCAAGGAGTGGTCCTTGGCCAAGGCTCACCACGCCGCTCAGCACCGAGGGTGACATGGAGCGCTGGCACAGCACCAACACCCATCCCTGCAGCAGGAGATGCCCACGATCCCATCCAAGCCGTCACCCCGGAGTGACGCTCCCGGGCACGCACCGAGCCCCCGCGGCACCGCTCACCTCGCAGCTCCCGCGCGTAGCAGTAGACGTCGTACTCTTCTCCGGGCTCCCTCCAGCCGTAGCTGCGCACACCGGGGAGGCTGTTGCGGTCTCCGTAACAGCCGGGCCGGGAGAGCGTGATGGGGTACCTGGCAGACAGGCGTGCGGTGGGTGCGGAGCCCACCAGCTGAGCCGTGTCCCGGCGGCAGCGCGTGCCGCGCTCTTACCGCACTGTCTGGTCAGCCAGCCAGCCCGCGTCGCAGTTGTCGTAGCCGTCCTCGAAGGCCGCCTGGAGGTGCTGGGGCGAGGCGACCACGGCCGAGTTGTCCAGGCAGGCGCGCCGGGCGGCGGCGAAGGTCAGAGCGTAGCGCTCGCCCGCGGGGCGGTAGTGGAAGACGACACCTAGAAGGGCAGCGGGTGGCACAGCTGGCACGGCTTGTGCACGGGATGCACCAAGCACACGGCTTGTACGAAATCCAGGGCTTGAATGAGGTGCATGGGGCACGCAGGACGTATCAGAAATGGTGTGACCAGCAGGTCCAGGGAGGTTCTTCTCCCTCTGGACTCGGCACTGGTGAGACCGCTCCTTGAATCCTGGGGTCAGTTCTGGGCCCCTCCCCACAAGAAGGATGTTGAGGCTCTGGAGCGAGTCCAGAGAAGAGCAACAAAGCTGGGGAGGGGGCTGGAGAACAAGAGGAGCGGCTGAGAGAGCTGGGGGTGTTTAGCCTGGAGAAGAGGAGGCTGAGGGGAGACCTCATTGCTCTCTCCAACTCCCTGAGAGGAGCTTGTGGAGAGGAGGGAGCTGGGCTCTTCTCCCAAGTGACAGGGGACAGGACGAGAGGGAATGGCCTCAAGCTCCGCCAGGGGAGGGTCAGGCTGGACATTAGGAAAAAATTTTTCGTGGAAAGGGTGATTGGTTCCTGCCCGAGGCTGCCCAGGGAGGGGGTTGAGTCCCCGTCCCTGGAGGGGTTTAAGGGCCGGGTGGACGAGGCGCTGAGGGACATGGGTTAGTGATTGATGGGAATGGTTGGACTCGATGACCCGGTGGGTCTTTTCCAACCCGGTGATTCTATGATTCTATGATTCGAAGTGATGTGCCCGGCTCACCCGTCACCTCCAGCGGCAGCAGGTCCTGCTCGTCGTCGATGCCGGCCACCACCTCGCAGCGGTACAGCCCCGCGTCGCTGGCGCGGGCGGCGAGCAGCAGCAACGTGGCATTGGAGCGGTCGCGGGGGTAGCCGGGCAGGGTCACCCGGCCCTCGTAGGCTTTCACCACCTTCACCGCATTGTCCTTGGCCACCAGGATGGGGACGTCCTCCCGCTGGCCGGTGGCCGAGCGCACCTTGCTCCATTTGACGCGGGGAGGGTCGGGGGGCTCATTGGGGCCCAGCGAGGCGGAGGGCTGGAGCAGGAATTGGCAGGGCAGGGCGACGGGCTCCCCCAGCCCCACGCGGACCGCTTGGTGCTGCACCCTGTTGATGTGGATCACCTTCCCGTTGTCCTGGGAGCCTGGAAGGAGAGGTGCCCAGATGCCACGGGGATGGGCGGTGGGAGTTCCAGCAGGGCTCTCGCTCACAGAGGGCAGAGCTGGGGGCAGGGGGGGTGGTGAGGGCTCCGTATGGGGTACCCCGAGCCCCAGCAAGGAGCAGGACAATGAGCAGCCTCCCTTTCTAGTGGCTGGAGACCGACTTTGCCAGTCAAATCTGCTCCTTCAGGGCTGAACCCCCGACTTGGTGGAGTCCTGGTGCTCCCTGGGATGCTGCTGGGCACCCATGGGGACGTCGGTGCTCCCTGCACCGGTGACTCTGTGCCACCCAAGTGCCTTAGCACCCATGGGAGAGCCACCCCCCTGCTGGGATAAAGCGTGGCAGCCACCATCACCTCCTCCTCCCGCACTAATCCTGCCCCAGCCCGTGCCAGCTCCAGCTCTGCTGCCCCAAATCCCCCCACTCTCGGAGCCCCCCGTGGCTCGGCTCTCCCTGCGCTTGGGGGGACGCTCCCCGCAGAGCTGGGGACCGGGGACGGCCACTAATCCCTTCTTGGCACCTTCTCCCTCCCCAGCTCCTCACCCTCCATCACCCCCCAAGCCCTTGGCTCACCGGGAGGTGCTGGGGTACCGGGGTGGGGGGACACAGCGGGGATGCTGCGATGCCCCCACTGTGCAGGGTTGGGGTGGGGGGACACGGATTCTCCTGCTCAGAGACACCACAAATCCCCGGGGGACTCAGCAGGGAGGGGACCGGGGGGGCCACCAACGGGATTAAGGATTTAAGGTCTCAGCTGCATGGGGGGTGTCGCGGTCGCCTGGGGGGCTGCTCCCTCGCTAATCCCCCGCAGCCCAGGGTAGGGGGGCCGGGGGAGCCCTCCCCTGGTTATTATTGATCTTCGCTATTTATTATGGACCATAGTTCGTTATTCGCTGGTGTTTATGGGGTAATTAGCCCTGGCACTTACCCAGGACGGCGACGGGGAGCAGGGAGAGCCCGAGCAGGAGCCAGCAGCCCGCATCCCCCATCACATGGACCATCCTTGACCTGCAAGGAGAGCCAGGGTGGAGAGGAGCCCGCTGCTCCTTCAGCAAAATCAGGGGCCATAAATCACGCTGACACCAACCCGGGAGCCGCGGGGAGGGAGCAGGATTAGCCCCACGTAATAAGATGCCACTGGCCCAACGGGGGTTTGATTTCGCTCTCAGCATGAAGCCGGCGTGGGGTTGGGATGGACCACGCGGTGGCACCCACCGAGCCCTCAGCTGCCCCGTCGTGGTGTCCTTCGGTGTCCCCTGCCACCAGTGCCACCCACGGCGACATCCCTGCATCTACACGGAGCCACCCACTGAGCCCCTGGTCACCTCGTCATGGTGTCCTTCTGCATCCAGTGTCACCCACAGTGACAACCCCACAACCACAGAGCCACCCACTGACCCACCAAGCCCCCAGCTGCCCCATCGTGGTGCCCTTCTGTGTCCTCTGCCACCAGTGCCACCCATGGTGACACCCCTGCATCTACACGGAGCCACCCACTGAGCCTACGGCCACCTCGTCATGGTGTCCTTCTGCATCCAGTGCCACCTACGGTGACAACCCCACAACCACAGAGCCACCCACTGACCCACTGAGCCCTCATCTGCGTCCCTCTGTGTCCCCTGCCACCAGTGCCACCCACGGTGACACCCCTGGATCTACACGGAGCCACCTACCAAGTCCCCAGCCACCTCTTCACGGTGTCCTTCTGCATCCCCTGCCACCAGTGCCACCCACGGTGCCACCAGCCCTGAGCTCAGCTGCAGGTGGGACACGCACGTCCGCATTGGGGTCAGCGGGCAATCTCGGGGGTCTCGCAGCCCCCCTAGATCCAGCAGAGCCGGAGGGAGCCCTCGCGCTGCCCCCAGCATTAACATGCAGCGGATGCTCCGGCTGCCGGAGCCGGCGTGTGGCGTGCGGAGCACAAAGCCGGCACGGCCACTCGCCGAAAATCTCCCATCCATCTGTTTGACCGCGGCGACGATGAGGATTTCGAAATCATTTGGTCTCGGGGCTCACGGGGAAGTCGGACGCGTCGCCCACCCGGCGCGGGCACCACTATTACCCGTCTCCCGCTGCCACCGCAGCCCCGTTCTGGCTTTGTTTGGGATTCCAACCAGGCTCCGGAATCCTGTGCTGCCAAACCAGCCAAGCAGAGGCAGCAGGGGTGCAACCAGCACCCCAAAACCCCAAACCGACTCCGCACCACACGGCAGCGAGCTCAAACCCTGGTTCTCCACACACCAGCAGGTCCAGGATGGGGTTTGCGGCTCTAACAACGCCCCCTGCTCTGTCCCCTGGGCTGGAGGGTGAGCTGGGGAGCACCCAGCTTTTGGGGGGACACCAGGAGCCCCCCATCCCTCTCCCAGCTGCCCCCAGGAAAGGCTGCAGCTCAGCCCACAGGTTCCCACGTCCCTGATGCTCCATTTTCCAGCCCTTGATGGCTCATTCTGTCCCTTCTGCTTTTATGGGACAAAAATAGAAAGAAAGAGCGAAACGGTGAGGGAAGCAAAGGAGACCCCCCATGTTCAGCGCTAGAAAAGGCCCTTTTAGGGGTGCAGAACTGGGTTTTATGTGATGTCTTCTCAAGAAGAAAGCGTTGGCAGCCCCCTTCCCTCCCGCAGCAGCTCCAGGGGCCTTTCAAGCCTCCAAACCTGCTTTCAGCCTTCAACCTGCGGATGAAAGATGAGGAGGTGACCTGACTGCGGCTGCGGTGCCGGAGCGGAATTCCTGGGGTGCAGAGCAGGCAGGGGCTGCAGGTCACTGCCACGTCTCCCGGGAGCCGAACAACCCCAGAGCAGCCCCCGGGATGCTCCCCAGCACCAACGGCAGCTCCTACCTGCCCAGTCAGAGATGCTCCAGGGTGGAAATGCCCCAGGCTCACAGCCTCAGCAGCACCAAACTCTCTCCTGCCTTCCCACTAGGAGGAATTTCTTGGCACCGTTGGGATCAGGAGGTTCCAGCTCCTCCCCACTGAAATGTTCTTGACTTTCTGGGGTGTCAGGAGTTCTCCCAGCACAAACCATCCGTGCTGGGACGTGGGAAGGGATGAGGTGGCTCCTGGCCGTGGGACGGGGTGGCTCTGCCCTCCCAGCTCATGTCCTTGGCCGCCCCGCTGGGTGAGGGTGGGGTGGTGGCTGCAGGATGGGGACACCCGAGACACTCCGCACCAGGTGAGACGGGTGCCCTGAGCTGTGCTCCCACACGTCCCAGAGCTTCAAACCACCCACAGCCCCTTTTCTACAGTCTTTCCACCCATTTTCTTCTTCGCATCCCTCCACACTCCCCTCCCATGCAGCTTCCAGGCGACTTTTCCCATCGAAGGGCAAACACGACAACTTCTCACGTGGCAAAGCAGCGACCAAGTCTCACTCCACAACAGCATCACCAAGACCTTCCTCTTCTCCATCCTCCCTCCACCCCAGTTCCCAGCGCAGCAACCCCCATTTCCAGCCAGGGCCACCAACCCCAGGGCCAGACCGGGACGGTGGGACGGAGCAGAAGCCAAAGGGATCCAAGAGATCCCGAAAACCCACGTTAACGTGCCAGCGTATAAATCCTCTTCTAAGCTCTCGGTTGTTTACCCAGAGCGGCTGTTCTGGAGACGGGTCCTCGCTGAGCAAACGGCGGGCAGCGGCGCTGAGCAAACAGCCCAGGGTTTATTTAAATGTTAAACAGAGAAGTTGCTCTTTGGATTTGCAGCCGCTACCCCAGCCAGCTGCGAGCCGGGCACACGATGGGATGGATGGATGGATGGGATGGGATGGGATGGGATGGGATGGGATGGGATGGGATGGGATGGGATGGGATGGGATGGGACGGGACGGGATGGGATGCAAGGGAAGGAATGCAAGGGATGGGATGCAAGGGATGGGATGCAAGGGAAGGGATGGGATGCAAGGGATGGGATGCAAGGGATGGGATGCAAGGGATGGGATACAAAGGAAGGGATGTAAGGGATGGGATGGGATGCAAGGGATGGCATGCAAAGGAAGGGATGCAAGGGAAGGGATGGGACCGTGGTCCTGGATCCCACCAGGACACCCCAACCTGGCAGCACCATGGGGAGCGGGCGCTGCTGGCACCAATGGGGCCGGAGGCTGCAGGGCTGCGCGGCTCCATCTGCGGCTGCCGCCTTCCCTGACATCAGCACTTCTGCAGGTTCTGCTTTCGCAGCAGGGACGGTGCCGCGGTGGGGAGAGCTGGCACCGCCGGCAGCCCCCACCGCCTCCTCGGGGACCCCAGCCCCAGCCTGCGCTCCCTTGGGGACACCCGGCTGGCACCTCGGAGCCACGCGGGCACCGCGTTCTCGCTGGCACCATGCTCCCACCGCGCAGACAAAGGGAGGACCCCGCTCTGCTCCCCCCAGCAGACCCCCCGGCAGCCCCCGCGCTGAGCCAGCAGAAAGCTGATCCCAAGGTCAGGGCAAGCGGCACAGCGGCCTCCAGCCGCGCCGGTGCCACCACACGCGGTGTCCCCCACACCAGGACCCCCGCGCTGCGCCGGGGGCTGCCGAAGCCTCAGCCGAGCAGCATCCATCCAGCCTCGGCGCCTCGTTAATTATTGAGACCGTCTCCCTCCCACCTCCTCTTGATCCACTAACCCACAATCGGGCGCCGACGGTGCCAGCGAGGCAGCCCGGGGCTGGCACCGCCGAGTCGTGACCCTGTGGCACCACCGGCATCAGCCCTGGCCTCATCCTGGCTCCCCACCGCAGGCTCAGCACCACCAGCCTCTGTGCCGAGGGGGAAAAAGCAGCACCAGCTCCATCCCAATGGGGCAGGATCCATCCTGGGGCTCCACAGAGGGGACTGTGGGCATCACTGCGCCATCGCCAGCGGTGCCAGCAGGACAAGGACGGTGGCACCGAGACCCACGCTGCCAGGACCCCACGAATCCAATGCTGACGGGGTCTCTCCGCGCAGCCCGGGCGATGCCAGGGGGCTCGGGGCGCAGCGACGTCCCCGGTGCTCGCGGCACCCGCGTCCCCGTCCCCACAGCAGATAGAGGGATCTAAAATAACGCCGGTGCACAGCCGCCCCCCCAAAACCCCGGGTGAACATTTTCACATCTGTCACTAGCTGTCACCTTGTGAATAATTCATCTGCCTCATGAATATGCAAACCCAGGGCTGGTGATTAGCTGCAGCTGAAACGTAGCTTAATTCCTCACAGGCCACCGGGTGTCGGGACGGCTGGTTTTGGGGTCTCCTTTCACCCCAAGCTCCCTCGAATCACAGTCCGGGGGGGCAGCTCGGGACCCCGGGGAGCTGGGGGGGCATTTGGGATAGCGGGGAGACGCAGAATGGGGTGAAGAGGCTGCTACCCACCCATGCACACCGATGCGATGGGACACAGGTGCCCCCCACCCTGGGGATGCCGCGGCTTTCGGGGGGCCCCCCAGCCGCCCCCCCAGCCACGACGCAGCCCCCGTGCCCTCTGCCATCCACACGGGTCGCTCCGGCATCACCGGAGCACACGCAGCCTGGGGGTGCCCACTCACCCACCCACCCACCGCGGGCACCCCGCGAGCTCCCCCCAGCCCCCCCAGCCCCAGCGCAGCCCCCCAGCACCCACCTCCCTCCCAGCGCCTCCGCGGTGCCTCCGTCGCCCCGACGGGGAGGGGGTGTCCGTCCTGGAACCCCCCAGCGTCGCGAGGCCGCGGTGGGAGCCCCCGCGATGAGGTTGGCTCCGCGTCCCCTCCTCTCTGCCCACAACAAAGGAATTCTGCAAACCTCGCTGCCGTCACATCTCACAGGCAACGTGATGCTTCCCGCTCCCCCCCAGCCTACGAGAATAAATTAGCACCTCGGAAAACTGTGATCCCGTCCAATATGGGCCCTTTGCCGGGTGCGATTTTTATTAGGCAGACAGTCTGCAGCCTTTATTTTAGATTTTGCTCCTCTCTCTATGCTTTTTTTTTTTCCTTTTCATTTTTCTCCCCTGCTTTCTGCCTCTCCCTGGGAAGCTGGAAGCGCCGTGGGAGCCCCAAAGCCGGTGCGGCATCACGACAAACCCCTGCCCCACGGGTGGCTTGGCCGCACGCCGGCGAGCGACTCCGAAAGCGGCACCGGGAATGGGAAGGAGAACACCGGGAGGGTGGGCCTGGCACGGGATTGAGCCTCCAGCACCATCCCGGCTGCTGGGCTGGCACACGGGAGCGAGGAGCCCGCGAGCGGCTGCAGACCCCTCAGTGGTACCCACATCCATCCATCCATGCCGGCATCCCTCCATCCATCCATCCATCTTTCCATCCCAGCCTCCCCGCGTGGCATCCCCATGCCAGGGCACGCCGGCTGGGACTTTTCCCGCAGAGCCCTCGCTGCTCTGCCAGCCCTTTCTGCTTCCCGGCACGCCGGGAATGCCAAACTTCCCAGCTCCTTCCCTGCCAGGGAACCACGGGCAGCACCGATGGCACATGGGGCTCCAGCCCCGCGCAGGGACGGCTCCGGGGGGCACCCACCCGCCAGCACCTCCTGCTCTCCTGCTGGGTTCCCCCAGCCCTATGTGTGCCCCCAGCTCCGCTGACCGTGTCCCCCAGCCCCTCTCAGCCCCCAGTCTTGGTGTCCCCCAGCGTGAGAGCCCTGGTGTCCCCCCCAGTGTCCCCATCCCCCTGATCCACCTGCCCTGGTGCCCCCAACCCCACTCCTGATCCCCTCCGATCCTACCATCCCCATCCCCAATCCCAGCATCCCTGACACCTTGAGTCCTCTCAATGTCCCCAAATCTCAGCCACAGCATCTCCCCAACTCCAGCGCCACCTCTCCTCATCCATCCTGGTCCCCACAGCGTCCCCCAGCTCCAGCGTCCCCTGCATCCCAGTGTCTCCCAGCACCAATCCCAGTGCTCCCAGCCTCAGTGCCAGTATCCCCTCCATCCCAGTGCTCCCCCCACCCCAATCCCAGTGCCTCCCCCATCCCAGTGCTCCCCAGCCCCTGATCCCAGTCTCTCCCCAGCCCTGACAGCCCCGTTGTCCTCACCACGTCACCTACCACAGATCCATCCCTCTCCTACCGTTGCAGTGCCGGTGCTATCCCCGTTCCCATCCTCATCCCCGTTCCTGTTCACAACCCCATCCCTGCTCCTGTTCCCATCCTCACCTTCATCCCCGTTCCCATCCTCATCTTCATTCTTGTTCCCATCCTCATTCCCATCCGCTATCCCTGTTCCCATCCTCATCCTGGCTCCTGTTCCCTACCCCTGTTCACATCCTCATTTCATTCATGCTCCCATCCTCATCCTCGCTCCAGTTACCGTTCCCATCCTCATCCCCGTTCCCATTCCCATCCTCATCCTCATTCCCATCCCCTATCCCTGTTCCCACCCTCATCCTCGCTCCTGTCCCCTATCCCTGTTCCCATCCTCATTTCATTCATGTTCCCATCCTCATCCTCTCTCCTGTTAGCTCATCCCCGTTCCTGTTCACAACCCCATCCCTGCTCCCGTTCCCATCCTCTCCTTCATCCCCGTTCCCATCCTCATCCTCTTTCCCGTCTCCTACCCCTGTTTCCACCCTCATCCCCGTTCCTGTTCACAACCCCAACCCTGCTCCTGTTCTCATCCTCATCCTCGCTCCTGCTACCGTTCCCACCCTCATCCTCATCCATTCCCATCCTCATCTTCATCCCTGTTCCCATCCTCATCCTCATTCCTGTTTCCATCCCCATTTCAGTTCCCATCCTCATTTTCATTCATGTTCCCATCCTCATTTTCATTCATGTTCCCATCCTCATCCTCGCTCCTGCTACCGTTCCCATCCTCATCCTCATCCCTGTTCCCATCCTCTCCTTCATCCCTGTTCCCATCCTCATCCCCATTCCTCTTTCCATCCCCATTTCAGTTGCATCCTCATCTTCATTCATGTTCCCATCCTCATCCTCGCTCCTGCTACCGTTCCCATCCCCATCCCCATCCTGCATCCCCATCCCCATCCTCATCCCCGTTCCTGTTCTCATCCCCATTCCCATCCTGCATCCTCATCCCCATCCTGCATCCTCATGCTCATCCCCATTCCTGTTCTCATCCCCATCCTGCATCCCCATCCTGCATCCCCAACCTGCATCCCCATCCCCATCCTGCATCCCCAACCTGCATCCCCATCCCCATCCTGCATCCCCATCCTGCATCCCCATCCCCATCCCCATCCTGCATCCCCATCCCCATCCTGCATCCCCATCCCCATCCCCATCCTGCATCCCCATCCCCATCCTGCATCCCCATCCCCATCCTGCATCCCCATCCCCATCCTGCATCCCCATCCTGCATCCCCATCCCCATCCCCATCCCCATCCTGCATCCCCATCCCCAACCTGCATCCCCATCCTGTATCCCCATCCCCATCCCCATCCCCAACCTGCATCCCCATCCCCATCCCCATCCTGCATCCCCATCCTGCATCCCCATCCCCATCCCCATCCCCATCCTGCATCCCCATCCTGCATCCCCATCCCCGTCCCCATCCCCATCCCCGTCCCCATCCCCGTTCCCGTTCCCGTTCCCGGTGCCGCCGGTACCTGCTCTCAGGGCGCTCCGGGCTTCATCGCCGCCGGCACCGGGGGCTTTAAACGCGGGGGGCGCGGAGCGGCGCGGGGCGGGGGGCGGCGGGGCCGGGCCCCCCCCGTGTCCCCCCACCCCGGAGGGGGCCGAGCCGGGCCGGGCCGGGCCAATCGCGGCTGTTCCGGCCCCCCCGGTGCCGCCCGCCCCGCACCTGCCCGAGAACGCGCTCCCGACGGCGCAGGGCGAGGGGCGCCGCGCATGCGCCCCCCCCGGACCCCCCCCTTCCCCGACCCGGACCCCCTCCAACTGGGGCCGCCCCCTCGGACACCCCCGAACCGAGCTGCCCCCCGCCCTCAAACCGGAGCTGCCCCTCCTCCATCCAGAGAATCCCCCCCCTCAAACCGCAGCTGCCTCCCCCCCCCCTCCAACCTTCCCCATCTCGCCCCCTCCCCCATCTCAACCCCCCTCTCAACCCCCCCAAACCGGAGCTGCCCCTCCTCCATCCAGCCCCCCCGCACGGAGGCCCCCCCCCACTTCAAACAGGGGCTGCCCCCCCATCTCACCCCCTCCCCCCCCCATCGAGGCTCCCCCCCCCACTCCAACCGGACCCGACCCCCCAGCTGGACTCGAACCCCCTCTCCATCCAGCGGAGCCCCCCCCTCCCCAATCGGGGCTGCCCCCTCCCCTCCCAACAGAGCCACCTGCCCCCCCCCCGCTGCCTCCCCCCCTCCCCAACAGGGCCCCCTCCCCACCGGAGCCACCCCCCGTTCAATCGAGGTAACCACCCCACACAACCGGGGTCACCCCCTCCCCACTCAGAGCACCCCCCTCTCCCCCCACCTCACCCCCCCAATCAGGGGGGGAGCACTCTCCAGCCCCTCTGCAGCCCCCCAAGCCAAAGTGGGACCCGTCGTGTCACCCCCTGCAAGGTCTGTCCCCCCCCCACCTTGGCATCCCCACCCTGGGACCCAGTGGGGTTTTAGGGTGCCTCCAAAGAGGGGAACATTTTCCAGCCCCTCCGCACCCCAAAACCCCTTCTACCCCATCCAGGCTGTGTCCAGAATCATCTACCAGTCCCCCTGCGCCCCTAAATCCCTTCTCAAGCTACACTGGCTGCATCCAGCAGCCCCTTTTGCACCCCCAAACCCCTTCCAAGCCACACAGGGTCCTCCAGCAGCATCCTCCAGCCCCTCTGCACCCCAAAATCCCTCCTGCCCTATACAGGCTGCATCCAGCAGCATCTTCTGCGCCCCAAACCCCCTTCCAAGCCACATAGGGTCCTCCAGCAGCATCCTCCAGCCCCTCTGCACCCCCAGATTCTCTTGAAGATGCTGAGAACGGCTGAAGGCTTTGAAAAAGCCTGAGCAACTCCAATAAACCGAGTGAGACCCTCCACGGAGCTGCAGTACCAGAAACAACCCCCAAAATGGGGGAGAAAGCCATCACTGAGCTGCTGGGGAGGGTTTAGGGGGGTCACCTCCCGACCGGTGGATGGAGGATGCCACCCTGCTCCCACGGCTTGGCAACCAGCGGGGTAAGAGAGATTTTTCCCCCCTCTTATTTTCCTTATAGGATGGGTCCGCGGAAACCCGAGAGCAAAGTTCTCATTTCCGACTCCATTGTGCCAGACTCCCTTTTTTCGCGGCGTTTCCTGCCTTTTGTGAACCCCCCTGGCACAACCCCGGCGCACAGAGCTCCTCTGTTCCCCTTCTTTATGTGGCTGCAGCTGGCGTCCCCGTCCCCACGTAGGTGCCCGAGCGTGGGGGACACAACCAGGGGTGGAGCCCCCCAAGGGTCTTTGCCAAGCAGGATCGGGGGTCCTGGGGGATTTGCCGGCACCCTGATGTCTTGACTACATCCTCCTCCAAGCGGATCCAGGTGGCTGGCGATGCCACCCTGGGGGTCTCCATCCCGCTGGCGGCTTTGGAAAGAGCACCCAGGGGTGCTGGGTGGGCTTTGCTGCCCCATCTCCATAGAATCATAGAATCACAGAATCACCAGGTTGGAAGAGACCCATCGGATCATCGAGTCCAACCATTCCCGTCAATCACTAACCCATGTCCCTCAGCGCCTCGTCCACCCGGCCCTTAAACCCCTCCAGGGAAGGGGACTCAACCGCCTCTCTGGGCAGCCTCGGACAGGGACCAATCACACTTTCCATGAAATATTTTTTTCCTGATGTCCAGCCTGACCCTCCCCTGGTGGAGCTTGAGGCCATTCCCTCTCGTCCTGTCCCCTGTCCCTTGGGAGAAGAGCCCAGCTCCCTCCTCTCCACAACCTCCTCTCAGGGAGTTGGAGAGAGCAATGAGGTCTCCCCCCAGCCTCCTCTTATCCAGGCTAAACACCCCCAGCTCTCTCAGCCGCTCCTCTTCTTCTCCAGCCCCTTCCCCAGCTCCGTTGCTCTTCTCTGGACTCGCTCCAGAGCCTCAACATCCTTCTTGTGGTGAGGGGCCCAGAACTGACCCCAGGATTCGAGGAGTGGTCTCCCCAGTGCCGAGTCCAGAGGGAGAAAGTGCCTGAAGAAGACAGTCTAGCGTGGATAAGCGCGACTCCCAGTGGAGTTGGGGCCGCTGCCTGTGCGAGGTGGAGCCGGCTCCCAAACACTCATAAACGTTCACAAACGCGCCAAATGCCTGGGAGCCCGTTGGGGTGAAGATGCTCCCGCTGCCCCCACCACAACCAGGTCCTGCGCCCGCAGCAAGACCCACATCCCACCCACCTGCTGCCTCCGCGCGGCTCCCAGGGCTGCCCAAACCCTTCTTCCCACTCTTCGTCTTCCCAAGCTTCATCCGGCATGAGGCGTCACGCCTGGGGAAGGGATGTGATGGGTTCTTTGAGAGCCCAGCTCCTTTGGGGTCCCTCTAGAACCCACCACCCTTCACTAATGAGCACGATGACCAAGCGGCACCCAGTGTTCGACTCGGACCCACGACGGGGGTGAGGGAAGAGTGGAACCAGAGCCACCTGGGGGACTCAGACCTTCCTGAGGCTTTGGAGGAGCAAGGGGGAGGTGAGTGAAGAGTTGGGGGGACCTTGAATACCTACCCACCCTCCTCCTGGGGGGACGCAGGGCCTGGCTGGGCCACCAGCCGTTTGTCTCGCTGAGGAAGGTGCCGGCAGTGAGTTATCGGAGCTCTCCTCTCGAGTGGAGATAAATGTCATAACAGACACCAGCCAGCGCGCCTTACGGACGGGGATTTAATAGACAGCGTTCCCCCCGCACACCTCCTCATGAGGGCACCGGGGGGACCAGTTCTTCTACCAGCACCAGTTTGGAGCCCCAGTGTCCCCTCCGGCTGGGAGGTGACTTCATGGGGAGCCCCCACCCCTAGCCTGGAGCCCCAGCATCCCGCTGTGATTGGGATGGATCTCCAAGCACCCGGAGAGGGTGGTCCAGCATGGATGAGCGCGGCTCTCGGAGGAGCAGGACCACGTCCACGCCGCTGGGAGGTGACTTCATGGGGTGCCCCCGTCCCCGAGCCCAGCCTGGAGCCCCAAACCCCCTCTCCATCCCCATCGCTCCAGCCGGGAGGGAGAGGCAGCTCTGCCTGGTGAGGAGGGACACCCCCATCACCCCATCCTCACTGGGCTTGGGGTCCCTTCTGCACCCCCAGCCCCACATCAAACCCACCCTCGCCCCATCGCCCCAGTTGCGCTGGTGGCTCCGTCTCGAGCTGCTCCCACAAGGCAGCGTGTGTTGTCACCACATCCTCGCTGTGCCCCACGTCCCCGGTGGGGCCAGGCCAGGCCCCCAGAGCAGCGTCACCGCGGTGTCTCCATCCCGCTGGGCCACACGCTCAGCCCTGGCCCCCTTGGGTTTTGCACCCGCGCCCGCCGGGACGAGCAGGGACCCGAATGCCTTTTTTGAGCCGGAAC
Source organism: Phaenicophaeus curvirostris (assembly GCF_032191515.1). Taxonomy (NCBI): domain Eukaryota; kingdom Metazoa; phylum Chordata; class Aves; order Cuculiformes; family Cuculidae; genus Phaenicophaeus; species Phaenicophaeus curvirostris. The sequence continues at coordinate 6,407,677 of NC_091419.1, read as the reverse complement.
GCTGGGTTTCTGGTGAAATCCTGCAGCAGTGTTGCCGTGACGACCCTCCTGCAGTTTCCATCCAGAGATGTTTTCCTTTGTTGTGACAGGGACGTGGGGAGGCGGCTGCTGGCGCTTGGGGTGCGCGATGGCGAGGGGCTCCCATCACAGACAACCAGGACCCGCTGCCCCTGGGAAACCCAGCGAGGCTCCGGCTCTGGGGTGGGGCTGGGGGGTCCCCACGGCTCCGACACAGACCTGGATTGGTCCTGGCCACCCAGGGGATGGCACAGAGAGCAGGAGCCACACATAACATGAGTTTGATGGGTCTCTATTGCGCTCCCATCAAGAGCCGCAATAGAGAGGTGACGCGGCCAGCGGGGAGCGCAGGGACACTGAGGAGCCCCACAGGGGATGGAAGGGTCACCCCTGGCAGAGCATGTGGTGAAACCAGTGACCCCTCAATGACGGAGCCGGTTTGGGGGCGGCGAGGCCAGGAGCAGCTCCAGTGCTGCCCAGTTTGGCAGCCAGGGCGGCTGTGCCGTGACTGGGGTGCTGAGCGGTGTCACCGGTGCCGTCCCTCAGGTGCTGAGTGTGGGGGGACCGGGGTGCCCGGGACCCTCCCTGGGTGGCGAGGAGCCCCTCGGCTCCCCAGGGCTGGAGCGTGGCCGCGTGCCCCAGTCCCTGTGGTGCTGGGGGGTGTGGGGGACCCCGTCCTGCGCCCCGTGGAGCCGCTTGTTATTCCGCTCAGGTCCGCCGGCGGCTAATGAAGCCCGTTCCAGGAGAGCTGCCACATTCATCGGGAGAGCCGCTTATTAATGAGGCCTCTGCCACCGCAGCTGGGGCCGGCGCTCGGGGCGCTGGCACAGGAGTGGATGGATGGATGGATGGATGGACGGACAGACAGACAGCTCCGCAGCAGGTGAACCAGGAGCTGGTGCCACTCCTGGGTGAGGTGCTGGTCTCTCCCGGGCGAGATGCAGGATGCTCCGACCCGGGTACCACTGGGAGGGGATGAGCCGAGCCCTGGCACCGTGGACCCGCATCCACATCATCCCTGATCCCTCACCAGGGCCAAGTCTTCCCCGCGGCACAACCGGGCACCGTGGCGAGGGCGCAGCGAGCCCGGGGCTGGGGGCCACGGTGCCTCCCCCAGGGCTGTAGAGCCCCTGCCCTGGCCAGGCCCGACTTCCCTCCAAACCTGCCAGCAGGATGCATTGATTTTATTTTCTGTTTCCATGGCAACCGCCTCCTTCCCTGCCTTCACCCTCCCGCAGCACCCAGCACCCAGCACCCTCCGGTGACACGGGCTGCGTTGTCCCCTCCGGAGCGGCGATGCCACCAGCTCAGCTCCCACGATGTTCAATCCGGCGTCCGATCCCGGTGCCGGGGGGGATCGTGGGGGCGCAGGCGGCAGGGCTGGCGCGGGGCTGGCAGCGGGCACGGGGAGCACCAGCCCTGGCCAGTCCCTCTCCGACGCCGGCAACAATTAGCAGCAGGGCTGGCGGGATGCTGTGCTGGTTCATTAGCCAGGGCGTTAATTATCCACCCCCCTCCCCAGCACTGACTGCACAGGGATGCCGGGCAGCATCTCCCATTAGCAAAGCCAAGCTCATTAACGGCACATCCCACCCCACACCTGCTCGCGGCTGATGTGCCGCATCCCTGGCATCCCCTGCGTGGGGAGGACACCAGCACCGCCGCGGAACAACAGTTTGTGGCTTAAAACGAGGTTATAATAAGATAATTATAATTCCATCCCTTTATCCATCCCCTTCAGAGGGACGCACCCATCACCATCCTGATACGGAAGAAGAATCAGGGCCGCACGGCTGCTTCCCAGCGCGGAGATGCCACCACATCGCTGTTTGGCATTAATTATGGTTGTGCCAAATCCTGCCCTTCTCTCTCGCTCCAGGCCCCTCGGACCCTCCAAGGGGGCTAAAGGAGGGGCCGCGATGTTCAATAAGCGCCGGTGCCGCATTCACCGCTCATCTCCAGTGTTTACACGGAAGTGGAAATCAATCCCTGCAAGTAATTAACGGCGAAGGGCACGACACCCGCTTCTTTTTGGGAAGCGGCTCCCAGCGCCAGCCGGGGCTGCTCAGCAAAACTCAAAACCCTCCACACCAAGGGCCCTGGTGCCCCGTTTCCGAGGCGGCCGCGGCGGCACCAGGCCAGCGTCCCGCCGGCTGCCGGGTGGGAGCTCGTGCCGGGTGGGAGCGGGGGGGGTCGGGATCCGTGCCCACGCTTGGTTTGGCATCAGGCTCTCCATTAGCTCTTGGATAAAAGGCGAAGGACCCCCCGCAGCGGGCGGCTGGATGGCAGCCGCGAGCCAACGCGGCCAAGCTGCTCCCGGCTGCGTCTACTGCCTCGTTCCTCGAGAGCGAAGAGGAGGAGGAAGATGCTGAGGCCGAAGAGCCCTGGTGTCCCCCCCCAAAACAAGGGGTTGGGAGTCACTGGGGCGAGAGGGGATGGTGCTGGCATGTGCAGGCGGGAGGGGACGCGGTGACGCGGTGGCAGAGCTGGCAGCTGCGTCCCCGACGCGCAACGTGCCGTGGGGCAACTGAGGCTCCTGTGGATTTTGACCCAATTTCTCTGGCAAAACTCAAGTGGGGGAGAAGGGGAGGAAGGGGGAGGAAGGCAGCGCGTGTCACGCGTGCGCTGCCGTGTGTCACCGCGGGTGCGTGCACGCATGGGCACGCGTGTGTGCAGCCCCCAGGTGGGGCTGAGCCCCCAGAGCCGCGTGGCGAGGGGGAGGTGATGGTTTTGCAGCCCTCAGCAGGCTTTATTCTTGCTTGTGGCTGAGCGCAGGCAGCTTCGACGCGGCCACCGTGACTCATGCAGGCGGCTCAGCACCCAGGGAGGATTGGGGGGGGCTGAGCAGCCCTGCTGGGCCCTGTCCTTGCGTCGCCTCCCCCGGCAAGGTGGGGCGAGAGCCAGCTGGGGACGTGGGACCACCGCGGGGTCAAGGCTTGGCGACCTCACCGAGCACCAGGGCGCGTCCACAGAGCCCGTGGGCAAGCGCAGCGGGACCATAAGCCTGCAAAGGATGATTTTAAGCAGATGCTGTGTTATATTTGGGGGATGTGGGTGTGATTTCTGCCTGCACAGCTGCTCCGGGCTCCCTGGGAGAGCTGTGCTGGCCCAGAGGCAGCGGGGAGGGCTTGGATTCCATGCTGGTGTCTTGTATTGGTGAGGGGGACACTGGGAGTGCGGGGATGCTGGAGCGTGCAGGGATGCACCAAGCCCCTAGAGATGCTCCCAGTGCACAGAGATGCTTGAGAACGTAGGGATACTGGAGCATGTGGAGGTGCTGGGTGTGCAGGAACACTGGAGCATGCAGGGATACTGGGACGTGTAGGGATGCTGGAGCGGGCCAGGATGCTGGGATGTGCTGGGTTGCTGAGATGTGCAGGTATACTGGAACGCGCCAGGATGCTGGAATGCACTGGGATGGCGGGATGTGCCAGAATGCTGGGTTGTACTGGGATGCTGGGATGCAGGGATGCACAGGAATGTTGGGTTGTACTGGGATGCTGGGATGCTGGGATACTGGGTTGTACTGGGATGTAGGGATGCTGGGTTGTACTGGGATGCTGGGTTGTACTGGGATGCAAGGATTCTGGGTTGTATTGGGATGCCGGGATTCTGGGTTGTACTGGGATGCAGGGACGCTGGGTTTACCAGGATGAAGGATTGTACTGGGATGCTGGGATGCTGGGTTGTACTGGGATGCAGGGATTCTGGATTTTACTGAGATCCTGGGATGCTGGGTTGTACTAGGATGCTGGGTTGTACTGGGATGCTGGGTTGTACTGGGTTGCTGGGATTCTGGGTTGTACTGGGATGCAGGGATTCTGGATTTTACTGAGATGCTGGGATGCTGGGTTGTGCTTGGATGCTGGATTGTACTGGGATGCTGGATTGTACTGAGATGCTGGGATGCTGGGATGCTGGGTTGTACTGGGATGCTGGGATGCTGGGATGTTGGGTTGTACTGGGATCCTGGGGACCCCCCCCCCCCGCGGGCCCTCAGCCGCGCTCCCACAGCGCCCCCTGGCGGTCAGACTCGGGATGGCGCCGCGCCCGCCCCGCCGCGCCCCCCGGCCCCCGGTACCGGCTGTTGGGGGGGGGGGGCACCCCCCGTGCCCCGGGCCGAGCAGGGAGGGGAGGGGGCGGGGGGCGAAGCTTTTGCGGGGAGGGGCGGGGAAGGGGGCGGTCCCGGATGCGCGGGGCCCGGGGAGGCGGTTCCGCCTCTTCCTGCACCGGGAGGTGAGACCGAGGGGCTGGGGGGGGGGGTCCCCGGGGCTGCTAACGGGTCCCAAATGCTCCCCCGGGGTGGGGGGGGGGGTCCCCGGGGCTGCTAAAGGGTCCCCAGTACTCCCCCGGGTGTCGCCGGGGCTGCTCGAGGCTCCCCAGCGCTGCCCGGGTGCCCCCGGTGCGGTTGTGGGGGGTCCCCGGGGATGCTTGGGGGTCCCCGGTGATGCTGGGGGGGCTCCCCGGGGCTGTTTGGGGGTCCCCTGTGCTGCCCGGGGTCCCCTGTGCTCCTCAGGGGGTCCCCAATACTGCTCCTGGGGTCCCTATGCTGCTCCTGGGGTCCCCAATGCTGCTCCTGGGGTCCCCGGTGCCTCTTGGGGGTCCCCACTACCACCGAGTGCCCCCTGTGCTGCTCCTGGGGTCCCCAGTGCTTCCTGGGGAGTCTCCAAAACTTCTCGGGGGGGTGGTCCTCAGTGTTGCCCAGCAGTCCCCAGTGCTGCTTAGGGGTCCCCAGTGCCGCCCGGGGGGCGTCCCCTGTGCTGCTCAAGGGTCCCCAATATTACACAGGGGTCCCCAGTGCTATCAGGGTGTCCCAGGTGCTGCTGGAGGGTCTCCAATGGTTCTTGGGGGTCTGTATTGCTGCCCAGGTGTCTCCAGTGGTTCTTGGGGGTCTCTATTGCTGCCCAGGTGTCTCCACTGCTGTTGGAGGGTCTCCAGTGGTTCTTTGGGGTCTCTATTGCTGCTCAGGTGTCTCCAGTGGTTCTTGGGGGTCTCTATTGCTGCCCAGGTGTCCCCAGTGGTGTTGGAGGGTCTCCAGTAGTTCCTTGGGGTCCCTATTGCTCCTCAGGTGTCCCCAGTGCTGCTGGAGGGTCTCCTGTGCTGCTCAAGGGTCTGTATTGCTGCTCAAGTGTCCCCAGTGATGTTGAAGGGTCTCCAGTGGTTCCTGGGGGTCTGTATTGCTGCCCAGGTGTCTCCAGTGGTTCTTGGGGGTCTGTATTGCTGCCCAGGTGTCTCCAGTGATGTTGAAGGGTCTCCAGTGGTTCCCGGGGGTCTGTATTGCTGCCCAGGTGTCCCCAGTGCTGCTGGAGGGTCCCCAGTGGTTCTTTGGGGTCCCTACTGCTGCCCAGGTGTCTCCAGTGCTGTTGGAGGGTCTCTAGTGGTTCTTGGGGGTCTGTATTGCTGCTCAGGTGTCTCCAGTGGTTCTTGGGGGTCTCTATTGCTGCCCAGGTGTCCCCAGTGCTGTTGGAGGGTCTCCAGTGGTTCCTGGGGGTCTGTATTGCTGCCCAGGTCTGTATTGCTGTCCAGTGGTTCTCGGGGGTCTCCAGTGGTTCTTTGGGGTCCCTATTGCTGCCCAGGTGTCTCCAGTGCTGTTGGAGGGTCTCCAGTGGTTCTTGGGGGTCCCTGTTGCTGCCCAGGTGTCCCCAGTGCTGCTGGAGGGTCTCCAGTGGTTCTTGGGGGGTCTCTATTGCTGCCCAGGTGTCTCCAGTGGTTCTCGGGGGTCCCTATTGCTGCCCAGGTGTCCCCAGTGCTGCTGGAGGGTCTCCAGTGGTTCTTGGGTTCCCCAGTGCAGCCCAGGTGTCCCCACGTTTGCCCCTCGCTGACCCCGTCTCTCCTCAGGCAGCTCGGCCGCGGGCAGCGATGCCCGTGGAGCCCCTGGTCTGCGCCGACACGGCCACGCGGTGAGTCCCGGCGCTGGAGGGGACAGCGGGTGGCAGGGGGGGCTGCCAGGAGGGTCCTTCTGTCCCTGACGCTGTCCCCATCGCGTCCCCGCAGGGTGAGCTCCGTGCTTAACCGGGATGTGAAGCAGTTTGGGAAGAAGCACATGTTCGACACGAGCGAGGAGACGTGCTGGAACTCGGACCAGGTCGGGGGACGAGGATGGGGGAGGCCACAAGGGCCATGGATGGGACAAGAGCCACGCGCGAGGGCTGGGAGCCGTGCTCGTGGGGAGCAGCCGCTGTCCCCGCCGTGACGGACCCCGGTGTCATTCCTGCTTCCAGGGCACCTGCCAGTGGGTCACCCTGGACTTCCCCCGCACCGTCAAGGTCTCGCAGCTCCACATCCAGTTCCAGGGAGGATTCTCCAGCCGGCTGTGCACGCTGGAAGGTGAGGAGTTGGTTTTGGGGGACATGGGGGAGCCCTCTGCCTCAGTTTACCCACACACCTGGATCCCACAGTGGTTTGTGAGGTCCAGAGGTGTTTTTCAGTTGGTCCTGAAACCTGAGAGGGGTTGAGACCGTGGGCTGGAGCAGAGGTGGGGGAACAGCAAGGACCAGAAGAGGCTACAGAGATGATTGAAGGGCTGGAGAACCTCCTGTATGAGGACAGGCTGAGAGAGTTGGGGTTGCTCAGCCTGGAGAAGAGAAGGCTCTGGGGAGACCTTAGAGCACCTTCCAGTACTGAAAGGGGGTCCAGGAAAGCTGAGGAGGGGCTGTAGGTCAGGGAGTGCAGAGACAGGATGAGGGGGAACAGTTTTGAGCTGAAAGAGGGGAGTTTGAGACAAGAAATGTGAGGGTGGGGAGTCCCTGGCCCAGGCTGCCCAGAGCAGGGGTGGCTGCCCCATCCCTGGAGGGGTTCAAGGCCAGGTTGGATGGGGCTTGGAGCCCCTGATCCAGTGGGAGGTGTCCCTGCCCATGGCAGGGGTGGGACTGGATGGGCTTGGAGGTCCCTTCCGACCCAAACCATCCTGTGACCCGGGGTTCTCCAGGATGCTTCGGTTGTGGATGGGAACCTGGTCCCTTAGATGAACCCCTGCTCCCAGAGCCAATGCAGGGAGGATCTGGGGGGTCTCTGTGGCCGTGGCCGCCAGCAGAAGCTCCCCCAGCACCTGAGCCTCCACCTTTGCCCTCCGCAGGCTGTAGAGCAGGTGAAGAACTGGTGAAAATATCCGACCTGTACCCCCAGGACATCAATGCCATGCAGATATCCTTTGCCACGTTGTGCGATGGGCTGAACAGCTTGGTGGGTGGGTTCAGAGCCCCCTGCGGCTGCGAAGAGACAGGGAGGTGATGGCAGAGCTGGTATTTAAAGCAGCTCAGCAGAGCTGGAGCAAATCTGGACATCGCTGGCTGCAGCGTGAGCCCCACACGAGCCTCTTTAGAGCCGGTCTTCCACCAGTCATGACATCCCCCTGCCTGTTTTTCTCCTTTACGGGCCCCACACAGATTCCAGGTGGAGGAGACGGTGCTGGATAAGCTGAAGATCACGTTTGAGAACAGCACGGACTTCTTCGGGAGGATTGTGGTGTACCACCTCGGGGTGCTGGGGGAGAAGCTGTAGGGCAGCAGCGAGGGGCGGCGTGGGGGGCTGTTCCCCATCGCCTGCGTGACCCCACGGGGGGACGCGGGGCAGCAAACCCTGCCGGCCGCCCCCTGGGACGCTGAGAGGGAATCCCACCCCACGGGTGGCAGCGACGGAGGGACATTAGTGCAGATCCTCCACTTCCAAGCCTTTGGTGGGACGCAGCCTGTGTAACTGGCTGAATAAACGGTGTCCCCGCTCCTTCCCGGCTGCTCCTCGGGCAAGTGGCAACCCAGAACCGAGCCCTCTGGGGTTTACTGTGGGTTCTGGCTGTCTGTCCCCTTTTCTAACCACCCCAGAGCTTCTTGGAGGGGCTTTTGTGGCCTTGCAGGGCTCTGGCTCAGGGTTGTGGTGTGCCGGCTGTCGGCTGGGGCCGCGCAGGGTGATGCTTCCTGCAGAATTTCGCTCCAGCCTGTGGATATTTCCCTGTGTGGTTAGAGCGCTACGTGCAGACAGGGCTTGGCAAGTTTCTGGGTGTAAGAGGGAGGTTCCCTCTTCCAAGAGACAGCTCTGGAGAGGAATAAAGTGGCACTGGGAGGGGAGGTGGGTGGCCCAGTACCCCAGCGCTGGGTTCAGGGACTGGCAGCTGCGATGGGCTGAGGCAGTGGACAGGGCTTCAGAGGCTGCAGGAAAGTTTACTTCCAATAATGCAATACCTGAATGCAGACGCACGGAGCAGCCGAGCCCAGACAGGGCAGAACCACAGCTGCCCCGAGGAAGGAGTGTCTCTAGGTACGAGGTGGCGTGGACGTGCCACCCTGTGGGAGAAGCAGAGGGCAGGTGGTTCCCAGCCTCCTCCACGTGCTCCTTGCTCCACGTGTCGTGCCGTTCTCTGTTTCGACGTGGCTGGGTGAGGCCGCCTTGGTCCCAGAGCCCTTGTCGGGCCGGAGAAGCCCTGGTGCTGCAGCAGCACCGCGTGAGCGCCATGTCACTCCAGCTCCTTTTTCTGAAAGAGCTTGAGGATGTGATTTTCAATAACCTGTTGAACTAAGGGAGGAGAGAGGGGTGAAACCTGGGGAAGCCAAGCCTGCGAGAAGCCAGCACCACGGTGGGCAGGAGCTGGTCACTGTTTTGTTCCCATTTTCCAGTGGGAGGCTGGAAAATCCTTTTCTCCCTCTGCCCTGTACCAGCGTGGCTCTGGTTTGGAGGGCGAGCAAGGGGAACAGGACCCATCTTAGTTCCTCTAGGGAGCTGTGGAAGGTCGAAACAAGCCCCAAGCAAGGCTAGAAGCTGGGAATTGCCTGTAGGCTTTTGGAGAAGGGCTTGCTGCCGGGCACGGAGGGGCCACTTGCCTTTCTTGTGTCCCAGGGCCACGGCCAGATCCATCGGGGTGTAGCCAGAATCCGCCTCCGTGGTCAGGTCGGCGCCGCGAGCTGCAGGCAGGCAGTGGGGATCAGGGCAGAGCTGCCAACGCGGCTGCCCCTCTGGGTCGGGCACAGGGCGAGGGGACCCCCAAAAAGGTGCCCGTCCTCGCGGAGCAGCCCCCCGCGACACCCCCAGGCTGCTCAGTTTCTCCCCCCAGGCGTGTCCCGCTCTCCCCGAGGCGATGGGCAGCGAGCAGCGATTCGAGGCCAAGGCTAAGAGCAGATCTTCCCCGTTACCTAGTAGAGCCTCGACACACTTGACGTGGTTGCCGCGCACGGCGTAGAGCAGGGGGGTGCCGCCGTTCTGCAGGGAGAGGGAAGGGACCGTGTTCACACAACTCCTGCTTCTCCCCAAGCTGTAGGTCCCCAACCCACTGGGATCCTCTTTCCACCCTCTCGCAGCTCCAGGCTCGGTGTTTTCTCAAAGAGCATCTCTGCGCAAGGTTTCTTCCCTGCCTGCCATACAATTAACTTTTAAACCGTGTCATTTTAAAGACAACCTGAAGTTCTGAGCGCTGATTCCTTGTGGTAGCATCACCAGTGTGAGCGGCTGAGGAAATCATTTAAAATTATTATCCAGATTAATTTCTCGAAGCAACCGCATGAGCAAGCAAACGAGTGCTGTGAGCCTGGCGGGCGGCTGGGAGAAAGGAATTGCTGCTAACACAGCCCAGAAGGACGGGAACTCCTTCTGCTCCCATTTTCCTTCCCTCAGGAAGGAGCGTCTCTGGGTGTTTGGTGCTGCGGCCGTGCCACCCTCTGGGGGAGAAGTGTGGCTCCAGTGAGGGTAGATCATAAAATGCGCTGCTGCTTCTTAAAATGAGCCCAGCGGAGCCCCGTGTGGGGCTCGGTGTCGCTCCCAGCGCTTTAGCAGCACTCACCCAGTCGTAGATGTTGATGTCCACGTTCCTCTCCAGCAGCATGATGACGATGTCGGTGTAGCCGCCCATGCTGGCCAGGGACAGGGCGCTCTCCCGCTCCTTGGCCAGCGTGTGGGGGTCAGCGCCCTGGGGACGGCACGGGCGTTAGTCCCCAGGGGGGGCAGAGCCCTGCGGGGACCCAGCGTGCTCGGCACAGCCCTGCTGGGCACCCCAGGGGCGCTGGTCGTGGAGCACAGACGGCTCGCACGTTCCCAGTGACCTCTCCTTGACTAAAGTCCTTACCGGGCAGGTTTTTATCATCATTGAACTTCTCAGGTGAGGACTTAAAAGCCCTTCTCCTGCGTCAGTATCTGAGCCTGATGGTTCCTGTTACTCAGCCCTATTTCCCATCACGAGCAACCGCGTTACTGACCTGTCTAAATCCTGTACAGTCTCCACCATCTCTTTTATTACCGATTTACCTAGAAAACCTCCCTGTTCTCCAAGCCCTGTCAACCAGGACCTCTCTGGACTTCATTATAGCCTTTATCACCTCATAGGGAGGGGGTTGAGTCCCCTTCTCTGGAGGGGTTTAAGGGACGGGTGGACGAGGCACTGAGGGACATGGGTTAGTGATTGATGGGAATGGTTGGACTCGATGATCCGGTGGGTCTCTTCCAACCTGGTGATTCTGTGATTTATTTTGGGTTCAGTTTGTCTCTCTGGTAACACATTGCGATTTTGCTGCGAGTACAGTAAGAGAGCCAGAGTTTGGCCTTTACGTGGCTTGAGTGGTCGCCGGTCCTTGGACACATGGATGTGGGACTGAGCTCTGGGGAGCAGCTTGATCCAGACAGCAGGAGGATGTGGCTCCTGCTCGCCCCCAGCCCGTGCTCGCCTGCAAGCCCGGCACTCAAGGACGATGCAGCAATGAGTTCATTAACTGCGATGATACCTCAGCGAACACATTTGCCGGCAGATTACAGGGCCCAAGTGGTAAGCCTGATCTCAAATTACCAATAAGCAGATATTTAATTACAAACAGTTATTGCTAGCTGTGAGATAAGACTCTTCATGCTCCTGACTTAGCTCATAGCCCAGCGGGGAGCAGCAGCCGACAGCGTCGGAGCGGTTAGCTCTGCAAACCCGTCCTGTTTGGTGCCATGGGAAAGTCAGGCTGAGATGGTATCGGGACAGCGCTGGACGATTTGGCAGCTCTTGGGGTTGGAGATGGGAATTCTCTGGTTAACAAGGTGCTGTGTGAGCTTGGCCTTACCCATTCCAGCAGGTGACGGACTGTTTCGATCTCTCCGAAGGCTGCAGCCCAGATCAGCGGCGTGAAACCTCTCTCATCGGGTTTATTCACCAAGTTCTCGCCTGTACAAACACGGGTGAGACGTCATGAACAGGATGGGTAAAGCCCCCTCTGCCCCCTGTCCCCTCAGGAAACGCAGTGAAGGGTGTAAATGAAGCCAAGGGTTTAGCAAAAGGCCTGCGATGACTCTCTGTGACCCCAAAGGAAGAGACCTACCTTTCCGCAGATGCTCTTTCAGCTGGCTGAGCTCTCCTTGGGCAGCAAGCTGGTGGATGGACAACGCTGAGGAGCAGAAGGAATTCACCCATCAGGACAAAACGCTTCCCCAGCTCAGCACCCACTGTCTTCAGGTTGGCCCCTCGAAATCTGGGAGGTGGTAACCCATCCAAGCCCCAAAAAGCCCAGTGAGTAGCTAACACTGTTCTGGTCTGAGCTAAAGCAGACTGATTTTCTAACTTTTCAGCTAAGCCTCTTCTAAGTAACTTCAGGTTTTGAGAGTTCACAATATGTTTTTCAGAGAGTGTCTGTCTCTAGAAGTGATAATGTTTAATATTTATAGTTTAGTTTAATATTTATAGTTAATCACCAAAGTAACAGGGCACTGGTATGCAGAAAAGCCACTGTTTATACTTATTTGTGTAGAAACCAAGGCCATGGTGGAGCTGGTGCAATGCTTCAAGCCTAAAGGGCACCTGCAGGGGTGAGTGGACAGGAGAGTTGACCCCAAATTACCCAGCGAGGTATTCCATGCCATATACATCATGCTCAGTACAAAACTGAGGGATCACAAGGGTCAAGACCTCTTCTTCACAGTGACTGGCAGCTAGTGAGAGCCTCGCACATCCTTCTGCCTCCTGATTCTGATCCACTCGTTACTGAATCCAGCTCCTCTCTGCTGCTGAGTCCAGCCAGGGACCTCTCCCTGTCGCCACCCTGCATCATCACTGGTGATGAAGTCATTGAGGGGTTCGATTTTGTATATTTGTATGTGGTTTGTTATTTTCATATTAATATTTTCCTTATTATTGTTTTTCAACCCACAAATCTCTCTCCCTCGTTTCCCTTTCCCCTCTCCACGTGGCGGTGGGAGCTGGGACACCGCTGCCCGTGTTTAGCTGCCGTCCAGGCTGGGAGTGGGGCTAAACCGTGACAAACTCTGTTCAGGAGCAGGAACAGGCGGACACAGCGAGTGCTGGGAGCGACGGGGAGAAGCCCGAGAGGCGCTGAACAGCGAGGCAGCAGGAGCCAGCAGGGTATGTCCATGGTGTGGGGTGCACAGCTGCTCTGCGCAGCGGAACTCACTGTCCAGCGTGGCTGGGAGGGCTGAGACCTCGTTTCCTCGCTGCCTGTTCGTCAGCGTGTTCGAATGCTTCAGGGGAAAACCTGTTCCAGAGAGAGGAGAGAGTCAGTGAGGAGCTGCGCTGGCTCTAGAGCTTCATGAAAGCTCAGGTCTCAAGCAACTTCTCCAAATCTGTCCCCTCCTGTTCTTGGCAGAAACCGAGTCTGGTGAAAAAGGAATTTTCCCCTTGCACATAAAGAGCCTGGAGACTGCGGTTTGACCGGTGTGTGGGACCAACAGCTGAGCAGGGAAGATAAAACAGCTGCCCAAGGAGGGGCAGGGTCCATCTGGGGCACCGCGGGAAGCAGGGATCTGGCATTAATGGCATCATTGCAAATGGTACGCGGCAGGGGGGCACAGCCTGGGGGATGCGCTCATATTTCCTACCCTTGAAGAACTCCACTTGGAATTAGCGAAGTGTTTTCAGTGAGCTATTTGTAGTTTAATTAGGAAAATATACAGAAAGAGCCTCTGGTTCTACTGCACAAAGCTGCAGCGACCTCTCACTGCTGTCACGAGTCATCTGGATTTGGACTTGGCAGTGGTAAAAGACTTCTTTTTTCCATGTCTTTGTGGAATGGGAGACCCAGATGACCTCTCCCATGCCCGTCTCCCACTGGGGCTGCGCCTGAGCATCTGTGAGCAGCAGGTACCGCGACACTCACTGTCCAGGGCCGAGAGCTTGGGGCTCCTCTGCGTGTCCCGCGAGGCAGCCGAGGGCTTTGGGAGAGCGTCTGCTCCACCTGTGAAACCAGCGTGGCCGTTAGGGGCCTTGGTTGTGCTTTTTGGGGAGCAAGCTGGGCTCCACACATGGCACGATGAGACCCAACCCGCGTGCACCCCGACCTCCAAGCAGGCTGATCCCAGTTTACAGCGGGACAGATGCTGCAGGACCCCAGGTTTGTGCACGTCCCATCTCAGCTCCCACCCCCCTGTCCCCCCCAGCACTCACTGCCCCTGTGCTCCAAGCGTGTCCTGTCCTCATCTGCTTGCAGATGCTCCTGGGGGGCACTGCTGTCCCCCACATCCCCCCTCACAGCCAGCTCCTCTGCAGATGCTGCTCCCTTGGCTTCATTTTCACCCCCTTTCAGCATCTCCTGGGCATCCTCATCGCTCGGGGGGGTCTCCACGAGACGAGCGGCGCCTTCTTCACCCTCCATGGGGCAGCTGCCACACGCAACACGTTAGGAAGGAGGAAAAAGTGGGGTTGTCCCCTGGGATGGAGGGGACAGCAGGGATGGGGGGCGGCTGCCAGGTCCCCCAGCGCTTGCAGCCACCAAACTCTGTGCCGGCAGCGCAGTTTGGGGTTCCCCTTGCCCTCTCCGGCCAGACTCCCCGCAACGGTGGTGACAAAAGCTGCCGTCACGGGACTGTGGCCAAACCACTCATCCCAGCATGCCTGTCTCCCCACTCACAGCGGGGCCAAGCCAGGGATCCCCCTTTCTCCCTGGTTCCCCCACTGCCACCTCCATCCCCCTTGACCCCAAGGTGGCTGGGGGGCTCCCCAGCTCCCTCTGTCCCCAAGCTGGTTGGGGGTGCTCCCAGCTCCCCCTGTCTCCAAGCTGGCTGTGGGGGCTCCCCCTGTCCCCAGGATGGCTCAGGGGCTCCCTACCTCTTCCTTGACCCCAGGATGGCTCGGGGGGTCCACAGCTCCCCCTATCCCCAAGCTGGCTGGGGGCACTCCGCAGCCCCTCCTTGACCCCAAGCTGGCTGGGGGGCTCCCTACCTCCCCCTTGTCCCCAAGCTGGCTGGGGGTCTCCCCACCTCTCCTTGTCCCCAAGCTGGCTGAGGGGGGCTCCCCCTGTCCCCAAGATGGCTGGGGGGGCGCTCCCCCTGTCCCCAAGCTGGCTGAGGGGGCTCCCCCTGTCCCCAAGATGGCTGGGGGGCTCCCCAGCTCCCCCTGTCCCCAAGCTGGCTGGGGGTGCTCCCCTTGTCCCCAGGCTGGCTGGGGGGGCTCCCCCTGTCCCCAAGATGGCTCGAGGGGGGGCTCCCCCTGTCCCCAAGCTGGCTGGGGGGCGCTCCCCCTGTCCTCAAGCTGGCTGAGGGGGCTCCCCCTGTCCCCAAGCTGGCTGGGGGGCTCCCCCTGTCCCCAAGCTGGCTGGGGGTGCTCCCCTTGTCCCCAAGCTGGCTGGTGGGGCTCCCCCTGTCCCCAAGCTGGCTGGGGGGTGCTCCCCTTGTCCTCAAGCTGGCTGGGGGGGCTCCCCCTGTCCTCAAGCTGGCTGGGGGGGCTCCCCCTGTCCCCAAGCTGGCTGGGGGGTGCTCCCCTTGTCCCCAAGCTGGCTGGGGGTGCTCCCCTTGTCCCCAAGCTGGCTGGTGGGGCTCCCCCTGTCCCCAAGCTGGCTGGGGGGGCTGCCCCTGTCCCTAAGCTGGTTGGGGGGGGCTCCCCCTGTCCCCAGGCTGGCTGGGGGGGCTCCCTCCAAGCTGCCCCTTCCCGCTGAGGACTCTGGGCTCGCCCCCAGCATCCTCCGCTGCAGGATCCCCCCGCTCCGCGCGAGGCCCCTTCCTCGGGCCAACCTGGGGGGGCTCCTTGAGGGAAGCGGGGGGCTCCCTGGGCCCCCAGCCCAGCTCCCCCGGCGCTGAGGGAGGCGAAGCGGAACGCGTGGCGTTCAAGCCGCAGCGGGGGAGCCTCGTGGCCATCTTACCGCGGCGGGTGGAACTTTGGGTTCGTTCTTCTTCTTTCTCTTCGCAAGCTTCGCTTGGAGGCAGCCAGACCTCGGGGTTCCGCGTACGGGACGGGGCCTGGGGGCGCGAGGAGCTGGGGCGAAGGCGACGAGCGTTTCCCGGAACGCGTCGGAGGAGCGCGGGTCGCGTATAAACAAGCCCCGATGGTCTCTGCTGGGAGATAAGGGAAAACTGGCCAAGGAGAAACGGCTGCGAGGTTAAGGATTGTGGGAAACACTCGCTGGTAAAATAGTGAAAAGGACAAAGTCTTCAAAGCCAAGGCGATAATATTCCTATTCTACAATCCGGCGCCCAACTGGATGCCTTTCCTTACAAAAGCAGTGGGTATACATCCTAGTTTTAGAAAAAGAACCATATAAATCCTCAAAGAATGTTCTTTTTTTTTAATATATTATCCAACCATGTCCAGAGACTCCCTTCAGGTTATCCCGTGACCTAAACCAGCTACATCTTACAAGACACATTTATACAATGAAATAATTATAGGTACAAACCAGCTGCAGCAAAACTGATCGATTAATTCTCACAGGATCGTCAAGAGGAGATGGAGAGCACTCATTACCCTGCTGGAGACCACCATAAGAACTGGTAAAAGGAGAATTTTGGAGGATGTGCACCCTTCATCTTAGAAAAAATACGAACTCCACAGTTAAGCAACTTAAAGTTGAAAGCGTATGATGGAAGAAGGAAAGGGAGATCGGGAAGGGAGGGTTTGTGATTGTGTAAGGTTAACATCCTTATCCTAACTAAGGAATTCTGGCTTCAGTTTTGGGTCCCTCACTCCAAGAAAGACATTGAGGGGCTGAAGAAGGGGAATGGGGCTGGAGAACAAGGGTTATGAGAGGCAGCTGAGGGACCTGGGGTGTTTATCCTGGAGAAAAGGAGGCTGAGGGGAGACTTTATCGCTCTCCACAGCTCCCAGAAAAGAGGTTGTGGTGAGGTGGGTGCTAGTCTCTTCTCCCAGGTAAAAAGTGATGGGATGAGAGGAACTGGCTTCAAGTTTATACTGGATATTAGGGAGAAATATCTTCACTGAGGGAGCGGTGAAGCCCAGGACAGTGGGCCAGGAGAGATTTAAAAGCCAGGAAGATGAGGTGCTCAGGGATGGTTCAGCAGTGGGCAGGAAGGGGGGGACTTGATGCTCTCAAAGATCTTTTCTAACCAAACTATTTGGGGGGGGGGGGGGAGCGGAATGAAAGCGCCGGGTCGGTGTTTCCAGCCGGGGCCCTTTGTGGTGCAGTGGGGGGGGGGGGCGGTGTTTCCAGCCGGGGCTATTTAAGCCGAGCACCGCGGAAAGCGGAAGTGGCGGCGGGGCGGGATGGAGGAGCCCGAGATGCAGCTGAAGGTGAAGAAAGGTGGGAGCGGAGCGGGGACGGTCGCGGCCGGGCTCTGCGGGGCTGAGGGGGACGGGGGGGACGGAGGGAGTCGCGGCGGGGCCCCGTGGCGGCAGCTGGAGTGGCGACAGGGCCCCGTGGCGGCAGCTGGAGTGGCGACAGGGCCCCGTGGCGGCAGCTGGCGTCGCGGTGGGGCCTTGAGGGGAAAGATAGGCTGGGGCAGGACAAGTCGCAACGGGGTGAGGGGTGGTAGGGCTCTGTAGCGACAGCAGGAGTCGCGACAGGGCCGTGTCGTGACGACAGGGGTCGCGACAGGGGCCTGATGGAGAAGGGTAGGCCGAAGCAGGGCAAGGCGTGACAGGGTGGTTGGTGAAAGGGTGTTATAAGTGCTGATAGGGCTCTGCGGCGACAGCAGGAATCGCGACAGGGCCCCGTGGTGACAGTAGGAGTCAGGACAGGGCCCTGCATCGATAGGAGGAGTCGTGACGGGGCCCTGGGGTAGAAGAGTAGACCACGGCAGGGCAAGTCGCGACAGGGTGGGTGGTGGTGACAGGGCTCTGCAGCCGCAGCAGGGCCTCTGGGCTTGGTCACAACGGGGAACTGGATGTCGTGACAGAGCAGGGGACGACGTGCGTGGGGCCTGTCGGGATCCCCGTGCACCCCGGTAGCTGCCTTGTGCCCCCTGCTCCCACCCTGTCCCTGCTATTCCTGCCCCGCCACCAGGCTCTGTCAGGTCGCTTGTGCCAGGAGGACAGACAGACAGGGTCTGCCCCAGCTGGTGCCATTATCCCTGGAAAGCTTTCCCTTTATTCCCATTCCTATTCAGGAGGCTCGCTCTGTTTTCTGGCATAACAGAACTGCGGGACCTGAGCGGATCTCACTGAAACAAAAGCTCTGGAGGGAGGAGGAGAGAATCCTTATCCTTAAAACACAACTTTATGCTCTGTTTCTGCGTGGCAAAACACTCCTGGATTCACCTCCAGCGAAAGCATCTCTGGTTTTTGTGGCTCTTAATAACCAGGAGCTGTCAGCGTTCACCTTGCAAACCTGCAGTGAGAGAGAGGGCAGAGCTGGGATGCAGCTGGACCAGGAGAGGGGTGGAGGGAGGGGAAGCAGCTCGGAAAGCCAACGAAGCTCCTCAAACTCACGTCTGCATCCACCGTGTCCCCTCCGCGGGCATATTTTGGATGTCACCTGAGGGAGGTGTCTAGAGGGGAGCAGCAGGAGGACCCTGCAGCGAGGAGTGGCTGAGGCACAAGAGAACTTGAGGCTCTGAGCAGGGATGAACCCAAAGGGTTAGTAACGAGACTGGGAGATGCTCAGAGAAGCAGTGGAGTCTCTGTCCCTGGAGGGGTTCAAAATGCATGTAGATGTGGCTCTTCAGGATGAGCTTATTCACTGTGGTGGGGTTGGGCTGGATGAGCTGAGAGGTCTTTTCCAACCTTTATGATTCTATGTGGTGTTCCCAGCTGGATGGGGCAGCTGTGGGGCGCTGGAACGGGAGCCAGGCCACTGCTGGGCTCCGCTCATCTCTCGGTCCCTCCAAATTGGTCAGAAAGGGCCCAGTGTCGTGTTCCAACCCCCTGCCATGGGCAGGGACACCTCCCCCTGGATCAGGGGCTCCAAGCCCCATCCAACCTGGCCTCGAACCCCTCCAGGGATGGGGCAGCCACCCCTGCTCTGGGCACCCAGGGCCTCCCCACCCTCACAGAAAAACATTTCTTCCCAAGATCTCATCTCAATCTCTCCTCTTCCAGCTCCAAACCATTCCCTTTCATCCTCTCCCTGCCGTCCCTGATCAAGAGGCCCCACTTTCCATAATGCTGTTGTTTTTCTCATTGCAGTTACGGACAAATTCACGGAGAGCATGTACGTCCTGGCCAATGAGCCCTCCGTGGCCCTGTACCGGCTCCAGGAGCACGTGCGGAGATCCCTTCCGGAGCTCGCGCAGCACAAAGTGAGTTCTGCGTCACTTTGAACTCCACAACTGTGACACCGTTGGACACAAGCTGGATTTTTTCCACACATTACCCCTGTTTCACCTCCCTGGAGATGAGCAGGGAGGAGGGAGATAAGCCATCAGGGTGTGAGGTGCTGCAGGACCCTGTTTGGTCTGAACTGGGGATGTGGGGACGTTGCAAATTTACCTCAGGGTGTAAAAAAAACCCTCGAGAGCTCAACCCCATGCTCGCATGGCTAGAGTTGTGTGTGGAAACAAAGGAAAATGAGTAGTCTGTCTTGTCCGGGGAGAAGGGAGATGTTAAATCTTATTACCCCTGCCTGCGCTGCGAGGGTTTTATTTCCTACATAAAATAAGGGGGAGGTTGAGAGGAGGGAAGGGGGAGCGCGAGGGAACAAGTGCGAAGAGCCCACATGAGGCAAAGCAGGATAATGAATCGCATCTCGCAGCTGTGTTCCTGCTTTCCTCCGGAGCACGGAGCACAGACACTTTAATGCCAGCCTTGTTGTCCTTCTCCCTCTTCTGCCAGTCATGATTCATTAGGAGTGATGTCTCATGAATAGATTACTGCTTCATGTCTATGCTAATGCACTGTCAGGCTCCATTTTTCACCTTTGCTTTACAGCCCTGCTTTCCAAATTAACCTGGATTGTGACACTTTATTATTCAATTATTTATTAACGTTTTATATACGTGCCTGTGTGCAGTGGTAGGTATAGAGATGTATGTGCATGTATAGCACACGCTTATGCGATTGCATCACTGGCACGCGGGAGACAGCTTCGTAATGTTATTCCAGAGCTGTCGCTCGCTCTCATTTAATCAAGATAGTCCCGGTTTCAGGGAATGCATCCTGAACAAAAGGAAATTGAGCAAATTGTATGACAAGTCATGCAGAGGGAAGAGATGGGTCTCCACCGTTGTGTAACGGGGATGAGGGCGAGGGGCAGCGCAGAAGCGCTTGTGGAAGCGACAGCCGAGTGAAGGCACTGGACACAGAGCGTGTTGTTAGGCAGCAGGATTTATATCACACAGGATCTCTGGAAACCTTTGATTCTCTCGTTTTCCCTGCCCAGCACACTCCTCGCAGTTATCCACAGCGTTCTGTGACCTCTCTGGCTCGGTGAAGCTCATTTCCTAGCTGCAGTCATCCCAGAGAATTCTCTTTTGTAGCTAAAATTGCTGCCGTTTCCCAGTTTCTTCCTGTGAGAAAGGAGGTCATACAGGACACCAGCAGCAAATACAACAACCTGAGCTCAGTTGTTCTGAGGCTGCAGTGTCATGTTTGGAAACACACTCTTCCTCCCTGCTGGTAACCAGTCCCTGGTAAGAACTGGGAGAGTTAAACGTAACTTGGCTAGGCCAGTGTCCTGACTGTGCTGCCAGGCTGCTGCTGACGGGCTTGTGGTCAAGTTCTCTCCATTGTCCTTGATCCCACTCTCATTTTATCCAACTTTCAGGCACTGCTGTTTGCAGGGAATGGGCTGGGCCTGCCAGGCAGCCAAACCCCAGGAGACTCAGGGCCCTGACAGGACTATCATCCCAGCGGAGCGTTCCGTTATATGGGGATGGATATTTTGGGTTGCTGTGCCAGAGCCCATCGGCTTTGTGGCCAGGCACTGGAACAGGAGGGTGTCAGCAGGGCTGCGCACCGTGAAAACGCTGTCAGGTTTTATCTAAATCAGAGTGAAGGCATTAAAGTGAGATGGGTTTGATTCCTCAGAACAGAAGAAAAAGGAACGCTCTGCGTGGATCCATTCTCAGGTAATTTAGTCCCAGGATGTAGGTAATGTATAAAGGAAACAGGATTTATTGGTGGTTTCCAGCTTTCCTTGAGCTGTGCAGCAACTCTGTCTCTGGCTGGCTGGGTTCTCCCGAGACGCAGCCTTTGAAATTCCCAGAGGGATTAAACTTAGGAAAAATTGGGAGTGAGGAACTCTAAGGAAAGATCTTTTTCCTAATTAAGGACATGAGGATCCCAGGAATTGATGGGAATGCTGGGAACAGACATCACTGGCTCTGATTATGGGGAGGGATTAAAATCTATGGGTTCTCAGGCATGGGAGGAGCACAGAAGCAGCTGTGATGTGACTGATGGATATCGGGGTCTGAACAGTTGTTAAAGATCCACCTGGCTGCTCTCGGAGAGAGCAGGGTGAGGGGTTGCAGGAAGGCTTCTGCAGCTCCAGCAGCTGCCTCCACACACAAATCTCGTTCCCAGCAACAGATGGAGTTATGTAACACACAACTGGACTCGGGGACGAGCGTGATCTTGGTGGGGTTGCAAGTCCTGGGTTGAAGGCCCCTCTCCTGCAGAGAACTGCCTAGAGCACTGCATGTAGAGGCTTGTTTCTTTTGTAGTTTGAGGCTCTGTGATCAAGCGTCCTGATTGTAAGGCAGGCTTTGAACAGCAGGAGTGATTCTGGATGCAGTCCAAGCTCCTACCCAGCCTCCTTCAGCCACAGAAAGAGGCCCTTGCAGTTCCTCTGGCTTGTAACTAGATCCAGCAGAATAGAGGGGTGAATTAGCTCCCATGAGAACGTGTTTTAAAGAATGCCCAAACTGCTTCAGCACTTCTGAAATAGTTACCTATTGAGCAGTGCCTCTGAACTCAGCTGGGCTTGGAGCTTGGAGCGCTTACCTCCCGTGCCAGAGCTGGCTGTGTGCGGTGCTTCTTGGGTTTGCGTGTCCTCTCAGGGTTCCTTCGTGCTCGTGAAAGGATGGGCACGGTGTTAACAGCTGCTTGGGATCAGATGCCAGAGTTTTTGAGCAGATTGGAGGACAGGGCCGCTTGTGGCTGTGAGAACAGCAGGTCCGATGGCCTGAGAACTTGCAGCGTTGGAAAAGAAACTTTCAGCTGGTGTTGGACGAAAGAGTGGGCACTGCAAGAGCTGTGTTAGTTCAGATCCTGTCTGCCTGCCCGAGTATCCCAGTACTCTGCAACATCCAGCTGGTTCATTGCACTCAGTGCGATGGTGCAACCGACGGCTTGGTCACCGTGGCTCTGAGCTGGCTCGTGGGCTAAAACGTCTGAAAACAAAGGGAGTTTTGCCAGAGTATCCAAAGTGTTTGACTGACCCAGTTGCCCTTCCAGAAATACACGCAATAGATGTTTCTTTTAAGTGCTACAGCACTTGGAGCCCAGAGCCGTCACAGGCTTTCAAGCAGGAGACAGATTCCAAAAGCAGTTTCCAGTGCAAAGCAGCCAGAGCTCTTGTCTGGGAAGGGCTGGCAGTGCGAATCGCTGCGTGCTGTACCTGTCTGCTGCGCACCTAACGATGCCGCCTTCTTTTCTCTTTCAGTCCGACATGCAGAACTGGGAGGAGCAAAGCCAAGGTGCCATCTACACCGTGGAGTACGCCTGCAGGTACAGGAGACTCCTCCGAGCAGGAGGGTCAGATTTGCAGGAGCAAAGCAGAAGCTGCCTGCGCTTCCCTGAGGCCTCCCCGGTGTAAGCCATGGTTGGTGACGGTGTGAGGCTGCAAGGCTGTTCTCCCTGAACCACTGCCCTGAATCTTGGGGGCTTCACTGTGATGAGTGTGCCACCTCCTCCCCAGTTCCGTGCATGGTGCAGACCTGCTGATCTCATAGGAATGGTTGGACTCGATGATCCGGTGGGTCTCTTCCAACCTGGTGATTCTATGATTCTATAATCTCCTTCAGTAAACTTACCCACCAGCTAGAGTGTGAAGATGCATAAAGCTGAGGTTTCTTAACAGTCCTCTCTGTCAGGGAGCGTGTGCTCTAAGACCAGGGTGCCTTTGGAAACACTAACCAGTCTTCCATCTCCCTCCACCCCTCTCACTTCTTTCAGTGCCATAAAGAACATGACTGACAGCACCGTCTACTTCAAGAGCATTGACAGTCTGCTCAAACACGCCATAGCCCTGAAGGATCAGCTGAACGCTGCACAGGGACGCAGGTAGCAAGGGGTTACGACGCTGCCTCTTTATCTGAGTGACTGTACAGGCTTTCGGGACATGGAAGGTGGGAAGTGTCTCTGCCCATGGCAGGGGTGTTGGAACTGGATGATCTTTAAGGTGCCTTCCAACCCAAACCGTTCTTTGATTCTGTGTAATGCAGCCCAGTGTGAATATGCCAAGCATTTGTCTCAATTCTAGACTGTTATTTGAAGGAATGTGCTGCTTGCCTTCCAGTGATCTTCTGTCTTTGTTACTGGGAAGCAAATAATCTCGTTTTCAAAAGGGCAGCTGGAGAATAATTTATTTCCTCATTTTAAAAGGGCTGTTTGGTGGGTAAAACATGAAATCTTTGTGTTGATGGTATTTGAGATGATGCTGCTGAGATGGAGTAGGTGAGAGCCTGCGTTTGGTGCTGTTCTCTGTCATCTCTGTGGCTCTGTTTGAGCAGACTTCTGTAGAGGTAGGTGATGGTGGCAGGTGGAGCAGAATGATGAGGCAGTTTTGTATGTCTGCAACTGAATTGCAGCTACTAAAACACCTTCCAGCAGATCATTTCAGTCTAGTCTGTTTGTCTCTCCTGAGAATGGTATTGGTTTTGGGGTCTGACAGGGTGGGAGTGAGAAAACTCCCCAATGCCCATCCCTGATGAAACCACTGGAGCAAACAGAGAGCTGCAGAACGGCTCTGCCTTAGGCGGTTGTGGTTCAGGCTCTGCGATTTCCCAGTTGCCTGCGTGGCAGGGTCACACTGTGCAGCCCAGACCATTTTTAGTGGTTTTTGTGGTAAGGATTGCTGCCTTGACACCCATGGGGGCTGGTGTGTGTTGCTCCGTAGTCTGCATCGCGCACTGAAAGGTGTCCTTGTCTCTGCTGCTCTCCTGCTGCAAGCAGGGAGGTTTTATTGGAGGGAGGCCCTGGTTCTTTGCATTCTTACGGCTGCTGGTGCCCTGTCTGCCCCTCTGGGCATGACTGTCTCTTTCTTTTTACAGCACTGTTGCTCCACAAGCCAAGAATCCTCCAGCTAGTTCCTGATCTCAAAGACTGGCTGCCATCTGCTGCCTTCTCCAGCCCAGCTTTATGTTCTCCAACCACGAGGAGGAGTGAGAAACCGTTGGCTTAATCTCTGAAGCTGCACAGAGCTCTCTGCCTGCTGCTCTGTTCCTGGTGAGGTGCTGCACCTGAGCAGGCAAATCCTGCCACTGGGGCCAGGAACTACCTTTGCGGGGTGCTTTGGGGAGCAGTTGTGTCCCTTTCCAGAGCACTTCACAAAAGGGAAATGGGGTGGATTTATCCTTTCCAGTTCTTTTCCATGGCAGACTGCTACGAGGTGTTATTCTCTCTACCTCTTGGCCACAGAAATCTGTCAGAAAAACTAGGTCTTGCTTTCAGTGTTTTGTAGTCGGCTGTGTAAAGACGTAATGTGGGCACACTTCAGCTTTGTTCAGGAGGCATTCGGCGAGGAG
Organism: Phaenicophaeus curvirostris; assembly: GCF_032191515.1. Lineage (NCBI taxonomy): Eukaryota > Metazoa > Chordata > Aves > Cuculiformes > Cuculidae > Phaenicophaeus > Phaenicophaeus curvirostris. The sequence continues at coordinate 6,383,899 of NC_091419.1, read as the reverse complement.
AGCTATTCATGCGTGTGCCAGGGAGCTGCTGAATTTGGTTTTAGTGAGAACAATAATAAAAAGGAAAAACAAGAAAGTTCTAAGACCTTCCCCTGTGGCTCCCTCGGGCTGGGGGGTCTTGGAGCCCGCTGGCTCTGCGTGTTTCAAAGGGCATGGGGCAAAACAAAGACATGCAGAGTTGAAACCTTTTAAGTGGGGAAAAAAGAAACTGTCCTGTTCTTCAAAAAACAACAACAAAAAAAGGACTTTCTTCATCCCCTGGCAAGCAGTGGGAAGCAGAGCTGTGCACACGGCTTCGGAGATCACTTTAAATAGGATGTGACTTCAGTGTTAAATTCTCCTGGAACCAGCAGTTCTGTTCTGCTGAGGAATTTACCAAGGATGCAGGGATCAAAGCAGTGCTAGACTTCCCAAAGAAATAGTATTGTGCACAGGATGACAGGTATCTTCAGGATAATAGCATGGGAGGTGAGAGAGGATCTGAATTGGCGGCCTCCACTCCCCGAAATGCTTTACTGTTTGCTGAATGGTAAGGAATTGGGGAAGAACCAAGTGTGCTGCTTCCCTGGGCCTGGGCAGGGCTGGTGGAGCGTGGGGCTGTGAGCAACCAGCAAGGTGTCCGGTCACCACAGCGACAGAGTGAGTTGAACCTGCTTGTGTTTGATGGAAATAGCTGCCGCCTTTCCCTGTGCTTTCTGCCCCGCACACGGCAGAGGGCTGGGGTGCAAACCCTTCCCAGCCCTCACCCTGGACAATTGGCTCTTCTCCTGGGGACCTCTGTTTAGCTCTAGGAGATGCAAATCTTGGCTCTGGTGCCTGAAGCTCCCTTGGGATGAGATGAGGCAAAAAGGTCCCACTTCCCCTCACACCAGGGTTGAGTCCTTGCCCGAGGCTCCGGGTTTGCGTGCCAGCACGTTCCTCATCTCCTCCGTGACACCATTCCAGGGCTTTCCCTGTGCATGCAGCAGGGCTGACTCTGCCGACAGCGTCCGGTGTGTCCGGGGCAGGTTGTAGCTCTCCTTCTCGGAATGAAGCCCAGGGCTGCCTGAGGAAGTGAGGTTGCTGCTGGCTGGAGAGCCCAGCTGGGATTTGCGCTCCAGGAAAGGAGGGAAGGAAAATTCCCGGTGGATCTCGGGCCGGGGTGCAGCCACATTCTTGTTGTTCAGATCGCTGGTGGAGGATTCGCCGTGCTGGGCGGAGTCGTTCTCGTACAGGGTGTGAGAGACCTCAGAGCAGCTGCGGCGCGAAACCTGGGAAGCGCGTACCAGGGCGTGCGTCACCGTGATCAGCAGGACGATGACGCCGGAGGAGAGGATACAAGCGCTGGCAATGCCGGCTTCCAGTTCAAAGAGCAGCAGCATGTAGATAGCGAGAGCTGGAAGGAAAGCGCAGAAGAGCTTGAGGAGCCAGAAAGGCTAAAACGATGCAGCTGACCTGCAAAACCTTAGGCTCCGTGAGGGCTGGTCACTGAGAAGAGAAAGATTGTGCTATGGGAATGAGCTGGCAAAGCCGTTTGCAAAACAAACCCGATGCTGAAGTAGAACCTCAGCAGCTCATGAGCGCTCAGCAACCATCACAGGGTGTATGGGCTGGGCTGAAAATACACTTGCCTGTTAGGTAAACTGAGACCCCGCAGCAAAACAAGCCGATGGCAGCGTGGCGAACCATCCGGCTGTCCAGAAGGAACCAGTCTGCCCTGCAAAACAGGAGAAAACCCCAGGTCTGTATGATCTCCTGGCCCTGGTCTCAGCACAGCAAAAACACTGATGCTGTGGCCTGGCCCCTGCTGAGAAACTGAAACACTGGGTTTACATAGAGAACAGGTTCCAAGCCAGGTCACGAGCCCAAGGACCTCTGTGAGCTGGGGTTTTGACCAGGCTGCAGGGTTGCACAGCTCCGGGCTGCGTTGTTCCCACTCTGGAACAGGAGATTTTGAGATCACTTGAAATGTCAAACTTTTCCTCCCTGGTTCAAGCTGTGCAGATGGGGTAGAGAAATGGTTGGAGGCTTTTTGCTGCTGTTCAGCTGACCCTGAGAGCAAGCAGGGAATGAAACTGAGGCTGTCAAGCCCATCTCCCCCTAAAGAAAGAGTGACAGGTCAAGTGCTGGTGCGCTGAATTAAGCAAGGCTGGGTTCTCCACCCTTGGGATTGGATTTCTGTGCTCAGCTCGGATTGCAAGCCTTTTGTCTGGAAGGGGCTTGGTACTTGAATTGTTCTTAAAACACATGAAAAGACCAGCTCCTTTCCAGCAGGGCTTTTGTTTCCCATCCAACACCAACCCCTGCGCCTGCTGCCGGCGCTTTCCTCCGCCGAGGCACCCACAGCTCTGCCTGGGCACCTTCGGAGCCAGATTGACCTGGCAAATCTCAGTCCTCGCTGGATTTTGGAGGCAGCTGTCACCAGAGGATGCCTCCGCTAATTGGGAAGGTGGGATGTGGTTGTTAGGGAACGCAGCGCAGTGTGGCAGCCGGGTGCTGGGAAACTCGGGGGGCTGGCAGTGGGAGTGCTCAGAGAGATGCTGGGAAGATGCAAACTGTCCCTCAGAACAACAGGGGGTGCGCAGGGCACTGCTGGTCCTGCCACCCACCTCCAGAAGCCTCACAGAGCTCTTTGGAAACGTGCTCTGGCATGGAAGGACCAGCTGAAGAGGCAGCAGCACAACCGTCCTCCTGCCAGGACCAGCCGTCGTGTTGCTCCTCTGCGATGCCAGCTCCTTCCACCCCACAGGGTGAACTTAGCAGCCAAGGATGCTGTGTCCTGGCCCCCTCCCCTCCTCTGGGGCTTGTTGTAGCCCCTCAGCCGTTGCCGCCCGCGCGGGGAGTCCGCAGCCAAGCGCCGTTAATAGAGCCTGGACCTGCTCCCACTCCTCGCTGCTGGTGGGGAAGAGCAGCCGCTTTGTTTTATTAATTACCTGAGTCGGAGGGGGATTAGCGGGGAGGAGAAGGACTTTGTTTGGAGCTGGCTCGGACTATTGAGCACAGCGCTGAGAAGTGGAGTGGTAATTCAGTGTGACAGGCCCAACGTGGGAAAGGTCCCTGGGACGTGAGCGGGTCCCCTAATGAAACCGGCGCCCGGTGAGACCAGGCCAGCTCGGCCACGAAGAGACGGCGGCTAATGGCATCCCACATCGCTGGGGAGAGGGGCTGCGTCCTTCCAGCACCTCCTGCCCGAGACAGCCTGCAGAGAGCATCCCTGTGTCCTCAGAACCTGCCCTTCTCCTTCCGAAGACAAGTGTAACCCTCAGGTCACGTCTGGGGAAACTGAGGCACAGCCAGACTAAGTTATGTGCCTGAGGGACACCAACCCTGGCTGCCAACCCTACTAACACCTTGTATCACCGGCAGCAGAGCCCAGAGCAGCCTCTTGCTTTGCTGGGGCTCTGAAGAAGAGCACAGAAATATTATTTAAAACCAAATTGGGAACATCTCGCCCTGGTGAGACGAACCAGTGGGGTCTGCGGCGGTGCCAGTGATGGTTGCTCTGTCCTGTAAGTCCTTGAACAAGGTGCTGCTGCTGTTGGATGGGGGCTGAACCACGGCGGGGCCATGCTCCATCTCCCAACCTGTGACTTTGCATCCAGCTGCCTGATTAGCGCTGCTCCTGTTTCACCCTCGGGGTTCCAAAGTTGACCCTCACACCTTCCAAACGGTGTTTTACAGCCCGAATCAGTACCAGGTCATAGAATCACAGAATGGTTTGGGTTGGAAGGGACCTCAGAGCCCATCCAGTCCCACCCCTGCCATGGGCAGGGACACCTCCCACTGGATCAGGGGCTCCAAGCCCCATCCAGCCTGGCCTTGAACCCCTCCAGGGATGGGGCAGCCACCCCTGAACTGGGCAACCTGGGCCAGGGCCTCCCCACCCTCACAGCAAAATGTTTCTCCCCAAGATCTCATCTCAATCTCCCCTCTTTCAGCTCCAAACCATTCCCCCTCATCCTCTCCCTGATCAAGAGCCCCTCCCCAGCTTTCCTGGAGCCCCTTTCAGGACTGGAAGGTGCTCTAAGGTCTCCCCAAAGCCTTCTCTTCTCTGGATCTCAGACACATTTACAGCTGCGGGGGAATTTAGCGCTTTTAACAGTTTTCCAGCAGAAGCCGAGATCCCACCAGCAGCCAAGTTTGCTGCGGGAACATTGTGTTTCACAGAAATATTTTGCTCTCCTTCGTTAATGAGCACGCTCGGCCTCGGCTTCGGTTGGAAGATGCTGAGAGGAGACACTGCCGCTTGCTGGAGTCCCTCCAGCCGTCATGAAGCACTGATGGGTTTGTCTAATTAGTGACACAAGTAACTGTTGAAACATTATTATCTCCTTTAAATGGGTTTTGACTTCCTTAAGTCAGAGTGGTCCCAAAACGGTCCCATGAGCTGCCTTGAGGAACCTCCACGCACAGACCAGTTTCCACCAAAATGCCTTTAAATCTGATCATTTGGAAGCTGTTCTCCCCCTGCAGCTCCCCTCGCAGGGCAGTGCCTGGGGGGGCAGCAAAGCCCAGATCTTGGGGGGCAGGAGGGGTTGGCAGGGCTGCTGCCCCCTGAGTCCCCCCTGCACCCTCAAGCTTTGCTGCCCCCCAAGCTCTGCTGCCCCCTGAGTGCCCCCTGTGTACCCCCTGCACCCCCGAGCCCCCCTGCACCCCCAAGCTCTGCTGCACCCCAAGTCCCCCCTGCCCCCTGAGCCCCCCCTGCGCCCCCAAGTTCTGGAGCCTCCTGAGCTCCCCCTGCACCCCCAAGCTCTGCTGCACCTCAAGTCCCCTCTGCCCCCTGACGCCCCCCCTGTGCCCCCAAGCTCTGAAGCCTCCTGAGCTCCTCCAAGCTCTGCTGCCCCCCGAGCCCCCCTGCACCCCCAAGCTCTGCTGCCCCCAAGTACCCCCTGCACCCCTGAGTCCCCTTGCACCCCCAAACTCTGCTGCCCCCCAAGCCCTGCTGCACCCCAAGCTCTGAAGCCTCCTGAGCCCCCTTGCACCCCCAAACTCTGCTGCACCCCAAGCCCCCCCTGCACTCCCAAGCTCTGAAGCCTCCCGAACTCCCCCTGCACCCCCAAGCTCTGCTGCACCCCAAGCCCCCCCTGCACCCCCAGGCTCTGAAGCCTCCTGAACTCCCCCAAGCTCTGCTGCCCCCCAAGTACCCCTTGCACCCCGAGCCCCCCTGCACCCCCAAGCTCTGCTGCCCCCTGAGCTCTGCTACCCCCTGAGTACCCCCTGCACCCCTGAGCCCCCTGCACCCCCAAGCTCTGCTGCCCCCCAAGACCCCCCTGCACCCCCAAGCTCTGCTGCCCCCCAAGACCCCCCTGCACCCCCAAGCTCTGCTGCACCCGAAGCCCCACCTGCACCCCAAGCTCGGAAGCCTCCTGAGCTCCCCCTGCACCCCGAGCTCTGCTGCCCCCCAAGACCCCCCTGCACCCCCAAGCTCTGCTGCACCCCAAGCCCCCCCCGGCACCCCCAAGCTCTGAAGCCTCCTGAGCTCCCCCAAGCTCTGCTGCCCCCCAAGCCCCCCCTGCACCCCAAGCTCGGAAGCCTCCTGAGCTCCCCCTGCCCCCCCGAGCCCCGCTGCCCCCCAGCCCCCCCTGCCCCCGTTCCCTCGCCCCCCGCGCTCTCACCGGTGGGAGCCGGGCTGCCCCCGGCAGAGCTCGGTGCTCAGGTAGCCGTGGAGGAGGCAGAGCAGGAGGCAGCTCACGTTGAGCACCAGGCAGAGCGCGGCCAGCACGGCCGAGACCGGCAGCAGCGCGGCGGCCACCGGCTCGGGCAGCGCCCCGGGACCCCCCCCGGGACCGGGACCCCCCCCGGCACCCCCCCGGCCCGCCGGCAGCTGGAAGATGAGGCTGGAGGCGAGCAGGGACATGGCAGCGGCCAGAGTCCCGAACAGCAGCAGCACCCACAGAGCCCGCTGAGGGTAAGCGGGGGGCATGGCGGGGCCGGTACCGGGGACCCCGAGGGAAGCGGAGGGGAACGGGGCGAGGGGGGGATACCGGGGACCGGGAGGCACAGGGAGCCGGGATGCTCCGGGAGCCGGAGGGAAATGATGGGGATACGGGGTACCGGGAGGTACAGGGAGCCGGGATGCTCCGGGAACCGGGGGGGAATGAGGGGATACCGGGTACCGGGAGGCACAGGGAGCCGGGATGCTCCGGGAACCGGGGGGGAATGATGGGGATACCGGGTACCGGGAGGCACAGGGAGCCGGGATGCTCCAGGAGCCGGAGGGGAATGAGGGGATACCGGGTACCGGGAGGCACAGGGAGCCGGGATGCTCCGGGAACCGGGGGGGAATGATGGGGATACCGGGTACCGGGAGGCACAGGGAGCCGGGATGCTCCAGGAGCCGGAGGGGAATGATGGGGATACTGGGTACCGGGAGGCACAGGGAGCCGGGATGCTCCGGGAACCGGGGGGGAATGATGGGGATACGGGGTACCGGGAGATACAGGGAGCCGGGATGCTCCGGGAGCCGGAGGGGAATGAGGGGATACCGGGTACCGGGAACCGGAGGGGAATGGGGGGATACCGGGTACCGGGAGATACAGGGAGCCGGGATGCTCCGGGAGCCGGAGGGGAATGAGGGGATACCGGGTACCGGGAGGCACAGGGAGCCGGGGGGGAATGGGGGGATACCGGGTACCGGGAGGCACAGGGAGCCGGGGGGGAATGGGGGGATACCGGGTACCGGGAGGCACAGGGAGCCGGGATGCTCCGGGAAGCGGAGGGGCACGGGGCCGGCAGACCCCGCTCTGAGCCGCCGAAGCTGCGTTCGCTCCGATCCCGGGACGGGAACCGGGAACCGGCCCCGGTGCTGGAGCTGCGGCCCCGCCGGGATCGCTCCTCCTCCCGGGGCGGGACCGAGCCGGACCCCCGCGGGGCCCCCCGAGCCCCCGGAGGGGGGACGGGAACGGGAGGAGCGGGAGCGGGGGCTCTGGAGCCCCGTCGGGCTCGGGGGGACGGACAGAGGGACGGATGAGTGGATGGACAGAGGGACGGGAGGGTGGAGAGACAGAGGGATGGAAGGACAGAGGGACAGGTGCTTGGATAGAAGGACACACAGGTGGAGGCACAGAGGAAGGGGTGTGGGGACAGAGGGACATGTGGATGGACAGAGGGACATGTGGATGGACAGAGGGATGGGTGGAGGGACAGGCAGAGTGACAGAGGGATGGGTGTGTGGATGGACAGAGGGACGGGTGGATGGACAGAGGGATGGGCAGGTGGATGGAGAGAGGGATGGGTGGATGGAGAGAGGGAGAGGTGGATGGACAGAGGGACGGGTGGATGGACAGAGGGACGGGTGGATGGACAGAGGGATGGGCAGGTGGATGGACAGAGGGACGGGTGGATGGAGAGAGGGACGGGTGGAGGGACAGGCAGAGTGACAGAGGGATGGGCAGGTGGATGGACAGAGGGACGGGTGGATGGACAGAGGGATGGGCAGGTGGATGGACAGAGGGACGGGTGGATGGACAGAGGGACAGACAGGGTGACAGAGAGGCAGGCAGGTGGATGGACAGGTGGAAGGACAGACGGACAGACAGACAGGCCCTGCAGGTGCTCTGAGGGCGCATCCCGCTGCTCGCCGGGGTCAGCCCCAGCTTCCCTGCTCCTGGACAAACCCCGGGATCAACCCCAGAAACACAAACGCGGCCTCGCGTGGAGTGAGCGCAGGGGGGAGAGGGGTGAGAAGGGGGCACCCCCACGGCCTAATCCCTCTAATCCCTCTTCCCTGGGGAAAGAGCCGCGTTTGGTCTCCACCTGCCCTGGGAGCAGCATCCTCGCCAGGTCGGGGGAGCACCCAGAATGTTCTTGGTTTGGTGATTGATGGGAATGGTTGGACTTGATGATCTGGTGGGTCTTTTCCAACCTGGTGATCCTATGATTCCATGATTCTATGATTCTCAGTCCTGCAAGGCTGAGAAAGGACCCGCGAGGCGCTGCCCTCGGCCGCAGCCCCTGGGACCAGCACCAGTTTCCCGTGGCTTATAAATATCCTGGGAAGCAGAAGCGCCTTTTCCCTCGAGATCTGCCCTGCCAGTGGGTTCCCCCTGGGAATCTGAGGGGGACAAGAGGGGGATTAACTCAGGCAAATTCACTCTACAGGTCACCCGTTGCCTTGAGAAAAACCCCACGCCTTGGGAGCAGTGGGGAAACTGAGGCAGAGTTTCCCTACTCAAACCCAGACCTAATTTCCCTTGTGAATGAGACACTGGGACATCAGGATCTGGTATTTCCATGCTCATCCTGGGCCTCCTGCCATGCACGCCTGACGCTGCCTCCTCCATCCCGGTGTCCTCATCCCCTGGGCCCGTGCCTGGTGCCGCCTGCGGGATGTGGACGGGGTGACCTTTCCGTCTGGCGAGGGAGAGGCTGCTCCGGCCTCCCCGTCCCGCGTGGGTGGTTCCCGCTGGCACCCTCTGCTCCGGCCGGAGCCGCGCGGGACAGGGGCTATTTTGGAGGCTGGCGTGTTGGCCTTGGCAGGCAGCGCAGGTTTGGCTCCTGGATCCATTCCAGCCCCACTCACATTTTTGTCTGGAGAGGGGGATGACGCTCCCCGAGCCCGTGTCGCTGGCTCTCAGCCCAAAGTCCCCAAACCAGCTCCTGGTATGTTTGTGTCCCTGCTCTGTGTCCTCTGGGCTGCGTCATCGCCCAGAGCAGGGGTGGCTGCCCCATCCCTGGGGGTGTCCAAGGCCAGGTTGGATGGGGCTTGGAGCCCCTGATCCAGTGGGAGGTGTCCCTGCCCATGGCAGGGGGTGCAACTGGATGGGCTTGGGGGTCCCTTCCAACCCAACCCATCCCATGATTTAGGGTGCAAAGCACTGCAGATCTCAGCGTGGGGCACCGAGCAGCTTTGGCTCCCCCAAACCCCAGGATTTTGGGGTAGGAAGAGCCTCAAGAGGGAGCTCAAAGCTTTCAAGCTGCTCACCTGGAGCTTGCAGGGAGCAGCCAGGCAGAGCCCAGCCTGGGCACCCCCTGACCTGGGGGTCCGGGCTGCCCCTGTGCCCAAAGAGGGGGTTCAGCTGCTGCATCTGGAAGCGGCTTTAGCCCAGCTGAGCCCCTGGGCAGCCCGAGGCGAGGGGAAGGGGCAGCGGGACCCCAGCCTGGGAGGCAAAGAGCCACCCTGCGTGTCCCCAGACCCCAGCCAGGAGCAGCTGGACACTGTTAGAAAACTGAGATGTACTCCCACGCCTCCTCTCCCTCCCATTTTCTCTTCAGGATCAATTACGATTATGAGCAGGGCTAATTAACGGCGTGCTAATTGCACTCCGAAGCCCTCTCTAAATCATCAGCTTTAAAAGCAGCTCTAAGGAAGATGCCACGTCCTTTCTACCAGCACAGCCGGCGCTGAAAGCCTCATCCAGAGAGTCTCCTTCCCTCCAGCCCCTCTTCCCAAACCCACCAGGACCAGACCCTCACCACGAAGCATCTTGCTCCGAGCTGGTTTGCAGCGAGCCCGCGATAACCCCCTTCCCACCTGCTGCGTGGGCAGCTCCGATCACGCAGCGTAACGGGAGCGTGGGAATTGCATCCGTTCCCCCTCCCCGCTGTAAACACGGGTGCTCCCTCTGGGAACCCCACGGCGAGCGGCTCCCGGACACCCCTTCACCTCCCCACGGCGAGTGGGACCCCCGGCTTTGTCACAGAACCCCAGAATTGTTTGGTTGGGAAAGACCTTTGAGATCATCAAGTGGATTGATGGGAATGGTTGGACTCAATGATCCGGTGGGTCTCTTCCAGCTTGATGGTTCTATGATTCTATGAGTTCAGCCGTACCTGTCCAGCAATAAACCATCCCTGAGCACCTCATCTTCCAGCCTTTCAAACCCCTCCAAGGATGGGGACCCCACCACCTCCCCGGGCAGCCCCTTCCAGACCTCGACAGCCCTTTTGGTGAAGAAAGGGGTCACACAAGGACAGGAGGCAAGTGCGGGTGTCAATCAGCCTTCTCCAGGGCTGATTTTGGAGCCAGGTTTGGACCTGGATGCAGAGCCAGGGCTCAGCATCCTCCTCCCAGCTCAGGTTCTGCTCCCTCCAGCTGAAACGCGGACTCCCAGCTCCGCTGTGCCAGTTCCCCCCTTCAGATCCAGGCTCTGTCACCAGCATCTGCCTCCCTTTGCTCTGCAAAGTCCACTCTGGGTCACCTTCCTGAGCTTTGAGCTGCAGGATCCACCACCACCTGCATCCTGCGGTTTCCACTCGAGATGCTCCAGCGCAGAGTGAGTTTCTGCCACTGTCCCTGGGCTGGGAGTGGGGACACCTGTTTCCTTGTCACCCCATCTCTGAAGATTAAAGATAAAAATAAGAGAAAGGGTGTTTCCTTTTGGAGTTGCAAACCAGTGGCAGGGGTTTTGCACTGATGAGGGGTTTCAAGCTGATGCCTGCAGTGACCCCCCTAGTTCTGTCACCCCCCCAGTTCTGTCACCCCCCCCCAGTGCTGTCACCCCCCCCCACCCCGAGTGCTGCAGCCCGGGGGGCAGCGATGCTGGAGGGCTCCCCGTGATCCATCGTGGGCCAAACTCAGAGCTTGGCCCTAAACCAGCACCCAGAGCCCCTCCAGCTCAGCCCGAGCCTGAGCCCCCCCCCGGCGAGGACACAGCATCCCCCGAGCCTCACCTCAAACCCCCCCCCCTCCAAGTCTTCCCAGCTCCCCAAGTGCCCTCATCTTCACCTCATCCCAGCCTCAAGACCCCCTCAGCCCCCCAAGTCTTCCTAGCCTCACCCTAATCCCGGGCCCCCAAGTCCCCCCACCCTCACCCCATCCCACTCCCCCGCTCCGAGTACCCCACCTCAACACCCCCAGCCCTCCGAGAACCTCCAGCCTCACCCCCAGCCCAGCCCTCCAGACACCCCCAGGTCCCCTATTCCAGCCCCCAGGTTCCCCCAGTTCCCCTCCCCAGCCCCCCAGGCCCCCATTCCAGCTCCCGGGTCCCCCCCAGTTCCACTCCCCAGACCCCCAGGCCCCCATTCCAGCCCCCAGATCCCCCTAATTCCACTCCCCAGCCCCCCAGGTCCCCCCAGTTCCACTCCTCAGACCCCCAGGTCCCCCATTCCAGCCCCCAGATCCCCCTAGTTCCACTCCCTAGCCCCGCAGGTCCACTCCATTCCACTCCCCAGACCCCCAGGCCTCCATTCCAGCCTCCAGGCCCCCCCAGTTCCCCTCCCTAGCCCCCCAGGTCCCCCCTGTTCCACTCCCTAGCCCCCCACGTCCCCCACTGCAGCCCCCAGGTTCCCCCAGTTCCCCTCCCCAGCCCCCCACGTCCCCCATTCCAGCCTCCAGGTCCCCCCAGTTCCCCTCCCTAGCTCCCCACGTCCCCCATTCCAGCCTCCAGGTCCCCCCAGTTCCCCTCCCCAGCCCCCCACGTCCCCCATTCCAGCCTCCAGGTCCCCCTAATTCCACTCCCCAGCCCCCCAGGTCCCCCCACTTCCACTCCCCAGCGCCCCAGGTCCCCCCAGGTCCCCTCCCCAGCCCCCCAGGTCCCCCATTCCAGCCCCCAGATCCCCCCAGTTCCCCTCCCCAGCCCCCCATAAGCCCCCCCAATCTCCCACGCTCCCGCCCCCCTCTCCGGCAGGGGGCGTGGTTATGCAAATCTCCCCTCGCCGACGACCAATGGCGAGCGGGCCCGGCTGCTCTATGCAAATATCCTCGCGGCGGGGTGGGCGTGGCTACCCATATATGGTCACGCGGGGGCGTGGTTATGCAAATGAGACCGCGCGCCTCGGGTGGGCGACGCGCAGCGTGCGGCTCCGGGACCGCGAACCGGGACCGGGACCGGGACCGAGACCGGGACCAGCACCGGGGGCCGCTCCGGGGCCGAGCCGGCTCGGCTGCCGCGCGGGACCGACGGTACCGAGCCTGGGGGAGCCGCCGAGGAGGAAAACCCCTCACCCAGGTGCGTGTCCCGGGGTGGGATGCGGGGTAGAGCCGCGTGCCGGTGCCCCCGGGACCGGGATTGGGGGGGGTGGGGGGCGGCGGAGCTTCCCCCGCTCCCCGCACCCATCCGTCTGCCCCAGGCTCCTCCGTTTGTCCTGAGCGGGCTCCCCCCCGCCTTCTCCCGGCCGCCCCGTCGGGGCTCACGGGCTTGGGGAGCGGCACCGGGGGGCACCGGGGGGCACCGGGGGGGGGGAGATGTCCGGCGCCCCTCGGGCTGTCCCCGGCCGCGGCGGAGCCCCGTTCCCCCGCCCCGCCGTCTAGGGAGGGCGGGCTATAAAAAGCTTGCGGTTTGCGCCGGTTATTTTTACTCGTGTCTGTGCAGGGAGGAACCCAAACCCGGGTTTAACCCAAACGAGCAGCCTGGACGGCAGCCGCCCTGCCCCGGGATCCTCTGCCCCATCCTCCCCGTCGCCACTGAGTCCCCATCCCCAGGGCTTCTGCTCTTTTAGTGAGAGAAAGTTTCCCAGAGGTGCTGCCTCTGGAGATGGGGGTTTGCGGGTAACGGATCCACGTGGCAGGTGGGGTGAACTGGGCGGCAGGGACGGCGCTGGGGGGTGATGGGCTGTGTTCTCGGTCCATGAACATCCCTTGGGATCCCTCGAATCCTGGGGTCAGTTCTGGGCCCCTCACCACAAGAAGGATGTTGAGGCTCTGGAGCGAGTCCAGAGAAGAGCAACGAAGCTGGGGAAGGGGCTGGAGAAGAAGAGGAGCAGCTGAGAGAGCTGGGGGTGTTTAGCCTGGAGAAGAGGAGGCTGAGGGGAGACCTCATTGCTCTCTCCAACTCCCTGAAAGGAGGTTGTGGAGAGGAGGGAGCTGGGCTCTTCTCCCAAGGGACAGAGGACAGGACGAGAGGGAATGGCCTCAAGCTCCACCAGGGGAGGGTCAGGCTGGACATTGGGAACAAAATTTTCATGGAAGGGGTGATTGGTCCCTGTCCGAGGCTGCCCAGGGAGGGGGTTGAGTCCCCTTCCCTGGAGGGGTTTAAGGGACAGGTGGACGAGGTGCTGAGGGACATGGGTTAGTGATTGATGGGAATGGTTGGACTCGATGATTCGATGGGTCTTTTCCAACCTGGTGATTCTGTGATTCTACAAACACCCCTTGGGAGATCAGGTACTGAGGAGATGATGGGCTGTATCCTCCTAGTCCGTGCACATCCCTTGGGGCATCGGGTACCAGCTGGGAAAGGAGCGTGAGCGACCCATCCAGGGCCCTTTTCCATGTCCCTGGCTCCCAGCTGGACACATCACACACCAGTGACGTGCCAGGGAGACCCGTGCAGCTCAGGGATGGAGAAACTGGGATGCAGATACAGGCATCACGTTTGGTTTAGGATGTCAAACCTTGCTGCTCGCCTCCAAGCCCAGGGCACGGATGTACCCTAGTGCTAAGTGGGAAGAGAAAGTGGATTTGAGAAATTTTGCCTGGTGCGAGGGGACAGAGATTCATGCTCAAAACCCAGAGAAGCATCCCAGTGGCTCTGGGGGAATTAGTGTATTTAAGACCCTTGGATTTCCCTTTTCTTTACAAGAATCACAGCAGGATTGGCAGGAGCAGAGGAGATGTGTAAGCCACACAGCCCTGACACCACGGGGATGGGCTCAGGCTGGTCACCAGCAGCTTCTGGTCACCCACAGTGAACCATCCAGCTGCAAACCAGCATCGCTCCCCGTGTTAATGCCCAGTTATGGTGTGGGGCAGCCCAGCCCCATGGGATCAGCGTGTCCCGTGCCAGCAGCATGGCCAACACCGAGCAAAAAGAGGTGTCCTGGGCCCTGGACGGGGTCTGTGTGTCCGTCTGTTTTTCCAAGGAAAAGAGCTGCCTCATTTTGGGGGGGCTTTTCAATCCTTCCTCCTTCCACACAGTCATTTTGGAACCGAAAAGCCTCCACCCATGGCCGAGCTTCGCCCCACGGCAGCGCCGGGGGCTGGCAGGACTTTCGGTCTGCGTCACCCTCAGCAGGATGGAGCCGGGGCTGGATGGTGCTGGGGCTCCAAGATTTGGCTCTGGGTGGGGGGCACAGGACGATGCGATAACCAGGCCCTGCGATAGGGGTGGATAAATGATTTATAATTGCCCCAGGGGTGGTGCTGAGGTGATGCTTGTGAGATAGGGAAGGGGGTTAGAGGAGGTGAACCCCTTGTCCCCAGCGCTATTTCACGTTCTCGATGTGCCCACGCTCCCCAAGCTCTCCCAGAGCCCCGTTCCCTCTGGATTCTCCTTTCCCCTGCTTCCCAACAGGCTCCTCCTGCCTTCCCCTCTCCCCTTCCCGCACTGCCAGCCCTGCTCTGGTTTATACTGGTTAGTTGTTTAAACAACCTATAAAAAGCAGAAAGGCCCGTCAAGCCCCGGCAGAAACCCTGGTCAACTTTGACTTTTCGCAGTGCCGGGCTCGGGATGCTGCTCGCACCGCACGGCCCCAGCGCTGCCGCTCCCCGGGGACCCGTGAGAGCCAGAGCCACGTCCCATCCAGGACCAGGGAAGGATGCAACCCACGAGGGTCCCAGCGCCGCGAGTCCATGGGCGGCTGGTCCATAAAACCCTGTTCCAAGCCCCTTTCCCTCCCAGCATCTGGCCTGGCCCCCTGGGATTCCCACTGCTCCTGGCTCAGATTTTCCTCTCCCAGCCAAGCTCACTCCTTCTCCCTATAAAACATGGGATGGAAACTCTTTCTCTTACTTTTAATCATGATTTTTTCTCCAACAAAACACTTTTTGCAAGCCGACGAATGCCAACTGTGGGCACGGGCTGGCTGATTCCTTCCCCTCTCCTCCCCATTTCTCCCCGCAGCTTTCAGATTGGCAACAAAATCCCCACAATTCAGTGAAAACGCCCTTTTTATCCCCAATTTCTCCATCGATGTTGGTTTGTCCCATGGAGATGGGAGAGGTGGGAAGATGAAATGCTGGGGAGCTCAGAGACCTTGACCTGGGGTTTTGAGGGAAGCCCCCGAGCCCCCGGGGTCCAGGCGCTCCCCTAATAACCCCGTGGCTTTGACTTTAGGATGAACTTGGTGGATTTAACATCTCTAGGATCATCTAGGGATGGAGAAGGATGTGAAGGTGTTAAAGGCAGCACCGCGCTGAGCATCCCACACGGTGCCAGGGCTGCAGCCCATGGAAAAACACGTTGCTCTCCAGGGGTTCGCTTGGTTTCAACGCGCTAATTAGGAGCCGGGATAGGAAGTTTACGCGCTCCGGCGTGATGCAAATGACCCCGAAAGATGTACAGGATCCGGGGAGCGAGTTATAAACCTCGTGGCAGCCCAGGGGTCGGGGTGACACCTCGCTGCTGCTGCTGGTGAGGGGACGGTGGGACCAGGGGTGTGGATGGGAGCCGGCTGCGTGCGAGAGAGCAGAGAGCCCGGGCTAAAGATAAGCGCGCGTGGGAGGGAGCGGAGGCCGGCGGGATGCCAGGCAGCGCGGGAGCCTCTGCCCGGGGAAAAGCGTCTCCTCTCTGAAAGGTTTAGAGGGCTCGAGAGCTTTGCTTGGGCTGGGTTTGGTTGGTCTGGTTCATAATGACGATGCTGAAGGGTTCTTCGTCCCCAAACGAGTCCCCGTCGCGGTAACGAGGAGCTGTTTGCGCAAGGTGGGACCTGGTGGAGGTGGAAATGAGAGGCTGTGGGTTTCTCCAGGGCACCCCAACTCTCTTCTCTCCTGCTCGGGGGTCCCTGGCCATGAGCCCTCACTGGCTGCCCCCACGATGCTGTCCCAGCCCGCAGGGACGAGGCTGGGAGATGCCACCAAGCTGGATCGTGGGATGGAGGTGGCAGTGCCAGGCAGAGCTGCCCTGTCGTGCCTGTCCCTGCCAGCTGCGATTGTCACCTGCAGCTGCAACGCTGCTCAGCGCCCAGCACAGCAGCTAAAACCCAGAGTGAAAGTCCCCCCTCCCAGCCCTTAATACCCACCCCGGGGGAACCGAGTTGCTCTGCGGTGGCTGAGGTACCAGGACGTGTGCAGACAGCGAGCTGTGACACCTTGTACCCCGCTCCCCAGCCCTGTGCCCCTCCTAGGATGCTTTGGGTTTGGAGGGACCTTGAAAGGTCATCGAATCCTGCTGCTCTAAGGAAGCAGGGACAGCTTTAACCGGATCAGGTTGCTCAGAGCCTCATCCAACCTGGCCTTGAAGACCCTCCTGCAAGACCCCGTCCCCGTGGGTCCCGCGTGGCCGCGATGGCCAAGGCGATGCCCCAGGAGGAACAGGGCCCTAACGAGCTGCGTGAGGAGGTGGCTGATGAAACCTCCCCTCGTGTTGCACGAGGCCTCAGACAGTGCCCAGCTCAGCCTGCGGCACGCGTGCCATGAGCCTGGCTGCAGCGGGTCCCCATCCCTCCTGGCCCAACGATGCTGCTGCTGCCTCTTGCCTCCCACCCCCACCCATTATTCTGGGCTGGGACCCCTACAGCATCACCCTGTGGGTGCTGGTACCCCCACCCCGTACCCCCTCAGCATCTCCCCATGGGTGCTTGGATCCCCGCAGCATCACCCCCAGGGTGCCAATACCCCTCCAGGACCACCACAGCATCGCCCTGTGGGTGCTGCTACCCACCCTGGGACCTCCACAGCGTCATCCTGAGTGCTGGTACCCCGAGGACCCCCCCCACAACCTCACTCTGTGGGTGCTGGGACACACCTGCACCCCCGTAGCATCACCCCATGGGTGCCAGTACCCAAGTGGGACCCCCATAGCTTTGGTTTACGGGTGCTGGGACCCCCCAGGGTCCCCCCAGGGCTCCCTACCTGGGCAGGTACAGCTGTTCCAGGGCTCAGAGCTGTGCTGGCACCCAGGGGTGGCTGCTGTCCCCTGTCCCCTGCCCTGGAGCAGCACAGAGCAAGGGGACGTGGCCAGGCTTTGGGGCAGGCTGAGGCCAGGAAGGGACTTGCAGGACCAACATAAAGACCATCTTCTTCAGTGCTTCCCCTGCTGGGGTGCTAGAGCAGGGAATTGGGGTGCCACAGCATCCCAGGAGTTTTGGGTGCTGGCTCCAGCCAAGGGGGCCCTTGGAAAGGTGTCGTGTCCCCTCTGCAGGGGAAGGGGCCACATCCTTCCATCCCCAGCACTTCAGAGCCTTTTTAAATCCCTCTGGGATGAGGCTGTGGGGGGCTCTGGGGGTACCAACACCCACAGGACGATGCTGCAGGTGTCCTCGATGGGCACCGAGTCCCTGCATCCCTGCACAGCTTCAGGATGCTGGACACCCCTCTGCACCCCTGAAGAGCATCCCCTGAGCTAACCGAGCCAAACCCAGCTGCGAGCTGCACCCCAGCAGGGAACAGCCCCTGTTTCTGCCCCCCAAACTAAAGATCGTGGGGTGGGGATGGGCAAGGGAGCCCTGACCATGTACCTGGGAGCGCTCAGCCCCAGTGCTGCTCTGCAAGTGTTGGCGCTGGAACAGGCGCAGAAATCGTTGGGAAAATCCTCTGTCGTTTCACCAGGGAACCTCGTTGGCTTTTTCCGGCGGGGCTGGGGGGCTCTCGGCACCCTCCGTACCTTGGTGTCGTGCGTGGGCCCCGGGACACAGGGTGGCAGTGGGGCCGTGGGAACGGCAGCGCGATTTCCTTCCATAAATTAAAATTAGTTTTGATCCGCTAAATATAGCAGCTGAGCAAGATGGCAAATGGCAACGCGCTTGAGAGGGGGAAGCGGGACGAGCTGGGGCATCGGCTGGGCTGGCCCAGGCCCCATCCTGCACCCTGGGGCGCGTCCCTGCGATGGGGGAGCTGCTGGCTGGGCTCAGGGGGATTTGGGGTCCCTGCTGGCCCCTGGGAGTCGCAGCACGGAGCTCCCAGCCCCGCTGGCCCCCCAGCTCAGCTGTTGCCTCATAGCCATGGCCAGGGGACCAAGCTGGGCTGGGTCCGTATCCAAATTTAATAGTGATGCTGGGCGCAAGGGTCCTGTTGGGAGCATCTTGATGGCTCCACACGGGGTGCGGTGGCACCAGAGCATCCCAGAGGGGGTTCGGGGATAGGAAAAGGAGCGAGGATTGCATCCCTGAGGCAGCAGGGGGATATGGTGGCGGGGGTGTCACAGCCCCGTGTTGTCTGCGATGGGTGCTGCTCCCTGCGACCGGGATGGGGTGCAAGGTCCCCTGACCCCTCACCCTTCCCACATGGGCTCAAAGAGGTGGGTGGTTTCGCTTTGCTGTCTCCTCCTGCAGCCACTTCCTGACCTGCGAATGACAGGGGGTCAGATTTAGTCTGTTGGCGTCAGAAAAAAAAAAAAAAGAAGAAAAACAAGAAAAAGAAATAATAAAGAAAAAAAAAATAACCTTGAACTTAAAACCAGCCCTTCTGTTGTACAGACCCTCCCCGCAGCAGCCTGACCGCCCTTATAACCACCCTCCGTGTCCGAAGAGCCGGCGTCGAGCAGCATCAGCGCGCGGGGCAGGGTCAGAGCAGCCCTGGAGGCTTCAGGCAGGTGGTTGGGGATGCAAAGACCGATTCCATACTCCTAGTGATGGACCCAGGGCGGTGGAGCCCACTGGGCAGAGCAAAGGGGATTTTTTCCCTCTACCCCAGCAAAATTTCCCATTTTTCACTTCGCCACCATCTTTGCTGACCAAAAAACTGCCGAAACTTCCTCTGAAAAGTTTTTTTTTTTTTTTTAGCAAAGTTTATTTTGCTGAAGAGGAGGCGCACGCAGTGCTGGGGGGTGGATGCTCGCTCGGCTGCGGGAGCTCAGGGGCTTCTCGCTCTCTTCCAGCCGCGTCTGGAGCGTAGGAGGCAAAAATGGGCAGGAAAAAAATCCAGATCAGCCGAATACTGGATCAGCGCAACCGACAGGTAGGAGCTGCCTGGGGATGAAGGGGATGGGGAGCCACGAGGCAGAGCCGCTCTGCTTCCATCTTCCCGTCTTCCTTGGGCTGTTGGGGCCCCAGGAGGAGGGTTTGGGGCTGTATCCAAGGTTTGTTGGGTGCGGCATCCCATCCCCTTCCCTGGACCGCAGGTGACCTTCACCAAGCGGAAATTCGGGCTGATGAAGAAGGCGTACGAGCTGAGCGTCCTGTGCGACTGCGAGATCGCCCTCATCATCTTCAACAGCACCAACCGCCTCTTCCAGTACGCCAGCACCGACATGGACAGGGTGCTGCTCAAGTACACGGAGTACAGCGAACCCCACGAGAGCCGCACCAACTCCGACATCCTCGAGGTAGCGGCGGGGGACGAGCCGGGGGGCCGGGACGGGCGCGGGACCCCCCTCACCGCCCCGCTCCCCGCAGACGCTGAAGCGCAAGGGGCTGGGGCTGGAGAGCCATGAGCTGGAGCTGGATGAGGGCTCGGACCCCGGCGAGAAGGTGCGAAGGCTGAGCGAGGGGATGGACCTGTCGGTGGCACGACCCAGGTTTTGCGTGAGTCGCTGCCGCCCCGCGGAGCAAGGAGTCCCGAAGGGTCCCTGTCCCCTCCCTGCCCCTCAGCCTCGCTTCGCCCCGCAGAGCCTGGCTCCGCTGCCCGAGTCCGCCTACGGCAGCGCCTCACCGGCCGCCGACGCATCCCTGGGTGGCACCAGCGGTTCCCCACAGGGCCAGGGTCACCTACCCGCCTTCAAACAAGCAGCGCCGAAGCCACCGGGACGCTCGCCGGGGCCGCTGCCCCCAGGTAGGCTCAGCCCCATCCTCCAGGGGTGCCACGGGGAGCCGGCATCTCCACCGCGGAGAAGGTCCCCACCACGGGGACCCAGCCCCATCGGCCTGGCGGGGATTTTTCCGGCTGGGCCCACATGCAAAGCTCCTCTCGAAGCATCTCCTGGGGACGTAGCGGGAGCGGGGCCGGGGCGAGCGCGTGGGCAGGTAGCGCCGCTGCAGCTGTGGAAACACCGGCCCCTGCCTCCATCCAGCTGCTTCCTGCGCCCTGACGGCACCCTGGGCATCCCGTGCCCGCGGCTCGGGGCGGTGACGGGGACACGGGTGCATCCAGAGCCACGCGGCCGAAAAGCAGCTGGAAAAAGAGTTTCTGGGCTTTGACCGGTGGAAACCACACGGTTGGGTGGGAGATGCCATGGTGGTGGTTGGGTAGGAGTTGCCATGGTGGTTCTGGGTGATATTCCCGGTGCCGGATGCGGAGGGATGGATGCGTCTCCTCGGATGAGGTCCCAGGTAGGCTGGATGTCCCCGCCGGAGGTCCCAGCCGCTCTGGGGCTGGGGGGCTCGCCAGGACAGGGTCCAGCTGGAGAGGTTTGCAGGCTGCTGGCCGCGGCGCCGGGTCCGAGCGCTGCCTTCGTGCAGCGTTTCCGCTCGCAGCGTGCAGCCGCAGCCCAGGTGCGCCCGCGGCCTCGCGCAGGAAGTGGGTTTGCCGGAACGCGGCACCACGCGGGCACGCACAGCTGCTCGCGGCCACGAGGCCACCGGGGACACGGCCATGAGCATCCCCGTGAGGACGCTGCTTCCCTCCCTGCCAGCCCGGGCATCCCCCCATCCCTCTGTCCATCCAGGTATGGGCTACCCGCTCTTCCCCACGAGCAGCCTCAACAGAGCCTTGGCCACCAAGACTCCGCCACCGCTGTACCTCGGGGCCGAGGGCCGGCGCGGCGATGCCCACGGCAGCTTGGGGAGCAGCCGGAGCGGCGGCAGCTCGGCGGTGAGTGGCACTGAGGTGACACCAAGCCCACAGCCCCCCCAGCCTGGGCTGGCATGCCTGCAGCCCCCCAGCTCTGCAGCCTCCTGCCCCCAGGCTGGGCTGGCCGCGGGTCCCCGGGGTGGCCGTGGTGTCCCAGGGACCCCTTGGCCGTGGGGTTCCCTTGGGGTCGGTGCCAGCAGGATGCTTGGTGGCCTTGAGCACCCACTGGGGGGACAGCAGGGCAGGCGGTGAGGGGTCCCCCCAGCTCACTGCAGCCAGGTCACCATGCCCGGTGCCCCATGGGTGCCCCCTCCCCAAATTCAGCAAGGAGCTGCTCCGATCCTCTTCCTGAGCCCCACAGCCGGGCTTTTTGGGGCGCATGGGAAGGGGCTGGGGGGAGAAGAGGTGTTATGCCTCCCCCAGCCAGGCATGAAGCCTGAGAGGGGGCACCCCGCTTTCCCCCAGCGGCCGCTGTACCCCGCTCTGCAGACCCTCAGCCCTGTGCTCAGCCCCGGCAGCTCCGGTGTCCCGAGCCACAGCCTCGCCGGGTTCCCCTTCCTCGCCCCAGCCCAAGCGGGTAAGTCCTGGCTCCTGGACAGGGCAGCTTCCCCCTGGCTGTGGATTCTCCCCCCGACCCCATCCCCAGCTCCTGCTCACTCGTGGCCTCCTGCTCAGCAGAGTTTGGGACTGGCGAGGCCCCACAGCCCCCTGGATTCCTGCAGCCCAGCCCCACGGGCTGGCAGCACCCGCGGGACGTGGCCGCGCTGGGGTAAGGATGGGGGGACGCACATGGGGTGGGGGGGACACACATGGAGTTGGGGGGGGAAGCGTGGGGTGGGGATGAACCTGTTCATGGGGAGCTGCTTACACCTCCCAGCACCCGAGGTGCAGCCCCTCCACCTGCCGTGCTGGGCTCTGTCCAGCTTCACCCCAAAACTGGGGTGCATGGGGACCCCCCCCTGTGTTTGTGGAGCCGATTTCCCCAGGGGATCTGGTCCCAGTCTCCCCCCCAGTCACACACCGGGCTCCCAGTAGCCAGGTGGGCAATAGCCCAGTGCCCAGCTGGGTCAGAGCTGGCGCGTGAGACGAGTTGGGGGGGGTCTCAGCCCCTCTAGGGGGGAAAAGCGGGGGCGATCTCAGCCTCCCCCCACCTCAGCACCTCAGCAAGGGGTGCAGGGAGACCCAGCCCCACTCGTCCTCCCCTCTTCCCCCAGAGTCAGCAGCCGGATTGTCCCCACGGAAGAGCCGCCCGCGGCCCCTGGCACCTCTCCGCAGCACCAACCCGTCAGCATCAAGTCGGAGCGGGTCTCCCCGGGGCTCGGCTGCCCCCCGGGCACCCCCCAGCCCCCCCTGGCCTCCCGAGGCCCCGGGGACCTCCAGCCGCGGGACGACTACACCAAGGGGTACCCCTACCCGCCGGGACCCCCCCGGCCGCTGGCAGAGGAGCAGCGAGCGCCCGCGCCCCCGCGACGGGCACAGCCCGCGGACGCTTGGCACAGATAGCGAGGCCGAGGGGGTGCGGGGCAGGGGGGGCTGAGCCTGGGGGAGCAGCCCCCCCGCTTCACCCCCATCCTCCAACCCCTGCAAACCCCCCCATGAGCCCTTCGAAACGCTGCCGGGGGGAAATCATCGACGCTGCAGCGCTTCCCATGGGGTCCCGGTCCCCAAATCTGGGGCTGCAAGCCCCCTCCTCACCCCACTGCCTCTGCCAGCCCCCCCCATCCCTGCAGCTCAGCCCCCCCAGACCCTCTGCGATGCCGGGACCCCACGGTTGGACTCGATGATCCGGTGGGTCTCTTCCAACCTGGTTATTCTATGATTCTATGGTTGAGGGGCGCTGCCCCAGCCCGCTGTCCGGTGCCGGACACTGTACGTCCACGTCCGTTTGTCCGCGTCCCAGCGTGTCCCCAGGCCGCTGGGAATGACTGGGACGTGCCACGGGGTGGCAGCAGGACTGAGCACCAGCTCCAGCTCCAACCCTGAGCAGCCCCAGCCCAATCCTGCACCCAGCTGGGGTGCAGCCGGCGTCCCACAGCGGGATGGATGGAGGAAAGCAGAGAGAGAGGGCAGTGGGGGCTGCTCCCCCAGCCCGGGGGCTCTTTTCTATTTATTATCTTCTCACCAATAAAGAGCTGGGGGTGTCGGGGTGCCTGGCGTGAGATTTTTTGGGGTTGGGCAGCACTGCTCGGCGTGGCTAACGAGCGGCAGGTCATTCATGGCCCCAAGGGGACGAGCAGCCCACGGCCTGACCCCCTTCAGCCCCATTGCCCACGTGCCCCCAGCTCAAAGCCACCTCTCCAGGGTCCCCGACCAAGCAATGTGGGTGACAACCAGCCCCCTCCCAGCTCTGGGCAGGTCCCTGGGGCCCAACTGTGCTGCCCCCACCCCTCAATTCCTTGGGAGACCTCAAAAAAGCTGCTCATGTGGTTCCAACACCACAGCCTGGCTCTGGGAGGAGGTGGGAAGAGGGAAAAAACCCTTCCGTGCCCTTAAGATCGGCACCATTGGGGCGAGTGGAGGGTTAAGGGATGGGGGATGGGACAGGCCCAGCTGAGCTCCATCTCTTATAGCTCAGGGCTGGGGGGTTTGCTTCTCCTGGGGGTGGAGGAGCATCTCCTGGTCATGGTGGAGCATCTCCTGGTCATGGTCATGGTCATGGTCATGGTCATCACCATCACGCTGCAGAGAGGTGAGTGAGGAGGAGGGACCGTTACCCATTGTCCTCAGGTTTTGGGGGGCTGTTGGCTCCCCCCAGCACCGCTTGGGCCCCCCACAGGTTGGGGATCAAGCAGACATGCGGGTTCCTCCACACCAGCCTCTCGCCGAGCTCCTTCCAGCGGGGGGATTAGTGGTGGCCGAGGCCCGGGATTAAAACCTGGGCGGGAGATTAATCCTGGGAAGAGTTTGCCCTGTTTAACCGAACCCGGCAAGGGACATAAATACCAGCTGGGATTAGGGGCTCCGTGAGCCCAGGGCTGGATTGGGCTCAGCTCAAGCCCCCACGGCCGGTGGGTCCCCTCGTGGGTCACCTCTGGGGTGGGGAAGGGGCTTTGCTGTGCGGGGAGGAGGCGAGACACCCCGGGAAAGCGTGGGGGCTGGGGTAAGAGGCGCTGATTGAATAGCGATGACTGCATGATTTATGGTTTGCATTATTGCACGGCTCATTTGAATATATGCTAATAAGGCTTTTTTCTCTCCTGGTTTTGTTTGTAAGATTTAGATTCGCTATGGCAACCCGCTGGCATGGAAGGAGCGCCGGGAAATGTCGGGGTGAGGGGAGCCCCAGGGAGGGGCTGGGGGCTGCTTGGGGGGGGATTCATCGCATCCCACCGTGGGGACACGAGAGCGGCCGGAGGGACGCGAAGGGCAGCGGCCGGAGAGCCAGGAGCTGACCGGAGCCTCGCACCCCTGGCTACCTGCAGGTCCAGTAACGCCCTGTGGTGACAGGTCCTAAACTGGGGGGTGGGGGGTGCCCTGGGATGCCCCCCAGACTGGTTTTGGTCCTGCAGAGAGGCCCCAGTCGCCCTCCGTCCCCAACCTGGTGCCCCTGCCTGCCCTCCGAGCAGGGTGGAGAGGGGTTCAGGGTGGTGAGGGTGGTGGGACACCCCCTTGCGCTGGACCCAGAGGTGACCCCCAGGGCCCCCAGTTTGGTTGGGGGGGCGATGATGCTCGGGGTGACACCGGGAAGAGGCAAAGCACCCGCCTTGGCTCTGAATCCCCCACCCACCCACCCATCCTACGGGGCCCTGGTCTGCGCTGGAGGGGTCTGGGCCACCTCCCCACCTTTTTACCTCCACGTCCCCTTCCCAGCTGACTGGGGAGCTGCCCCAGTAAAGCCCAGTTACCTGTAGGCCCCGTGCGGAGGGGGGCTGTGTCGCTCCTGGGGGGCTGCGGAGCTGCTGGGGCTTTGTCTTTGTGGTGCTGGCACCTCTCTGCTTGGGGGTGGGGGGGTCTGTGCTGTCGGGGCTCTGCACCCCGACTTGGGGGGCTGTGGACCTTGCAGTCGGGGTGCTCCCTTGAAAAGGCGGCTGGGTTGGATTTGGAGGGGGGGGGGAGCAGCCCCGTCTCGTTGGACCCCAGCGCAGGGGATGGGGGGTGATGGTTTGTGTCCCTCGAGGTGGTGATGGGGACACCCTAGGTGGGGAGGGGGGCACCCCAGGTGGGGATAGGGACCCCCTCGCCGCCCCCACCCCCCCCCCATCCCATCCCGGGATGCGGTAACGGGGGGGCGAGGGGGCTCTGCCGGGGCTGGGGGCTGCCTGACCCCGACGGGACGGGCTGCCCCCCCCACAACCGGAGACCGTTCCCGGTTTACCGGCAGCCGTTTCACACGTTATAACGGGGCAGGAACAAACCCGGGGCCATGAGGACCCTGCCCCGAGGGGATGGGGGGTGCTCAGCCCCTCCTCTCCCCCCCCAAAACCGGGGCCAAGCCGGGTCCCGGTCCCCCTCCTCCCCCCCCCCCCCCCCCCCCCAAACCCCACTTTGTTGTTTTGCAAAACCCCTGAAATATTCATGGCGCTGCGCTAGCGCTTCTTAATGAATTTTTGATCAAAACCCTTATCGGGGAGCCAAAACGCTGCGTCCCGCCCCCACAAAATCCCCCTCCCGTCGGGATGGGGAGCGGGGTACTGGGTACCGGGGGGGCTGGGGGGAGCCGGTCCCGGGTAGCCCCGGGGGTCGCCCCCCGCTGCCAAGAACGGTTATTCGGGGGGGTCTGGAAGGATTTGGGGAGATCCAGGTTCCTGCTGCCCCCCCCTCCCCCCCCCGGGCCGGACCGAGCCCCGTGAAGCCCCGGTTGGACGGGACGGGTGATGGGCGAGCGGGGGCAGAGCATCCCGGGTCCCCCCACCCCAGCGGGGAGAAATATTCGTTGAATGGAAAATGCATAAGAGAAGCTCATTAGGGGAGAGGGCGGAGCCGGCGGCCCCCCCCCCCCCATCCCCTCAGACCCCCCGATATCGCCCGGGGAAGGGGGGGAACCGGGCACCGACCCGCATCCCGATCGCTCCGGTGGCCGCAGCTCGTTCTGGTCCCTCTCCAGGGCTCGGGGGTTGGGGAGAGAGGGATGTGCTGCCCCCCCCCTTGCCCCCCCCCACCCCCCCACCCCTTGAATTTGGGATCAAACCCCTCCGAGCGCTGCGCGGAGCCTCCGCTTATTTAACGCGCATAGAAAATCGCGGCGCAGCGGAGCTGGGGGGGGCGGGGGGGGCCCCAATCCCGGTCGGTTTGGAGGCGTTAACACCCGGGGAGGGGGGTTAATTAAAAAAACAGACGATTTTTGCTTCATTTCCTTAAAATAAGCCGGGATGAGAGGTGACCCTTCTCTCCAGCAGCATCCTCTGCCCCTGGGGGGGGGGGGGGGTAAAGCAGGAGAGACACCCCCAGCCCCCCCATCGCTCCCCATGGGGTGCCCTGACTTCTAGGGGGGGGGATCCAGATCCAGCCCCCCCCTCCCTTGCCGCATCCGCGGGGTCACCGATGATTATTATATATATTTTTTTTTTTTAAATAATAAAATGCCCGTTATTTTTAGGTTCTGCTGGCGGAGCCGCCCCCGCGCCCCCCCCCTCAGTCCGGTGCATCCCCCCCAGCGCAGGGCTAACCTCTCCTCCTCCCGACGTGAGGACGTCACGCCTTACGTAGTAAAATATGGAGAAAGCAGGGGAAAAAAAAAAAAAAAAAAAAGAGCATTTTTCCCCTCCTATCTCCATTTCCAAAAGGGACAAAATGGATGTTTGGGTGGAATCGGCGCCCCCCTCCCCAGAAGAGGCGGCGGGTCGGGGGGTGCCCGGGGCTGGGGGCTCCCGGGGTTAAAGCCCCCCGGTAGCCGGTCTGGGTTTAACCCCACGTCAAGGCAACGTGAGCGCGGGGGTTTCTCCGCTTCCCCGCGGCTCCCGCCGGGGTTTTCTCCGGGAGCCGCGGCTGCATCGCTCGGATCTCTCCGGGATCCCCCGGTTAGCGGGTCCCCCCCGAGCCCCGGCGGCTGCCGGTGTCCCGGTGGCTCTCGCTAAGTCACTAACGGACGCAGAATATGCGGAGGGAGGTAAATAACAACCCCCCTCCCCTTTTATTTTGTCTCTTTCCCCACCCCCCCCTTCCCTTGCCCCGCATCGAACTCCCCGGTGCCTCCCGTCGGGGGGACCGGGACCGGCCCCGCCGCCCCTCCCGCTGCTCCCAACTTGCTGGGACTCTTCGAGGGGGCCCCCCCGACTCCCCCGCTTCGGTTGGATTTATTTAGGGGGGGGTTGTGGGGTGTTTCTTGCCTCCTCCCCCCCTCTCCATCACCCCATCTCTCCTGGATTCCAGGCTGCGGGTCCGGCCCCCGGGGGGAGGGATGGGGTGGGGGTGGGGGGGGTGAGGTGGGGAAAAAAGGGGGGGTTGGGGGGGGCTGGGGGGTGGGAAGCTGCCCTCCCTCCGGCTCCCGCAGCGCCGGGAACAATGGCCACGGGCTCCGTGGGGACAATGCCCGGCGGGGCCGAGCTGCTTGGGTTGCAGGACACGTTCAGCCATCGCCTCGACCCCCCCCACCCCACCCCCCCCTCGATCCCCCCGGGGCACGAACCCCCCGGGAAAAACAAAAACGCGTGGCCAGGGGTGGGAAGTAGGCACCAAACTTAGAGAAAACTCTCCCTCCCCCCATCCCATCCCGGCGCCTCGCTGCGTCCCATCCCAGTTTTGGGGGTCCCGGGATGAAGGGGGGGGTCCCTTTTCATCCCTCCCGACTCTTCCCTCAAACTCTACCGGGGGCTCAACAGGTACCGGGCAGCCCCCAGGTGCGTTTCTTCCCGTGTCTCTCCGTTTCCACACCTCCCACCTCTTTAACTCTCCCCATTCCCCCCCCCTCCCTCCCTCAACACCTCCTCCTCTTCCCAACCGCCCCCCCTTTCCCTGCACCCCTCCCCTCCATCCCCTCATTATTCCCGTTATCCCAAAGCAGCCTCCGTGCCCAAAGAGGCAAACAGAGCGCGATTGTTCCGAGCCTGGGAACGCGGGGAGGGGGGCGAGGGTCCCCCCCCTCCCGGCCCCCTCTCAGACGCGATTGTGATGGAAATCGGGGCCTTTTCCCCGCACGCTGTTGAACTTGATGTTGACTCCTTTTTTTTTTTTTTTTTTTTTTTTCCTTTTTGGGGGTTTCACGTCTCCTCGGCCGCTTGTGGGGTTTTTTTTTTGGTTTTTTTTTTTGTGGGAAAATTTTTCTCCCGAGCTCCGGTGTGAAATTAATTAATCAGGGCCTCTAGATGGCAATGGGGACACAAAAGGGGACAGCCCGGGGAAACTCAACAAACTCACAAAAGCCACCGCCGGGGTTTAAGAGCCTCGGTGCCCGAGGTAAGGGGCTCCCGGAGCCAAGATTCGGCGTGTGGAGCTATTTTTTGGGGAGCTTTGGGAGCTAAAAAATAAGGGGGAGTAGGGGAGCGAGGGGTTGGGGCGGTGGGTTGGGTGGGAGTCACTCCCCATCCCATCCCAGTCGATGCGAGGCTGTATCCCAGCCGCAAAAATCAAATAAAACGGGATTAGGGAATCCTCTCTAAGGCTGGAGGTAAATTCTGGAGAAAGGAAAACAAAAAAAATCATTATATTGGTTTATTATTATTATTATTACTATTATTATTATTATTATTTCCCCTAAAATAAGTAGCTGGGGTTGTCCCTGTGCCGAAGCTCCCGGCTCTGCCCGACCGGGCACGGTGCAGAGTTCCATCTCGTTTATTTTTTTTTTTCCTGAGCAGAAAAATCTTTCCCGAGCGCCGGGAGAACCAGTTTCCCCCCCAGTTTGGACTGGGGAGGGTGGTTATTTGGTTTCCAGTCCCCCTCCTCGCTCTGAGTTTCCGCGGGTGCGCGAGCTCCGACGGGGGCATCGAGAGAAAATCCGATTTTCTTTCGAAGCGCTTTGCGGAGCGGGATAGGATTGATTTTCTCCTTTAGGAATCGTTCTTTGCGAAGCGTTCGGGGCTTCGGGGGGATATTTCTGCGCGGAAACAGGCCAAAAATTCGAGCATGGAATCCCCTTCGCGCTCTTTGTTGCCAAAACACCTTCGGGTGGCAGCGGCTGCGGAGAGAAAAATCATTAAAATCAGTGAAATTTTTGGTTTTCGCCCGCATCGATATTTCCAGCCGGGATTGGGCTCGGGGACCCGTTTTCCTCGAGCTCAGACCCCCCGACTTCGGTGTTTGCTTGACTCGAGCTGCGAAGCGATTTGCAGGGGGACGAGTCGTTTTATTTTAAATGCGAATAATTCCCAGCGACAACGTTGGAACCAAACGGGAGGGAGGGAAGGGGGGGACGAAAAAATGGGGTGGGAAAAGGAAAAAAAAAATTAAAAAAAAAAAAGAGGAAAAAAAAAAATCTCCGTGGGAGGAAAAGATCGGGGCTGGGAGGGGGGATCAAGGAGCTGAAAAATCCGCTTTCGAGGGGCTCCGGTGCCCGGTGCGAGGCTCCGGTGCCCCCAGCGCAGGGGATCGGGGCCCCTTAAAGGCAGACAGACAGACAGACAGACTCTAGGTGCGGGGCTGCCCCACCGCGAGGGTCTCCGGTGCGTTCCCGGTAGCGGAGGCCGCGTCCCAGCTCGTGTCCCACCCCCCCCGGGGCACGTCGGGGGGCTCAGGGTGGGGACCCCACTCCCACCCTTGGAAGGGACCGGTTGGGGGGCACCCCCCGCCCTGCCCGTAGGGGGGACCGGGACCGGGGAACCGGGCGGGGGGGGATCCAGCACCGCCCCCCCCTTTCCCCACACCGTGAAAGTTGCTCCAAGTTGGAGCGGTGGCTCCTCCTGACGCTTCTTTTCTCTCTTTTTTTTTTTCCCTCTCCAGGTGCGCTCAGCCCGGCGGGGAACGGGGACACCGGGCCGGTTGGGGGTCACGGCGGCTCCCCCCGACCTGCTGGCTAGAGGCAGCCCCGGGATGCGGCCGGTTCCACCGGAGGGAGGCAGGTGCGAGACCCGCGGGCACCGGTAACGGTGGGAAGTTCCTAGGCTGATGGGGAGCGGCGATCCGCGACGTCTCCCGATGCGATGGGACGGGGCTCTCCGGTGCTCCGGTTTCCCGGTGAGGAGCTCCGGTCGTGCGGCTCCTGCGGCGAGAGCCGTGCTCGCACCGGAGAGCAACATGGCTGCTGCGGTGAAGGTAGGAGATTCTCGTACCGGCGCTGCCGAGGCTCCCCCGGGGACAGGGAGACGTGGGGAGCCGGGACTGGGCACCGGAGGGAGCGAACGGAGCCACCGGAGCCCGTGCGGGAGCGGGGGGAGCGCGGATGCTGCGTCCCGGTCCCACCGGAGCCCGGAGAGCTGCTTCCCCTGGCCGGTCCCGGGCCCGAGGGGGCTCCCCGCCGCTCCCCCGGTGCCGTTCGGTCCCGAGGGGGCTCCCCGCCGCTCCCCCGGTCCCTTAACGGAGCGCCGGGGCCGCAGCCGTTGTTGGGGTTTTCACCCTTTCGGGTTCCGTAGCCGAATCCACCGGGGCCGATGCCACCGGAGGGGTGGGGGGCGGCGGGGCTGAGCCCACCGGGCCCGGGAGGGGGGATCATTTCGGAGCAAGGTTGAGGAGGTAACGGCACCGGCTCGGTTCACGGCGCGGGGGGGGAACGTGTGCGGCCGCTCCCAGGGGGGGGCACCGGCCGTTAATTCGGCCCCGGAGGCTGCCTCGCCGCGGCGTCTTCTCGCTGCGACGGGAACGATAACGATAATAATTAATAGCGGTGGGAATAATCGTTAATTAGCGGCGGAGGCGCGACCCCGCACGGTTTCAGCACCACGGAGAGCGTCAGCGCCGGTAACCGGGGCCCGAGGCGGCCCCGCTCCGACCCCCCCGTGCCGCCCCCGAGCCCCCCGAGGGGGGGTCCTGCTAGGGTCTCCCCCATTCTAGGGGGTCCCCTGTACCGGGCTCGAAGCCCCGTGGCTCCCGGGGAGCTGCCGGTGCTGGCGGGTTGGGATCGGGGCGAGCGCCGCCGCCGCCGCGCTCCCAGCCCCTCCGAGCACCGGTGTTATGTAAAATATAAATTTATAGATAGGTGGATGTATAGAAAAGGTGGGGGTGTGGGGAGGGGACAGCTCCGTGCCTCCTCCCCGAATCCCGGAGCGCCGGGAGCGGGAGCCGGGCCCCGATGCTCCCGGTTCCCGGTGGAAGCGGAGCCGCTCCGGGGCACCGGGGCCGGTGTTAGACCCCGATTTCGGTTTTTTCCGCCGTTTCGCCGGAGCGAGGTGCGATGAGGCGACCCGGGGAGGGGGGAGGACGGGGGCAAAGCTGGGGGGCTCAGGGGGGCTGCGCCGGTACCCGAGCATCTCTAGGGGGGTGGGTGCGCGGGGTCACGGCGGTGCCCGGTTCCCGGTGGGAGGCGGCTGGGGGTGCCCGGGAAAGGCCTTTGCCCCCTTCTCCTCCTCCCCTGGCCGCTGCTGCCCCGCCGTTCCCGGGAGAGCGGAGCGGGACCCCCGCCCCGGACCGGCCCCGGGCGGCCGCACGGGGGGGACGTGGAGCCGGACCTCGACCGGGGCCCTGCCCCGCTCCCCCCCCGCTTTCTCCCGAGCCTGGAGGGGGGGGGGACCCTCATCGAGGGGTCCCGTTACACCCGGGACTGGGGGTGTCGAGCCGGGTTTTCCCCCAGAGCGGCCCATTTTTCCTCTGTCTGAGGAGCCTCGACGGGAGGGTCCGGGGCCCCCGCACCCCTCCTCCCCTCGGCCGCTTCCCCGCTCCGGTTATGTCGGGTTTAACCCCCCCGTTTTTGTCGGGGGGGGGGGGCGCGGCTCCGCCTCAGCCCTCCCCGAGCGGGGTTACCCCCGGGGCACCGCCGCCTCCCCGACGGGGCGGGCCGGTTGCGGGGCCCCCGGGGACGGCGGCGGCGGTGGCGAATGGCAGCTCCCCCCGCAAGGGAAGGGAGGAGGGGGGGGGGTGACCCCTGCCCCGGCCCCGCCGCTCGGGGCTTTGTCCCCGCCGGGCGCCCCGTCCCTCCCCCCGCCCCCCCCCCACCTCCGCCCTCGGCGCTGCCTCAACTTTAGAGGCAGGTCCCGGAGGAGCCGGGAAGCGGGAGCAGGACCGGGATCTGCACCGGGAGGGGAGCATCCAACCTCCGCCCCGCTCCGACCCTCCGAGCCGGGAAGGATGCGGCCGCCGGGAACCGACGGCGAGCGGCAGCGGCCCCGCTGGGGGAGCAGGTACCGCCTCCCCGCTTCCCTTCCCCGGGGTCCCCCTCTTCTCTTCCTTCTCCCCGTGGGAGCTCTGCCCCGTTGCGGGCCGGGGGCAGCCTCTCCGGTGAGTTTCCCTGCGGGACGGAGCCCCCCGGGCCGGGAATCTCCCCGGGAGCATCTCTCGCTGCATCCCGAGCGCTGCCGGTAACCGGAGCCTCCCGGCCGGGGCGCAAACTCCTTAAAGGCGAGGACGGGGCCGTCCTGGGATTACAGGACATCCCACCCCAGTGAGATTCCCGGTCCGGATCCCCAGGATATGTGGGGTCTCTCCCAGGATTCTGGGCTTGGGAGTGGGAGGAAGAGGGGAGAGCAGAGTGTGGGGGTGCGCTGGAGACCCCCAAAGGGGCCCTTGTGGCTGGCCCCAGCCCTTCCCCAGCCCCTCTCATGACTCAGCGGTTCCGTGGCAGTAATTACAGTAATTATAAAGTGGGAGTGGGCTCCGGGGTGGGTCCGGGGGGCTAATTTGGGGCTGGGAAGGAGGCAGGTCCCTGGGCCGCAGGGATGGAGCCTGGGCGAGCATCCAGGGGTGTCGCGTAGGGCTGAGCTGCTCGAGGCTGTGGGGTCACCTGTGGGGTGGAGGCATCTGGTTGGGGGGCTCAAGTGGCTTTTGGGGAGCGTGGGGGTTGCGTGTTGCATCTGGAGGTGCGGGGGTAGATTCCCGTCTCCCACCGGAGCCGTTGGGTTTCTTCGTTCTTGGCGGCGAGGGGACAAGGATCACGGTTACTTCGGGGGGCTCCGATCCCCCCGGGTGCACAGGGCTCGGCCGAGGCCCCTTTTGTAAAGACCTGGGTGGGTTTTTCTCTTTGGTTATCTAGCTGTATGAGTGTATGTGATATCATAAAGCTAGAGAACCGAATGTAAAAACCCGCTCGCTGTTCTCCGGGAGAAGAGCCCTGCCCTCCCGGCACCAGAGGGGCTTGGTGGCCACTGGCCTCCTCGGGGCACTGGCCCCGGTGCCTTTGCCGGGGGAGAGCATCTGGAAGCCAAACGTAGCCGTGGAGTGGGAATTTCAGCACGGTTTTGTCTCTTTAATCATTTTTTATCGAGGCCCAGAGCTAGCGCCTGTGCCCGGGTGATTATTTCCATCCAGCCCGGGGTTCCTCAAGCTGCCCACAAACCCAGCACCTTTATTTCATTAATTCTTTTCTTTTTTTTTTTTTTTTTCTGCTGTGGTTTTAATTTCCCTGTCAACAATTAAGCTCGTTTGCACCAGGTGTGCTGGAGATAAATGAAACGGGGCCAGCTCAGAAATACACCCTCACACCCCCCAACCAGAAACCCTCTTTATAACCAAGTAGAAGGAAAGTTGCTTAAATATATTACCACATGCAAATTGTAATTTAGCGCAAACCCGTTTCCGAGGCCGGTTTATCTAGTGGGGAAGAGAAATAAATCAGCGTCGCTCGCCAGTTATTCTGCATCTGCAGAGAGATTGCAGCTTTGTTCTTTGGAGAGGGGGGATTTGGGAGCTTCGTGCTGAGGGGGCTCCGGTCTCAGCCTCCCCCTGGTCCTTTCCAGACCCGTCGTGCTCCTGCTCTGCTGTTTGTGGGTCGGGGTGTTGTGTGCAGCCTCCTTCCTTCCCTCTTGCTTCCTTCCTTCCCTCTTGCTTCCTCTGGCTCCTCGCGGTGCCAGGAGAGATTCGCTGGAGCGAGGGATGCGGAGCTGAGCCCGGGGGCTGCGGGGACCACGCGGGTGGAGAGAAGCACTGGATCCAGCCCTGACGGCTGGAAGAATGGAAAGGCTGGAAGTTGTGATCCCAAAGGCTGGAAGTTGTGACCCGAAAGGCTGAGTGGTGCCCGGTTATCCCTGCGAAGCTCAGGGATTGGGGAGCAGAGCGTTCAGGTGTGTGTTTCGGGGCACAGGTTGGACAAGGCAGCAAGGGGGGACCCCTCTGTGGCCGCAGAGTCTGGCCCCTCACTCTCTAAGTGTTTGGTAGCAGCCACCAGGGAGGCTCTGAAGACAGATCCAGGTGCTTAAACCACCTCAGGATCAGGCCCTGGCTGTGCCAGAGCATCCACCGCTCTCCTATCAGACGCGGACACGGCACGAGGGGTGCAGCAGCCTTAGCAGGGCGGTGGCACTGGGTCACATCCCCTGCCTTCCTTGCTGCTCGGCTCTTCAGTGCATCAGTTCCTTGAGAAATGAGAAGGGGAAGAGCATCCGCTGCAAATATTAAAAGCTCAACTCCTCAATCCCTTGCCCCATCAGTCTATCCCTGCCCTGGGCGCCCTGGCCAGGGTTTTGCTGCTATGTGGGGTTGCACCTCCTCTTCCACCTGACGTTGTGGACGCTGCAGCAGAGGAGGAACGGGGGTGTGAGAGGCAGGGATGTACCTTCCGCCCTCTCCACAGGTTCTTGTTTTGTTCTGGCAGGAGATCCAGATCCAGAGTCTTGGATCTCTGTGCTCCCTGGCACTGATCCTGCCACCCCAGCCTGCTCAGACCCCCTGGGATCACCCAATTTGGGTCTTTTTCTGAGCAGGGAGCACATGGACCCTATATATAGTGTGGGATAAAGTGGGGGCAGCCCTCATACACCCCAGAATATGTTGTAGGGTAAAGAGAAGATGGTCCCTCGTCCACCGCATACCCCATGGAGCTGCTCCACCTGCAGCTTGGGGACAGGGATAGGAGTGTGCGGGGGATTTAGCCGTGCCGGGGCCGAGCTGCGCGAGAGCCTTTGCTGCAGCACGACACGGAGCAGCTGCGGCATCCGGAGGCACCGACTGACTTGTCTCCTTGGTGGAAGCGCAGGTCACTGGGAAAAAGGGGCCTCGTCTGATGGCTGATGCCACCCTGCGCTCTGCTCGCGGGGATGGATGGATGGATGGGTGGATGGGGCACTGTGATGCAAGGAAAAGCTTCCCCAGCTCCTTGCTTATTTGCCCCGAGCTCTTCCAAGGGCTGGCAGGTGCCTGTCGGAGCAGGCTCTCCGTGCTCGCATCCCTTCGACCATCGCAGGCTCTCCGAGATCTGCGAATCCCCTCGCTTCACGTGCAGGTTGGGGCAGAGGCTGCCTGCGCCGCCCTGTTTCCATCGCGTTGGCTGAGGAAGCCGCTGGCTGGTGGGAGAAGCATCTCAGCAGCAGCGAGGCCGCGTGGGGACAGCCGGGAGGATGCAGCAGCGGGAGGGATGCACGGGGAGCCGACGCTCCGCACCAGTCCAACCCTCACCACTCTCATCCCCAGGCTGAGCCGTACCCCAAAACACACCCCAACATCCCATCTGGGAGCAGAGGCAGAACCGGTGCGGGCTCTGCCACGCTCAGGGATCCTTCTCCTCCCTCCTGACTACTTGTAAACCATTCAGCAAGAATTTCTTAAAATAGGTTCCACTTTAAGGACTTATCTGCTGAATGCCATTAATTTTCTGGGGTTCGTTAAAAGCAAACTTGGTATCATAGCAACTGAATCTATTCCAGGGAAGCAGCCAATTGCGCCGTGCGGTGTGTGCAACCGAAGGCGAGAGAAAGGAGCCTTTCAGGTTTATTCTCGGGCTTGTGCCTTTGCAAGTGAAGTTTTAATTTTCAATGTTTTATTCCTCGCAGAATATTTTATAATTTCTCCCGGTGAATCTACAGGGAGAGGGAAAAAAATTCACCATGCTGGCAAATATTTGCAAAATCAGCTTCACTTTGCGCCATCAGCGTGCGGGCAGAGGGATGCGGTGGGTGCTCGGGATGGATCCAGCACGGACAATTCCGCCTCATGCTCGGGACATCGGGGCTCATCCCGCTGGGATTGGTGCCACCAGCCCCGATGTCACCCCCGGGAGCGATGGGTCCGGGACCGCCCAGCGGGATTGGGGGCTGCTGGTAAAGAGGACGCTAATCCCCGTCTCATTTCCTCAGCCTCACTAAAGAAATAGTCATTATTTTCCCTTTAATCCCATCTCTCTCCTCTTTTCCATTAGGCCCTAAGCTGCAATCTTGTTCCCGGGGGATGTTACGCTGAGGATAATCCGGGAGCTGCTGGGGCGCTTGGCCCGGCTACTTTGGGGCAGGGGGTTGGTTTGCAGCTCGGGGCGGATGCTGGTGGGTTGGAGCTGAGCCTGGGATGGTCACTGGGGTCTGTGGTTCTTGTTTTCAGCACCGGGAGAGGAGCTGGGCTGAGCATCCCGGTGCCAGCATCCCTGAGCACCCCAGTGCCAGCGCAGCAGAACAGCTGGGGGTCAATGGGGAGACCCCCAAGCTCTTGGCCCTGCGGTGGAGAAGGGAGCTTGTGGCCACCTGGGGTGTTGGGATGCTGGGATGGAGCTGCTGCCCATGTTGGGATGCTGGGATGGAGCTGCTGCCCATGTTGGGATGCTGGGATGGAGCTGCTGCCCATGTTGGGATGCTGGGATGATGCGGCTGCCCCTGTTGGGATGCTGGGATGGTGCTGCTGCCCGTGTTGGGGTGCTGGGATGGAGCTGCTGCCCGTGTTGGGATGCTGGGATGGTGCCGGTGGTCGGCTTAGGTGGTCAGGATCTGTCCCTGGGCTTGGCGGTGGGACAGGAGGAGCCCTTTGTGCTCTGGCTGCTGGAAGGGATGGAGGGAGCTGGGGGATGCGGGAGTTTGGGGTGCCGAGAGGAGCTGGGAGGCAGCTGGACCCCTAAAAATGATGCTACCCAAGACCGTCTCCCGCCGCCAGCAATGCAGTGTTCAGGTTTAATTGGGGATGGATGGCGAGAGCTGCGTTTGCATCTGTCCTGGCCGCCGGCATCGTGTGTGTATGTGTTTACCTGAAGATTGTGGCTCCCAGCCTTGACCGTTAAACCCAAACTGCTCCTCGTCCCTGGGTGAGGGGGTCCCCTGCATCCCTCCCTCCTCCTCCTGCTGCAAGGTGATGGTTTTCAAATTGATAGCAGGGAGGGAGGGGGGAAAAAGTGTAATTTATGATAAAAGTATCATTTAAGCAGGCAGAAAGCGTAAAAGTCCCAGCCCAAAGCACATCCCCAAGCAGGAGAAAATGAAAAACACTGATGTGTTTAACTTTGGGCCATTTAAAAACACCCACTGAGCAGGCGACGGTAAATATCGATTCCTTCCCGTTAGGTGAGTGTCACTGTGGTAGTGAAGCCCCCGTTTATTTACCCAAAGCTGGCAGAGGATGGCCCGACCGGCTCCTCAGCTGCTGATTTTTACAGATGTCAGGCTGGAGTCTCCAGCCTGGGTAAGTCAGCGATGGAGGGAGCGGTGTGAGAGCACTCAGCCTGGGGGCTGAGATTGTAGAATCGTGGGATGGTTTAGGTTGGAAGGGACCTCCAAGCCCATCCAGTTCCACCTCTGCCATGGGCAGGGACACCTCCCACTGCATCAGGGGCTCCAAGCCCCATCCAGCCTGGCCTTGAACCCCTCCAGGGATGGGGCAGCCACCCCTGCTCTGGGCACCCGGGGCCTCCCCAGCCTCACAGCAAAACATTTCTCCCCAAGACCTCATCTCAACCTCCCTTGTTTTAGCTTACGATGAGGCCCCACACGCAATTTTGGCTTGCCAGAACATTAGGGTCTGTTCCCAGCCCCACGTGTTGTGCCAGAGCCTTGCCTTCTCTCTCTCTTTTTTTTTCTTTTATGAAGAAATTATTATTTACAGTTTAATATCTTCATGTTTCTATGGAAACTCCATGGCTGCTCTGGGTGGAGAAGTGAAAACCAAGTGGGGAAATGGCAGGATTTGGAAGTGAGAGGAGCAGGGCAGGTGCCTGCTGGTGGTGGGATGCAGGGGCACCAGGGTGGGATGCAGGGGGACCCGCCGCGTGTCGATGATGCTCGGGATGCTGAGATCGTGTCCTCGGTGGCTGCGCTTTGTCCGTCCTTCCAAATCCAAACCCTTCGCCTGGGCCGCTCAGCGAGCGGTTTGCAGGATGCTCCAACCAAGCAGCGTTTGGCTTGCGTGGGCATTGCCCACCCAGGGAAATCTCCCAGGCTGAGAGAGCTGGGGGTGTTCAGCCTGGAGAAGAGGAGGCTGAGGGGAGACCTCATTGTGCTCTGCAGGTCCTGGAAAGGAGGTTGTGGAGAGGAGGGAGCTGGGCTCTTCTCCCAAGGGACAGGGGACAGGACGAGAGGGAACGGCCTCAAGCTCCACCAGGGGAGGGTCACGCTGGACATCAGGAAAAAATATTTCATGGAAAGGGTGATTGGTCCCTGGCAGAGGCTGCCCAGGGAGGGGGTTGAGTCCCCTTCCCTGGAGGGGTTTAAGGGCCGGGTGGACGAGGTGCTGAGGGACATGGGTTAGTGATTGATGGGAATGGTTGGACTCGATGATCTGGTGGGTCTCTTCCAACCTGGTTATTCTATGTTTCTATGATTCCATGAAATCGCGACGGCCCCGAATGTAGGTCACGCACATACGTGCATCATCATCATCTCCATATGTTGACTTCAAAGAGCTGGGGCTCATCCTCGCCGACAACAAACCCGCGTGTGGCTGTTGAACAGATTTGCGTTTATAAACGTGCAAACGTGGGGCGCGTGTTACGTACCGGGGGGCACGGGGGGGACCTCCCCGCCTGGTATCGCCGCCGGAGCTCATGTGGAAAGACCAGGGCTGCGGAGACCTTCTCCCCCTAATAGCCGGTGACAGGGACTTGCTAGTGGCGATGTCCCCGCGCCGGGCGCCGAGCAAGGATGGAAGGTGCGCAAAGTCCCCGCGTTTGTCAGAAATTATCTATCAGAGCAGCAGGGAAAGGTCAGCGGGAAAAGCACGCAGGGAGGCACGAGCGGGCCCCGAGGAGGCTGCGCTGTCCGTCTGTCCGTCCAGCTGCCAACGCCAGCCAGCGATGCCTCTCCCCGAGAAGAGCGGCTTCAAAAATCCCAGCCGCTTCAAAAAATTATAACTATGGGGTTTGCTGCCTTCGCCTTCTGGTTTTTGAGGCTTCGGGGAGGGTGTACTCGTGCCTTCCGCCACCACCACCAGAAAGATATTTATTTATTTATAATAAAAAGCACAATCCTGGTGCTATTTTGGGGCTGGGCCCTGGCAAACAAGGGAACGGGTGGACGAGGCGCTGAGGGACATGGGTTAGTGATTGATGGGAACGGTTGGACTCGATGATCCGGTGGGTCTCTTCCAACCTGGTGATTCTATGAATATTGTGGGGCTGGGGCTGCGCTGCTGGCTCTGGCTTCGAGGAGCAGCACCCCCAGCTCTGCCCTCCCCGCGGCTCCCTGGGAGGCTGAGCCCAGACTTTCTCTGCCCTAATTCCCTGGGAAACCAGGCGAGCACTGATCCTTGTGTGGCTGTTTATTGTTTTTGATAAATCTTAGATTTCCGTGGAGCTGGGAGAGGATTTGTGGGCAACCTACGGGCTTGGTGTTAGGGGAAATCGAGGTCTGATGTGCCCAAACCGCCCCATCCGCGGGGAATCCCGTCGCTTCGTGTGTCAGGCGAGGATTTAACGTGGAGTATTCGCTCCTGGAGCATCAAATGCTGCTCCTGGGAAGGGCTGGGGCTGCGGAGGAGCTCAGGGTGGTGTTTGGGGTCACCATCCCTCCCCAGGGCTGGGTCAGGGATAGCGACACGGTCATCAGCCCTGTCCCCCCCTCTGCTCACTGAGCCTCTGGGTTTGCAAACTGGGGCACCTTGTAGGTCATTTCTTATGTCGAAATCGAAGCGTTCAGATAAGAGAGAGACGGGAGGGTCCGGGCTGGGGGCATTAACACCAGCTCAACTGCCCCCGGTGTGGGAAGCCCCATCAGTCCCATATTTCCCCTCCACTCCCTTTCTTCATCTCACAATCAGAGCGAGGTTTGGGGACGAAACCCCGCGCCAGCTGCCCCGCGCCACCCCCCGAGGGGCTCCCTCGCGCGCTCCCCCGCGCGCCCCGGCTTGCACACGCGTGTGCACGTGCAGGCGAGCCGGACTCGGGGCCGGCTGCTCCGGGAGACGGGGTGCGAGTGGCATTTCAATGCAGCCCAGGCAGGAACAATGAGGTGTGTTTTTAAGGGGCTGTGAAAGGGGGGGTTTTTGCTGAAGGACTGAAAAGGCGGCGGGGGGGAGGAGGGAGCCCGGCAGCCCCTCCATTAGCTCAGTGCAGCAGCGAGAACAGCTGTGAAAAGAGCCCAGGCCTTTTTCCCACGCCCAGAGGAGCGGAGCGAGGGAAGGAGCCCTCCCAGCGAGGTCAGATCCCATCACTAATATATACACAGGCTGTGCCCTCATTCACGTCACCCCGGTGCAGGTTTGTTTAAGGCGCACACACACACTGACACTAATTTCTCTCCTCGCCTTCGCTCCCCCAGCCGGCCCCATTATGGTCCCCGCTGCATTAAACCCTCCCCGTGCCCCGGCGACGGCTGGCGGCACCCAGGGTTCTTGTATTTATTTGATTCCAACCCCCTCCCCACCCAACACCTGACCAGCAAGGTCAAGACGAGCTGCCCGCTCCACGGAGGGCGACGAGCGGCTCTGGCCGGCAGCTGCTGGCTCGCAGGAATGCGCCCGGGACCCGCAGATGGGACCTGGCGGGGGTCGGACACCCGCGACTCAGCTGGCGGAGGCGGATGGGGGATGCTGAGCTGGGGGGAGTGTGTGAAATGAACCCCCCCCCTCACCCCGAGCCCAGCTCCGTGCGTTCACGGGAAGCGTGGCTGATTGATGCCGGCGGAGCTCTGGCCTCGTGGCTGGTTGTCAGGAGGATGGAGTTGGGGGGGCTTGGATGGGGCCAAATTCAAGGGTTGGTGCAAACCCCATCCCAGCCTGCAGCTTCCAGGCCAGGGAGTGATCCCAGTGGCTCCAGTGCTGCCAGCGGGGTCTCCCCAGGAGGAGAATCATAGAATCACAGAATGGTTTGGGCTGGAAGGGACCTCAAAGCCCATCCAGTTCCATGGCCGTGGGCAGGGACGCCTCCCACTGGACCCGGTTGCTCCAAGCCCCATCCAACCTGGCCTTGGACACCTCCAGGGATGGGGCAGCCACAACCATAGCAATGGTTTGGGTTGGAAGGGACCTTAAATATCATCTAGTTGCAACCCCCTGGGCTGGTGCGATGTCCCAGCAGTGCAGGGCATGAGTGATGCCAGGAGCAAGCCCTCCTGCCTCTCCTAGTGCTGGCTGCGCTCTGCTGTCCCACAGGACCACAAGCCTGGGTCCAGGCAGCTCTGTGCCTGCCCTCGCTGCCACTGTCCCCATCCTGTGCACCCCAACACCTGGGGGGCTCTGGGGAACGATGCTTTGAGGTGCTGGAAGGTGCAGGATGCGTGCGTTTGGGGCTGTTCTGCAGCCCTCATAGTG
The DNA here is from genome assembly GCF_032191515.1 of Phaenicophaeus curvirostris. Classification (NCBI taxonomy): domain Eukaryota; kingdom Metazoa; phylum Chordata; class Aves; order Cuculiformes; family Cuculidae; genus Phaenicophaeus; species Phaenicophaeus curvirostris. The sequence goes on along the minus strand of NC_091419.1, from coordinate 6,343,050 downwards.
CAAGGGGCAAGGGAGAGAGGGAGATGCTCCCCTCCTGTTCTTCTAGAATTCAGTATTCTACCACAGCGATTCCCTGTCCCCCCTCACCCCGCGGTGCCGCCGGCCCGGCCAGGCATCTGCTGGGATACAGGCAGCAAATAAATCAGGTCTTGTTTATTCTCGTGCCTCGGCTTGGTGTGTGAGTTCATTTGAAAACGTTCTGCCTTAAATTACAGCCTAATAAATCAATACCCACTTAGTGATGCAAGCGAGTGGGAGCAGTTTGCGCAAAGAATTAAAGTTGCCTCCGTTGACTCTCGGGCTCGGTGAGGGGCGAGGGAGTGAGCCCTGGTGGGATCCTGTGCAGGGATGCAGGGCGGTGCATGGCCAGGACCTCGCATGCACGGATAGAACGCACGTGCACGTGACGGTGCGTGGCTGGAACATGTGTGCACGGTGGTTTGCACGGCCAGGACACGTATGTGCGTAGCTGCGTATGGCACAGACACGTGTTAGGGCAGCAATGTGCCACCAGCTGCCCCGTGAGGAGCTCGAGGCAGCCTCATATCCAACCCCAGCTCCTCTGACACAGGGTGTCTCTGGCTTCTTCCCCTAAAAAAGGCAACAGCAGAGTTTTATGCATCCAGCTCATCCGTCTCTGCCTCGCCGCCCCCTCCCTGCTTGTTCATGTCCCTGCTAACAGCTTTCCCTGAGCATCCTCCTCCCTTTCTCCCCTCTGCTCACACCTTTCACTTGTCTAATCCCCTTGTATTTGCCTGGGCCGCCTTCCAGGGCCACCCACCCCTTTCCAGGGCTGCTGCTAAGTAAACGCTGCTGCCTCTTCTCTCCTAAACTCCTCCTTGGTTCATCCAGGGTTAGCAGGATCCAACCTTTCACGTGCCAATCGCCTGCTTGGCTTCTGCCCTTCATCTCCTGGCATGGTCCCCTCCATCCTCCTCGATTCCGGGCACACCGGGTCTCGCAGCCCCGGGTGCCGTCACCCCCTGCTCCCACTCTTGGTGTTGGCCGAGCACCCTCATCCTCGTCCCCCCAGGCTTGTGTCAGCGCTGGTTTTATCCCTCCCCCTCCTCATCTCCCTTGCCAAGCCCTGACACTTGATGGCAGCCCATTCAAAATGCATGGGCTCCCCTTTCCGAGCGCCCCGGTCCTTTTGAACTAAAAGGATTTTCTCAGAGGCTAAGTTCAAATGTGCGGCCGTTATTTATTTATCACCCCGCGATGTATTATTCATTTATTTAAAAATGTATGGCAGCTGGGAGCCCCGTGTTTAATCACCCCGCGGATGGCGAGGGCCAGGTGGAGCCAGCCCCTTGCTCCGCCGCTAACCTGGCGCGGTGGCTGCCACCAGCCCCGCCGGCCTCACGCTTGATTTACCGCGAACCCAGCCAAAACCCACCCCAGCGCCACAGCAGCCAGAGCTCGGTGGCCGTGGGGCGGGAGGCGGCGTTTTAGGGTGATGCTGAGGTCCTGCTGTGCCCCGACGCTGCGTCTCGCTGGGTCGAGGTGCCTGGGGTTGTTGTCCCCCCATGGGGACGCTTTTCTGGGGTTGGGGACCTTCCCTCGCTGCCTTGGCCACTGTCCCTGGCCACCGTCCCTGATTGCTCCCCGTCCCCACTACAAGGATGAAGTGGCCCGTGTGCAGCCGAAGGGCTGGAAGGGGCTGGCGTTGGGCTGTCAAAAAGGATAAAGAAGGCAGAAAAAGGAGAAAACTGGTTGTGTTTTGCTTTCCGTGGTAGCACAGAGAGAAGAGGATGCATCCAGCCCTCCTGGATGCATCTCCTTGTCCCTACAGGGCTTAACACCGGGGTGAAGGACCGAGTCCCTTTGCAGGAGGAGCGTGAAGGGTTAAGGATGCTTTTCTTCCCCCACTAAACTCCCCATATCCACCCACGAGCCCCCCACCACCCTTTTCCTCGCTGGGACACTCGCTAATTGAGACAGCTCCAGCCCCTGCCTCTCTCCTCTCCCCCTGGGGCTGAGCTGCCTCTTCCCAGGGGGAGCACATTGTCTGCTCCAGCCGGGTTGATGTAATCCCTAAACCCGAACAATACTTCCCCAGCCCGCTCCCGCTGAAAAGGGTATTAGTTGCCCAATGAGATAATTACTCCGCAGGCCACCCTAATCATCCCACCCATCCAGCCGCTTTCCCCTCTGGGTGAGGAACTGCTCCACTCAGCCCCAGGGATGCGGGTCCAGGGGCGCTCGAGGTGATGCTGCTGGAAACGCTCACCGGGCACGAGCGCTCGGACCCCAAATATCAGCAGGAAATTGAGAGAAGAGGGACAAGTCGCTGAGATGCCACCTCCAGCCCATGGTTGGTGGCACCTCGCCATGCTACCCATGCATGAGGCGTGGGGTGGGAGCACCGGGATGCTGAGCCTGGGCTGGAAATGCTGCTGCCACTGTGGGCTGCAAAGGGGTTTGGGTTTTTCTCAAAGTCACGTCCCCATCTCAGCCTCCTTAGAAGGGTCTGGGCTATCTGCTGTCACCTGAGCACCTAGCAGTGAGCGCAGACCCATCGAGAAACCAATTACCAGCCTAAAATTTTGGGAAACAAAATACTACATTACCAGCATTTACTCAGACCTGATTTCAAAAAAACAGATTTTCAGCCCCAACCGATAGGATGAATGAGACCACTTGGCTGAACTGGTTAAATAGGAAATAATCCCAGTTTTTAGCCCTGTTTTGTGCAGGGGTTTTGCCAGAGGGACCCTGCGCTCGCTCCCACGGAGCGTAAAGGGCTGCACGGTGCACCTGTGGGGTTAGCATGGACCCACAGGCACATACGTGTGTTTGCACATGGGATGCTGACCTCTCGGCTGGGCTGAAACCCCGCTGGACGGTGCCAGGGTTGGTTTTCCCCTCCTGGAGCAGTTAGGATGTGGCTGTCGGCCACAGAGCTTCCCATCTCATAATTGTCCAGCCTGCTGGAACTGGGGATGCTGCAGGAAAAGGGACTTGTTCAGGGCTGCTGAAATTAAAGCCTCGTTCTCATTAATACCGCTCTCTGCGACTCCGGCTACGCTGAAGCTGGGGATTATCCCGGCTGCCTTCCGCATGCTGGTACAGCGAGAGTGAGGCGGCCAGAGAATTAATTTCCTGATCCTGTCCCCAAGAATGGTGAGTGGGGGGGGGACCCAGAGAGGCTGGGGGGACCAGAGCTGAGCAGGGGGTCACGGACCCTCTGCCACCGCAGGTTTGTGTGGGGTTTGGGGAGAAGAGTTGGCATCTGCCGGGATGCTCCATGGGATGCTCAGTGAGATGCTCAGCGGGATGCTCCTGGGATGCTGACTGGGATGCTGACTGGGATGCTGACTGGGATGCTGACTGGGATGCTGACTGGGATGCTGACTGGGATGCTCCTGAGATGCTCAGTGGGATGTTCACTGGGATACTCAGTGGGATACTCAGTGGGATGCTCACTGGGATGCTCAGTGGGATGTTCACTGGGATACTCAGTGGGATACTCAGTGGGATGCTCACTGGGATGCTCACTGGGATGCTCCTGGGATGCTGACTGGGATGCTGACTGGGATGCTCACTGGGATGCTCCTGAGATGCTCAGTGGGATGTTCACTGGGATGCTCACTGGGATACTCAGTGGGATGCTCACTGGGATGCTCACCAGGACGGGGTGGGTGTTTGAGGGACGGGTCTGGCAGCACCACAGCCACCAAGTTGCACCACCCCAAATTCCAGGAAGGACTTTTCCCCGCCGGCATCACTGGGAATGCTGTTGGCAGTGCAAGTCCAATGCTGCATGAGGGACGCTGCCCCGCTCCAGCCACCGCTCCTCCCCGTCCCTTTCTCAGCCGATCTCTTCTGACGGACAAACACCGATTCTTTCTCTGCCACAAAGTCCTTGTCCAGCCAAGCACACAAAGCGGATCCATTATCCGATGGGGACAGAAAGGAGGGCCTGGGGGTGGGCCGGCTGCCGCACAATGCGCACAAGTGGCGCGCGGGGCCGCCCTTATTGTGTCTGGGCAGGAAGGGACCCAGGGCAAAGCCCCCTCAATGGCACCTTTGTGTCTGAGCCCCCCCGTCCCCTTGGGTGTCCCCTTGGTGTGTCCCCCCATCCAGGGCAGTGCTGTCAACGCGCCCTGTCTCCGGTTTTTTTAGGTTCCTCTCTTCCCATCGGACGCCCTCGGGATGCTGAGGGATGTTGGAAGGGTTGAGCTTCAGGGAGCAAAGCAAACAGGCTGGTGGGTGCCCATCTGAAGTCCTCACCTCACCTCCCCGTGACCCCTACAAGGTCCTGTCCAACCCAAACCATTCCATAAGTCTATGAGTCTGTGACCAAGGGTGCATCTGGAGGGGATTCACCCCCGTCACCTGACATAAAGGGGTTTTCCTCCCCACCGGCTTCCAGGAAAGTTTGGGTCCTCTCCCCATCTGTAAACTGGGATGCAGGAGTCAGTCTGGGCTGCGATCCTTGGGGAGATGGAGCCACTTGACCATCTCTCTAGACCCTGATGGCGAGGTCAAAGAGAAACCCATCCCTAAACACAGACCCGTGTGGGTACTTAGAGCAGGGTTTGCACACAGAGGTGGGTGCAGAGACCACGAGACCCTTCGCCAAGCTCCAGCAGTGCCACAAGAAACCTTTGTGATCCTCTTAAAGCATCGTCTTGGCCACGTGGACCTGCCCAGTGTGGCTGCAGGATGTTTAAGATGAGCTGAGCGAGACTGGGGTGGTTTTGGAGGCGGTCAGTGAGGTTTTAGAGGCAATTGGTGTGGGTTTGGAGGTAGTTGGCGTGATTTTGGAGGTGGTCACTGTAGTTTTGGAGGCAGTCAGTGTTTTGGACGTGGTCAGTGTGGTTTTTGAGGTGGTCGGTGTGGATTTTGAGGTGATCGGTGCAGATTTAAATGTGACAGGATTGCTTATTTTATTTTTTGCAGAGGAATCCCCACCTTGCTTTGATCAACACAGCCCAGCAACATCCACCACCATGGACGGGGATGGGATGAAGCAGCCAGAGCCAAGGGGAGCAACCAGGCCAGGGTGGGCAGAGCCCTTGCCCTGAAAATCCAAGGATGGAGAGCCCCGTGGGGCACCTTGGACTGGGCATTCGTGCCTGTGGGAGCCATCAGGACAGGAGGAAGATGCTCCCAGCACCGATTTGCAGCGGCAAAGTCACGCGTGGTTGTTTGGAACGGGCTGGTTTGGTCGCATCCCTGCATGGTGAGGGCAGCGCCGGGCAAGGAGATTTGGCTTCGCTCCCCCAAGGATGCTCGAGACCCCCTTGCCTCTCCCGGATGGGGTAAGTTTGAGCATTTCTTGCTTTCCTCTCTCTTCTTGTGAGCCCAGCAATGGGTTTCCCTGCAAAACCTCGCCCCGGGCTCTCTCCGGACAGAGATTTGGAGGGTCCCACGCTGGCTCCGTGTGCGTCTGGGCTGCTCTCACTGTCACATCCAGGCAGGCGGCTGCGATTTCCAGGCTGCAAGGTCCTGCACTGATATTTTTTCTCGTTGTTTCAGGAGGAAAAGACAGCTTTTGTCTCCATTTTATTTATATTCCTCTTTGAAAACATTTTGATTCCCCCCTCAAAGCTAGTGGGAGGCTGGGCTGTCGGTAACAGCTTTTAGTTGCCAGATAATTGACTTTTCCCCCATTTTTCCTATTTAATATGCATCCAAAATCTTCCTTCTGTGACCCAAACTCACCCTTTTTTATAAATATTCCCTCCTCTCCTCTTACTTTGTCCCCAGCTGGGAGCGCATCCTCCCCACCCCCCACAGATCTTCCCATTCAGCCTCATCCAAACCCCCCAAACCCCATTTTTCCAGCTGGCAGGCGCTGGATTTAGCCACACGAGCGACTTCCAGCTCCTTCCAGGAGCCTGTTTTGGGGTGACAGTTCCATCCCAGCCCCCAGCGGTGCTGGGGAAGGGGGTGGGGAGGAGCTCAGCCCCGCAGCAGCCGCAGCGTCGCATCCTTGGGAGTCAGTCAAGGGAGAAAAACCACATCGCCTGCGGTCCTCGCTCCTCCGAGGTTGGGTTTCTTTTTTTTTTTTTATTTTATTTTTTTATTTTCACGTGACAGCAAAGCTGTCCAAAACATTAGAAAAATAACTTTCACCTTTCCCAGGATGAGCCTGGCAGCCGGCACAGGCGCTGCCGTGGTGCCTGTCGGCAGCCCAAGCTCTCAGGGCTGGTTTTCCAGCAGGGTTTTGGTTCACTCCTCGTGGAGAGATGGGGGATGTTATCCCCTATTTTCCAGAAAAACCCAATTCCTGCGTTTGGGTATCTGCTCATCAAGCCTGAGGGGTTTTTTTTGCTGTTTTTCCAAGGAGGATGGGGGCGCATCCCCATGGGATCACCCTCCGGAGATGGGTCTGGGATGCTCCCGCGGCGCATGGCAGCGTCGATGCTGCTTTTTAGGGGAGCGAGACAGGGTGGTGGACCCAGGGAGACACACGTCTCGCTCCCCATCGCCCACCCCCTCCAACAAATACCCCTGGGGACGTTAATCCCCGTGTCGCCAGCCGATCTCCATCTGCGGGGAGGCCAGGCCACCTCGCCTGGAGAACCCGGGATGCGGGGACGGAGCAGGGGAGCCCCAACGAAGGCGAGGAGCACCTTCATCCCCCAAAATCGTGATGCTCCGACCCTTCCAATCCCCCTTCCCCACCCGTTTTCGCTTCCTCCCTTCTCCCCCCTGCTTTTAAACGGCCTCGTCTTCCTCCAAGCACCATGGATGGCGGGTGATGGGGACCATCGGTGCCCGGCCGCAGCCCTGTGCCCAACGGGTGCCCCCAGCAGATGCTCGGCGCCGCGGGCGAAGCTCTTTTCCTCCTCCTCCTCCTTCTCCTCCTCCTCCTCGCTCTAAGATGGCCGGCGGCCCCAAAATGGTGCTGAGCATGAGAGGCCATCTGCAAGGCTGGTCCCACGCCCGCCGTGGCCTTTTTATGCAAAGGTGAATTAATTAGATTTGAATATGGTAATTAAGCCATCAAGCCCCTCCGGGTGCTACCAGGTCCCTTCTTTTCTTCAGGCTTTCTTCTCACCCCTCTCTCCCGCTGCCCCTTAACCCTTCCCCCTCCGCTTCTTGCACCCAAAGAACCGCTCCCGCATCCTAATGAAACGCCGCGTCTGGGTGATGCCATCGCCGTCCCCTCGGTCCGTCCGTCCGTCCTGGGGGATGCCGTCCGTCTGTCTTGGCCAACGGCCGCGTCTGTACCTCGTGTGCACCCGTTCCTCCTCTCCAAACCCCCAGAAAGGGATGAGGGCAAGAGCCCGAAGGGGACCGTGGGACTGGAGCAGGCGATGGCCGCACCAAGGAATCGGTCCAGAATTAATTCCCCCAAAGCCAGGTCGTGTTTTAAGTCTCTCTGATCCTCACGTTCTCAATATCATCTTATTTTTTCCTGATGGACACAGGGGTCCTGGTGTCACCTGGGTGCTGGTGCACAGGGATGGGTGAAGCCCATTCTCCCAGGATATTTTGTATATATATATATATATAAAAATACATAGGGGGTGTGTATTATACCTATGGTGATACTGGTGATATCTAGGGTGCTGCTAAGAGGCTCCCAGCGGTTCCATCCCCACCGTAGCTCGGCAGCAGGCAGGGGCAGCCCCAGGGCTGGGCCCCCGCGCTCTCTCGCCGCTCTGACCTAGATAGCGGGTGCCCCATACGGCCACCCCAGAGCCGCCGTGACACCCGCTCCCCGCTGCCGGTGCTCCTGTGGTGATGGACACGGAGGGACTGGGATCCTTCCCCATCCCCAGGCTCCCCCTTGGCCACAGTTTGGGTGGAATAAGGTGGTTTTCTCCTCTGGCTCCTGGTTTTATTCCTCAGCAGGCACAGAGCACTCGCAGCAGCTCTGGCAGTGGTGCTCTGGGGGACTCTGGGGACCAGTTCCTGGGCTTTGCCCCAGCCCAGCCCAGGCTCCAGAGCTCTGATGAGATGCAGAAGGCACTGGTGGCATCTCCTGGGCTGTATTTCCCAGCTCTGCCTGAAACAGGAGTAGGAGACCAGCCTGTGCCAGCAGCCCAGGGACCAGCCCCAGTCTTGTCACCACTGCTATGGTCCTGCTGTCCTCTCCCAGGATGGCAGAGAGGACAGAAAATACCCTGGAGAGAGGGAAAACGTGCAGGGTGAGGAAGAGAAGGGAAATCTATGGAGCAGGGGAGGAAGGAAACCAGGGAGAGGGAGAAATATAGGAGCAATAATAAAAAACAAGGAGGGGAAAAGGGGCAGAGGGGAAGGAAGAGAAGATAACAGAGGGTTGATGGGCTCAGAGACAAATCAGGGTGAGGTGATAAAGCAGGAGATGGGCAGATAAGGTAGGGAGGAGCCCGGGCAGCGCCAGTGGAATTAGAGTGTGGCAGCCTGGTACCCACGGGAGGATGCTCGAGGCTCCGGGTCACACCAAAGCTCCGAGGCTGCAGTGGTGGCAGCGATGTCCCTGCCAAGCTGGAAAGACTCAAAGTCAACAAACACACGAGCATCCTCACATCCCTCTATCTATCTCGTTAACCAGGAATCCTGGCTGATGAGCCCGGCCTCGTAGAGCAGGTGAGCAGCACCCATGGCGGGCAGGAGGCTGCAAAGCACGGGGCTATAAATCTCCCATGTGGGGTGGGTGCTGCCAAAACCCTTCCAGCAGGATTTATCTCCCCTTCCCACTTTCCCCGCCTTCCCGCAACCGCCACGTGGATTCCCCGCGGCAAGGGAAAACAAGCGAAGATGCTTTCTTTTGTCTCCGTTGCCCGCTTGGCTGTGGTTCTCCCACTCTAATCCACCTCGTCCTCCTCTTCCCCATTCACAATTTTCTTCCCATCCCAGCGGTGGCAAAACAAAAAAAAAAAAAGGACAAACCTTTTCTGGTTTGGTTTTCTGAATAGAAAAATAAATCAGTGTTGGGATGGTGGCGGCAGCGCCAGGGATGGAAGGATGGGGATGGAGACGCCTCGACAGCCAAGCCTGGTTTCAGGGTAACCCCAGGGGTTTCACCTCCCCGAGCCCCTGCACGACGCCCACCTCATCTCACAGCTCCTCATTATTCCTTCGAGCCCCCACCAACCGTCTCTGCTACTTCTGCGCAAAGAAATTAATATAAATATAAGTGATGGTTGCACTGGTTAGAGCTCCATGGAGGGGGAGGGAGGAGGGGAAAAAAGAGGGGGGAGGGTGAAGAGCTTAAAAATTACAGTGGGAATTAGCAGGAGCCTAAGCTGTTGTTTGCGCTGCCCATTAGCATCTGCCTATTTATCTGTCACCAGATCCTCGTGGCATCTATCCATCCATCTGGATCCTTGTCAGTCTGTCTGCCTATCTAATTATCCATTAGCATGGCAAAGCCCCCCTGACAGCGGTCCCGGCGAGGCAGACGGGAGCCCACCTCAGCTGCCCTCGGCCGGCGCGCGGGGGGCTTTTATGAGCCCTCCCGACATACGTTTCACAGAACAATCTGTTACGGCGGGCAGGGAAGGCTCGGCGAGGCCGCGGGGTGCAGACGCACCCGACGGCGACGCAGGGAAGCCGAGCAAGAGCGAAGGGGAATGCTGGGGGTCGCGTGGCAGGGGGTTCCCGTTGGGTGTTGGTTGCACAGGGGGTGTATGCACACACCAGGGTGTGTGTGTGTGTGTGCAAACCATGATGTGTGTGCAAACCATGATATATGTGCACACCATGATATATGTGCACACCATGATATATGTGCACACCATGGCATACGTGCTCACCATGGTATAAATGCTTTAAATTACACCTTTACGTCTCTCATGCCATGTAACGAGCGATGGGATGAGAGGAAATGGCCTCAGGTTTTGCCAGGGGAGGTTTAGATTGGATAGTAGGTAACGTTTCTTTACTGCAAGAGCGGTGAAGCGCTGGAAGAGGCTACCCAGGGAAGCGATGGAGTCTCCATCGCTGTGTTCGAAAAGCACATAGCTGTGGCACTGGGGACGTGGTTTAGTAGGCATGGTGGGGCTGGGCTGATGGTTGGACTGGATGATCTTAGAGGTCTTTTCTAGTCTTTACGGTTCTTTATGGTTCCATGAATCGTGATGTACATACACGCCATGGTACCTGTGCAAACCATGGTAAACGCGTATCCATGGTCTATATGCATGCCAGGATGCATCTACACGCCGTGAGATACGTGCCTGGCACGGGATATACCCGCACCATGGGATATGTACACACCACGGTGTACGTGCACACCACTCCACACGCTCCCACCGCTCACAGATGCTCCGTCTCGCCCCTGGGAAGCTCCACCAGAGACCTCGCCCGACGCGGGCATCGTGGGCAGCGCCGGTGCCGGCAGCTCTTTGTGCCCGCGCCGCCACGTGGGATTTCTTTGTCTGCAGTGCTGGGCAGGTTCCCCCTCCCCGCCTGCCCACTGGCCCCCGGCCGCCGAGGAGCAAATCAGCGGCGTTTGCATATTCAGAGCAGGTGGGGGCCCATATGCCTAAGATGCACCAGACAAAATTAGCCACCATAATCATAATCAAGTGTGCCGTTGCGCTGGGGGGAAGGGAGAGCCTTGCAGACAAGCCTGATAATTATGAAGCTCAGCATGTGCGCGGCGGTTTTGCAACAATTATGCCTAGCTCAGCAAGCCGGCGAGGATGCCTGTTACAACCACCCTCCATCGCCCAGCCGCCCGCCGGCGGCTCGCTCCCCGGAGGGCTGCACCGACCTTGGTCTTCCCCGTCGCCAGCGGCCAGGGAGCACGAGGCCGGAGAGCCTCCAGCCCTTCTCAAGCTGGTTTGTGGCTTTGTGGTGGCCATCGGTTGGGTACCGAGCTGCCTCCTGCTCCATCCATGCCCCTGTCACCTCCCCACACCCTCCTCGTGCAGCCAAACCCTGTTTCCCACCTGGACTAAACCCACAGTGTCCAAGGCATCGATAGGATCCATCCTCCCCCAGCCCAGCGTGGAGAGCAACACAAACCCTTTGGATAAAGGAGCTCTGGCATCCCAGCGTCACTAAAATCAGTTTATATTTGCCTCCTAGGATTTTCTCTTCCCCATCTTCCTCTGCGTTTTGCGGCTTCTTATCCCCCACGCAACCGCTCGGCAGGCTGGGGATGAGGGCGGTGGCAGGAGGTGACACTCCAGATTCATCTCCGGATGCGCTCGAGGGCCGGTGTCACAGAGCATTTCCCTGGACGAGCCCTGGGGAAGGGGAACGGGGAGAGGCCAACGTGCGCGCGGGGCTGACGGGAGATGCTCTGTGGCGGAGCGAGGACCAGCTCCTGCGCAGTGGCCTCGGGAAGCAGCAGCTCCAGGCTGCGCAGGCACAGACGGCATCGAGCATGGCCAGAATGCTCCACGGCACCTTCCAATCTGCATCCAGAGGAGGAGGAGGAGGAAAATAGACAGTGTTCCTCTTTTAAATACGCTGGAAGCTGCTCTGGCTCAATCCAGAGCTGGGAGCAGTGCTTAGGGATGCTCATATTTCTGGTGCCCCAGTGCAATGGGGACAGGAGGACTGGGGTTGTAGCTGTTGCCCCAATGGATCGGCTGAAAAGGAGCTTGGGATCATGGAAATCACAGCTCTGCTTTCCCCAGCATCCTTCCTCTCTGCTGTGCAGTATTTTGGGGTTACGACGATCCTCCAGCCCCAGGAAAAACCCTGCTAGAAGCACAGTGGTACCTGCAGCTGTGGGGCTAAACAGCCCCAAAGGAGGATTTTCCGCGCAGGGAGGTTTGTGGAAGCACTTGGCATCCCAGCACCTCTCTGCCCGTTACCTCCCAGCCTGACGAACAGAAAGAAGCACCAAATCAGCACAGAAATGCCTGTGAGCACAGGAGGATCACTCTGCCCCGCCCTGGGATCACCCAGACGCCGATTTGCTCCAAATGAGAGGATTTATCAGAAGATGACGACAAAAGGACCGGTTTGGTCCATTTACCCCGGGGCGTCTCCCAAAGTCCAGTGAAACAGCCCCAAACTCCACTTTCTGCAGGACGGGGCAGCACGTGCCTTTGGGGGTGGCACGTGGGAGCAACTCCACACCCTGAGGGGGGATTTAGGGTCCCCCGAACGGTGCCAGGGATGTTGGAAGAGCTGTCGGTGTCGTACCTGGATGCCTGACGAATCATCTGGGGGATTTGCTGGATCCTCTCTGGGCTCGTTTTCCCTCTAAGAAGCAGGGAAAGACAAGAGCCTCAGCAATTCCCCGTGGCTCAGAGTCTGCTCCACGCTCAGAGTCTCTCACTTCTATCCATGTGGGAATAGCGCTGGTAGCATCCGACTTGCTTGTCTAATTCCTATGAGCCGGAGCATCTGGAAACAACCAGAACAGCCCATATTGGCTCAATTTCCCACTGGTTTCAGCCCTGGTATCAGTAGCGAACTCAGCAGGAACTTGGATTCACAGCTGGTCCTTCCTTGCCTCACATGAACCATGAGAGAGAAGTTAACCCTCATCAGGATCTTCCAAATCCCAGTAACCCAGGGTCATCGCCGTGCCCTGTGCCTCCACTCATCCTCCTCTCCCTTCACCAAACCCTGCGGTTACCCTGGTCCATCCCATCCTGAGCAAACACCTTTGCTTAAATCATCGGCTGCAGAGCTTGAGGTGCTGAGGGAGCTTCCTGGGGACTTCGATGGGCTCAGGGCAGACCTGAATCCTCCGAATTCTGGTGGTACTGGGATTGCACCCACACCCAGCATCTCTGACAGCTATTCTCAGCATCTCTGACAGAAGGATCTCTTATTTTTTATATATATATATTCATATAGTTCTTTGCTGGAGCTTTGGAAAGCAGCTTTCCATTGTTTGAATTGCTGGAAGAAGCAGCCAGTGAGCAAAACCACAGTAAAATAAACCAGCAATGCATTTTCACACCACCTTTTCCACCCTCTCCACCAAGCTGGTCTGGGAGCAGAGCGGCTTCACAAGACTTGGGAAAAGCAAGAAAACCCTCCCCACCTGTTTGCTTTTAAACAGGCATTTTTTTTAAGAAAGCAAGCGAGCCTCGAGCGCCACGATCCCAAGCTGTTATTCCCACCCACGAGCTGTATCGGAGGGGCAGGATCCGCCACTCCCCACCCCGCGGGGTAAAGAGCGGCCGCTCTCCGGACTATAAATCCCCAGCTTCCCCCGGATCCCCCCAGCCCGGCTCTTATTGAGATGCAGGGAGCAGGGGAGAAGGTGACTGCCGACTCCATAAATATTATTGGGGGCGACGGGGCTGCGTGGGGCCGGCGGGCGCAGACAAAGCGCCCATTGAGCCATCGGCGCGACGGCCCAGCTGCCGCGGGGAGCCGGGACGGGGGTCAAGGTCAGAGGTGGCCCCTGCCCGTAATATTCCGCCCCAACCCCCCGAAATCTCTTTTCCTCAGGCCCATAAAATTAATAAAGTTAACTGGAGGATAGCGGGAGAAGCGGGTGTCGACGGCGGCAGCCGCGTCGGTGATGCAGGAAGGGAAACTGAGGCACCGTGCGAAGCCCAGCATCGCGTCTTCTCCGAGTTCTGGTGTTTTCATCTCTTGGACACCCTTTTGTGAGCCTATTTAATAATAAATATGCATCCCCAGGTCTGTGTGGGAGCAATCCCAGGATGATGCCAAGGCCATCAGGGAGCTCGTGCCCACCCCACATCACCCCAGTTCTCCCAGTGCCAGGGGTCTGTCCCTGCAGGAGAAATGGAGCTTTCGAGCTGCACGTGGGAGCCACGGTGAGGACAGCCCTGTCCACACCCCACCCCAGGACCAGGGGGTTCATTCTGCTGCCACATAAACTTAGATTTTAAGAATATTTTGCTCCGTATTAAGCAATCCCTTAGCAACGCTTGTTTCCATGGCAAAGAGCAGAGAACCTCCGTGCTGACACCGAGCTTTGCCTTAAACTATAATTCAGCTCATTTTATCTGGGTGCTGCCCCTTAGCACCCACAGGGGCTGCCTGCCCTGGGATGGACCGTGGGTGCCTCTTCTGAGCTCCAGGCCAGCCTTGTGATGCAAAGCAAGGGAGGTTTAGCCAGGAACAAGAGGTGTGCAGCATGCAGAGCCTCTTCTCGGAGGAAAGTGGGGCTTGGGACACCCCAAAAAGCTGATTTCCATCCCCTCCATCCCAGCTCTGGAGCTCCTGGGGCTTGGAGGCAGAGCCATACGCAGCTGCAGGGCAGCCCCGGCTTCCAAAACGAGCTCAGCCACCAGCAAGGCTGCACGTTTTCCTTCCATCCCTGCTTGGCCGCATCTTCAAGCCTTAACGAGCCCAAATAAATGAGGCACAAGATGCTGGGACAGCACTGGGTGCTGGCAGGTGCTGTGGCACCAAACCAAAGTGCTTTACAGCCTCGCTTTTCCAAAGGGATGCGAGGCACCAAAAAAATTATAATCCCTAAAAAACTCCAGTTGGAAAGGGTATTTTTTTTTTTAGTTTTTAAAATAGCCCAGTGTTCTGTGCTCCGCTGGGTGTTTTCAAAGAAATAGGTTTAATTCTGCTAGATCCATCCTCAAAAGCTCCAAATAGGTTTAATTCTGCTAGATCCAGCCTCAAAAGCTCCACTATGGAGCAACAGCAGCTTCCCAGAATGGACCCTCCGTGGGATTCCCTCCAGGAATCACCCAGGCACCCAAAAATCTCTGGGGTTTTCCACCCCAGAGACCCCAAAATCAGCATTTCAGTGTAAGCAAGACCCCAGCAGACCTGGCATTGCTGGGTTTGCCCATCTCCATCTCCCCAGAAGGAGAAAGGAAACTCCTTCCTCCCCGCGCTTCTCTTTTGCTGCAGCGATAATGAATTCTTGCAGCGGTTCGTGCCCTGAAGGAGCCTTAAAACCTCCCAAATTTGACAGCCAAAAATAGCTCTCGCTCTGCTTGTTTCCAAGTGTTCGCTAGCCCTGATTTATTTTATTTACCCCGGTTATTTGAATCCGTCGCGCGTTTTGAATCCCAAATCCTGAGCAGAATGGAAAAAAACCAGCATCTGTCATTTAGATGCTCTTGCGGGAGGGGAGGAGCGGGGAGGGGGAGATTTTCATTTCTCCTCGCTGAAAGGGTGTTCCCTGCACCAGGAGTCCTGCGGAGGGCTGGAAAAGCCAAAACCCATCATAGCATTATTGGCTTCTGGGGTTTCCAAGCATCCAGACAGCGCGGCTGCTCCAGGAGTGTTTTCCCAGCCCTCGCTAGCCCTGTTTTTGTCCGGGGAGGCTGGGGGTGAGGTACCTGCAGGGCAAACGCTGCACCGGGACACAGCCAGGAGGATCCTGGGGTGGCGTGGGGGCATCTGAGAGCTTCCAATCATGACAAATCAAATGGATTTTCTTCCCACCACCCCAAATCTCTCTTTCTTTGCTGGCATTTTGGCCACTTGACGCTGACCCTTGGCTCCTGCTACCTCTCTTTGGGAAGTTTCGATGGTTTGGACGCTGGAGGATGGGTGCTGGGTGCTCCCCCAGCTTGGGAGCAGCATGGTTTAGTGATTGATAGGAATGGTTGGACTCAATGATCTGGTGGGTCTCTTCCAACCTGGTGATTCTATGATTCTATGATTCTATGATTCTATGATTCTATGATTCTATGATTCTATGATTCTATGATCTCTGGCACCGGGCACACGCTGGGCTGGGCTGAAAACCTTCCCGAAGCTGGAAGGGATGAAGGACAGAGAGGGTGGATGGGGCTGTGGAGAGAGGAAGGCACCCCTCATCCTCCTCATCTCCCCCCTGAGCCAGGCTCAGCTTTTCTCATACACACACTCGCCTCTGCCAGGGAGGGAGTGAAATTAATCCCTATGGAAATTTATTTAAATGAATTCCCTGCCTGGACACTCAAGCTGTTCCCGGCTTGGTGAGGGCAGGGTAGGAGGGGGAGGGAGGGTGTGCAGACTCCCCAGTTCCCACCTTCCAGCCACTTCTCCCAGGGTCATTGTCCCCAGGGCTCCCCTGGGGTCACTCACCTCTTGTCCACGTATCAGGGCAGGGGGGAGATGCCCGTGGCTCCCACCACACCTCAGCAAAGGTTGAGGAGGAGGAACATCCAACCAGGTTGCCTTGTGCCCTGTGAGCCATGGGGCTTGGGCAGTTCCTTAGGGGAAAAGAGAAATCAGCTGAGCGTTCTGATGAATAGGAAATACTGTTTTTCCTGCAAAAAACACACCTTGGTTTATTAATTTCAAGCTGTTTGAGGGGAAGAGGTGGAGTTCTTCCTCTTCCCATCACCCTGGGTGAGCTGCTGAGATCCTTGTCCTGCTCCTACACCAGGCTCCGCGCAGACTCTTGGCTCGAGTGGTCTCACCCCATGGATTAGGGGAGATGGGGGGCACGCAGGAGGCAGACGGGGGGCTACAGGGACACACAACCAGCACCACGGTGAATCCCAAGCTCCCGGGAAGTGTGAGCAGCCCCTGTGTGTAGCCCTGATCCTGTAAGGAAGCGACGCAGCTGCCCCTGGGAAGGGGGATCCGTGGCATCTGCATCCCCCGGACAAGGGTCCTTTGAGATGGGGCACAGACGTGGTATTGTCAGCGCAGGCGAGGGCTGAGGGAGAGCCGGGAAGAGGGTTTAAATGGGATTGCGGTGGGAAAGGTCGGGTCTGCAGGCAGCCAGGCTTTGCAGGGGACCCCACGGGCAGCGAGCACCATCCCCGCACCCCAGCAGCTTTGCAGCATCCCAGAGGGAGAGCTCAGCCAGGCTCTGGCAAGGCCTGAGCATGAAAAACATCAAGAAGGAGCTTTTCCACGTGCAATATTCCTGTCAGAGCATCGGGCAACCTCAGCAGGTGCAAACACTCTCGGGTGGGGATGCCCGGCCCCGTGGGCATCCCTGAGTGCATCGGGGTGCTCAGGTCCGAGCAGCTCAGGGAAAGACCATGCATGCACTGATCCCCCACCCCGACCACAGACAGGGGTGGATCTGAACCCCAAACCCAGCAGAGCCCTCGAGGGCCAGCAAGAAGAGGCACTTCTTGGGGATTTATATCATGCAGCGCCTGTCAGCGCAGCTTGAGCACCCAGCAAAGCAGGGCTGCAGGCTGAACATGAAGGGAGAGATGCCCCAAATGGCCAATTAATGAGCAAACTGGGGCTCAGGCCCCTCCAGCAGCATAAGGGAGAGGCTGGAGGGGGATGCAGCCATGGGGAGGAGGGGGAAAGCGCAAGAGGAGGCTGGAATGAGGCGAGGGATGCGAGCACCGCGATGCTGTGCTGCAGCCCCAGAGCCTGTTCATCTAACATTGTGCATGTTTGTCCGCAGGCAGCTGCCCGGAGCCAGGACGGGGGGTTTGGTGACCGTACCCCACACCCAGGACATCGGGATCACCTACGAGCCACCAGCAGCAGTGATGACGTGAGCAAAGAGATGCCCCCGTATGCTCCGGGGATGGCGTGATGTTTGCAAAAGACCCAGCGCGGCTCCCGGTGAGGATTTTGTGGAGCAGCCCAAGGGAATAGAGTGGGAGGTGGGGACCCCGTGAACCCCCTAGGCATCCCCAGAGCTCTGATGCATTGGGAGCATCACCTTAAAGGACTTCTAGATGAGTTTTGTGGGACATGACTCCATCTCCTACCCCGGTGGGAGCTCTTCTCCTCATTAGATATTGAAGCAACATGGTTTTTTCCTGCTCCTGCTGTCCCCTGCCCTCTTTCCAGATGTCCCAGGGGGTAACCGACCCCCTTAAATTCCCACTGACCCCAAACTCCTGCCTGTCCCCGCTGCCAAACCCCATTGGAAATGTCCCCAGGTGCCCGGTGGGATGGGGACTGGCAGAAATCAGTTGGGCAGGGAGCTGGCACTGTCACCTCCCAGCCATCCCGTGGGACTCAGCCCCAGTTCTCACCGGGCAGAGACTGGGCTCACACCAGTTTCTCCCATTAACAGGTGAGGTGAACAGATGCCTCGGGGTGCAGGCGACCAAGAGAGGCTGGAGAAGAGCCAAAGCTCAGTTTGAAGCGTGGACAGGACCCGTGCGGATGCCGGTAAGGGCTCGCTCTCTCCCTCCCTGCCCGGAGAAGCAGCCCCAAGGCTGACACCAGACTTACCTGGGGGGCAGCCCCACATCTCGGTGCTGGAGGGGGTGCACGGACCATGAGGTGACATCCCAGGACACCGGAGGGACACCAAGCCGCTGCCACCAAGCCCAAGGCATCCAGGGGATGAGATCTGCAGCTCAAGGAGGTGAAAGAGAAAAAATATGATGTGCATTAAAGGTGTTCAAAGCCCCCAGCTGTGTCACAGCCTCATCTCCCTCGCGCCGCTCACGTTTGAGTAGGATTTTGCTCCTTTTTCTTGCAGGACCCAAACACACCCAAACAGCACAACCAGCGCTCAGTGCATCGGTCGTTCCCAGCACAACTGGTGCCTCGGGTCTTAAGATTCTCTCCAGCTCTGCAGCTCCTGCCTTTAAGACAAATATCAAGGCAAAACCAGAGCCTGGAGACCTGCACCTCCAGGAGGGTTGGTGCATGGCAGAGTTTGGTGACTTTGGTTGCTCGCTGGAGCCACAGAGCTGGTGCTGGGTCCAGCCAAGGCTGTCCCAGCTCAGATGCCTTCCCAGCGAGGGCTGCGAGGTCCCACCAGTGTTTCTGGTTGAATGGGTGACGTGGGACCAGGCAGGTTCGTAGAATCGTAGAATCTTTAGGTTGGAAAAGACCTTAGAGATCATCAACTCCAACCATACATGTCTACTACTAAATCATGTCCCCAAGCACCTCATCTACTTGCTTTTTGAGCCCCTGCAGGGACGGGGACTCAATCGCCTCCCTGGGCAGCCTGTGCTGGTGTTTGAGAACCCTTTCCATGAAGAAATTTTTCCTAATGTTCAATCTAAATCGTTCCTCTTTGGATGCACCGGGAGGGAATCCTTGCTGGAATCTCTACCTCGGAACCCCGCCAGCACGCGCTCGCCCGCCGCCGCCAGCGACCCAGACGCCCAAATATTGAGCTATACATGAAATTACCCAAGGGAAAAGGGCCGGGAGGGAGCCGGAGCAGATCGGAGGGAGCGTGGCAGTTTGTTATGCTAACCGAGGGGGGCTCCGCTCAGGGGATGTGTCGGAGAGGTCTGAAGAGCAAGGAGTTCACAGGCCCTCTCCTTTTGTCATGCTAAAAGTGCAACACAGAAAATATATACAGGCAGCTGCTCAATGGAGCATGAAATACAAGTGATTTCTCCGGGAGCCCTGGGTAATGCGATGCAGCCCGGACAATGCCCGCCACCGGCTTTGTGCGGAATGGGAAACTTCAGCGGGGGGAACGGGCACAGAGCGGCTCCCGGCCCACCAGCTGCCCCCAGCATCACCCAGAGGTGGGAAATCCTCGAGCTGGTTCCCAGCCGTGCTGCTCGTGGGGTTCTCCATCCGCAGAACCGGCTCGGTGGTTCGGGCATCGGCTTCGGGGCGGTGGGTGCCACGTTGCTGCCAAGTCCCAACCCACTGAGGAATCGCCTCCCCGAGCTCGCGGGGCTCGTTCTGGGTCCAGCACCCCACCAGCGGGCGCGGGACGGGGGATCCCCATTAATTTGAGGACTTCACAGCAGCACCGACACCCGCCAGTGGCGGCAGCTCCCTTTGCTGATGCTAATTTGGACAGTGTAAAATCAGTCCTCAAAGGGGCTTTTGTGTCCTGGGGGAGGGCAGCCGGGCTGGGGGGGGCTCCGAGCATCCATCTTCCATCTTTCCCTCCTTTTTTTTGTGTCTCGGCCGAGCTGAAAGCCAGCGCCGTGGGGGCTGCGAGGATCCTGGGGCCCTGCATTCGTTCCAGAGACGCGCAACCACCGGTTTGTGCGGCTCCCACAGCACCAGTGCAGGGGCTGAGGGGACTGGGAGGTCTGGATGCTCCCCCAGACCCCGGGGCAGCCAGGATTGGGCCACTCCGGAGAAGCCGGAGGGATCTGCTGGCATCGCAGCCCCCAGGTTCTCCTCTCCGTTGGCGGAGGGGCTGCTCGGCTCCCGGCACAGCGGGCACATGGGGGGCTGCGTTCCCAGCCCACCCCGGGGAGGAGGACGGGGCACCCCAAAGCCTGGGTACCCCAACCCTCGGGGGATGCTCGGGGCACAGGCAGAAGCGACATCTAGCGGGAAGCACATCCCGTTGCCTGAGAGATGGATATCCATGGCAACCCCTCGGGGCCACCAGCACCCCCCCTGGACCAGGGGCACCCACCAGCACCCACCAGCCTCTGCCACTGGGTGTTCAGAGAATCATAGAATCACCAGGTTGGAAGAGACCCACCGGATCATCGAGTCCAACCATTCCCATCAATCACTAACCCATGTCCCTCAGCACCTCGGCCACCCGTCCCTTAAACCCCTCCAGGGAAGGGGACTCAACCCCCTCCCTGGGCAGCCTCAGACAGGGACCAATCACCCTTTCCACGAAAAATTTTTTCCTAATGTCCATCCTGACCCTCCCCTGGTGGAGCTTGAGGCCATTCCCTCTCGTCCTGTCCCCTGTCCCTTGGGAGAAGAGCCCAGCTCCCTCCTCTCCACAACCTCCTCTCAGGGAGTTGGAGAGAGCAATGAGGTCTCCCCTCAGCCTCCTGTGTCCCTACTCACGTCAGGATGAGTGAAACTGGATGGTCCCTTCCAACCCAAACCGTCCCAGGAGTCTATAAATGCAGCAGAAAAGCCCGTTTCTGTTGCAAGGAAGGCGTGTTCAGAAGGATGAAGTGGGAGAGACGGTTACAGCCTGCCCCATAGCATCAAGAGTGCAGTGACAGAGCAAGAGGGGACAGTTTTAAGCTGAAAAAGGGGAGATTGAGATATCAGGAAGAAATGTGAGGGTGGGGAGCCCCTGGCCCAGGTTGCCCAGAGCAGGGGTGGCTGCCCCATCCCTGGAGGGGTTCAAGGCCAGGTTGGATGGGGCTTGGAGCCCCTGATGCAGTGGGGGGTGTCCCTGCCTCACAGATCCACAGACAGATCCACATCACATAAACATACAAACCAGCTGCAGCAAAACCCATCAACCAATTCTCACATAAGGATGGAGCCGCCGCTGCTCGAACCCCTGTGTCCCACTTGGCCCCGAAATACAGAGCCTGGAGGCTGTGTGCAGGGATGGAGATTGCACAGGCTCACCCTGAAGGGACCCTTCAGGTGCAATTCCCCCCTCAACGCGTGCGCACACACACACACACACGTTCAGACACACATGTGGCTGTGGTTTCACGCACATCCTGGTGCAGGTTCGGCTCTGTGCCCCAGCATCCGTGCTCCAAGGGGAAACTGAGGCACAAGCGCACCAGTCCCCCTCCTCCAACACCTGTAGAATCATGGAATGGTTTGGGCTTGAAAGGACCTTGAAACCCATCCAGTCCCATCTCCTGCCATGGGCAGGGACACCTCCCACTGGCTCAGGGGCTCCAAGCCGCATCCAACCTGGCCTTGAACCCCTCCAGGGATGGGGCAGCCACCCCTGCTCTGGGGAACCAGGGCCAGGGCCTCCCCACCCTCACAGCAAAACGTTTCTCCCCATGAACAGCCTCAAGCTCCACCAGGGGAGGTTCAGACTAAACATTAGGAAAAAAATATTCCCAGAAAGGGTCATTGGCAGAGGCTGCCCAGGGAGGGGGTTGAGTCCCCTTCCCTGGAGGGGTTTAAGGGACGGGTGGCCGAGGTGCTGAGGGACATGGGTTAGAGATTGATGGGGATGGTTGGACTCCATGATCCGATGGGTCTTTCCCAACGTGGTGATTCTGTGATTCTATGACCCACCCCCACAGCCGCTGCCCCGGGACTCGAACCCGCGGCCCCAGCAGCGGCGGCTCCCAGGAGGCAGCGGCAGCGAGGGGCCCGCCCCCCGCGCGGAGCCGCGCTCCCATTGGCCGAGGAGCTGCCAATCACCTGGAGGGGCGCCGCCGATTGGCCGGCGCGGGGCGGCGGGGGGGGGGGGGGGGGGGGGGGGGCGCTTCCTGCGGCCGGCGCTGCGCTCACCCCGGCATGGTGAGCGCCGGGTGGGGACACTGCACGGGGCTGCGGCTCGGGGGGGCGCATCCAGGCTGTCCCGGGGGGCTGCATGGCAGGGGGAGCATGCAGGGGCTGTCCCGGGGGGGTGCATGGCAGGGGGAGCATGCAGGGGCTGTCCCGGGGGGGTGCATGCCTCGGAGCTGCGTTCCAAGGAGGGTGCATGCCCAGGGGATGCATTCTCGGGGTGTCCCAGGGCTGTGCATGCCCCAGGGGTGCAAGCCCAGGTGCCCCAGGGGTGTCTGTGCCCAAGGGGTGCATGGTCAGGGTGTCCCAGGGGTGTCTGTGCCCGAGGGGTGCATGGTCAGGGTGTCCCAGGGGTGTCTGTGCCCGAGGGGTGCATGGTCAGGGTGACCCAGGGGTGTCTGTGCCCGAGGGGTGCATGCCCAGGTGCCCCAGGGGTGTCTGTGCCCAAGTGGATCCATTCCCGGGGTGTCCCCGGGGGTCTCTGTGCCCAAAGGGTGCACAGCCAGGGTGTCGCAGGGGTGTCTGTGCCTGAGGGGTGCATGGTCAGGGTGTCCCAGGGGTGTGTGTGCCCAAGTGGATCCATTCCTGGGGTGTCCCAGGGGTGTCTGTGCCCAAGATGTCCATGCCCAGGGTGTCTGGGGGGTGTTGGCCTCCAAAGGATGCGTTTCCAGCGTGTCCCAGCGCTGCATGTGCCTGAGAGCTCCGTGCCTGGGGTGTCCCATGGCAGGGAGGGGGCCCGGGGACGCAGCCAGCCCCCCCACCCCTGGTCCCCACAGCTCTGGGTGCTGTGGGGCTGGAGCGCTGCGGGTGTCCCTGCAGGCGGTGATGGGGGTGCAGGTGGTGGTGACCCTGCTGGCCGCCAGCCTCATGCAGAAGCTGGCCCCGCACTGCTCCTTTGCCCGCTGGCTGCTCTGCAACGGCAGGTACGTGTGCCACCCCCCGTCCCCGCGGGGCCTCGGGGACCCCCAGCACCCCTGACCCCACCTGCTCCCTTCCAGCCTGCGCCGCTACAGGCACCCGTCGGACGAGGAGCTCTGCGCCCTGGCCGGCAAGCAGCGCCCCAAGAGCAAGAGGGACAGGTCAGCCCCCCTTGTGCCCACGGGAGGGTCGTAAATCATAGAATCATAGAATCACCAGGTTGGAAGAGTCCCACTGGATCACTGAGTCCAACCGTTCCCATCAATCACTAACCCATGTCCCTCAGCGCCTCGTCCACCCGTCCCTTAAACCCCTCCAGGGAAGGGGACTCAACCAAATCCATGGGTATTGTTAATTGGTGCTATCGGGAGTCATCCCGGGGTTCCACTGGGGAGGTGGCAGCGCCAGCCTTGGCCGCAGACGGGTTCGGGGCCAGTGATTGTGACAAGGAGCCCCAAGTTGGCACCACGCGAGGTGCTTTCTGCACTGTGGGACACAAGGGACGAGCCGGCTCCTTGCCTGCCATCCCCAGCCCAGGTCTCCCTTGCAGGAGGGCGAACGGCGTGGCGGACGACAAGCCCCTCTCCGTGCCCCGGGACATCGACCTCCACCTGGACACCAGCCCCATCACCGCCGTGGATGCCCTGGGTAAGCCCAGCGCTCCCTCTGCAGCCCCCGCTGCCTCGGACTCGGGACCCTGCGCGCGTTCCCGCGGCGTGGTGACGCGCCCCATTGTCCCACCAGTGCTCCGATATTTCCTGGATTACCAGTGGTTCGTGGATTTCGCCGTCTACGCCACCGCCGTGTACATCTTCACCGAGGGCTACTACTGCCTGGTGGATCCCCAGAAGGAGATGAACATCGGGGTGCTCTGGTGCCTGCTCACAGTTGCCTTCTCCATGTATCCTTCTGGCGACGTAGGAAGGGCAGGGATAGGACGAGGGGGAAGGGTTTCAAGCTGAAAGAGGGGAGAATGAAGTGAGATCTTACGAGGAAACGTTTTCTTGTGAGGGTGGGGAGGTCCTGGCTCAGGCTGCCCCATCCCTGGAGGGGCTCAAGGCCAGGCTGGATGGGGCTTGGAGCCCCTGATGCAGTGGGAGGTGTCCCTCCCATGGCAGGGGTGGGACTGGATGGGCTTGGAGGTCCCTTCCAACCCAAACCATTCCAGAATTCTGTGATTCCGTGACTTTCGAGGTGCGATTGCCACCACCTGCTGGGGCCAGGCCGCCAGTGGGTGGGAAAGGGAAGCCCCCCTACTTGTTTTTTCTCCATGAAAAGCCAGTTTAGGTGGAAAAAACTAAATTTATGAATGTATAAACCACTTACTGATGAGCTGAGAACCTTCCCCACACAGAAGGGGGTGGTGGCCTAACGACAAGGATGCTTTACAATGTGCTAGTGAGCAGGGGGGTCCTGTTGGCGTTGGAGGGTGGTCTTGAAGCTCCTGGTTGCCTTGACGGCCGCCTCGCACCTGCAGCAAGGTGTTCTTCATGGTGATGCGCCATTACTTCCGCTCGGAGGAGGGTGGGGAGCGCTCCGTCTGCCTCACCTTCGCCTTCTTCTTCCTCCTCCTCGCCATGGTGGCCCTGGTCATCCGCGAGGACTACCTGGACTTTGGCCTCGAGCCTGGTGGGTGGAGAGGAACAGGGGGAGGAGGGCAGGGGGTCCCTGGGGCTGCGGGCACCCCACTCATCGGGGTCTCTCCCCGCAGGGTTGGCCAGCGTCAGCAGCAACCTGGAGAGCGTCCTGAAGCCGCGGGGCTGGGAGTGGACGTGAGTTGGTGGTCAGATGCAGAGGGAGATGGGCGCTTTCGGGAGGTTTTTGGGAAGTCTGGGGTGGGAAGGACTCCAGGGCTCAGCAGGGATGGGGCCGACCTGTCCCACCTTCTCTCTGCAGGCTGCCCCTTGCCAAGTTGGCCTTCAAGATGGGGCTGGTGGCCCTCTGCTCCTTCCTGGGCGCCTGCTTGACCTTCCCGGGCTTGCGCCTGGCCCAGATGCACCGCGACGCTCTCCGGATGGCAGCTGACAGTCCCCTGACCCAGTTGGGTGAAATCTGTGGGTGGGGAAGGAGGCCAGGGGGTCGGTGCTGGCATCTCGGAGCTGGGAACCCCCCAGCTCTGTGGCTGCAGGGCGGCAAGGAGGGTGGGTGGTGGGAGGCGGTGGAGAGGGGTTGGGTGAGAACCGGTCCCGGGGCACGGAGGGATGGAGCTGGGGGCACCAGTGTCTCTGACGGCTCCACCGCAGGGTCCTGCTCCACGTGAGTTTCCTGGCACCTGTCCTCGTGGTGGTGATGTGGATCAAGCCCATCTCGCGGGATTTCATGCTGCACGCACCCATGGGCAAGCAGACGGTGCAGATGTAAGTGGGACACCAGCAGCTGGTTCAGCTCTGTGCCCCGGCGTCCTTGCTCCAAGGGGAAACTGAGGCACAAGCGCACCAGTCCCCCTCCTCCAACACCTGTAGAATCATGGAATGGTTGTTTGGGCTTGAAAGGACCTTGAAACCCATCCAGTTCCACTCCTTGCCGTGGGCTGGGACACCTCCCACTGGCTCAGGGGCTCCAAGCCCCATCCAGCCTGGCCTTGAACCCCTCCAGGGATGGGGCAGCCACCCCTGCTCTGGGCAACCTGGGCCAGGACCTCCCTATCCTCACAGCAAAACATTTCTCCCCAAGATCTCATCTCAATCTCCCCTCTTTCAGCTCCAAACCATTCCCCCTCATCCTCTCCCTGATCAAGAGCCCCTCACAGCTTTCCTGGAGCCCCTTTCCATACTGGAAAGAGCCCCCCATCAGACACCCCCTCTGGGACATGGGGGGGTTCTGAACCTCAAGATCTCCCTGACAGGCCCCTCGTTTTCCCCCAGCATGTCAGACTCTGCCTACAACACCGCGCGCCTCTGGACCATCGTTGGGCTCTGCGTCTTGCGCTTGGCCATCACCCGCCCCCACCTGCAGGCGTACCTGGGCCTGGCCGAGCGCTGGGTGCAGCAGATGAAGAAGGAAGCCGGACGCATCCCCGTCCTGGAGATCCAGCGCCAGGTGCGGGTGCTGGGGTGGGAACTGGGGGGGTTCGGGCACAGCCGCCGGGTTCCTGCTCATCCGCGCTGCCCACAGATCACCAGGATCTACTGCTACGTCTCGGTGGTCAGCCTGCAGTACCTGGGACCCATCGTCCTCACCCTGCACTGCACGCTGCTCCTCAAGACGCTGGGTAAGGAGACGGGGTGGGGGGACACGAGCTCGGGAGGGGCAGGATGGGACCTGCGGGTCATCATCGAGCCGTCAGCATCCTCCGGCTCTCACGATGTGACCCTAATACCTGCAGCGAGCGTGCTGGGACTCGGCCACCAGCACATCTGTGGGGTGGGGATGGGGCTGCAGAGCAGGGAGCAAGCCCTGCGGACCCGTTCCCTCTGTCACACAGGGCACCACTCGTGGGGGCTGTACCCGGAGCCCCCTCCCCTCCCTGCGGCAGCGCCCGTGGCACCGCCACAGCCCAGCGGGGAGGACGGGGAGGACGTACGCGCTGCGGTGGAGCAAATCACCGGCATCCTGGGCGGCATCTTCACCCCCCTCTTCTTCCGTGGACTTTTTGCCTTCCTCACCTGGTGGGTGGCCGTCTGCCAGCTTGTCACCAGCCTCTTCGGCTTCTACTTCCACCAGTACCTGGTGGTCTCCTGACTGCGGGGAGCTGGGACCTGCCTCGGGGTGCAGTCGGTGCCCCGCTGGTTTCTCCTTTGCTCGTGCTGGTGGCACTTGCGGACACACACAGGGACATTTCTGCCCCAGCTCTCAGCGAGATGGAGTTTGTGCATCCAGGCTGGCGTGGGCACCCCCTGCTCCTGCCACCAGTCACCACTGTGCCTGCTCTCACCCTGCTGCCTCTCCGGGCTCTGGCCCCTCTTCCCAGTCCCACAGGAGATGGAGGAGCTGAAGCTGTGATTGCTGCTGCCTGCTCTGCCCCATCCTGGGTGTCCGAGGCTGCTCTCCTGGGGGCAGCGGCTCCTGCCAGCCTTGGGGGGGACGTGCTGGGCAGGGGATGCTGCAGGGATCACCTTCCCATGGAGGAGACCTCACAGCCAGGCTGGAGCGACAGGCTCTGGGCTTTACTCTGCCTTGTGTTTGCCTCTCCCAGCTGAGGGGGGGGGGGTTTGTGGGGTTGCTGCTCTGGCCAGCTGGGTCAAAGCTCCCTGGAGTTGTCCCTTTGCTTCGTGTGAAATCCTCTGGCCCAGCAGCCTCGGCTGGTTGGCGGTTTTAGAAATAAATAAGAAATCCAGAGTCCGTTTGCCACGCTGAGAGCTGCTGTGGTGCTTGCACTTTGTGCACCTGAAGCCCTTCCAGCAGGGCAGGGGCTCTGGGTGTGAGGAGCCACCTTTGAGCAGCTCCACCAGGGTTATTGCAGGTGTGGGAAGAGACTGAGCACCTCGAATCATGGAGTAGTTTGGGTTGGAAGGGACCTCCAAGCCCATCCAGTCCCACCCCTGCCATGGGCAGGGACACCTCCCAGTGGATCAGGGGCTCCAAGCCCCATCCAGCCTGGCCTTGAACCCCTCCAGGGATGGGGCAACCTGGGCCAGGGCTTCCCCACCCTCATTGTGAAAACTTTCTTCTTTATATCCAGCCTACATCTCCTCTCCTTTAGTTTAGAGCCATTACTCCTTGTCCTGTCGCAACAGGCCTTGCTAAAGTGTCTGTTCCCAGCTTTCCCGGAGCCCCTTTCAGCACTGGAAGCTGCTCTAAGGTCTCCTTGGAGCCTTCTCCAGGCTGAACAAGCCCAATCCCCTCGGCCTGTCCTCACACAGGAGGTTCTCCAGCCCTCGATCGCCCACGGCGTGGAGGCCGCGGGGGAACAGGGTCCGTGGCTCCTGGTCCGTCTTCCCCGCCGCACGGTGGGTGCTGGTCCAGCCGCATGAAAAAGGATTAGCAGGTCTGGGCTGTTCAGAGAAAGGGAGAGGAGCTCTGATCCTATTTGATAGCCTTGTAATGGTCTTAATTCCCTCTCGCTAAGGGCCGAGAGGAGAAGGCAGCCCTGCGCGGGGCTAATCCCGACAGCCCCCCCTCCGCCTGCTTCCCCAGGACCCGAGGTGGACGCAGTAAAAGCCTTTTTCTTTGGTTGAAAAATTATGGGGAATCGTAGAATCACCAGGTTGGAAGAGACCCATCGGATCATCGAGTCCAACCATTCCCATCAATCACTAACCCATGTCCCTCAGCACCTCGTCCACCCGGCCCTTAAACCCCTCCAGGGAAGGGGACTCAACCCCCTCCCTGGGCAGCCTCGGACAGGGACCAATCACCCTTTCTGTGAAAATTTTTTTCCTGATGTTCAGCCTAAATTCCCTTTTAGCAAACGTCTGGGATAACGCGAGCGCGGAGCGGTGCCGTTAACCAGCACAGGTGGAAAGGTGCCAGGAGAAAGGGAGTCCCCCAGGGCTGGGATGCAGAGGGTTCCAGCCCGCGCCGTCCCATTACAAGCTGGTCCAACAGCCTTGATGGCTCATTTATCTAATTTTCCATAAGCACGGGGAGGAAGCAGCCGGGGGCTGAGCCTTCGCGGCAGGAGGATGGTTGCTAGGGCCTGGGGTTGTGCTGCATTCAGACATGCAGACAGTTCCTCCCCTGAGATCTGCCCAGACGTGACCCTCTCAGGCAGGGACAATGACTGATAGACTAGCCAAGAGCAGGAGACAGAGCCACCGGCACTGAAATTGGGCCACATCAAATACAATGAACGAGCCCCCCCCCCCCGCCGCCCCGTTTTCTTCTTCCCACAATTATTTTTAATCTTCGTAGCTTTGCTTTATTCACGCCGGGGCACGGGCTGGGCTCTGCACTGCCATGGAGAGGAGAGCAGCTGGGACCAAGGGGGTTGGTGGCTGTAGAGGCATCACTGCCACAAGCATTCAGCCTGGCACCAGGGCTGGTGATGGTCCGAGGGCTGGAGCACCTCGCGTACGAGGCCAGGCTGAGAGAGTTGGGGGTGTTCAGCCTGGAGAAGGCTCCAAGGAGACCTCAGAGCAGCTTCCAGAGCTGAAAGGGGCTCCAGGAAAGCTGGGGAGGGGCTCTGGGTTAGGGAGGGCAGGGAGAGGATGAGAGGGAATGGTTTTCAGCTGCAAGAGGGGAGATGGAGATGAGACCTCAGGAAGAAATTCTTCATGCTGAGGGTTTGGGAGGCCCTGGGTGCCCAGAGCAGGGGTGGCTGCCCCATCCCTGGAGGGGTTCAAGGCCAGGTTGGATGGGGCTTGGAGCCCCTGATCCCATGGGAGGTGTCCCTGCCCCTGGCAGGAGATGGGACTAGGTGGGCTTTGAGGTCCCTTCCAACCCAAATCATTCCATCGCTCTACAAGTCCCTGCTGTGACCCAGACCTGGCATCGTCCCTGCTCCCCTGGTGCACACCTACCTTCAGCTCCCACTGAACATGGCAAGGAACTGCAGACCAGGGAGAGGGCTTGGATCACAGCAGCTCCTGGAGATCTTCCTTCATGTCCTGGCAGGGAGGGAAACAGCGAGCCCTGCTTCCCCACCCCACTTCCATTTCAAATGAGATCCCCTCGAGCTGTTCCTGCTTGGAGCAGTAGGAAATTTCTATTGACGGCTCTCTGGAGTTGGCAGTCCAAACCAACCCGGGAGGATGCTTCTCTGCATGCAGGGACCCAGAAAGCCAAAGGTAGGGAGATGCTACCCTCAGCTGGTCCAGGACAGGTGTGCAGGGACCTGTCTCCAGCTCTGTCACAGACTTCCCGCAAGGTTTAGCACAAGTCTCAGCCTCTGGGTCTCAGTTTCCCTTGGGATACAACCAGGACATCTCTTGCAGGGAGCAGCACTGGGCTACAGGGAGGTTGTATTGGGAGCACTGGACCTGTCCTCACTGCTGAGACCTTCCTACCTTGCAAGGCATCGAGGTGTCACATCCACAGCGGACACAAACAGAGCCCCAAAAGCCCCAGGAGCTGAACAGGGCACAGGAGCAGCCAGGGACCCCACTCCAGGGAAGCCGCTGGGCTGTGCCTAAGCCGACAGTGCCACCTGCTGCCACCACACACCCGTCCCCATCCCACAGCGGGTTTGGAACCCTCTCCAGAGCCCCTTCCTTCCTCCGAGCTTCTCCCAACTTCCACGCAAAGCGAAAAAAACCAGACCCACACGTTTGAAGGGAGCTTTGTGCACAGGAGACCTGCGTGGTTGGGGCACCACCAGCCCTACAAAAGGTACCATCAGCTCCCCCTTCCAGACAACCCCGCGTTTAGTCCCTCACTAAACCCACCCTGATGTGCCAGGCGCCTCTCCCTCAGGAGCCTTCACACAATAGGATTCACCCTCCACGAGCCTGCAAAGTCAATTAGAATTTTTTATTAAATATACATCCTCTCTTGGCACAAATCTTAAAATATATAAACATTATATAACAAAGTGTCTTCACTGCAATAAAATAGAACTCCAGATCCAAGAAAAGCAGTCCAAACCGACACACGTCAGACACACACGCACACATCGATGGTGAGGACACGTCTGGACAAAAGGCATTTAGCAGTGTTTGTGCTAATAGATGCATAGACCACACAGGCAGTGAATGGTGCTGGGAAACCCGGCATCGCCCGGCAGCGAAGGGGAGACGGGGAGAGCGCGAGGAATGAGCCCCTACAATAAAAATAAAGGCTGTTTTGTAGGAAGCCACCTCCTCCTCCAGCCCAGTCCAGGCAGGGGTGCACCCAGGTCCCTGCAGAGCCCGAGTACCCAACCAGGCACCGCAGCCCCAGCATGGGAAGCGTCTCCCATCGCATCTCCTGCCCCTCCAGGACTGGCACCAGGCTCACTCGGGGTTGCCACAGTGCTTCTGCTTGGAGTTTCCTCTTATGCCTCACCTGCTGTTGCGTTAAAGACACCAGAGGGTGAAGATGACAGCGCTCAGAGTCCTTCTAAGTGGAAGGCGATGAGAGCTTAGTGGAAGTACCGCTACTGTTCCACAGAAGCTATGGAACTGCTTTTGGAGCACCCCCCCATCGTACCACGGCTACACCCTCCCCAGGCCTTGACTCCTCTCCCAATCCTTCCACCACGCTCCTGCCACCCAGCCCAGCGGCTCCTCAGCGGCTCTGCCTTCCCAGGGAACTGGCAGAGGGCACACAGAGCAAACAGGTTTGCAAGAAGCTAGCTCAGATTCCACCTCTCGCGTACTCAAGGTCCCCACCTGACCCTCTGAGCCTGCCAGGACCAGCAGATGCTTTCCCAGAGCAAGCTGGTACCACAAGGTGGAAACAGCAAGAGGCAGCAGGGTCTCACGGCTTGCAAAGTAAAGGCGCTAGGCTGGACGAGCCATTCAAGAACTTTTCAAAAACACCTTCTTCCCCATCACTCAGGGCTTTTTTCCTTCTTGTCCCCATGAGCATCCCTGCCTGTGAGGGGGAAGCTGTTTGGCTGTTTGGCTCTCACTGTGGAAGCTGCAGTCGTGTCATTCTGGATGCATTTCATCGGACCTGATTTTCTCGAAGTGCTAGTGCGGGATGAAAGGTGCAGGCGCAGGGAGGGAGGGAGAGGAGATAAGATCAAAAAGCACAGAAATTAATCTTTGTTCCTTAATGTGTTACTGCCAACGAGAAATGTGGTTTGAAAATAAAAGCAAGGAAACTGAGAAGAATAAAATGGAAAAAATGGGGCGTTTGTGGTAATAAAGAAGTTCTAAAGCAAAGGAGAAATAGAGAATATTCCTGCTAGACTTGTCTCTGTTCTCAGCACTGAAGGCAATGGACCTTCTTGGCCAACACAGAGGCACCCTCCCTTTCCAAATCAGCATGTCCAGCCTCCTCAGGCACTCCTTCCAGGCAGCAGAGATCTGGAACACATCTCAATTCACGCAAGGATTAAGAGGAGGGAAGAGAACACTCTGTTTCTCCATTTCTACATTCAAATCAGAAAAGAAAAAGTGGAAAAAAAAAAACCTATTTAAAGCAACCCAAAGCAATAACACACAGTTACTCTGCACACTTCTGCCCAAGAAAAAAAAGCACCAAAACCATTACAGACCGAATTCAAAGACGTCTCTGAACAAACTCAGCCTGCAGAACTCAGAAAAACACATTTGGCTAAAATTTCATTGAATTCAAGTCAGGTGCAGCTGCTAAATTAAGGAACAACAACTCCAAGCCCAATGCTTCCAAGCCTGGCTGTGCTTCAGGTCTTGTTTCTCAGCTCAGAGTCCCCAGGCTCCAGCATTTCAGCTGCGAGGTGAGCGATGCCAGGGTCAGCCAGGCAGAAGCTGCCTCCTCCACAGGCTTCCTGACCATTTAATACACCAGCAGAATGCACCCCGTGCAGATCTGCTCTCCTGTTCGGTCCCAAACAAGAGGCTAGTCATCCAGTGTAAATCCTTTCTCCGTCAGGACCCAGGAGGAATTAAGCCACCTCTGCTGCCATAGGGGTTCAGCGATGCTCAACGTCTCATAAGACAAGGTCTGCTGCGCTTGCCTCTGAGCTGACCTACCGTGCCGTGGAGCACAGGAGCCTGCTCCAACTCAGAGGCCACAGCTCAGCCTCCTCTCGGCCTCATACAGCACCTATCAGTGGGCAAGGAAGGACTGTGCTTCAAACCAGTGACCTCTGAGCTGAGACAGAGCTTGGCATGGATCATACACACAGTCGGACACACGGACACACACGCGGCTGCCGACACACCCAGTTGCTGGTCTGTACCACCCTTTTGTGGCAAGATGCAACTGCCTCAGGATTTCCTCACTGGGCCAGACACGATCAAGACAAGAGCAGAAGTATTTGGCTTCTCCATTGGAGAAAAGAAATCAGAGCTCTTGCAAAGGACTAAATGAAATTTCACCCCAACAAAGAGAACAGCTGATCATTTTCCATCAGCAACGGGAGCAAAACAGACAGAATTCATGGCTATCATCTCTAAAAACTCTTAAAACAAGCCTAACATTAATTACAAGGTAAATCAGAGACTGCAGTCAAGTTTCACAACAGAAATTGTCGTTCATGGGCTCAGAGGCAGAAGTTACTGAGGTCAATACCTCACCCATCGCCAAACCATTAAAGTACGATGGATCCCACTGGTTCTGGGAACAACATGCGTGCTAATACTTCAGAGTGCGGGGTCTCCACCAGGTCCAAAATAGGGAAGCATGGGCTCTCAATTCCTAGGGAAATATTTGGCATTAGAAGCAACTTATGCTCCAAAGAACAAGTGCAAAGACCAAAGAAAGGAGAAAGCTATTTCTACCCATTGTGCAATTACCTCCATTCCCATTAACAAATCCATGACATGAGGCTCAGACCACAACAGCTAAAGTACAGACACCAGAGAAGGACAGCTTTGAAATTATGCCCTATTTTTCTTTGATACATTACAGACTATTTCAGCTGGAAAGGGACTTTTAATTATGGTTCATGTAATCTGATTCTTAAAGAAGTCTAAAGGTTGCTCCGACCACTCCAACTTTACTGCAGGAATGGGACATGGAACCAAAACCACCCCCGCATTTCCCTTTCCTCAAAGACTGGTTTGAAACAGGAGCACTGAAAGGTTCTTCACCACCCATTTTCAAATCACAATAGGAAATGATTGGCACTATATAGGATTTCTGAGGGGTCAATACTGGCTGTGGAGCCTGTTCTCCCAAGGACCCAGCTGGTCCAGAAGAACACTAGGAATAAAAGCAAGAGGTTTTAGGTGTGAATTAGCAAACGGAAGGGACATGACCTACACAGCAGGCACCAGAAGACAACGCGGTTGTTCAGGAGCAGGGCCAGCAGCTTGAGGCAACTGCCAGGCTGCATCCACCAGGCGCGAGCAGCCTTTCGGGATAGCTGAGCCTGCATCACACATGCAGCTTTGAGATGTTTGTTCTTGCATCGCACTGAAAGCAGCAACAATAATACTGAAGGATAAAACAGCTTAAGTTTTCAGTATTTAACACTCCCTTTTCTAGTGCATCAACACGACAGGCTGCCAAATCCCTCAGAAAACGCTGCCTTTAAGCCCAGGACAACAGAAGGGTTCGGGCAGCCTGGAAGCACATCTGTGGTTCGGTTCGATTGGGTTTGTGAATCCAGGCACAGCCCCTGCTCAACAACAGTAACAAACATGAGAATGCGATCTCCAAACCCGCCCAGAACACTCTCCCCCTGCTGCCTGCAGTCTTTGGTAATCTCAAAAGGACATCGCAAGCAAGGGAGATTTTATGCAACAAACCCCAGAAACGGGAAAAACAACTGAAAAAAAAAAAAGGGCAGCATTTCCAGGCAGAGCTCCCAGTCAACTTCCCAAAAAGAAGTGACCTGGACCTGTTAAATCCTGCTGCATCCTCTTTTGTGGGGACCAACGCTCGCAGGTCAGAGGAATCTGGAATTCCCTAGAGCCTATCTGGAATATTGCACTTGGCAGACTGCCTCCAGCTCTAATGCATGTTCAAGACTGCCTACCAGGAGCAGCAGTCACTTCCCAGATTCAGAGGTTCATTCCAACAGCACCGAGTCCTCTCTTTCATCATCCACCGCTTCATCTGCCCACAGAGACCAGGTGAGGAGCCAGCAGCAGCACACGTTTGTTTAAGAGGCTCCACTCCTGGTATCAAAGAGGAAAACAGAAGGGTGAGGCAGCTACTGTGGAGGACTCAGTTCTGCAGAGCTGTCAGAACAATGGTGTTTAGGAAAGTGTTAGTTTCAGGTTGAGGTTTCCAAATAACTCAAGAGGCTCATTAAAAAGAACAAAAAAAAAATCCAACAACGGAAGAAAACAAACAAACAAACAAGAAAGGTAAGTTCTCAGCTGCAGGAGAGCATGTACAAAGTGAGGGAACGCTAGCATTGCGCTTTCTACACGTGTTGGACTTTTCCCCAGCAAGGGCTGCGGGGATTAAGCTACTACCTTTCAACATTAGTGCTGTGCTGTAATTTACGGAGAAGGATCTGCGTCAGGTCAAAGGTTGTGAAGCTTATTCCCACTGCAATTGGACCTTTGACCCAGTTCATGCTGAGTCCTTTGTACAAGCCACGGATTAGTCCCTCTTCTCTTATAATCTCCTGCATGGTGAGAAGGATGGAACTGTACGTGTGTCCCATAACCCCCGCCGTCTGCATCCGTCGGCGAACCACATCCAGGGGGTACGAAGCTGACTGGCCAATCAAGCCTGCGCAGGCACCAAACAAAAGCCGCTCTGGAGGGGACGGCTGCAATTTCCCACTGTGATCTGGGAAAGAGAAAGGAGCAGAGTGTAGAAAGTTCCTGTAATAAATACATGATTAGGGTCAAGTGGGCTGAGAGCCAGACAGCCCTGAGTGCCAGAGCTCCCGAGATCCTATTCCCAATTTGACTGTTAGCTGGCTCCATATGTAACCGAGTCCTCCCGCACCCAGAACCTTCTTGTTCCTCTGCAAGACAAGAGGTACTGCTTTTCGGCAGCTTCTCTTCTTCACAGCCTGGAATCGGAGAGAGGGAGGGAGAAGGTGTCCTCCTCCACATGCACAGAACTGTGCAATCAGCTTCAAGGCCAGGAAAAGGACTTGTATCACTGATTTCAAACATCTCACACTGGCCAAAAGCCTACACCGCTTCATTTGAAAGCAAACCAAGTTGCCTTTACCTGCATGTAGCTTCTTCAGCGTCTCATAGGTGAAGAAGCTAAGCCCAGCATACGGAATCACTCCAAGGATGGTTGGTGTAAATCCCCTATACAATGTCTTCAATCCTTCCTCTCGGGATATTCGGATGAAGACATGGACAATATTGCTGTACCTAGCGTGTGGACACAGGAAAACCAAATCTGTGCTGGTTAGTGACTGCCTGCACCAGTAATATTTCCAACAGGACTTTCTGAAGGATCGACAGTTAATTAATTGGGGTCTGAGCTCCTCAGACAGCTCAGAAGGGATTTCAGAAGCCTGTCTGCAAATGGAGAAGCCAGGCAGCAGCTCTCCCCTAGCCCTATCACAACATGCTCTCCTGTCTGTCAGATCCCTTCTGGAGGCATCGCGCCAGCTGGCCTCCAAAAGAACCAACACACAGGTTCGACCAGTGAGATCTTTCCGTATCCACCTCCTTCCAGCTCCTGGACTAACCAGGACTGTGGGCATTGAATCAGTGCTCAGACCCCAGCAGTAAGAGGTTTATTATATCAAAGGCTCCGAGCAAGAAGTGACCCAGAAAAATGGGAATAAAGTCATCTGACCTTAAAAGAAAGTTCTGCATTTGTTCTTGCTTTCGTTAGGCACTTACATCTCCTTCGGCGTGACAGCCATTCGAGCACGGACCATATCCAAGGGGTAGGTTAACATGGCAGCCGTGGTGCCTGCCAGAGAGCCAGCAATGAATCGAGGAAAGGGTGCCAGCGCTCTAAAGTAAGGTGAGAGAAGAGACCAAACACATCACCTGGAGATGGAAATACTACGTGGCTTTTGAGGGTGGCTCTACTCTATCTGCTACCGAATCCCTTCCCTGTCTGTGCACCGAGGAGCTGGGTGGGGGGAGCTGAAGCAGCCGTGGTTTGCCACAGCCGTTCAGGACAGAGGCTTAGGGAAAACCTCTGCTGAGGACAACAAGCCTGACTTGGGGCGTCTCCAACCCTGCGTGCCCAAGAGCAAGAGGCTCAGGCCACACGCACGGCTCAGATAACAGCACGAGGCTGGATCTTGTTACTCCTCCTGCAAAGAAAAGCTCTTTGTTTTGCCTGCCCACTCGCAGCACAGGGAAGTGCTAACTCCATGTCTAGGCCACTTCTTGCTCACGCCTCTAGAAGACAGGGTCTTGGTCCCACAAAGATCTCCCCTGTGCAAGTCTAGGAGCCCAGCCCTCTGCTTCGCCCCCTCACATGCCCTGCCCTGCGAAGCTGAGACAAGAGGGGCTGGTACAACTTTGTACCAACAGAGTTTTTGCCTCAGCAGGGCTGCACAAGGCAGAGAAACACGCTCCCTCCCTACAAGCTATCGTCCCACCAACTGCTCCATCCTCCTCTGCAAGGATCAAAGCCACGTGGCATCTTACTTTCCCTGGAAGCCATAGTAACTTCCCAGGAGCTGCTTGTACTCTTCGTGCGCACAGAACTGAATGGCAGCGTAAGGGATGACACGGACCATGGTGGCTGAGTTCCCCCGCCAGAGACTCCAGAAGCCTTCGTTGAGGTAGGTGCGATAAATCAGCCTGTAGGCTTCCTGCAGGCAACAGATCAAAGGTCAGACAGGGAGATCATGATAAGATGGAGTCCAAACAATAGAGGGGGAAAAGGTGACCCCATAGCTTAACCTCTCCAAATCCTCCTTCCCACTCCAGCCCCGGTAAGCCGATAGGAGCTGTTTACGCTCGCAACACTGACTCCAGAATAAGACAACTAAAATGTCTTTGGGGAGATGGAATGAGATGCATGACAGCAAAAAAGAACCGGAGCCAGGAAGATCGAGTTTATATTCGAGACATCTTCATTTTCCCCCTGAGGGCTGGGCACAAAGCTGGACTGCTGTTTACACAAACCGTTTCCCAGCCCGAATTAATCTTCTTAGTACAAAGCAGAAACACTCAGGTTACACACATTAGCACAGCACACATGGAACAACTGTGATGCGCATGCAACGAAACATTCAGCAAGCAATCAGCTCCCAAATCAAGATCTCGTATATATTCTGAAACAACTCCAATGGTGGTTGGAGGAAAGAAAAGAACCACAAGAGGAGACACCACGTAAATCAAAACCCTGAGTGATGCCACAGCATTTACTAGAACCTCTAACACGAATAAGGACTGAGGCAGCCCCGTGCTCGGCACTGGACAAGAACAAGCACTAAGGATCGTCATAAACAACCCTGTTTCCAGCCTTCCCTCTCTGCTCTTTCACTATGAGTGCTGCTAATAAAAGCCCATCAAGGAAATTAAGTAAATGCAAACAAAAGGTGCTGTTAGGGCTATTACTACTATTAATCAAACACTTCAGGTCAACAGGAGACAGACACATCACCTCACCT
The DNA here is from genome assembly GCF_032191515.1 of Phaenicophaeus curvirostris. NCBI lineage: Eukaryota > Metazoa > Chordata > Aves > Cuculiformes > Cuculidae > Phaenicophaeus > Phaenicophaeus curvirostris. Next base: position 6,305,333 of record NC_091419.1, on the reverse strand, counting down.
TGGCAGAAAATCTTTTAGAAGACACTAAAAAGAAAAAAAGATGAGCATTAGTTCTTACAATACGTTCAGATGGAGCAAATAAACCATACAGGTGTTTTGTCTAAGGGATAAAAATAGAAGCAAATGAATGAATGCAAGAGAAAATAGAGTTCCTTTATAATAATACAAGAAAAAAAAAAAGAGACCGTTTATAATAATCAAAGACTTTCAACAGGTAAGTGCTCCAAACTGCCTTTAGCACATCAGTTCATTTTCCACCTCCTGCTACGAAAACGCTCAGTTTGCCACATTTCTTCCTTTAAAGCACTGAAAATAAATTAATAAATTTTAAAAACTGTACAAAAAAAATCCAAACCTGCACCAATCACTTAATTTCCACACACAGGTTCCAGCCCAATGCCAGAATCCAGCAAAGCATGGAGCTGTTTAGCGATGCTCCACGCAAGAACGGTTTCATTCTAGCCAAACTCAAATGAACACTCAGTTTCCTTTCTTGCCTCCATTCAAACTGACAGCATCTCTTTAACTTTAAATACACGAGGCATTTGGAAGCGAGATTTATTTGGCATACGGCAGCTCCGGTTTGTAGCATCCCTCCAGCAGGAAGGAAACCCAGGCTGCTCGAACCCAAACTGCAACGCTAATGAAACGTGGTTCCAATTAAGTGTCTATTGCAGTTTCTTTCAAACTCCTTCGAGACTCGTAACCTCTCGAGTGTATCAAACAATCGCATGCAAATACATTTCACCACGCTGCTTCTTTATGCAATTCAACATATTTTAAAACAATAAAAACACCTCAATAACCAATTGCAGCTGGTTCTGTGGTGGAAAAGAGCCCTTTTCTCTATCCCACAGGAAAATTCATCAGTCTCTAGTTCAAGGGACAATCTTCCTAGCCTGTATGACCCAAAGATGCTTTTCCTTTTCAGAGTCCCCAGAGTAAAAACCTTTAGGAGAGCAAGAGGTTGAGAAATCCATTAGACACCAAGAAATTAGTCACAACAGGCAATTTTTAATCACGTCCTTTGCAGCGAGTTTAATGGGCCAAACCAAACAGGTTGTTTTCTAAACGCAGGCTTGTACCGCTGAAAGGTGATTTATCCAGACAGCTGTTGACTCTGCCCAGCTCTGCCGTTTCCATCTCACCTCTGATCCTGACATTTCCAACCCAAGATGAATTACAGTGTTTGTTCTGGTGAGAAAGCACAGCACGTACTCATCGCATCTGGTCCCAGCCACAACCCCAGCTCAGGCTTTAGCTCCTACAGCTCCAACTCCCACACCTCTACCCCCGCTAGCCCACAGCCCCTGCTCAGCGAGAATGAAAATCATGTCAAACTGAAGTCAATTCAAAATTAAATCTCATCCAGGGATTAGATTCAACCTATCCAATTCATTTAAACTGGGATGTCAACCAGATTTAAATCTCTTGGCCTCCCCAAACGTCCGTTGTGTTAACTGTCTGTGTGCTCCCCGTCAGGAGCAGATCCTGCACTGGAAAGGGGGAACCAAACGGAGCCCGTGCTGAGGGTGAATCCCAAAGCCCACTATAGAGAGGAATTTCTGGTTTCAATCAGCTGAAATTCATTTTCAGTTAAAGGCTTCTGGGTTCCAAAGAGGGCTCTGCAGCACACAGCTAGGCACGCCAGCTTCATCGCCTCTTGTGGGGCTTCAACCCCAACCCAAAGAAGTCAGCTGGAATACAACGCAACTCTTAACAGAAAAGACTGCAGGTATTTGAAAAGGTGCAGCCTTTAGCAAGAAACCCAACAAGCTCCCTTACCTCCTTCCAGTGTCAGAGCATCACATAACACTGCTCCTTTCCTTATTTCCCCAAACTGAACAGATAAATCCACCATGTTATCAATTTCCCCCTCAGACCCTGCCTTTAAGGTGTCTATTTACGCTGCACTCCAGGAATCTCCCTTGTGTCACAGACTACGTGGCCAGCCAGCGCTCACAAGCCACAAGCATCATCTCTAACATGCGACGCGTGCATGTGTTACGCTGAAATAGCAAAAGTCTCGCTAGAGGCTTGGATCAAACAGTACAGGACAGATGCCCAGCTGACTGGCACCTGCAATAACCCCACCAAGAATCAAGCAATAGATTTTTGGACTCGACTCATGGCAGTAAGGTCACTATTCCATCCACATAGTGCAGACTGAAGGAGGGCAAAGCACTGGAGAGCAGACAGAGAAGCTGGTTTGGATTCTGCTAACAATAAAGTAAGAACATTCTGCAGAAGCCAGCAGGACTCACCTTGAAACATGATTTTTGTCCTATCCAGTGGAGCTACTGCAGTTTTAGCAACAGCACCAGCCAATGCACCAGACATCAGGGAGTTGAGGACTTTCTTTTTCTCCTGGTGACCCTGGAACAAAGCATCGTTCAGTACGACACAGTCAATCCTAAGCATAAGTTGTAATATTTTACCTTTGCTGCATTTTACATCCTCTTAAGGGCTTCAGTCATAATTATCTTCAAAGTTTCAAGCACAGTAAATTCTTGGTCAGATCATATCATAGAAAAATGGAATGGGTTGGGTTGGAAGGGACCTCAAAGCCCACCTAGTCCCACCCCTGCCACGGGCAGGGACACCTCCCACTGGATCAGAGGCTCCAAGCCCCATCCAGCCTGGCCTTGAACCCCTCCAGGGATGGGGCAGCCACCCCTGCTCTGGGCAACCTGGGCCAGGGCCTCCCCACCCTCACAACACGTTTCTTCCTAAGATTTCATCTCAAACTCTCCTCTTTAGCTCAAAATCGTTCCCTCTCGTTCTGTCCCTGCACTCCCTGATCAAGAGCCACTCCCCAGCTTTCCTGGAACTCGTTTCAGTACTGGAAGGCTGCTCTAAGGTCTCCCTGGAGCCTTCTCTTATGTTTTCATGAAGAAAAGTTAACATTTTTCTTTTTTTCAGAATGTTTCACACCTAAAAAGTTAATATTTATTACCAAAATATACAGTTCAGTTCAATTTTCCACTGCAGTCATTGCCTGTCTGGTGCTAAACGCAAGGGTGACCATGCAAAAGCAGCACTGGGTGAACTTCAGCCTGAGTTTTTGGTCTAAATCAGACCAAGGTTCAGTGTATCTTCCAGAGTTTCTAACAAGAGTCTGGTAACGGCAGCAAGAGCAGGGAAACCGTTGACTTTTGGCTCTTTTCCAGCTCTGCCACTGAAGACATAAGAAGACGTAACCTTGAGCAAGGACCGCAGCCCTGCCTGCCTATCAGCTGCCTCTTCCCAGAGGCTCAAACTGCTCGGCTGTCCTCAGAGACACATTCTGTGGCTTGCACACCCACTACAGCTCTCTCAGGACTCCACAGCTCAAATCCCTCTGAGCCTCCACTTTCTGGAGTACCCACGCAGCTTTTCTCTCAAATTCATTGCATAAAGAATGACAGAACGCTTCGGGTGGGAAGGAACCGGAGCAGAAGGGCATAATCCCCTTTCTGATCTTGTTGGTCCCACTGCTTTGGGTTGATTTTCTGGGCTGTGAGGGCTCTTTGCCAGCTCATGTCCAGCTCTTTGTCCATCAGAAGCCCCAACTCAACAATCTCCCCTCCTTTACCTCTGATGGAAGAAGGGCTGATGTAACTGGCTCCACATCCTGCTGTTTGAAATCCACTTGACCTTCTCTCACACCATTACCCATACCAGTCGCGCTTGCAAGCGAGCAGAAGAGCTACGGCTCCTGTATTGAAAACAAGAACAAAGCAAGAGTTAGTGTCCAAAGCAGGAAACACGCAGGTAATAAAAAACGTGTACAGGAAGGAAGAGGCACCTACTCCTATGGCCATTTTCAGAAGGAAAACCCCATCCCAAGCTCTCAAATGAAGAGTATTTCCAATATCCTAGCACCATTTCCTTCTTTTAAGGTGCAGGGGTGTGTGTGGAGGGGTATTCTGGTGCTGTGTAAAGGCTGTGTTAATCAGATTCAATCTTTTCAGCCCACAAGGAACTCGGCTGCGAGTTACAACATAAAAATATCCATAGTTTGTAGAGAAAAGAATGGGATCCTGCTCTGTCCATTGCTTACAGTGAGGATTCTGGTTGCTGCTCGCTCCGACTGCTGAGCATCCAGACAGCAGAGAAGGCACACAGAAATTTAAAACCCAGCCCTGGAAAATGGAAAAAAATAGTGACAGCAGTAAGTCCTGAAAGCCTGCCATAAGCAATTGGAGGTTATTTTAGGAAACAGATAGATCCAGTGCCTCACACGTGCCATAAAGGCTATTTTGATGACGTTAGGGATTTGACTGAAAGCAGCACATCAGTGATTTCCGACCCCCCCTCCTTCACAGTCACAGTGCACTCGTGCTGGGGAGTTAGTGCCATTTGCACTGATGTTTCTTGCTGCGATCCACGCTCACACTTTGTCTCACAAACAGCAAGGTCAGTCTCACCTTTGCTGCAGAGAATCATGGAATCACAGGATGGTTTGGGGTGGAAGGGATCTCCAAGCCCATCCAGTTCCACCCTTGGGGCAGGGACACCTCCCACTGGATCAGGGGCTCCAAGCCCCATCCAACCTGGCCTTGGACACCTCCAGGGGTGGGGCAACCACCCCTGCTCTGGGCAACCTGTACCCGGAGTTCTCCAAGCCACAAGCCTGCTCAGACAGCCCCAGAGCCACGTTGTTAGCTTCCTGGCAAGGAACACGGTATTAGGAAATCTCAGTTCTCCAGTTGCTTCCCAATTCTTCCACAGTCTTCTCACGCGGCCTCGAGCAGGTCCCCCCACCTCTGCGTCCTCCAAGACCTCAGAAACCACTGGCACAACAGCCTGCTTACTCGTAAAGGCTGGCTTAAAACTATTTCTTTTCCTTTATAACAATCTCTAGATATTATATGCTTGTCAGCACCTTTCATACTTGCTGACCTATTTTTTTCCCCCCCTTGCATCGCTCTCATAAATTAGTGCCAGACTTCACTTCCAAACCCCCTTGGTTGCAGGAGAGAAATTAAGGCAAAGCCAGAGGCAGATGGGCTTTGTCTGTAGTCGTGCATGACCAATTTGTGATGATGAAGCTCCCCACGACCCACGCACTCAGTCCAAGGGAGGACAAACACACCTGGGTATCTTTAATGCCAGACATCACTTGCTAGATCTTTGGGAAGACACATATCAATGTGTTTACAGCTCCTGAGGGTGTTTTTGGAAAGAGGAGATCGCAGGATGCTGTTCAGAGAATAATAACTCACAATTTTAATGAAAGAGAACACCCGATCGACCAAAGCACGACCTGAACAGCATCAATGTTTGCAGTCAAAAAGTTCTTTCGCAGAAGCTGGGTCACATCAGAGCACACGAACAAAATCACCCGTAAGCATCAAGAATAGAGACAACTCGGAATGCTACAGAGTTAAATTAAATTATTTGAAGAACACAGACTGTTGATTATGTCTAATTACTGTCTGCAGTCACTTCCTTTCCCTCTTATCTCATGTGCCTAGGCAATTTATTGTAAAACAATGCCTTGAAGCAAAAGCATGAAAGAAATCACAGGTGGAGATACTACCCCTTGCCACTGCAAATAAAGAAATGTAGGGCACAAATATCAGATTCATCCCTACCAAAAATAAGCCCACAAAAATAGAAAATGCGCTAAAGAGCTTAGGAATGCAATATGCGACTTTATTTTCAAACACGATTTTGAAAGGCGATTGAGAAAGAGATGAGTAAAAGGAAATTTTAAATACCAACCCGACGTTGTGAAGCCTGGACATATTTTAGAACATGCGCATGCATAAAGATGGTATCCATTTACTCAACAATATTCTCTTTGATCCTACTCAGAGACGTTCTTGTTTTATTTTTAGTGCCCGATGCCCTGATCTTAAACACCTGCCTATACGCTCAGTTTTACACATTCAAACCGCACGCATGCTCTATCGAAACCCAGGCTCTCCACTCGCAGGGGCTCAAACGTAAAAATAGCATTGATTATTTTTATTCCCATTTGCTCCCTGCAGCTTTATTTGATTCTGGAGCTGGGCTGGATTCTGATGCCACTGAGTTCAAACTGAATTCTGGCTGTTGTGAGCAATAACGCACATCGGAGCCACAGAAAACAGAACTTTAAGTTCTGGTGTGAATTTGTAGCGCCTGGTGGTTAGAATCAGTCTTTATTTTGCATATACAGTGATCTAACTCGCTCATTAAGCAATTCACTGAAACCCAGCATGGATATCTTCTAAATCCTTGTAATTCCTACTGCTTTGTACACAGTCCTTGCATATGTTTGCAAAGCCACAGAAAACAAGAGAAAAATAGCTGTGGATTAGATTTTTTTTTTTCATAACATGCTTACTGCAGTTCTAGGGGCCCTCGCACACATCTGGATCCAGACTCCTCAGCTCTTCGTGCTGCCGAGCAAACCGGTCCCCTAAGAGAATCCGTAATCAGAAAGCAAAACCGCTAGTGCAGGCGGGTTCAAAAGTTACAGAGGTTTAATGAGTAACACACACGATCATGAATTTTGTTGTAAACGCACAGTGAATTGAAAGCACAACGTGCTCGCTCTGGCATCCAGCTTCAAGCCTATCAGAACATCAGCCGCGCTAATTCGCAGTCACCAATTAAAGCTCATTTATTGCACTGGGAAACAGGGATGCTCGGCCCCTTTGGTTCTTCAGGCTGCTGAGCTCAGCTGCCTCGCTCTGCTTCATGAGGGGCCTCTGAGCCCCGGGACCCTTTCCAGGTATCCTGCCTGCTTTCTAGCGACTGCAAACACATCTGAAACGAGTTTCGTTCCCCGCATACCAGAAGATGCACAGAATAAATATGCTCTGCACATTAAAAACTGGAGCATTGTTAGTCCTGCCTCTCCATTCTCCCAGCTCTCTCGAGCGGCACTTAATGAATACCTGAGCTGGTTCAATCAAGCTGTCAAATTGACTCCCTGACAAGGCAGACACTCTGCTTTCCTTGGTGGGGATTTTGATTAAAAGGACAGGCGAGACAGAATCAAGTTATTCAGATGATAAAAGCAGCCCACGAGGAAGGATCCCTCACAGGCAGGTGCCAGTTCATCACCCGGAGTGGGGGGGCTCAGACAAAAACAGCTCTAGCTGTCCAAGTCGCTCGTGAATCCAATCGTGATGCTCTATTTCATTCAAACGTGTTTTAAATTACTCAGTTTTAAGATAATTAGTTCCTCAGCTGAAAAGCCAGCGAGTCCCAGAGACCAGCATCACAACTTGCATGCAAGGTCAACTTCTCCAGCCGTACAACTAAAACCACGTTGCTAAACTAACGCCTTGCAGATTATTACACATTTCCAAAACTCGTAATTAAACTTGACTTAAAAGTCTGACTTCACAACGTTACAGCACAACCTGCCTGAAATCCCTCCTTTACGTGTTTTACCACCTACGTGTGTTTTCCCATGGTGGATTATCACCATCAGCTTTCAGGAGCAGCGGGAAGGAGAAGATGTGGGGTTTGCACACAATTTTCAGTTGATGGAGGAAGAAATCCCACTAACCATCCTCCCCAAGCTTCACCAACATCCCAACCTCTCCTGTTCCGCAAGGGTTTAGTTTGAGTTCTGTTAGTTTAGGTTTGCAACACCTGGGCAGACCCAAAACTATCTTTTAATAGAAAAATACCTTGCCTACAAACACAGACCTAGTCCTTACAGTTCCCATACGCAGAGAACAAGGCATCCAGCCCACAGACTGGCTTGCAACGTGTCACTACCAAAAAAAAAATGTTTGGCTGATGCTCTCCAGTGGAATTCAAAACACTGAACGAGTGTCACCTACTCGGCAGAGCCACAAAAAAGTAAACAGCCAGCACCACTATCTGAACCCAACGGCAGCTACGTGCTGAGGAATGTTTGCCCTTTCCTCAAACAACCCCAGTAGTAATTACCAAAGTCATTTAGAGCCTTGGACATGGGAGTGCCCTGACAGGTAATGGCAAACCCACAGTGTCAGCTACGACTCAGTGCCCACAAAAAGCTCTGTGAGTGTGAGATGGGTAGACGGAACTTCATAGAATCATAGGATGCTTGGGTCGGAAGGGACCCCAAAGCCCAGCCAGCCCACTGGGGTGAAGGCTCAGTTCACCTTTGGGGCAGAATTCCCATTTCATTCAGGTAAAGTAACTCATAGAACTCCATTCAGAAGCATCAGCTCCCCGCACGACTTGTGACTCGACAGCTACTCAGTTCCTAATTCTTCTTGTATCATCATGTTGTTAACATCACTAATGAAAGCCTATAATTAAATTAGGAAAAAAAAATAGAAAAGCAAGAGAGTTCCTGCAGAAATCTTCACACATTTCCCAGGCTGAAGTTAAACGGTACCCAGGGAAGTCGCTCAATTAGGTCTCCTTGCATTGTCACTGTTAAACTGAGCAATCGAGCCTGACAGAGAGCGAAGTCGTAAGAGCTGAGATTCACTCTTGAATCAGCCTGCAATTCACTCTTGAAGCAACTGCATCGCAGAAAAAAGGGCTGGAACCCTCAGCACAGGGGGGTGAACGAGAATTCGATGGCCCCTCCAGGTCTATCTTTGCCCTCCAGTTTGATTAAGCCATTAAAAATAAAAGAGAGATGCCCTGCAGACTCGGCTCTCCTCAGTCCCATCCATCTTACAGTCACATCCAAATCCGAGCCCAAAACATCAGCTATGAATAGTCCATTGCCTTTCTCCCTTTAAAAACCTGTACAGAAACCGTTAGCATGGTTTTAGAGAATCACTCACTAAAAGACTCAGTAAATTACAATATCTGGAAGAGTTTCCTTTTTTTTTTTTTTCACATGCTTTCTTAGCTTCAAAGTACAAAATAAAGGCTCCTCCTGCCTCCCCCAGCCAAACACAACTCAAGGCCGCCAGTAAAAGCCAGGATAAAGACACAAATCCTCTGCATGGTCTCAGATTATCTGACGTAAATTAAGCTGAACACTGAGAAACGGTTAAATCTGAACCTCTGCAACCAAAGCCAGCTGCATTATTCAGAGGAGCCCAGGAGCGTTTTGAACTGAGCTTGGAAGGCAGGCAGGAGCCACAGAACAGAGGAAAACTTGGCAAGGAAAAACAGCGCCTCATTCTTCAGCTGCTACAAGGCGGCTGTTGCTGGGAACACCTCGACTACGCTTCTCACAGCCAAAAAACGACGAGCAGTTCTTATCTGCAGGGCAGATAACAGCTTTATCTGAGGGAGAACGGGGCAGTTACACAAGGGGATGGAATCGCAGGGCCCCGCTGCTGAACCCACGCAGACAGCAACAACCTTCCTTCAGCAGAAAAACAGGCAACCAGCCACACACACAAACCCCCAAGCATCCTCCCAGCTTGAATACTCCTCTCAAAAATAATTTCTCAGAGGCAACGTCATAAAGAAATAACTATAAGATATTATACGTGAGCTCTCGGTCAGCAGGCCCATGCGAATGCGAGCTCTCCATCCACCGGACCCGGGATATATTCACTTGATGTCACCACACGAGGTCCCAAAGTGACAGATCCCAGCCGAGAGGATTTGGTTTCTAATTGAAACTGAGATTATTTGGAACGCCAGCAACCCCCAGTCAATACACCAGCAATCTTTGCCAGGAACTATTTCAACACAATAACGGGTAATTGCAATCTCTGCTCTCAAACCCCAGCAGTTTAAATTGTTTATGCAAAAAAAAAAAAAAAAAGAAGGAAAATAAAGAACTAAAATCTTCAAGCAGAACGACCACAAGCGTGGTGCCAAGCAGGTGACATTTCCTAACGGCAACGCTTCCCACGTGGAGCTACCACCCTGCTCTCGCACTCACTCGTGTTGGACAGAAGTTGCTGCCAAGTTCAGCATCAGCTCTGCCCGGCCAAAGCACGGCAGATTTCAATCGGTCCTGATTACCCAACGCGACACGGAGCTGTTGGAGCGAGCCTAGGAGAGGGCCGTGAAAATGATCTGAGGGCTGGAGCACCTCCTGTACCAGGACAGGCTGAGAGAGGTGGGGTTCTTCAGCCTGGAGAAGAGAAGGTTCTGGGGAGACCTTAGAGCAGCTTCCAGTGCTGAAAAGGGCTCCAGGAAAGCTCGGGAGGGGCTCTGGATCAGGGAGGGCAGGGAGAGGATGAGGGGGAACGATTTTCAACTGGAAGAGGGGAGATTGAGACAGCAGAGTTACTAGGAGAATACTTTTCCTGGTTCCTAAGCTTTTTTTTTCTACCTGCAAACCTGTCCAACCTGTACCAAGCCCTGCTTCCCCAGGTAACCACACACTGAGGCTGTGCCTGTGCTCACCTTAGGTTTTATACAACCTCTTGAAGGGAAGTTTAACCCACCAGACACGGGAACTGCCCACCCCGTACACCGGCTACAGCTGCAGGTTGAGCAAAAAGGAGTTATTGCAGCTCCTGACTCACATTGCTGTTCTATCAAGAGCCAGAATTCCCCTGCCTGAAGCCATCACCAGGGTTGAAATCCAACACAGAGGCCAGCCCTGTCCCCTCTCTGTGGCAGCTCAGAGGTCCTAAACGATGGCATGGATTTGCTGGGGGAAAAGAAAACAAGCGTTGGGTATCCACAGCTCTAGAAGGACGCGAAGATGCTCAGTTACTTGGTGTTTTAGACCTAAATAACAGGATTATTTTCAAACACATTCCCCCCCAGCCCCGGTTGCTGGTGTGATGACACCAGCCCTCTGGTCCCCTTAGTATGGTCTCTCTTCCCTCAGCTGTTTTCCAACGCCCACAGGCATCTCTCCTGTTCTATTACAACCAGCCCCTTCCCAAACCAGAGTCATTTAAAACCCAGAATGTTTTCAAAACACTCTAAATCCACCAAACCACAGGGAAAACATCGGAGGAGCACACAACCTCCAGAAAAAGCTTCGCCGTTAGACCGTGAAGCATAAGAGCCCGACACAAATAAAGAGCCAAGTGCCGGCAGACTCCAAACCCACTCCAGGCAGTTTGCTAAATTAGCAGCCAACAGGAAAAAACACAGCCAACAAACTCAAAGACATCTGCAACTCCTCCAGACTCCAGGGGAGCACAGGTTTAAGGTCAACAAAGCAACTGCAGCACCAACTGCTAGGCCTGCGGTATGGAGAGTCACGCGGCACCGAAGGTGGAACAGCGCTGATTAACCCTGCACAACCACTTCCAGCATTTTCTGTCTGTCTTTTGACGTTAGAATTTAAATTAAATCTGAGATGCAGCTTCCATTTCCACGCCTGAAGCAGGGAAGCCATCACTGCTCTGCAACTTTTTGCTTCCACTGAAGTCTGACTGAAGCAGAGAATCATTTGGCTTGGAAAAGATCTTTATGATCATCGAGTAAACCAATTCCACCACTGAACCATGTGCGTAAGTGCCACATTTGCATGGTTTTTGAACACCTCCAGGGACAGTGACTCCACCACCACCCCGGGCAGCCTCTGCCAGTGCCAGAGAATCCTTGCAGCGAAGGAATTTTTCGGAATATCCAATTTGAGCCTTCCCAGTGCAAATTGAGGCCATTTCCTCTCATTATCCCTTGTTACTCGGGAGCAGAGCCTGACCCCCACCTCACTACACCCTCCTTCCAAGCTGCAGAAAGCGATGAGGTCTCCCATCAGAATCCTCTTCTCCAGGCCAAAGAGCCCCAGGTCCGCTCCTCACAAGACATCAAGAGATCTGCATTTTAACAGATCCCACGCTCTCTGGCATCGACCCTTCAGCAGCGAAACACAAGCTCACCTTATCCTCAGGTTCATGTCAACTTAAAAAACAATAAAAAAAAGTCACATCTCGCATCTACACACTCATCTGGAGACGCGCACTCACCCCATGGAAGACTTGGAAGGAAAGAGGAGCCCAAAGCAGTTGGCACAGACCCCAGGCTCCCACCTCTGAACAGAGACAGGCTGGACAGGTAGGAGATGGGCAAGGTGGGAGGGCAGGGCTGGGGAGGTGGCAGGACGGGAGGGCGAGCAGGTAAGGCAGGCAGCGGGGCAGAGAGCAGGACAGGGAGGGCAGGCAGGGCTGGGCAGGCGGGCAGGGAACGCAGAAAGAGAGGGCAGGGGAGCAGGGAAGGCTGGATGTGGGGCAGGGAGGGCAGACAGTGGGGGCAGTGGGGCAGGGAAGGCCGGCAGCGCTGGGGAGGTGGCGGGGGGCCAGGTAAGACAGGGAATAGGGCAGAGGGGGCCAGGTGAGGGGGAGCAGGGGGGCGGGGGGGGCCAGGTGAGGGGGAGCAGGGGGGCTGGGGGGGCAGGTGAGGGGGAGCAGGTGAGGGAGAGCAGGGGGCAGGGGGGGACGATGAAGGAGAGCAGGGGAGGAGGATGAGGGAGAGCAGGGAGGCAGGGGGGGCAGTGAGGGAGAGCAGGGGGGCAGGGGGGGAAGATGAGGGAGAGCAGGGGGGGCAGGGGGGGAAGATGAGGGAGAGCAGGGGGGGAAAGATGAGGGAGAGCAGGGGGGGAAAGATGAGGGAGAGCAGGGGGGGCAGGGGGGGAAGATGAGGGAGAGCAGGGGGGCGGGGGGGGAAGATGAGGGAGAGCAGGGGGGCGGGGGGGGCAGTGAGGGAGAGCAGGGGAGGAGGATGAGGGAGAGCAGGGGGGAGGATGAGGGAGAGGATGAGGGAGAGAATGAGGGAGGTGATGAGGGAGAGTAGGGTGGCAGGCCAGGGAGAGCAGGGGGGCAGTGAGGGAGAGCAGTGAGGCAGACCAGGGAGAGCAGGGGGGCAGAGGGGGCTGCAAGTCTGGGGAGGCCGCGGCTCTGGGCCCCGGTCCGGCCCGCACTCACCGGCTCCGCTCGCCGCCGCCGCCGCCTCCGCCGCTCGCTCCCCGCGGCCGCCAGCGCCCCCCCCCCCGCCTCCCCCTTCCTCCCCGCGGCGCCTCGGGGGGCGGGGCCAACGCTGACAGGCGACCAATCGCCGCGCGAGGAGGCGGCGCCGCAGCCAATGAGAGTGAGGAGGGGGCGTGGCCTCCGCGCGGGGAAGGCGCGACAGCCAATCAGCGCGGGGAGGAGGCGGGGTGGGCGGGGCTAAAGCTGACAGGCACGGGCAGCAGCCAATGAGCGCGGGGCAGGAGCACAGTGGGCGCAGTCCCGGCTCCAGCTGCTTCACCCCCCGGGCAGCGCGCGGTGTCTGAGCCCCGAACCGTGTGCCCTACCCAGCCCCTGCCCCCCGGATCGGTCCCTTCCCCCCGATAAGCCCCTTCCTCCCGGGACCGACACCTTCTTTCCGCTGCCCCATCCCTGGAGGGGTTCAAGGCCAGGTTGGATGGGGCTTGGAGCCCCTGAGCCAGTGGGAGGTGTCCCTGCCCATGGCAGGGGTGGGACTGGATGGGCTTGGAGGCCCCTTCCAACCCAACCCATTCCAGGATTCGATGATTAAACCAGAGACGGAGGCTAGAAGCAGCACAGCATGACACCCATGTTTGTTTAAAGCAGAAAGGAAATCAATCCAAACTTTCCAAGGCCAAGTTTGATCCTCGCTCAGCACCGCGTCGAGGTTGGGTGCTGCACCTCGCCCACCCCGATCCCCCAGCAGGCTGCATCAGAGCCCCCAGGCTCGCTTTCCATCGCAGGCACCCACGGGACTGAGCACCCCAGGGCTCCTCGGCCGCTCTTCTTGCCCGCTCTGCCCCTTCAGCGAAGGGTTGAGCAGCTCACAAACGCACTGAGCAGCAGGAACACATCCAGGCAGCCTCTCCTCACGTAAACGCTCCCCAGGGTCAGAAGCCTTCGAAGAACACAGTGATCTTTGCTGTCCGCTGACGCAGGGCTGCAGGAGGCTTCACCCACAAACGACACCAAGGCATTTCCACCACCTTTGTTTTCCCACCTCAGAAAGGCTCCATGAAGAGCCAGCCACCCTTGCACGTTTTTATGTTTTATAGGGTCAACATTTCCACAGAGAATATCATTTTAGAAAATATCCACTCGAGTACAGCGTCAGCAGCAGCGCAGGAGGAAGGTTCAGTGCCCAGAGCAAGGGCTGGGAACAACACAGCTCAGCAAAGATCAGAAACCATTTGGCTGGGGGAACACAAAAGCCTTTAGCTAAGACTTCAGCACCTTTCTAGATGTTTCACCTCTCCTGTTTTGCCCCCAGGACCTCAGCTGCCTTCAGTCCACGAGCAGCATGGCCTCTTCATCACAATTACAGCACCCTCGGATTCAGGGAAGTGCCACCCTGCTAAGACAGAATGAGCCAAAGCCTGGCCGGCCTCCCCAGTGCTGGATTCCTGCTGTGTGGCACCACTACCAGTTTGTCCCTGCTTTGAAACTCCCATCCTCGCTACCTCTCCCTGATTTGCTCACGTCACAAAAGAGAACGTGAACTTTCCTCCTGGATGCAGACGGCAACATCATAAGGTAGGTCGCTTTGGGCCATACCATCCAAAATCCTTATTTGCTTAAAACATTACGTTGGTCGAAAATCCAAAAGAAAGAAGCAACACAGAACGTGGTAAGCAGTAAAATAACAGTTAGTACAACAGGACAGAACACATTCACAAATGACAGGATTCCTCCTTGCCCATCCCATTACCAGATCAGGCTCCAGCCTCCGTCAGCAGAGAGCAGAGGAGGAAATCGGAACCAGCTGTCACAATCCATACCAAACTCCTACCAGGAAAGATCCACTTCTGCTCTCACTGTACAGAACAGAGCACACGGGGGCGGCCCTGTTCTGTACACAAGTTACACACACAACAACAGGGGGGGAGCAGATCATCTTCAGGCATTAGATGATTCGGGAATGATTACTACATGGAGCTGATTTGCAGCCTGCGAATGCATAAAGCCGTTTCAGCTGTAGCTCCCAATAAAAAGTTCACTGCAGCCTCATAAGCCAGGCATTAGCTTCAGATATTCCAGTTCAACATAACTGCAAATGAATCCATGCCACTTTGTTTTCCCCTTGAGAATTCCCGTACATCGATGTTTCCAAGCTCCGCTGCCCAGTGGGGTGAGGATTCACTGAGCCAGGCTTCCCTTCTGACCTGTCCACAGCTCCCGGAGCTCCACTTTGCAGCCCAGATCCCTCAGTGCAGCTTTGGCCACGTCATCGCAGTCCCTGTGCGTCGCACGAGCTTCTGTTATCAGGTTCTCAGCTCCCATCTCTAAAATGGGCTGAGAAAAGTCCCGGCTCCGGGAGACCAGGTTGCGGATCAGCATGCAAGCCTGTTTCTGAGGAGAAAAGGAGGAGAGATATCAGCATATTTTGTAGGGAAAAACCATCCATGTAGGATGCTGGCACACGTGGAACAGATCCAGCTCCAACTAAAGAACCTTTTCTGGGCAATCAAATGTGAGATGCTGTAGACAGCAACAAACTCTTTCCTGGAAGAATAAATCCATGGACAAAAGCATGGCTGCTATTTCACAGCGAAGCTTATACAACAAAACCTCCTGCTTCTGTCAGAATGCCAGCAAATCTCAACCACCAGCCAGGCAACACCAACACCACGACAGAAGTCTCCACTTACAGCAGACTCACCTTTCCACCCCCTTGTATCCTATTCCAGGCACCTTCCCCAGCACTGAGCTTAAACTACTCTCTCAGGAAATATTTCCTATAGTATTTTTATATTCTGGAGAGCACAGAAGTAGACCCCAAACCTACTGAGGCTTGCACAAGAGACTAGGAGCTAACTTCTTGCCGTGCAGGTGTTTTATTCAGCTCTGGATAGCAATGTCTCTCATAGGACAGATAATACCATAGCACAGGCTGAGACTGAAAGAGCCTATCCTCATCCTGTTCTTTCAAGGAGAGAGGTAATGCCTGGAAGAGAAGCTTGGCATTCCACAGTTGCTAGAACCTGGATTCAGCTCTGAAATCCAGATTAAACTTTGTACCGATCTCATCAGGGTGATAGATGCTGGAAGCTCTGCATTGCCAGCCTACTCAGAACTTTTTGATATCTGTAAAGGACAAAGCCCCAGGGAAGCAGCGAACACAGCCAACACCAATCCTGAATAAATAATCAAGCTCTCCGAGGCAAATACCTGCACGGCCACTTCCCGTGGGTGTGCTTTCATGGCCTGAAGAGCCGCCAGCGCCCCTCCGCCTTCCATGATGACACTACAGTTCTCAGGCTTGCGCAAAGCCAACATGCACAAGGCAGCACAACCTTGCTCGCAGATCTGCAAGGCAAAGGGGAAGAGACATTGTTGGCTGAACATGTTTCTTTGAGGAAAAAAAGTGTTTGGAGTTTCTTTTGGCAACTTTTAAAATATATATATATTTTTTTTTTATGTTTCTTTCACTGAAACACTCTGCTTCTCTGGCACGGAAACCAGGCTTTACTTCCCAGAGACAGAAAATGCCATATCCAGTATCCATCTGGTTCAGGACCAAGAGAACCCACCAACCCTGCGTACCTGGGGGTTGGCGAGGTGGTGGCTGATAGCGAGCACGATGAGGTCCGTTGCCCCAGCATCAACGATGGCATCTTTCACGTCATCATTACCTGCAACCGCTCGGATGGCGCTCAGCACTTGCTTCACCACATCCTGCGCTCATCAAAAAAAGAAAACAGCTTAGAAAGCTGCAGGAATAGCTTTACAGGCTTTGGAAAGTGAGCCAGAACGCCCCCCAGCAACTCCATTCCAACAGTTGTCATTCCCAGTTCTGGACAGCAACGCTACCCTCAGTCACTCAGACACCTTGTTAGTTCAGCAGAGGTTTTCAAAGAAGCTTAAAGAATCAAATCTCAGTCCTCTGGGACTGGAGCATCCAACTCCTCTTGAACCTCTTCTAGCCAGAATGGTAGAAAACCAGCAGCTCAGCTTTTCTGGGAGCAGTGTTCTGCTTCTGGGGTGTGGAGGGAAGGACGTAACCATCAACGAGGGGTTCAGAATCACCGCATTCTTACCTGACAGAGCACCTGTAACCTAGTTCTGTGTATAAGGCTGTAAATAGGCATCAACGGTTGGGTCTTAACCCTAATTGCACTTCAAATACTGCAGAGTCTAAGGCCCATTCACAGCCAGGACTTTAAAATGAAAAGCAGGCCCTGTTACGTTACCTCTGCTGCCCGGTACACTCTGTATCGCTCACCGGGTGGTCGATGCAGTCCGCCAGGAGAGCCACCATAAAGCTTAAGCCGCCGAGGTCCACAATTTCTTGACAGAATTCATTCCTGACAGAGAGGCGAGAAAGGGTGGCACAGAGTTCACTGAGAACACTGGAGTTATCTGTGAATGCTGCAGAGAAGAGAGGATGAATGGAGTGACCAGGAGCGAGGAGGGGGGCTGCAGAATCAAAGCGTTTTACTTTCCTTCTTTAAAAAATGAGCGTAAACAGTGTGTTTCACTTTATATATTAAACCAGCACAACAACATCCTGTCCATTCTGTATCTAGACAGAGACAGAATGTTTTCTTGGAAAGAACGCAACACGTCAGAAGGGAAAATGTGCCTGAAAACCTACAAGGGGCTGTAAAATACTTCCTACCCGACTGACAAACAGCTCTGATAACTGTCACCTTCATGCTGCTGATAGCCTCGGGAGCTGTCATGTTATTTTTCTCCCTAAAGGCACATTTCATCAAAGGAATTAAACATAATTTTAGCAGTAAACTCCTGAATCACCTCTGGGGAGCTTCAAGTTATGACAAAGCACACTTTCCAGACAAGAGGGCACAGATGATTCAAAATTAGGATCAACAGTCCTAATTAAATAGGGTTAATTTTACCTTTTGCAGCCTCAATCAGGACTCTTAGCCCATCGTTCTCCAACACAATCATTTTTGCATGATCATGAGCATGGCCAAAGGGCACACGGATGTCGTCATCAAACGTCATGATCCTGAGTGCCGAGGAGGCTGTTCGGACGACGTCGGCGCTGTCTCCGTGCTGGATTATTGCTCCGGTCAGAAGCGGGAGAACTCCACCTTTCACAAAGTCCTGACGGTTCTGCTCGTGTTTCAGACAGGCGTGGCGGATGCAGTGGATCCCAGCCAGCGTCATCTCCGCATCCTCTCTGTATTCTTTCAGAGTTTGTAGCAGTAGATCCTGGCCAGCGGAGTCGAGTAGGTCTGGCTGCCCATCAGTTACGGCAGACAGAGTATGGAAGGCTTTCAGCATTAAATCTCTGTCTCCTGAAGCCAACTGGCAGGCAGAGAACACCACGGAATAGGCGCCGTTCTGCCCAGCCAGGTAGCGGAAAGCCAGCTGCTCTTTGCACTGATCGGCGAAGACCACCAGCTGCTTGGCCATCTCAGCAAGATCAGCATCAGCAACAGCTCTCCCAAGGGAATCTAAAGTCTACAGAAGAGAACAAGAGTTACTTTTCAGTCCAAAGGAACAAGAACGGTTCTTTCTAGTCAGTCAAATGTGTTAATTGATAACAGCAGTCGTCTGTTAAATTTAAAACTAGTTTGATGTATCTAAGAAACTGCTGTCTCTTAAGAGCAGCATTTTGCCTTCACACACAGGACCTGTGGAGGAAAGCGGGTTGCTCTGTACTCCTGCCTTCACTGTACCCCAGTCCAACCAGCAGAAGGTGAACTGGGTCCAACTAGAACATTCCATACGCATCAGCAATGTGCACGAGCGCTTTTATACTCTGGCTGGTGAGGGGCTTTATTCAATCTTTTCACCTGCCCTCAGCAGGGTTAAATAATAGCTACTGCTCCATTTACCTGTATTTCCTTCATTAAAGCCCTTCTGCGGTTTGAGTTTACCTGATAACAAAGAATCTGCTTCTAAATTATGAGCAGCAGTCTCTGCGTTTCCTGGGCAGGGGATTCTGGCACCTGGCACTTCCACTGAACAGTTTGAACATTTACATTATTCTTAGTTTGGAGAATAGATGGGATTAACTGTGTGTTGAAGAGCTCACAAAGAAACAGGAGAGGCAGACGTAGATGGTATATTTCACTTTTCCTAGTCTATTAAACTATTCTATACCCTAGTTCTTAAACAACAACATCAATTTGTGCTCCTACCAGCAAAATTGCATGTTTTTGCTGTTGGCCGTTCTCCGAGGCCGGCTGCCGCACGGCTTTCACAATGTTGCTGAGGTCAACACCTAAAGGGAAAAACAAAACCAAGATTAATATTAGTCACAGGAGCCTGGGTAAAATTTGTCAAGTTAACCACAGTGAACAAAAATAAACTTAAAATCAAGCATGGATCAATGCACAAAGACGCTGAAATGTTGCTAAAGTTCTGACTATGACGGTCAAATACATTTGGGAACAAAGCATCAATTCCAGCTAAATGTCAGCTGGGATTTAAAAAAAAAAAAAAGAGAGCCTAATTTCATGGACCAAATTGCACCCTGCAGCTTCACTCAAAGCAGTTTTTCAGTCATAATTACTCCACGAAACGAGGTTAGCATTAATAGTGGCTGTGTTCCACTTCACAAAGGCTTCTTTTCAGCACCGGTCGATAAATCTTTGCATGCTGGCTCTCTTAATATTTAAGACATTTAAAACCTCAGTCCATAATAACCTGGCCTGCAAAAGCAGATGGATTTGCAATAATACCTTGGGACTCAAACTGCTGCACAGCTTCTCTCACTGCCTCTTCAGGATCCATTTCAAACTCGATAATGTTTTCTTGCACTGCTTCATCAAACGTTTCCTGCGCAATCTGTTTCGACCCCATTTTACTCAAACAGGATAAGCCGTGTCCTCGTCCTGTCATTAAGATAGTCCACAACTAATTTTGGTACAAGTCCTTCTGATTTTAATCAAACCTTCTAATCAACTTTCTCATTTCTATCAAAAATAAAGGAAGTTATTTGTTCCTTAAAAGAAAAGCACAGACCTTGAGACCAAAATTGTGTAGTTAAAGGGACATTCATGGGTTGGCTTTCCGGGTTTTTGGAGGTACTTTTTAACAAGTAGAATTATAGCAATTAGAAGAAGGAAGGAGGAGTTCCAGAAGCACAAGATTTGGATGGGGAAGCCGCTGCTGCCATGGGTGTCACCATTACAGGGCTCTCGCTGCCCCACGCAGGGTGCGGATCCACCTGCCCTGAGACCCCCCAGACACTCGAGGGCAAGACGCAGACGGAGCCCCTGGGCCCGGCTCCATCCCTGCTCCCACAGTGAGGTCTGCTGCATCCCCTGCATCCCCTTGGATCCCCCTGCATCCCCTTGGATCCCCCTGCATCCCCTTGGATCCCCCTGCATTCCCTCGGATCCCCTGCAACCCCTTGCATCCCCTTGGATCTCCCTGCATTCCCTTGGATCCCCCTGCATTCCCTTGGATCCCCGTGGATCCCCCTGCATCCTCTGCATCCCCCTGCATCCCCTTGGATCCCCCTGCAACCCTTGGATCCCCTTGCATCCCTTCGATCCCCCTGCATCCCCTTCGATCCCTCTGCATCCTCTGCAACCCCTTGGATCCCCTGCAACCCCTTGCATCCCTTGGATCCCCCTGCATCCCCTTGGATCTCCCTGCATCCCCTTGGATCTCCCTGCATCCCTTGGATCTCCCTGCATTCCCTTGGATCCCCGTGGATCCCCCTGCATCCTCTGCATCCCCTTGGATCCCCCTGCATCCCCTTGGATCCCCCTGCATCCCCTTGGATCCCTCTGCATCCCCTTGGATCCCCTTGCATCCCTTGGATCCCCCTGCATCCTCTGCAACCCCTTGCATCCCCTTGCATCCCTTGGATCCCCCTACATTCCCTTGCACCCCTTGGATCCCCCCGCATCCCCTTGCACCCCCTTCCACCCCCCTGTAACCCCCTTGCATCAGGCCCAGCCAGGCCCAGCCCCCCGGGCTCGCTGCAAGGCCATCCCCGAGAGGGCCCAAGAGCCCCCAGCAGGTTCTGAGGGAGCCCCCAGGCTCACCACGGGTCCCGGTTACCCCTCCCGACCCACCTCCGTGCCGAGCCGCCTGACAAAGAGCCGCGCGCGGGGAGGTCGGACCCTCCTCGGCCACCGTACAGCGCCGGCACCGGCCCCCGCCCTCCCAGTGCGCATGCGCCGCCACAGAAGCCACGCCCCCACGAGGAATCACGTGGCGCGAAACGCGACGCGCGCGGGGGGGGTGAGGTCCTGACGCGCATGCGCCCTGCGCGGCCGCCGGACACGTGCGCTCGGCCGCCTTCTGCGCATGCGCAGTGCGTGGGGCTGAGGGAGCGGTGGGGGGGGCTGTGAAGGAGGAGGCTGAGGGATCCTGGAATCATGAAGGCTGGAAAAGACCTCGAGGCTCATCCAGTCTAACCGCCAGGCCAACGCGCTGAGCGCTTTCTGTGGAGGGCTCTTCCCCAATATCCAATTTAAACCTCCCCTGGTGCAGCTTGAGGCCGTTTCCTTTGCAGAGCTTCATCCCATGGACCAGCCTGGCCAGATGCCTCTGTAGAGCATTATTGCCTTCCAGCCCGTGGATCCATCCTGTCCAGATCCCCCTGCAGAGCCTCATCTCATGGATCGAGCCTGCACAGACCCCTCTGTAAAGCATTCCTGCCCTCCAGGCCATGGATCCAGCCCACAGATCCCTCTGCAGAGCCCCATCCGATAGTCCCAGCCTGTCCCAATCCCTCTGCACAGCCTCATCCCATGGATCCAGCCTGTCCAGACCCTTCTGCAGAGCATTCCTGCCTTCGAGCCCATGCATCTATCCTGTCCCAATCCCTCTGTAGAACCTCATCACATGGGCCAGCCTGTCCCAATTCCTCTGCAGAGCCTCGTCCCATGGATCCAGCCTGTTCAGATCCCTCTGTAGAGCCTCATCCCATGGATCCAGCCTGTCTAGACGCCTCTGCAGAGCCTCATCCTATGGATCCAGCCTGTCCAGACGCCTCTGCAGAGCCTCATCCTATGGATCCAGCCTGTCCAGACCCCTCTCCACAGCCCCATCCCGTGGATCCAGCCTGTCTAGACGCCTCTGCAGAGCCTCATCCTATGGATCCAGCCTGTCCAGACCCCTCTCCACAGCCCCATCCCGTGGATCCAGCCCGCAGACCCCTCTCCACAGCCCCATCCCGTGGATCCAGCCCACAGACCCCTCTCCACAGCCCCATCCCATAGATCCAGCCCACAGACCCCTCTCCACAGCCCCATCCCGGCCCCCCCCCAGGCCTCAGGCGGGTCCCGCTCTGCGCATGCGCGCGGCGAGCGGCGCCGCGGGGCCTGCTGGGAAATTCCCGAGCGGCGCGGAGGCTGCGGGCGGGGGGACCGGGGCGGGGGCGGCTCCCCCGGCCTCCTCCTCCTCCTTCTTCTTCTCCTCCTCCTCCTCCTCCCTCTTATCCCTCCTCTCCTCCCCCTCCCGGCACGGGAAGGCGGGAGGCACCGGTAGCTGCTCTTTCCCCGCCGTTCCCGTCGGAGGAGCCGCTGGGCGCTGCGGGGTCTGGGGGAGAGGGAGGAGGAGGAGGAGGAGAGGCCCCGGCTTTGTGCGGTGCCTCAGGATGAAAATGGCCTCTCGGCGCCTCACCCGGGAAGCGTTTGATGCTGTGGTGCAGGACAAAGTGAAAAGGTACCGCATGGAGCGGGGAGATGCCATGGAGGAGCCCATCCATCATTTTAAAGGTGAGGAGACCCTGGGATGACAGGCACCAGCGATTCCGCTCACGGCTCTCCTGGATTCCTCGCCTCCCGTTTATGTCTCTTTGGATTCACACGGAGAGATCCCCTCTCCACATCCATTTTTATGGAAGAGGCCGGTAGCTTGGTGTGACTGACACTGTTCCAGGGTGGAATGCAAATTGCCCAGAGCAGGGGTGGCTGCCCCATCCCTGGGGGGGTTCAAGGCCAGGTTGGATGGGGCTTGGAGCCCCTGATCCAGCGGGAGGTGTCCCTGCCCATGGCAGGGGGTGGAATTGGGTGGGCTTGGAGGTCATATCCAACCCAAACCATTCCGTGATCCGGTTTCCATATACATTTTTTAGGAAGAGGCTGGTAGGTTGGTACGACTGACACTATTTCAATGTGGAATGCAAATTCCAGGCAAAAAAAAGCCCAAATGTTAGAATATGGAACTGTTGGAAAGGGTCCAGAGGAGCCCATGGAGATGATACAGGGGCTGGAGCACCTCATGTATGAGGACAGGCTGAGAGAGCTGGGGTTGTTCAATCTGGAGAAGAGAAAGGTGTGGGGAGACCTTAGAGCAGCTTCCAGTAGGGAAAGGGGCTCCAGGAAAGCTGGGGAGGGGCTCTGGATCAAGGAGGGCAGAGACAGCATAAGAGAGAATGACTTTAAATTGGCAGGGAGAAGATTTAGGTTAGACATTAGGAAGAAATTCTTCACGCTGAGGGTGGGGAGGCCCTGGGTGCCCAGAGCAGGGATGGCTGCCCCATCCCTGGAGGGGTTCAAGGCCAGGTTGGATGGAGCTTGGAGCCCCTGATCCAGTGGGAGGTGTCCCTGCCCATGGCAGGGGTGGGACTGGATGGGCTTTGGGGTCCCTTCCAACCCAAACCATTTTATGATTTCAATTTCAAACAAAGGAATTCTGTTCGGGCTGTGTCAGAGAGCGGGTCCGATTTCAGGGAGGTCTCCAGAGGCATCGCTGCGGGATGGAATTCTGTTGATGTCTGGATAAGTTAAATAAACAGGAGTGAGTTTGAGGCCTTTGGGGCTTTGAAGAAAACGCTAAAACCAGGACATTAATCCTGTGAATGCACACAAAACATGATCTGCAAATTCTTTTGTCTTATAAATTTGACACTTAAAATGTCCTGAAAAATAACTTGAAATACATTCATAGGAAATTGAGACTTATCTGTTTTCTTAAAGTTGTATAAGCTCCAGAGGAATGATTCATTTGAAATACTTAAGTTGTTCAAGTGTTCTTTACTTTCTGAGTTAAAGAACAGGGATTCTTGGATGCTTTGCAGGAAATTCTGATGTTTCTGACTATAATGTTTTCTTTTATAATTGTGTGTGAGTTTATAGAAAATAAGGTCTTGTTTTCAACTGCAGGATTCCATGTGGAAACAGAAAGTGCACACACTGTTTTTTTACATCAGAGAAATGCAAGTAGAAGCATTATGAGCACATCATTAACATCTTCCTAGACTGAGAAAGTTGTGAGCACATAGATGGTGAGATTTATAGCAGAACTTGTGCTTCAGCTTTAGAAAAAGTAGAAGCTTTAATAAATTGCTTTTAGGGGTTTGTTGGGGTTTGCTTATTTCAAATGATTTAATAAATGTACGAAAGGAAATGGGAGTATCCAAAATTAGTGAAACTTGAATAACAGTACATGTATTTTTGTTCACTCTTGTAAGCATCCAAATATGCGTGGGTTTTTTTTTTTCCTTAATCCTACTTGCAGTGCGTTGGTATCTTTATGCTTTTATCCTCACAGCTCCTCCAAGGCTGGTCCTGAGACCGAGATATGAAGAGAGCTTTCACGATGATGGAAGATACGCTCACGACAACGCCCAGCACCATCCACACGATGACTGGAGCGAAGACCCGAGAGATGAGTATCCAGGACCTTCCTATAGATCTGCTAGTCCCCTCATAAGAAAAGATAACTACTACCATGAGCAGTACGGCCACCCAGCGTCTCGTGACCGGGAATTTGGTCGCCCAGCATCTCGTGACCGGGAATACGGGCGTCCAGCCTCGCATGACCGGGATTATGGGCATCCAACATCTCATAACCGGGAATACGGGCGCCTGGCTTCCCATAACCGGGAATACGGGCGCCCAGCTTCCCATAACCGGGACTACGAAGGCCTCGCTTCTCATGACCAGGACTATGGCCCTCCTGATTCTTGGGAATCCACCCACGAAACTGACTTTAGTTCTTCAGATATTTTAGGTGATTTTAGATCGCCAGGACTCATGGAAGATGAATATGGAAACATGGAAAATCAGGAGTATGATGTGGACTTTGGAATGCAATCCGACAGCGAGTTCCGACCCCCGATACGGAGGGGCAGCATCGGCAGGGGGAGGATTCTGCGAGGAAAGCGTATTGCAAGGGGTGTTGTTAAGACTAAAGTTTTCAAAGGAGATATCAAACCTCCCCTGAAGAAATGGAACACTAAAAAGCTGCCTCCAGGCCCCGATCAGAAACCAGATGCGCAACCTGATCAACTCCCCGAAGCTGCTGAGCAACCCAACCAGAGGCCGGTGACAGTCCAGCACCCTAATCAAAAGCTGCCTCCACGACCTAATCAGAGGCCAGCGATAACAGCCCAGAGACCTATTCTCAGGCTCCCGAAGCCTGCGCACGTGTTCAGAAATCTCAATTTCGATCTTGTGGACAAATCGGACATTTTTTCAACTTTTGGAATAGAAATTATAAAATGGGCTGGGTTTCATGCAATAAAAAACGATGCAGAGTTTTCCCGGCTCTTCGGAGCCCTCTTTGAACTGGAGACAGAAACCTGCGCTAAAATGCTCGCTTCCTTCAAATGCTCCTTAAAGCCAGAACACCGAGATTATTGTTTCTTTACCATCAAGAGTTTACAACATGCTGCTCTGAAAACTCCCAAAGTGGACAATGAGTTTTTAAATATGCTATTGGACAAGGGGGCTGTGAAAACGAAGAACTGCTTCTTTGAAATAATCAAGCCTTTTGATAAATACATCATGAGGCTACAAGACCGCCTCCTGAAAGGCGTTACCCCCCTGCTCATGGCCTGCAATGCTTACGAATTAAGCATTAAGACAAGTGGGTTTGGTAATCCAAGAGAAATGGCGAGTGCTTTTGAGACTACCGTTTCTCTCTGTCGTAAATCTTTAGCACTTCTGGGTCAGACCTTCGCGCTGGCGTCTGTTTTTAGGCAAGAGAAAATACTTGAAGCTGTAGGGCTCCAGGAAATGGCTCCGGCACCAACGCTATTCCCCAACTTTGATGATTCAACATTGTTTGGAAGAGAGTACATTGAAAACTTGAAAGCTTGGTTGGACAAAAGTGGATATCCCATCCAGATGAAGAAAGCTGAACAAGAGTCCACAGCAGAGCTTGAAAAACCCTCTCCTGACACACAAGCTAAAAGTGAGTGAATTGTCGTAGGGTACTTTGCAGTGCCTAATGTCTTTATTTGTCACTAGCATTTTATCTTATTTTTTATGGTTTCACTGGGTCAGGGATTCCTAATTCTGGGAATTCCATGTAAATCCCTCGCAGTGCTGAGGCAGGTGGGAAATATTTTCTGTTGTAACAATTGCTTTCAGCTTTCTGGGTAAAAGCATGTCTCCTTCCTCCCTTCTGCACCTGCTTATGCATCAAAAGAAGCGTGACAAGAAGGATGAGGGAGGGGATTCTCCCCCTCTACTCCTCTCTCCTGAGACCCCACCTGGAGTCCTGTGTCCAGTTCTGAAATCCCCAGCATAAAAAGGGCATGGAACTGTTGGAAAGGGTCCAGGGAGGCCACAGAGATGATCCGAGGACTGGAGCACCTCCTGTATGAGGACAGGCTGGGAGAGTTGGGGTTGTTCAGCCTGGAGAAGAGAAGGCTCTGAGGAAACCTTAGAGCAGCTTTCAGCACTGAAAAGGGCTTCAGGAAAGCTGTGGAGGGGCTCTTGCTCAGGGAGTGCAGGGATAGGACAAGGGAGTACAGTTTTGAGCTGAAAGGGGAGATTGAGATGAGGTCTTGGGAAGAATTTCTTTCCTGTGAGGGTGGGGAGGCCCTGGCTGCCCAGAGCAGGGGTGGCTGCCCCATCCCTGGAGGGTTCAAGGCCAGGTTGGATGGAGCTTGGAGCCCCTGATGCAGTGGGAGGTGTCCCTGCCCACAGCAGGGGTTGGAACTGGGTGGGCTTTGAAGTCCCTTCCAACTCAAGCCATTCCGTGATTCTGTGATTTATACCTTGTGCCCCAGCTGCCCTCCCCTCCAGCTTCACGGCTTCCAGGGAGCGAGTCCGGGACTGCAGCTGTAACCAGCTACGTCGCAGAGTGAGCGTTTGCGTAGAAGCAAAGCTGGAGATGTTCCTGTTACTGCTTTTATTGGATGCAGGCCTATTTCTTTCAAGCTATTTATATACTACCATCTACAGGAGTAGAGTGGCCAATAATTTGGAATTCGCCCCTTCAGAGTGCTGTTCAAATATACTTATTTTGCACAAAATCCTTTTGGAGCAACAAGAATTTGCTGTTTAAGGGTAGCTTAACGTGGCCAGGATGGCAAAGGATGAGTTTCTTAAACCCCAGCACTTCTCATAATAAAGTCTTCTAGAATTTAAGTTGAGTTGAGGAAACAGTCAGGAAGTTTCTGAGGTTTGTTTGTTCTAATATTAAATGCTGCCTTTTTTTTTTATTAATATGTTGAGATGCTGCAAATACCAGTGTGTTGAAGAATGAAGAGGACTACATACTGATACTCTGTTGATGAGAATAACCCAATTACTGCATCATCTTTCTTCCTACAGCCCCACAGCGAGCAGATCGGAAAGTTGTGGAGACAATTGAACAGCTAGTGAACAGCATTGTTTCAGGAACCTTGTCTGCCAAAGAGAGAAACGCTCAAAAGAACTGCCCTGAATATTGGTAGGTGTGTTTGAACGGTGTGTCTTGATACTGCTCTCTGCTGAAGGTATTTGGAATATATTTAATTACATTCAGTATTTCATTCAAGGGGCATAGGGACAAAGCCTGTTGTATATTTAATCAGACTTACTGAAAGTGTTTCCTCAGCTCATTATGCTTCCTGATACCCCTGGAAATTGTCCTGTTGCTTCTGTCTGGTCTAGTAGATCATGTTCTTTTGCTCTGTCAGTAATGACTGTGTGTCAATCCAAACACAAGATGTTAAAGCTATTTCTGTAGCTTGGATTATAATAGGAAGCAAATGTAGTCGATATAAACATACAATAAGGTAACAGACTTATGGATCTCGTGTTCCATGAATAATTCTGGAAAAGGAACGCTGAGACAGTTCCAAGTATCATAATCTTTTAATAAGACAGTATCTCTTCATGTGTGAATTGCAGCATAGCTGATTAATTACTAACCAAACCATTTCTATCAAAGCCTCCCATCATTTATTTGCTCGGCACACTTCACTTACTGCTTTAGAGGTGGAGGTGGCTGTTAGGCTGAGAAAAACCTGGGCAGGCTACCATTAACTGGTGTATTCCTTTGGAAAAAAAGGATCGATTGCTACTGAACTTCTAATCTGAGAATTCGAGATCAGTTGCCCTTTCAGCTTTGTTTATATGATTTTGTTTAGGTTCTTGTCTGATGAAGATAGTCTAGAGTACAAGTATTACAGACTGAGGTTGTCTGAGATGCAGAGGCTGACATCGTCGGGAAAGGAAGAGGGTGGTGAGGGCAAAACTCTAGAAGAATCTGCAACAGAATCAGTCAGGGCCATGCTGTATGCCAGGAGAGTCGCAAGCATTAAGAGGCGGCTATTTAAAAGAAAGAGGCTTGGAGCTCTCGTGCAACGTGGTATTCGAGGAAGGAGGGTGACGAGAGCAACCGCAGGGACACAGACTGTGCTTTCAGCGGGGACAGTGCTCAAGCCCCAGGACAAGCATCTTCAGGGGTCGGTCCAGTCAAAGCCTTCTGTGTCGGAAACCAGCCTGTCGGAGAAGAGTTCCTCCCTCGCTGCAGCCTCATCCTCGCAGTGTGCTGCTAATTCAGAAGGGGCTCTGCCAGCAGAAGGAAGGGCAGATTCTGAGGATTTATTAGCACCAGCTGAACTTTTCCCACCGCTGTCCTCTCAGTTTCCTGATGGTAAGTGAAGATTCAAGATTAGATTCTAAGTTGTAAATTATATGAGAAAAACATTGCATAGAGTGTTCTACAGGGAACTCTAAAAATAATTTCTTTTGCTGAAGTAGATATTTCTCAACTGCATTGGCAGTTCAGTGATGCAGATTGTGTGAAGCTATAGGTAACAAGCTTTTTATTTCTTGCAGTGGATGCTAAAACAATGGAAACTGCTGAGAAGCTTGCCAAGTTTGTTGCTCAGGTAGGACCAGAAATCGAGCAGTTCAGCATAGACAACAGTGCAGATAACCCAGACCTCTGGTGAGTAAACCACACCTTGATCTATGTAAAGGGGCCAATAAGAAAAACCAAACCAGAATCATTAAGGTTGTAAAAGAGCTCTAAGCTCATGCAGTCTAACCGTCAGCCCAACACCACCATCCCTACTAAAATGTGTCCTAAAGTGCCACGTCTGCATGCTTTTTAACCCCTCCAGGGATGGAGACTCCCCCGCTGCCCTGGGCAGCCTCTGCCAGGGCTTCACCACTCTCTCAGTAAAGAAATTTTTCCCACTATCCAATCTAATCCTTCCCTGGTGCAACTTGAGGCCGTTTTTCTCTCATCCTCCTGCTTGTTCCCTGGGAGAAATAACCAGCACCCACCTCACTACAACCTCCTAAACAATTACTAAAGAGAAATTTCCTTTTATTGTTTGTTGATGTATTCTTTTACTCACTGTGCTTAGGAAGAGAGGATTTTGAGCCTCCATTAATGAATATCTGAAATAACTAAGAAAGAAAAACACTTCTCCTAAATGCGCACATGCACTGATATATGTCGTCTTTTATGTCTTAAGTAATTGGCTTGCATCTTGACACAGTGTTCTGTCAGAGTATTTTTAGTCTTGTTATTCTTTTAAGCGAGGCTTTGATTGCAATGGCCGGAGTGCTCTAGTGTAAATTAGTGCAGGTTTTTCTTTTAGTCGTATAGAGCCGCGCTGTCTTTTCCGTCTCTCCAAATCAATATGTCTGTTTGCACAGAGACCGCAGGGCTGCTGTTTGGAAGACCTGAATTCTCTTCTGTGCTTTGCTGTTTGCCTTCTGGGTCACCCAGAGCTAGCATCTTTTCTTAGTTTCTCCATCTGTAGAATGAAGATAACGGTACTGAATTCTTTACAACACAGGTAGAGAAGTGCTGGTAAAAAAGCAGTCAGGATGATTGTTCCCAACAGATGTTGTTGGGGAATCCTATAGCTCTCCGAAAACAACACCTGGAAAGACCATTAAAAAAAAAAAACTAACGAGAGGTTTATTTCTGATGTCTTGCTTTGTGCTAGCTAAAGAAAATATCTTTCTGATATAATTTTCACTGTAATTTTTGCCCAGGTTTCTACAAGATCGAAACAGCTCTGCTTTCAAGTTCTATCGAATGAAGGTCTATGAGTTATGTCCATCCATTAACTTCAGCGCTGTGTCTGAAGCAGCTGATGCCGGGGAGAGTGCTAAACCTGAAGAGAGGAACTTGGATATTTCAGAAGAGGAGGAGGAGGAGGAGGAAGAGGAGGAGGACGAATATAATGAGGAGGAAGCTGAGTTTGAGGAGGATATATCCCAGCCTTTGGAAGAGATGGAAATGGAGCAAGCGGAGGAAGGAGAAGAGGATGACGTCTCAGCAGGTAGAAGTGTGGAAAACCTAGCTGAAGAGATGATTTCCAAAACAGGAGAGGAAATATCAACAGGTGAAATGCCGCTAGCTGCATCATCTGATGGTGCTGTACCAAATCTGTCGACACAGGCATCAGCTCCTGCTCCTGGCACCCCCTTTCCTCGCAAACGAATCAGCAGCAAGTCTCTGAAAGTCGGTATGATTCCTGCATCTAAAAGGATTTGCCTCATAGAAGAACCAAAAGGTGAGCGTTACTGAAAAACATTTTGTAGGGCTCAGTACAGGGCTCTTGATCTTATGTACTTTGTTACTGGCTGTTATTGGCCAGAAGAATTGCCTTTCATTAGTACGAAAGTGAACTCAATGTTCACTTTAAAGGGTCAGTCACTGACAAAGGAGAATCTGAATAAATTGCGTAACAGTGTTTGTATTATAGTGCAGTAGCAAAGTTTGCGTCAAACATCAATCCTCAAATATTCCATAAGTATATGTGAATGTAATCCTCTGTCTGCTGCTTAGAAAACTCATGGTAGGAGGTTTTGCGGGGTTTATTTATCAGTGTATGCAAGATTTAATAGACTTAAAGTGTGTTCAGCGCTACACTTGAGTGTTTGTCTGAATAGATTTAGATTTGGATTGGCCAGATTTGTCAGTATGGCCACAGCGGGGGTGGGTCATGGTATTCTAAGAACTGAGAGTGAAGTAGCTTAAACCTGATTATTTGTGCTCTGCAGCT
This sequence comes from Phaenicophaeus curvirostris, assembly GCF_032191515.1. Classification (NCBI taxonomy): domain Eukaryota; kingdom Metazoa; phylum Chordata; class Aves; order Cuculiformes; family Cuculidae; genus Phaenicophaeus; species Phaenicophaeus curvirostris. Next base: position 6,274,430 of record NC_091419.1, on the reverse strand, counting down.
GCTTTAACAAATGTCTTGTCTTTGCATAGTGACTTTTTTATTGGTGAAGGTTGTCATTTGTGATATGAATATGATAGACGATAATCTCATTTAAGTGCATTCTGAATTTTCTATCATGAAAGCTCAGAGAAATGAAAGATCTCAAATCCTTATCATCCATCAGTCCAAATGTCCAAAACTAAATGCATGCATGTACTAATTACCTTTTATATGGTGGAGGGAGATAAAATACCTTACTGTTTCATTTCTTGTAATTCCAGTCTTTCTTGCCAAGGCATTGAGTCAAGTCCCACTTGAGATGTGCTTTTGGAGTTCTACGTTACAGTTGTTTTTCTTTACAGCTGAATTTTGTCTTTGGTTTGACTTGCAGTGCATGAACCTGTCAGAATTGCTTATGATAGGCCTCGTGGTTGCCCGGTTACAAAGAAGAAGAAGGTAAAGAACTCTTCTGGTTTGCCTTTGCGTTCTGAGAATCAACTGTCTTTACAAGAGGTGAAAAGGTGTCACTGTCGTAAAACAGAATTAGAGCCTGAAGAGCCTGATCCTGACAGACTGGACTAAACCTGAGGAAAACCATGGCTCCTGTTGTCTCTTAACTACCAAAATTAAGCATTTTATGATTACAGCACTATTTAAAAGCAGTGTGTTAATCTTGTCTTCCAGTTAAAAAAATAATAGAGAAATCAGCGCATTGCTCTCTGCAAAATACGTTGGCATTTCCCAAACTTGGTGAGATCTTGTTTGACTGCTTCTATATTTGTCATAGGGATTCAGTCATCAGATCGTTCAATGTTTGTTACTAAAAACCATAAATACATTTTACAATATGAAGGTGTACTCCTTGTGATTATAATAATGTATTTAAACAGTTTGAGAACCTGAAATAATCTTTCAAACTGGCAAGGCAGATATTTACTCTTCAATGGACGTTCTCTGTGTGGCTAGAGAAATGCCAGAGATATTTCTATATATCCAGAAATGCAAACACACTTAGTTTATGTTTGGGTTGGTTTTTTTTCTGCTTCTCCTCCCACAGAAACCAAAAGATTTAGAATTTTCCCACAAGAAGCTGACCAACAGGAATGTGGGTTTCCAGATGCTGCAGAAGATGGGCTGGCAGGAAGGACACGGCCTTGGTACACGAGGAAAAGGAATCCGAGAGCCTGTGAAAGTGTATGTAACGCGAACACCCTGCCGAAATGGGACAGCTCTGGAAAAGGCTGGGATTCCAATAGTCACGCTGTTTATCTACCCCACCTAGCTGTGGCCAGTTCAGTGGTTTGTTTCCATCTTGACGTTGGCCTTTGGCCTCAGCAAAGCTGAGCGTGGCGAATTCATGTGTTTTTCTGGGTAAAGCTGCTCTGGCAGGTGGCTGGTTCTTGCCACCCTATTTGACATCACTGAAGGCTGCAGCATGACCATTGCAGTGCGAGGACACTTTCTGAAGACATGTGGGTGCCCCTGTTCTCCAGGAGGTGTTTTTTGAGGGTTTTTTTTTTTGGTTGCTTAGTGTATTTTCAGGGTTCTTTAACACAGTATTATCTGGGGGCTCTCCTTGCTACATCACCAGGTACATCCTATATAAATAGACATTAAGAATATCACACGGTGTGATAACACTCCTAGGTTTAGGCAGCAAAGGTATTTTCACTCTAATTATGAGATTCATTCCACCGCATACTGAAAGAGGTAAGTGCATCTGCCAGAAGGTAAGCGTGCTTTTCCTTCAAAATATACTTCTCGTTTTGAATCTTCATTTTGTCTTCTAAAGCTGCTGTATCCACTGTCCGCTGCTGCCAGCACAGAGAATTAATAATGCCTCCTTCAACTCCCTGGCTGTATAAGGAGGCAGAAATTATTTCTGGACCCATATTCTAGCCCACACATGTGGTCTGTGATTTAACAGTCTTCTTTCTCCAGGGATGTCTATGTTCTCTTCGTGCCTTGGGCAACACTGGGCCTTGTAGCTGTTGGCTTTCGTTTTTCCTGTTGTGCTCCCAGTGGTCCAGGGGCCATCATTATACTTTCTATAATTTCTTCTTCAGTGTTAACCGACAATGAAGAAGCAACTCGCTTCACCTGCAGCTCTCATGTTCACTAATGTTAGAACCTTGGTCCTGACCTCAAAGCTTGTTGGGACCAAATCTATGAGTAATTTGTTTCTTTCTGTAGCCCCTGGCACAAGTTTCACTGCACAGCTAATCAGGAGCTGTTTAATTGTACCTGATCTGACAGCCCAACACATCCTAAAGGTTTCTGGCCATCTCTAAGAACTGCGTTTTTAATGAGGGAAATAGAGTTTTTCCAGGTTGACTCCGTTACTGTGTCACCTTGTAAAGACACCTGCAAAGAGCAGTGAGGAACTGTGTTCTGTACCTCCTACAAAATCTCATTGACCTTTTCTGTAATGTAAAGAGAACTCCGTATTATTGTTTTCATGGTTTGAACCGCTCTCTGCTTTCCCATCAAGGTCATTCTTTGGACAGTACTTAAGGACAATTTCAGTGAGGATGAAACCAGTGCAATTTAACGTTTTGCTTTCTCATGTTGGTTGCTTTGGTACAGTGCAGGGGTATTTTTATCCATTTAGCAATCTGTAGCCTCTGCTCTTTTCTCCCCTTTTGAAAACTACCAGCTCTTCTATTGATGACTTTTTTTAAAAGTCCACGTGCTACCTAATCTCATTCTCTGCACAAAAGGGGAGGAATTAATAACCGGATACACGCCAGTTCTAGTGTAGAGTGCCTCTTGATCATTATAGAATGCTGATATCTGAAACAGATTTATTCAGGTACATCAGTTATTACACAAAGAAACTCAAGGCCTCCAAGGCAAAAAGTTGTTCTGATATTGTCAAGGCCTGCCTGCTTCTGTCAGCACGTTTGGATGAAGAGAGAGGAGTTGTTAACTCATTTTCCCTTGGAGGGCAGGAGCTCCAGGTTTTGTCTGTGGAGTGTGTCCTACAAGACTTCATCTGGCTTAGAGCACTAGAAATTCTAAGCAAGCAGCATTATGTTCCCGTGGTAACATAGTAATGTGGTGTATCCTGCTCATTCTGCAAAGCCTCTGACTTCTGTCATTTTTGAAATGTAAGAAATAAGGCAATTTTTGCCATCTTTTCCAGAGAGGATCCCATCTACCATGAACAAAGTGGTTAATACAGGCGTTCATGTAAGAATTCAATCTCTTAGATGACTATCTTCCCTGCTCCCCTCATGTCAGAGGAGCGTTTTCTTCTGGTGGGTATTTGCATGTGTGATGGGAGGTGGGGAACGGTTTTATAGCTGATCTGGTGTGCCAGGTACCGAGTCTCCACTCCCTTCTCCCACGATTGAAGGAGAATTGCTTTCCACTTGAATTGTGTCTATGTTGGAAGCTGTTGTTTAGATCTCTTCTGCACGTTGTCAAATGTAACAGCAACAGAGTGTTCTAACTATTCATTTTACTCCCTAGGGGTGCTACCTCTGCAGGGGAGGGCTTGGGTGTTGCAGGGGAAGAAAATAAAGAAGATGCATTTGATGTTTTCCGTCAAAGAATGATACAAATGTACAGGCAGAAAAGAGCAAGTAAATAGGTATGTGCAATGGACACGTCTGGTTTATGAATTCCTGCAAACATTAAAATACCAGGGGGTTGTTTAAGTCTTCCCTTTACCAAGAGAATGTTGCTGTTTCCATGAGTATGTCTGGTTTCTTAACATGTCGTGAAAACCCAGACCTACGTTGAACTGCTTTGAACTGCTCAGTTACCCCAAATCTTACTTTCTAGGTTTGACATAAGAGACTCCCTCGCTAGAAAGCGCACGGATATGCAAAGGCTGCTGTGGGAAAGATCTGCGGCAGAGTATGCCAGTACGAAGAACACTTTGTTCTGTAGTAGCGGACTCGAACGCTAATGTATTAAAACACTTTCCAAGATTACAGTTAGTCTTGTATTTAATTGTGCAAGCTAACAACTTGGATGTCATCTTCTGAGGAAGAAACAACCGATTTTGTTCTCGGAAGTGCCTGTTTACCTCTCTCTTTGGCCAAGGTTGCCTGTTATGTGATGAGATGGCTTAGCAAAAAACAGAATAAGCAACATGAAAAATATACCCAGCCTGTTTTGGCTTGGATCCTTTCTGAAGCCAAGAACCTTCTCAAATTCAGATCTTCTTGCAAGGCAGTTAAGATTTTTATTTTACTCCATTTTGTTGATGGGCTGATCTTCTGATCTACTTCTGGATGCTGCGTAAAGCAGTTTCCTTTCCTCCATATGCCAATTTTAAGAAGAGCCTCTACCTGCATGCTTATTTTATATAGGATTCTAAACTTTAAGTGTAGGATGAATAACTGGGCTCATCTGAGTCTGAGAACACTAAACTCTTCCTTGAAAACCTCGGCTGCTAAGGTTTTTTTGACTGTAATGAACAGGTAGTACCTACTTTAAGTATACGTTTTGTTTATACACACATTTGCAGCTCTTCTCCCAACAAATTCTTGCATAATTCCTTTTCCTCGCGAAGAAGGTTAAGCCATGAGCAAGTCCTATCTATGTGTCTGCAGAAAATACTGAAGACACTTAGAAGTCATCTAGAAGTGGATCATCAGTTGTATAAGACCATCATTTCTGTTCTGTTTAAGGTTTGCTTTGCAGAAGTTCTTGTATTGAAAAATCCCAAGAAATATGACAAAAAACTTGTACTTTAAGGGACTTTACCAGAACTTGCTGAAAGAGAAGACTGGATTAATCTACTGTGCTTCAACAAAAAGCATTACCTCTCTGGTGAAGCACGACGTGAAAGATTTAGCAGTGTTACCACAAATTAAACATTCAAGGTCTGATCATTTATCTTTTCCCGACTTGCACATCAATGAGGGAACTGTGCCTGGATTACTGAGAGGGACAGAATTTAATATCCCACTTTTTAGTGTACTGTTCTCCATCATTACCTTTCTAAAACTAGCCAGAAGTCTTCACTTGAATGTTAGAGCACCCACGCCTTCCTCAGTGAAGTTCTCTTAAAGGAGTTGAGCATGAGCTGATGCGTGTTTTGTGGCAGTGAGTGCTGTCTTGCCGATGTTTTCATCCCTTACCAAGGTTCTTGTAGAGCACAGAGCGTGTGGGACACCACGAATAGCGCCTCACTGTCCTGAGGCAGCATCTCCAGTTCCTAACTGACAAATAAGTAAGAAAACGTGTTCCTTGGTTACCAGCTTGCCTGTGCCTGCTGTTTAAAGAACGAAATTATATTCTCTCTCCATTGAAAGCCCTGCTGGTTGAAAGGGTGTGTCTTCACTTTCATTCCGTAGCAACCAACTTATCCTTGCTTGTAACAACCAGTTTTAGTTTATGAATGCAAGGTTTTTTCTCTTTACTGCATGGATCTTTGAAACCACGAGAAACAATTGCTGATGGCTCAGTTTTAGTTGCCTTGAAGCACATAATCACTAAATAAACCCACGATGGCAGGTTTAAGAAAAACACACTGGCAGTTCTGTTTTTCCATGTGTCTTCACCTTTACGTTACAAGAAATTGAAGCATGAAGGCTATAAACACAAAGGAGTTTATCTGGTTGTCAGACTTGATTAAGGATGTTCGATAGCCCAGAACATTTCTCATAGGCTTTACTCAGAGATGTTTAAAGTCTTTAAGTGTTTTGCACCACAGGCTGCTTTAAAGATCATCAGTTACAGTATTTGGCAGCGGATGCTTACCTGTTAAGTTCCTATTTGGGTGTGTTCCTCGCTGCCTGTCTTTCTTTCCTGTGCCCAATTAGTACTTACAGTGTAAAATGAGCCTTTTGAAAGGCGATCTGCCAGTCCCAGGTTTAGAATGACACTGGAACCGGTACTGTTGGCCTCCGAGTTATTTCTCAGCCCCACTCAAAAGGCTTGAGCTGTTCTTTTAGTTTCAGCGCTGAGGCTGCCAGTGTTTCTGTTCACAATTTTTATGTCCCCGCAAACTTCCCGTCCCCCTCTTTCCATTTTTTGAAGGTTTCTTGATGATGTGTTACACTGTGCAGGAAGGCACGAGGCGAGGTGGAGCTTCACACTAGATCAAAATCCACTCTCGGCCCCCAACCAGCGTTGTGCGCTGCTCTGATTTAACCTGAGGTGGTTGGGCTTGGTGCCATTCGGGGCGCGTTTGCAAAATGCCTGCTTACCCAATCTGGGAGAAGCGTTGGGATCCCGACTGGAAAAAGGTGCCGTCCTTTGCGAGCGCAATTCAGTTTAGAGTATAACACTGCCTTGAGAATAAAGGTGAACCTCGGGCAAACCCTAACCTGCTGCTCTGGAGTTCTGTGGAGTCGTCTGTCCTTCTTGTGCCAAACTTTAATTTTGGACAAGGTCTCAGCAGAGCGGTGCTGGTGCTGAGATTCCAGCGTTGCTCTGCAGTGGGTTACCCTTTGCCCCTTTTATCTTGTTTTACCGAGAGATGACCTTACGTTCCTTTTGCAAAAGGAATTTCCTTTGATTTTGACCTGCTTTTGCAGGCAGCTCTGATTTGCCAGTTATAAATACTTGTAGATGTGAAACATTTGTTATGCAGATGCATTGCCTTGTTTAAAGTTTACTAGCTTCTTTTCTGTTATTTTAGTTCCAGGCTCTCTTCCATGAAGACTGCAAGCTTCAGTGAACATTTTAACTAACTTCAGTGGTGTGTCTACTGTCTTTGGGTTGGTTTTTGCCATTTAAACTCGTAGAGCAATTTGCTAGTTTCTGTTCCGTGCACATTGGCCACAGTGCTAAGCTAGCGATGAGTAGATGCTTATGTTATTGGGTAACTGACATTTCTTTTTAGTGTAAGTAAACCTGTTAGCATTGTTAATCCTTTAATATCCGCAATAAATGTAGAACAAAACAGTTTTCTGGTTTAAATGTTTTGCTTGTGAATTTGGCCATTTGTAAGAGATATGCATCATTTTGGCACTAAAAAGTGGAACTGAGATTATGCGGCTGTTAGATTAGTGTAAAGCAGGATTTTATGGTATGTGAGGGAAGGAAAGTCCCTCTGTTTCAGTGCTGCTAAATGTCTCTGCTGAGAATTCCCACTAAATCACTTCTGAGTTACTTCTTCACGTGGCTTCTGGTGCATTCAGTCCATACACAAGAGCGTTCTGAATGCCAGAACTGCTGTGCCCCAGCCAGAGCGCAAGAGTTTTACCCTTTATTCACACATCCCAGGAATTAGTCGTCTTTCTGATCTTCTTTGTGTATCGGCTTAAACAGCAAAACTTTCTATTTACGTATGTGTGTGGTTTACTTCCTTTACATTCAGATTCCTTTTTTAGACAGGATTTGAGGGGGGAAATAGCAATCAGTGGGGACTCAATGCTGGTGCAGCCGCTCAGTCGAGAGGTAAAGCGAGAGTGTTCATTTCTGAAAGACGCCCCCCAGGTCTCTGTCCCTTGCTTTTATACTGACAGCTTGGAACAGCTTTGTGGAGCCAAGGCCAAGCCCTGGCACCTTTTTCCTCCTTTTCCTTCAAAAACGTGCTGTCTACAAGGCCCTGGTTCTAGGAGAAAGGATGTTTGCTTTTGGAGAGAAGGGAGATCCCTGTTTTGGGGGAGGTGCCCTAAGACAGTGAGAGAGCTGCAGTCGGAGGAATTGTGTTGGACTAAGGAGGTGCTTTCATTTTTGCCTTTGAAGCTTTCCTTTGGTGTAACGCCAATTATGTTTCTCCTATTTATTATTTCCTTTTATAAAGACACTACAGCATCCCTAGTGTGAACACTTCATCCGTGCTGAGATGCTATTGCTCACAAATCAGTGTACGGTATTTTTTTCTATTGATATTCCATTCTGCTTTGAATTTAATCTCGATGTGTTGTGCCCAAAGAAAGTCTGGACTCAAAAACTCGAATATCACTATTTTGGATTGTTTTCTATCCTACAGGATGGTGTATTTTCTAATTAAGAGTGAATTCCTTAAAGTCCTGTGTCCTCTTTAATCCTGCATATCTCGTGACTGAGTGGCCAATCACAACCAGACTGTAGATTTGAGCAATAATAAACACCTGAACTGAGAACATGCTCAAAGAACCATAGGGTACGTCTGAAATCAATAGTTTTTGTGAACCTTGTTAAGTAGGTAACTTGCTGAATTGCAGCAAGGGTGGAAAATGTTTGCATTGTCTGTGGGCAATAAAGTTACTGCTGTTTAAGAAAGCGCTGGCACACGGTGTGTTCTCTTCAGCTTTTTGTGCCTAATTCATGTCATTATAAGTGCTGATTTCCTTTGGAATTATTTCCTAGGTGTTGAAGGGGAGGTCATACTCTGTTATCCTGCCACGAGGTAAAAAAGCAACAGTAAAGCAGCAAACAAAGCAATAAAAATCTGATTTTTAAAACAGGTGCCTCATTGGCAGAGGTTCAGCATCGACGATTGAATTAGTAGGGGTAACAGAAGTCCTGTCTGAACAGTTTTTGCAGAACCTGGAACTGGTTTTGGATGGGAAATAAGAATTTTGAAGAACAATCTGAAATGAGAGATCATAATGAGGTCACACAACACTAGCATGGAAAGGGAATCCATAGCTCCTGGCTTTACTGGATGCCCTCTCACTTACTGTGTGTTCTTCCCTGGTGCCAGCGGGAGGAAGGTTTGCAGAGGGAGGTCAGCCAGGCTCTCGCTTGCACACACCAAGTGCGGAAAATCCAGTTTATTTTACTGTTCAGCCATGGTAGTTAAGTCACTAGAAGAATGCAGACTCATTCTCATCCGTACACACATACAGTTTATCTCCCTGGCTCACCAAACTGAACATGCAGATGAGTTGGTTGGGGTGCAACAGGGCACAGAAATACTCCTGATATACTGAAATAATATACAGAAATACTCCTGAAATACTCTGATATACTCGGAAATACTGAGCACAGCGGGAGCTGCTGTTCCCTGCTCCCACCATGGGGAACAAGCAGGAAACTGAGCGCTGGGATGTGAATCGACTACCTGCCTTTAATTGGGCTCAATCCTCTAGCATTGGCTGAAGAGTATATTGGTTTAATGGGCTGCCAAAATTCCAGGCATAAGAGCACTCGATTCTAATTATCTTAACAGAATAGGAATTCTATTTTTCATAACACATGGCCAATTGGATAGGTGTGTGTGTAAAAACTGGGAAGAAGCATGTTCTGTATGAGGACAAGCTGAGAGAGTTGGGGTTGTTCAGCCTGGAGAAGGCTGTGGGGAGACCTTAGAGCAGCTTCCAGGATGGAAAGGGGCTCCAGGAAAGCTGGGGAGGAGCTCTGGATCAGGGAGGGCAGGGATAGGATGAAGGGGAACGGGTTTGAGCTGAAAGAGGGGAGACTGAGATGAGATCTTAGGGAGAAATGTTTTGCTGTGAGGGTGGGGAGGCCCTGGCCCAGGCTGCTCAGAGCAGGGGTGGCTGCCCCATCCCTGGAGGGGTTCAAGGCCAGGCTGGATGGGGCTTGGAGCCCCTGATCCAGCGGGAGGTGTCCCTGCCCAGGGCAGGGGTGGCACTGGGTGGGCTTTGAGCTCCCTTCCAACCTATCCCACAATTCTATGATTTTCTTCTGCCTTCTCCATGGTTCTCCGCGCAGCCCCAGCCTGGGGAGGCCAGTGTCTGCATTCCAGAGGGCCCCTGTCTCCCGCCAGCCCCCAACCCTGTGCTGCCCGGTCCCTGGGAGGGGAAGGGAGGCACTTTCCGTGGCCCCGGCCCCAGCCTCACCTCGGCCAGCGGCCGCCGCCATGCGGGTGCGGTGGGCGGGGTTGTCACGTGGTGCGGTGGGTCACGTGGGCCGGTGTCACGTGGCCACACGGAGAGGCGGGAACGGCCGCGCCTTAAGGGTCGGGGCTGAGGGGCTGGCGCCATCTTGGGGTGTGTGGGCAGAGGGGAGCGGAGCTGGTGTCTCGCCCTGGGCGTCGCGGTGGTGCCTGCTGGGGCTGAGCAGGATGGTAAAGGCGTCTCCTGAGGGGTTGGGGAGCGAGGCTCGGCTGGAGCGAGGTTCAGGGGGTGTTTAGCCTGGAGAAGTGGAGGCTGAGGGGAGACCTCATTGCTCTCTCCAACTCCCTGAGAGGAGGTTGTGGAGAGGAGGGAGCTGGCCTCTTCTCCCAAGGGACAGGGGACAGGACGAGAGGGAATGGCCTCAAGCTCCACCAGGGGAGGGTCAGGCTGAACATTAGGAAAGAAATTTTTCACAGAAAGGGTGATTGGTCCCTGTCCGAGGCTGCCCAGGGAGGGGGTTGAGTCCCCTTCCCTGGAGGGGTTTAAGGGCCGGGTGGACGAGGTGCTGAGGGACATGGGTTAGTGATTGATGGGGATGGTTGGAATCGATGATCTGATGGGTCTTTTCCAACCTGGTGATGCTATGATTCAGGGGTGCAGTGATGCCAGGCTGAGGAATGGTTCAAGGAGCCTGAGGCTGGGAGTGGTCACACACCACCTGTCCCTTAGGCCAGGGCCACCTCTGCTCTGTGGCTCCTGTGCAGGCCAGGATTGCTCCTCAGGGAAACACTAAAGGAAAAGGTGCTGCGGGATTCCAGGGTGGGAGCTGGGGTTTGTCTGCTGAGGCAAAGATGGGGCACGGCAGTCCCAGGCTCCTGGTGTTTGTTACTGCCGGAACTAGCTGTCCCAGGCACTGCAAGCAAAAGTGGTCACGGGGCAGTACAGGCCCAGGGTGTGGAATCTGTTCTCAGACACCGTGGTCACATCTGGGAGATGGTGCTGTGGGATGAGGCAGTGTCTTGGCACGTGGGATTTGCCCATGCAGGCTCCCACTCTGGCTTACAGGGGCCAACAGAGTTGTTTTCTGAAGTTTCCAACCCGATTTACTAATCAAAAGCGTTCTCACCTAAGCAATATTTCACTTGGCTTGCACTAATGCAAACTGTTTCCTTAGCTGTTGGCATTTGGTTATAGATGAAAGTGCAGAAAGAGCAGAGATTCCATTCTCTGTGAAAGCAGATTTGGAATCTGGCTTTGTGGTTTCTGCAATTGCAGATGATGAGTACCTGCCTTTAATTGTGCTTGAGGGCGTCTTCATTTAATGGGCTGCCAAAATTCCAGGCATAAAAGCACCTAATCCTAATTATCTTAATAGAATAGGAATTATCTTTTTCATAACATATGGCTGATTTGATAGGTATATGTATATAACATATATAAAAATGGGGGAGAAGCACCTCTTGTATGAAGACAGGCTGGGAGAGAGGGGTTTGTTCAGCTTGGAGAAGAGAAGGCTCCAAGGAGACCTTAAAGCACCTTCCAGTAGGGAAAGGGGCTCCAGGGAAACTGGGGAGGGGCTCTTGATTGGGGAGAGGAGGGATAGGATGAGGGGGAACAGTTTTGAGCTGAAAGAGGGGAGATGAAGGTGAGACCTTAGGAAGAAATTCTTCACAATGAGGGTGGGGCAGCCCTGGCCCAGGTTGCCCAGAGCAGCGGTGGCTGCCCCATCCCTGGAGGGGTTCAATTCTCCAAAAACTGGGGAATTACTGTAACAGATTGGAATTGCCATTAGATGTGTCTCTAATTCTGATTAGTATAAATGCAGGTAATAGCTACAAAATCTTGTTATAGGGTTTGGCTGTCCATCTGTGATAAAAATAAACGTAACCAATTATTACAGTGAACTTAAACTGCTTTTAATTTTAGGCCATCTGAAAGAAGTTATCTGAAAGGAAAACTTGAAAGGTTTTGACAAGTTTCAGAAAGTATTTGAAGACTACAGATACTTTGGAAGGCTTTGCAGGAAGTTTTCGAGAACTATGAAGAAATTCCTGCCTGTAGTTATTTAATGAGAAGGAATAACAGCTGGAAAGAACTTCTTTCTAGTGAAATCTCTAAAAATGGGTAGCATTACTCTTGTCCTTTACCTTGTTTTGCAATTAGCAGACGAGGCAGAAACATCCATTGCCAACTGCATTCCCAGAAAAACAGTGAAATACCACGGTAAGTGAAAAATAGGAATTTCACAAGCAGAAAGAAGCAGCGCAGGGTTGGGAGTTTATTTTTTATTAGGCATCAGAAGAATGTGGTGAATGGTTTCACCTCGAGTGTTGCAGATGTGCTCATCCACGTGCGGTGAGGAATGTGTGAACAGTCCTTGTTGTAGCTGGCGGGTCTGGGCTATAGGTAATAATAGTGATGGTTTTGTTCCTGTGATGAATTGAAGAAAGAGTATCCATGAAGTTAGGTAACTGCTTTCATATTATTTAGAAGATGGTTTGGAAATGTTCATAAGCTTTTATCTTTGTTACAATTTTTTTTTTTTTCAATCTGGAAATTTCATTACATAACACTGTGATAAGTTATTTTGAAAACATTTATCTTCTGTGTTTTACAGCTGGAGAAATAACCACTTTTATGAAAGAAGGATTAGCCAATATTTCCACTCTCCTTGTGAATGAAGAAACTGATACCTTGTTTGTTGGAGGCAGAGACGCAGTGTTTGCTCTTGACTTGAATAATATTTCTAGAGAAATAGCCAGGGTAAATTAAAGACTTTGGGGTTTTTTTTCTGCATACTTTCTTTAAAAAAATACTTCGCCTGGGGTTTTCTTAATTTGAACCTAGTGTTCTGATTTTAAATATGTAAAAGTATTACTGTTTCAAGGCTTGAAACTTATCACAGAATCTTTTAAGCAAAGCAATACCTCACCAGGTTATTTCTTATGCCTTTTATGCTACAGAGATGCATAGAAAAATGCTTACTTATCTGATAAGTCCAAAGTTCAGATCATTTAGGGATTTTTTTAACACAAAATTTTGTGATGAAAGAATTGCAACCTTACAAGTGTTTCTGGCTTTTAGGAATACTGGTTTGCTACACAGGAAAGACAACTGGAATGTATTCGTAGAGGAAAGGACAAGGTAGGAACTTCTGCTTCCCACCAAGTTAATACCTAAAATGAAATACGGTGATAATATTGAGCTTCTTTGTAATGAACAAAGTCAAAGTGGATTCATTTAAATCTGTTGCGCTTGTTTGCTTGCTGCTAAAACACCAAGATATCTTCAGATGCAAACCACTACACTGTGTAAATGTTGGGTTTATTTTCTGTTTTAGCTAAGATGCCAGAACTACATCCTCTCCCTCCATAAGATAAATAACTCTTACCTGTATGTTTGTGGAACCAACGCATATCACCCGACTTGTGATCATATGGTAATAGTATTGGAATACAAGTTTTACTGACCGTATTTCTAAAAATATTCCTATTGAAAATGAGAAACTTCCCTAATTCTCTTATAAAAGAAAAGCCAGAACAGTACTTATCAATTGTTTGGGGGTTTTTTCATCCTGTTTAAATGTTCATTTGCCATAGGTTATCCTTGGAATGAACATGAGCTTGCAAGGAAGAGCTGAAGAGAGCAGAGGGCAGTGTCCATTTGAACCAACTCTGAATTACGCATCTGTTTATGTAGGTAAGTTTGGACTGACACGCAATATGATAATGGTTTTCCTCATCTAAACTAAGGTACTGGATACTGTTAACCTAATCTGGTTTTACATGTAAACCTCAATTTGTTCCTTACGTTATGTCTTTGCATTTTAAAAAGAAGTACTTTATACTTTTCTGGTTTTTTCCAAATCTTTACAGACGGGGAATTTTATTCAGCTACTTCAAATAATTTTTTGGGAACAGAACCTATAATACTTCGCAATATGAGAAACCCTGTTAGAACGGAGTTTAAAACATCATGGCTAAATGGTAAGAAGTTTTTTTATATACATATGTTTCAGTTTCTTGAACTTTAATTTGGTGTATGAATTCCCTCTGGAATGGAGTTGTATGTTACAGATTGATTTTTTGAATAGGAGCTTTTGAATGAAGGACAGAATTTTAAAGGAATTTGTGATTACAGAGTACAATGATAGATGAGCTGCAGCCCCTTTCCATTCATGAAGGCATGGTTCCTTCACTTAATGTTTGATAGATTCATAAATGCTTCTTGGTCCACTAGTCCCCAAAAAAGTTCAATTAGACTTAATTTCAAACTAATATCTGGCATTACTATTTTTCTTGGAATAAACTTAGTGTTTTGCATATTGATGTGTTTCAGAACCAAGTTTTGTTGACATGGAATTAGTGCATGAAAGTGAATCTAATCCAAATGGAGATGATGATAAAATTTATGTGTTCTTCACGGAAACAGCTGTTGAATTTGAATTCTATGACAAGCTTCTGGTGTCCAGAATTGCCCGTATCTGCAGAGTGAGTATTTGTAGTATAAAGATCTTGTGTAGTGTGTTTCAGCTGAAGTTTCGTAGTTGCGTGATGAACAATGGTATCTACACTGGCCAATCATGCACAGTTATGTCATACACTTTTAATTTCTGAGCTAGCTTCCTCTTTCCCCACTAGAACAGAACCAGTGTTTGGTTCTCCAGGTTGCATTTGGTACCTAAACCTGCTTTCTGTCTTTGACTGAGATTTGTATTGAAAGGCCAACTATCTTTTTTTCCCACATCAGTGCTACTAGGTGAAAATCACATCTTTCTTTGTGCCCTCTACAGTGTTGATATTATTCCTTTCATTTAGGGCGATCTTGGTGGAAAACGCTTATTGCAGAGAAGATGGACATCGTTTTTAAAATCCCGCCTTTCCTGTTCCGTTCCAGAATTAAACTTCCATTTCAATGTTGTCCAGGACATCTTCTTCCTTAGGAGAAGAGAGTGGCAGGAGAGCATATTTTATGGAATATTTTCCCAACAATGGTGAGAGAGGGGGCTGTTTTTGCTGCTCAGGTGTGTCATGAACCGAGTGAGCGTTCTCACTTCACTGTTAACTACATACACTGTGTGTTTTAGTGGACTGCATTTGTTTTTCTTACAGCTTGATCCAGCTGAGCAAACATTATCAGCTGAAACAAAATGGTTTTGGTTCCTGGGCCAAAGCTTTCAATTAAAGACCAACCAAAAGCTTCTCCTAAGCCAATTTTTGAGAGTTAGTCAGATGGCAGGGCAATTAAAACTAACTAGATATAAAATTGCATAATTACATACACAAAGCCCTGGGTTCTTCTGGTCTTTAGTGCACTGCAAGAAATAGCTGACATGTCAAGGTGTGGAATTATTCTCCTGTTCCAAAAGGAGCTTCTGTCATGACCATCTGATGTCATCTTCTGTGAGAATGAAAACTCAACTCCAAACCCTAAAAGCGTGCGAGTTTTAGGGTTAACTAGCTTTTTCTTAATTCTCTGACTAATCAAGAAAAACAAGACAAAGGGTATCAAAATTTTACTTGTCGAACAACATCAATGACAAGATTGCCCCAAGTAGGTAAATAGAGTCCTTCGGGTGTGGCAAACACTGGCTTGGCATGCACTGATAGAGCTGAAATCACATCAATGCCTGATCCGGACACTCCTAAAGCACTACCTGGATTACCAGGCATTGTTATGAAAAGCATTGTAATTAGAGGCAAAGAGAGAAAGTATTGTGTTTTTCAGTAAGAAGAGCTGAAGGGATTAGGAGAAGAATTAATGGCCTGTGTCAGCAGTGTGGAGCTAAAGGGAGGAGAATTCCATCACACATTGATTACTGTGATAGTTGAGCTGATCTGCCTGTTGACAGGAAAGGTTGTCAAAAGATCCTCCTCTAAGTTGTTTCAATCGATTTCACAGCAGTTACTTGATTTTTAACAATAAGATTTAATATCATCTTTTATGAATATTTTGTTTTATTCTTAGTGACTCATAACTGCAAACAGGGAAGTGGTTTTAGTGCCGGATATCTTTGCACTAATCCGGGAAGAGATATGGCAGTGCACGCTGTGGAGATGGGGTTATTTTACAGTATTTATTTCTATATAAAATAACAAAACTTGCTTTTGTGTTGTTATTTTTTTTCCTTCTCAGGGGAAGGTTAGACATCTCAGCTGTTTGTGCATACAGCATGAAAAACATTGAGGAAGTCTTCTCCAAAGGAAACTACAAGGGAGCCGTGGCTGTCGAACATTCCCCTGTTAAGTGGATGGTGTACAGGGGAGACGTGCCAGTTCCACGTCCTGGCGCTGTAAATATGAATTTACTTTTTCTAATTAAAGAACGGCCTCTAGATTATCTTTGGTAGCAAATCTTTAGCTTGTGTTTTACCAAGATAAAGACAGTGTTTATAACTGGCAGAGAGATCCCTGCTTTGTCCTATCATCATATGAGGGCTCCTGGAAAAGCCACCTTGCTGGCAGCTCTGCTCCACAGAGATGTGGGGTTACTAGCTTGCTCAGAAAGCATGAGGAGAATACTTATTTTGAAGATAAGTAGAAATAACTGGGTGTTTAGAAGAAAATACAACTTTTTTATATGCCTTGGTGAGATGTAAAAGCAATTGTAGTCATGTTCCCTCTGTTTTGTTCCTAGTGCATTGACAACTTTGCCCGGAGTCTTGGCTATAACACTTCTTCTGACCTGCCTGACAAAGTTCTGCAGTTTGTTAGAGATCACCCTCTAATGGATAACTCTGTAAATCCAATTGGTGACAGACCTGTGCTGCTGAAGAGAGGTTCCACCTACACCAGGATTGTCGTAGAGAGGGTCACTGGCCTGGATAAACACACATATGATGTCATGTTTCTAGGAACAGGTAAGTGCTTTTATTTTAGGAAAAGATACTCTATGCTTTTATGCATTTTGTTCCAGGGTTTTTTTCTGAGACTTTAGTAAAGTGAAATAATTCATCAGCTGTTTGAAGTTTTGCATTCAGAAGCTGTCTTGCTAGTTTAATGTTTTCATCCCAGTTAGATTAAATGTGTTTGGCTTGTTGGACATTCAAAGGCTCTCTTTAGAAACTTTCCATATCAAAGGATATTTGACATAATAAAATTCAGGGATTGTTTGATTGTTTGAGTTTGGGGTTTTTTTTCCCTGGGAAAAAAAATCATTTCTTGTGTCTTATTGAAAGCAAAAATAAGAATTGCTTTGAAGAACTAAAAAAATTCCCTGTGCTCAGGAATGCCTTCTAACTCTCGATCTAATTTCAACATGAATTATCAGGCAAAAACGTTAGGCTGTGTTTAAACGAGTTTATCTTTAGAAATCCATTTCATTTTATGTAGATGATGGATATTTGCATAAAGCTTTCAGTTGTGATGGGGAAATGTTCATTGTGGAGGAGCTCCAGCTGTTCCCATCTCCTGAGCCTGTACGAGCTCTCCGGCTGTCGTCTGAAAAGGTAAAACTTCTGTCCCTGCAGATGGAAAGTGGCTGCTCTAATAGCTCGCCTCAGGCCTTGCTCTGCTCTGTTGTTCTGGCTTTTAAATAGCCTCTAAATGGCTCATAATTCTACTATTGTTTATTCTTTAATAACAGAAACGAAAAACATCTTTTTTTTCTGTAGAAGAATTTGCGTGTGTCAAAATAGAACTGAAACGGGCCTTTATATTCATTAAAAAATCATGGAGGGAACTCTTCATTTCCCATGCTATAGCAGGCTAGGTTTTTCTCTCAGTCATAACCATCTGTTATTGCAGGATTGTTAGTTTGCTGATATTTTGAACAAATAGAAAATCCTACAATCCCTATTCAAAAATATCAGCTTACAATCTCACTCACTGTTGTAAAGGAATTCCCCCCTGCATTTCTAGGGAATGCTCTATGCAGGGTCCCAGTCTCAAGTGGTGCAGCTTCCAGTTTCGGAATGCGGGCGGTACAAGTACTGTGTGGATTGTGTCTTGGCTCGGGATCCGTACTGCGCGTGGTCTCAGTCTGCGAACGAGTGTGTCCTGCTGGTGAAGCAAGCTGGCCCGACAGCTGCGTAAGTCAAAAGCTGTTGTTTCATCTGCACACCTGAGGGGAGCTTGCTTTGTAAGTGCCCTCTTAATGGCTTGAACACAAACCTGGGATGGTTCCTAGGAATGGAATGACACAAGCTTGGAACACTTCTGTCTGTGTTTTCATCTGTTTGGTCTTTGGGTTGTGTTGGTTTGTTTTTCAGGAATTTAATTCAAAGTGTGAGATACGGGGATGCTTCCAGCTGCCTCAGCATTGGTATGTGAATGTTTGTTTTAAGAAAGAATATTTTAACTTCCTGCAATCAAAATGCTCTACACTTACTGAAACTCTTGCATTATAGAAACCCACAGAATTAAAATTACACTGGCTGTCACTTTTACGCTTAGACCAAAAAACCCCACGCTGAGCTGGTCCTGCTCAATGCTCTTAACCCTCTTAAATGGTCAGTACTGCAACTTAGACTGAAACTCTTACTCTCAAGAGGAGTGTAAATGGGACCTGTTTGGAGTTACTGGTGTCCCTCCCGCACCCACCTTGTGGAAATCACACACATCAGCTGTCCTGTTAAATCTGTCACTGCTTCCGGGTGCTGTTCTACGGATAAATGGCATGTGATTCAGGAGCGTGCTTGAAAAGAAGGCTGTTTGTTATCAGCCATTTAAAACTGGTTTTATTTTTTTTAGTAGGCTTGGAAAATAGATTACTTTTAATGTAGAGCTACAGGTGCAGGCAAATCAAAGCATTTTTGAGGAGAGGTGTCTTTAACCAATATAGAAGTCAAGACATACAAAGGTGAATTTACTTATGCAAGGCAAAATCAGACTAAAATTTGGAAATCTTAAACTTCCAGTCCTGTATTCATTCTGTTCCACAGCAGAGCAATAAGGCCAGCAAGATATCCCTGGCAGATGGTCAGACCTGTCAGTAATGGGATTTCCTTGTCTTTACCCCTACCCTTCTCATTTCCCGTTGTCAAGACGGGTGAATGAAATTTCATATTTATTTGAATGTGTATTTGGTTTAGTAAGTTAAACTAAATCCCCGGCATTCTTACTTAAAATAATTATCTTTGTAATTTCAGAAAATAGTGTGAGAAAGTGTGTCTTTACCCTTGGAAACAATGTGTATCTCAGATGTGTCCCCCTGTCCAATCTGGCAAGTGTGGTGTGGAAGTTTAATGGGAGCAGACTCCAGGCTGAGGACCCCAACTACCTTCTCTATGATGGAGGAATGGCAGTATTAAATGTGACACTGGATGCGGCTGGATTCTATGATTGTCTCTCAGTAGAGAAATCCAGAGGGAAGGAATTCCATTTCACTGTGGCCCGCTATGCCCTTTATGCCCAAGAAAAGACAGCGGAAGCAAATATTATTGCCACAGTGAAGGAGGACCGCAAGAAAAGAACTGAGGAGTTTCAGTCTTTAGAACCACCTTTGTTACCAAATGGGGCCGTGAGACAGGAATCTGTGGAGAGCCGAGCAGAGAAGATGGTTTTAAGAGTCCTAGGGGCTGGTTTTGGTCTTCTTTTCTTGTTCATGTTGATTTGGAACTTCCACAAAGGTCACTTACGTCTGCTGTGGAAAAGCAGAGAGGCCAGTTCAAAACCCACTGATGCAGCTGGCCTGGAAAGTGCAGTGCCAGCTGCGGAGGGTTTGAGCGATGAGAGGAAGAATTCAGTCACAGAAATGAGCGTGTCTTCTGTTAATGAACGCGAGTGAGCTTTTTTCGTAAGGAGTGCAGAAGGAACGCACAGCAGGGCGAGTTACACAGAGCACTCCGGGAGCTTGCGGCTCCCAGAGCTGCTTGGGGAAGCTGACATGATGTTTCCTGTGCAGGAATGTGCGTTTGGGTGGGAGTCAGAAGCTCTGGTTTGAAGATGACAAGCTGCGCTGTCTGTTACGTTGTTGTGTTACTGGTTATGACTTTTCAAAAGCAAAATTCTGTGTTTGGGTTCCTTTAGGACAGGATAGAACCATAAGAATAAATTTCTTTCAAAAATTGACACTGATCCACTTTTTTGTAATGCTGGTGTTGCCCAATTACAGAAATTAATCCTTGAGAAGCTATTAATACTCAGCATTTAGTGCTTTCACCTTCAGACTCTCTGTTTAATCTACGAATAGCAACTAATTAAGTCTCCCAGTGCCCCAGGAGGTTGCTGCTATCCTCATTTCACACACGAGGTTACATTACTCGCCACTGACCACAGCTGGTATTGGTGTCAGATCTGGGGCTTGGTTAGAAGTTCTTGAGTCTTTTCTTATATGTTATGTATCTCTTTTTTTTTTTTTCCTTAATTTAACTTTGTAAACACTTTCCACATATGTATTTTTACGACTTGCAAGAGGCCAATTCAGGGGTTGCTGTGTCAGTCTGTTACACTGCTGCTTATCAGCAGCGTTTTGCAGAAGGATGTGAGGTGTGAGCAGTGTCAGGAAGGTGAAGCCGTAGGCACAAAGAGTGGATGAGAGAACCACATCTGATGGACGTCTGACAATTAGAAGGCTGGAAGGCCGCTGGCAAACTGTGACACCAAGGCCTCCATGTCTGATTATATCAGTGCCATGCAGGAACAAGATTGGAGGTGGATATTTTGTCTTGGTTTGAAAGGGAATCTCCTTCCTTGGGGCTCCTTTGCCTTCCTGCTCCCTCTCTGAAACGGTTTTATGGACATTAGCGATGCAGGCTGGATGGTGCCATGTGCACAGGAAGGGATCGAAACATCCATTTCTATCTTTGGGGACATTTGATTTCTTCCCTTAGTAACAGGAAATGCAGGTGGGATACAAAACTCCATTGCAGAAGATCCTCCCAGGGCTATCAGCATTTGGTTTCAGTTCAATTCCTGCTGATGCAATTGCCCTAATTTAAGTGTGTAAAATAATTAGCTTACAAGAGAAGTCATATATGAGTTAGAGTTAACAGGTTGATAGGAAAGATGCTGTGCCCTACTTTGGGTGGTGTCTGCGGTGCCGTTTCAGTCCCTTTGTCATTGGGTGCTATGTTGCGCATGAGAAGGACAGAGGATTTGGGGCAGGAGGAGTGCTGGGACTCCGCGCCGGAGCCGAGGCCGCCCTTGGGCTGCGTGTTTGGGCTGAACAGCCCAACACTGCTCTGACTTGCACCCTGCAGCAACTTGTCTGAGTACGCTGAGAACACGAAGCTTCCCCATCCCTTCTGACCACAGCCCCAACTCCTGACTGCTGCCAGCTGCTGCCTTTGTTTCCAGCGCTTAGTGCACTCGGGGTACATCCACGTGTAATGACAACCACTGACAACCCCAAACACAGCGGGGACACCGGAGATGAGTGAGGTGCTGAGCGACATGGTGTAGTATTTGATAGGAATGGTTGGACTCGATGATGCGATGCGTCTTTTCCAACCTGGTGATTCTATGATTCTAATTACAGCCAGTAAACTGTTCTTCTAAATATATTGCAAAAAGGGGTGGGGGTGAAGCACTGGAAGCGAGGTGTGAGAAGCAGCATTATTGCTGCTGTTTGTGCTGCTAGGGTTGAATCTTTGCCTCTGGGAAAGCTGGGGAGGGACTCTGTGAGGGAATGCAGGGTCAGGATGAGGGGGAGCGGTTTTTAGCTGGAAAAGGAGAGATTGAGATGAGATCTTGGGGACAAATGTTTTGCTGTGAGATTGGGGAGGCCCTGGCCCAGGTTGCCATTTTCCCACTTCTCCTGAATCTCCGCAACTCTTCCTGGGTCTTCACGGTTCTTCCCACTCTCCCTGATTCATCCCAGCTCTCCCACTCTCTCTGGCTTTTCCCACTCTCTCTGGCTTTTCCCACTCTCTCTGGCTTTTCCCACTCTCCCTGATACATCCCAGGCTCTCCCGGTTCTTCCCACTCTCTCTGGCTTTTCCCACTCTCTCTGGCTTTTCCCACTCTCCCTGATACATCCCAGGCTTTCCCGGTTCTTCCCACTCTCTCTGGCTTTTCCCACTCTCCCTGATTCATCCCCGCTCTCCGGTTCTTCCCCCTCTCCGTGGCTCATCCCGCTTTCCCAGCTGGTCCCTTCCCTCTGTCCCCGGCAGGTGGTGCCGCCGAGCCGGCCCAGCCCCGGGAATAAAGTCTGGAGAAGCAGCCGCCTGGAAATGTGAGCGGGATGGGGCAGCTGGCAGGGGGAGGAGGCGGATAGGGCAGAGCGAGAGCAAAGCGAGCGGCCCGAGGGGGCTGGAGCCGCAGCCGCCTTGGCTCTCAGCGGGGCTGGGGAGGCAGCGGCTCATCCCGCTCCGCTTGGAGAAGGAGCTCGGGCTGCGGCCCCGGGGTCCCTGTCCCCGCCGCGCCGGGGCGTTCCGAGCCCGCAGCAGCAGCAGCGAGGGCTCAAAGTGAAATTCCGGAGGAAATTTCAAGAGCATCCGGATCCGGAGAAAAGACTGAAAGAAAGAGGAAGGGAGAAGTAAATCAAAACGTGGAGAGGATCCCCGGCAGCTGAAGAAAGGAGGGGAGAGAGCGGAGCTGACGCCCAGCAGCGATGGGGTGAGCCTAGCACTGTCTTCTTCTCGATTGCTTTTGTTATTCGTGGCCGCTGAGCTCGTTTTAAAGGAATTGCAAAAGAAAGGAAGGTTTAAATTTGTTTTTTGTCACGTTGGAGGCTTTAAAGTTTAAATTTGCTTTTTATTTTGCACGTTACAAGGTGGGGAAATGCAAGCCTGCAACTTCTTTAAATAAACTGGCGTGTAAGGGAAGCCTCTGGTGATCCCAGGGCTGTGCAAGATCCAGACTGGGAGGACTGGAGCCCAGGTTGTGCTCGCAAACTTTTCCAGAAGTTAGGAATTAGGGATTTGGTTTGGCAGTTGTGACTTTTTGGCATTCGGTAAAATGAATCCTATTTGCATTTCTAAATGGATAAATCCCTTATGGGAAATCCCTGGTGGCTTCGTTAATCATCCCCGTCAGCTTCTGCAGGAATGAAATAATGCTGCATGGGAGCGGCGGTGGATTCTGGCATGGAAATAGAGGCTTAGTCTGGAATTTAGTTTATGTCCTAGTTATAAGTCTTAACCACAGAACTCTTAAGGACCTGGTGTGGGGACGCGAGTTTCTTGTGCAAGAAGGAACTTCTTGTTTCGCTGTTTTTAGAGTCTGTGTGAAATCCCAGTGGATCCGAGTCTGATCCACTCCGAACACGTGGGGTTGGCAACGCAAGAGGAAGAAATCCCATTCTTAGGGGCTTGTTTGCCTTCTGCTAATTTTCCTCTTGGGCTGCCTGGGTGAAATGATTGAGCAGACAAACACAGAGCCGAGAGGCAGAGAAGGCGAAGGATGAGAAGTGACGGCAGCGTGAGCATGGCACAGATCCTTTGAAGCTGGCGGTGTCTGTGCTGATTCAGGGTAAATCAGAGTGTCCCGATTTTCCTGTGAGGTTTCCTGTGATCCAGAAAGTTACTGTAAAACTTCTAGAACTGCCAGGAGGGATTTAACAAGAGGAGAGCTTGGGACTAGCACTTTATTAGAGGTGTTGGATGAATCCTTCTTGGACCTGCACTGGGTACACCCAGCAGCCCTCTGATTTCTCCGGAGGGTCCCCAGCTCCCGTGGGGAACGTTGAGGTGGTGTCACTGTCTCAGCCTGCTCAGACTTCACTGTATGATTACAGCAGCAGCAAAACCTTTGTTAAGCTAGAGATGATGTTCCCACCCAGAATTCCTTATTTCTACTTGCCTCCTGAGATCAAAGTGTCTGTTTTGCTCGTACGTTGATCACACGAGGATATTGAGGATATTTTAGCAGTGTTTCGATTCCTCTGGATACAAAAGAGATTAAAAGCACATAGAATCATCACCTCTTGCGTCACATCTGGCAGCTGGTTTTAGTTAACTTATTTTCAGAGCAGGGATTCTGGTCTTATTCCTCCAGATCTGATTTTTTTTGTGACAACCAGAGCGTGATTTCATGGATAAATTCTCTATGGACTCTGTATCCACATTACTGTAGGTATTAATGCTGCAATTCTTCTCTGAAGAGGACAGTTCTAAGTAACGCTTGATCCTGGAGGAGGTGAATTTGGTTGGATCCTAGTTGAGTCTTTGGTAGAAACTCACATTTCTGACTCTGCTGGTAATATTGTCAGATGTAAGGATGGGGAGGTGGAAACTTAACACTTCCTAATCTAAGCAATATAGAGTTTACCTGCTTGTCACATATATCAAGCAGATGAATTCACCCTCTCTTATCTAGACTGTCATCCCACCAACCTCTGCTGAGCAGGCAGTGGGAACTGGCCGTGTCAGAGGCTGCTGGTTGTGTTTGGAGCTCTGGCAAAGGCAGGTCGAAAACAGCAGCAGGTCGTAGAATGGTTTGAGCGGGAAGGGACCTTAAAGCCCATCCAGCCTGGCCTTGAACCCCTCCAGGGATGGGGCAGCCACCCCTGCTCTGGGCACCCTGGGCCAGGGCCTCCCCACCCTCACAGCAAAACATTTCTCGCTAAGGTCTCATCTCAGTCTCCCCTCTTTCAGTTCAGAACTGTTCCCTGTAGCCCTTTTCAGAGCTGGAAATTGCTCTCCAGAGCATCGTGGCTGCTGAGCACTGTCCTACTGGGTACCTACCACACAATCTGTGTTTTCACCTTCCTGGGACAACTGCTACTTCTGCTACTAAGCTCCAGCAGCTCTTTCTTTCCAGACACACAGGCTGTTGCTGCAAGTCTGTGCAGCAATTAAAGTTCAAAAACCCAGCAGAGCCAGACTGCAGTTAAGTAATTCTTTATACGTTCCAGAAAACATGTCCAGTAATAATGAGAACCAGAGAAGTGGAGATACAGGCATATTTCAAAATGTTCCATGCCTCCAACACATTCTGCCTCTGCATCTTCATTATGAGCCACAGGACCCGCTGTACTTCCAGGCACGCCCGCTCAGCTTCATGAAACAACCCCCTAAGATTTAAGCTGAAAGAGGGGAGGTTTAGATGAGATTTTAGGAAGAAAATTGTTACTGTGGGGGTGACTGAGAAGGAGACTGCTTTCCAAAAGGGGAAAAAAATGTCTCTCTCAGCTATGTTGTGTCTTTAAATGCCCTTGATCCCCTGTCTCTGTGCCTGACCTCGCATGCTTGTCGCCGTTCCCCACGCTGATCCAACGGGAACGCGTTCAGCCTGGATTCCTTCGCTGCCCTTTATCTGCACACAGGCCATGAGGCAGCTGCTTTCCATTCCTGCGCTAAGCCCTGCCGGGTAATCTCCTGGGAGCTGGGGGAGGCCGAGGGGGGAAGGCAGCCCCTAGGCAGCTCCTCTGCCCTCCTGCAGCCCCATCTGGACGCTGGTAGCATCTCTGCACGCTCCCCAAGGTGACATTGCGCGGCACGGAGTGACAGCGAAGCTGCAGCAAAGAGGGCTTGAAAACCTGCCTGTTGGTCAGAGCAAAGGCTTGGGAATCCTTGGGAATCCAGCCTCCCCAACTGGGTTCCCAAGGCGGTTTTGCAGTCTAACAGTCAGTGTCCTGGGGGGTTGCTCCCAAATCCCGGGCAAGAGGTATCAAAGCGTGCTCTCCACACCCCGTTTCCACGGGCTCTGGGTTACACCCAGTCCCTGGCTCAGAGGCAGGGCTGGACTTCGGGGATGGATGCGAAGGGAAGGAGATGAGGCTTGACTCTCATTACCCACCCTTCTTCCCCAAATGGCCCTGACGAACAGCCAGCAGCGCAAGCTGCTCAGGGAAGATAAAAGGAAACACAAGACAGCGGGGAGGAGGAGGAGAGAGGTTCTCGCGCCCTCTCTGTGCTCCAGCTCTGCCTTTGGCAATACTGGGCTATGTCTGAAACCCGTTTCCCCCACTTCTGCCCCAGCTGAGCCCTCTCTCGGGTTGTCCCGGCCGGTGGTGCCGTGTGGGGTTTCTGGCCGGAGATCCCGTGGCTGGGAGAGCCAGCAGGGCTCCCGCTGACTCAGCGAGTGGTGGGCTGAGCGCCAGGGCCCAGCCACGTCTGTCCTGCTCTCACAAACCCCTTTGAGCTCGCAGCCCAGAAACCAACCGTGTCCTGGGCTGCATCCAAACCAGCACGGCCAGCAGAGAGGGAGGGGATTGTCCCCTCTGTTCCTTTCTCAAGGGACCTCATCTGGAGAATCATGTCCAGTTCTGGAATCCTCAACGTAAGAAGGAGAGGGACGAGTGAAGACAAGTGAACGAATATCTCCGCAAAGGGAAGCTCAGTGAGTGAGAGGGGTGCGGGCTGGGCACCACCAAGGGGCTTTCTTGAGACCAGGAAATCACGGGATGGTTTGGGTTGGAAGGGACCTTGAAACTCATCCAGTGCCACCCCTGCCATGGGCAGGGCACCTCCCAGTGTATCAGGTTGCTCAAAGCCCCATCCAACCTGGCCATGAACACCTCCTTGCGGCCTTCTCTTCTCCAGGCTGAAAGACCCCAACTCTCTCAGCCTGATGCTCTGGCCCCTCAGATCATCCCTGTGCCCTCCTCTGGACTTGCTCCAACAGATCTGTGTCCTTCCTGTGCTGAGGACTCCGGAACTGGAGACAAGACTCTAGGTGAGGTCTCACAAGACCATTACCTGGTGACAGGAGGCTGGAGGATGCAGTGGGGAATATGCTCTGTTCTCAGCTCTGTCTGTGACTCCTGTGGCTTAAACCAAAAAATCTCTTCACCTTTTTACTTCTATTCTACTATTGGACTAGTCTGCAGATTTGAGAGTGTTTTTCTGTTGAAGATGAAGGAGAACGCTTTGTGAAACCCTCCTGTTAAAGATAAACCCGGCAGAGGGACTAAAGGTGCCTTGCTCAAAGCGTGATGCGTTCAACCCTCTGTGCGAGATGGGCTCCCAGCAGGCTGGTGTCAGCATTACTGCTTCAGCGTGGCCCGTGTTTTACTGTGTGGCTGGGATGTAGGTACCGATCCACACGATCCCACGCATTGCAGCTGCATCCTGGCACCGGCCCTTGGTGCTGTCTCCTACATGGGAGATGCCGCAGTCCCTCTCGGGGAGGTGGCTCATCTCCCTTTCTGTTCGTTTATCTCCATCAGCATCAGGTTATTTTAGAAGATCCAGTTTGGGAAGAGGCCTGCGTGCTTGTAAGGAGGGGGGCAGAGCCTACAGCCAGACAGGACACTCAAGGACAGTCCATCCAGTGCCACGTGTGTTCAGATTACACGGAACAGAGGGGGCAGCAGCGCTGGTTTGAGTCTTCTCCAGGCTTTGGCACCTTTTATGCCTACTGAGGTAAAACGTGGGGCTGTGCGAGGGACTGACTTGGTGCCATCTGTCCCTCTTGGCACAGGGAGGTGCTTCCAGGGTCTGCTTCTCCTTCAGGGTCTTGGCCAGTTGTCTGTGTGTCCTAACCTGACAAGGTCCCTCATCCAGCCTCAGTGATCCTGGTCCCTTTGACATGCTCAATCCATGCTCTGCTGAGACTGTAAATTAAGAGGGCAAGTAATGATTTGCTGTCCTGGCAATGGTGAAATAAGCAGCTATTCATGAAGAAATCAATTTGGATGCTGTAGAGAAGGGAATGATATAAGAACCGAAGTGGAAATGAGACCAGCATGCAGTTTTACATCTTGTCTTAATGACCACTCAGTCAGAGACTCCAGCCAGTGAGCTAATCGGAAACGATTGATCCATGCCCTGAATTCATGTGTCCTCCCCAAACACCCAGTGACCTTCCAGCTTCTCTGTTAAGAGAAGCCATGAGAGGAGGCAATTGGGTCTTTACTGAGACAGCATCCAGGAGCCAGTGGACTCTGCTGGTGGGAAGGAAGCATTAGGAATAGCTGAATCAGTTGGATCATAGAATCATGGAATGGTTTGGGTTGGAAGGGACCTCCAAGCCCATCCAGTCCCACCCCTGCCATGGGCAGGGACACCTCCCACTGGATCAGGGGCTCTAAGCCCCAACCAACCTGGCCTCAAACACCTCCAGGGATGGGGCAGCCACCACTGCTCTGGGCACCCTGGGCCAGGGCCTCCCCACCCTCATCATGAAGAATTTCTTCCTACTGTCTAATCTAAATCTTGTCTTTTCCAATTTAAAGCCATTACCTCTCATCCTGTCCCTGCACTCCCTGATCAAGAGCCCCTCCCCAGCTTTCCTGGAACCACTTTCCCTACTGGAAGCTGCTTTAAGGTCTCCTTGGAGCCTTCTCTTCTCCAAGCTGAACAACCCCAACTCTCTCAGCCTGTCCTCGTACAGGAGGTGCTCCAGCCCTCGGATCATCTCCATCTCCACTCATTCCAACAGCTCCATGTCCTTCGTGTGCTGAGGACTCCAGAACTGAGTGCAGGGCTCCAGGTGGGTCTCACCAGAGCAGAGGGGCAGAATCCCCTCCCTCGCTTGCTGGTCCCACTGCTTTCGATGCAGCCCAGGACACGGTCATCTCTTCATTTCATTTTTAGCTGTTTGATGTGGCCGGGCAGCAGGATGCCTGCTGCTGGAGTATTAGGGAACATTCATGTGGAACAAGTAATTTTTTAAACTAGCAGTGGGACGTGGGGTATTGAATTTTGCCCTTTGGGCTGGGAACAAGCCCTGGCAGCGATGAGACCTGGATCCTTTCCAGTTGCCATCAGGCACTTGCTGATCATGGCTGCGTCTCAGCCAGATCTTTGTCCTTTCATCATTTGCTTTGGTTTTTCTTAATGATCTGCAAGGACAGCCCCGGGGAGAGGGAAGGGGTTTTAGTTACACATGCTTTTCTCGCTGCTGTGTCTGTGTTGTTACGGGAACTCCCAGCTGGGAGCAGGAAAAGAAGTGTCAGCAGTTCGGGCTGTGTGGCGCATCCAGCACCAACGCAGCGGAAAAGAGGGCTGTAACGGGAGAGAGAACATGACAGTTTGAATCCTGGGTGCTTTCTGGACTATTTTTAAATGTTTTGTAGTGTTTTTGGAAACAAGAGATCAGCAGCTTGGTCAGAAGGAAGCTGATTGCGGGCGGGTGCTCCTCAGACGTTGCTCCACTCGTGTCTCAGATCTGGTGCTCAGCTCTTGGTTTTTGACTCCTCTGGACATCCCACAGCATCCGTGCTCCTGCCTGGCCTCCCACCACACTCATCCTCTCAAACCCTGCTGTGGTTCTTTGCTGCTAAAAGAATGGTGGATGGGTGAGGGAGAGCCCTTTTCCATTTAATGAGCCATTTGTGGCTTCTTAGAGATGCCTGGAGACTGGCAGACTTTCTTGCTTCGATTCTCTCTCGGTTTGCGTTCCTGCCCACTCTCTCTGCCTGCTTTTTGTTTTGCTCCACCACTTAGGCTCTAGGAGAGCTTTTGTTGTGTAGCGTTTGCTTTAACCTTGTCAAACCAGCAGCGAGGACTGAAAGGCAGGTTTCCAGCCCAGCGTCCCCGACAATTAAATTCTTGTACTCACTGGATACAAACCGTATCATTTGACGAATTTAAAACAAACAAAGACAGGGTTTTTTTCCCTGCACAAGCACTGCAAAAGGAGCATGAACATCTCTGTGCTGTTTGCAAGCAGGGCCCAAAGCTTTTCTCGAGCATTAGTGTCCAGAGGAGGGCAATGAAGCTGGGGAAGGGGCTGGAGAGCAACTCTTATGAGGAGCGGCTGAGGGACCTGGGACTGTTTAGCCTGGAGAAGAAGAGGCTGAGGAGAGACCTCATTGCTGTCTATAACTGCCTGAAGGGAGGTTGGAGCGAGGTAGGTACTGGTCTCTTGTCCCAAGTAACAAGTGATGGGATGAGAGGAAATGGCCTCAAGTTGTGCTGGGGGAGGTTTAGGCTGGATATTAGAGAAAATTTCTTCACTAACAGAGCGGTGAAGCCCTGGCAGAGGCTGCCCAGGGCAGTGGTGGAGCCTCCATCCCTGGAGGGGTTCAAAACACACGTAGATGGGGCACTTCAGGACACGGTTTAGTAAGGATGGTGGGGTTGGGCTGATGGTTGGACTGCGTGAGCTTAGAGGTCTGTCCCAACCTTAACGATTCTGTGATTCTATGAATCCCTACAGGGCTTAAGCAATTGCTTCCTAGAAAGCTCTGTCCCTGTGCCAGGCTGGCACCGTGCTCAGGTAGTTGTGAGATGATGTGCTGGGCTCATAAACCACTCTCCGGTCGCCGTTCTTAAGGACGTGTGAGTTGGCAGGAACCGTTCTCTTTTGCAGCGAGGGAAGGGGAGCCGTGAAAGAGGATTTCAGGAGGTTCTGCGTAGTTTGCATCCTTGGGAAGGAGGTGGGCTCAGGGCATCCCTCCTCGGCACCAGGCAGGCAGGTGAAGCTGCTGTGGAGCCCTGTCGGCTGGAAGCAAAGCGCATCTGGTGTGCCTGGCAGCCGGCCTCTTCGGAGCAGCGGAGAGGCTTCCGCGCTTGGAACTGGAAGGGATAGACCTCTCGCAGACAGCGTGAGGTTTCGTTGCTCCAGGGGAGACCACGAGGCGTGAATAAAGAGCATATGGGCTGATGGGGGTTACGTCAGGGCACAAAAAGCAGAGCACTCTTCCCCATCAACACAGGAAAGCTGGGGAGGGGCTTTTGATCAGGGAGGGCAGGGATAGATGAAGAAGAACAGTTTGCAGCTGCAAGAGGGGAGATTTGAGATGAGATCTGAGGGAGAAATGTTTTGCTGTGAGGGTGGGGAGGCCCTGGGTGCCCAGAGCAGGGGTGGCTGCCCCATCCCTGGAGGGGTTCAAGGCCAGGCTGGATGGGGCTTGGAGGCCCTGATCCAGCAGGAGGTGTCCCTGCCCGTGACAGGGGAGGGACTGGATGGGCTTGGAGGTCTCTTCCAACCCAAGTCATCGCATGGTTCTGTGGACACCATCGCTGGGGTGTGTGTCTGTGCACTGTGGGGTGAGCAGCCCTTTCAGACTCACGTGGGCAGAAAAGTCTTAAGCTAAGCCCTGTGAAGGTGGCTTTTCTCCCATCTGACAGGCCTTCCAGTGGCATTTGTATTTTCCGCTCCTGGTGCTCAGAAGGAAAGTAACGCTGGCTTTTGTGGCCAGTGACACTGTAATTACAGGGCAGTTGACATCTGAGTGGCCTCCCTGCCTGGGAGATCGGCAGGAAGGCTGTGAGGTTTCCTGAGTATTAAAACCCTTTACTCTGACCTGCCTGGAGGCAGAGCTAGCAGAGAGGCTGGGAGATGTGGGCTCCCTTTTCCAGGCACCCTTCATCCTGCAAATTCACTTTCTTACCCTTTCGTTCCCTTTGTGAGAGCTGAGGTCTTGGAGGGGAGGGCAGGGTGGGAGCCCTGGAGAGGCTGATTTACTAAGAAAATTAAGAGCACAGGGGACCCCCCCTCACCGCTGTGCTCTGGGATCAGCTCTGGCTCCGCTGAGCACGGGGCAGCGGGTCCTCAAGGCGGGGGAAACACAAACCCCATCCCTGCGGGCAGGGAAGAGTTGTCTCTGGGGATGCTGGAGCTCTTGTCAGGGTGCCAGGCTGGGTCCGAGCCCTGCTGCATCAGCAGGATGGTTTCCATTGACTCGTGCAGACCTCGCTGATGGATCGCGAGGCCAGGAATAGCTGCCGTGCGGGTGAGGGGTGATCTCGGAGGAGGGTTTTCCATCCTGCAGCCAGCGTCACGTGCGTGTGACTGGAAACAGGGGAGCCTTCCAGGCTCCTCGGTGCCCCTCTCCCCCAGCCAGCACCTGCTGCCAAAGGGATTTACACCAGTGGCACAGCTCACCCGATGATCTCCCGTGACAGAGAAGAGAACTTCTTTGGTGATGAGAAATCATTGCAAATTACAAGCTCTGTGAGACTGGGACGAGCGAAGCCGCTAAATGGTGCCTGGTTGAACGCTCTGCCTGTGCTCTGTGTGATAAATAACAGCTTGTTTTTCCATTGCTAGGAAATGAATCGTGGTGGAGGCAACCCCAAAGAGGAGCCTCAGCTCAGCTAGGAGCCCCGAGAAGGACGCTGTTGGAGGAGAGACGCGTACTAACTCCACCGGCCCGTAGTCTGTCCTACCCTTACTAACAAATGTCAACAACTAGGTAACGTCCTTCCTCTGTTCTCTCCGACGCTGGCCCTAAACTTGGGGGTTAAGGTGCAGAAATGTTCTTTTTCTCTGTTCTGTGTCTCAGCGGGCAAGCTGTGATCCATGTAAAATTCAGTATGTGTTAGCAGAGTCTGGAAAATTTGGATCTCGTTCCAAATCCAGACTGTGGATGAGTAAAACCAGGCAGGGAGGATGCTGAGGTGGGGCTGGTTGAGCCCCGTGTGCCCTCTGCCTCTGAGTCGGGGCCGTAACTGGGAATGGGATGGAAACTGGGAGGGAGCGGGGAGCGTTTATTTCCTCCCTAAGTTTTGTGGTAGGTTCAAAAAGCACCTAGCATGGTTGTCTTTGTATTGATGGAAAAGGTCTGCTCGTTGCAGCTGGGAGGACTTGGAATGTGGAGGAACTAGAACTGCCTGGGTGCTGGGAGCTCCCACGTAGCAGGATTGTGACTGTGCCTCGTTTGCAGCTGTTGGGGGGAGCGGGACGCTCCAATCACGTTGGATTTCATGAGGCTTGGGGACGGAGCGTGGCAGTGGCCGGCGCCTTGGGTTTTAAGTCAAATGAACTCCCCCCAGCCCTGATGCACCTGGGCTGTTGTATCATGGAAACATTCCTTCCTGCCTCCCGAAACGCTCAAGTTACATCCTGATGCCTGAGATTCAACTCCTTATGTCAGCTCCGATATTCCTGGTTACAAAACACCGGGCAGTGCTTGGTTCAGTGCTTTCTCGCAGCAGCTGCACGTTGCGTGGCGAAGCGTTTCCTTTTATTCCCTCTTAAGGGACTTGCTTTTAATCTTGCGATGTGACCTCTCGCTGCAGGATGCACTTCCCAAGCGTGAGTCAGGGGAGGAAGAGCTGTGCTGAGGGGAAGGAGCTTCTTGTGCTCACATCCCAAACGCATCTTCCATCCATCCATTTCCCTGGAGCTCCAGCTTGGAGATCTCCGATGAAATGCAAATAATGCAGCAGCCAGAGGAATCCTGTACCTGGTGAAGCTGCCCTGAACTGAGCACTGAGGGGCTGAGGGATGGGGAAAGAAAGCTTCAAGTCAGGCTAAAAAGGGCTTTTGAAGGATGCTGAGGAGGTGGAGGGCTCCTGGGGGGAGCCCAGAGGTCTTGGAAAAGCAACTGGGGGGAGTGATGGAGAGCTTGGGTCGTTGGTCCACTGACAAGAAGGGACAGTAGATAAGAGCAGCCCAGACAGCAGAGATCTGCTGCTCCCTGCAGAGGTTCAGGGGAGGGCTGCTGGTTGAGAAATTCTGTGTCCTTGGGGGCTGGTGTCTCAGATCCCCGGAGAGGTGGTAAATAGCAGAAGTTCTGCTGGTGGTGCCTAACGCAACACGAGCGCCAGGAAGTTGATCCTCTTCCTCCATTGCTCAGCTTTCCCTCCTGACAGCCCCGTACGTTTCTCTCGCAGGGAGCAGCCGATCTTCAGCACCAGGGCCCATGTCTTCCAGATCGACCCGGCCACCAAACGGAACTGGATCCCGGCCAGCAAGCACGCCCTGACCGTCTCCTATTTCTACGATGCCACGCGCAACGTGTACCGGATCATCAGCGTGGGGGGCACCAAGGTAGAGGGCATTTGCTGACAGCAAGTGGGTTTTTTCCCAGCCAAAATCTCTTCTGCGGTTGGTGTTGTTGGGGTCAGGTTGGTCAGTTCTCAGCATGGGCACTCTGGCATCATCGCTGCAGGGAGTGGAAAGTAAAACACCGCCTCCATGCTCAAGGGTGTTAATATGTAGTGTTAGACTCTAGATCCTGTTAGACCGAGAATCCACACTGATCAAAAATGTGCCTGAGGGTCTGTTGTCGTCCCTCCCCACCACGCTCTGTCCTCACCCTTTGCCCCCTGAATGCAAAATAGGAGCTAAACCCAGTGCCTGTAGATACAAAGAAGTCACAGGCACAGGTTGAGGGAGTCTGAGGTGATCAGCTCAGTCACTTCCATGAAATACAATTAACTCTCCCTAAACCATCCTTGACGGACATTGTCCTGACTGGTTCTTGAAGGCCTGCAAAGGCAGAGTTGCAGCCTTCGCAGGCCGTTTACTGTGCTGCTCCCCTAACCAGCACAGAGTGTTTCGTAATATCCAGTCCTGAGTGCTGTTTAAGCCTTTTTTTTTTTCCCCTTACTTGCCAGGAAAATGGAGAACATCAGAAAGTTGCTCAGTCCCCAGAGAGACGCTGTCTCTTGTCGTCTTTTCCAGCAGTGGAGCCCAATGAAGCTGATGATACTGAGGCTTTTTTCTCCTTTTCTTTCCCCCTTTTTCAGCAGACAAGATGACTGAGATTTGTTCATGTCACGCAGGCAGACTTAGAAAGACTTTTGGTCACCAGAAGCCTGAACTGTTGTCTTACAGATTAAAAACAAGAGCTTCTACCCTAGTTGCTAGATCTCGATCCCACACCACCACCCTGGAGCAGCAGGATGGAGCTTTCTGACTCTCACAGAATCATGGAATGGTTTGGGTTGGAAGGGATCTCAAAGCCCATCCAGTCCCACACCCTGCCATGGGCTGGGACATCTCCCACAGGATCCAGTTGCTCCAAGCCCCATCCAACCTGGCCTTGAACCCCTCCAGGGATGGGGCAGCCACCCCTGCTCTGGGTAACGTGGGCCAGGGCCTCCCCACCCTCACAGCAAAACATTTCTCCCTAAGATCTCATCTCAATCTCCCCTCTTTCAGCTTCAAATTGTTCCCCTTGTTCTTGTCCCTCCACTCCCTGATATCCAGAGCCCCTCCCCAGCTTTCCTGGAGTCCCTTTCCCTACTGGGAGCTGCTCTAAGGTCTCCCCAGAGCCTTCTCTTCTCCAGGCTGAACAACCCCAACTCTCTCAGCCTGTCCTCGTACAGGAGGTGCTCCAGCCCTCGGATCATCTTTGTGCCCTCCTCTGAACTCGCTCCAAGTCGCTCCGTGTCCTTCAGCTGTTGCCTCTCTCTCTGCAGGCGATCATCAACAGCACCATCACCCCCAACATGACCTTCACAAAGACATCCCAGAAGTTTGGACAATGGGCGGACAGCCGAGCCAACACGGTGTATGGGTTGGGCTTTGCTTCGGAGCAACATCTCTCCCAGGTAAGGCTGCTCCCAGAAACCTGATCCTAGCAGAGGGAACATCCCTTAAACCCTAAAGGGGAGATCAGCCTCTGGAAAAGGGGCTTTAGGAACCTGACGTAACACTGTTCCCAATGAGCTAAAATCTAAAGCCGGATGCAAAGATGCCAGGAGAGCTTTAAAGGAATACTTGCCAAGTGTGTTGAACACCACAAATTGAATTAGGACTTTGGGCTCAATTTCTGTCACTGCTATTTAGCTCTGAGTGCCAGAATCAGGGGTGGGAAGCGGCTACTCACTGGATTTTATTGAGAAATTAAGAGAAATTAAAAAGCATGCTGAATGAAGTTGCAAAAGGAGGGGTAACCCAGGCATCAGTTCCAGTTCATTCCATGTTTCGGTGTAGCCCTGGAGTGAATTTTCTGCTCCTTTGTAGTTTGCAGAGAAGTTCCAGGAGGTGAAAGAAGCAGCGCGTTTGGCGAGGGAGAAGTCCCAGGATAAAACAGAGCTGACCAATCCTGCCCTGAACATCACATCTCACCAGGTAACGCTTGGAAAGGGCCATGGGGAAGTCAGGTTGGATGAGGCTCTGAGCACCCTGATCCAGCAGGAGGTGTCCCTGCCCATGGCAGGGGGTGGAACTGGAAGGGCTTGGAGGTCCTTTCCTATCCAAACCGTTCCATGATTCTATGATTTTTTAGAGCTTGGGACTGAGGAGTCCTGGC
This sequence comes from Phaenicophaeus curvirostris, assembly GCF_032191515.1. Lineage (NCBI taxonomy): Eukaryota > Metazoa > Chordata > Aves > Cuculiformes > Cuculidae > Phaenicophaeus > Phaenicophaeus curvirostris. Next base: position 6,239,058 of record NC_091419.1, on the reverse strand, counting down.
CAGGCTTCTGGTTTTGTCATATTCCACTGTGGAAGCAAAGCTGTGCTACGAGAGCAGAAGCCGCGCTCTCTCCTTGGGAATTCTCCCCTAAGGTAGAACTGCACACCACAGCCAATTTTCTTTCCCCCAGGAGACGAAGCCAGAAAGCTTCAGCCCATCACAGCTCCTTCTCACGTGTGTTGCGCTTGCGATTGTTACCTTTCTCCCTGTAGAGCTAAACCAATTCCAGCAGCAGTGGGATGGAGGGGAGAGGATAAGCTGTGGAGAACTCAATGCTGTTTTTCCCCGTGGTGAAGCGGTTCAGTGCTGATGGTGAAGTTGCCCTCCCAGATAGTTCATTCCAGAGGTGACTCTGCAATTCCCAGAGCTCCCAGCAGCAGGAGAGGAGCTCTAGGATGGAGGACGCTGCGTTCTCTGGGCTGAAGACAGATGGAGTGGCAGCAGAGGAGGAGGAGGGAGTGTGAATGCTACCCTGGCCTGCAGGGAGAAGGTGGGGGGAGGCTCCGCGGAGACTGGAAATGTCATAGAGAGGTGCAAAAATGGGGAGAATCTGCACAGCTTTTGGTCCTGCTCATTCTACACCCCATCCTAATGGGTGGTGAATGAAGAAGGAAGTAGAGTAGAGCCTTCAGAGCAGAACCAAACCTTTCTCTGGTCGGTGATAATTGCCCAAGACTGATTCATGGCCGGCTGCAGCCTCCAGCTCCCCTGGCCAGGAGTTGGAGGCTGGGAGCAGAGATTCTCCCTCTTATCTTGTTTATACCAGGAAGAATTCGTCAGGTGCTACAACTGGACACATTCATCTCCCCTATGCTGGGATGGCAACTTCTGCCAGAAGGAATGAGGAGGTCAGGACCTCCAGGAGGGATGGGGAGGATCGGGTTGAACGCAGATCAAGGAAATGGACCTAAGGCTCCATTTGTCCCTCTGACCTGACTCAGCAGCACTAGAACTGCCGCGAGGGGAACCACGCTCCCTCTTTCCATTCAGCTGCCTCATCTCTTGGTGGCCGAGCTCGGACACGAGCGTGCACGGCCCCTGTGCAGCCATCAGCAGCCAGTGCTCACTCGGTGACGTGCAGTGTCCCCTGCGTGTGGGGATGCAGATCTTGTCCTGCGTTTCCTTCCCCAGCTTTCACGTACATCAGCCCATCAGCCCAGTGCTCATTCGCCGTCTCCACATTAGTAGGGCTTCAAACATGACTTTCGTCCTTAAATAATTGATTGTGTTTCTGTTTGCAAGTGAGCAGAGAGCAGATCTGTCTCCTAGAATTAAATCAGGGCTCCCTCATTTTCTGCATCTGCACTAGTTCACTTAGGCTGTACATCTTCAGAGCTGGGGAAATCCCAGGATAGAAGCTCTTTTCTCTTCTCCAGTGCCTTTTAAGCCGATCTCCATCCCATTTAGCATCCCCATCATAGAGCGTGTCACTGTGGATAACGTAAGCAACAAAACCGCGTGGAGCATCCTTAACTGTTACCAGTTTCAGTTGGACTCACAAGGGCTCAACACACCAGAACAGAAACTTCTACCCCTTCCCTGCCTCAGTTTCCCCACCGTGTGGAAAAAGGTGTTGTGCTTTGCAGGTCTCACTTCTGAGTTGCTCTCTGGAAGGCTTCTTGCAGCTGGTGTTCAATGCATCTGATGGCCCTGTCTGTTTGTGGATGTCAGATGACTCTGAAGGCCGGTGGCTCTCCTGACCACAGGCATTCGAGGGCTACCGAGTGGCTCCAGCAGCCTCACAGCCCCCTGGTCTCACAGCCCCCAGCTTGGCATCCCAGAGACTCTTTGTTCAGTCTTTTTATGGCATGGTTTGCCCTGTCGGTGCCAAGCTGCTTATTTACTATAAGAGGCGACTATGCAGACAGGGTCTTCTGGAGGGGCTGGAGGGTGTAAAGGCTGCTCTGGCTTCTGCATATTCATCTCTGCTCCAGCGACAACCCTCTCCAGCCTGGGAGGGTGGATCCCCTGTCTCTGCTAGCTCTGACGTACGCAGGAACGTGGAGCCATAGAGAAGGGTAGGAATGGTTGGACTCGATGATCTGGTGGGTCTCTTCCAACCTGGTTATTCTATGATTCTAAGGGTTTACTTTGGTGCAGGGGCTGGGAGTTTCTTCTCCCACACCTTTGCACAGCGGGAGCCACAGTTGTCTGAGCAACAGCAGAGTTTCCCTCCCGTGAGCTGGAGGAACTCCATCCCAATGGCACCCGGTGGCTTAATTCAAGGTTCAAAAGCTGGAGTTGCCGCTGAGCCCAGATGGCCTGGCAGGTCTGCGTTCGGAGCTTGTTAAGTCTTTGCACTGCTCTGAGAACCAGCAAGAAAATCCTATAAGGAATTCAGCAAACCCCTGGAACGGGCAGCTCGAGGCGTTGTGCACGGCCACGGGACTCGGGTTGCAGGCTGTCACATCGCTGGCATTGGTCAAGGGGAAGCTGAGAGGCAGAGAATTCCGTATCTCTGCTCAGGAGGGAGGTGTGTGCAAGCTGGGAGCCCACCTGCTCAGGGTGTCTGGCGCTGGGATCGCTGCCCCAGCCCGACAGGGCAAGGGAGGACGTGGCAGCTGCTGGAAGGGCTGAGCTCTAACCTGCCAAGCCGAGAGAAAGCTGTGTCTGCATGGCTTCTAAAGTCATCGCTGTGCTGCTGAGCCGTACGTGAGGATCTCTGCTACTCCTTGTCACGCAGAGAAGCACAGCGCTATCTAAGAGTTAGGACTGAAAGCCAGTGTTTCTCACACAAACACTGTTTAGGTTGGGAAAGACCTTTGAGCTCATCAGGTCTGATCATAAACCAAGCTCCCAAGAGGAGTGCGGGGGCAGAGAAACAGCCCAGTGAACCCAGGTTGTGAATGCATTTGCAGAGACCTTGTGGCCGCGTGTCTTCACTGCTGTGTGATAACCACCTCCTCCTCATCCCCAGGTACTCCCCAGCCCCATCATCAGCTCCAATGGACCAGGAGAAGATAAGCTATTCCGGAGCCAAAGTGCAGATGTGGAGATCACAACGGAGAAGGAGCGGCTGAAGAAGATGCTTTCAGAAGGGTGAGGCTGCCACAAGTGCTCTCTGCTTCTGACTCCTAAACTGTCTGTTCTGGCAGGGTTTGGTCCACGTCTCTGTCATCCCAGTGCTCGCAGAGACCTGAATGACTGAGGGGCCTTATTCCAAAAGCTTTTGACCCCCTGCTACTTGTTTAGATAGCTGAGTGATGGATACTGCTCAGACCCTCCACAGAACCCATTTCCCCCCTTCCCCAGTAGAAAGTTATTCCAGCTTGGAGGTGAAATCCACCCTTTTAGGCAAGGGAAGGCAAATGCTTTGTGCCAGCAGCAGGGATGAGTTGATGCCAGTTATCTACAGATCGCTAGTTTGTGATACCAGAAGATGTTCACACTTTTCCAGCTGGCCCGGGGCTGCGTTTGTGTTAATTCCCCTGACAATTCCAGCACAGTCCCTGCTGCTTCCGTTCTTTGTCTGTTCAAAAGGCTCTGGGCTGGGTTCTACCCTGTGGCTCCCATTGAGCTCCCAGCGGAACACTTAGAGTATTTTTAAATCAAAAGTGAGTGTCTTTTGCTACCAGTCCAGGGTGATAGGGTTTTATTCAAAGCAAACTCAGATCTAACAAAGATGTAAAATATGGATTCACAGCCCAGAAAGATCCTTTCTAATAGTTTTATCTCCCCCACCCCATTAATCTCACAGTGGGGCTTCTGCAGCTTCGAACAAGCACACGTGGCCTTAAAGTCAAATATTATCCAGGGATAAAGGGAAGAGATGCACATTCAGGGCTAGAAGAAGCATTTGGATTTGGGAAGTGGTCTGAAAGCCAAACAGAGAACAGGGAGCTGCTCAGCACTTCCAAGAGCATGGTTTCAGTGCACGTTAGCGTGGGGAAGGGAAGGAACCGTCATGCTGAGACTCTTACACTCCCCTGCACGCTTCCCTGTTCTCTCATGCAGCTCGGTGAGCGAGGTCCAGTGGGAGGCCGAATTCTTCAGCCTCCAGGACAACAACAACAAGCTCGTGGCTGCTCTCCATGAAGCCAATGCCAACGTGGACCAGTGGAAGAAGCAGCTGGCTGCTTATCAGGAGGAGACGGAAACCCTGCGGCAGCGGGTGAGCGCAGGAGAGCCCTTGCGGTCAGAGGATGCCTGATCCCAGAGCCAGATGGTGCCCTTGACCCCATTCTCCCATGAGTTTCCATAAGTGTCAGCAGGAGACGGGATGGAAATCCAGGATGCTGCATGAGCCTGGCAGGGAAAACATGTCAAGGAATAAGGCCACGTAACTAGGGAGCTCTCACAAGAGCTCCTGTTTTGTGCAGAGCAAGATGGGGCTGTGCTGAGTCCCCGTGGATAAAGGGAGGAAACAAGAGCACAAAGTCAAAGAATACCAGCTTCCCTTTGGATTTCCTGGAGGCAATTCCCAGCTGCCAGCGATACTGAGTCCGACCCGTTCCCCCCGAGCATCAGGGCGATCTGCTGGCTGCTGACAGGCAGGGTGAAGCTTGCTGTATCCGCTATAATTAGCTGGAATTCAAGCTGCAACATCATGAAACCCGGGTGGCGCAGGACAAACCGGCCCTTGTTCGGTTGGGATAATAGGATCTCTTGGCCTGCGTCACGTCAGGGAGGTCACGGATCAACTGAGGCCCGCGTGCATCTGGGCAGAGGAGTGACAGTCACAGGGCTGGGTTTGTAGGGAGGGAAGAGCTGCGGAGGGCTCGGGAAAGGGTTTTAGGACAGTCGGGTTTGGCTGGGAAAGGGCTCTGGAGCCCTGGAGAAGAAGGCATGAAGCCATTTCGCTTTGAGACAGCTCATTCAAAAGACAGCAGGGATTTATAGCAATTAACGCCTGTTGCCGCTTGATGGCTGTTGTGTGGCCAGTCTGTGCAGCAAACAGCCGCCCCCCAGCCTTCCCTGTGCCCGTTGCTAATTCCCAGTGCCAGAGTCAGGCAGGAAAAGAGCTGTACGGAACCGATTTTCTCCTCTGCAGCAGGAGCCTGCCCTGAGTCCAGCAGAGATCGTGGCTGTGTGGGGCTGGGGATGCTGGGGCAGCTGCCGCTCCCCTGCTGCTGCTCTCTGCATACTCAACGGTTTGGTGGCTGCTCTCACAGCCAGGAGCTGAGAGGGAGGGTTTTGTGAGCCTCGGGTGAAGGGCAACCCCTGGGGCCTTTGCACAATCAGAGAAGGAGCTGTTAAATGTCAAGATTTGCCCAGAGAAATCACGGTTTTCCCAGCCCTGGAGGTGTTGGAGGCCAGGTTGGATGGGTCTTGGAGCAAGCTGATCCAGTGGGAAGTGTCCCAGCCAGTCAGGCTTTGCTGGAAGTGCGAGGCTGCAGGAGAAGGCTGAGTCTCTAGACCGAGTTTCGCCTCAGTGCGTTTCGAAGTGTGATGTAGGCAGAGCAGAAGAAGAGAATTCTTTCCTACCAGCCCCAGGGTGGGAGCTGCTCTCCTGCCGTAAGTCTGGTTGGGTTTGCAAGGAAGCCAAAACAGGACAGAGGGTGGCTGTGGGCGCTAAGGTGTCATGATATTCTCATATCTCTGAGTGTGTCTCCTCTGTGCTCGCTTCCACGTAGGTAGTGGAACTGGAGTCACAGGCAGCTCACGATTCCTCCAGCGAGAACAACAAGGAAGAGTTAAGCCAAACCCTGGAGGAGCTGGAACTCCTGATCAAGGCTAAAGACGAGGTAGTAGCCCACAAAGCAGAGCAGAGCCTGAAACTGGGTGGCCTCTCAGTCACTGACGCCCTGTCTGGGTGAGATCACAGCCCCTCGTGCTGCTCCAGGCGCCGTCTTTGCAAGCCAGGACACTCTGCAGCCCCCTCAGTGCTGGGAGCAAAGCTGAGGGAGAGTAAAGTGTGGGGAGTTTCCCCTGCAAACAGCCTGGAGTGGAGAATCTGGCTGCACAAGCAGCAGGGCTGTGTCTTCTCCTTCCCCTCTCAGCCGTCAGCAGCTGCCGTCGGCCTCTAGCGTAGTAATTGCTTCTCGCTTTCACTGCATTTAAATGAATGATTTAAAGCCAAGTTTTAATTACAGAGGCTGTGAAGGAGGAGAGATGTGGGAAGGGGGAGAGGAGGAGCAGGCGCTGAGCTCTTCTCTCTGGTGGCCAATGATAGGACTCGAGGGGAAGGTTGGAAGATGCGCCAGGGGAGGGGTAGGGTGGATGTTAGGGAAAGGTTCTTCCCCAGAGGATGGTGGAGCCTGGAACAGCTCCCAGGGAAGCAGTCACAACACCAAGCCTGACAATATTCCAGAAGCATTTGGCTAAAACCCTTCACCCCACAGTGTTAATGCTGGGGTGTCCTGAGCAGGAACAGGAGCTGGACTCGATGAGCCTTGTGGGTCCCTCGCAGCTCAGGACATTCTATGAATCTATGATTTGCATGTCTGCGGGCTCTCTGGTGGCCGTGCTGCAGCAGAGTGGGGGCACAGAGCCCTGGGGCTGGAGGTATTAGGACTTGGAGGCGAGTGTGGTTTTCTGATCCTTGGAGAGAGGGAAGGCACCTTGGTTGGGGTGTGTGGTGAGAGCTGGCCTGGCTGGGACAGGAGTGGGTCTGACACGATTCTCTTCCTCCTTGTGTTTCAGGAGATTCAGATGCTAAAGAGCCAGAAGTGTGGCCGATGGGAAGCGGAGGGCGAGCGTGAGGAGATGCTGCAGAAGTTGCAGGTGAGGATGGCAGATCTGGGACACCTCTGCACTCAGAGTAGAGGGATCCATCCCCGTTTCTCCTCTGAGCCAAAAAAGTAAATGCTGCAAAGCTGCCGTGCCTCTCTCTGCCTCTGGATGATGGGAAGAGGTCCTTGCCTGTATCTCTGCCTCCTTCCACCCTCCCTGTATCCCTCAAAGGTGGGATACGGGGTACAGTCAGCAGGCAATAGCAAGCTGAGCATTCACAGCCGCTCTCCTAGCACTTGCAGTACACCCTGACGGTACGATTGGAGCAGGACGGGTGATGTCCTGTGACTCTCTGTCGCTCTGAAATCCTGCTTAGCCTGCTGGATGGCCATGGGTGGCTGGGGAGCAGAGCTCCGGCTCCGTCTGGCTGGCAGGAGGGAGGCAAGCTGCTCTGCACCGCGGGGCAAGAGCACAGATGGAAGCACGATCTGTTGTGCGGTCTCTGGGGGCAATGCCTGTCTGTGTTTACCTCTGAGCTCCTGAATGAGAGGGTCTGCGGGGCTCAGCACAGGCTTTCAGGGCAGAATAACACCTCCAACCACATCCTGGGCTGCATCCACAGCAGTGGGAGCAGCAGGGCGAGGAAGGGGATTCTGTCCCTCTGCTCTGGTGAGACCCCACTTGGAGCCCTGTGTCCAGTTCTGGAGTCCTCAGCACAGGAAGGACACGGAGCTGTTGGAGTGAGTCCAGAGGAGGCCATGGAGATGATGCGAGGGCTGGAGAACCTCCCTTATGAGGAGACGCTGAGAGAGCTGGGGTTGTTCAGCCTGGAGAAGAGAAGGCTGCGGGGAGATCTTAGAGCAGCTTCCAGTACTGAAAGGGGCTCCAGGAAAGGTTGGGAGGGCAGGAGCAGAACAAGGGGGAATGATTTTCAGCTGAAAGAGGGGTGGTTGAAATGAGATCTTAGGGAGAAATGTCTTGCGGTGAGGGTTGCCCAGAGCAGGGGTGGCTGCCCCATCCCTGGAGGGGTTCAAGGCCAGGCTGGATGGGGCTTGGAGCCCCTGATCCAGCGGGAGGTGTCCCTGCCCATGGCAGGGTGGGACTGGATGGGCTTGGAGGTCCCTTCCAATCCAAACCATTCCAGGATTCTATGACAGGCACACAAAATCTGCATTTATAGCACTTTTGCAAACTGCAGGCAGGTTCTCAGGGTTGCGGAACGTGTGCTTGCATCTGTGTACGTGTGGCTCGAGATAGGGGGGTCCCCTGGGGAAAGAGCTGGGTGGGTGTGGGCAGCCTGGCACTGAGGCGCTTGGCAGGGCTGGGTTGTGGAGATAAGGGTGGTGGGCTCTGAGCAGCGTCTATCAGCCACCTCACTGCGCTCGTCTTCCTTCGACAGGAACTGGAGACGCGCAACGCGGAACTGGAGCGAAGCCTTCACCTTGCTGAGCAGACGCTGGCGGAGACCCTGGCCGAGAGGGAGAAGATCCAGAACGAGGTCACCAAGGTAGCAGAGATAATGGACGTGAAGATATTTGAGCTCAGCGAGATCCGGCAGGGACTGGCCAAGCTGGTGGAGAGCAACTGAGCAGCGGCACGCTCGGAGAAGGCTCCTCCGGAGGAGGGGAGCCCAACCTGGGACTGGTCACTGACAACAATTACGGTCACGGAACAGCCTCGAGGTCTGTTCAGGCAGGACACCAACATACCAGCAGCTGCCTGGACAGCGTGGAGACCAGCGCAGCCCCGTCCTGCCCACGGAACTCCCAGGCAGAGGGGACCTGAGCTCCTGAATCCCCTCCAGGGAGCATTCACAAGTCACAGCCAGACCTCTCTGGACCCTGCCCTGGCTGCGGCACGGTCCAGAGACAGCAGCTACCCCCGTGCTGCCTTCCCAGCCTCCCTGCTGCCACACTGTGTCTCCAACGTTTTTACTGTTTTCTAGGGGAAGAGGTTGAGCAGCCTTCACCTTTTTTCAGTAGTTTTTTAGGAAACCACTTGCCTTTTGCCAAGAAGCTGCCTGTTTCCCCACCCAGGGAGGGAGGGAGAAGCCCCAGCACACTGAGGTCCATAGTTGCTCCTTTTCTTCTTCCCCAGCCCCACCAACTTTGTGTCTTCCTAGCAGGATCCAGTAACACTGGTCACTGTCGGGAGCTTCCAGAGGTAGCAGAGAGGGAGTTTGCCTGCCCCTGTGTCCTTTCCACTGTTCAGACACATCGTCCAGTGGAAAAAAAAAGAACTGCAGATTTTAAAGTGCTTATTAAATTAACACAGAGGGGTTTAATGACTTGTTAAAACTTTCAGCTGAGTAGAGTCTTGGTTGGGAAGGGGGCATTTGAGAAATGGGCCATCCCCGAAGGGACGGCCACCAAACTGCTAGATTGGCATCTCTCCTGGCCTCTGAGGGCTGCAGTTAATTGAAATTAAATGGAGCAAAGCGCAGTTGCTCTTGGTTTCTATTTTTTTTTCTAGGGAAACAGTCCACAGGGACGTCGTGCTCCATGTGAGCCCCGCGGTGCTCCTTGTGAAGAGCACGCGTCCCAGCTTGCTGGGACCAGGTGAAATGAGAGCAGGAGGCAGCTGGAGTGCGCTGGGACCAGTGCCCTGTGGGGCCTGCGGGAAGTTGTGAGTTATTATAGATGTTCCAGGCCAGGCTGGACGGGGCTCGGAGCCCCTGATCCAGCGGGAGGTGTCCCTGCCCAGGGCAGGGGGTGGAACCGGATGGGCTCGAAGGTCCCTTCCAACCCAACCCATTCTATGATTCTATGATTGATTCTATGTTGTCTTGTTATGGGAATGGAGCAAGGCCTGAGGGAGGCACCACGGAAGCCTGGGAAGATGCGTGTCCTCCCCCGGGGCCGGCTGCACCCCTGTAGATCCCTAGGAGCATGCTGAGCCCTGCGCTGAATGACGAAGCAGTGGCTGCGTAGAAGTAGTTAGTAACCTTACAGGAATGTGGATGGATTTAGACTTTGTCATTGTTCTTTTTTTTGCCTTCTTTGCCACTATCACTTAGGCAAAGACAGCAGGAACCCTGGGAACGGCTCCCGGGTCTGCAGAAACTCCGGGACTCGGGAAGCGTTGGCTGCCAAGCGCTGGCCTCCTGCAAGCCACCAAGCCTTGGCGAGGCAGCGCGGCTCCTCGGGGGCTGCCTCTCCTCTCCCTCACCCGGTGACGGCGAGAGGAGCCCCGAGCTGCCCCGCGCCGCCTGCAAGTCTGGGCAGGACGAGGTCTGGCACCTTGGGAGGCGGCAGGAGTGGAAAACTGCCAGTGCCCGGGCTGGGCAAAGCCCTTCCCTCTCCCAGGGGAGGAGGAAACCCTGCGATTTCCAGACCTGCACAGCCAGGGGAGGGGGTTTCCAGTTTGGGATTGGGGTTTTTTTTGTTATTTTTCACTTATTTTTCCTTTTTTTTTTTTTTTGCATGAAGTGTTCTCACAACTGTATGGGACTGGAGCCGCTGTAGGAATATTCTGGAGCCGCTGTAGAAGTATATGTTTTGGGGTGTTTAAGAAGAGAATGAAGGAACTGGCTGGCAAACATTTCTAGGGACTTGTTTACCACCCTGTGCCAATGTTGATACTTTATTCCCACAGGAGCAGCCTTCTTTTGAAATAGAGATCAGCTTCAAGAACGTGTGTTTGGTTTGCATCGCCAGCGCTGTAAGACAGAGGGAGGCGGGTGGAATTTGGAGGTAGGGGGGGAAGAAAGTTGAGGAAAGGTTTCTTCTGTTCTGTCCTCACACCTGTGGTCCGTGACACACGAGGTGGAGGTGCGTGTGGAGCCCTAAATTGTGGCGGTGCCCATCCCATCGCCCTGCGTCTGGCCGGTGCCTGCGTCGTGTTGGTCATTGATGGGGGCTGAGGAGGCATCAAACCCAAGAGAGAACACGCTCCGACCGTTCCCAGGAACTGGGAAGGAGAAGCTTTGCAGGAGCTGCTGCTGGGCACTGTTTTCCTTGGGGCAAGCAGTACTGCGCCTACAAGAAAGCTGGGGAGGGGCTGTTTCCAAAGGCTTGGAGCAACAGGACGAGGGGCAATGGGGCTAAACTGGAGAGGGGCAGATTTAGACACGACATAAGGAAGAATTTCTTCACTATGAGAGCGGTGAGGCCCTGGGACAAGTTGCCCAGGGAAGTGGTGGCTGCCCCATCCCTGGAGGGGTTCAAGGCCAGGTTGGATGGGGCTTGGAGCCCCTGATCCAGCAGGAGGTGTCCCTGCCCATGGCAGGGGTGGAACTGGATGGGCTTTGAGGTCTCTTCCAACCCAAACTATTCTATGATTTTATGATCTGCTGCGCCTCGCTCTGTCGCAGCGCTGGCTTTGCTCCTTCGCTCTCCTGTTGTCAGGAGAAGAGAACATTTTCCTTCCCACTCTTCCCCACGGGCGCTGGCTGCAATTCTCCTCTTTGCCAGAACCACCTGAATAGTGGCTTTTTGATGAGATCTGTCCTGCGCTCGGCATTTGTTCAGAGTCTTTTATTCCAGGCTGGTGTGATGGATGGTTCTGGGAGGCACTTTCCGTTGCAGTCTTCCCCTCTTCTGAACTAATGAAAACCCATTCATCACCACCTATTTCCACGAACGCCCTACATCTGCGGTTAGCAGAGAGACAGCCCAGCTCTCGATGGCAAAGCAGCAAAGCTCTAATTCTGCCCCACTCTAGCGAGCAGTTATAAAGGACTTAATTGTGTTTCTAGATGTAACACAACCTATCCACTTCCCAACCCTCACCCCTTCCCCGTTTATGCTCCTCTTGCTTCAAAAGGAGAAAATTGCGCGTTACAAAAGCCAGCGGTGATTGGCAAGGCTGCAGTTTTCTGTTTGCTTGTCTCACCATAACAATTACTGTCAGCAGCTAACGAGCAGTGGCATCCTCGCTGGAGAACAGCTGATTGCAGGTGCCTTGAGAGATCTAATTCCGTTGGCAAATGAGGATCTTAATTATTCATAGAAAACCTAGACAGAACATTAATAAATGGACCGTGGGGAGAACGGCTCGCGTATGAGATCAGGGTGAACAAATAAAAGATGTTGCTGCCCTCCCCTCTGTGCCCGACATTCCGATGGGCAGCAGCAGGGTGGGATTCTGCTCTGAATCCAGCCCCGAGACCCGCTCAGCAAGAGGAGATGGAGCTTTGCTATTATGGGATGTGCTGATAACGTTGCCTCTGAGATCTGAGAGATGCCAACACCGGCCTTCCCGGCTGAAGAGGAATGAAGCTCCAGTCCAGATCTAGAGCCAACCTGGCAGCCGGCGCAGCTGCCCACCACCCGCCCCTGGCTCTGCGAACTCCCCGGAGTCTCTGGCCTTTGATTCCTCCTCCACAAAGCAGGTAATTGCCCTCCCTGCAGGGCTGTTGGACTCAACTCCTGGCTGGACTTCAATTCCTGGCATCTCCAGGGTGCCTGGAGAGCTGCGAGAAGAAAAGGTTAACACAGGCCAGGCTGGTTGATGCCCCGAGTCCGTGAGCGATTTTAAACAAGAGGTAAAAAGCTTTTTCTTCCCCTAAAGAGCCTCCTGGTAGTGCAGGTTGTGTTGTTAGCAGCCTCACATCAAAGTTCCTCAGCAGCTTGTCTTTGATAGCTGTATTTTTAATAAGTGAGAACACTGAAGTTCTTGATGGAGGGGAAGCAACCGGGCACTTTATTTTACATCTCTAAAAAGCCCTAACTGGGGGCAGTTTGTAATTAAATAACACCATTAATGAAAACTGGGTGAGCTGAGCCTTTAGAGCTGCTGCACTGGGGCCGCGGAGATCAGCTGCTCTGTGGCTCCGAGGATGGGTTATTTTTAGTTCAGAAATGGTCTGTTTACACTTGACAGCCCCGGCAAGCGGCCTTGGAGTGTAACACCCCAGACACAAGCTTGCACTTAAAGATGATTTCATTGTACACCAGAGAAGGCAATTAAATGTGTGTTCTGGAAAATGTCACAAACACGTAATACAGCCCCAAAAAACCCAGCAAGGTTCACAATCCCCTTTCCCAGAGTAATTTATAAATATTATTGTTATTAGATTGTGGTGTGAGAAGGCAGTTTCTGCTCCAAGGGAAAAGAACGTGAGAGAAGGCTCTGGGGAGATCTTAGAGCAGATTCCAGTAGGAAAAGGGGCTCCAGGAAAGCTGGGGAGGGGCTCTTGATGAGGGAGGGGAAGGATAGGACAAAGGGGAATAGTTTGCAGCTGAAAAGGGGGAGATAGAGATGAGATCTTAGGGAGAAATGTTTTCTTGTGAGGGTGGAGGTCCCGTCCAAGCCAAACCATTCCATGATTCTATGGTAACTTGTCCCCCCACTGTCTTCCTGCTTTTTTAAGCTGAATCTTTACCATCCAGCTGCCTGGCCAAGACACCCTGTGCTGTATTTCCTTCCGAACGAGGAGCAGAGCCAGCAGCGAGGATGTCCTGAGCACCCAAACTGCCATCGCCAGCTGACCCAGCAGCGGAGCCGGCCGAGGCTGCAAACACGCTGACCTCGGAGAAGGGCTTGGAAGGGGAAAAGGCCATTCCTGGTAGAAGAGCTTATGAAGCAGCTTTTTTACGGCTTTCAAAACAGCTGATTTTGTGTTTTCAAAGAAGATCCAAAAGGTAAAGCAGCAGCTGACGCAGTGCAGGTGACCAAGGAGATTTTGGACAGCAGGGAGAACCCGCACGGAGCTAGAGAGTGAAATGCTGATGGAGATGGGGCGTGCAGCCCTTGCCAGGGAGAGCTGGAAACGGCTGCACCTGCAGCAGCAAAGCTGGAACACGAGCTCCAATGCAGCACTGCTGTCTCAGCAGAGAGGAATTCAAAAGCCTGGCCCCCAAATTACCCCAGATTATTTAATTGCAGCTGCCCTTTCATCGCTGTAGAGACCCAGGGCTGCCCTGCCTGATGCTGCACAGCAGGTGAAAGGGTTGCAGCTCCTACTGTTACCAAAGCCTCCCTGCTTCCCTATTTCCTTGCTCACCAGAGCAGTGGGGAGGAGTTATCAAAGACGATATCTCGCCTAGGAGGATCCCAGCGTCTCCCTTCTCCCTGCAGATCTCCTGGGAAGAGAAATGCTTCAGGAACACACAAATATTTCCTTAAGTGCACAGCAACAGCCACTCTTGGCACACGCCTGCAGCTCCATCGGGGTGAGGGCCAGAAGGAATTGCCCCCCAAGGTGGGAAGAGGAGCAGCGGGTGCTTTCCAAGCCCCTCAGAGCAGGCTGGGTGGTGGTTTAGCACCCAGAGGAGAGGGCAGGACGAGGAGGGCTGGCAGGGGTGCAGGATTGGCCCCTCGTGCACAGCGTCCGCGCCAGCGTGATGCTCAGCAGCTGCACGTGAGAAAAGGCAGCAATCCAAGATGCTGAATTGAGGGGTTTCCATGGCAACCCAGCCAGGGAAACCCCTCCAGAGCTGGGGAGCTGGGTGATGAGAAGGAAGTCCTGCTGTTCCTAGGGGATCCCAACAGTTTATAACAACACTTGGAACCCCCAGAACGGAATATCCTACCCTGACGGCACAAACATCACCCGCTGTCCTTTGCCCTGGGCAAGATGTAAATTCCTTATCTGGGAATTTAAGGCATCTTCCTACATCCCAACTAGGCAAGCAACCTCTTTTTCTACCCAGCCCCTCCCAGGCTGATTATCTGAAGCAAGAACATCTCGTCGGCGCTTCAGAGAGCTCTTCTTTCCAGCACGTGTCCTACCCTCCCAGAGAAGGCTGCTCAAGACAGACAAGGGGTGTATTAAAAGGAATTTTGAATAAAGCTTCAAGACAAGAGCCTTGATCAAACCCTGCACGTCACAACGTGCTGGAAGGAGACGAACTGAGAAACCCCTGCCAGGCTGGAGCAAAGAGGCTTCAGAGAGCGGGTTAAGAAGAGGCTGCGGGAGGGAGGGGATCAACTGGCACACAAAGGCCCCATCAGCACCTTCCCCGGGAAGGCAGGAGCTGCCTGTCCCAGACAGAACGGCTTTTTAATCTAGAGCTAACAGGTTTGCTCCACAAATTAGCATGCACGAGGCTGTAGAAGCATTTAGTATTCAGAAAGCATCAGGCTGATAGAAACCTACGTGCTGCTGCTGCGGCAGCTGCCAGAGGTGACAGGGAGCTGCGCTACACGGCAGCCGAGTGCTTTTTCCTTCCTGGAGGGCACCCAAGAGGACAAAGAGAGGAGGAACACGGTTCCCAACCCCTCCTCACCGCACCCAGCAGCTCACCTGCCATCTCCCAAGCCCAGCTCAGAGCTGCACCTGGCGGCCTCACGAAGGCACCGAGGGATGCACCATCAGCTCCAGCCTCACCCAGCTCCTGAAACAAAAAGGATTTTACCACCCAGCGGTTTGCAGACGCAAGCGCTGCTCCCAGCCCAGAGATCCCACAACTCCCCCGTGTGTCGGTGAAGGCCAAACACCCAGGCACTTGTTGCAATAAATATTTACTAGGGCATCGACCACAGAAACTATTTTTGTAAGCCAGAGGACACAAATAACTGACCTCCAGTCGTAGAAAGCTCTGAACAGTAAAGAAGGCACCGAGGATCAAACCTGACATCAGAACAGGGCTGGCCAAGCTCTGGCCTGGGCTGCTCTGGGATTTGAAGCTCTGGAGGGAAACACAAGTTTCCTGGGAGCCTAGAAAACTGCACAGGGGACCCAAATATAAATCATGCTGGTTACTCTCGGATGGTGCATGAGACAACGCAATCCAGCTCCTGGGGCTGCTCTTCTGTGCCAGGAACAGCCTTTGAACCAACTGATCATCAGAAAACAGAGGCCCCAGCAGCTCCAAACCTGGACTCGGCTCTCCCTATGGATGGCAGCCCCAGGCTGGAGCCTGAGTCAAGGCCGACAATTGCAGGCACGAGCATCGCTTCGGTGTATAAAAAGTGGAATCATCCCAAGAAGACCCCAGGACCTGCCACACAATAAAGCCTCCCCACTTGTCCCAGGTATTTTTCCTCTTGGAGAACTCCGGGCTACGGCCCAGAGAGGGCTGAGCTCATTTTGTCACAGTATTTTTAGGTTCTGGCTCAGGGGAGGATTTGTTGATAAACAAGTGTGAGCGGCAGCAGCCCTGGAGAGGGAAAGATCAATGATGGAATGAAGGGGGAAGCGAGAGGGGATCTTTATTTCCCTTCACGTCACCAAGAATTCAGGTCTGGTCCCTCCTTTGCTGGAGGAAGGAAACATGCTCTTGAGAGACATTCTTCCAGGAACCTGATCCAGCCTGCCAGGCACGGCCCAGGCCAGCAGCACCGTGCAGGAAGGAAAAACAGCAGAGACAGTTTGTCAAAGCATCCCTTCTCCCCTCACCCATTGCCCAGTCTCCAACACAGCCTGCGAGTCAGAAGCGGTCACGTTAAGAAGTGTTTGATCCCAGGATTCCCAAAGCAGCAGCAACGTCAGGGCAGCCCGAGCCGAGGATGTTATTTCTCCTCCGCAGCACGCGCTTTGTTCCGCCGCTCCATCTTCTTCTGCAGTTTCCTCTTCAGCTGCAGCTGCTTTTTCCTCTGAAGGATCTGCTGCACCTTTTCACGGCACTTCTTGTTTTTCTTCTTGATCTTGGCCAGCTCTGCTTTCCTTTTTGCCTCCAGATCTGGATCCTGCAAGGGCAAATTCCAGGACACTAGCGACATGGCTAGGGACAGCACCAGCCCCTTTCCCTTTCCAAGACGCCCGCGGTGCCTGTGACCGAGCAAGCGGGATGTCAGACACTTCTCCACTGCACTTATTAATATCAATCAGTATCAGTCACCTTTCCAAATAAAAATTCACCTCCTTCGGGGTAGTGACAGCACAGCAGTGAGGGGGGAACTTTTGTTCCTTTTCCACACCGATGGCTTTGCATGAGCTACTGATCAAAGTCGTAGAATCATGGAGTGGTTTAAGTTGGAATAGACCTTAAAGATCACCCAGTTCCAACCCCCTGCTGCGGGCAGGGACGTCTTCCACTAGAGCCGTTAATATGGCAGCAACTCTCACCTTCCCTTCAAGGATCATTTGTTTCCGCTTATTTATTTCTTTCTTCTCATCAAAATCCATTCCCTCCAGTTCCTGTCAAAACAAAAACGCAGCAGCGCAATCGGTACCCGAGGACTGAGTGGACGTGGGGAGAAGCCGCACAGCTCTGAAGAGTTGGCAGGGTGCACACGCGTGGTAGCCCACAAACCTTCCCCTCAAAGCACCAGTCTCAACACTCAGCAGCACAAAAATGCTCCAAAAATGTGTAATAACAGAGCAAATCCAGGGAAGAGAACTACAACCACCCTCCCCACATACACATCTAAGTGCTTCCACTAGAAAACGGAATGAAAACTCTTATTTATGTGCTCAAGAGCAAAGCTGAGTATCCAGAGCTGTGTGTTAGACTGCAACAAATCTCCTGGTTGCACCCTGCTGCCTGAGACATCTGAGCAAAGGGGCTTTACGTTCACACACTTACTATTTCACACTCCCTCCGGGTGACGTTCACTTGGGTGACGATGTTGAGCACAGCCTGCTCCTCCACAGAGAACTCCTGCAGCTTCAGTTCTAGATCAAGGCAAGATGTTTACAGACCATGGTTAGTTACAAAACCCAGGGGCAGACTCTCAGCTAGTAAAAAAATCCGAGTTTAGTGGATTACCCCAGATTATTAGTGGAATTGCTGTCTTACTCTATGATCGCTCTGACTTCTTCAGCCTACAACAAAGGATTAAATCCTCCCTCTGCCTACAATTCCCCGTAGCACAAGATGTTGCATTCAGTAGATCTACTCCCTAAAAAAATATGAAGCCCAAACCAAAGCAACTTGTTCTTTTTGTCCATGCCAGCACACACAGTAGCAAGGAAGTAAGGAAGAAGTTGTCTCCTTTAATAAAAAGGTTACAGAGAGAAAAAGTAGGAAGACAAACACGTTCTTGCCTGGCGCACCCAGGAGCGGAATCAAAGCTGATGGAGATTCCAGTGCTCCTGCTTTGGAGAAAAGAAACCATTTCTATGCTGATGTTCTGACCACGCATCGAAATCAGGGCTGCAAGTACCACGAGCACAAAGGAACAGATGTGATCGCACATTTTAGCAGCATTAATGGTGCTGGACTTACTGATTTCCTCCTCGATGGCGTGTACGAGGTGGATGTCATACTGTGTCACCAGCGTAATCGCGATTCCTTTCCGACCTGAGTGATAAAAGCACAGGGATAGATGAATCCTGAGAAGCAAAGGGAGATGGAGCTTAACCCACAGCAAATTCCATCCATCCCCATCGGCCAGCCCAGCACATCAGGGCAACAGAGGCTCAAAGGCTGCGCTGCAGCTGCTGCGAAGCCTCCTCGCGCCCACTGGGACCCCAGTTCAGCCGGCAACGAGCCTGCGGTTCGTCCTGCTCACCCGCACGGGCCGTTCGGCCAACCCGGTGAATGTAGATTTTCGGCAGGCCGGGAGTGTTGTGGTTGATGACAACTTGTACAGTCGGAATGTCCAGGCCTCTAGAACAGGGTGTAAAAGAAGAGAAGCTGAGAAACACCGTCTTAATACACAGAGTCTGAGTTCCTGCCCTCTGCTTTCCCCAAGAGCCCCATATCCTCATTCTTTAGTGGCTCAGGCTGATCCTAGACCAAACTCTCCCTTCACACAGCTCTCCAAAAGCCATGAAGACAAAGTCACCTTATGCCCTGCTGCTCCCTCCCAGCCCCAGAGAACACCCTGCGGCTCACAGAAATCCTCCTCCTGCTGGAACATCTGCGCTGCTGCAGCAAAACAAGCCTGGACCAGAGCTACACGGCACACGGCTCAGAGACATCCCACACTGCCCTACCCAAGTGGGGGGAATTTAAAGCTCTGCTCTCGCTAAACCCAGACCTATCCCCATGGTGGTTCAGGTGCTTAAAAAGCAGAATAAGACCCGTGGCAAGACACCCCACTTTCCCTTACCTGGCAGCAACATCCGTGGCAATGAGAATCTTAAAGATGCTGGACTTGAACTTGGCTAACGCTGCAAATCGTTGTCGCTGTGAAGAGACAATGAGGGACGTTGTGATCCAGAGGAGCTACGAGGCTCGGAGAGCTCTGGCTCAGGCATGCAGCTGAAAACCACCATCTCCTAGATTTGTCCATCGCTCACCTGCTTCATCATGGAATGCAGAGCTACAGAAGGGAAGCTGTATTTCCTCAGCATCATGTTCAGGACCTGGCAGTCCCTTGAAGGAAAAAAAGGAAGAATATGACAGGGAAATGTAAAGCTGATGGATTGAGACAGCCCCATACCACTCAAAGGAGAAGGCGTTTCTCTCCCAATTTCAGAACAGACTAAAGAAGTAAATCCCATCCCAGCCTTTTGCCCAGTACAGGAGAAATTTGGAATCTGAACTGGAAACATAAAGGTACGTCTACGTTAAGAGCAACCACAAGGAGCGACACCACTCACTTGCAGGTTTTGGTAAAGATAATAATAGACCAGTCTTCGTGTTCATCCTGGAAGGTCTGGATTAAATGGACAAGGTAGGCGTCCTTGATGGCCTCAGGTACAAGCAAGTAGCGCTGGTCCAACTCATCCACAGTCCGCACCCTGTGGGAAAAGGGAAAAGCACCAGGAAGCACTGTTCAGCAGGGAGACAGGGAGGGCAGAGAGAAGGGAGAGGAAGGAGGGATACGCAAGAGCAGAGAGAAAATGGAATTCTTCACCTGCTCAGTGGGTGAGGACTTACTCGGACACGGCCTCCCAGAAGAAGGGCCTGTTCTTGGCCAAGCTCTTCAGCTCCTTCAGCGTGTCGGTCAGCGTGGCGCTGAAGAGCAGCGTCTGCCTGCGCGCGGGGACGGCGTCCAGGATCACCTCCAGATCCGCCGTGAAGTCAGCACAGCCCTGCTCCAAGAGCCGGTCGGCTTCGTCCAGAACCTGGGCACAGCCAGAACCCAATGAGCCCCTCTGCCCACACGCCTGACGATCCGCCGGGCTCCACAACAGCCCCAGCGAGCCGCCTCACCAGGAACTTGATCTTCTTAAGGCTGAAGGTGTTGGAGCTGCGGAGGTGATCTGACAGCCTGCCTGGTGTAGCGATGACGATGTGGGGTTTGCGAGAGAGCTCCAGCGCCTGCGCCACCATGTCTGCACCGAGAACCACAGAGCCGAGTCACTGAACATTGACCCTAAAATCCTTTGGTCCGTACAGCTAAGAAATGTCACTGCCCCTATTCCCATGAGCCTTGGGTGCTGGATGGCAGCTCCTCTGCATGAGGAGAACAAACCACACAGAAGGAAAGTCTCCTTACGTACTCGGATCTTTTTTTTAGACTGTATTGAACTGGAAGGAAAGCCCCTCCAAGCAGTAGGCTCTTTCCCAACTCAACGGTGCTGGAGGGAAAGGAAATCCCCCCCCGAGGCGCTCTGCTCCTTCCCAACCCAACCGTGCTGGAGAAGGAAAGCCTCTAGGCTGCTCCTTTGCCAACCCAACTTGCCAGAGAGTGCCGTGCTCTTTCCCAACCCAACCGTGCCAGGTGGAAGGGCAGAGGCTCCGACCCCCTGCAGCCGCACTCACCCAAGCCGCCCACCACCACACAATCCTTCAGGCCGAGCGGCTTCCCCAGGACGCGGAACTGCTCGGCGATCTGGTAGGCGAGCTCCCTGCCGGCGTTGGGGAGAGAACAGAGAGAGCTGAAGCGGCGCCGGGGAGGCTCAGGGGGGCCCGGTTAGCCCGGCTCTCGTCTCCCCCCGTACCTGGTGGGGGTCAGCACGAGGCAGAAGATGCCGTAGGGGTCCTCGGAGAGCACCTGCAGCACCGGGAGCACGAAGGCGGCCGTCTTGCCGCTGCCGGTCTTGGCGCAGCCCAGGCAGTCGCGGCCTGCGGGGAGAGGGGGAGGCTTGAGCGGCGCCGCGGCGGCCCGGGAGAGGCGGGGAGGGGGTGTGGGGTAGGGAGGGCGCTCACCCTGCAGCACGGGGGGGATGCAGGCGGCCTGCACGGGCGTGGGGCGGCTCAGCCCCACCTGCCGGGCCTGCTCCGCCAGCCACGGCGCCAGCCCGAGCGCACGGAACTCCGCCATGGCCGCGCGCGCCGCTTCCGGCGCCCGCGGTGACGTCACGCGGAGCGCCCCCCGCTCACACCCGCTCCGGGCGCGGCCGTGACGTCACTGAAGCGCTCGGTTGGGAAAGAGCGGTGAGCTCCTCGGGCCCAGCGGTCCCTGCGCGTCCGCTAAACCATCCCTGAGGGCCTCGTCTGCCCGGCTTTCGAAGCCCGGCGGGGATGGGGGCTGCGCCACCTCCCTGGGAGCCTCTGCCGGGGCCCCTTCCAACGCAAACCATTCTGATTCTATGCTTCTTGGCCCGCGCCGGCTCCCGTACAGCCGCTGTTCACCCCACGTGCTCGCCCCTCGGCGCGCTCCGATGACGTCACCAAAATGCGCGTCCCCTATGGCTGGCGCTGCGGAAGGGGCGTGGCCTCCCGGGTACTTCCGGGTTCGTGGCGGGAGGGGCGGGGCCGCCATGGCGACTACGGGCCCCGCCGGGCAGGGAGGCGATGCTGCTGCCGACGAGCTCTTCGACGTGAAGAACAGCTTCTACATCGGGGCCTACCAGGCCGCCATCAATGAGGCGCAGCGGGTGAAGGTAGAGCCGGCCCGGGGCCTCCTCTCGGGCTGTTTGCGGGGTTCCCTGCGCGGTGAGAAGGGGCTCCGCCGGGCATCGCGGCGTCACGGGGTGGTTTGGGGTGGAAGGGACCTCAAAGCCCATCCAGTCCCACCCCTGCCACGGGCAGGGACACCTCCCGCTTGATCAGGGGCTCCAAGCCCCATCCAACCTGGCCTGGAACCCCTCCAGGGATGGGGCAGCCACCCCTGCTCTGGGCAACCTGGGTCAGGGCCTCCCCACCCTCACAGGAGAACCTTTCTCCCCAAGATCTCATCTCAATCTCCCCTCTTTCAGCTGAAAATCATTCCCCCTTGTTCTGTTCCTGCTCTCCCTTATCGAGAGCCCCTCCCCAGCTTTCCTGGAGTCCCTCTCAGCACTGGAAGCTGCTCTAAGGTCTTCTCAGAGCCTTGTCCTCTCCAGGCTGAACAACCCCAACTCTCTCAGCCTCTTTTCCTAGAATCGTACTGTTGCTTGCTTGGAAAAGACTTTGCGTTCATTGAGTCCAACCGTACCCATCCACTACTAAATCAGGTCCCAGAGGACCTTGTTCACTTTTCTTGCGAATGTCTCCCAGGATGAGGACTCCACCGCTGTCCTGGGCAGCCATTCCAGTGCCTAAGAGCCCTTTCAGTAAAGAAATTTTTCCTGGTATCTGATCTGAACCTCCCTGGGTGTACCTTGAGGCTGTTTCCTCTCATCCCCCAGCCTGTATCGATACTCGAGCTTGCTCTGCTGGCTGGGGCGGGGATCTTGTGTGGGGAGCGGAGGTGCTGTGGGGTTGTCACGGCTGCCTGAATCCCTGAGAGAGTTTCTGGTTTCCTGTCACCCCCTCAGCCATCCAGCCCGGAGAAGGAAGTGGAGCGGGATGTCTTCTTATTCCGAGCCTACATCGCCCAGGTGAGGAGGCGAGCGCTGAGCACAGGGTTGGCTGGAGAGGTCGTGAGGCTGAGTTCTGTGGGTAGAGCATTAGATGGTTCTATAATAAACCTTCCTTCAACCCAGGGACGTAAAGCATCCCCTGACAGCAATGCAGTTGTGAATACAGTGTGTTATATGCAGGGCCAGGGTGACCTGAGGGCACCTTCTGGAAGGCATTTCTCTGTCTTTAAAACAGTATTTGGGGAAACAGCCCCCAGGTGTGAATTTTGGCTGCGTTTGTGGGGCGTGATGGGAGAAATGAAGTAGAAATTTGCCATTCCTGGTTGTTCTAAAACAAGTTTTAGAAAGGGAACGGGGTTTATTTTTTGTATTATTAAGTAGTTAGTGAGCTAGAGATGATTCTTTTTCTTTGCCTTCAACAGAGAAAGTACGGTGTCGTCCTGGATGAAATCAAAGCCAGTGCTAGTCCCGAGCTCCAGGCAGTAAGGATGTTCGCTGAGTACCTTTCAAATGAGAGTCAGAGGTAAGGCTGATAGTCAGAACTCAGGCCCTGAGAAGCAGGGAATATGTTTCCATGCGGAAAGCTTGTAGAAGCGTGGTCTTTGTTGAGGTTGTGTAGTGGATCTCAAACAGGCAGAGTTGTGTGGGGGAAGGAGCTATTTATCTTGCTTAATAAGAAGACGCTCCCAAATTCTCGCTCTTGCCCTTTGTAGGGATGCAATCGTTGCTGATTTGGACAAGAAAATGGCAAAAAGTGTTGACATCACCAACACAACTTTCTTGCTGATGGCTGCTTCCATCTATTTCCATGACAAGAACCCCGACGCGGCTCTGCGTGCTCTGCACCAGGGGGAGAGCTTGGAGTGGTGAGTGTTCCTCCCCGGGCGTTGTGGAGCCGTGTGCTGCGACGCTGCTCTCCTGTCGAGGGAGAGGTGCTGCAGAAATAGCTGAGGTTTGGCTTGTCCCTAGAAATCTTGAAACCACTGAGAAACCACTTTGAGCTTTGCCTCGTAAGTAGGACAAGGTTCAACCAAAAAAAAATAACAAAACCAAAACCTGAGTCTGCCTGTAACTCTTTTTATTTAACTAATGATGAAAATCAGCTATGACAATCTTCACAGCTGTTCCCTTCTGAGTTCACACACAGCTGTGCACGATGCTGGCAGCGTTCACAGATCATTCTCTGAAAAGTTGTTGAGGATCTCAGTTGGTTTTGCCTTCACATCTTCTACTGAGAAAACACACGTTCCTTTAAGCGCTGGTGGGATCTTTTGAAAGAAGCAGGAATTGCAGGGAGCTGGATCTGGTGAACGGGGTCGGGGCTGAAGCACTGGGATGTTGTTACCAGCTAAAACCAGCCGCACAGACGAAGCGCGGTGGGCCGCTGCGGCGTCTTGGTGCAAAATCCACTGCCCCTCATGCTTTCTCTGCCTTCTGAAAATCGTTTGTGCTGTTCCTAACTGTGTACACGAGATGTGTGCGTTTCACCATCAACCTCAGTTAATAACTGAAAGTTTCCATTGTGGATTTTTTCGGTTTCACAAGAAGCCTGGTGTGAATTGGCTGTTTGCTCTTGCACAGCAATATTTTCCGACAGAGGGCAAGGAGGTGTCTCTGTTTGAACACGCATCCACTCGTAGCGAGTGAACCGATTGAGCTGAGCCTGGTCTCGCTGTGACAGGGTAGAATGTTCTGTAACCATCTCTTTGTCTCTCCCCTCCCACTCTTGGTTCCTGAGATATAGGGTCAGTCTTGGGCTTTTGTGTCGTACCTTGTAAGTGGTTCGGTGCTCCCCCTGCTAAATCCAGTCTGTTGCTCCCTTGTGAAACTTCAGAACCCTATTTATTGGTTCTCCCATGTTCAGAATCACTGAAAAGAGCCTTCTGTCGATACAGCGAGGGAGCACTTGGGAGCCAGGAGCAAGCTTCTCCATTCTGGGTCCTGCTCCAAGAGCTGCTCGCTCTGCTGGAGCCCACAGCAGGGAGGCTTGGCCCTGGATGCAGCAGAGAATCACTAGGTTGGAGAAGACCTCCAGGATCATTGAGTCCAGCCATTAAGTCAGACCAACAGCATGTCTCTCCACAAATCGACAGGCTCCCGAGTGAAGCGTAGGGCACAGTAAAGCGCAGATGAATAAAAATTGCTTTGCTCTTGTTCGTTGCAGCATGGCCATGATGATACAGATTCTCCTGAAGCTTGACAGGCTGGATCTGGCTCGGTGAGTGAGTTCGTGTCCCTTGGCTTCTTAGTGGGGTACTTTGACGAGGGAATTTTCACCACCCAGCCTCCCCCAGGGTGCAGCATTAAACACCTGCAGGAACAGAGGAACTTACGTGGAGGTACAGGTGCACTGCAGAAGGCTTTTATTCTTCAAGTTGTAAAAGTTGTGAGGATAATACAGCTTGATACAACTAAAGAAAGAGATGGACCTTTAGGTTTGAGCTTGCCTTCAGCAGGATGTGGTTTGAGTCTTTGGTCCCGTGTTTCTGACTCCCCATGAGGAGGTCTTTCTGTAAAACCTGATGAGGAGTTTGTGCCCCATGACTGACTTGCTGTGGCTGTTGTGCTACAGCACTGGAAAAACTGAGAGAGGAAATGACAGCCTTTTGTATCATAAAGAAGGGCAGGAAAGGCCTTGTCTTTCTGTTGCCTGACTCCACTTCTGCCTCTGCAGCAAGGAGCTGAAGAAGATGCAGGAGCAAGACGAGGATGCGACTCTTACTCAGCTGGCAACTGCCTGGGTGAACCTGGCCATAGTGAGTATCTGAAATGGGGATCCCTAGCCTGCACCATCCGGGGAACACTGCTCTCTATCCTCTCCCTGAATCCTCTTACAGAAAAACGTGCAGGTTTTTGGATGTTTTCTTCCCTTCCTTCAAGTGCACAGAGAATGCTGGTAGCTGGCTTCACAGCCTGGCTGTTTGGATTGTTGGCCTTTGCGCTTCTGAGCCTCCAGCTCACAAAGGGAAGAGCTAAACGACAATGAAATGATTCCCAAAACACTCATCTGACATAGGAAGCTGCAGCATTACTGGCATCCAGACCTTGCAGTTGGACTCCAAGGAGCAACTGTAACTCTATCAGAGCAGACTGTCTGTGTGTTGTGAATCAAAAACTCTCTGCCTTGATAGTCCAGACCAGGCCAAGTAAAGTTTCCTAAAGTCCAGTGAAGTCCAAGGTCACACATGCAATAACCTGTTACACCATTAAGAGTCTCTTTGTAGCGTTGCCTTGGGTTTTGTTAGGAAACTTCTCATGCATCGCTTGTGCCTCACAACAGCGTGCAGCTAAGCTTTCCTCAAGCTGTTTCACAAGGTAGAGGGAAGCTTCTGCATGTGGAACCTTTCTGAAGCTGAGGATTCTTGACAAAGCCAGGTGTCCATACCTGTATTTAATTATGAAAATCTCATTTCATAATCCTTTATTACATCAGACATCTGAAGTGGTTCTTTTGAAGTGGATTTTTTTTCTTCTTGAATGGAAGCCTGGCTCTTTTGATCATTTCAGTGGTTCTTCATATTTAATATTTTTCCATTTCTTTCTTCTGTGGTCTAACAGAGATCTGTTGTGGTGCAGGAGGTGGTTCTTACACTGTGCTTTGTAACCCTAGAAATGAACTTTGTGCCTAGTCCCTTAACCATGGCAAGAACATACAAGCTTCTCCACAGCGCGTGGTGAGACCGTGGGTGTTTGTCTCCTTTCTTGGCAGGGTGGTGAGAAGTTACAAGATGCCTATTACATCTTCCAAGAGATGGCAGACAAATGCTCCTCCACCCTCCTCCTCCTCAATGGACAGGCAGCCTGCTACATGGCTCAGGGCAAGTGGGATGATGCAGAGGGGGTACTTCAAGAGGCACTGGACAAGGTACTTTCTGGTTTTGCCAGGTGGATTTGCTGTTGTGGGGATACGGAGTGAACCCTAAGGACTTTCAGCTGAAAGAGGGGAGATTTACGTGAGGTGTTAGGAAGATGTGTTTTCCTGTGAGGGTGGGGAGGCCCTGGTTGCCCAGGGAAGTTGTGGCTGCCCCATCCCTAGAGGTGTTCAGGACAAGGTTGGATGGGGTTTGGAGCAACCGGATCCAGTGGGAGGTGTCTTGGATGGGACTGGGTGGGCTTTGAGGTCCCTTCTAACCCAAACTATTCCATGATTGTACATTGGTCTTGGGCTTAAGGGTGGTTGCTGTTCAGACCTGCCTTTTCTTCTACTTTGCCTTTTCCTGTAAAGAGCTATGGGTTTGGCAGAACCGTGCTGGTTATGACACTCGGTCACAGCAGGCGTAAGTTAGATAGATGATTGTTCTTGTTTTCAGGACAGCGGCCATCCCGAGACCCTGATCAACTTTGTTGTCCTGTCACAGCACTTGGGCAAACCACCAGAGGTGAGGCTTGGGTTATTGCCCCTGGTAAGCAATCTGATCGGCCTGGTCCTGCTGCTGAGGGCAGGTTTTGCCCTCCTGGTACACGTGGTAACTTTGAGCTTTTTAAGTGCAGAGTATGCACTGGGGCTGTTCACATTCAGGACGTTGAGAAAATCGGATCTCTACTCACTGCAGACACATCCAGTGAGGTGTGATGCTTTAAACTCTGCTTCTCCTCACGTCTCAATATTTAAATGTCTCTCTCTCATCCCATCAGGTTACGAATCGCTATTTGTCACAGTTGAAAGATGCACATAAGAACCATCCATTCATAAAGGAGTATCAGGCAAAGGTACTAATCAGTATGAAGTGAAGTGGGTCACGCCTTGTACCCGTGCCGGGTGGGGACAGTGGGTTCTTTCCCTGCAGCTCTGAGCTTTTCCTGTGCCAGCACATTTTCCAGCCCCTGGGAGGGATGCTGCAAACACAGCCGTGTGTTACCGAGGGGAGGGATGAGCCTGAACCTCGTAGCACCTGGAAAGAACAACTCTCAATCTGAGTCAGAAACTTGGTACCATCAGACGCTGCTTGAATAGTGGAAATGTGCTTCTGGAAGAGTGTTAGGGAAAGAAGGATAAAACTAATAGCGAAGGGAAAATGGAACAAATTGAAAACAATTGAGAACTGATACAGGTGATCTTCCTGCTTGGAATTGTGATAGTAGTGTTCTCTTCAGCTAATGCAGGTTCTGTGACATTTTCAGTGCAGTTCAAGGTTTGTTCATGTTATTTTTGTTTCTGCTTTGAAGGAGAATGACTTTGACCGGCTGGCCATGCAGTACGCCCCCAGCGCGTGAGGAGAGGGAACCAGGGAACGCGGAGCCTCTCTGGTAATGTGGAAAAATGCCCTCTGCGAGTCAGCCTGGCTCGCCTCACCATGACGGGGTCTTGCAAACCAGCAAGCTGATGCTGAACCCTTACAGAGCGTGTAGCTACTTGAGTCTGGTAGCTGAAAAGCCAGGGTTCTGGCTTGCCTTGAGTCTGAACATGGTTTGAAATACAGTGTGAATCAATAGTACGTGACACTGTACTTTACACATTCCTAATAAAGCCTTTTCGGGATCCACGTGCCCCTTAATTTCTGCAATTTTGGCTGTTCTGTGCTGGTAGTGAGCCCTGTCTCTGTACCACAGGTGTGTTTGTGAGAGGAGTGCGAAGGTTAATTTTAGGCATCTGCATCCAGTACCTGGATGAATCCGGAGTTGGGGGTCTGTCAGTCTGACTCCTCCGTTAACTCCATCCTCCTGTGGAAGGAGCAGACCCAGCTGCAGGGGTTACTGCTGGTGAGAGGGGAAAGCCTCCTCAGAATAAAAATAATCCGCCTGTAATAGGCTCAGCCTTAATCTCACCTTAGTCAGATGCAGCAGGGCAGCTCCTGGAGCCAGGGAAGCATTAGGTCTTGGCTTAATGGAGCACGTCCTGCTGTGCCTGTGGGAGCACGTGTCACCAGCCTCTACTAAACCGGGGTGGCACCTGCTGTGTTGTGGAACGTGACGGGATCCAGTGCTGCGTGATGATGCTTTTTGGTGCCTTGCATTCCCGTGGAGCATTTCAGACTGTGCCAAGTGATGTGTTAGAAATGCCAAGAGCAGATGTCTTAAGTGGAACCCTCAGCTGGAACCCCCTGAGCTCCAAAACTGGAATTATCTTTTGCGTTATTTTGGGGGGAGGGGGGAAGAGGGGTTTATTCTACACTGTAAACGCATCTGGCTGGCCTTTCCTTTGTGCCCACCTCCCCGGGGCTGCTCTGAAAGGGCTCATTGTCTCCTTCCCTGGCTTGTTTTGGAGCAGCTCTTTTTCAATGAGGGGTTATTCATGGTCCAGTCTTGAATGAATGTTTCCTTTGTGGAGCTGTCTGAGAGAGACCTGAAAGGGGCTTGTGTGTTCAGGGCAGCCTTTTCCCACTTGATGGGACATGATAAATTGACTTAAAAATGTAAACAATAAAAGCAAGAGGCATAGCGGGAGCCAGCGCTGTCAGTGTGAGAGGAGGGGAACACGCTGTTGTTTGAGCCTCTGAGAGGAAGGGGGTTGCGTTTTCTCATCGCAATTTAGAGGTTCCAGACAACGTGGAGGCAGGATGGCTGTGGCCAGAGGAATGACTTTAAATGACATAAAACGACATATTTTGTCTCTACTTCCACTGTTCTATTGTTGATTGCTACCTCTTGATACTGGAATATTGAGGTTTGCGTCCAGTTCTACTTTGCTGTCATGAAACCTCACCTGGAGTCCTCAGCACAGGAAGGACATGGAGCTGTTGGAGTGAGTCCAGAGGAGGCTACAGAGATGATCTGATGGCTGGAGCACCTCCTGTACGAGGACAGGCTGAGAGGGCTGGGGTTGTTCAGCCTAGAGAAGAGAAGGCTGCAGGGAGACCTTAGAGCAGCTTCCAGTAGGGAAGGGGGCTCCAGGAAAGCTGGGGAGGGGCTCTTGATCAGGGAGGGCAGGGATAGGATGAGGGGAACGGTTCTCAGCTGAAAGAGGGGAGATTGAGATGAGATCTTTAGGGAGAAATGTTTTGCTGTGAGGGTGGGGAGGCCCTGGCCCAGGTTGCCCAGAGCAGGGGTGGCTGCCCCATCCCTGGAGGGGTTCAAGGCCAGGCTGGATGGGGCTTGGAGCCCCTGATCCAGTGGGAGGTGTCCCTGCCCGTGGCAGGGGTGGGACTGGATGGGCTTGGAGGTCCCTTCCAACCCAAACCATCCCATGATTCCTGCTGCTGGAGCAGCTCCAGCCCATTGCCCCGTTTGCTGTCTGAGGCAGTTGTGTCCTTGGGTTGTGCAACAAGCTGCAACGTAGAGAGAGACTGTGCTGGTTAAGGGGCACCTAAGGAGCCCTTAACGAGCTGCTGCAACCCTGAGCTGCTGCAACAGACACCTAATGAGCCTGTGCTCCGTTCCATACTAATTAACGGGCACTTAACGAGCTGCTGCAACCCTGAGTTGCTGCAACAGACACCTAAAGAGCTGCCGCTCCGTTCTGTGCTGCTGCAGCGGGCACTTAATGAGTCTCTGCTCAGTTTTGTACTAATTAACGGGCACTGAAGGAGTTTCTGCAGTCCTGAGCTGCTGCAGCGGGCAGGGAATGAGTCTGGACTGTGTTCTGTACTAATTATCGGGCCCTTAACGAGCTGCTGCAACCCGGAGCTGCTGCAGCGGGCAGCTAATGAGTCTGTGCTGCGTCCTGTACTAATTAACGGGCACTGGAGGAGCTGCTGCAACCCTGAGCTGCTGCAGCAGGCAGCTGAGGAGCCGCCGCTCCATTCTGTAGTAATTAACGGGCACATAACAAGCTGCTGCAACCCTGTGTTGCTGCAACAGACACCTAATGAGCCTGTGCTGCTTTCTGTTCTAATTAAGGGGCCCTTAACGAGCTGCTGCAACCCGGAGCTGCTGCAGCGGGCACCTAATGAGTCTCTACTGTGTTCTGTACTAATTAACGGGCACTGAAGGAGCTGTTGCAACCCTGCGTTGCTGCAGCAGGCATCTAATGAGTCTGTACAAATTAACGGGCCCTTAACGAGCTGCTGCAACCGTGAGCTGCTGCAGTGGGCAGCTAATGAGTCTGTACTAATTAAGGGGCACTTCAGGAGCTGCTGCAACCGTGAGCTGCTGCAGCGGGCAGCTAATGAGTCTGTGCTGCGTTCTGTACTAATTAACGGGCACTGAAGGAGCTGCTGCAACCTGGAGCTGCTGCAACCCTGAGCTGCTGCAGCAGGCAGCTAGTGAGTCTGTACTAATTAAGGGGCCCTTAACGAGCTGCTGCAACCCTGAGCTGCTGCAGCAGGCAGCTAGTGAGTCTGTACTAATTAAGGGGCCCTTAACGAGCTGCTGCAACCCTGAGCTGCTGCAGTGGGCAGCTAATGAGTTTGTACTAATTAACGGGCACTGAAGGAGCTGCTGCAACCCTGCGTTGCTGCAATAGACACCTAATGAGCCTGTGCTGCTTTCTGTTCTAATTAAGGGGCCCTTGACGAGCTGCTGCCCCCCCGAGCTGCTGCAGCGGGCAGCGAATGAGTCTGTACTGCGTTCTGTACTAATTAAGGGGCCCTTAACGAGCTGCTGCCCCCCCGAGCTGCTGCAGCGGGCAGCTGCGGAGCCTCCGCTCCTTTCTGCGCTAATCCGGGGGCGCTTCGTGCTCCGCTGCAGCTGCGGAGCCGCCGCTCGGGGCTCGGGGGGCCGGTACCGGCGGGAGGGAGGGGAGGGGAGGGGGTGGCCGGTGCGGGTCCCGCCCCGCGCGGCGCCGGGCGGAGGGGAGCGGGAGGAGGAGGAGGAGGAGGAGGGGGAGGAGGAGGCGCAGCGATGGCCGGGCGGGCGGCGGAGCCCATGCCCGGGTACGCGGAGCTGGTGCGGCTCGGGCTGGGCAGCGCGGCGGAGGCGGCGCGGGGCTGCGGGGGCTGCGGCTGGGAGCTGGCGAGCCGCACCTGGGCCGAGAACGCGCACCTGGGCTGGGCGGAGGTGCTGCTGTGCGGCCTCGGGGCCCTCGGCTGGACCGCGCTGCGCAGGGCGGCCGCCGCCAGGCTCTTCAGGGTCAGTGCGGGCAGCGGGGGGGGTACCGGGGAGGGAGGGAGGGGGGGTAGCGGGAAGGGATGGGGAGGGATGGGGAGGGATGGGGAGGGAGGGAGGGGGGGGATACCGGGGAGATGGGGAGGATGGAGGGTACCGGGGGAGATGAGGAAGGAGGGATGGAGGGGGTACCAGGGAGAGATGGAGGGATGGGGGGTACCAGAGAGAGATGGGGAGGGATGGGGAGGGAGGGATGGATGGAGGGATGGGGGGTACCAGGGAGAGATGGAGGGATGGGGGGTACCAGGGAGAGATGGAGGGATGGATGGAGGGGGTACCAGGGATGGAGGGAGAGATGGAGGGATGGGGGGTACCAGAGAGAGATGGGGAGGGGCGGATGGAGGAGGTACCAGGGAGAGGTGGAGGGATGGGGGGTACCAGGGAGAGATGGGGAGGGATGGAGGAGGTACCAGGGAGAGATGGAGGGATGGGGGGTACCAGGAAGACATGGGGAGGGATGGAGGGGGTACCGGGGAGATGGGGAGGATGGAGGGTACCAGAGAGAGATGGGGAGGGAGGGATGGAGAGGGTATCAGGGATTGATGGGGAGGGAGGAGGTACCGGAGAGATGGAGAGGATGGAGGGATGTTGGGTACCAGGGAGAGAGGGAGAGATGGAGGGATGGGGGGTACCAGAGAGAGATGGGGAGGGGGGGATGGAGGAGTACCAGGGAGAGGTGGAGGGATGGGGGGCTACCAGGGAGAGATGGGGAGGGATGGAGGGGATACCGGGGAGAGATGGAGGGGGTACCAGGGAGATGGGGAGGATGGAGGGTACCAGAGAGAGATGGGGAGGGAGGGATGGAGGAGGTACCAGGGAGAGATGGAGGGATGGGTGGTACGAGGGAGAGATGGGGAGGATGGAGGGTTCTGGGGAGGGATGGGGGTGCCGGAGAGAGAGATGGGGAGGGAGGGATGGATGGAGAGGGTACCGGGGAGAAATGGGGAGGGAGGAATGGAGGGGATACTGGGGAGAGATGGGAAGGATGGAGGGGGTACCAGAGTGAGGGATGGGAAGGGAAGGATGGAGGGGATAGAGGGGGGAAGGTGGAGAGGGAAGGATGAATGGGGCACCGAGGAGGGATAGAGGGGGCTGGAGACCACGAGGGCTGGATGGGGAATGCACCGGGGACTGCCGTGGAGGTACCAGGAGGGGAAAAGGGGCACTGGGGACCACTGGGGAGCTGGTTGCACAGGGAGGAGGGAGCTGTCACTCGCCTCCATCTCGGGTGCATCATGGGTGACTCATATGGGAAAGCACATTCTCCTTTCCCTGGAGCTGCATCCTGGAGGACCGAGCATCCCTCCTGTGCCGGAGGACGCTCTCTGCATCCCCCTGTTCCCCTGGCTGCATCCCGGGAGGGGCTGGGCCCCGTCTCCCCTGTAGCTGCACCCCAGGAGGGGTTGGTGTCCCCCTCCACCACCTTAGCTGCATCCCAGGAGTTATTTCTCCCATGGGGCCAGGTTCTTTCTTGCACGGGGGAAGGAGAGGGCTGCGTGTCTGCGTGTCGTTCATGGTTTGAATGAAAAACGTCCTTCCCCGCGTTCGCTGTGCTGGTGCGGCGGGGCTGGCTGCTGTGCTGCAGTGCTGGGCCGACCTCCTTCAGAGCCTGGGGGATGCAGGGATGCAGGGATGCAGGGATGCAAACACCCCAGCGGGTTTACTGGCTCCTCGTTAGTGCAGCGCTTCATAAAGACCAGGACGAGCAGGACGCCCCGAGAGTGAAAGGTGGCTCCATTTGATTTCTTGCTGTGAAAAGCGTGCGGAAAGAAACGTGTCCTCCCCTCTCTTCCTGATGGCTCGCTCCTAGCCGAGGTGATTTCTTCCGCACTGCTTTCCTGGAGAGATGCTGCGTGCTTTGCTCTGCAGCCCCCCCGGCCTTGGGAGGCAGGAGCGAGGGAGATGTGGTGTTTTGGCTCAAGGGACAGGCCTCCCCAGCTTTTGGGGACGTGGTTAGCGACCCTTTTCTCACCCACCGTGAGTCTCTGCGAGAGCCTCCGTGGTTCTCTGCGGTCCAGGCTTGTTCCCTGGGTGAGTTGCTTCCTCCAGAGGTGACTGAAAGCAGCTACCTTGCATCCCATCGTTAGGCTCTCAGGATCTACTGCTGTCCTCTCTCTCCTATCTGCTTCCGAGCCCCTTCCGAGTGGCTCTTCGGAGCTGTCTCTGCTTATGTGGTAACATGAGGTGCATCTTGACCTTGCGCGGGGTTCCAATCTAAGCCCTCTGGAGTCATTTGAAGCTGCTGAAACGCTGTGCGGGGAGGTAACCTGCTGGCTTTTTCTGTAGGACCCTATTTCTCCTTGTCGCCTGCCCACGGCTGTGGGTGAGCAGCGCCCGGGAGCGCTGGGACTGGGGTGAACGAGGCTGGAGGTGACCTTAGGGCTGTCGTAACCAAGTGGAGGTGATTCCCTTTGCGCTCCGGTCTCTCCTTGCACGAGGCTCACCTTTACGGAGCATGGAAAAGGCTCTTTGCGCTGTGGAGTCCACTCGGTGCCCTTGGAGGACGCTCGGCAGCGAGCATCCCTCGGAGAAATGGGTCACGCTTGTAACTGTAGAAGAGCAAGAGGAGTTGGTTGATGGGAGCTGCTTCTCGTGGCTACGCTTGCATGTGTTATAGAGGGATGAGATGCATAGTGCAATTGCGATAGCATCATTTTTTTTCCCATCTGAGAGGTGGAAGAGAGCTGGTAGGGAGAGACAGTTCTCTATTTATGTATTTTTTTCAAAGGAGCTGAAGCTTTTCTCTGGTTTTGGGTTTTTTTTTTTATTTCTGCTGGATTTGCCTCGGGAAAAGCTGGAGGTGGTTGCTTTCCTCTCAAACCTCAGCTGCAGGGAATTTAAGGAATACGCATCCTGAAGTTTAAGGAATCAGTTTGCATTGTGCAGCGATGGAACAGGTCATCGAGCAGCAGGGGAAGGTTTTATTGCTTGGAGAGGGGGAAAAAATGACCCGTTTAACCCCCTGGGAGGAAACTTCTCCCGCGCTCAGGACTTTGCTTCCCACGCAGGCTCAGAGCATCCTTCCTCATTTTGAATCTCTTCACGTTCCCTGCAAGAAGTGAAACGCTCGCAGTTCTCAAAATGAATCCACGCGGTGTCCGGCGAGCGCTACCTTCCTGCGTGGTGCTTGTAAATAATAAATCCTTCAGCCTTGATTGCGACCCTCTGCGTCTGAGGGGGAAGTGACTCCTACCACAAGGCCTTGAAGCTCGGGGCGTGAAGTGCAACTTGTTTAGCTCTTAGACCACTTTTCTGAGAATCGAGTGTGTTAAAACCATGAGCCGCTTCCTGTGCCGTGCGTGGCCCTGTTTTTATCGGTGGGACCGAGACCATGGGAGGAAGGCTCCTCGCTGTCTCCTGGGAGCCACGTCAGCGGCGTCCGAGACCATCCCGCAACAGCTTCGTCACGAAAGGTCTCGCAGTTGGGTTGAAGGAGCAGGATCATAGAATCATGGAATCACCAGGTTGGCAGAGACCCCCCGGATCATCGAGTCCAACCATTCCCATCTATCACTAACCCATGTCCCTCAGCACCTCGTCCACCCGTCCCTTAAACCCCTCCAGGGAAGGGGACTCAACCCCCTCCCTGGGCAGCCTCGGACAGGGACCAATCACCCTTTCTGTGAAAAATTTTTTCCTAATGTCCAGCCCAAACCTCCCCTGGTGGAGCTTGAGGCCATTCCCTCTCGTCCTGTCCCCTGTCCCTTGGGAGAAGAGCCCAGCTCCCTCCTCTCCTCAACCTCCTCTCAGGGAGTTGGAGAGAGCCATGAGGTCTCCCCTCAGCCTCCTCTTCTCCAGGCTAAACACCCCCAGCTCTCTCAGCCGCTCCTCTTGTTCTCCAGCCCCCTCCCCAGCTTTGTTGCTCTTCTCTGGACTCGCTCCAGAGCCTCAACATCCTTCTTGTGCTGAGGGCCCAGCACTGACCCCAGGATTCGAGGAGCGGTCTCCCCAGTGCCGAGGCCAGAGGGAGAAGAACCTCCCTGGCCCTGCTGGCCACGCCGTGTCTGATCCAAGCCCCTTGGCTTCCTCACTTGGCTGATGCTCGGGGTGTGTCTGATTTCACGAGCTCATGGAGCTTCCAGCCGCCTTCGGAAACGCCGACGGAACCAGTTCTAGGCGAGCACTCCCACCCCTCAAAGCCCCCCTGGTTTGTTTGCCCCCGTCCTGCTGCTGGGGGTGTCTGCGCCACGGCCCCCGTGCGCCCTGCGGGGAGCGTGGCCCCAGCCAGCCTTGCAGTTGATTAAGAAGCAGCAACCTGAGCATCTCTGCATTAGTTACACGTCCCGAAGCGCCGCTGAGCCCAGACGTGCCGAGGCCGAGCGCTGTGGGAGTGATACCAGGCGGCTCCGCTTGGGAAAGGCCGGGTGAATCGTAGAATTGTGGAATGGGTTGGGTTGGAAGGGACCTCAGAGCCCATCCAGTCCCATGGGCAGGGACACCTCCCGCTGGATCAGGGGCTCCAAGCCCCATCCAGCCTGGCCTTGAACCCCTCCAGGGATGGGGCAGCCTCAGCTTCCCTGGACAACTGGGAACTCGGGACCTGGTGATGCTCCTCAGGTCTCGCCGCCTCCCCTGCCTTTTCTCTGCAGTGGGGAATCACGTTCTGGTTTTGGCCCGGGCACGATTCAGTTTGCTGTTGAAATCTGGAGGACGTTGCAGTGTCCTCTGCAAGGAAAAGCGTTGGGTACGTTGAAAAATGTGCTCTGGAGCGCAGGGTTCCTAGGAGAGTGATGCAGTTTAGCCCTGGGAAGGACGTGGGAGCTGGAAAAGGAGGGTCCCTGTTATCCCTTTCAGTGATTTATGCAGATTTCTCCACCCTAGGGTATTGTCAAGATGTTTTTCTGAGCCCGAGCGCTGGCTGTGTGACTCGAGGGGAATTATTGCTGTCCCCAAACCCTGCCACCATCTCAGAGGACACCGACCGAGCCCTTTTCCAGGCTCATCCTGCTGTTTGAAGCCCAAACCCTGGAAGCCGAAGGGGAGAAAGCCACAACAATGGGTCCTTTCTTCGCTCGGGGAGGGAGGTTGTGCTGCCACGTCTCGGCGCGGGGGCTGCTCTCCCCGGGCCGCTGTGTCAGCGCGCAGGCACGACGAGGTTCTTGAGCCCCCGCAGCGCCCCGTGGGCGGCTCTGTCTTGTCCTCAAAGCGTGTTTTCTGTCGCTTTTCTCTCTCAGGAGCAAATTTGCTGCTTACCACCAAAGAAGAAATAACGCCTGTTGGTTTGGTGCTGTTGTCGTGTTGCCTTTCTCTACCTGGAATCATAGAATGGTTCTGTTTAACGATTGCACGTTAATCTGGAAGGTGTTTTCCAGAGCCTAACGCAGCTTTGTGGTGTCTCAACCACTGTACTGGTGGAGAAACTGAGGCACTGGGAGGCTGGCTGCCTGCTGTGGGGATGGAGCCGCGGGAGCTCTTCGTGCTGAGCTCAGTTAATTCCTTTTTCCTAGTGGGGTGGCAGCTCCTGCCTGTGGGTAACGAGTGATGGGATGAGAGAAAACAACCTCAAGTTGTGCCAGGAGAGGTTTAGATTGGATATTGGAAGAAATGTTTTCACTGAAAGGGTTCTTGAGTGCTGGCAGAGGTTGCCCAGTGAAGGTGGTGGAGTCCCCATCCCTAGAGGGGTTCAAAAACCACGTAGATCATAGAATCATAGAATCACCAGGTTGGAAAAGACCCATCGGATCATCGAGATGTGGCGCTTGAGGACGTGGTTGAGTAGGGATGGTGGCGTTGGGCTGACGGTTGGACTGGATGAGCTTGGAAATCTTTTCCAGCCTTAATGATTCTACGAAAGGCACCTTTGTGGGGCTGTGGGGAGC
This sequence comes from Phaenicophaeus curvirostris, assembly GCF_032191515.1. Classification (NCBI taxonomy): domain Eukaryota; kingdom Metazoa; phylum Chordata; class Aves; order Cuculiformes; family Cuculidae; genus Phaenicophaeus; species Phaenicophaeus curvirostris. Next base: position 6,202,197 of record NC_091419.1, on the reverse strand, counting down.
TGCGCCGCCGCGGCGGAGCGGGCAGGACCCGTTGGCTGCGGGCAGGTTTGCAGTGGGAGCTCTGCTCGCTCGTCGTTATCGTCCGCACCGAGGAAAAAAGCTGGTGTAAAGCTGCCAGTTGCCTGGGCTGGGGATGCTCCGTGCCAGCCGCTCCTTTGTGTTCCTGCAGGGAACTCGCTGTGCCCGGAGCCGCCGCGGCAAGGCTGGGGCTCGGCCAGGCTCTCCGCGGGGCTGGGCAGAAGCCGTGGGGGTGGTGTGGGGGATACAATTCTGGGGTGACAAACCTCAATTCATAACCCATCCGAGCAAGCCTCCCAGGCTGCTGGAAGGACTCGTGTCCCGCTGCGTTGGCTTGTTGTAGATTTAAGGGCCCTGGCTGCTTTCCTCTAGCGCCGGAGGCTGCAAAAAGGGAGCGAGCATGTGTTTGCTTTTTGCTGCGAGTATTTTTTTGACGCTTCGGCTGAGCCGTGGGCGGCTGCGGTTTCCATTCGGTTTCTCTTTCCAGCTCCAAAGGGCTCTCGCTGGGTGCTCTCACCCGCTGCCTCGCTCCCCCCAGCCCCGGGGGAGCAGTCACGTCCCTCACCCCGCTCCGTTTCGCTGCTGAATCAGAACATGCCTGCGAAGGTTTGCGTGGGGGGAACGAGGAGGAGGAAGGAAGAGCCGGTCGCCCTTTAAGCGGAGCCCCGTTGCATCGCTTGCCAAGAGCCTTGGGCTCTTTCAGCCCGAGCCAGATCTGCTGTTCCCACCGCAGCAGCACCCGTCGCCCTTAGCAACAGGCATCTCGGCCCCGTTGCCATGGGAACGGCAGGCGGGTAGCGGGAGGACATCCTGCGCATCTCCCACCCCGGGCAGCGTCCTGCGTGGCGTGGGCTGCTCTGCGCCCCCCTTGGCTCGTGTTTCTCTCTGCCGGCGCTCTGGCTCTTGGTGGGGGCCCAGAATTTGTCCCCTCAGTCCTGGGACGTCCCTGTGTCCAGAGCCTGCTCCCGTTTCGTAGAATCACCAGGTTGGAAGAGACCCACCGGATCATGGAGTCCAACCATTCCCATCAATCACTAACCCACGTCCCTCAGCACCTCGTCCTCCCGGCCCTTAAACCCCTCCAGGGAAGGTGACTCAACCCCCTCCCTGGGCAGCCTCTGCCACTACCCAATCACCCTTTCCGTGAAAAATTTTTTCCTAATGTCCAGCTTAAACCTCCCCTGGTGGAGCTTGAGGCCATTCCCTCTCGTCCTGTCCCCTGTCCCTTGGGAGAAGAGCCCAGCTCCCTCCTCTCCACAACCTCCTCTCAGGGAGCTGGAGAGAGCAGTGAGGTCTCCCCTCAGCGCTCTGGGCACACCTGAGGTGCTCGGTGGCTTTTTGAAGGAGGAGGAAGGCTCTACGCAGGGCTCATGGTTAACCATAGGTGCAGCGAGGGCTAAATTCTCGCTGCGCATCGGCCCCCACGAGCTGGAGCGAACTCGCCCTTCCCTGGTTTTGCCTTTGCTGCGGGCTGGCAGCTCCCGCAGCGGGTTCTTCATGGCAGTGATGCCAAGGCTCCGCGTGCCCGCCAACCGCGGCTGCTCTCGGCCCCACGGGTGCCGTCCTCGCCGCCGGCTCTGCCGCCCGGGGTAGGAACCCGCTGCCCTTCCCCTCTCGCAGGTGGGAGCCGAGGCGCAGGGAAGCAGCGAAACGGCTTGGCTGGTGACGGGCAGCGAGGCTGCGGCGCGGATTTAAGGCTGAGCTCAGCATCCTAAATTGAGCCCCAGCTGAGAAGGGCAGGAGCTCTGCGGCTCGCTGGCGTGGTGACCCCGTCTCCGAGCCCTTTCTCTGCTCCGCTGTATGGAGACACAAATAATTCATGCTTTCTGGGCCCAGGACTTTCTGTCTCTGCATTATTTATTCATCCTTCAAGCATCCTTCTCTTTCTCCTCCCGTGGCTCCTGTTGGAAGGAGCCTTGGCAGCGGCGCCTTCCTGCTCTCGACGAGGACGGTCGTGCTCCGAATGCGAGATGTGTCGGCAAGGCTGGAGGGGTTAGAGACACCTCAGCAGAGCTTTGGGGGGCTGGGGGTTCCAGATCCAACTAGCAGCTTGGACCAAAGCATTCTTAGGCTGGGACAATGCTCGGAGGCGGAATTCTTTGAAAACCTGACGCGGAGAGGGGCTAAAAGCCAGGCCAGCCCCTGCCTGGGGACAGCTGGGGTCTTAATATAGCTTTGAGCATCGAGGAGCCGCGCGCCGGCTGCAGAAAATGCTGACCGGGGCCAGGGTACGGTTACTTTGCAGGCATTTTGTTTTCATCTCCTATGAGCTGCTCTGGTGTGTCCCGCGGGAGCTCTCGGCCGGGGCCCTTTGGGTGTTATCTGGGTTTTAGGCAGTGACGATGCCCTCTGGACCCTGCCCAGCGCTGCGAGGGCTGCGGAGCTCGGCCGGGCTGATACGGCTCTGTCACTCTCGTGATGAGAAGCAGAAATGGTGCCTGGCGTCGCTCAGCTGCCACGGAGGGAAAACATCCATTCCCGGAGCCCCGGCTGAGCTCGGGGGGTGCCCGGCATGTGGCATCGCTCGCCCCGTGGCACGTGGTCCAGAAAACCAGCTGTGTCCAGGGCTGCATCCAAAGCAGCGCGGCCGGCGGGGAGGGAGGGGATTGTCCCCTCTGCTCCTCTCCTGGGAGACCTCAGCTGGAGGATCGTGTCCAGTTCTGGAATCCTCAGCATAAGAAGGTGCTCCAGCCCCTCAATGTCCTTCTTGGGGTGAGGAGCCCAAACCTGAGCCCAGGATTCAGGGTGCAGCCTCGCCAGTGCCGAGCCCAGGGGTCGATCCCTGCCCGGCTCCCCCATGGCTGATCCAACCCATGGATCCGTTGGCCTTCTTGGCCACCTGGACCGCTCTTGGCTCATGTTCAGCTGCTGTTGACCAACACCCCCAGGTCCTTCTGCGCTAGCTTTCCGGATGCGCTTCCCCAAGCCTGGAGCATCCCATGGGGTTGTTGTTGTGGCCCAAGTGCAGGACCCGGCACGTAGTTTTGTTGAACCTTATTAGGAACATTAGGAAAAAAATTTTCACAGAAAGGGTCACTGGGCCCTGGCACAGGCTGCCCAGGGAGGGGGTCGAGTCCCCTTCCCTGGAGGGGTTTAAGGGCCGGGTGGACGAGGCGCTGAGGGACATGGGTTAGTGATGGATGGGAATGGTTGGACTCGATGATCCGGTGGGTCTCTTCCAACCTGGTGATTCTCTGATTCTGTTCGTGCTGTAAAGGCATCCAGAAAAAGAGGCTTGGTGCCCCTGGGTTTGTCTGGTAGTGCTTGCAGGGCTCGAGTCTCTTGGAGCCGTGGTGTCTTTCGGCCCCGTGTGACGATGTTTCTCCCCTCTCCTTGCAGCCCTTCGGGGAGTGGTGCAACCTGCGGCCGAAGGATGCTGCCAAGATGCCTGAGAGTGCCTGGAAGCTGCTTTTCTACACGTTATCCTGGTCATATGGCATCTACCTGCTCTTCTTCACCGACTACCCCTTCTTCTACGACCCACCGTCCGTCTTTTATGGTACGGTGGGAACCAGATGGATTGGGATGTCCAGGTTCTGGGTTGCAGATGGATTGGGATGTCCAGGTTCTGGGTTGAAGAAGGGAATGGGAGTTGGGATGAAAGAGGGAGAAGCCTCAACCCCTAAGCTGCCTTTTCTATGATGCTGTGGGGACGGAAAGGGCCCACCAGGCTCTCTGTGCTCATTCCATTACAGAGAGAGGCACCTAGTGGCTGGGACTGAGGAGTTAAAACAGCAGAGAAGCAAATCAAGGTTTCTTCTTTAGATTTGAGAGGGTCTAATGCTAAAGAGCAGCTGGATCCTCTTCTGGTCTTGAAAGGGAGGACCTGAGCCCAGCTGCGTGGGGCAGCGCCGCCTCCGGCTTGCTCCCTGCTGTTTGCTCTCCCGTCTCGCTGCCGATGGCTCCTCCGTGCTCGTGGTTCTGGGTTCACCCGGGTGTCTTTGTCCCCCCACCCCAGACTGGAAGAAAGGCATGGACGTGCCCACGGACATCGCCATCGCCTACCTGTTGCAGTGCAGCTTCTACGGCCACTCCATCTACGCCACCGCCTACATGGACACGTGGCGCAAGGACTCCGTCGTCATGCTCCTCCACCACGTGGTCACGCTGACCCTCATAGCCTTCTCCTACGCTTTCAGGTGAGGCCCCAGATAGGACATTGCCCCTCTGGGCAGAGTTAGGTGGGGTATTAGGAAGAAATTCTTCACTTTGAGGATGGGGAGGACCTGGGTGCCCAGAGCAGGGGTGGCTGCCCCATCCCTGGAGGGGTTCAAGGCCAGGCTGGATGGGGCTTGGAGCAACCTGATCCAGTGGGAGGTGGGTCCTGGGTGGGCTCCTCTGGACATCTCCCTCCCTGCTTTCCTCGTTCCCAAAGGTACCACAACGTGGGCATCCTCGTGCTCTTCCTGCACGACGTCAATGACGTGCAGCTGGAATTCACCAAGCTCAACGTCTACTTCAAGCACCGAGGGGGGGTCTATCATCGCCTCAACGACGTCATCTCCAACATTGGCTGCCTCACCTTCTGCATCAGCTGGTGAGTTTGTCTGCCTGCCCAGCCCTGATCCCACTTCTAACCATCTCTGCCGGCCAGTCCCCCTGATGCCTCAGGGCTGGGGTTGCAGGTGAACCAGCCCTTTCGAAAACTGCTTGGGAAGAGGTTCCTGCAGAGCCTGACCCCATGCTGGGCTTGGAATCCTTCTGTAGTCGCTTTGTCTGTCACCACAGAAGTGCCTGTGAAGTCTTGCTTGCGGCAAGACAAATGACCCCGGGGGAGGAGAAGCCTTTTCCATCTTTTTCGTTTTCCCACTCGCTTGGTTTTGGAAGTGAGAAGCAGTTTGGCAAGAAGGGAATGGGGCTGTCCCAGATTCCAGCCTCGCTGCTCCTCTTGGGGCAAAGCAGGAGGAGAAAAGAGATGAAGAATTGAGCTGGGTAACTGGCAGGTTGTCTCTCCTCGCTTGGCCCTTTATGTCCTCCCTCCCTCTCCACAGGCTGCCCTGGAAACAGGGGAGGAAAGAGCCTTCAACTCGAGGGAAGGTTCTCAGTGATGAAATAGGGATGCTAAAAGCCTTCCAGCTCCATTCTCCTCCTGTCCCTCCTCCTGCTGAGAGAATCTGTGGTGCAGACCTGCCTCTCTGCTCTGCAAAAGCCCTTTCCCTGCGCTGGCGCTGAGGCTTTTCTGCCCTGGAGGGTTGTTTCTGCCTTTGGTCGCTGCCCCGTGGCTGGGGGGCGTCCTGCCCAGAGCCAGGCTCTGAACCCGAGCCAGATGCCAGGAGGAGGGACCGCAGGCTGCAAGAGGAGCTGGGGGAGGCTGCGCCGGGTCTGACCCCTCTCCCGGGGTCCCCGTGGACCATCAAACCCACCCTGCTCCCTCTGCCCCGGCAGGTTCTGGTTCCGTCTCTACTGGTTCCCTCTCAAGGTGCTCTACGCCACTTGCCACTCCAGCCTCCAGGTGGTTCCTAATATCCCCTTCTACTTCTTCTTCAACGCTCTGCTCCTTATCCTCACTCTGATGAACATCTACTGGTTTCTGGTGAGTGGGGGAGCTCGGCAGCCCCTACGATGGCTTCTCCCTCCTCTGCTTCTCCTGCATCGCTGCTGTGGCCCGGGGGCCTGCGGAGGCTTCAGAGGACTCGGGGTTGGCTTGGAGAATTGGAGAAAAACCCACCGCAGCGCCTGGAGGGCTCCTCCTGGGACTTGCGCTGGGTGTGAAGGCTCCGGCAGCCCCTGAGGATTTGGGGAGGGAGTGGAAAGCGTGGACAGGGAGAGCTCGTGCCGGTGAGCTCGCCCTTGGGCAGGGCTGGGTAGTGTCCACGTTCGTCCACGTTCGTGTTCCTGAGGGGGTGAAATCAGATAAAGCAGCTGCAGGGTTGCTGCCTCCCACTGCTGGAGGTCGCCAGCCACCTCCCAGGGCTTCGGCCACCCCAGAGGGATCTGCCCGGTCCTTCTTACAGCCGAGGACAACGCAGAAAGGTCCCACTTGGATGAGTCGGGGGGGTGGAGCAGCTCCAAGCCCTGGGATTTGGGCTGACGGCGTCTCTCCCCGCAGTACATCGTCCTGTTCGTGGCCAAGGTGCTGATGGGGCAGATGAAGGAGGTGAACGACGTGCGCGAGTACGATGTGGAGGTCAGCAAGAAAACCACAGCGGCCAAGAAGAAAGAGGCTGGGCTCCAGCTGCCCAGTGCTCTGAAAGAAGGGTATGTGGGATATCGTACACGAAGGGCGTCTCTGGGCTCAGGGAAGGGATGTTCCACACCTCCCAGGGCCCTGGAGCCGCTGTCGAAGGCTTCAGCCCTGGGCTGGAAGGCAGAAGAGCAGGAGGCCTTGACATCGTGGGCACAGGGGGTGGAACTGGGTGGGCTTTGAGGTCCTTTCCAAGTCATAGAATCATAGAATCATAGGATAACCAGGTTGGAAGAGACCCACCGGCTCATCGAGTCCAACCATTCCTACCAAACACTAAACCACGTCCCTTAGCAAAGTCAAACCGTTCCATGATTCTGTGGAATTGTCTGTGTGAGCCTGTCAGGACAGGTCTGACCTCGGACGGGAGGGAGACCGAGCCTCACCGCTGCGCTCCCTTTCCCAGGACGCACCTGAAGAACGGGCTCGTAAAAGACAAGCGGTTGTGAGGGAAGCGCGGCGGCTGCAGCCTGGGCAGCCCTGCTGGATCTGGAGACTGACCCAGGACCCTGCCCTCCAACCCAGCAAATGAGAGGCACAAAGGAGACCTTCATCCCCGCCGCCCCTTCCTCCTCTGCCCAGGGAAGAGACGCCACTAGCAGGATGCGGCCCCTCCCAGCCCTTCACCTGACGCTGATGTGGTTTCCGTAGCCGGTCGGCGCGGGCTCGGTTGGTGGCTTTGCTGGCCCAGGTAGGATTTGGAGCTGGCTTTAGGTGTCCTGGTGGTTCTTCTGCCCCTCCATCCCTCGGCTCTTCTCAGTCCCTCTGTGATTTCCCGTCTTTCTCATTGGAGTCTCCTCCACTCACCCGGCATCAAACTGGGAAGGGAAGCGTCGTCTCCTCCGCCGGCGTCACCGTCCCCAGCGAGGGGAACCCAAAGCCAGCTCTTCCCTCACTGCCTGGCAGGGACTGGGGAGGTGATGCTGCGCACCTCTGAGCTTCTCCCGCACGAGGAGTCACCAACACCGAGCTGCCCACGTATATCTAGAGGCACAGCAGTGCCCGTGCCTGGAAACCCAGCCCTGGAGCAGTATTCCAGCCTCCTGTCCTGCTGGATGAGGACTTTTTTAAAAAAGTATTTGCTTTAAAAGCTTATCTAGGTCTCAGAGTTGTTGAAAAAGCCGGTCCTGGTCCTGCAGAGTCCCCCGCTGAGGGGTCTCTGGACTCTCCCCCAGCAAGGTCTGCTCGCTCCAGAAAAGAACAAAGAGTTTTTGCTCCCCGCGTTGGTTTTCCAGGCAGTCCCGGCTGCGTCTCTGCTGGGGTCGCACAGCCCCTCGTGCCAAATCCGTCCCATTGCTCCCGAGGGCACCGTCCCGGCTGGGGGGATCCAGGGCGTTAATTCCAGGCATCGGAGCGGGGTTAATCATTGGGGGTTTTTTCTTGTTTGTCACGTCGATTCAACCCCGGGCTCGTGGTGGGAGCCGTGGGGAAGGCTCTTAGGCAACCAGAAACGGGTGGCTGCTGGAAACCGTGCCGAGCAGAGGCAGGGAGCATCGCCTCCTCGCTCGGCGTCGCCTGGCAGGGTTGTGGAGGGGAGCATCTCGGTGCTTTCCTTCCTTGTCTTCCAAGCCGGCTTTGCAGAAGGAAACGAAGGGAAGCGATGTCCTAGGTCCCTTTCTGCTCCATCCTAGCAGAGCTGGGGCAGCAGCGGGGGGGGACGGCGATGCCTCGTAGGCACGTGGGGAGAATTCTAGAGTAGCGGCTTGGCCAGGCTCCACCACTGAGCTGGGTAACCCATTAGCTGGGTAACCTCTTAGCTGGGTGACCTCTTAGCTGGGTGACCTCTTAGCTGAGTAAACTCTTAGCTGAGTAAACTCTTAGCTGGATAACTCGTTAGCTGGGTAACCTCTTAGCTGAGTAAACTCTTAGCTGGGTAACCTCTTAGCTGGGTAAACTCTTAGCTGGGTAATTCGTTAGCTCGATAACTTGTTAGCCAGCACTGCGTGCGTCTGGCTGGGTTCTGCTGTCGTGGTTTGGAAGGGGCTTTGCCAATGGGGGCTTTGGGGACTCCCTCTGGCTGGCCAGGGCAGAGGGGTGGGTGCTGGTGATGGGTTGTTGGGTGCTGGTGATGGGTTGTTGGGTGCTGGTGATGGGTTGGGGGCTGGTGATGGGTTGGGGGCTGGTGATGGGTTGTTGGGTGCTGGTGATGGGTTGGGGGCTGGTTGCTGCTGCCTTTCTCTGCTGCCCTCAGGGCTGTGTGTTTTGTGGGCAGGGCGGCCGCGTGTGCAGGGAGCTGAAGGGTTTGAAGTCTGGGTGTGCTGGAGGTTGATGGCCTTGAGAGGGAGGCGTTGGATGCTGTGATGGAAAACAAAAGGTGCTTTGGGAGGAGGGAGCGTGAGGAGACCCTGATCTCCATCTAGGAGTGGGATGTCCGCAGCGGATGGGAGCAGAGCTCAACCCGCCGGCAGATTTGGGTGGGGAAGAGCAGCCTCTTCCCTGCTGCTTTGTTGGGTTTCGAACGGTTTGGAGATGTGGGAGAGGTTGTAGGAGCTCTGAGGGAGGAGAGCCAGCAGATGCCTTCTGGCCACACAGCCTCAAAGGGTTAACCGGTTCCAGGAGCCTGGTGGGACCGTTCACACCCTCTGCCCAATCCTGGGAATCCCTGGGTGCTAATGGAGCACTAACCAGATCAAAGGCTCCCATCAGGCCCTCGACACCCCCCTGGTCCAGTCCTGGGTCCCCAGCCCAGCTGCTCTTTGTCTGGGCCGGGAGAGCAGAGCCATGGGGCTTCTCCCCAGCTTCAGGGCCACCCTGGCCTGGGCTCTGCTCAGCCTGGTTCTGGGGATGGAGCTGAGCTTGCGGGAGAGTTTGCTCTTAAAATCCTTGGGTTTGAGCGCCAAGCCCAGCCCGAAAAGCCCCGTTCCTGTGCCCTCCGTGCTCTGGCGGATCTTCCAGCGGAGAAAGACGTCGTCGCCTTCTACAAACAAAGACCTGGTGGATGCCTGTAGGGTAGAGGAATTTAATGTCCCCGGGAACATCATCCGCGTCTTCGCTGACCAAGGTACAGGAGCGCCGTGCTCTGGGTCCTGCCTTTTGGAAGCCCCTCTGATCTCTGGGCTGGGAGACTTTGCTCCAGCCCTTCCTTTTCCATCTCCTGGGCGCGGGTAGGAGAGGCTCGGGGAGGACGGGGCAGGAGAAGCCACTGCTGTGCAAACTGCGGCCCCTCAGGATGCCGTAGAGAATTCTTTACAGCTTAGAAATGAGGCAGAGGGGCAGGGGAGGGTGGGGAGATCTGTCCTGGAGTCCCAACCAGAGGTGCTGGGTGGATCTGGGGTGCCTGGCTGGAGCCGTGCCGGAGGGGACCCCGGGGCGGGCAGCGGTTACGTGGCCGTGGGGGCAGCGAGGTGGTGGGCAGCGATGGGCTACTCGGCTTTGTGATGGTGTGTCCCCCTCCTCCTTTGTGCCCTCCTGCCCCTGGCTGACCATGCGGCACATCTGGCTGCACATCTGGCCTCTCTGGGCCCTTCTCGCTTCCATGGGAACTGTTTGGTCCCTGTCCTCCAGGTCTCAGGCCCCCAGGGAGCTCGTTTCTCTTGTGATTCCGGGTTTCCAATGGAAGCCGAGGGCTGGCCACACCGGGCAGCTTGGCAGGTCCTTCAGTCTGCTGCTATTTGCCCTCCTTCCCCCTCCATCCCAACCCCAACCCCATCCCCGCTGCGCCGGAGGGAGATAGTTACGGCTGGGGAAAAGCCACGATGTTAAGTAGCATCTCGAGGAGCTGCAGGCGTTTGCACCTCCAGAGCTTTCCGAGAGCCCTTCCTGCAGCCTCGGCATCTCCACCGACCACTCTCTCAGCCCCATCTGCCTCTGGCCAAGAGCTTAAATGGGATCATGCCCCGCGTAACCGGCTTCAACCACCACCACCTCTATTTCTCCTTCTTTGTCAGGCCACTTCATTCATAGCGAGCAGCCCCCGAGGCTGCTGTGCCTGCAGAAGCGTCTGTACTTTAATCTCTCGGTGCTGGAGGAGGGCGAGCGCCTGACGATGGCTCAGCTCGAGATCAAATTCAGCCACAACTCCTACCGCGCCGCCAGCCAGGGGCAGGTTTTTGAGCTGAGGCTCTACCGAGCGTCCCAGCTGGCTCTGCGAGGGATGTCCTCCCACGAGCGCAGCCGAAAGCTGCTGCTGGAGCAGTCCTTCGCCCAGCTGCACAAGTCTCTCCTCTTCAACCTGAGTGGGGTGGCCAAGGCGTGGAGAACCTACAGCAGGAACCTGGGCTTGATCCTGGAGATCTCGGTGAGCCAACGGGGCGGCGAGACGGCCCCGGTGGGCGAGGGGCTGCAGAGCCTCTGCGCCAGCATCGACTCCTTCGTGGACACCTCTCTGCTGGTGGTGACGCTGGGCCAGCAGCAGTGCAAGGCGTCCAGGAGGAGGAGGAGGAGCGCTCCCCACCTCCCCGTCACGCTGAGCAACCTCTGCAAGCCCCGGCAGCTTTACATCAGCTTCAGCGACGTGGGCTGGGAGAACTGGATCATCGCCCCGCAGGGCTACATGGCCAATTACTGCCTGGGCGAGTGCCCCTTCCCCCTGACAGCCGAGCTCAACAGCACCAACCACGCCATCCTCCAGACCATGGTGCACTCGCTGGACCCCGACGGGACCCCCCAGCCCTGCTGCGTCCCCGTCAGGCTCTCCCCCATCTCCATCCTCTACTACGACAACAACGACAACGTGGTGCTGCGGCACTACGAGGACATGGTGGTGGACGAGTGCGGCTGCCGATAGCGGGGAGGCGCCTGCTGCGGGGCGGAGGTGGGGAACCATTGATGGAATAAATCCAAGTGGTGTCTAAAATCCCCAGAGCTCCACGAACGGATCGTTATTGGACGCGTGATTAAGAGCTGGGTGCTCGGCTCTCCCAGCCGCTACGGGATGATGATCAAGCCTGGTGCTGGGTGCCTGCTCCGTCCTGCGCGGGCGATGGCAGCACCGGGCTGTGAATCCCTGAGCCCTCGCCTGCTTGGCTGCTGGCTTTGTGATTTGTGGCTTTGCAGCTTTCTCAGCGCAAAAATAAGTTTATTTTAGAGTGAGGTGATGCTTGGTGGAGCCGTGGACCGAGGGGGAGGCTGCCGTGCGAGAGGGGTTTCTGGCTGAGGAGGGAGCGTGTAAAGCAGGGGGATGTGGTGACACCTTATCCCCTCCCAGCCTGTTGTAAGCAGTAATTAATTTACCTCATTTGCTAATTGATGAGCCCAGGGTCCCTCGGGAGAGCCTGAGCTGCAGCTGGAGCCGGCTGGCAGCCACGCAGCGGGCGCCACAGCAGTGTTAGAGCCTGGACACGTCTGGCACTGCCTTCACGGGGTCAGGGTTTGTGCATTTTAGGATTCGTTTCGGTTTGTGTAGCAGTTTTATTTCATGGGCTGTGGTACCCAGTCTAACACCACTAACAGGCGCTGGGAGCAGGGCTGTGCAGGGACCCAGCTCCGCTCCAGCGCCGTGACCACTCTTGCTGCTTTTCCTCCACCTTTAGCACAGAGCTGAGCACTCGGAGCTGGTTTTGCAGCCTGGGCAGAGCTGCTCAGCCCTTCCTGGGCTTCCAGCACCAGCTCTGCCTGCTGGGGCTTTCCCAGCACCCCTCTAGCTTTGCTTTTTTGGGGAGCAAGAGGGTAAAAAGAATCTGAGTTAGACTTGAATTATTTTTTTTTCAAATGTGAACCTGACCCCGTAGCCTAGTTCGCATTGTTGTTTCGTACCCATGCTGTTTTCAAGGCCCAACGCAGTATTGCCTTCTCCTTTCGGGAAGCACTGAAGGTTTAACCACTATTGGGAGGGCAGAGGAATCGTCCTGTCCCCGTGAGCGCGTTCACAACCCCCCACCCCGACCTGTGTAGCTGAAGAGCAGCCTGGCCTGGCTGCCGTGCGTTAGTTCTGTAGCGCAGTGATGTTTTCATGCCCAGACGTGGTTCTCGACAGCGCACGGAGGAGTGGGAGCTCGGGGCAGCCGCCCCGCTTCCCTCCCGCAGGTGAACAAGAGCGATGGTGAAACCCGTTTCAAGCACTTCGCTGATTTAAGGGCTTAGAGTAGGGATTCACTAGAGCTAGCAGGAGCTGTTCCTTTCATATTTGAGATGGGCAGGATTAAGAAAAACCTTAAGCATTTCAGTTTTTGTACCTGTGCTGCAGCAGAGCCAAAGGCCCAGCTCAGCTGCTTCTCTGGCTCTCCAGCCTGAGGGAGAGTGACTGTCCCCTCCGTCACCCCATCCCTGACCTGGAGACAGCCCTGGTGGAGCTGGAAGGAGCTCAGGGTGGTGCCAGGACCAGGCCTGAACCCCAGAGCTGTGTTCCAGCAGACACTGAGCCACTGCCAGGGCCGTCAAGGGCCACCTCACGTCCCACACTTGGAGCCAGGCCAAGTCCGGGACACAGGTAAAAGCCATTTTCACCTTGACTGCAGCACAGGAGAGAGGGAGGAGATCTTCTGGGCTGAAGAACCCATCCTTCATAGAACCACCTTTCAGGAACTCCGCCCCAGGGCTTGTCCCAGTCCCTGGGAAGCAGAGGAGGGAAGAGTTTTCACGGTTCATTTGCTCCCCCGTGTACGCTATGCACACCCTCCCCCTTTTGTACTAGTCTGTGTTTAAAAAAGTAATAAACAAAGTTTATACAATCAGCCTAAGTTTTAATGAGCGTTGCCTGGTTTTGTCATTGAAAGTTAGGGGCCACCTTGAATGCAAGAGCTGTTTATTAATATTTTATTGATGACAAACAGGTTTAAAACAAACTTGAGACAAAATCAAAAAAGAGTTAACACCGTGCTAGCACTGATGTCTGGATTTATAAAACTCAGAGTAACCGCTACAAAGGAAAAAACCAGCACAAAGCAGAGGCAAGCATTCCCATCCGTGAAAGAAAGGGGGTGAGGGGAGAGGAGGGGGGCTACATTACTCAATGGATTGCATTGCACAGAGGGTTACAGCTTAAACCTATCGGAAAAGTCTATGCAACTACGCAGCCTACGGAAGGAAAGAACTTAAAAAGCCCTTCGGCAATGTTAATAAATAAAACAGTCCATCTTACAGGAAGGAAGGTGGCCTGTGTCTCCATTCTTTCACATTTTAGAAGTCTAAACTCTGGAGGCTTTTTATGAGAAAAGAATGGTTTTCATTTCTGGCAAAGTTTCTTGTTTTGCAGCTCTCAAACTCCGTTGGCTGCAGGGCTGAACGCAAACTTTGAACACCTGTCCCGTGGTGATGCGCACGCTACTCGCGCGGTTTGTGGGGCTGCTACGCCAGGTCTGCACTGGGGGAGAGACACTCCGGAAAACTACAGCAAATACAGGTTATGAAGCGGGGCAACAATCTACAGAAAGGACAGCAATGAAAGGGCTTTCTCCCCAGTTACAAAAAAGTGGGGGTTTATATCGTTTAAGTACATTCAGATGAGAGGTATTTTGAGATCCCCCCCCAAAAAAAAGACTAGAAACACTTGGAGCCCTTTGAGTATAAAGCTAACTTAATTCAAACTTTAAAAACACCTCGGTTAGTGAATCGCACTCTACTGATCTCGGCCAATTAGGAGGTAGAGGTTAGTCTAATTTAGGGATTGGATAAAAATGGGTCTGTAGGAATCTTAAATTCTCTGCGCTGTTTCTAAAAAGGTTTAGACAGAAATAAAATGCTCCCAGTGTTCCCATATGACTTAAGACATGGGTACAACTTAGAAATTGGATGGCTTCTCTTATGTGCTGTGTTCAGTTTTGACTTCCAGCTATTTCTCGAGCCAGCATCGATGGCACAGCCGTGTCCACTACCTGAAAAATAGGCTCCGGGTTTGGTTTTCAACACCTGAATCTCTCAGCTCTCTGCATTAATCACCGAAGAAGCCACACCAAAGCCTGACCCATTATCTCTAATTAAACCCAGCTATCAGAGGCCACCTTCCAACAACTGCCTGCTTTGTCCATGTTTCCAACCTGCTTCGGTAACGTTGTAGAGTCTTTACTTCAGAACCAATATAATCCCCAGTTTCCACTACTTCTTCCCCAGATCTGAGGGAGCGAGTGAAGCAGGCCTGTTAGCATCTTTTCCTCCAGGGCCGAAGGGCACAGGAACCCATCCCCTTTTCAAGCGCAAAGTTCATCTTACAGAAAGGCTTGTTTTTCACAGAGTAGAGTCCAGACAGTAGCCAATTAAAGCATACAGAAAACACTTTGAAACCCTCCTCCTGCTCGAGCGCGCAGGCTCCTTCCACTCTAACTGCTATCCAATGTAGGAAGAAGAGGCTGATTGCTGCAACTTTAAATCACACTGAAAGTTCTCAAGGTTGGTGCTCTAATTTAGTTTTGTTTTAAACTTTTTTGTAAGCTTCTCAGAACAAGGATCTCCCAGGTCCACCACTACGAATTCAGAGACAAACTTCTAAAAATTCAGTGCTCCTTTGAAAGAATCTCTTTAAAACCACCTCATCACGAAAGACCCGTTCAGAATGTGGGCGACACGATGACACTAGGATTTCAGAGCCAGTGTTGGACAACAAAACCTGCATCTCAGAGTTGAGCATCAGCTATGTTCCGCTGGATTTCTGCTTGGCTTGCCGTCACTTAGTCAGGAACTCACACTCTCTCTCTCTCAGATACTCTGCTTCTAAATTGTAAACAGTTACTGCTAAAATATAGTACCCCTTTAGAACAAGAACAACTCTGAGATGAGGGTTTTCCTCTCCCCATCTGCTCTGAAAAGTAATGCCCTGCTCGCAAAGAGAAGTATGGAATGAAGTGAAACCTGCGTAAGGCCCTTCTCTTGAGCTTGTTTGACTGGGGGAGCAGGGACTCAGCTGACCACTCATTTCAGGGTGAGTTGCCTTCCCCGTGAGGCGCCAGCCAGTCCTTCGGTGCTCTCTCTCCTCTCCGGTCAGTCTCCTTGTCTCAGTGAGCTAGCAGTGGGCTCTCTCGCGCGCGCTCCTTTCTCTCTCTCTCTCTCCTCTCCGTTGGTTGGTTTCTTTCTCCTGTTGCTCTCACACAGTGGTGCTTCAGTTTTAGCAGTGGAAAACAGGTATCCATTTTATTTTATTTTTTTTATTACCCAGAATAAAATGCTGATGAACTAAGCTCCACGCAAGCTTAGCTCTTCTTCCTCAACCTGAAAGCAAAACAACAATGGTTGTGTTAGGAACATCACTCTTAAGACAAATAATTTGTGCATGAACTTAAATAGGAGAGTAAGAAGCAGAAGTGAAGCTCAGGTGCCTTACACTCTAATACTGTGACAGTCCCGTCACTCCGCCATGTTGATAAGCACGTTCACCCTGGTAAGTAGAGTCCTGTGACAGCGCCACGTCAATCTGGGATTTAAACTCATCACCAAGGTAACTGTCCTGCAAATGAAAGTGGCTGTTAAGTCTGTAACTCATCATCAAGTGCCCACTCAGCAGAATACCTGGCAGCCGAGGCTAATCAAGTCTGAGAGGTTTTATCTTCTTGGGGCTTTTTGTTTGTTTTTTTTTTTAAATCTACTCTTTTGGCTGCAGAGTTTCTACAAACACTCAGGTTTTTGCGATAGCAGCCCAAAGACAAGGCTCACACTGAGTCTGTACATGCAGCATTTTACTTCCATGCCCTATGGTACTGAAATGGAGGGGTATGAAATGCTGCGGCTGAGTCACTGAAAATGGTTTTAGTGGATGTGCATGCACACACATCAACACAAAACCCGGGAAAAAGAGCAGACCGCACACCAAATCCTGCTTACCTGTGATAACTCCGGTTGGGAGAGCCCAGGCTGACTCATCTGCGATGGCTGACTCATGGAGATATACCCCTGGGTCAGGGGACCCTGGGAGAAAGGCTGGGACACCACGTCTTGGCTCGCCTGACTGTTGGGAAGGTTTGACTGACTAGTTCCAGGAATCCCAAAACGATTTTTCTGGCGCCCACCACGACCAGTTTTTCCTTTTGGCGCCCCACGTCCTGGAAAAGCATTTATTCCAAGCAAAAGTGAGAAGTCTTAGATGTGAAAACATGAATAATTAACCGTTTCTACAAAGACTTGATGACTCACACCAGGCAACACTTTACATGCACTCAACGTAGCAGGGACAGAGAAATCAAAAGGCAGAACCAGCAGTGCAGACACAGCGAAGGCATATCAGCTACGCCCATCAGCACTGCTGCCAGGGCAGCAAACACCGTTCTGCGATTTTAGAGCTAAAACGTGGCTTTTGGACAGTTTGACCCTTGCCCCATACCTGCAGCTGGTCCGTTAGCCTGGCCAAAGTATCCCGGCGGTGGCATCGGTGGCATCACAAGGTTGAAAGGGATAGGAATGTTCATAGCAGTGACGTGGCTGGGGCCAGCACTGATCATCCCGATCTGGTCGTGGGTCTGGAAGTACATGTTGGATGGGCGCCCTGCGGAGGAAAAGCCACAATGATTTCAGATACACCAAATATTGAAAAAACAAGTCACATTGAAGCTTTTATCAGTAATGGGAGGACTTGTGAGCAGGATAAATCAGAACCAGAAACCGGAAGGACAAGCCTACCACTGCCAAGAACTACCAATAGTTCTAGTTCACTGTTTATTCCAAACTTCAAAATTTCAGAGACCCATCTAACATGCATTCAGCACTAGCCAGTTGCTCTTCTCCAGCATCACCTAAGAGTCCTGAAACACTTTTCACACCCCTCCTCCCTCACATTTTTTTCCTTGCTCTGCAGACACCAAGTGAGACTGTGGGGGCTTCTACAGACAGAGCAAAATCTCTGCTTAGGTATCCAGGCACAGCGCAAACATTTTCAGTTTTTAAGTTCCGTATTTTTCTGTAGTGGCTCTACAAGCATTTAAAAAAGTGAACTCTCTAAGAAACCATACCCCACGGACCAGCTGAGGGGGGGAAAAAACCCTATAAAGGGTTAATTTTGACAGCTTCCTTTACCTTGACTGCTCCGGTCATAGACAGATCCTGGAATAATAGCCTCGCGTGCATCATACATGGCAGTAGTCATGAAACGGGCACCCTGGAAGCATTGTATGAGTTAGACGAAGCTTTCACATAGAAAAAGTTGGACTGCAACTTCAGTGTAAGTAATTTTGGGTAAGAATCCAGTTAACCTCCCCAGGAAACGCATGCTCTACACAAGCCGAGGAAACTAACCAGCTCTAATACATGGTAAACATCCCACTATTATTTCATCTACACCATGACAACAAGAAAAAAAGATTCTACCAGCAGCCTATCTGAAACTGTGAAACATCTGCTGAATTTTCAGTGTATGGAGGCTCTGGTGATGGTTCTTCCCTTGCTTCATCCCTACCGCTGTTCTTTTGGGACAGCTTGTGGGACAAGCTTCCCCCTGCCCTTAAAACAATTACTTGTGTTAAAGAACAAAGCAGAATACTCAACCTGCAAGCTTTGATGTTCAAGGCTATTAAGCACATGCACCTATAATGAGGTTGCCTTCCCTACACAGAACAGTTACTTATGTTTCATTTATTTCAGAAGTTACCCCCTCATAAAATTTTGTGGTAAAGACCAAAATAAAAGCACCAAGAAGGCTGTTCTACAAATGCTCAACTTGGAAGTAGCTGACGCAGCAACCTACTTGGATCACACTGTGTTAGCTAGGCAACCAAAATAGAAAGTCATGGGTGTGTGAGGCTACGTGGGCGAATGTTTATTCCATCCATTTGTGATCGATCAACCAACCCCCAGTAGCTTCATGCCACAAACACACGAAACCCCAGGAGAGGGCAGCTTACAGGGTTGATGGTGTTGACGAGTTTCCGGGGCTTGCTGAACTGCATAAGGCTTTCCCGGAGGTTATTCAGTGGTCCCTCCACCAGCACCTTTTGCTCCTTGTAGTAATTCAGCAGGTGATTCCAAAGGGGTTGTTTAGACAGCGCTTTTGGGTTCCCAACAATAATTACTCCATACCTGTACAACAACAGACAGAATAAAGCCACGTTACATATTAATGTCAAAACAGCCTCAAAGCCAACCTCTCTTGCAGTAGATCAGGGCCCTTAACAGTGGCCTGTGGGTGTGGGAGACCCTGATGCAACTGTTTTGTTTACAGCAGATGATTTCTGTAGGATGACAACACACTTGGAAGGAGGCTGCTGCAGCCAGTTTCTCAATAATCCCAAGCTTCCTTTTGCTAGCTTGCCAAATGTAGCGGTGCACTCAACCGACCACACTGGATTGGTTTAAAGCTTGCAGAGACCAAGGAAGCCAGCCAACGTAGCATTGAATCTACATCACCCTTCTCGGTAACCAAATCCATCGCGAGAGAAGCAAAAGTTAAAAAAATGGGAATAGGCCTGCTCCCCACAAAGCAGACCTCTTGTTAGTTGTGCTGCATGGAGGCTTTAGCAGACTGAATCAGGTCTCTAGAATAGATAAAAATTTGCCTAATTTTACTTCACCTTGCTCTTGTAAGAGCTACATTAAGACGCCTGGGGTCATTCAGAAACCCTATTCCCTGGTGTTCATTGGCCCTCACACAAGAAAGGATAATAAAGTCCTTCTCTCGTCCCTGGAAGGCATCCACACTTGCAATTTCCACTTCCTGAAACAGAGGAAAACATGTAAATCATGTAAGCAGAATGCAAAACAGTTATGCTACCAACAGGCATTACACAACGCGTTGGCTGAGCATTTGCAGTTCTCATCATTTGACAAAAACGTTATTTTTGTAATGACAAATGATTTAGTAATTCCACTGGTCACTAAATAGTTTTCCTACAGGAGAACAGACGGTCTCAGTTTAGGACAAATTGCTTTTATGTTCACTGCTTTACAGTTCTCCTGTTTCCCCAGTCCTGGCATTTGCGCTACGGAAAGCATCCTTTTTCTAGCCATGTTGCCAAAGAGACTTCTGACTATTCCAAAACCTCGTAGTAAGATGGATCCAAACGAGCATCGCTTCTCCCAGCCTCCGAGAAACCCGAATCAGAGAGACAGATCATTCCTGGCAGAAGTAGAAGTATTTCCACCGAGTCTTCTGTCAGTGAAAACACTGCTCAAGTTGTCAATATTGCAAAACAGACTATATTGAGCATACAAGCAACTTGTTTGTAGCAACAAAGGTCAATGTTTGGTAGAGGAGTTCCACTGATGGAAGGACATATTCCCAAACAAATAAATAATATGACCATCAGAATTTATGGAGCCTGGATCCCTGCAGGTCTCTTGGCACAAAGCTTTTATCTAAGACGCAAGCTGACTGAAGCTTTTCCACAACTGAAGCACTAGTGACCTCTCCCTCCTGTGCCTCAGTAATTCCTCAGAGTCTCACGGACTCACTGAAGCCTTCTGTTCAGAGACCTCAACAGGGCCCTCTCCTTTAACTGGCCAAATGCACTCCCGACACTTACTGGCATTTGATACTGCTGAGACACTTCTCTCTGGTCTATTTTAACCACAATCAAGTAAACTCAAAAATTAAAGAGTAAATACAGACTGACGTCTAACAAGCCAGGCTAAAAATTAAAATACTTTGAAATTTCACAATATCTGACTTTTCTAGCTCCTCTGCATCCCAGTGTTCTCGCTTATGGAATGACTCCATACCTGGTAGAGCTTTGTATGCAAGGAGCCACTGAATTGCATGTACTGCACCAGATAGGACCGTTGACCTTCGTAAGGGGTAATGATGCCAATCTGATCTGGTTTGGCACCAGCTTTCAGTAGCTTTGTAGTTATCTTCTCCACATTGGCAGCTTCCGTCCTAGAAGAGAAATTCATTTATCTAAGGAAAGTCAAGGTCTAACTTTTTGCAAGTTGAGCCTAAAATACTTGACCATATATGTATACTGTGCTAGCTTTTTGAAGAAAGGCTACTTCAAGAAAAAGATCAATTCTATGCTGTGCTGCTCAAGCACTCCGAGTAACTCAGCTTAAGCTTTGCATGAACGCTCACTGATACCACCTCTTGACTTAGGCCACGCGTGTTCTCACCCACAGGAATATGGGTAAAAGCCAGTATCTCAGAAAGAGATCTCAATGACACGTATCTCCTTAGTATACACCTCCACCTTCTCGGAACAACACCACTACAATAACACTAATAACTAAATTCAGTGGCCATCATTCCAAAAGGGAACTTGTTAGCAGAGTGAAATGTACATGTGTGCTTTAAGTAAGACCATTAAAAACGTTCCAGCCAGCCCTGCAAACAGATCCTACAGTTGCTTTATCTTAAAAGTTTTAAATATAGAATGTTTTTAATGCCAAAGTCCCTGCCAGCCAACTATTGTGCCATTTGTTTGTGCACAGTCTGGCTCACCGCATTCGGCAGTCTTGCACATGTTCACAAAACGGATTGAGATTAAAAATATCACAGCAGATATTTTTCATAAGTTGGTCTGGTCTCCCTTCCCGGCACATGAACAAATGCATGCGACCAAGAGGAGAAAAATGTTTTAAGCTCATTCTTCGAAAAAGAAGTTGGAATGTGCAGAAAAGGGACAGAAAGAAGAAAATTCAATTCCCATGTGTTTCGCGCCCTCACCAAGGGCTCTGCTTCAGGAGCTACTGGAATTCTGGCTTTGAAATCCAACCTGATCAGCATTTCCTGCTGCAGCTGCAGTCAGTTTACTTGCTGGCCCAAATATATCTCACATATCAAGCACTTTTTTGCCCCATGCACCAGTGAAGGAGCACATGCACCTCCACAGAGCAATTCAAACCCACGCAAGGTCTGAACTGCTCCCACTAGAGCTGCCTTTTTCTCTGTTTACCACAAATGGAGCCTAGGGCAAAGCAACTCAAAATGTGGCTCGCTTGCACTGTCCCTGAGAGCAGCTTTTATTAAAAAGGCACACAACCAATTGCAAATCATAGCTGTTAATGGGAAACAACATTTTACTGATTTAAAAGAACTCCTGCAGAACATAAGGATTGCTACCAGGGAAGCACTGTATCCCAGCACACAACACACGAGGTCTGTGGGCTGCCTCACTTGAAGCACAGATACAACCCTTCACAGAAATGGAAAGTAACTCTTAGAAAACACAAACCCTTATTTAGCCATTTTGCCTTTTTTTCATATAGCAAGGCACTACAAGTTCTGGTGAATACAGAATATTGTGAATGTTGTTGTAGAGACTGAGGCACAGAGAAATGCTTTGACATTTGGTTTGCAGTGGGAACTGTTCATTGCACTTTTCCTTGACTTCATTAACTGTCCCCAAGGGACGTCACAGAATTATTGACAGATCCATTTACGAACTTCCTTACATTCAAGATACTCAAAAATACTTTACCCCAGCATAAGTTTATATTTCAGCACTGAGTTTTGTTTACCTGTTTAAGTAAGAGGTGCCTGAGCTGGCAATTTCTTCCTGACCTTGTGTAACATAGAAAAACATTGGCTTATCTGGCTGTGGCCACTGGAAATCAAAACCTTTTTTCACACGGTCCGCTGAGGAGCACAAAAACAGTAAGGAGAAAAAGTTAACACTGCTTTACTAGCAAGAACACTCATTTTCACATCTAAGCACTTTAAAGATTCAGAACTTAGTGCACTGGCAACTATCTTTTTAAGCAAACGTGTTAAAAACCCCTCAGATTTTAACCCTTAACAAATGGAAAAAAGTAATTTGCAGGAGTACTACTTATGTTTACCTGCAGTAACACCATTCTGGAGTGAGCCCTCGTAGAAAATATTGGATGGAAAAGCACTGAGTGCGGGATGCATGCGGTACTGCACTTGCAGGCGGATGGGGCGGATCCCCAGCACCACAAGCCTCTCGAAGAGAGACTGAGACAGGCCAGCCTTTGCAGCTTTTTTACACATCACGACAGGGCCCAGCTGGCAGTGGTCACCCACGAGAATAAGCTGTGGAGAGGAAAAATCATGGACATGCATCTCAGTTTTTATTTGACAGAACTTGCCTAACAGCCAGAAGCAGCAGCAGTACGGAATCACAGCATTGGTTGGTTGGAAAAGACCTTTGAGATCACTGAGTCCAACCACGCCTGCCCACTACTAAACCATCCCTGAGCAGCTCATCTACCAGTCTCTTAAATACTTCCAGGGATGGGGACTCCACCACCTCCCTGGGCGGCCTCTGCCAGTGCTCAAGAACCCTTTCAGTGAAGAAATTCTTCCTAATATCTAATCTGAACGCCCTTTGGCATAACTTGAAGCCATTTCTTCTCATCCTACTCTCATACATTAGGACCTAATCAGTCTGATTTGTAATACGCTTCAGATCTAAACTAAGGCTTGTAAGCCTTTAGTGTCAACTCTTTTCAGCTGATCATTTCTGAATGAAATCTTCAGTCTCCAGATTGTTCCAACAGGGCCAACGTGTTCTTGGCAAACATTATGCCATGGAAACAAAGAGCTACAGGACTAACAAAAATACAGTCATTTAAACCTATATTATGGAAGCATCTTCCACAAAAGGAAAGGATTTTGTACCTCTGTGTGCCTACACTGTGAATGTTACTGCTTGATGCTACTTCCTCTATTTATAAATTCTTTGCTTTAATGCAGGCCAACGGCTCCTACCTGTTTTGCTCCCAGGACGACGGGTACCATGCACTCCGGCTCAGTAGCCTGCGTGCTCTCGTCAATCAGAATGGAGCGGAACTGCATTTTTGCAAGTCTCGGATCACCAGCTCCCACACAAGTGCAACAAATCACATCCGCATTCTGAGACAGAAACACAACCAACCTTAATCAAGTAGGATATCAGCAGATCATATTTTTATATGGAAAGGTATTCAACACCATTCCAAGAATCCCCCGAAAGGTAAATCGCACTCTGAGCCCCACCCAGCAAATTGCAATTAAGCCTCAAGTGGGAGAAGCAACTGTTTAAGCTGCTAGAAGCAACGCAACTTTACCATCAGTAATTCACGCTCTGCTGTTCGTTTCAGCGCACGGTAACGTTTCTCATCTGCAGATGACAGTTCTCCAGTTTCATCTTTAAGCTGCTGCAGTTTCTGAAGCTCCGGCATGCTGCAAAAGAAGGCATTTTGCTTTACAGCCTAATTAACAGCTTTGTAGGATTACAGTGGAACTCATTTGTAAAACTAAATGACATGTATGGAACCAAAAAAACATTACCACATCAAGCCAATACTCATTGTCACCATCACACAGTTTAGCAGCTGCACTCATCTCAACACTGTATTTGTTTTGGTTCCCTCTGCCCCCTCAACCATTTCTTACCTATCCATGTTTCGGATCTGGTTATGCAATGCCAGGAAGGACACAGGGGAGTCAATTGCTTCACGACTTTTAGCGCAGAGACGCACCACTTTCAGTCCAGTTTGATGGATCTTCTCAGTCAGCTGATCTACGGCGATATTACTCGGAGCACAGACTAAAACAGGCCTTGAAAAAATTAATCAAGAAGTCTCAATTAGCTGTACACTTTTTTCCACTAGACTCGTAACAAAGTCAGAATTGTGTTACAACATAAGTGCCCTAAAAACATGCTGGGAAAGAATATTTTCTGGAAGAGACACAAGTCTCCCCAGAAGAATATACTTCTGGAAAGCCCTTTCAGTTCAATGATGCACATGAATTCTTAAAACCAGGTTGATTCTAGGACTGTTAATGAAACAATCTCATAAATAAAGATTTAGAGAGAATGGTTCTTACCCATTGCCCTGTCTGGCCAGATGATAGACAATTGTGGCTGACGTCACTGTTTTTCCGGTGCCAGGGGGACCCTGAATAAGGCTCAGAGGGCGCTGCAGGACAGTCTTCACAGCATAAACCTGTAATGTTTTTTTCAATTGCTACTTAGCATTCAGTGCTTAGGAAGTTACGTTGTTCAACCTCTATTCATAAATCCTTTATCGTATCCTTTGTGTCTAGTAAGAAGGAGATGAGGTTACCTGAGAATGGTTGAGATCAGGAAGTCCTTGTGCTGTAAAGCGCTTTGGCAACTGGCATTTAATGATTACATCTTCTACCTCATGACCTAGCAGTTTGTGATAAATGTACCCAGACACCGAAGTCTCATCCACAGCAAATGTTTTTAAAGCACTTTGCATCCTGAAACGAGGGAAGGACAGGAGAAAAGAGATTGCAACAGCGTGACCTCAGGTATACCTAGCCACAACTGCCCTATGCAACGGTTAATCAGACACGAGGTACAAATTAAAGTAGACCTTGAGAAAAGAGAATAGTGTAGAACACATACTAACAGAATTAAGAGACAAAAACTAGACTCCAAGAACACAGATCTTGCTTTTCCCCAATGTAAATACTACAAAGCATTATAACCAAAAAATGTGTAGGGAAACAGGAGCCTCCGACAGATTCTGCAATAGCCATTTTAGGTGCAAGGTTTGAACCAAGTCTGTACCCTGTATCTCTCTTTCAGGATGACAAACTCCTCTCTTACAAAATGCAGTACAGACACATCTGAAGCCTATTGACCCCACAGCCAATTCAAATGCACTGAAATTCCAGCTGAAGTGATTCCAAGTTTAGGAAGGCCAATTAAAATCAGAGCAGTGTTCAGGAAACTGAACTACAAAGCAGTTTTTCTTCTTGTGTTCCAAGTATTACTAAACACAAGGTAATTTCTTCCCTTTGGTTCACACATTATCTTGATGTATTTGAAACAAACCTTAAGTGTGCCTTCAAAATGAGAAAAATTGACAGTTTGATGGCATTTAGATTAAGTGAACTTCTAATAAAAGTTCTAATAAAAGCTCTACAAAGCAGTTGATGCGGTCAGAGACTTCGAAACATTTGGTATAACCAGATTTCTGATTGCCAGTATCGTGAAACAACATCTTGTTCAAAAATTCTCACTGAAGGTGGAGGAAAAAAACCACACCAGCTGCACCTGTTATCTGCCAAGGTTTGCAGTGTTTTCTCAGTACCTGTCAAACGAAGTAGACTTCCATACGAAATCCACTTGGAAGTTATGAGTAACTTCCACGGGCGCTCCAACGCTGCTCCTCAGCTCAATGGCTATCTCATCACCATAATCTGTAGAACCTCGTTAAGTAGTAATCTATAGCAAAACTTTGAATTTGATTTTTCCCAATTTTTATTATTTTTAGCAGATCCCCATGACGAATTAAAATGATCTCAGAATTAAATTATACGCACTTACTGAGTGTTCAGAGATTTCAGCCTTCGCTAAGCCTCCCTGAAGGCTCACTAAGTAAAGGATACTATCAGGAACTTTGATAACATGACCAATTCCTTTCCACAAAGGGGCCAGGTCTCCTTTATATCTCAAGCAGATCTCATCTCCTTGCATCAGACGCATATCTATGAAGGAAAGAAAACTCTCTCAGAACATTCACTTATGAACGACAATCCTCCAGCACAAAAAACTTAGTGTTACCTTATATGCCAGGTCAGACCCTCACAGTTCTTTAAACAGTGATGTTATTCACCAGGCATAAACAACCCAGACAAAACACGTTCAAGCTGTGCTTACCTGAATCAGTCTTTGGCAAAGTGAAGTAAGCAATTCTTTTCTTGTTCAAGCCCAGGTCCCACCTGACCGTGATGTTATCTTGGGTCTAGAGGTAAAAAAAAAGGCATCCATTATGTTCTTACAGAGCTGTTTGCCACCTACAACAGCCTTTGCTGTCCTACACTTCAAAACAGTGGAGAAACAAAACTTGCTGTTCCAATGTCACTGTACAGACATATCTGTACTTATTCTCTTGGACTGAGTTCACACCATCTGCAGAAGATAATTCTGCTCTACAAGAGTCAGTTAATGAGAAGCAAAATCCTAATCACCATCTGCATTATTCTCTCCCCTCACCTTTTAAATATTCACCAAGTGCTTGCATGATCTCACATAACTCAAGTTTGACTGGAAACTCTGACCAAGGTAAGTGCCGGTTATGAGAGTAACAAAAGAACTTGGTCAAGTTGCACAATCCTACAATAGAATATAGTTCTTGGAAAGAACTTCTGAATGCAGAAAAGAGGGAAGTTCAAGCGTTTCAAGCTCTTCTTTTAAAACCTGAGTTTGAATATTTTTTTCTTTCCTCTCCTTGTTATCACATATCACTACTGTAATTACTGTGATGTTGTAGTACTGAATGAAGCCATCTATTTCACTTGAGTCTGTGCTGTCAACAGTGTCCCCGTTTGATACCAGAGAACCAGTCAGTACACCCCTCAAACAGATGTATTTCAAGCACACTACCTGAGACTCCTTGAGTTTCTTGTCATAGTCTGCCTCAAGCTTGACCAGAGGACCAAATATATTTTGGTATTGATAGGCATCTTCGTATCTAAGCAGGACATGCTGCGGTTCTTCATCAACACCAGGCTTTTCTAAATCCTCAAGGGTTGCAGATGGATTTTCCTAGAATTTAAAGCATATTTTGTGTCAAAGTTTTATTCTTAAAAGAAGTGACAAGCTCTCACTGTGCAACAGGACTGATAAAATCACATTTTACCACTACAGGAAGTTATATCAAGGTATAACCTGTTCAAACTACTCCAAAACGTGATGTGATGCTTTCCCGCAGGGTTGTTATGCAGAGGATATACAGAAAAACCTCTCAAAAAGTAATAACTGAATGCCAAGCGTGGACTAACAGCTCCCTACTTAGCTGGTTATGTAAAGCAGGAACAAGCAAAAGACTTGGCACAGGGAAGGAAAGTTGCTTTTTCATATTGCCTGACAATACTGAAGAACCTAAAGGTGGAACTTCCCTACTTTGACAAACTATCTCTTGAATCCTTTGATCAAATCCCAGTTGCACTGCTTGTCAAAACTGACAAGATTTAAACCTCGTGTGACTGAAGTTCCCTGCCTTATGCAGCTGCTACAACAGTCTCATCCCTCCTTCACAACCACATAAAACCAGCACTTGGTAGAATATAACCAGTATTTGAAGAGCGGCACATACCTTCCAAAGTTCTTCCAGTTTGTTAATCTGCTGAGCTGTGATTTGACGGGCTCGCAACTGTTCCTGCTCAGATGGAATCTTTACCAGCCACGAGAGGAAACAGCGATCCTGGATAAGAGGCTGCCACTGTGAGCTGTCCCAGTTAATATCCTTTAAACTGCTCTGACTGGCACATGGCTGCCTGCACAACCAAAATATTGAAAGAAATTATTAAATTAGACACGTGTAAGGAAAAGTCGATCATGTGAAGTGTGAAAATAGCCTTATCGCACTCTTAAAACAACTCAAGCATCTCAGTTTAAAAGGAAAAAACCAAAACCACCTTAGCCTGCCAGGGAAATATATTTTTCAGTTCCCGTAGGTATTATTTCACCACCAGGAAGGCTTGGCATTTCTTGGCGGTATTTGAGTGTTTCTAGAACTTAAAATGTCAGCATCTAAAATATTAAATATGATACTCATCTTTGAAACTGGTTACAGTCCATTAAGATTGTGCGCACACATAATAAACCAGAAAACAGTCAGGATTACTTCCCACCCGTTGTTAAAACAAACGGAAGAACTCACTCTGTAGGAACACACCTACTGTCAAACACAGTGACAGCACTTAATTAGAATATACACTTATAAAATCATGATTTCTGATAGAACCTGTCAGAGAACAATTTCCGATTTACTGTTGCCTTCAAACGATTCTCTGAGCTGACAGAAAAACCCTCTGTAACAGTCACCACTCCAGCAGGACTCCAGAGCAATTTCCTGAACTGATCTCTTATTCTTCCAAATCTGAACATCAGTGTAAAAGAGAAGAACGCTTTTCTTCCTTCAAGGTCTGCTTCATTTGGGAGAAAAACTTTTCTACAGACCTAAGACATTTGCCCAGCATAACCAAATCTTCCTTTACTGCATTATCGACTTGTATACAAGTCACAAAGTCCATACTGTAAAGGAAAAATGGTGCCAAATTAGAGTACAAAACATGTTCTGGTACAACAAGAAAGTGAGAGTTGCCCTTTAGAAATCAGGTGATGCAATAGCCTTGACGCAGACGTGCCACTAAAGGCATTCTCTCACCTGCACAGCAGAACAACCACGGAGTCTGCCTTGGCTGGAATGAAGCCAAGGAGAAACACATTACGACATCCGCAGTTGTAGCATTCCAGGACAGTCTCTCCTAGAGGTCCATCTTTATGGAGAGTCACCTCTTTGCACTTCGCTCTCACAAGATGATTAACAATGTGGCTGAAATCAGAGAGGACATACGTTTATACGAAATTAATAGGAAAATCAGATTCAGTCCTAACTTAAGGATCTATATCTCAGTTACTAAAAGACATAAGCAAAACCTATTTACACTGTGGCAGACACTGGTAAGATCTCGCTCTTTTAATCCAAGTAAAGATGCTGCTAACACGGGTTCTCAGTGTGTGAATGCTCTAAGGTAGGCGCGTGTGAAAGAATAGGAAATGTGGAAAAAGTCCTTTTTATGTTACTTATAATTGAAAGAAGCCTCCTGAAGCCCCACAGGTCAAGGGCAAGTGTTCTACTGTGCTTTGCAGTAACACAGGATACAAATGAAGCAGCAAACTCCCTTTCATGGAGTGATTCAAGTTTTGCTGAGATCAAGGTCTATGTTGGTAAGAGCAGAAAAGCTAAAGAGGAGGCTGGAGGTTCACATTTAAATCGCTAGACTTTGATTGTCACAAATGTAAGTCACAGCCATCATTCCACTTCAAAGAAACACACTCTAAACCAATACTGCCGTTATTCCCATTATTTGATTGTTTACCTGCCGGATGTGTTCCCACGCCCATTGCAGAACCACTTCTTGCTGGTGTTGCAGTAAACCACACAAGCAGGGTCATGGATACCACAGTAACTGGAATTAAAAATGAAAAAACAGGAAACAGTTGGGTACCTGCTTATAGGAAAACTCCAACACAACATTCAAACTACCTGGTAGAGTACAGAAATAATGGGAAGTGAAAATTAGGAAACATGAGTGTTGGTGTAAGTATCAAACACGAACCAAACTTCTGTTCTGAGCCACAAGCTTTTTAACACTTCCCACCACGATCGTTTCTTGGCTGGCTCAGCCTTCTCCTCCTCAATGAAGGTCACAGAATCCTGGAATGGTTTGGGTTGGAAGGGATCTCAAAGCCCATCTAGTTCCACACTTCCCACTGGATCTGGTTGCTCCAAGCCCCATCCAACCAGGCCTTGAACCCCTCCAGCGATGGGGCAGCCACCACTGCTCTGGGCAACCTGGGCCAGGGCCTCCCCACCCTCACAGCAAAACATTTCTGCCTGAGATCTCATCTCAATCTCCCCTTTTGCAGCAGAAAACTGTTCCCCCTCATCCTATCCCTGCCCTCCCTGATCAAGTGCCCCTCCCCAGCCTTCCTGGAGACCCTTTCAGTACCAGGAGGCCGCTCCAAGGTCTTCCTGGAGGCCTTTCTCCAGGGTCAATGGCCCCAACTCTCAGCACGTCAGTTATTTCCAAGCCCTGCTGGATGTGGCAGAGGAGAACCTACACAAGAGCTCACCAGAGGGCACCATTTTACCATTCTTGTACCAGGTCAGGGCTGTCTCCAAGGCATTTGCTCCCCAATTCCGAAGAATTCTCTAAGTATACCCCTTTCGCTCACACAAAGTGCTCCTTCCCTCTGGAAATAATAAGCTTGAGGCAAAGATTAGTCTCACCTGCAAGCATGCACAGGAAGATCCTTTGTGTAATAAGTATCTTCTTCATCTTCTTCAAAATTCAGCTCTGCCAGAAGCTGGCTTGTTTTAGCCACATTATCATCCACAGCTCCATTCTGCAGAATGCCGTCAGGTCCATTAACCTGGAATACAATGTTAGTGCTTAAGTTACAGAATGAAAATAGACTCCAAGACATAAAGCCAAGGACAGCAATCTCTGCTCCTGAAAGCAAAACCTTGTGTTTAGAGAAACTCACAAGAAAATGAAAATTCTGCTAAAAGCTGAAACACGAACCAGTTCTATAGTCAGTATTTGTTTAATTAGCTCCTATTTTACAGGACTGTTTAAACTCAAGATATCAGCAGCACGACTTTGTGACACTTGGATCACAGAGAGCAGGTAATCAAGAAACCCGTGTCACTTGTTCAGGATGTACTGACCATATTACACACTGAATCAAACACATTTGGAAAATCCATCATGGATGGCAGTCGCTATGGTGTTGCTTTACATTTGTTTTGGCTACAACACGATTTCCTGTAAAAACAAAGGCCAAAGCTCTCCTAGAAGGCTGCAGGAGCCCCTCAGAGCTGGTCACGCAGCCCATGTTCGCAGCGATCAGGTGTGCTAACGCAGCACACACCCACCAGGCGGGCTCTCTTGCCGCTGCTGACGTGCTGACTGCCAGAACTGTGGGATTCTGCAGCATTTGGTGCTGTATCAGCAACTTTGACACCCCAACCCTCACTCGTGTTAAAAATAACTCCTTTTGGGCAATTCTGAGTACAGTGCGTTTACCACCAGGAAAGAGCAAGAAGTGCAGCTGTCACAGACCGGATTCTAGCTCCCCATGGCCCAGGGGTGTTCTGGTTTGACTCTGCTGCTCTCTCTACAGACCAGCAGCTGTGGGAGCCTCAGCACCTTCACACAATGCTGTCAGGAACCCCCAGGATGGCTCAATCCCCACACTCCCAAATGCTCTGTTCACTCAGTCACTTCAATCTTTGATTTGTTTAGCCAAGACTTCACTAAACCCTGACAAGAGAGAAGCAGACCATAATCCGTTATAGCTTTGGGTGGGAAAGGGTAGGAAAGGGACCACCACCACGACTGCAGTGATGAGCACAATAACAAAATGTTTGAGATGAGTGCTGTGAGGTAGGTTCCCTCACACAGTAAAGTCATCCGCTGTATTAACCCTTCCATGTTTTTAAAGGCATTGGATAAGTCAAGATGAGCTTTGTGTCTGGAAACTGTAACTGGCCAATACATCAGAGCATAGAAATTGCTCAAGGCCTTTGTCTATGACCACAGCGTTTTAATAATTCTCCTCCACTTGGACACCTAATGCAATTTATCTGCTATCTGTAACTCAATTCTTTGTCAGGAGATGAGAAAGCCATCCACAGTGAGAGGAGAGCTAAATCTTCACTAAAAGAAATCTAATAAAAATAGCTGCTGTAGCATTTTAAAGCTACAACTCATAAGCAAATCAAAACGAGCTTAGTTCTCCAAGAGTCCCATTCAGATGCCACACAACCCAGTTTCGGTATTGCACATTAGAGGATGTGCAAAAGAAGTAAGGGGAAAAGGAAAAACCAAAGAAACTGCAGCAGCACACGATGACCCATTAGCATGGTGAACCCAAACCCGGTCAGCGTGCTGCATAAGAGCATCTCCACAGATGTTTGAAGATAAATACCCATTTTAGATAGTGTCATTTTACCAAATATGAAAATAATTTATTAACTGACCATGGAACAGGTGGAATTCCAAAGCCTGAATTTAACCTGAATTTCTTAGAAGCACAAACACCAGGCATTCACCGGTGCTTGTCTACCACTCTGTTTCAAGAGCCAGAACACATTCTCACACGCAACAGCCGACAAAGTTAATAAATTTTTGGGGGGTTCTCATAAAAAGTGGATTGCTGAACAGTAAAAACCTTGGGGTTTTTAAGGCAGAAACCCAAGAAATCACCACACCGCACAAGCTGTTTGTACCTCTGCACCAGGTGCCTGTTGCCTGCACTCTGGGAGCTCCTGCCCTGTCGGAGCTGGGCAGGAATGATGTCACCTGTCACTGCGAGGATCCAAATCCTGGGCCTTGGCAGGCACACAACCAGGAAGTGACTCGACTATTGTTCTCAGTCCTACCGTGTGCTCTCAGCCTGTGTGCATATTATTAACAACCTGGCACCATCGACCATTGTATGAGGCAGCGGGGAGGGCTTCTCTATTTTAAAAGTGTTGACTGAAACTTCTGGCACAGCAGGTTTAACAGCGCCAGCAGTCTGAACACCGAGGTGCTCCAAAACTGTCACCAAGGTACCGCTCCCTTCCTCCTGCCTTTTTTGGCCTCTAAAATATAGGTTGAGAGACAACAGTAAAGGTCCAAGGAACTGAGTTACAGAGAAGCAAACCAAATCGGTGGTAACAGGACATCACCACCCTGATTTCTCACGGTGCATCTGGCTAACACACCCAACCCACATCAGCAGCTGATCCACAGGTGAACGCAGCCACATCCACTTAACGCAGCTCTGCTTTAAAGTGGCTTATTTCAAGCTGTAACAAGAAAAATAATTGCAGTTAAGCAGGTATTTCGCTAGTAGAGCACTCGTGTTACAAAAGCCTGTAATGCGCTTCCACACTGCAGCTGCAGAACCCACTCGCATGGTCACCATCCAGGCAATTTTCACCTCAAGCTTCAGGAAAAATACACACTTTTGGACCCGCAGGGATAACCCAACTATGCGTTGTTTTCTTTGCAGATTTTTTTACATTAAATCTTAGATTATCTACTGTACCTTATTATAATCTCTCATAGCAATTTGCTTTCCCTTTCAAAAATCAGGGGATCTGTAAAGAGAACATCCACCCCCACAACACCTCAATGCTCTTTCCAGATGGGGACCGGAGCAAGGAGTCAGTCATTTTGTTAAGAAAAGAGTCTTTAGTAGAACTGGAAATTCAATCCAGCCCCCATAGTCCAGACCAGAAATCTAAATCCAGCCTCTTTCAAGCCCTCCCTGAAACAGCTCAGCTAACACATTAACACCTTGTCCATCAGTGACCGCTTCCTATCATAGCTAAGTCCTTGCCTGGAAGAGTGAAAAAATAAGTCAGAAATCAGAATTTATCTTAAAATATTTTGAAGAATCTATTTCTATGTTTAATTTTAATTATACATCACTGTGTAAACAATGGAAATAACATTTCTGAAGAGAAAGCAGCAGACATTGCGTCTGTAATACTGACCTCTCACTATCTTCCATCAATTGGGCGCTAATAATCATAACGACATCCTCTTAAACTATTAGTTAAATACATGGTGGGAAAGGATGCTCTTACAGACTAGATAAATCAAGCACATTTTCTTAAGAAATCTGGTACTCTGCACTGCTCAACTAATCTGTGTAAACACTAGGATACAAAGATGATAACAGACTAGGAAACAGCAGAGTACAAGCACAGCCCTGTGATGTTTATCAGCTCCAAACAGAAATTATTGCTTCAAGTAGCTTTAATTATAAACAGTGACAACACGTATGTGACCAATTTTCACACCTTAGAAGTTATTATTTAGTGTCCTCTGCCAAAAGACACAACAAGTTTAGATTATTTTTTGAAGGCAGCAAAGTTTGCCCCAGAATGGTTAAAAAACCACAATTTTTGATCTTATCACTGCGGAGAGGCAAGCCGGAACAGCACGAGGGAGCAGGGTTTTGAGACACTTAAGCTCAGGACACTACACTTAACACACTTTGAGAGTTCTTGTGGCAATAGGTCTACCCATTTTCCTCAAAACCTGCATTTCTCAAGCCAAAATGAAGATCACAATGACTGAAAGAGTTTGTAGGAACTTCATAAATACTCTGTTTAAACAGAAATAACTCCCTCCCTCCCTGCCTGTGCAGGCGGATGGTTACAGGCACACCAGCACCTGAATGTGCTCTCCAGAGATTTTTTTTCTGTACTTCAAAGGCTTTTCAAACATGTTTAGACAAAAAAAAAAAAAAGACAAATTAATCCTCTCATCTGGTCTTTTAGCTTATGAGGCTGATTTCAGGGTGGTTTTTCTTCTTCTGGCCACATATTCTCTACTGTGAGTTCTGGAATGATCACAGTCCATTGAAGCTTTAAAAGCTAAGATTTAATTAAAACTGCCTTCTTAATCAATTAATGCATAGCCTGACTGTACACAGACACCATTTTACTCCTACTACTTAAATTATTCAGATATCAAGGCTCAAACCAGCAAAAGTCTGCTAAAGCCAAACTCAAAAGCTGTAAGTAAACAGAAAATAAACAAACAGCCCATGGAATCCCATCTAATTCTGTCTCGCAAACGCTCTAACCTGGAGCTAGTCACACCACAGTGGCTGCGCCCAGTGTGCTGAGCACTTTTAAGCACCTGAAAGTCACTCGGTTCCTCCTGGGATAAACTCAACAGGGCTGGGACAGGGTAACACCCCCCTGAGACCCACACTGCCCACCTAGAGATTCCCAGCACCAGGACAAGCCGGCTTGTTCCATCATTTAGAGACCCTGACACGTCAGGTTTTGAAAGCAAAAGGAAAAATCAAGCCTGCTCAAACTCTGCCTCAAGATTAAAAACTTACCTCATGCATTTCAACTCCTCTTTAAAACTGAGGTACTTTAGAAACATTTAATTATTAATAATAGGACTAAACAAGTATTTATCTTGATGTAATGAAAATTAGCAGAATATTCCATGATCTTTAAATGGAGTAAAGTTTGACTTTTTACTACACAGTCCAGATGCAGCTCAGTGACAGGTAACAGCTTTTTCTGCAACACTTCCTCACTTGTGAGCGCACAGCCCCACTTCCTTTTTTAATTTCACATTTACTTAGCAACACTAAAGCAAATTAATTGTTGCGGATGTACCAGCCATCGACAGGCTCTGTGATAACCAGAATCACCTGTCGATTAAGCCATGAGGAACCAGATCTCTGAACTTAACTCTCGGGCCATATATCAACTGCTGCTCCCACACAAACCCAAAACAAACACAGCAGAAAAGGTGTGTGGCGGGGAGGGAAGTGCATTTTTGTCCTAGAAAGACAGAAATTAAAGGAAACAACAATTTCCACAGTACTCAAGTTTTCAAGTTTTGATAATCTAATACTACCTATGGTTGTGTTTGCTTTAAAGAAGGGGGGAAAAAGAACCCGAAGCCTTTAAAGAGGTGGGGGGGAAGAACCCAAAGTCTTTAAAGAGATTAGGGAGGGAAGAACCCACAGTCTTTAAAGAGGTTGGGGGAGAGGAAGAACCCACAGTCTTTTTAAAAGAGGCTGGGGGGGAAGAACCCAAAGTCTTTTTTAAATAGGCTAGGGGGGAAGAACCCAAAGCCTTTTTTAAAGAGGCTGGGGGGGAAGAACCCAAAGCCTTTTTTAAAGAGGCTGGGGGGGAAGAACCCAAAGCCTTTTTTAAAGAGGCTGGGGGGGAAGAACCCAAAGCCTTTTTTAAAGAGGCTGGGGGGGAAGAACCCAAAGCCTTTTTTAAAGAGGCTGGGGGGGAAGAACCCAAAGCCTTTTTTAAAGAGGCTGGGGGGGAAGAACCCAAAGCCTTTTTTAAAGAGGCTGGGGGGGAAGAACCCAAAGCCTTTTTTAAAGAGGCTGGGGGGGAAGAACCCAAAGCCTTTTTTAAAGAGGCTGGGGGGGAAGAACCCAAAGCCTTTTTTAAAGAGGCTGGGGGGGAAGAACCCAAAGCCTTTTTTAAAGAGGCTGGGGGGGAAGAACCCAAAGCCTTTTTTAAAGAGGCTGGGGGGGAAGAACCCAAAGCCTTTTTTAAAGAGGCTGGGGGGGAAGAACCCAAAGCCTTTTTTAAAGAGGCTGGGGGGGAAGAACCCAAAGCCTTTTATAAAGAGGCTGGGGGGGAAGAACCCAAAGCCTTTTTTAAAAGTCTGGCGGGGAAGAACCCAAAGTCTTTTTTAAAGAGGCTGGGGGGGAATAACCCAAGGTCTTTAGAGATGGTGGCAGAGAGAAGAACCCAAAGTCTTCAAAGAGGGGAAAAGGGAACTTGGAATGAATCCAGAAACGTTTCTGACTCCCGACTTCCACATGGCAGCGAAACGCGCCACAACTGTCAGGACCAAACCGCGGAGCCGGCTTTGCCCGCTTACGACCAGCTGCGGGGCTGATCCTCACGCCGTTTGCGGGGCAGAAGCGAGGCGACCCACCCGTTCCGTCCCGCAGTCCCGCTTCCACTTCCCCGTCCGAGAGCGCCCGGCCTCGCTCGGGAGGGATCCCCTCCCTCTCGCCCCTTCAGCTCCGTTCCACTTCCCTTCCCCGCCCCAGAGCTCCCCCCCGGCACCGGAGCCGCCCCGTTCCATCCCCCTCGGGACTCACCTGCGCTTCGATGGGTCCCGGCGGCCCCTGGCCCGCTCCGGGGGGACCTTGTCCCTGCCCCGGCCCCGCCTGCCCGGGCCCGGGCGGCGTTTGGGTCTGGCTGGGGAGGGTGAAGTCGGTGAATTCGAATTCGGAGCCTTGAGTGTCGGCTCCGAGCAGCTCGGCCTCCTCGGTGTCCAGGAAGGTGAGGGTCTGCGAGCTGGGGCCGTACGCCTCCACGCTCATGGTGGCGGCGGCGGCGAGGAGGACGAGAAGCGGCGCTTCCCCCCGCTCCCCGACCCTCCTCAAGCCCGGGCCGGGCCTCGCCTCAAGGAGCGCGGGCGCCGCTTCTACGCGAGCGGCTGGATCCGCCGCGCGCACCAGGCCGCGCGCGCGAGCCCGGCCGCCAACGAACCCTCAGCAGCCGCCGCTCCCCGCCCCCTCCCCCAACGGGCGGTGAGAAACGAACGGGGGAGCCGCCGAGCGACGCGAAAGGCCCGTGGAGGAGGAGCCGCCGAGCCGAGCGGAACCGTCCCGGCCGCGGTCGCCGCCGCCGCGCGCCAGGCCCCGAGCGGTGACGCGGAGGAGGACGCCGACGCCAGCACGCAGCGCGCGCGCCGTGACGTCACACGCACGCACGGCACCTGGGCGGGGCGGGGCTACGGCGGAAGGCGCGAAGGGATCCGCGGGGAGGGGGGGGGGGGGCGCCTTGAGTCACCTGGTGGGTGGGGCGGGCGGGGAGAGGTAAGAGGCATAGCGCCCCCCCCCCCCCGCCGGAGTGGACCGGACCGGGAGGGGTGGGCGGGGCTTGATGTTGATTGACAGTTATGGCAGCCAATGAGCCGTCGAGATGAGGTAGCGTGGCCCCCCTGGGGGCGGGGCCAGCTTGTGATTGACAGCTCTGGCAGCCAATGAGCCGTCGAGATGGGCGGCTATAAGGGGGTGGCGGGCTCCGCCCTGAGGGGTCGTCGGGGAGAGTGAAGTGTTGTGTGAGGGATTGTTGTGTTTTTGACCCCTATGAAGGTGTTTGAGGGGAGCTATGGTGGTTTTTGACCCCTGTGGAGGTGTTTGGGGGGGGTTGCGGTGGTCACTGACCCCTATGGAGGTGTTCTGGAGGCGCTGTGGTGGTTTTTGACCCCTTTGGAGGTGTTTGGGGGAGACTTTGGTGGGTTTTGACCCCTATGGAGGTGTTGGGGGGGCTGTGGTGGTCATTGACCCCTATGGAGGTGTTTGGGGTGGGCTGTGGTGGTCATTGACCCCTATGGAGGTGTTTGGGGGGGCTATGGTGGTTGTTGACCCCTGTGGAGGTGTTTGAGGGGGGGCTGTGGTGGTCATTGACCCCTGTGGAGGTGTTTGAGGGGGGGCTGTGGTGGTCATTGACCCCTATGGAGGTGTTTGCGGGGGCTGTGGTGGGTTTTGACCCCTATGGAGGTGTTGGGGGGGGCTGTGGTGGTTGTTGACTGCTTTGGAGGTGATGGGGGGGGCTGGCATGTACCAGATTTGCAGCTCTTAGCCTGAAAAGATCTAGATGAAGATTGAAAAGCATCCTTGTCCTAGGAATATTGTGCATCAGGTACAGAGGGGAGAGAACGAGTGGAGAGAATACAGGAGTCATCACTTCTGCATGCAGACTGAATTAATCTTTAGCTTTAAGCCTCTGGGAAGGAATAGACTGTACCAGTAGTTTACTGTGCTGTAATAGCATGCATACATAATTTAGCATTCAGATTAAAGTAGGTTAATCCAACAAGGCACTAAAATCAAGAAGCAGAATGGTAAATTGACTCTTGAATGATGAATGTCACTGTTTAACGTGAAGACATCAGCACAAGTCATTATATTCCATACATAAGTTCATCAGGGTTACAAGACAATTTGGATATTGAGACTCTTCATTCCTGAAGGTGAAATGTAGCTGAATTAAAACCCAGTGAAAGTTGAGTCGGAAAGCATCCATGGCTGAACTAAACTGGTGCTGTTTTAAAACAAACTGGAAGTTATCTGTTTTGCAGTTCAGAGAAAAACACACCTGTGAGAAAACATCAAATCCTACCTGAGGATGAAAGTGGAATTGAAGAAATTTATAAAAGCAGGTAGGCTGCTTGGTATGAACACTTATTTATTAAAAAACAGAACATACTTGTGATGTTTGGCAGGCTTACAGAATCCTGAAAGGTTTTGGAAGCAGATCAAAGTTTTGATGTGCTGCTGGATTCCTTTCCCTGTCCCCTACGTTGTACAGAAAATAAGAATGCTTTTAAAGAGGAGTTTGGAAAACTCGCTGAAAATCGCAGGTCCTTAGCTGACTGTGCTAGCAGAAGGAAAGTTTGGCTCCTGATGTGGAGGCAGCAGTGACCATCAGCGTGTTCAGGGGCAGAAAACCTGCGGTGCTGAGGCTGCAGGGATGTGAGGAGGCCCCCAGCACATAGTGTGTTCTGCTCCCACCTCCCACAAGGGAGAAGCAAAACAGTGGGGGCAGTTGGGTACAGAAAGCCTGCAGTTCCTTTTGGTGTATGTTGACAAGGGATTAGAATGGCAGCTTGTTGAGGCCGTTGGGCTTCTAGTTATTGTGTGACTGTGATTACTCTTTAAACAAACATAAAGGCAGGGCTTGTGAAAAGGGGGTGTCTGTTTCATGACATTATTGCTTAATTGTAGGTCACTGCATGCTGGAAACTATGAGCTACTTCGGTGCTTTTAAGGATAACACCTGGAGGCATGTGTGCAGGCTGCGCCACAAAGCTCCTAGACAATATTTGTTGTGCAAGCCATGTTTTGTGGAAGTTTTCTCTTTCCAGTCTGTGCTAACACAGAGAAATAGAGCTCTGACTCATCGGTCTTTACTGTTGTGCATCCGATATGAAATTTAAATGGTAAGCTGGAACACATTCTCTGAAAATGCTGCTGCTTTACCATTTCTGTGCATGGTTAGAAGGTAGAATTTGCAGGACATACTTAGC
The DNA here is from genome assembly GCF_032191515.1 of Phaenicophaeus curvirostris. Lineage (NCBI taxonomy): Eukaryota > Metazoa > Chordata > Aves > Cuculiformes > Cuculidae > Phaenicophaeus > Phaenicophaeus curvirostris. Next base: position 6,163,174 of record NC_091419.1, on the reverse strand, counting down.
CAGAAGAAGCTGTCCATGAGAACAAACATGGGTGAATATAGCTTGAAAAAGGGTGCTCACTGCTTGCTTCAACAAGCTAAAAAGTTGAAGGTGCTTGTATTGACGTGGTGGTAATAAAGATTGCTGATGATTCTATGTGTAAAACTGGTGCATGCAGCAGTTTAGGTGTTGGTAGAATTAAGGCAGCGCTGACTCAGAATAATTGGCTTTGCCAGAGGACTTTCCTTGAAACTCATTTTGATTCCAAGACACTGGATTTGATAACATCCTCCACTCAGGACTGCACAGGAGAGGGCTGCAAACAAGCTGTTAGGAAGAGGAAGGAACTGATTGGTCTCTGCAAACTCTAAGCCTTGGAGATAGAGCTAGGAAGTGTCATGATGACGTGGGGGGTTCCGAGCCAATCAAACTGAGCATAAAGAGTCTTTGCAAAACTGCTTCTTCAAATGATAGGGCTGGATTAAAAAAAACAATAATTGTATTTTTATCCTCAGATAAAACAATTCAGGTTGGGTGAAAATGACTGTGAAGCAGAAATCAGATGCTCTTGGCAAAGAATGCTTGAGGGATATTCACACTTTACATAGCTGATGGTGCTGTCTATATAAGCACTGGGGTTAGCAATCCATTAATATGTTGTTGATCAATATGTTTATTATGCATATTTAATCACTTTACTGTCTTATCTGCTCTGTCACTTCACAGCTGCAGTTAAACATAGAATCATGGAACAACCAGGTTGGAAGAGACCCACCATTCATTCTTTCTTTTTTGTTTAATGTTCAAGTAACTCTTACTGGTTTGAAAGGTCATTGTTTTCTGCCTCTCTCTGCTTTTCCTTTTGCGTGCTTCTTCCCAAAACCAAATCTTCAAATGAAAATTCTCTACAGTTTTACCTACCCTGAAAAATGGGAGAAAATGGGAGGGCAAGGAATACCTGATGTTGGTTTTTGAAAAACTATTCCCTGTACACCGACAACATTTCAATGAAAGAAAGGTCTTTATTTTTTTTTAAAAAAAGGCATCAAAAATGCAGCAACAAAGCAAAAATTCGTGCAGGCTGTAAATTAGCCGTTGCATTGCGGATGTAACAGTGCTGCTTAGTTGCCACGAGAGGGACACAGAAGAAAAGCGAATGCAGCGCTGGGAGAAAACTAACAGGACAGCTTTATGCAGGGTCATAGCAACATACATTTTCCTTTTGTTTAGGAAGATCTTCTGGGTTCATAACATTTCTGTCTCATCCTTCAGCCCATGTAATCAGTAAAAAGCTTTATAGACCTTAGAAATTGTGATAATGAGCATTAATAGCTGAAATGGATCTTTTCCCAGAGCTTCATAATCTTTCCTCAGCTTTTTCCTATTGGAATGTCTGTAGTGGTGTCGGGACAGGGAGCGGCAGGACTGGCTGTGGTTTTGTTCCATCTCTGGCTGTTGGACCAACAAATACTGCGGCATTGAGTAGGCATGTGCAGGAGAAGGTTATAGAGCTATTTGTGTTTATTTCTTTTTAATTTTCACAAATTAGTGGCTGGTGTTGCAAATGTTGTAAGATCAGAGCTCATATAAATGCCTTCCTGAAACAAGAAGATCATAAAATCCCCTTCAGTAACTATTGAAGGGCTTATTGGGCTCCTGGGGAATTAAAAAGCGCTGTCCTAATATGTGTTAGATTGAAAGTAATGTAGCGTATATGGTTAGGGGCATGCAGTCTGTGAATTCCTCGTGTCTGTATGGCTTTGCTTCCAGCCCTGGTGAGGCAGAGGCATTGCAAGCTGGGCTGCTTGATCCAAACAATAATACTGGGAGAAAGGGTTGTTCTGAGTAAGATGGAAAAGAATACCTTTTCCTTATTAATTATAACTTTATGGACTTCAGTCTTAATGCTTGCAGTGGTGTGCCAAGTATTTTAACGTGGCGCTTAAAGATCTTTGTTAAGTGGTATGAGATCGAGTGGTCATTTTTAAAAAGCCCTTTAATGCACAGAATGTTATCACAAGCTAAAAGCGTATCAGAAAAGTGTTTTTGTGTAAATGTAAGAATTCCTGTAAAGTGCCAGGAATCTGAGTGCAGTAGTAAATACAGCCCAGCCTTGATTTCAGGAGCACGAGTAATGTGGTATAGAAAATTCACAGAAAAGGGCCACTACTCCTACCAGGGGGATCTCAATGCTTTTTTCCTCCAACAAGTTGTATAATATTTCTGTTTCAACTGATTTACCTGCAGGTTCAATTGTGACTGTAAAAAGTATTCCTGAAACAAGTCCTGGAAACTTAAAACACGGAAGAAAAAGGAGAAGAGGATCTTAACACTTCTTCAGCGATCTCAGATGGAGAAGGTACTTACATATCAAGGTGATGAGTGACATAAAAAGAGAACAGCAATACATGAAAGCTGGTAACTGAAACTAGCGGTAAGCTCTATGCTATAAACCAATTTTCTTTCACAGTCTAAGTAAGGGGATACTAAAAAGATAATAAATGTTGAAAAGGTAACTTAATATTAAAATAGTAATTAAAAATACTTGATTTCATAATAAAATTTTAAGTAATTCCCTCCAAGCGTGTATTAAAATCCTTGCTAACTTCTACTCCTTAACAAAAGCTGAAGTGTGTATTCATCCTAAACAATGCCACGTTAGCACAGGATCTGAATTCAAGGAGCTAATGTAGGGGGGAAATCTGTTTGCGAGCAGAGCTCCTGGCTTTCTGCAGGTTTTTGGTTGCAGAAGTCCTATGTGAAGCGATCCACTTCTATAACTGGGCACAGAAGTTAGAGATTGCTAGCAAAAAGGCATAAAATCCAATACAAAAATGCTGGAGTTGATGGATATATTCAAGAAGGTATTTGAGAAGATCTGTTACCTATTAAATCTCTCTGGTAGAAGTTCTGGAAGAAGCACACTTGTTAAAAATATTCGGTTTCTAAAGGAGCATCAACTTTTCTTTAAATGGGATTTCTTCAGAACAGATGTTGTTGTATCTGAGCTTAAAAACAAATTTCGAAGCTCTCGATTGACTACAAAGAGTGCGCATGTTTCTTTGTTTTAATTTCTGGCAGAGATCCTGGGCAGATGGAGAAGCAGGGAGGTTATTTCAGTGTAATGTAAAATCCAGTACTTCACAAAGGGGTTTGATGTGTGTTTGAATCTTGTGGGCTGGTATTCCTCCCACTGTTCCTGGGGAGAACTGGAGAGTGGTGAATTTTCAGGTTACCCCCGGTGTCTCATTTAAGTTTATAAATACTTCAGAGTTTTAGCAACATGACTTCTAACACGGTAACAGCTTGCTTGCTTCTCAAAGCAGTGGACGTGTTTTTAACTTTCAGGGAAGGTAACAAGCACAGGGCTAAATACCGGGCTGGTTTTGTAAAGCAGATCTTAAGGGAACAAATCACTTGAAAAACTGTATTTTGAGTCCCACCCTGTCTTGTTCTTTGCTTTTTATTTAAGTGAAGAGCATACTTGCATTCCCTACATATAAAATAAATCCTCTCCTGCTGTGAGAGAGGTCTGCTTGTTTGGCACCTGTCCTCAAAAATGAAATAATGTGAGCAATCCAATGATGAGGTGTGCTGCCCTTTGGGGTTTGCTGGGGGGTGGTATCTAAACACGTGTAGAAATGTGTGTTCAGCCATATAATGCAGCTACACAACTTACGTGTCCTGTTGGACTGAACACCTGCAGCCAAGATGGTCCTTGTCCTGAAATATGAACTGGTTTATTTTCTGGTCTCCAGCTCTCAAGAATAATCCTCTCTGGTTTTGTCATGGATGTCATGAGGTGATCAAGGCCAGGTCGGATAGGGCTTTGAGCAACCTGATCCAGTAGAAGGTGTCCCTGTCCTTGGCAGGGGCTTGGAACTGGTTGGGGTTTAAGGTCCCCTCCAACTCAAACCATTCTGTAATTCTATAATCTCAGTTCCCTTTGATATGAAACACAGAATTTACCAGCTGGGCCTTATCTTTTCGTTGCAAATATTAAGATTCAGAAAACAATGAGTGCTTGAACTGTAGTAGCAGCTGCAGGTTGAACCGGTCATATTAACAATTGCTTTTCCTTCATTTCTGCCTGAAAAAAAAAACCCCAAAAAGATCTAGAATTAAAAGAACAAATGTATCAGGTGTCACTATTGATTTGTCATCATGGAAGCTCAGTATTCTGAATGCGGGTGAGTGTGGGGCAAGAAGAGTCTGGGTGCCTGAACCAGACTGGCTTCTGGATGGAGAAGCTTGCTTGGAGTGGAAAGAATGTTTTCTTTGCAGAAAGCTGTGGATTTGAGGAGGAACCAAGCCAGTAATGAACACAGGTCATGAATGGTTGCAGTGTAGCTTTGTAATGCCTTCCCAGAAGTTGTGAGTTCCTTGGAAATGTACTCAGGCCACTGGGGGAATTCCACCAAACAGCATATGAAAAGATCCAAAGGACAGTGGGGTCCCATATTTTATCAGTACTCTGGAGAGGGAACGTTTCAGTTGATTATACTCCCTGCTTCCTAAACACAGGGGGCTTAAAATACAGTGAGTTTGCTCTTTCTTGCTTGAGTCAAGGTTTACCAGCATCAGATTGATGTTACAGGAGGGTTTCCTGTATTTCCTTTGCTAAGGGTTACTGGTTTTCCCTTCCTCAGTACTGTTTCATAGGCTGCTTCTTGGCTGCTAAGGTGAAGCGATTCTTTTCCTCTGACCTGCTCCCTCCAGTGTCACGCAGATCAGCAGTTGTCAAGTGGAGCTGTTTGAGATCCACGTTGCCGAAGCTGCTACAGGTGCTCATGCTCTAATGAAAATGGATTCTGCTTCAGTTCCTGGACCCTGAGCAAGGCCCATGGCAGCATTCTGAACCCATTCTGGCATCTGGAAACTGTGAACTAGGGCTGTTTTTACTAAAAAGGTAATTACTGAGCTTGATTTATGATCAAACAGAAGTTTTCAAACAGCTTCTCAATTCTGGTCCAGAAATCCATAAACCTTGTGTCATGTGGAGGAAACCCAGAACACAGGAATTTTCTATGTAGTTGTTAGCAAATGTTATTGAGAAATGAAATGCTGAACAAGGTGCTGTGGCCTTTATTTCAGAGCAAAGGTGCTATGGGCAGTAGCATTCCAATCTCAGACAAGATACTAACACATTACACCACCTTCCTGGCAGCAGAGTACTGTATGACTGTGCTGGAAGAGATGATTGCAGAAGGGATATGAAGAATGTCTGGAGAGCAATAATTTTAAATAGCGCTTCAGCAATGATGTCATTTAAACAGAAAAGTAATGTTAAACACTGGGCAATGAACTCCTTTGGGTCAAGAGCAACACAAGGTCACTAGCCAAGATGCAGAAGAAGTTCTGCAGGCTGAGAGAATTGGGCTTGTTCAGCCTGGAGAAGAGAAAGGTCTGGGGAGACCTTAGAGCAGCTTCCAGTACCTGAAGGAGGCTACAGGAAAGCTGGGGAGGGACTTTTGGGAAGTGGCAGAGTAAATAACCCCATGTTCTCTATGAATATGAGGGCTTGCTAGGGAATGGAGTGAAGGAAGGTATTATAACTCTGGTCAAATAGTGTGGTCGCTCATTATCAGTCTGTGTGTCTTGAAGTCAGAAGCCAAGTCCGGCAAGCTGGAGCACTAGAACAGCGTGAATGATTGCGGCAGTCCAAGACTGACCCTTCTCTTGGGGGTCAAAACAAATCAGTGGATCGCTTGGGCTGGAGCACAGAGATCAGCCTTCATAGCAAATGTGTCTCGTTTTAAACCGAGCTCAGCTGTGAACAGCTGAAGGCCTGGTTGGCATTGCAGATGGCTGCACATGCCCTGCTCCTGATTCCCTTGCTATCCCAATTGTTCCGTATTCCGCTAGAGGCCACCACAAACCTCATCTAACAACAAAAAAAAAGAAGGGGAGGGGGCACCTGCAGCAGCAAATGGCTAAAGCTCCTGTTTTATAGGGATATTTAGAAGTGGAGCTTGGACCTCTCTAGACACAGCTTCTCCTCCCGCTGTGTTAGGAGTAACTCCCAGATGTGACTTGAAGCCAGCAAATGATCTCAGGCTGTGAGATCAGATTTTGCTGAGTGTACAGGGTTAGACGTGTTCCTTACTCTTTCCAGAAGGTCTCCTCTCCAAACCATGCATTGATATTTGATTTTCTTGGGAAATATTGGCCTTCACGGTACCCTTTACCACATTTGTGTACAGACACTCAACGTTCCAGCATTGCCTCCTGCCTTGCCAGTAGAAAGTTGCTTTTGTCATCGCTATTTATTCACCTGAGGCGTGGGGTTCCTGGAATTGTGTGCGCTTTCCTGGAAGAAGTGTTGAAGGATGTAATGGCTTGTGCAGAAAGCGTTCAAAGACTGAAAAGATGTCAAGGAGAGGCAAGGCAGCTGGAGTTCCAGGAGAGCTCTCGGATTCCACTCTCATGATAGGTATTTCTCTGACTGTCAGTGTCTCAGAAACTCAATGTCGCTTACACCCAGAGTGTTTTGGCTTCAGTAAAGGTTAATGGAAGAAACTGACTGCTGTCCTGGCCAAAAGCAATTGGCCTTTCTTGAAGGAAGCATTGCAAAGGTACTGAGGGTCAAAAGTCTTTTTTCCATGTGGAATTAAAATCAGAGTAATTCTGTGACCATCACAGTTGGGCTAAATGTGTGTCCTTGCAACCTTTGGAAGGGAAGAGCAGTTTAGATAAGGCAAAGACTCACTCTGATTCTTTACATAGGCCGTGATACTGAAAAATATTGTGACAAATACTGGGTTTGCTTTTGTGGCTGCTTTGCAGCTTTGGGTGGAGTCAGGAGAAGGAATTGGCAGGAATCTCCACAGCCAGTTCGTTCCTGTGAGATTTCTGGTGTGATATTTTCTTGAAAACTCAGGAGATTTGGGTTGGTCTCTAGACTCCATCTTTCTGGAGAACTTCCCACCACTTGCAAGCCTGTGTCTGTGCCATTTTTCCATTTCTCTGGGGGTGAAAAAAAATAACAACCCATAGTCTGGATGATGTTGAATTTTCCTCTGACTTTATAAATGATGTACAAAGAAGCACAATTCTTGGGTAAAGCCAGTAATTGTCTCAAAGCTTATGAAAATAAACTGTGCATATGAAAAAAGATGATAAGAGGAGCAGACAGTGTATGTACCGGGAAAAGCAAGCATTTGATAGCCAGTGGCTTTTTGGTTGCACAATTCCTGGTGCTGGTGAAACAAGCAGTTTTGGGGAAATGAGTCTCTTCGATTGTTTCTTTCGACTGGTACCTTCAGCTCAGGTAGGACATGGAGCTGTTGGAGTGAGTCCAGAGGAGGCAACGGAGATGATCCGAGGGCTGGAGCACCTCCAGCTGAGAGGACAGGCTGAGAGAGTTGGGGTTGTTCAGCCTGGAGAAGGCTCCAAGGAGACCTTAGAGCAGCTTCCAGTGCTGAAAGGGGCTCCAGGAAAGCTGGGGAGGGGCTCTTGATCAGGGAGGGCAGGGATAGGATGAAGGGGAATGGTTTTGAGCTGAAAGAGGAGGCATTGAGATGAGATCTTAGGAAGAAATGTTTTGCTGTGAGGGTGGGGAGGCCCTGGCCCAGGTTGCCCAGAGCAGGGGTGGCTGCCCCATCCCTGGAGGGGTTCAAGGCCAGGTTGGATGGGGCTTGGAGCCCCTGATCTAGTGGGAGGTGTCCCTGCCCACAGCAGGAGTGGAACTGGATGGCCTTTGAGGTCCCTTCCAACCTTCCAAACCATTCCATGATTCGCTAATTCTATACCTGGAGAGGAGGAGACCCTTCTGCATGCGAATAGCTGTGCCTGGAATGCTGTTATCTAACCAAAGGTGAATGAGGGCTTTGGCCACCTGGCTCTGCGCTATTCTCTCTGTTGGAAAATTCATCTTCATATTGTGTGAGATCTCTCTTTTCAGAGAGACAAAATGCTCTCGCTGCTGAGGACGATACCTGTCCTTCTCCACCCCCAGTGCGTGGGCCCTGTGAATATCGTTGTCTGTTCATTCCCGTGACAGGCGTAATTATCTGTGACAGGAAGCCTATGGAACGCTGCACCGCAGGCAAACACTGGGAGGGGGCCAGCAGCACAGAGAAGATGCTGCCTTGTGATGTAACGGGGTCTTGTCTTGAAGATACCAGGTTTGTCATTCTCTGCTCAGCCTTGAGGAGCTGGCATGCTTTTGTGGTCAAGTCTTCAGGAGCAATTAACAAAGTATGAAAGTTTCCAGGAAAAAAGATTCATTCTTGTTTGCTCAAAACCTAACAAAAGTGATTAATCAGTTGAAGTGGGGTAGAAGCAAAAAAAAATTGAGGCAGTGCTGTGCTCTCCCACCACTGTAAGAGAAAGAATTGAGTTTTGTGGAATGCTAAGGTTCTGCTATAATAATAAACCCATTTTCTTTTATCATATTCAGGATTCTGATTCTACATATGGATTATGAGACCACTTTAGAGAACAGCCTTGACAATCCACAGGTGCTTCCTATATCCCTCTATCCTTTGTGCCCTCCATGAATCTCCGAGTCATCCTGACTCTGTGGCAGTCAAAGAAAGCACCTACACTTGAAGAACTGAATTATAATTGAGGAATTATATACTTGAATTATAATTCAGGAAGGCTTTTTTCTGCATTTCCCTTGTGTAAGAAAAAGTCGTATTTCTGCAAGTGTTAAACTACTCATATTAAGACTGAACTTAAGTGCGTGGGCTCTTCCTGGGACGAGACAAGGAGTTTTGCACTTAGTGGGTGACTTCTTTTCCCTTTGTCTGTCCCATCCAGTACTTGGAAAAGTTGAGTTTGGAGAAAGCAAGGCTGAGACTTCTGACCTAATGCTGTCAGCATTCCCCTAGCCAGAGAGGGGATTAACAGTGATAAGCCCTTTCCTCTTCTTCGTACCAGTTAACTCTAATTTTCAGCAGTGAAAAGGTTTACGTCTCCTGCAAACAGCTGACTGCACGTTGCATTCTACAGAGCACCTCAACAGGGGCCTGTTGATCACCGATGTCCTGAGAAGACCCGACTACTTGGTGCTGGGTTTGCTTTTTTCCAGCTGTGAAATCACACTTGATATCTTCCTTCTGTTTTTTGACATGGTGGGGCTTTTTTCAATGTAAGCAGTAGAACTAATTGTGATGGAGAGGTTATGTGAAAAAGAGCAAATGGGAAGGGAAAAAATGGCCTATGTTGTAGTCAGTAAGAGAGGAAACATCAAAAAAGCAATCATTAATCCTGAATCAACACTTGTTTAAAAGCTACAGCTTTTTGCTGCGTGTATCCAGCAGAGCTGAACAAGTTTGCTTAATTTAACTCCTGGCGTGGAAAATTTCTTGCAGTTCCCTTGTGATGCCCACAGAAAGAGCAGCTTTGTGGTCTGTCTGAGCATGGGTGTTGGAGCTACTAGTCCGGCCTGGTGGGAAAAGTGTCTTCCCACTTCTGAGGCAGAATAAACTGAGAAGGTCAGATTCTCTCTGTGGGTCTTTGGGATGCGACCGCAGAAAGCAGGGTTCTGTCTCCCATGAATGGATGCTGACCGTTCCTTGGCTCTCTTCATAAAAAGTGAGGTTTTCTCTGGAGCCCCAAGCCAAATGTTTCCCTTTTTTTTTCTTGCTGTTGTGTGCTCTGTTCTGTGTTTGGCAGCGCTCTCTGTCCCAAAGGTGTCTGTGTTCGGGTGGTATTAGGTATGAATAGGTTGTCAAGTTCCTTGGGATCTTCCTTGCTGAAAGGCATGATGGAAACTTGGATCTTTTTTTGAAGCTGCATGGCAGGCGGCTAACGGCGTGTGCCGGCTTGTGGCTGGGAGGCAGTGATTTGAGGACAGCAAATACTCATCTGTGTGATACTTGCATATAGGTACAGAAACAGTAGTGTTCATTCACAGTATGTGCCTTGATGTATGGCTACTGAACTAATCACGTGCAGACAGCTCCAGCATCGTATCCAAGTACATTTCCAGGGCCCCTCAGGTTCAGTATTCTGCCTATGAAGGAGTCAATGCCAGATGTTTCTTTGGAGTTCCAAAGTCTTGGTACATGATCAAACCCAAACCAGTGATCCCCAAGAGAGGTCCCTAGGCTGTTAAGAAGTGTACATGCTGTCTGCCCACCTACACGTGTGATCTCAGAGCGCTGAGCACTTCCAGTCCCTTCTGTAATGAGACAATTCCTGTTTACACTCTTGCTGAAGACCCCCGGCTTACACAATGTGAAGGTTTGACCATGGAGGTGAATTATATACATAATTTAGAGAAAAAAGAAAAAACAATCTACTTAGAAAAACTTATGTTTTTAAGGTCTGCCATCCCCAAGAGTTTTGGTAAGTGACTTAGTGTATGCTGAACAACGAGTGAAAGTCATCAGTAGAACTGTGTTATTGTCATTATGACTCTGGGAGGTGGCTTTTAGTAGCAAAACCCAAAAAGGGAGACACAGCCAAAGCACTTTTACTGAAAAAGCTGCATACTCTAAGCATCAATGATCCTCCCAGCAATAATTCCCAGCAAGATGTGATGGCTTAACCATTGCATCAATTTGTATCTCACTTGGTCAAAACAGCCTTTAGTCTTCTCCTTTTTCCACTGAAATTCAGTTAATTATTCCCAGTTCCCTCAATGAGTCTGAGCTCCTGCTGGCTCCTGGAGCAGTAGTAGCTCATTGTTGCAAATAAGCTTAATCCAGTCTTCGAAGTCTTTATTGTCCCTGATAGAAAATGGCATGAATAGTAAAGGAAAAAATGTGCGATGTTTCCTGTAAGGTTTTAACAACTCTCCTGGGTGTATGATTGCGACATAGGCTGGGGAATAGTTCTGACCAGGGTGGCGGTGTGGAGAAGGAGCTCTGGCAGTGTTCACCTTCGTTTGAAAGCCTTGTTACAGTGAGATTTTGAGAGGGAAGGAAGGGTGGGAGACAACGCTTCGTGATCTGCACGTGCAGCTGCCTTTTCAGCCCCTTGGGCTTCTGGTTTGTCACAGTTTGTCTTTGGCAGGTGTAAGTGAGAGGTAAAGCAAAACGGACTGAGGGCCACTACAGAAATTGTGGGCCTTTTGATTGGCCTCCTGACCTCAGTTTTGCAAACAGCATTTTAGTTCCAGGTGTTTTGATTCTCTTCAGACAGGATGATGGTGACACCATGTCTCAGGCATTTTGGAAGGGGTAGGGTTATCAGTGTGGGACCCAGGAGTGCAGAACTTTTGTCAGTGCTGCAGCCTTTCTGGAGGCAACAAATCAAATGATCAAAACTCAGTCACTGGGAGGTTCTGGACCATATTTTAAATGAAGGACGGTGTTCAGGGTGATCTTGTAGCCCTGTCTCTGGATAGACTTGGACCTTTGTTGTGGCTTTGTCACGACTCCTCTCAGTGGCCTCATCTCCTGCTGTTCCCGAGTAGACTCCCTGGATGGAGCTACTAGTAACCGAGTAATCAAGTAACGTAGACTACCTGACCAGTCTAAGTTAGCCTTACTCATGCTTCCTGATGCCCTCTGAGTAGTGAAGTTCAGTATCACATCCGTGATGAAACTGAGCCGCAGTGCTCTTACTGTACACTCAAAGACACTTTATTTGTTGCAGGGCTATCATTGTTTGATGTTTTCTCTCTTGCAAAAGCACAGGTTTTCTTACTAGTGCTCTTCAGAGCTCCTGCGTCATCATGTGCCTCTGAGCCAATGTGGACAGAATGGGTCACTGCCAGGAAGATCGACCGCGTACGGTGGTGGTGAGGCTGCCCGGGGGATGTGTGGTATCACTTACTTCAGATGAATGTGCGTGTGCATTTTGGTTTTGTATCGTTCCCTGCCAGTGTTTGCAAACGAAGATTCCCTTCTTCAGAGAAGAAAGACAGTTTAGTTACTACAGTGCTGGCAGGAGCTTTGGGCTTCCAGGTTCAGTTTACCTGCATGGTGTGACCTAGTGCAAGCTGCTCAGCTTCTGAATGATTCTGTTCCACGTCCGCAGAGCAGGATTCTTTCTTCTGCAGCAGAGTAACATGACAGCAACAAGTCAAGCTATTTAGCTGTCTCATGAGTGCTACAAATGGGTTATCTTATAGGGAGTCTCATTAGAGAGATTGAGAAATAAAATCCTTGTGGGACAGGAGCTGCTTCCAACACAACAAAGGTTGTATGACCTTTTCTTAGCTCATGTAAAAGGCTTTACTGACAGGAGTCAAATTCCATCAGTATGGAATGATAGAAGAATGAACGATAAAGTTAAATTGCATGGTGGAGCCATGTTTTGCAGGCTTGGTTCTCCCTCATTGCTGTTTGCTGTTGATTAAAGGAGAGAAAGAATAGAAGTGCTTATAAAAGGCCTTCAGTGCCCGTCAGCGCCTTGCTTTCCTGAGGAAGCCAAAGTTAGAGACAAACCAGACTGCAGCAAGCTGTAATTCCTCAAACATGTAACAAACCGCAGCCTTTAATGGATTATTCCATCCTGCAGTGAATGAGGTGTACAGGGAGGGGACAGGGGTGTTCTTAGGAACTGAGTGATAGATTTAATGTGTATTTGCATCGCTTCAGGTGTTTATGTCAAATAATGAATCTGTCTCCCATTGATGCTGCTCTTTACATTATTCGGTAAGTACTGTTGCCTCAGGACTGCAAATAGCTCTAAGTACAGCTCATGTAGGAATCTTATTTGTTGAGTTTGTGCTTTAGCAACGGATTAAATAAGTATTTGTACATAATCAAGCTGTAAAATCATGTTTTGCAGACTATTTTGCAGACTTTTGAGAGCCAGTTTTTGTTTTGTCTGGAAGCAAACAGTAGCAAGGTAGAACAGGGCTGCAGGTTCTGCCTCAGCCATCGGCATCCAGTCCTTCCCACAGCACATATCTTTGGAATTTGCAAATGTTGGATAATAACATTCAAAACAAGCTGAAAAAAAACTGATGTGGAATTCTGATGGCTTGGGCTTCTTACTGTTCTCCTCAGGAGTGAAACAGAAGTGGGCATTGCATAAATGTTTCTGGTGGTGCAACATCAGCTGCAATTGAGCAGTTTACCACACAGGCAAGGTATCTTCTGAGACACAGAGAGCTTATATATCTTTGCAATTAACAAAAATCATGGGTGATTATGAGTTAGTTGAGGCTTCAAGACTTATATTTCTCTTAGAACCAACTGTTGACAGTCTGTAATGACTGTGATCTTTTTTTTTTTAAGCTTTTAAGGAAGGGAGGTTGAGATGAGATCTTAGGAAGAAATGTTTTCCTGTGGGGGTGGGGAGGCCCTGGCCCAGGTTGCCCAGAGCAGGGGTGGCTGCCCCATCCCCGGAGGGGTTCAAGGCCAGGCTGGATGGGGCTTGGAGCCCCTGATCCAGTGGGAGGTGTCCCTGCCCGTGGCAGGAGTGGAACTGGATGGGCTTTGAGGTCCCTTCCAACACATACCTTTCCATGATTCTGTGATTTTTCATCTCCACCTTTCTGTACTGGTATCAAACCTGGGAGCTGCACGCATTACTGGACACTTTTACAGAAATATAGAACTGAAACGCAGGTTTTCAAATGCATGGGGCTACTTGAGGGAAGAAGCAGGTCTGCTTCCGAGTCCATGGTGGATAAGAACAGAAGCAATGGTCTTAGCATCCCTCAGAAACATTTTCTAACAGCTGGAATATGAACTACTGGGAGGCTGCTGGAGGTGGTTGTGGAGCCAGTTGCTGGAAGCCTTTCGGAGCAGGGTAGAGGAGTCTTTGTGCAGATGCCATTGGTACTATTGATCCTCCTTTAAAAGGGAACGGATGAGATGGATTTTTAAATTCTTACTGGCCATCTTTTAAATAACGTGGGTTCTCATGGTGATAAATATATAAGAAACACTGCAAAACAGTTAGCATACTATTTCAGAGATTGTAGGTGTTTTTCACTTATATTTAGAACTTGACCTTACAAGACTGAAAAATAACTTTTTTCCTTCTGACTTTTGTCCTTCGCTTGGCAGAGATTGGTTAAAAACACAGAGATGGAAAATATTTAAACTTTAAGCTGGTACGAGCTTTTCTTTTTGTTGTTTGTTTATGTGCTGGTTTCATTTGTGATCTCAGCTCCAGTCGGGGGGGGAAAAGGTGGAACTAACCTGGCACCACACCGCATCCAAAACCACTTTGGCCGTGAAGCCCAAAAAACCAGAATCTAGAGCCCACTCTTTTTAAAATCTGTAATGCTTCAAAAATGATATTCACAAATCTGGAAGATGATTCCCCATCAGATAATAACAAGCTCAGATACATCAGCTACTTGTGAATTCGCCCTTTTTAAACAGACATAGAAATAACCGAGCTGTGTCCAAACCCTTTCTGATCGGCTGCTGTGTGTTTCAACTGTGTTAGAGCTGTGATTTGCAGGGATTTCTACTCCTCAGATCTGAGTATGGAAAGGTGTAAAATAAGTCCAAGGAAAATAAAGGTAGGAATGACCTCACCCTGTGGAGACACGGTGTCTTGCTCAGCTCAAGAACTCTGTGTATAAGTCAGCTACACTTTAATTTGTATGGTTATTTTACTACCGTAAATGAATAGAAATGATGCTTGAAACTGTTGCAGATTTAAGAGACATGGTTTTGGGCTTCTACAGGTATGTAAAGGCATCTTGATTGCTGCCTTCATCTCCAGAAGACTTATTTGTTCAAGTAGTGCACATTGGTGTAATGCACATTTATGCTTTTATTAATTTCCTTTAGAATAAATGCAGGATAATGGGCACCGTTCTGTGACCACGCTGTCCTGCACTGATTGTTGCTGATGGAAATGAATGCTATTTCTCATCAGCGAGCGTTCCTGACTTTACTGAGTTTGAGATTTTCTGAGTACATGCTCACAGGTTTTTTTTATTAAGTGTCTGACTGCAAAGGATTTTTAAATATGGGTTTGTTTGTTTTTTCTGTTCTGCTATCATTAATACTTAGCAGGAAACATGATTACTGCTCATAGATATTTTATTTGCCTTGTATTGAGTAATTCCTTTTTCCTTTTAATTTCTTATCTGTAGCACTAAGATTCTGATTGTCTCATTGTTCTATGGGGACATGTATTTCTCCATACAAAGCAAATCTGATTTCAGTTGTTTCCAAGATGACCTCCCAGATAACCTTTGTCCATTCTTCATTCCATGTGAGTTACATCTCTTTCTTTCTGGAATTTTATGACTTCTCCCCACTTGAAAAAGAAACATTTTTTCTGAATAGTTGGCAAGAACCTTCCTTTCCTAATGACCTGCCAGGCTTCTGTTGAAGTAATGGGTTTTTCCCTCAAAACTCTCCACTGTTATAACAAGAACTAATGGGCTCCTTCACTTCCCAGCTAGCAGGGTCTTGGACTGAGCAGTCTGCAAAGACTGAAGGCCTGTCCACCTTGTGGCAGCAGCACCTTCAAACATCGGCTGGACGGACATTAATTGTCACTTCAGGTGAAAGACTTGCTCTTGGTGGGGTGGGTGACAAGGCATTCTGCACTCACTCCCCATTTTCT
This sequence comes from Phaenicophaeus curvirostris, assembly GCF_032191515.1. Taxonomy (NCBI): domain Eukaryota; kingdom Metazoa; phylum Chordata; class Aves; order Cuculiformes; family Cuculidae; genus Phaenicophaeus; species Phaenicophaeus curvirostris. Next base: position 6,147,748 of record NC_091419.1, on the reverse strand, counting down.
GCTATAAAATAAAGACCGTAAGTAAAGTTTCTACAACGTCATTGGGAAAAAACAGTATATTTTATCTGTAATAATCAGTTGCCATGACTTTGATTTGTCCAGAAGGACCCAGAAATGCTAAAACCTGGGAAACTCAGTTTTTCTGAGTTCTAGCTGAATCACCTTTGCTTACCCCAAGTATCAAACCCTCACAGCTGATTTACTGTGAGTTGAGAGCAAAAACTCCCTTGCTGTGTGTAACATGAGATGGCACATGTGCCAGACAAGCAGGATCATACAAATCCCACCTAGGTACACATGCAGATTCACTTAATTTTCCATATAAATCTTCTTGGCACCATAAAACATGAAATTTAAAATCTGTCTGCCGCAGCATTCCCGTAATATAAACCTCACGGTATTTATTTGCTTGCTTCAGTGAACGTGCATGGTCACCAGCGCCTGCAAGACTGCACCCAGGTACCTTCAGGAATCGTGCACAGCCACAGGGGTGGGAAGTATTTTCCTGAACACGGGAGGTCTGAGGTCAGAACGAGAAAAAAAGCCTTTATGTAAATACCCCAGGATCCTGCTGCTACAACACTTTAAGCTACTGTTTCCTGGGGCTTTCCTGCCTGTGTCCTCAGGGGTGTTGTATGATCAACAAACTGACAGGTTTCACAGTCACACAGTAAGAATGTGTGATCAGGAATTTCTCTGGTCTCCAGACTAACCTTCTTTACAGGTCGCAGTTTAACTTGCAATTTCCTTCGTGTAGCGGCTTGAAGGTTTTCTTTGGGCAGATTTTCTTTGGCTGCTCTAGATGGATTTCTCAATCTGCTCTGTGTCTACTGATGGAAAGTGCTGGATTGAGACTGACTGATGGAAAATGTTGGGTTGAGACTCATTCCTTCTCAGTCACGAAACAGCAAAATCCACCTTCCTTTCATGCCATCGCTTCAGAACTGCATCCTTCCTTCAGAGAAGCCTGGGTTGGGGGAATAAGAACGTCAGCTTCTAAGGGCAAGTGTGTTCGCCCAGTCCCTTTCTGAAATAGGATGTGATAGCTCCTCTTTGGGGCTGGGAGATGATTCAATAACTCTACCCCAAATATGAGTGGTAAAATTGTTTTTCTGGGAGTTTAAAGAGCCATTTTGAAACTGTAGTGAAGTCCAGATGTCTCATAGCTTTTGTGATCTTCTGAACAGTTTTAGAAGGAAAATCTGTGAGGGATAGGGCTATGAATCATCCGTCTATCCTGTGTCCATGAAGAAGAAATAAAAACCCCAATCCAAAAAGAATCCATTTAATTCTGGAATTTTCTGACCTATTTTGGTGCAAGCTGGGCTAAAAAAAAAAATTAAACTTCTCTCCTGATGAGTTTCTCATATTGTTTACTTTTGTAATGTTCTCTGTGGAGTAGCAGCCAGAAATGACGTCCACCCCTCGTCCAGCATCAGAGAATAAGAACTTCAGAGGAAGGAATGCAACTTCATAAATAGCAAACCACAGGCACTAATGGGGAGCAGAGGCGAACCTGCAGGTTAAAAATTGGTCGCAAGAGAAGCCCGTGCATCCACACTGCCCGGAGATTCCGAGATGACTTCAGCTCTAGCGTTTGTTTTGCTCCTCTGCCTCTCTTGTCCTTTTTCATCATGCCAGCAGAGAAGAATAGGTAAGTAATTTGAATTCTGCCTGTATTTTCTAGGCTCCTATGGAAGTTGTGTTTTGCAGAAGGGAATGAGGAAGATTTCACTCTAACATTTCACCTGCGTCTACTGAAACCTAGTTCAGGGATTTGATACTTTCATGTGAAACTTCCAGCTTAACCGTGTAAATGTTCACTCTTGGATTTTTCCCCAGTTCCCTTCCTGAGCAGTGAAGGGTTTTGATGAAAAACACTTATTTTGGGCAACTGGAAATTGTGTTGTAGTTTGTAATAAGAGGCTTTACATTCATCTGCATTTTTTTATGTGATTTAAGTTCAAAACACGGATCATACTGAACATCCTATAGCAGGATCCTTGGGTATTCTCTCTGCTTGTGCACACAGAGCTGAGGGAAGCCCTGGCTTCTAGGAACATAGCCATGCTGAGTTCCTTATAAAAGTTCCCCTTCTCTGAACAGCCCATGAGGGGAATGCTCGACTCCAAGAAGACTGGTGAGATCTGACAGATTCTAAGTGGGTACCAGAGCTTCAGTGGTGTGCTCGTGGAGGCAGAATGAGTCCACAGAGAAGGATGCACAGTAATGGGAATGTCTGCGAGTGCATAGATTTCCTTTGGAAATGGCTTCTGCGTGGTTGAGTCATTATTATGAATTTGGATATTAAAAAAACCCAAAACTTTTATTTTGAATTACATCTTGCTACTCACGATGGAAAATTCTTCCCAGGAATAGTGGAAGCTGCCTGAAGCCTCCATGCAGAGTTTATTCAAAACCTCTCTTTGAAGTCAGAAATTATTTGCAAGTTCCTTGCTTCCAATAAAATAAGGAATGTCACTTAATTCAGTCTTTCTGTGACACATTTGTGTGAGGAAGGTCCATGAGGCTTCCAGGCTCATTGGTCACAGGAAGGACATGGATCTCTTGGAGTGAGTCCAGAGGAGACCACGGAGATGATCTGAGGACTGGAGCACTTTCCGGACGAGGACAGGCTGAAAGAGTTGGGGTTGTTCAGCCTGGAGAAGAGAAGGTTGTGGGGAGACCTTGGAACAGCTTCCAGTATTGAAAGGGGTTCCAGGGAAGCTGGGGATGGGCTCTTGGTTAGGGAGTGCAGGGAGAGGATGAGAGGAACGGTTTTCATTTGAAAGAGGGGAGATCGAGATGAGATCTTAGAAAGAAATGTTTTCCTGTGAGAGTGGAGACTAGATCTGTAGCATGTCTCAGAGGCCTGGGCAAGTCCAGAGCCTAGCAGATGGGAGGAAAAACTTATATTAATCTGCCCTAGATGACCTTGTAAGATGATTTAAATCCCCTGTTCAGCATAGCTTAAACAGGATTTTGCCATGTTGCACGGATCAGCAGCTGTATCCTTCGTGTCCCAAAGCCACTATGCCACAATATGAAATTGCCGCTACCCAAACAGAACCTGACTCCAAGAAGAAAGAAGTCTGTACCTTGAGGACAGGCGAGGCGACTGCCGATGTGCTGTTTTACCACGTTCAGTGCTTGGCAGCACGTTTGGGATAGACTTAGCAAAGAGCCTTGCTTTAGCGTTGCTCTTCATAGCAGCTTCCACAGCGCTGAATTCTTAATTTGCTTCTTTTGGCAGCAAAGCCTTCCTATGTGTGAACTGCGGAGCCCGGGCCAGATTAACAGCTACCACAGCCGCCAGCCTGCCAGGCCGATGTGTTTGCTGAGGGGTAGCTGTTACCTACCCACCAGGCGCGGCTGATTATCACTGTGCCCTGCCCAGAGCGAAACCTGCCCTGTGTGCCAGGCTCTGTTAATCCCAGCAAGCTCCCAGTTAGGAACTGGCTGAGACTGGTGCAGGGGAGCCTGTATTTTTAATGTTAAGCTGAAGTTAATAATACCATTTGGTTTGTACTGCTAATGGCTCTGCTGTGTTTTTCCCACCACTTCGGGTGTTTTTAGGAGGTGAAGTTGGGCTAGAAATGCTGGAAGAGATGAGAGAAACCAACCGTGTGTTAATGGAAGTTCGAGACTTGTTGAAACACCAGGTAAGTGAGAAAGGGACTCAATTCCTTTTATGCTGCACAGGATTGATCTTTGGATCCTCTCTGCCCTATATACTGAGTTCTGGAATTAAGGAGGATTTCTTTGGCATTAGGTGAAATGAGGGATAGAATTATTGCTCTGGAAACCAGGATCAAAAGGTGGCCTCTGTAATTCTGAGATAAAGTGGATTCACTTGAATTCGAGATTCTGCTGCTTAGAACTGTGTCTGCTGAAAAACAGTGTACACAGAGACCGAGCACTTAAGAAAAGACACGCACGCACAGCGGGTCTATAGTTAACTGGAAAAACAAGTCACTTTTTCCTTGGGTTTGTAGGCTCATGAAATCAGTAGAGTCCAGACTTGGAAGATGGAAGAGACCTTTCAGCCATCTCTTAGGGTCCTGGAAAGGGAAGTCATATGGAGTCTAAACAAGCTCTGCATTCACTCTTTCCTTGTTTTAATCTTAAACCTTTCTGGCTCCAGGAGCTTCTTGGGGAACTTGGAACTTCTTGGGTGCTTAGATCTTTCCCATTTTAATGAGGAGATGGTGGTTTGTGTGGTCAACTCTCTTTTTAAGTATAGAAAAAGGTTCCATTCTCCCTTTCTCCACCCTAGGAGCTGAGGGCAGCAGCCCCTGCCTGCCAGATAATTGGAATGGCAGACGTGTCTCTGTGCCAGGGCAAACTGGGCGGCCTCTAATCGGCAAAAACATCTGCTGCGTTGAGTTACTCTCACATTTCAGGCTGCTGCATAAATACCCAGTGTTTACTAGGAATCAGGTCAGACATGGTTCCTGGCAACCTCGAGTGATCATTTCCAGTGTTCCCTTCCAGCTTAGCTCTGCTTCTCCATAGAGGTTTTCTATTTGTTCCTTCTCTTGCTCTTGACACCTACAGTTTTTTCCTTTATCCATGGCCTTTTTCTCAACGGTGCTTTCAAGAAAACTCCTCCTCAGGAGACAAACTTGCAAACACTGCTGGAAAGCCAAGGTGGCACCTCATAATTTCTTAATCTGTTCAAAGAGTTTCTAAGCCTCACTTTTCCTTGATTCAGCAACTTCAGATGCTGGCAACAAGGATAGCAAAAGTCCTAACAGTAAAAGGCCAGATCCACTCTCCTGAGCCAGTAGCTGAAGGGTTCTTGGCACAAAGGAGCCACTGATACTCATTAGCAGTGCTCCAAGTTCTCCCCTCTGCTCTCCGTCACCCACTTCTAATGGGAGGGGTTCTGGGGATTTGGGTTAGATCTGTCTCTGCATTAACTATTCCAAATACATGCCCCCAGGCCGTGTTGGAGGGAAGAGAGAATCTAACAGACTGAAAGCTTGCTCCTGGACCTGGGAGCTGGCAGAGATGCATGAGTAGAGGCTTCCACCAAAGTGAAATAGGGGTGGAAGCATGAAGTCCACAAGGGTTTTGCAGGAAAGAAGTTTGCTAGGATTGCTGTCTAAGATGCTAGAGTGTCATATAAACATTAGCTTGAGACTGATATGCTTACTGCTGCCTGTACCGTAGTCCTTTCTTCACCAAAGGAACAGCATCTTTGCGCTGCTGGTGCTACAGATTGTCTCTTCCCTGAAGCAAACTCCAAGGAATAGGAGCCTAGAGGAGATCAGTCGGACTCTGGAGGGAGATGCTTTTGTGAATAGATTCTAAACGTCCTCATGGCAAGGACATTAGGGCCAAAGACTGGCATGGATGATGTCAGAAATCATTCATGTCTGCAAAAATGGCTCACAGGGGAACCTCCTCTTGACTTTCCTGGGCAGTACCAGGACTGCAGATAAGCAGAGCTCTCTAGGGCTGCTCTTTCAGCATCTCTAGAGTAGAAGACCCAAATAAAGTAGGTTCATCTTCCTTTACGACACTCGTTTCTATGTATTCAAGTCAAGTAGTTCCTGTATCTGTGATAGGGTAGTATTATCAAGTTATCCTGACATGACAGCAAGGAGGGACGTAGAGCTGGGAACACAAGGCCACCTCAGCTTCCAGAAAGTCTGCAGCGTGGACTTCGTGGTAAGAGTTAATGTGTTAGTCAGTAGCTGTGCAGTCTCAGACACCCAGTTTTCTGGCAGTTGGGGGCATTAGTTTGCGTGGGAGCAAAGCTCAGCCTTTGGCTAAGTGATGGTTCTTATTCTCTTCTAGATTAAGGAGATAACATTCCTGAAGAATACAGTCATGGAGTGTGATGCCTGTGGTGAGTTACGGAGCTGAGTCCTGTGTTCAGCTGCCCCCTCCAAGTCCTTCATACCTTTGTGTCCAAGCGAGTAGTAAAATGCCACCTGTGACCATCTCCCCAAAGGAAACACCTTGTTTCACAGTTATCTCAAGTGACACAGAGTAATACACAATATTAATGATGCTTTTCTTTCCCCCCACAACATTCTGCACCCATAGACAAGTGTTCTGCGCTGTTCTCATGGTTCAGTGGTTGTTGAAGCCCCTTCCTTGAACATGGAGTGGAGGAGTAGCCTTCAATCACAACCCCCCCCAGCACTCACTTAGTTCCACTATTCCTGCAATAAGTTTTAGTGGGTTTGTGACACACCAGGCTGTGCTGCTGCGGGAAGCTGCCCAACCACGTCTTCTCACAATCCATCCCACAGCCGGTGTTGGAATTGCCTGGGAATGCACACGGGGTATCCTCTGGGATATAGCTGGCTACTCCTGCGCTGCAAGTGGAAGAGAACATCACCCCCAAGAGGCATCACTCTGCTATTCCTTCCATCCTAGTGCTGCCACCATTCAAGCAAAGAGGTTGTTACAGAGGATTCAGGAAACGGGGCCATAAATTTTCCCATATAAACCTTGCCCTCTGCTCCCCAGTAAATAGTTTTTTCTAGGCTGGAACTCACTTCCAGTCTATCTGGCTTTCGGAAAGCGTGGTTCTTGGAGGTGCTCTGTTATTTGCCAGTACACTCAAAGGGTGGAGCAATAACCATCTCTGCATTTGGAGAGACTGTTCTGCTGGAAAAGAGATTAGCCAAAGCTTTTGGGACCTGCAGGACAGAAATGCATTCATCCACAGCAATTGCTTTAATAATTTGCTCGTAAAGCTGTCCTGGAGTTTCTTTCTTGATACTTGATTTCTGCCTTCCCGACTTGCTATTCCACTTTATATTGTTCTTCTCTTGTACTGCTTACTGTAGGATTTGAACATCTTTTAGTCATGTGTTGAACAACGTGACTCACAGCAATCGTGTGCTTCTCATTATTCCTCAGAAAGAGAAGCACGAAGAGAGGAGGCCTTATTTTTAGTGAAGAATTTGCAGCTCGTAGTGGCAGTGCTGGTTTTTGTTTTCTTTTTGTTTCAGGTTCTTTATGCTGGGCTTTTAAGCTGTAGAAAACAGGAGCACAAAGTGTCCTTGCCATGTAGAGTGGCGGGTGTGGGAGAGTTGTGACAGTTCTAGATTCTGGGAAAGTTTATTCACAGTCTTAGATTGGCCTTCAGTGAAGTTCTGCGTCCCATACAGATTAAGTGAGGTCTCCTAGCCCCGTGGAGATAACAGGTAGCACGTGATGTGTAACATTAGGGCATGAGAGCCTTAGTGAGCCTGTTAGGAGCTTGTTCCTACCACAAACCAAGCCAACCTGTTTAACATACTTGCCTCCTACAGCAGAGTTCTTTGCTGACAGCCCTCTACAATGCTTCCCAGATTTAAAACTGTGTTATGTGGGCTCTGCTTTAGCCAGGTGAGGTGTTGGAGTCCATGCCATCAGTGGGGTATACCTGTAGAGGTACCAGGGAAAGAGCTGATCTCTGTGGAACTCCAGAAGCCAGGGCATTATGCCAACAAGGAGGGCAGCACAACAGGAGTTTTGGACTGGGAGCTAAGTCTTTAGGGAGGGAGGGATTTATTTACTTTTTGTCTGCTCTGACTCAGAAAGCTGTCTTCATTTTTCTCCATTTACCAAACAAAGCGACAGCTGCTCAGCCCTCAGAAAGGTTGCACAGATCCTGTGTGGGAAGCACGCTGATATCTGCTGAGGTGGTGAGGCCACCTGATGATACCCTCTGGCAGCAACAACTCTGTTCTTACTGTTCTTACTGTTCCTCCTGTCCTCCAGGCATGCGCCCCGAGGTGACAGGCCCAGTTATCACCGTGACCCAGTTTAACAGATGTCTCCCCAACTCCTGCTTCCCCGGAGTGGCCTGCACCGAGACTGGCACTAGCTTCCGCTGCGGACCTTGTCCCCCAGGTTATTCAGGCAATGGGTCCCACTGCGCAGATATCAATGAGGTAAAAACCAAGTAGGACAAACTGGAAGTTACAAAACTGGCTTGCTTTTCTTGGAGCGTTGTGGGCTTGTCTTGTTGCTGTAAAGAAAAGTCTTGCAGTTCCCCTAGGAGCTGAATTTTACCAGAAACCTCATTTCACTGGAAGGAAGTCTATATCTCATCCTCCCCTAACTCTGCTCCATGTTGGGGTTATATCCAGTCTAGGCAGACGTTTCTCTCTAAAAGACACACAGGCTCAAACAAAATAAAGCTTTTGGTTTGTACCACAAAGGAAGGTGAGTCTGAAAGACCAGAACAGTCCCTTTTGCTCTTGCAGTCTTTCAAGCTAATGGCTGACGAGTTGTTAGAGATAAGATTTATTATGTGTGGAACAGAATCAAACACTACTGGAATAGTCCTTTATACAATAAATCCGACCACACCACTCACATTGCTTTGCTTCTGCCTGTAAGTCAGACCTTGCCAGGCAGATACTGTTTACATATTTTTATAAAGTGTGGTGTTCCATCAAATTTACTCTCTGTGTATGCAAAGCTTTACTCAACCATTAATTGTGTGTGTCCATAAGACTTCTTAGTTCTGTAGTCATCAAACCCATAGCCCTGTGCTTGCTGTGTGTAAACCAAGCACCTCTAAGTGTCTCGAAAAACCACATCACCTCTCTAGCATTTCAGTTTAAAACATGCTGAAGGTACAAGGGTCGATGAGAGATTTGAGACTGATGATAACTCATTAGTCGCCAAAATGTGAGATCCACTATTAATGCATTGCATCTGCCAGTACAGAGCATAAGAATTCAGTGATAAGAACAGTGTTGGAGGAAATAAAGCAAGCATTAAGAGCAATTTTGGAGAGACAGTTGCTTCCCAGAGCAGTAAACAACTGCTCTTGTCTTTAAAAACTAATGTAAGAAATTATCTGGTTCTCTGGGTTCACAGACTGCCAGCAAGTGTGAAATAAAGCCAGCTCTTTGCCTGGGCAATTGATGTCAGCCAAGAAGAATTAGTCCTGAAAGTTGATTTGTTTTACTTGTCTGCACATATTGGAATTTGGGAGAACAACTGAGATGGGGAAGCTGTGTTTTCCACTTGCAAGGAAAGCCAGCAACTTCTATGTGGTTTTGTTTTATTCTTTTCAAGTAAGCACAATAGCTGGATCGCGCCCAGCAAGGGCTGCTTTGAGAGCTGCCTTCAGAGCTGGCCTTGAGCGAGTCTGCCTCACGGTTCCTCACAACGTCTGTCTTGTTTACAGTGCGACGCAAACCCCTGCTTCCCGAAGGTCCGGTGCATTAACACCTCCCCTGGCTTCCGCTGTGATCCCTGCCCTCCCGGCTTCACTGGGCAAATGGTCGAAGGTGTTGGGCTAATTTATGCCAGGGCCAACAAACAGGTAAGACCCAGGAACTTTTCTGTCTCCCTCAGAAGCCATTAACTCTTTCCCCTCTGTAATTGTTATTCAAAGGTTTTGGAACCCTCAAAGAAATGGGTAGGAAATACAAGATGACTGTTCTGTCTTGGTGGGAAGGCTGATGCGGTGAGAGGAGGGACTTACCGAGGATATCCCAGCCCAGCAGCAAAGCAACTTCTGCTCCAAGACCTTACCTTCCTGAATTTGTGCTGGACAGAATGTCCTGTCTCTGACACCTTTGTGGCTGTGAAACCAATCTGGAGAATCCTTCATAATAGGACACACAAGAGTTGATGCCACTGCTCTCCCCTCCAGCTTCCTTAACAGCTATAGAAGGATAAAGTAAAAACAACCAAGCAACCCACCTAGTCTTAGTATAGTTTACAAGAATATATTGCCAAAAGCAGGAATGGTACGTGTCTCGTGTTATTTAGAGAGCTACCAGCTGGTCACAGGACACACTCTTTGACCTTCTTGCTCCATTGACTCTCTTCTATCCTTGTACAGTAAGGAGATACTCTGACAGCTAAGCTCCAAGCTAAGCTGTTTTGCCAGGCTGAAGTCTCTGGTGACTCTGCAGAGGGTCAACAGCTTGCCTGGGGTCAGGAGTGTCACTGGGATGTGACTCAAGCTTGTCTGAAGGAAAACTTTGAGCTGTGGGTCCTAGTAGGGTGTGTTAGGGGCTTTCTTTCTGTACCTGGCAGTGCCCCAAATCTGCAATCGGATGTGGTATCTGCTTAAGAATGAAGTTAATGTCTGTTGTTCTTCCTGGGCAGGTTTGTACCGACATCAATGAATGCGAGACAGGCGCTGCCAGAAATTGTGTCCCAAATTCCATCTGCATCAATACACAGGTAAATATTACCAGAAAGCCTGATGTGGATCTCTCTTCTCCAGGCTCTGGGGTCTCTGTTAGCTGTGACAATCAGCTGCTGCGGGAGGTCACAGCGAAGGTTTGCCAGGACTCATGTTATAGTTAGTTCCCTATTGCTTTTTCTTGCAGGGATCCTACAGATGTGGGGCTTGTAAACCTGGCTTTGTTGGGGATCAAGTCAATGGCTGCAGGAACCAATCGGTGAGACGCTGTCCGAATGGTGAAATCAGTCCCTGCCACGAGAAGGCACAGTGCATTGTGGAGCGCGACGGGTCCATCTCCTGTGTGGTAAGGTCCAAACGTCCCTGCTTGCTCTGGATTGTCCAAACCCCGCTGTGACTGGGGTCTGCTCGCCTCGGTATCCCTCGCACTGTGTGCGCTCTTCGGGGTCTGCCACTGCCCTCTCCTGGAGAGCATGCCTTCCCGACAGAGCCCTGGTTCCCATTGACACCTGAGCTACGGCAAGATCTTACTAGCGCTCTCTGGAGAAGTAAATTGCTCCTGGCACCTCAAATCCACTGTTGTTTGGGGTTTTTATGCCTGACGCATTACAGATTTTTGAGTCATAGAGCATCACACGCAGCTGAGCAGGGAGAAGCACCGTTCCGCAACCTGCGAGAGCCAGGAAGTTTTGCTCCTGCATCTGTTTTTACAGTCTAAGGAGCAAGCAGAGAGCTTATATCTGAGCTATTTAAAATACTATTTGCAGTATCACTACTTCATCCAGACAATATTTTTTCCTGTAGAGCATTGTGTACCTGGATTTGCAATGTTCTGTGCTGGTTCTCATGTAAAGCCTTTAAATTTTGGAGGCATACGGCCATCAGGGGACTCACCAGCAGCCTCGTTTTGTTTATCTGCTGTCTTCCAGTGCCTTGTGGGATGGGCAGGGAACGGCTACATCTGTGGGAAGGATACGGACATTGATGGAATCCCTGATGAGAAGCAACGCTGCTCTGACAAAAAATGCCGCAAGGTAAGATGCAGTTGCCTCATTTTTCACTGGGCACAGAGTATCGTAAGGATGCCAAACCAGAAGTGGTCAGTTTTGCCTTGAGGCAGGCCTTGGCTGCTGGTGAGACCCTTCAGAACTCAGGCTGACACACACAGCCTGCTAACAGGCCCGTTGTTGCTCTCCTTTCAGGATAACTGCCTGACTGTCCCCAACTCTGGCCAGGAGGATGCAGACAGGGATGGAATCGGTGATGCTTGTGATGATGATGCTGATGGAGATGGAATATTAAATGCTGAGGTTTGAATTCTAATGCTTAAGCCCCGACATACTTAAATGTCCCAAGAGGTCTAGGTAGGCAACTGCCTGTACCTTTAACATGAAGATAGAGGTCACAGCACGTGATGTTTCCCTTCAGTCTGGATGATATGAAGACTCTAAAAACAAGCAGAGAGGAGAGAACATTGTGGCATGGAAGGGACTTTACAAGTCATGTTCTCCTGAGAACTGGGGAAGCTCTCTCTCCCTTAGTCAAGCACTGGCTGGGGATATTTTCAGCTGCTCCTGGTTTCCCTGCACAGGCAGCAACTAGGCTGAATGGAATGACTGGTGAATGGCTGCTGGGCTCTCAGAGCAGCTGGGCACACACCTCACAGCTTCTGTCTTGCTGGCCCCGCATAAGCATGCTCAGTGCCAAACATTCCCTTTAACCAGGCCCTCTCTCCCCCAGGACAACTGCGTGTACGCACGCAACACAGACCAGCGCAACGTAGACAAGGATAACTTCGGCGATGCCTGTGACAACTGTCGCCTAGTGAAGAACAATGACCAGCGAGACATCGATGGTGATGGGAAGGGAGATGAGTGTGACGATGACATGGATGGAGATGGTAAGAGCAGCTGGAGAGCCTCCCTGAGATGTGTGTATTCACTGAGCTAAGAATCGGAAAGCTCTTCAGCACACAGCTAGAGATCCTCATGGCCAGTATCAGCCTTTTGAGGCTTGAGATTTACAGGAGCAGAACTTATTTCTGTGAGATGAAGCACAGCTCAGTTCTTAAGATGCCAGATGAGCAGCCAAGCCAGCACCCTTCACAGTTCAGCTCTTTTGGGGTTTAAAGAATGGTACAGGTGATTTTTATTAGCACACTTGTGCACAATCATGTCAAACCTGTGTCAGACTTAAGAAAGAAAGATGCACCATGCAAACTGATCTCAGTCCAGACAAGGAGAATGCTTTCTGCCTCAATTTAAACTTAGGAAGAAGTAAAGGAATACCCGACTTGTTAGCAGTTACTGCCTTGAGGCAGAATGTATCAGGGCTGTCTTCTGGGGGGAAGGAAAACCTGGCTGCTGTTAGAAACAGTCTGTGCGCTAATGATGTTGTGTTTGCACAAAGCCTGCTTCTAAAAGCCAGAACTCACAACTGCTGCTGGCCTGAGACACACATGTTTATTTACAGAGTATTTCCAGGGCATCTAGTGCTGTTTGGGTCTGGCTACATCCTGCCAAGTAGCTCCCTGCTGGCATGAGTGGCTGGTGTAGTAGGTAGGTAAATGCAGGGAAGGGGGAAACGAAGTCACACAGGTCACCGGTCAGATTGTTCCTGTCCTGTCTCAGGCTGAGCAAAGGCACCATCTACATCTTCCATGTCGAAGAGCCAAGGTTAACCTTGCCTTGTTTTATAACTACATAGACATCTACTGTCAAGCAAAAAGACTCTGTCACAGTTCAGGGAACCACAGACAGCTTCACCTTCATTCTTTTGGCCACTGTCCTGCACAGATATCATGGCAGTTTGCAGCCACATCCTTCAGTTCTTTAGCTTTCATTAAGGAATGCAGTTAAGGACATTTCTGCTCAGGTTCAGGGGCAAGAGCATGCTCAGACATCCCTTGTGATGCAGTCTGGAGAGTGTTTTAAGATCAGTTACTGATGATCTCTTGCATAGCTGCTAGGCTGAAACTTAAAAGCGTGCAAGATACATGCAAAAATGGAAACTGTTGCTTTCTTGCATGAATTTACCTGTCCTAGATTTTTGCAATTTCTTACATCCCAAAAAATATCTTGCTGTGTAGACATTAACAGCCTTGTTGCCTTATGAATCCTCTTTGCATGTTTTGCAGGGATCAAAAACCAGATGGACAACTGTCAAAGAGTTCCTAACCCTGATCAGAAAGATGCTGATGGCGATGGGGTTGGAGACGTGTGTGACAGCTGCCCGACAGTCAGCAACCCAGACCAGGTAAGCACACAGCCCCAGCTTTGCAGCCTTAGGGGTTCATTTCTCTCACTCACCATAGTGCTCGTGTTCTCTGCCTGCGGTGGGCAGACCCGATAACTCATCAAAAGCACCAATTGCAAGTTCTAGCTGCCATCCTGCAGTACAAAATTACAGCCCTCTCAAGATCAAATGTCCTGGGGCACAGAAAAGTAAGTCAGAGGAAGTGTTGTGCTCTGGACTTCTCTCTTCCTACCTTGCTCATCTGTGTTTAAAAATAACACTGCTTGAGTTCAGCGGGGCAATGTGTAAATACTGCAGGAGGAACACTCCCTCTGTTGTCAGCACTATTTTCAATCAGAACGACCGCAGCACTGAAGATAACAAACTTCTTGTTCTCTTGCTTGCCTAATCCTTCTGTCGACCTATGCAAAGTCTAAATGATTATTGCTTTATTTTACTAGAAAGACACTGATCATGACCTCGTGGGAGATGTCTGTGACACCAACCAGGACAGGTGAGAGCTTGCTATAAAAATTATACTTGGGTTGGATGAAATCTTGGGGATGGAGAGGTCAACAGCGTGCGTTGGCAGCTCCGTGACAACCTGGCTGATACAAAGACAGAGGTTAAAGGTGGTAGAATTTTCTGCTGTTCTTGCTGAGGATCCTAGCTCCTAGAAATGTGTTACACGCTTCTTTTGAAAGCCCTTGTCAGTGGATAATCTTGACCTGTGATTTTCTCCACCAGCGATGGGGATGGACACCAAGATTCACGGGATAACTGCCCGTCAGTGCCCAACAGCTCCCAGGTGGATACAGACAACGACGGGCTGGGAGATGAATGTGATGACGATGATGACAACGATGGGATTCCAGATGAGAAACCTCCAGGCCCTGACAACTGTCGGCTTGTCCCTAACCCTGGCCAAGAAGACTCGGACGGTAGGGGAAACGGATACATGTTAGCTGTGCATGAGGGCCTGGGGGATCTCCTATTCCCGATGGGCAACACATACCAGTGTGACTGCTAGAGAGAGATAGGAAGCAAGATCTTAGCACTGATCACCTCTTAGCCTTGCACAGACACGGCTGCCTTTAATTGTGCTAGCTGAGCAAAACCCAGGCGTGAGGGGTAAGAGAAATTAATGAACGCTTGTCTCTCCTCTTCTTCTGTCGTGCTGTCAGGTGATGGTGTGGGGAACCTTTGCGAAGATGACTTTGACAGAGACATGGTGATCGACAGAATCGATGTGTGCCCAGAGAACGCAGAGGTGACGCTGACAGACTTCAGGGCTTTCCAGACAGTCGTACTGGACCCGGAAGGTGATGCACAGATTGACCCCAACTGGATTGTCCTCAACCAGGTAGGCGGCTGCTCTGGAACGGGCTGGTGAGTCCAGCAGGACTGTACCTGTACCAACCCAGACACAGTTCTAACAGTGCTGGTCAACAGTGTCCTGATCCTGGAGCATCCCCCTTCCCTGATCACACTGCTGCAGTGTCATTAGCACGTTTGGAGCTGTACTAACGAGCCAACATTCATCTTTCTCAGGGCATGGAGATTGTCCAGACCATGAACAGCGATCCTGGCCTGGCTGTAGGTGAGACACTGATTTTTGTCCTGTTGGAAAATGATTGCTCGTTAACTGTGAGCTTGTCAGCACAGCTCTTACAAATATTTCAGCCCCTACTTAATGATTCCATCCAGCTCCTGGGGAAATATTCTCTGTAGTAGGCAGAGTCTTCATACTCGGCATAGCAAAATCCACCTCCCCATCTGAATCTGGGAACAAACAGATCTGCATTTTATTGTAGAATACAGAGCGTTTTTTTTTCCTACCAATTCCAGGTTACACGGCATTCAATGGAGTGGACTTTGAGGGCACGTTCCATGTCAACACTGCCACGGATGATGACTATGCCGGCTTCATATTTGGCTACCAGGACAGCTCCAGCTTTTACGTGATCATGTGGAAGCAGATGGAACAGACGTACTGGCAGGCAAATCCCTTCCGAGCAGTAGCAGAACCTGGAATCCAACTGAAGGTAAAAACGCCTTTGAGAAAGAATTTGGTGGTGGATTTTTGCCTTTTTCTCGGTGGTGCTGCTTGGGCAGCCACAGCAGAAGAGCAGCTGCAGTCGGTCAGGCCTTTAACCACACACCTTACCCGTCTCTTCTTTGTGTCAGGCAGTGAAGTCTAAAACAGGCCCGGGCGAGTACCTCCGCAATTCTCTCTGGCACACTGGGGACACCACGGACCAGGTCAAATTGCTGTGGAAAGACCCGCGCAACTCCGGCTGGAAGGACAAGACATCTTACCGCTGGTTCCTGCAGCACCGGCCTCAAGTTGGATACATCAGGTAAGCGGTTTAGTTTCCTTTGTAGGGCTGAGTGGAAGTTTAACGTGCAAAAGCAGCGTCTCCTGTGGTAGAGAGGAGCGAGAGTATCTGTCTCGGAAACAGTTTCTGTATCAGTTTGTCCCCTGCACGTGCTTATTCTCTACCCAGGGAGGGGGTTGAGTCCCCTTCGCTGGAGGGGTTTAAGGGACGGGTGGACGAGGTGCTGAGGGACATGGGTTAGTGATTGATGGGAATGGTTGGACTCGATGATCCGGTGGGTCTCTTCCAACCTGGTGATTCTATAATTCTGTGATTTCAGAGCTCGCTTCTACGAAGGCCCTGAAGTGGTAGCAGACACTGGAGTTGTCCTTGACACAACCATGCGAGGAGGACGCCTTGGAGTCTTCTGCTTCTCCCAGGAGAACATCATTTGGTCAAACCTGCGTTACCGCTGCAACGGTGAGTTAGTTTGGAAAGTCAAAGACAAATCTTTGCCATTTTGCTTTCAGGATGTCAGTTTGTCCTTGGCTGTACACATACAACAGCAATGGGACGTCATGCAGTAGCCTATTCTACTTCTCGTGTCTGGTTCTACCTCTGACTTGTATTTGCTTTCATCTCGTCCTCCTCAGACACCATTCCAGAAGACTATGAAACATTTAGAGTTCAGCGAGACTAACCCCTGGCTTCAACGTCTGTCCAGCCAAACCCGCTTTAAAAGCCGAGCTCAGCTGCCCCACTCTCGCTCTGGTATACGGAATAAAGACCTGTACGTAAGGTACCACTGCACGCTGCACAGCGCCAAGCGCCAGCGCCTTACCTGGCATCTTCTCTACAGCAGCAACTTTCTTTAAATGCTACAAAACCCCCTTGGAACGGGCGAGGTGTGAACAGAAACCTGCGCTGTGAACACCCGTCCTCTGCGCTGCAGGGGAAGAGATGTGCCAAGAAGCCACCTGCAGTAGGTGGAATTGTCTGAGTAAGTTTAGTGTGGATGATTCCCAGGAATATTTCCCTCCTCAAAGGCTCTCGAGTGTGAACGTTGTTCTCCTTTTCAAGACCTGCTGCAAAGCAAACCCCGCATGAGGCTGAAAAGGACGCAGAGAGCAGCCTATATACGAGTTGCTCACGGAACTTAAAGCACTTTAAGGAGAGTATCTTTGTTCTGGAATGTTGGATAATAAATACTAGATTTCTCCTTGGTCACGTGCATGTTGCTTTGTCCTCTTCTGAAATGGTTCCAATAAAAGGTGTAACGGGGAACCCTCAGCCGGCGCCAGCAGTGGTTCTGCTGGGGCGCCCGCAGCCGAGTGCTGTGCCACTAGGCAAACGCACAGGGCCACTGTTCCACTCGAGACCCTCCCCTGGTGCCCCTGCCCCACCTGGTTCCTGCGAGTGCTGGTTTGTTTTAGAACGAGGAATGAAAGCTTTATGCTCCGTTTGTCTTGTGCTGCCGGGCCAGGGCTCTCACAAACGGGACTGGGAAAACTGAAGCTGTTAGCATCACGGGGGCCTCACAGTAGACAAAGGATTTCTAGGGTTAGGAACCCGGACCGTTATAACCCTGTGCTGCTGCAATCCCCAGTCCCTTCCAGGTAAACCATCCCCCCCCCAGCATTCCAGTCTCCCTGAAGCAACAACAAAAACCTCATTTTGCAAGATGCTTCAGGTTAAGCGTGGACCCTCCTGCCCCCGGATGGCTCCACAGCTGCGCGGGGGCCCCAAAAGGTGACGCGGGCTCTGGCTTGGGAGAAGGGGAGGCATCACCGCCCTGTCACCACGGTGCAGCTCAGGGGCTGCTGCGGGAGCTGCCTTTAATTCCAGGACTCATCACAACCCTCTGCAGCGGTTAGATGCAGCTGCAGGTTCCCCTGCAAGGGCAGAGGCCGGTTTCCCTCCCTGGGAGAAGCCAGCTCCCCAAATGAACTTGCTTTTACTCTTTCTTTATAAACCCGAGCGCTGAAACCATCACTATTTCAGCACTGAACCTTCAGTCCACAAGCAAACAAAGGGACCTAAGGAAGAGCCAAGCAGCCAGAGACAAAACCAGTTGAACTTTTATTACATTTCATTTACAAATAATGCAAAGATACAAAGACAAAAGCCTTCACACAAAAAAGAAAGGGTTGAAAAGAATGTACATCGGGTTGAGCTGCTTTGTCACATCATTTCTCAGATTGCAAACACTTAAAGCCAACTTCAGTTTTCCACTTTACCTATAGAAAAAAAAACCACAATAAATAAAACTTTGATGTCACGGGGACAACTTTTCCAGAGTTCCGGTGCCACCGACGCTGTAGCTGGATATCGGATTGCATATATCAGTGAAATCATACACGATTATCAGAATAGAAAAAGGTGAGCTTGTACAGAACAGTATATTATACTGCATAAATCTGCCCTCTCGCCCCAAGCTCAACGAACGACGTGAAGTTGTTTTTAGCTGCCAGTCTGTGAGAGACGCTGCTGGAAGCAGCTGTATTGAAGTGTAGTAAAATCAAACCTGCCCTTCACTACTACAACCCTGGTTTGACTCCCAGGAGGGATCCTTCACGGATGGGGGTGAGAAGGAAAAGGAGCTAAAAGTTCTAATTCCTCCCCAAAACCAAACCTCGACGCCTACCGCGGATCCGCAACACGACCAACGACTGCGCTAACGCTGCCCCGAGGCCAGTGGAGGGGACAGGGCGTTTTATGCTTTTTCTCTTCCAACTGATGCTCATGCCATGAATATTCAGGATCCAGGGAGTAAAGGAAGTCGCGTCCAAGCAAGCCCGACACCCCCTGGTGTTTTACCCCATAATTATATGTTATATTCTCACATAACTTCTATATTCATCCCCTACTCTGCAAGAACAGAAGCTTTACCTGTTCATCTGCTCTACATTTAATGTCTTAGAAATCCCCAAGCGGAGCCAAGCTCCAGCTTTGCCTCCCCAGCGGAAGCGTCCGACGGTGCAAAGCGCGACCCGAGAGCTGCTGCGGCTTCGCCTCCCGACACGCAGCCGGAGCCAGGTTCCCAGGTTCGGTGAATTAACCCATCACCCTCGGTGCGCTCCGACTCGCCTCCAGCCCTCCAATTCCTGAGGGGAACACCGACAGCCGCAGGAACCGGTTCTTAAACGGCATGAACGCACAGAGACCTGGCCTCCTCCTCAGCCCCAGGAGCTGAACGAGCCCGGTTCCGTTTCCCTACGGCCGAGGCGGCTCTCGGAGGAGCCAGCAGCACCGGCAGCCCCTGCCCCGCCGAGCTCCGACCTTCCCAGCGACCGGACAAAGAGCAAAACCAGCTCCCACAGCTCCTACCGGCCAAACCCACACCGGGATCAACCAAACTCACACCAGGTTCAGCCAAACCCACACCAGGATCGGCCGCCGAGCTCCGGCAGCCCCAGCGTGGCAGCACATGGATGGAGATACGTCAAGAACCCTTCGCGTTTTCCCCTTCGTCTCCCTTGCCCCCTGGGTTTTCTTCCCCAGACTGTGTCGCCCTAAAGCCGAACCAATTACTAAAGGAAAAACAATCAACAAAACCTTTGTACGCACCGGCAAACGCCGACACCGGCGCGCCGGGATTCTCCAGCGCGCAGAACACGGACACAACACTCAACGCGTCGCCGATGCTTTATTCTCCTGCAGCTGCTTCCCAGCAAATTCAAAGTAAAAAGGACCAAGACAAAGCAACCCGGTATCTCACACGGCTTCATCTTCTGCCTGCACGGATCCCCTACGCTAAGGATTCGCCTCCCTCCGCGGAATTCTCCGCAGCCAGCCCCGAGCCACCCAAGAAAACAGTAAACGCCTTTTACCCCTTCAGGTCTTTATTTTGATAAAATTGGTCAAGCCCACAGAAGGCAAACGTACACCACAGGGACCCCCCCTCCCCCCCCAAATAACAAAATAAATAACACGACGGAGAGCCAGCGATGTAGTGTTTTGGTTGGCAGAATAGAAATTCCACACGATGGTTCGGTTTAAAAAGGTAAAAATGGTTTATAATACAGAGCCGTGATGCCGCCGCGGCGAAAACCGCCATGCAACCCATGCCCGCGCTGCGCGGCGACGCCAACACCAACAACAGGAACACCAAATTCCTTTTTTTTTTTTTTGTTTTTTTTTTGGTTTTTCTAAAGAAAGGAGGCGGGGAGGGACGGGCGCTGCCTGCGCTCACCTCGCCTCACAGTGTCGAGGCCGCGGCCAGCGGACGCGCTGGGTTCTCCGCGAGGTCCCAGCAGGAGGAGGAGGAGGAGGAGGCAGCTCCCCTCGTCCTCCTGGTCCAGGGAGGGGGCCAGGCGAGCGCTGTGCTCGTTAGGGACGGATCTCAAGCCTTAATTAGGGTTTCTACAGCAATCCAAGCTTTAACAGACAAGCACAGTCAAGACCTTAGTTTTGCGGGGAGTTTAAACGGTTCCGTACGGTATCGGATGCGGCTTCGATGCGCACTCAGGGGGCAGCGCTTGCTTTCCATCCTTAAGCGTTAGGGCTGCAGGCACGCTCCTTAAAAAAGGAATTAAAATGGAAAAGAAGGTAATAAAACATACAGGTCGTGAGCGATTCCGCTCGCAGGCTCTTCCTGGAAACCCGCTGCCCTCTTAAAAGCCCAAAGAGAACCCGCAGGGTCTCTGGCCGGGGCGGGGAGGGCAGTTTGGGGTCTCGGACGTGCAGAAGCGCTGGGGACGCGGGCGATCCCGCTCTCGGAGCCTGGGGACAGCCTCCTGCCCACCAAAATCACAGTATTCCCTCCCCCGAGGGGTCGCTCCTCACGTTTCCGCGCTGTCAACGCAACGGTCTGGCTCTGGAACTCGCGAGATCGATTATTGATTATCGATTTCTCTCCGACACCGCGGGCAGGGCCCCCGGCAGGGTGGGAACAGCCGCTCTGAGACAGCAGCACCTCAGCGTCCGCGACGGGAACGCAGACGCGTGCCTCCAGCCCCTTTGCTCTGGGATCCTGTCGCCCCCCGGCTCCCCTCAACTCTCGCCCGGACGCACAATTTGAGACTGAAAGGGTCCAAACTGAGTTTCCCACTCCAAGCAGGTTCTGAGAGCGCCGGGGATCTGCTCCACACGGATCGGGTTTGCTTTAAACCCAGCCCCACGTTACAAAAGCGGGAATATTCAAGGGAGAGGGGCAGAAAAACCCCTGTGGAAGTTCAGCTCCCACCGGTGCTGCCAGGAAACCACCTTCCCAGCAAGGGAAACGCAAGCGCTGTTGGACACCGTCCCCGTTCCCACAGGCAGCTGAGCCCAAGCGCCTCTCGGCCCCGCCGGCCGCCTCCCGCGGCTCCACCCGCGCGAGGAACAAACCCTGGCTCGCTCTCACCGAGATGGTCCCTAATTGTAGCATCCACACATGCTGCGTTTGAGTTAAGGCCATTTTAAACGTCTCATTAACAAGATCTCTTATTTACAGGCGTAGATTAAAAAAAAAAAATAACGAAGCGAGAAGGTAGCGATGAGCGGCAGCTCCCTGCGAAAGGCTCCGGGAGGAATCTCGACCTCCTACCTCGCTGCTTCCTTCTGAAGCGACTCTGGTTTTAACGAAGTTGATCACAAACAAGCATCGACATGCAGGAGTCATTCCAACGAGAGCAGGAATCCCACCGAGGAACCGCGGGAAGAGGGAGCGGATCCCGCTGCGGCCGCGCTCCCCTCGCTCCCGCTCCCTCGCGGCATCCTCCAACGGGGAGAAAAAAAAAAAAGCATTAGCAATCCGGAATAAGCAGACACCGGGAGTTACCGGGAGCTACGGGGCTGGAATCCTGACAGAGAACACTTCCAACAGAGATACGGAGACGCTTTCCGTGGCGCGGGAAGGAACGTGAGGAAAGGACAGAGGGAAGCGGAGAGAGCAAAGGGGAACACGAGTTTAGTGCAAATGGTCAACGAATGGCACAAACGTGAGCAAACGCGGCCCCGGCTCCGCGGGATCCGAGGCGGCAGCCGCTCCGCGGGGCTCGCCGGGAGCTCCAAGGGCGTCCCACCCATTTCTGGAAGCACACAGAAACCTAATATAACTCATTAGGGCAGCCCGGCCGCGCGGGCTTCGTTATCGCCTCCTGCCCAAGGGATGGGGCTCTGGCTGGAAGGTCGTGGCGGCTGAGAAACGAGGGACAGCTCTGGGGACAAAACGGGACGGCCGGTGGTGCGGGTGGAGGGGAGGGAGCAGCTGGGGAGGCGCAGGAGGGGAAGGGACAAAGCACAGCTTGTTCCGAGATGGAATTGAGGGGGCTCTCCTATCCAGGTGGGATTTAACCAATCGGCTCAACCTCCTGCGCGGGAACGTGCTCCTCCAGCGGGGACGGCTTCGTCTCCCGGCCCGGGGCCGAGCAAGGAATTTCTGGTTTCTTAGCAAGACTCAAAATGATATTAAGTCAGAAATTACCCCAAAAGGAGGGTCCTGCGCTCACGGATCCTGCCCCTGTGCAAGTGCAGAGACAGAATCATCAAATCCTGGAATGGTTTGGGTTGGAAGGGACCTCCAAGCCCATCCAGTCCCACCCCTGCCCTGGGCAGGGACACCTCCCGCTGGATCAGGGGCTCCAAGCCCCATCCAACCTGGCCTTGAACCCCTCCAGGGATGGGGCAGCCACCCCTGCTCTGGGCAACCTGGGCCTCCCCACCCTCACTGGGAAACGTTTCTCCCCAAGGTCTCATTCTCAATCTTCCCTTTTTCTGCTTCAAACTGTTCCCCCTCATCCTATCCCTGCACCCCCTGATCCGGAGCCCCTCCCCAGCTTTCCTGGAGCCCCTTTCCCTACTGGAAGCTGCTTCAAGGTCTCCTCAGAGCCTTCTCCTCTCCAGGCTGAACAACCCCAACTCTCTCAGCCTGTACGGTGAGAATCCTCACCAGTTCCACCCTGACATCCAAGCGAAGCCGCTGACTCGGAGCCAGCGTGGGGCTGGAGGTGTTTTAATCCACGGGTCGCTGCTCTGCTTCAGGAAACAAGGACGAGCAGGAACAGCCCCTCGTCCATCCTGCAGCTCCGTGGCCCCTCCGAGGCTCGGGACGCCCTGCGGAGCACACGCTGCTTTCCCCCAGCTCAGAGAAGGAACATCTCAGTTCCCACCACCCTGTTTGGACTATGGAAAACATCCAGACTTGCCTTCGGCTTCCTTCCTTCTGCTCAACATCTATTTAAAATTCCAGTTAGTTAAAAATACCTGTATATATAATATATATATAATATATTTCTGGAGTAAAAACACAAAGAAGATGCACTGTACAGTCTGACGTCGCGTGCTCCCGCCGGCTGCGTGTAGTTCAGCTACTTTCCTAATATCCAAATAATTAAATAAAAAAAAATAAATCATAAATAATGGTAAGAGGATAAGTAATGACTAAAAAACAAACAACAGTCCTCGCGGTTCAGGCATCGCTACGGGAACACCCTTCCTGCTGCCCGGGAATCTCTCGCGGAGCGGGATTAGGAGCAACTCCGCGAGTTAGGGCTCCTCTATTCCTTTAGCTGCTTCAAAACGCTCTGATCCTTCCTCCGTGCTCATCAAGTAATGAATTATAGTACTTTCTGGTGTGCTCAGAAATGCTCTATATATGTATACATATATTATAAATATATATAGTACACATATATCCGTTTCAAAAAGCTTTGAACATAGTGTTTCCGGGCGCCGGCTCCGCGGCCTCCAGCCTGCTCGGCCGAGGCCGCGGGTTTGCTCAGGTCAGGAGAGAAGAGGGAAGGGCCCGGGGCCCGAGCAGGGATGGAAGCAGCGGGTTTACTCTACGAAGCGGCCGTCACAAAGCGGAGCCGAACCCTCCCGAGCCCCCCCAGAGGGTGCACAGCCCAGATTTTGCTTCCCCATCGGAGCAGGGAAGGGGGAGCGTAGCCTGCGTCCCCCTCCGGGTCTCAAACAGCAGCCGACGAGCGGGTACGGGAGAAAAACTCTTTTTTCTGAACCCTCTTCACCTACCCGACCCCGCTCCCGACTTCTAGTGCAAAGGATAAATCGACAACTTAACGCTGGAGCTTTGGTGGGGGGGAAGGGGGAGACTCCGGAGAGGAAAAGGCTGATGGAAACTCCTTTCTCGTTCATGGCGATGAGCGGATAAGGGGTGAGATACGGCGCGACGGGGAGTAGGGGTCTGCAGCGCTGCAAGCTTAGAACGACAAGCTTTACTCATTGTACAGGTTGGACAGGACAGCGCTGCCGCGCTCGGCAGCTCCTGTTCTGCCCCGACTGACCCATCGGACTCTCCAGTTGGGCCGGGCTCCAGGAAGAAGCATCGCTCCCACGCTCCTGGCGTCCGCGCTTCACAGCCGATCCATCCGGAACGTGTCCTCTGTGGCGGGGTCGGCGAGGACCATGTCTGGGTCGTTCAGCATGTGCAGTCCATCCAAGGTTAAAGGGTCAATTTTGAGTTCATCCAGAGGGAACTGGGAATCCGTATCAAAGCTGACGTCTCCCACTCCTGCCAAAGAGCTGGTCAGTTCTTTTGATAAGCTGGGAGGAGATTCTCCCGTCACTGCAGGGAAGAGGAAGAGAAAAGGTGTCAGCAGGACTCAGCAAATACACCTTCTCCAGGCAGATGAGTCATAAAACAGCTTGCAAAATCCTGGGATAGTTCATTGAACTCGGGCTGATAGAGAAGAAATGTCTGCTCCTCTGCTGGGAGGAGTTACGGCTCGGTCAGAGCGCCTCAAAACCATCACAACCACCCAACTCAAAGCACGATTCACACACGTGTGTCTGGGGGTCACAAAGCGGTGTCACCCGGGTCCCTTTGCTCTCCCTCACGTTTAGGAGCAATCGCCTTTATTTCTGTGATTCGACCAGCGAGAGCCCTTGGCTGGAACAGCGACTGAACCGCAGGATTGTTTCCAAACGCCCCACGGTGACCAGATTCGCCACCATATGGGACAGGGACAAGCCTGGTGTTGGCAAACTCCAACAGAGCAGCAGAGGAAGGAGTTCAGCTTCTCTCTCGCTGCGAGAGAGGATCCAGTAAATTCGGAGGCAGGGAAGGTCTGAAAGACATTGAGTGTTGCTCTACCTGTTTGCGGGGATTAGAGAGGAATCCACCAGACCGATAACACAAATATTTACAGAAGGTGAAACCGAACCTTCAAAGGTAACAAGACTCCTTGCCTTTAATGTTGCACCATGAAGAGAATGCTGGAATGGTTTGGGTTGCAAGGGACCTAAAAGACCACCCAGTCCCACCCCTGCCACGGGCAGGGACACCTCCCACTGGCTCAGGGGCTCCAAGCCCCATCCAACCTGGCCTTGAACCCCTCCAGGGATGGGGCAGCCACCCCTGCTCTGGGCAACCTGGGCCAGGGCCTCCCCACCCTCACAGCAAAACATTTCTCCCTAAAGATCTCATCTCAATCTCCCCTCTTTCAGCTGAAAACAGTTCCCCCTCATCCTCTCCCTGATCCAGAGCCCCTCCCCAGCTTTCCTGGAGCCCCTTTCCCTACTGGAAGCTGCTCTAAGGTCTCCCCGCAGCCTCCTCTCCTCTGGGCTGGACAAGCCCAGCTCTCCCAGCCTGGCCTTGGCTCAGAGGTGCTCGACTGGTCGGTGAAGCCTGCGATTTCCTCACCTGTAAGGATGATGTTGGGGATGTTCCCATGGCTGGAGTAATTGAGCTGCTGCGTGTCCTGCAAGCTGCCGTGGCTGCCGGTCAGTCCCATCATCGCTGCCTGGGAGTAGTTGAGGGTGGAGCAGGGGCTGTACAGGCTGTTGGAACTGATGGCGTTCTCTATCATGTTAAACTGTTCCAGCTGGAGACCAAGGCACAAAGGAATCGTTACTTCCAAGCACAGAGAAAATGCAGCAAGACAACTTACAAAGCTCGAGTTACGGGGAGCAGCACTGAGAGAGACAGGCAAACAAATTCATCTTTAGGTTTCCTTGATCAAAACGTGGCCTATTGTCACTCAACTTTCCAGAGTTCACTGCCAAATTCAGAGCGCAGGGGAACGAGGAGAGGGGGGGATGCAAAAAGAAAATCACTGGTATCGTAAGAACAAAAGAAAAGGAAGCTTAAAGCAAAGTGAAAAGGCCCAAGGTTCATGCTGCTAACTCAGGTATCTGCCCCTCGAGCATCACCTCGCAGAAGCCAGCTCCTTTCTCCCTGCTCCTAGAGGCTATTTCACAGTCTGATTGCTTCGTGCACGCGCTCGTCACGCTAACGAGGGGCCGGCTCTGCAAATTGGGTTTTGGTCGCGTGCACGAGCCGTTTGCCAAATTCAGGAGTGACCATTGTTCCCACCTACAAGTGATCCCTTCCCGGAGGCAGCTACGGCCAGAGAGAGGAGGGGGTTAACTTTATTTTCATTATTTTTAATCCAATAAACCTGGCAGGACACCTTTCAAACCATCTGCTGCAGGGGCCGAGAGGGAGGGGAGGGGGGGAAGAGTCAGAAGGGGGAAAAAAAAAACAGGAGAAAAGAAAACTCAAAGTAACAGAAGTAAAGCTCTACGGACAAAATGTGATCTCATAAAAGAACCAGTTGATCTATATTTATTTTAAGCTGAAAGTGGCCGAAATATAGCTGAAAATCGGAGATGAATTTGCTCACCTGGTGGGATAGGGCATTAGCCTGCCTAGCTGTCATCTGCTGATCATAATAGGAGTCACCAAATACACTCCCCAGAATGGAAGAATGCTGAAAACAAAACAGAGTCTTTATGGCGCGAGAGTCCCCCAAGAGCCGCACCCACGGCCCTCCGGCCGCTCCAGCCACGGCCTCGACCCACCAGCAGGATCCCGGCAGCGCCCGCGCCTCGGCCCGAGCCACAAAGCCTCGCGGCGGGCACAGAAATGCAGGCATGGGACCAAACAGACTCCTCGGGGAGGACACACGACACAGAAAACTTCTGGTTTATGGATGCAGACGAGGGCGCGAGGGGACACGAGAGAGAGAAAACCACCCTGCACCCACCGGGAAGATTTTTTTGGGTGGGTGCAAAAGACAAACCCCCACGGGGAGAGGCCGGAGGCGGCGCTGCCCGGCGAGGGATCCAGCACCCAGCACCCCAGAGGAAGAGCCACGAGTTAAAGCCGTTTCCCTTCGGCTGCAGAGCAGAAACGTTAAGGAGAAGCCGGGCAGAGCGCAGGAACAGAGCTCCGAGGTGCCAACCTGTAACTTCAGCATCCCCTCTAGCACGGTAAGCGTTTACTCTCCATCATTTATCAATTATTCTAAAGGTGGCCAAGAATTTGAGGTCAACGTTTTAAAACTATTCACTTCTGTCCCAAAGACTCGACAGAAATAAAAGAAATTAAGAGATTACTTGTGTTTAAAACCATCACAAACGCTGAGCACAAACCAGAGCGGAACGCGGACGAAGAGGCTGTAACAGACAGTATCTATCAAAGCCAACTGGTATCAGTCGTGGGAAGAAAATCCAACACCCTGCATGGTATTTCCCAGCTGTGCTACCTGCACATTACACGGAAGGCTACGGATTCTCTCCCGGGAAAGCTCGGACTTAAGCGAAAGGCCGGGAACTATCTGAACAATTGCAGCAGGCAGCCCAGCCGAAGAGCAAGCACCTCCAACCACAGGATGCGTCCATCACCGTGAACACAAAAACTTCAGCAAACACCACGGTTTAAACGCTCTCCCCTCCTCCACGGCACATCCCAGCGCGGCTTACGCAGCCGCAGCAGGAGGGGACTGTGGGGACAGAAGGAACACGATATTCTCTTTAAATCAAACCCAAACCTTCCTGCCCTCAGCCAGACTCCTCGGCTAGCGCATTCGATCGCTGCTTTTTGGATAAATGGGGCCTCGAGGGAGGGATTCAGACTCCCCGGGGCGGGGGCGAGGGCTGAAGTTGAGCGCACGCCACGCGCGCCGCAGAGCTCCTCGCTGAGCAGGTCCTGCTCTTCATCACCGTGAAGTACTTTCCATCAGCCGCACGCGAGGGGGTGGGTGGCGGTTGAGTGCGCTGCGAGGAGAGAGAAATTTGCTGCGGAACAGAGCTCTGGCTAACGTCAGAGCCCTGGAGACAGGAGCCTCGTGGCCTCCCCGGGGCTGTGTTTGAGGTGAGGCACCAGCAGAGTCTGGACAGGTAGCAGAAATCGCCTGCAAATCCGTGTCGGAGACGGTAACGGTGACTTCTCAGTAAGAAACGGTTTAACTAACTGGAGCCTGAGCCAAAACCAGCGGTTACGGACAAAAATAAAGATTTTTGATTCACTTTCCTGGGTGTTTATGATCGGCCACAGCAAAGACCAGGGTACAACGATGTCTTTGCAGCCTCAGACCCTACTCGGTGCCCTCGTAGAAGCAGGGAAAAATGGAAACTGGCTGTAATTGGACCCAGTTTCCCTGTTTATCACCCCATCCTCAACGCTGCGGCGGCTGCTCTAGCCCTCACAAGACACAGGGCTGCGAGGTCACAGCCTCCTTACACCTGGTAAAAGCATTTCTTCAAGAAAAAATCCCACAACTGCCTTTAAGCCACCGATACCTCGCTCGCTGCCCTTTCGCGCTTTGCTCAGCTCCTCAAACTCCACGTCGTTCAACCTGTTACCTGCGCTACTTTTTAAGAAGCGGAGTCAGAACCCAGCGCCGGCTCCAGCGAGCGGATCAGGAGCAGCCACGCTTGACTCCGTTGTGGGAAAAGCAGCAGGCGCCGCCTCGGAGCTGCGTGATAGTTTAGAACCAGTTCTAATGAAAGATTTGTGCTTCAGGACACTGCACGCTCGATGCGAACCAGGAATACAACTGCTATTCGAGAGCTCCAGAGAGGATCAAGGTGTTTTTTAGCTTTAACTGCTGATATTTCGGTTCTGCAGGAGCTTTTCCGGAGCAGGGCAAAACCGAAAAGCTTCACGTTCCACTAAGCATCCTTCCCATCTTCAAAAGACTGAGCAACACGAAAAATAACAAACAGGAGGCCAAAACCGATTTGTGCAAGTCCAGGTTAGCGACTCCCAACAAAACATACAAGCCCTTCTTTATTGCTGGGCTCTGGAGAACACGGGTTTCTAGAGCCGAGCACGCTGGGACTCCCAAACGAAATCAACTGGAAATGTCATTATTTCAACACTTCAGCATCCTAGAATAATTTATTGACAACTCCGAAAAACATCTTGCTCACAGCACCTCCCAGAAGCAGCAGATGAGGTCTGTTTTGTCAACAGTGCATCTCCTCCGGTTAATGATGTGGTGACTGCAAGGAGAAAACCCAACCACAAAACCCCTGGCTTAAATTATTAATCTAAAAATACATACCGTGTTATCCCATCCACAGCCATTCTAATCGAAAAAGCAGATTTCTATCTAATTGGAACAGTGTGCCGGGGTTAGAGGGGAGGAGCGGAGTGGTAATAAACAAGCCATCGTCAATGAGAAGCCATGCAAACACAAAGCTGGGAACTACAAGCAGAGCTTTTCAATTCGTGTTTGAACAGGGAGACCTTCATAGAGCACACACACGGCTGAAACACGAGAGCAAATAGATCTGGAGATGGGCGAAGACGGGAAATAACTAGTGGTGAATGAACTGGACGTGATCAAAATCAAACCCAGGTCTCTTTTTGGAGTGTGTGCTGGGCTCTTCTCCCAAGGGACAGGGGACAGGACGAGAGGGAATGGCCTCAAGCTCCACCAGGGGAGGCTCAGGCTGGACATCAGGAAAAAATCTTTCACAGAAAGGGTGATTGGTCCCTGTCCGAGGCTGCCCAGGGAGGGGGTTGAGTCCCCTTCCCTGGAGGGGTTTAAGGGATGGGTGGACGAGGTGCTGAGGGACATGGGTTAGTGATTGATGGGGATGGTTGGACTCGATGATCCGGTGGGTCTCTTCCAACCTGGTGATTCTATGATTGGCTGCAGAACCATTTACCCTAAAATTCATCAGGGAAAGAGGAGCCAGGGGAAGACAACTACCCAGTCACACCTACCCGACTCCCCTCTCACCAGCCGCTGCCAGGCTGCTCCAGAACGGGCTCGGCCGGCTCCTGGCACCGCTCTGCCCTTGCTCTCGGCAGATCCCTCTGCAGCTCGGTGCGTCTGGCTCTTTGGGAGCTGCCTCCATCAGCACAACCAACCCCGATTTTGCTTCCAAATTGGTTTTTTCTTGCCCCGTTGCTTCTCTCCACGCTGAGTATCTATAACCACAGATCGCTCGCTTGCTGCTAGGAGCCTCGGTTCGTGGATGGAGGCAGGGGAGCCACCTCATCTGTAATTTAGCAAAACTAAAGACCCGTGTGGGTGTTTTGGGGAGGCCAATACTAAAGCAATTAATCTTTTCACACGGAGTTATGGTGTCCCGCCTGAAAACAGCGGAACCTAAGCAAGAGTTTACAGGATAAAACAGGCTCAGCAGGAAAAACCACAGGCGGGCACGTGCCCCACCGGGCAGCGCTTGCTGCACCTCGGCCCTTCGGCTGCCCCAGTGGCCACAGAGGCCGTGGGCAAAGCCAAGGGAGAGTTATTGAGAAGGCAAGGGGGACAGAAAATATAAGCAAAAATCAGAATTGGATGCGCTGCTCAAATAAGACCTGGACCTCAGCAGCAGGCCTGGCAACAGCTCTGCTCTCCGTGACAGCCTGGAGGGAGGGGGCTTGTTGTCTCGGAGCCACACACAGAACACGGCAGAACGGGCAGAAGCAGGCAGAAGAGAGAGGAGTTAAGAAGCAATTAAGCAAGGGTTAAGAAAATCCAGACAGTCCTGACACTCGGATCTATCGCTGAGCTTACCAGTGACCTGTCTCTGGCTAATGGCAAGGAGAGACGGAGCTTCTGCTTTGGAACCGTGAAGGGGCAGCGCTTATTTAGATAGGATCCTCCTTACAGCCTTAAACGTTAAATGACGAAACAGAAAATGCGTTTTCAGACTCTGGTGTGATGCTCTGGAAGAATTTCCCCACCTGATTTCTACAGGTGGGATTAGGAAACGGGCACGTGGAGCTGTTGTTATTGCTGCGGCGAGAACGCCCTCGCTCGCTCACATCGTGGGCACCCCCAGAACTGCCTGGGCTTTAACCGCAGCGCCGCTGGTGGATCAAACATCCCCTTCTCAGGCTTGCACACACGCCAGGCTATACAGGACACGTGGATGTACAAGAATCTACATACACAGGAAGGAAAACAGCCAGCATGCACCATAGCGTGTTCACTAACCCACTACTGCGAAGCCACCAGATACAATTCCTAATTTTAAGCGCGTTTTCTCCAGTGTTTTCTTTCCACGTGCGTGTTCCCACGTGAAGGAAGGTCCTGATGGAAATGCCTCAGGCCCCACAAGTGAGATTTAGTGCCACAGGAGTCATCCTGCTGCAGGAGGCGCCTCGGTTTCCTCCTCTCTCCCCTGCCCTCCCAACCTTATCCATCAGCTCCGAAAGGATACAGCTAATCGGAAGGGGTCTACCTGGACGCCGTGCCCACGGCACACCCTGCGGAGGCTTAATAGCGTTCAAATAGCAGTTTGGCTCAATAAAAATGCCAATTCACCAGCTATTGAAAAACTCTGGAAGGGAATGGAACCGCAGACAGGATGAGACATCGGCAATGCATGAGGCACACGGTTACAGTGAGACAGCTATGGGTCAGTGATGGAGAGACTCAGCTAAAAACACACACGAGAAGCAAGGCCTGTGGAAGCACAGAGTCCCTTACTTGAGGGGAGCTGCCAGGAGAGAAGCCTTGATTGGAGACAGGAGAGGTGGGAGACTGGTTGGCTGGGGATCCAGCATTACTGCGGTACTGCTGGAGTGAAGCCTACAGAACAACACAGAATTAAAGACCATGGGATTGATGGAAGGCTGGAAAAGCATCAACTTCTGGCGCACACGGGGAGCTGGGAGAAACCATCGTCTTCAGGGGCTCCTGGCTGCGCACGGAGACGCAGGTACTGTGAAAGGAGAGTTAGGAATCGGCGCGGCACGGAAGGGCCGAGCGCAGGGCAGCGCCGCTGAAGGGTTTTCTCACGGCTCTCGGTCACGTTCGGTTAAAAAACCACCTCCAGCAGTGCAGGGAAATCGAGTCCCGAAAGCTGGGAATAACTCCAAACTCCTTTAACTCATTCTTCACTTCAGCTGCTGCACCCGCACGATCTGAACCCCTGTTCCTGCTGCTCTGAGAATCCTTCTCGTGGTGCCCTGGGGGAGAGGTGGAGAGCGAGGGGCACGGCCACGCAAACCCAGACCCTTCCCAGAGCTGCCCTGAGCCCAGGACACGAACAGCCTCGTCCGAGGAGTCACACTGCGTTCAGCAGGTTTATAATCCTCACATTTACATCGTTCTCAGTCGTCCCGAGAACATTTCCAAAGATTTACCTTTTTTATTCAGTCGTTACCAACACTGGATTTGAACAAGTTAATAATCTTAATGGCACTTAATAGACTGTTACGCTAATTAACATCAACAGCATGGCTGTTCTCGTTATCCTTTCTCCAGCAATTAACAGATTGAGGAAAACCTGCGATGCAGTGGCTGGAAAAGGAGTGATTTAATCAGAAAGCTTTGTGGCGTGGGGGATGCTGTACAAATGATGCTTTCTGACACCCGATTCTGTCCTTCCCAAGAAAATAGGCCTTAACCCTTTTTGCTACGTGTTGCTACTCACGTGCTGGAAGCAGAGCCCCAACCCACAGCAACATTAATTTCAATATGAATCAACAAAAATGGCATAAACGCTGTCAACGAGACCCTAAAAAGGCTCAAACGGCTCAAGTTCAGAGCTTGTTTATTTACAAGTTATTTCAGCTGCTTTAAAGATAAGCACAGCACCCCAAAAGTTAAGGGCATAAAGAAGTTTAGGATGAGGAAAGCAACACAGAAAGCAAGGAGTGAAACCAGAATCATCTATACTGGTACGTGAGTATTAAAATCAAAACGCTGGGACACGGTTGGAGTGGGTCGAATCCTTTTCCACTGCCAGAGGGGTCCCTTCTCTTCCCTTTCCAATCCTGAAGGGGAAGCAGCTCCTCTCAAGAAGCACTCAGCACAAACTGTTAAAAAAACCTCATCCAGAAAAGAAACCCCTGATCAAACGGGAGATCAAAAGACAAGGATTTCTTCTCATTCTCCAGGGCAGAATGAGAGAAGGAGCCATGAAGCTCCCCTGGCCAGTTAACCCTGTGCCTGCTCTGCATTTTATATATATTATATTTATATACAGGGAGACACGACATTTCCTAACAGACTGTGTTAAAACAAGCAAAGAAAGGAATCTCTCGGTGAACCACTGCTGTACGTACACACCAGCCACAAAATCCATGTCTGACGATAATAAAGCACGCTCTAAAATGCCTTAAAATGA
Source organism: Phaenicophaeus curvirostris (assembly GCF_032191515.1). NCBI lineage: Eukaryota > Metazoa > Chordata > Aves > Cuculiformes > Cuculidae > Phaenicophaeus > Phaenicophaeus curvirostris. The sequence continues at coordinate 6,114,811 of NC_091419.1, read as the reverse complement.
AAGGGTTCTGACTATCAAAAGTATAAGAAATGCTTACTTTCCAGCTTTCAGAAAACACCTGTTAGCAGGTTTCTTCATCAAAGTTCTGTTGATCCCTCCAGCCTACAGCGCGCTCGCCAGCACGCAGCGTGTCGGGGGGGGCTGCATTTAACAGCCTGCAAACCTTCTCACAGCCAGGTATGAAATCAACGCTGAGAGATTTAAGCTGCTCGAATCGAACACGGACACCACTTGATGGAACCACAGCAACCCTAAGCGCAGATTAAAACCAAATCTTCCTCTATCAAATATTTAAACGTGGGTTCAATCGAGACCGTTCAAAGCCTGCGTCAGACTCTGCCTAACTCTGGAAGTCCTGAGCTACGCTGTTAGCTACCAGGTTCTCAAAGGAGAGCTCCAGCGTTCCCAGTTTACCCAGCTTACCGAGTTGATGTCGATTCCCATGGAGGGCTGGGTCTGGCTGCCCGGCGGGGACTGCGGGATGGTGGAAGGTACCGTGACGGAGAGCGGGGGGAGCTGCGTGCCGCGCTGCAAGCCAGACGTCTGCATCAACGGAGTGTTCTGAGGAAGGGTGCTGGCCACCTGGGTCTGCGGCTGCTGCTGGGGGGTCGTCTGGGTGAAAAACGGATACGGGGGAAGCTGCTGCTCCAGAGACAACGCATCCATAGCCACAGCCTTAAAAAGAAGAAGCAAAATCCACGTTGGCAGGTGGTTTCCCTTCATTTTAGAGTCATAGAATAGTTTGAGTTGGAAAGGACCTTAAAGATCATCCAGTTCCAACCCCCCTGCCATGGTCAGGGACACCTCCCACTGGATCAGGGGCTCCAAGCCCCATCCAACCTGGCCTGGAACCCCTCCAGGGATGGGGCAGCCACAGCTTCCCTGTTCCAGGGCCTCGCCGCTCTCGTAGAGAAGAAATTCTTCCTTACACATAGCCTACAGGCCTTTGCAAACAGTCCCTCCCCAGCCTTCTTGTAGCCCCTTCAGGTACTAGAAGGTTGCTACAAGGTCTCCTCGAAGCCTTCTCTCCTCCAGGCTGAACAACCCCAACTCTCTCAGCCTGGCCTCGTACGGGAGGTTCTCCAGCCCTCGCATCACCCTCGTAGCCTCCTCTGGGCCCGTTCCAACAGCTCCATCTCCTCCTTATGCTGGGGATTCCAGAACTGGACACGATCCTCCAGCTGAGGTCCCCCAAGAGAGGAACAGAGGGGCAGAATCCCCTCCCTCCCTGCTGGCCACGCAGCCATTTTCAAGCACATCATTTCACACCAAGTGAGCTGCACTAAGCCAATCTCACCTTGTATTTAAAAAATGTTACCTAGAGGCTTGGGAACAGCCAAAAACCTGTTCCAAAAGGCTTAACGTCCCCTCCAGTGCATGATGAACAAATACACTGGTAGTATTTATAATACATAATACCCTAACCTTATGTTTAGGGTATTTAACTTATATTAAACTTATTTATTCTAAACTTTTTCTGTCTGAATGTTGAATGTCAGGTCAGGAACTCACGATCCAGGCAGTCACGGAGTCACAGTTACAAAATCAATTTAAAAAGCACATAGAGTTTCTCTCATGAATTAGAGAAACGTCTTTCCAATCACACAACTAACTTTGGGACCATTCCATTACAGAAAAGTCTTCCAATAGAAGTTTTTTACTACTGTTCTAGAAAATTCAAAGTCAAATGTGCCCCCTCTACAAACCTCCCTCTTCTTACGGCTCTGAATTGAACGCGTTTAAAGAAGAAAATTACAGAATAAGATGGGTGAAGTTTCAGGTGGCTTCTCCCTCGGTAGAAGAATTAATCTGTGGTTCCTACCTGAGTGATCGGTGACAACGGGGAAAGCGTAGGAGACATCTGCTGCGACTGTGGCCGCCTGGAGTCGGCGCTCAGCGAGAGAGGGCTGACGGCCGGCTGGCGGTGCGGCTGCGACGGGGCCGGCGTCGTCGTTATTCCTGCAGGAAGGAAGAAACCAGCTGCAATGGGAACAGAGCAACGGTTCCTGGGTGCTCGTACGGAGGCAATTACCTAAACGATGACAAACGAACGGCCTAAGTGGACAACCGCTTAATGCAAAGTGCTGAACGCGCCTCGGCCAATCAGGCTGGAACTCGTTAGCTAGTTTGCAATTAATTGTGTCAGGGTGAAGAGCATCAGGATGAGAGGAAGATAGAGGTTTATCTTGGAGCAAACCCAGTCCTGGCTGTTCAGGGTTGAAATGGGAACAGGCAGGGCAGCTCCAGCTGCGCACAGAGGCCATCGGGCATCGCTCCGTGCACACCTCCTGGGCGGCACGCACCGACCCCCGGGGCAGCACGTTCCGCTCTAGTCCTAAGAGCTCAGACTTCTGAAAGAAGAGAACAAGACTGACCAGAGGGCACTTGAGATATTCTAAAAGCAAACACCTGTTTTGTGGAAAATGCCGAAGAAAAACTGGTTACGCAGGAAGTTTTTATGGCGTCCCAGCGCACGTGAAGGCAGGAAAAACACTTCACCCTCTGAAGAGCCACAACCGAGCAGGGCGCAGGGAGAAAAAAAATTAAGTACTGTAATCTTATCCAAATTCAAGACAAAAATCTCGAGGTTTTGAAGCCTCCCCTCTTTTCTGCCTCACCCTAGAGGAACCAAGACACCCCGGGAAGTGATTTCAGGACAATGTAGCTTGTAAGCTGTTCTTCCAGAGCTGCCAGAAAGGAGGAATTTGCGAGAGCCTGAGAGCTCCTAAGCACTTGGCAAATGTTCAAGGCTTCCAGGCAGGCTGCCAGGGAGCCAGGAAGTCCGGGCTGCCAAGGAGCCAGCAGGCAAACTGGCTCAAACGGCGCAGATTGCAACGTTTGAACAATCGATGTCGTCTCGGGGAACGTGTCAGCGAACCGACAAACCCAAACGTGCAGTCACGAACTGCTGGCAGCTCTTTGTTCCCCACCTTCTCTTGGGGACAGGCCTGGGCAGCGTGCAGAGCTCCCAGCAGAGCGCGAAGCCTTCACCTTTCCTGCTAAAAAGCCGAGAGATAAGGAGAAGCAAGGAAGGTTTGGAAAAATCAGTCAAAATAGCACCAAACTGACTGTGCCAATGATTAAACTATGGGATAGTCTCCAAAGAGAGGCAGGAAAATCCTCAGTGAGCACCTCTTCTTAAATTGTTATGTCCTTGATTGCTTTGAAAACATTTCCTGATCTATGATACACTTATCGGTTTGGTCTGACACCGTCTGCTTGGCTAATTATGGCTATGGTGAAAAAATTAGCAGCCCAGTCCAGCCTAAAGGCACACAAGGTGTTTGTTTCCTTTTACACACGCAACAGCTCCTTCCACAGAGTCACCAAGCTCTACATGCCTGACAGCCCAGCTCTGGAGCACCAAATAGGCTCTTTTGAGACCTGGAGAGTTGTTCAAGGACGCTCTGTTGAGCGGCTGAGGGATGTGGGGTGGTTCAGCCTGGAGACGAGAAGGCTGTGAGGAGATCTTAGAGCAGCTTCCAGTAGGGAAAGGGGCTCCAGGGAAGCTGGGGAGGGGCTCTTGATGAGGGAGGGCAGGGATCAATCCGCAGAGATGCGCGATTACCTCTCAGGCACCACAGCAACACAACCTCATCCCTTCAGACAAGTGACCCAGGAGGGACGATGAGAACCACCTCGGAGTGACGATCTTACCCTGACTGGCAGTGCTGATGCCCAAGTGAGTCAGGTTGGCAGCAAGATTTCCGGTGCTGTTGGAGCTACTCAGGGCTGGGAATGTGGATTCCTCGGGATCTAACGGCGTTGGGAGAGGGGAAGGGAAATGGATGTTCGTCAGGTCTGGCAGGGAGCCGCCCGTGTTGTGCGTGGCAGGAATCAGGGTTGTAGTGTTTTCCTGGTCAGCTGATGGGAAGATGCTAAATAAGGAAGAGAAAAAGGAAACGCACCTCAATTTAAATTTCAGCCTGGATAGATCAGCGTAAAACCTCTTTATAAAAAGAAAGGTGCCGTATACAGAACTCAGTATCGTGTTCCCGATAAAATGATGGGAGCTGTAACAGCCAGTGGGTCCCTCCAAGAGGCCCTGGCCTGGCTTGTATCTATCGCAGCGTTAGACCGTCTACAGGCTTTATGGAAACTCCAGAGCAAGAGGACACACAGCGCGCAACATCCTTAAAGATTTCAATGCTTTTTAACAAAAAACATTGCTCAAAACTTACTTGATTCCTGGAACTTCACACGATTTAGGTCTCGATGACCCAGTCTAAAATAGAAGGAGACATTTTTTTAAGCCAAAGACACTGCTAGAGATAATTTCATAGGACAGATTTCAATCAGAAAGTTTTATTTAATTGAACACATTTCTACACAAAAGCTGTTCTTCCACACAAGAGCTCCGTGAAGCTCTTATGCCTGTCACCCCTTGTGCTTTATTGGTCCAACAAGGCTCAAATTTAGAGTTCTTCCCAATATAATAAAACAAGCACACGCACTCTTACACGTAAAGTACCCTCTAACCTAATTGCTAGTGATTTGTTGTTAAATACAGCATTTCATCTCTAATCTTCGTTTCACAATATTTAGCACATTAATTTACCAGGGTATACTTAGAAAATAAAATCCCTACACTTTGAAATGTGAGTTTCCTACCTTTTTAGTGTCCCAGCCTTGCTTAGAGAGGGTCTTGTCCGCCTCCGAGGTGGTTTCCTCCATGCCAGGGACAGTCAGTAATAAAACTAAAACAATGAGAACACAAGGAATCGTGGGGAAAGGCTGTTTAAAAAGGCTTGTGGTGATAGGACGAGGAGCAATGGGTATAAACCAGAGAGGGGCAGATTTAGACTAGACATAAGGAGGAATTTCTTTACTATGAGAGCGGTGAGACCCTGGAACAGGGAAGCTGTGGCTGCCCCATCCCTGGAGGGGTTCAAGGCCAGGTTGGATGGGGCTTGGAGCAACCAGATCCAGTGGGAGGTGTCCCTGCCCATGGCAGGAGTGGAACTAGTGGGCTTTGAGGTCCCTTCCAACCCAAACTATTCTGTGAATCCATAAAATAGTAACTATTCGATGTTCTACAGCTCTACGAGGATATGGAAGAGCTGCAGTACAGAGCATACACATCTGCGTGTTGTGCGTTCACCTCTCTCTGGGTGGTTGTTTAAGGATTAAGTTTCTCTGCAGGGATTTAAGAGCTTCCACTGCGTTTCTTGAACAGAGAGCAGGACCAAGGGCCAGCAGAGGGCACCAGGATTGTTAGTGCCGGAGGGCTCATCATCAGAAATAGCATCAGAGCATTGTGTGCTGCCTCTGAGGGTGTATTCACACCAGTGACCCCAATCCTGTAAATGAAAACTAGATGAACTCTGGCTACTTCGATATCCCCGTGATCTCCACACTTGTCTAGAAGCTACTCGAAATCACAAACCTCCAGTACCGCTGAGAGCGGCCTCACCAGCATCCCACAAGCCCAGGTGACACCCCTCAAGGTCTCAGAATAACAGAATTCGGGGCTCAAGGAAACATCCTGTTGGCTTTGTATATTTTTTTCTGGATTATGGTACCCAGATGCATAATTTTGGTCCCTTGTCCAATTCCTGCGCAACTGAATATCAGGAGTGTTTTGCACACCTGTATTTTGAGATGGATGAGCACCGATACGTGTGCACGTCACCGAAATACAATGCTTTGAACGTTACAAATACATATTACTGTTAGATTTCCATTTACCTCTCTTCTGCTGCATGTCCTGGGAGCCTCCCGAAAAGGATTCTTGTTGAGCTGGGGTCATAGTGCTCTGGTGCAAGGCAGAATCGGAATTTGTCCTGAAAGGAAGGCAAAAATCAAGACTTTTATGGTCAGTTCCTCTAAATAAAAGAAAATTTAATCTCAGATCAATGTATCCAAACCCGGCTACCTTGCATTAAAAACCCCAAATCGATAGATGGCACATCCCAGGCTCAATTTCCTTGTGAAACAATCAATTCCAGACCAAAGCAGTTCAAGCTTGAAGAGCAATTGTTTGAATAACGGGATTGAGAGGAATAGAGGATAAACTGGTAGCCGTCGTTAGAAAATAATTTCATGATTTGTTAAGATTACGCATGATCAAATCATGCAAGTTTTAAGCTGCTGACACACTCTTTGGTTATGGTGGTCGCTCAAAGGACAGCATCTCTGTTCCATAAGGAGGGAACACGAGTGGTTTGGGATGCAGGTACGTGGTGGAGAGGGGAGTCTCCACGGTCAGCACATCTCACGATGAGATGTCCTTCGCTTGGGAACGCAGGCACCACCGAGGCACCTCAGTGAGGGCTCGGAACAGGCAGCTCGGAGCTCCTTTCCACTCCAAAGCTTGTGAGCACGGGCCGGCCCAGCTGCTGCGCACCAGAAACAGCCTCGTCCTTTACAACCCAACAATGCTGGGTTTGGTTCTGGGCCCCTCACCACAAGAAGGGTGTTGAGACTCTGGAGTGAGGCCAGAGAAGAGCAACGAAGCTGGGGAGGGGGCTGGAGAAGAAGAGGAGCGGCTGAGAGAGCTGGGGGGGTTTAGCCTGGAGAAGAGGAGGCTGAGGGGAGACCTCATTGCTCTCTCCAACTCCCTGAGACGAGGTTGTGGAGAGGAGGGAGCTGGGCTCTTCTCCCAAGGGACAGGGGACAGGACGAGAGGGAATGGCCTCAAGCTCCGCCAGGGGAGGGTCAGGCTGGACATTAGGAAAAATTTTTTCACAAAAAGGGTGATTGGTCCCTGTCCGAGGCTGCCCAGGGAGGGGGTTGAGTCCCCTTCCCTGGAGGGGTTTAAGGGCCGGGTGGACGAGGTGCTGAGGGACATGGGTTAGTGATTGATGGGAATGGTTGGACTTGATGATCCAGTGGGTCTCTTCCAACCTGGTGATTCTATGATTCAGAGGTACGCTTGGAACACCTGCTAAGATTTACCTTTAGAAAGATCACGTTAGCTGACACGCCTTTAGTTTAAAACTGAATCGTCTGAAGAGTGACGGGGAGAAAACATCAATTTCTAAACCCAGGAAGGGACAACAATCCCAGTGAGCGACTGCTGCTGGGACCAGTAAAGGCCTCTGCACATGTGGTAGTATTGGAGAATGCGCTCCAAACCCTCACACGCACGTACGACAGTGCTACTGACCTTCTCCAGCTGGTGTCGGACGGAGGTGACAGATACACAGTGCCGTAGGGACAGCTGTCCACGTGGTTCTGTCAGTTAAGGGCAAGAACACCACTTTCTCACTTAAGTAGGAGCCTATTGGAAATCATTTCCTAAGGAATAATGCAAATTCCCCCATCAGAACCAGGATGCTCACACGAGAAACGCAAGCGGGCTTCCCTACGGGACAGCTGTAATGTTTGAAGAGGGCACCCACCCTCCTTTTCCCTTTCTGAGCATCTATCTCCTCCCTGAGGAGCCCCCGCCTCGCTGCTCGCCCCTCACCTGGCCCCCTTCGCCCTCCCAGGCCGCTCTGACTGTCCTAAGCCGGCCAGAAACACCAAGCTAATTCCTTGTCACAAACAGCAAGAAGAAACAGAGCTCGGCAAACACTAAACTGGTGAATCAACCTGTAATAAAACACGCAATGTGCCGCGAAGAAGCATTCTGGTTTGGATTTCATCAGCTTCAAAGGGAAATTCGGCATCCCCAAGGCTGCCTTGCCTCTCCCATCACAGGGGCTCGATCCCTCGCAGCTCCGCACACGCCGTTATCCCCATCGGAGCGGAGGAAACAGAAAGGTAAATGCTTACTTTACAGAATAGCAGGTATTTATAGACCAGACCGCAGCTCGGGGAGCTGATGACATGAACTGCACGGGGATGGGAGGAAGAAGGGGACTGCAAAGCTGCGATATCGCTGGAAAGGCAGGTGCTCGCTGCCAGCTCGTAAATCAAAGGATATTTGTCTTCCGTGTTTATCCACAGAGAGAGGGCGGCGATGCGGGGAGCCGAGGCGGTTCCTGTCCCGATAGACTCTGTCCACCAGCCCGTGGTGTCGAGTTGTTCTGCTCGTGTCCAGTCCTGACGACTGAAAAGGAGTCTGAGAGAGACACACGAGGTTACGAGAGAAAGGTCCGCGCTGAGCAGCCTGCCCAGACCCGGTCACATCCGTGTTATTCTAAGGAATAAAACTCAAAAGAGAGACGGGCGAGTGTAACCACGTCCGTTTTCCTCCAACACCACGTTCCCTACGGCCACGGGAAGCGATGACCAAGGCTCTCTCCTCCAGAGACGAGCGACAAGCGGAGGCAGCCCATGCTGGACCTGCCCTCCCGGCCCTCGGCGCTGCTCTCCGACCTTGGCGTCTCGAAACCACCGCAGGGAGCCTGCGGCCAGGGGCTGCTCGCATTCCCTCGGCCCAGCATGCAGCATGCATCCAGGAGGAACATGCTGACATCCAGAGCTTCACCTCCCAGGGCAGGAAATGTGGGAAGAAGATGCACGGTGAGCCTAACATTCACCAGGATTCACGTTCTCCCAACACTTCCTTTCAGCCCTCCTCGCAGCAGAATTACTTTAAGGGGACACTGACAGAACGAAAAGAAAAAGAAAAGCCGTTTCCTTCCTCCTCTGCCTAGGAAAAGTTATTTTAAGTGATTTTCATTTCATTCAGGCAAAGCTGGGTGGGTTGATTCCACCTTGAATCTTATCAGCACCGATGTCTTGAGAGAGTTCACTTGTCAGCGAGTGATTCCAGAGAACGAGGATGGCAAAGAAAGGACAGGGAAGATGAATTCCCAGGCTTAAAAGGAAAACATCTCCTACGTTTCCAAAAGCCCTTCGCAGGGTCTACCTGTGGGGAGGGAAAGGAAGTGCCGAAGGGTCAGCCTCTACTCATACCTCGCAGCAATTTATGGGCCTCCGGGGAAAAAAAAAAAGCTCCAGTCTTCCCCTCCTTGCCAACGCGAACAGCTTTGCCGAGTCCCTCAACACCATCTGTTTGGAAACCCAAAATTTCCTCCTCCATTCAGGTGCTGCACGCGGCAACGGCGCTGTCCTGCCTGCCAAGCCGGGGAGCCATCTGGCCTCCACACCATCTGCATTTCCTAGTGTCCAGCTCTGGCTGCTGAAACCATTAGCGCTAAAAAGTTTTACACTTATTTTCAAACGTCTTGTTTGTGATAACTTTTTAAAGAGTCTTCCTGCTATTTTAAACTCTTTTGTTTAGCAAATACTCGTCTCCTCTCCCTCTCTGCACACACAACCTGTGCTAACAAAGGGATGCAAAGCAGCTGGGCTGTTTATTTTCTCCTCTCAGGGCCAACACTTTCTACGCAGCAGAACATCGCTTAAATCAACACGGGACAGCACAGAGCGCAGCAACTTTTTACTCTACTCTCAGCCACAAAGATGATGGGGTTTTGATTCAGTTCTCAGCAAGCCTGATTTTTCTTGCGTGAAGACTCAGAAACCTCAAGTCATAGCATCTCAGTTTAGAACCAGACTCCTAGAATGGTTTGGGTTGGAAGGGACCTCCAAGCCCGACACCTCCCACTGGATCAGGGGCTCCAAGCCCCATCCAACCTGGCCTTGAACCCCTCCAGGGATGGGGCAGCCACCCCTGCTCTGGGCACCCTGGGCTGGTGCCTCCCCACCCTCAGCGTGAAGAATTCCTTCCTAATGTCTAACCTAAACCTTCCCTTTGCAGTTTAAAGCCATTCCCTCTCATCCTATCACTCCAGGCTCTCGTAAAGAGCCCTCCCCAGCTTTCCTGGAGCCCCTTTCAGCACTGGAAGCTGCTCTAAGGTCTCCTCAGAGCCTTCTCTTCTCCAGGCTGAACAACCCCACCTCTCCCAGCCTGGCCTCGTACAGGTTCTCCAGCCCTCGAATCATCTCTTGGCCTCCCTGGACTCATTCCAACAGCTCCATATCCTTCTTTAATTAATTGAAGTAATCTAAACTAAAACACATCGGTTTATTCCCCGCTGCAAACACTCAACACCAATGCAGCTCTACCTCACGGGCACCCCAGAAGCAGGAATATTGATAATTAAAACCAGTAGCACAAGGTCTCAAGCCCCTCTCTCTGCTGGCCTCACCTGAGCACAATTTGCCAACACGCTGTGTTTGGGGAGCTCACCAGGGGAAGCGATTTCCTACCCCAGCGGTGTCACCACAGCGGTTCTAAAAAAGGAGAAGCCAGGCCAAGGGACACAGAAAAAGCAGCCCTGGCCCCGGCGTTTAAAAGGAAGCCAACGCACATCAGCATAGAGAAAAAAAGGTGAACGCAAGAGTAGTTAAGAAGTTCTCCCGTTTTTTGGCATAAATAAAGCAAAAATGTGATTTGAGTGCTTTAGAAACAGACCCTGCCCCTGCACAGAGCTACAGGTCACAGCGTGAGGAATTCGAGGCAATGCTGTTCTCTTGTCTTTCCAGGAATAAAGATTCCAAGCGAATCCTTAACTTGCTTCGGGAAATCAGAAAGGAATACAAAACACCTATCACCTCCAACAGGCCTGGCTTCTCTCAGCAACCAGACTGTGAAACTGACCCTGGACCAAACACCTTCGCTCAAGTTCTCATCCGTGTAGGGAACCTGGTATCTCACTACGGTAAACAACTGTGATGGGAGAAAATAAACAAGAAGAAGGGATCCAAGCATCCGTTTTATTTGCAAAATGAAGAACTAGAACTGTTTCACTTCCCTGAAAACCATTCAAGGGTTTGAGATCAGAACCCAGACTCCACAAAGCATTAAAAAAAAAAAAAAAAAAAGGAGCTAAAAATACAGACAGGAAGGAAAAAGCTCAGTGCTGGAAAGCAACAGTGTCCCTTTAAGATTTGGCAAGACACGGACTTGAGAAACAAAACCAAGCGAGGTGGATGAGGGGGAAGGAGCGGAGTGGTCCCTCCTGATGGTTTCCATCCCGGCGACAAGCAGCGTTGGGGTGCGTTGGGGTCGTCATTCTGCTCTTCCCGAGGGAGTTTAACATGCAGGCTGAGTGCGCATGCTCAGAGACGGCTTAAAGACAGGCCAAGACAGTTCCAAATAACCCACCGCCTGCACCAAACGAACCCCCGTACATCGTAAGTCATCACAGCACAGAGCACAGCAAGTCCAGGGAGCCCGGACGGGAATTATTATGCACGTTCCAAACCGGGATGCATGGCAAACCCTGTATTTATGTGACAGACCACAACTCCCGCGGAGCTGGGAGGGTGAATCAAATAAATACTGTGCATACCAGGAAGAGTAACGTGTGCCGAAATACGTATCTACCTGGGCAAACAGGACACCAGTCCTAAATACGTATTTGCACAAACCTAAATGCTTGTTTACCAAAGAGACGGGAACTGCTCCAAAGGTTTCTGCCAGAGCTCCGTTGTGCTGCAAATGCAAAGAACCAAGATGCTCAGACGCTCTCAAGAACCAAGAACCGACGCTCTCAGCAGAGACAACCAGACAGGCTTCGCCTGCGCGGCGGCAACGTCAGCGCACGGCACCTTAGAACCGAACACCTGGAAAGCATTCACCACTGGGACAATGCATGGGTTTATTTTGGTGCTCGGCACCATTTCTTATCTGTAACAGCATCAACTTTGGGTTTTGTGGGTGAAAAATGCCTCCCAACCTGGGGTTTCAGGACAATTTCTTTCCATACCCTCCTCTAGTCATTCATAGATGCTTGAATACTTACGTTATCATAGAATGGCTTGGTTGGAAAAGATCTTGGAGATAACCGAGTCCAACCGTCCCTGTCCACTAGCAAACCATCCCTGAGCACCTCATCTACCCATCTTCTGAACCCATTAATTTGTTCTTAAAAGAGCAAATTAACTATGAGCCTCCGTAGTAAGAAACGAAAGGCAACATCTTGCAGAGAGGAGACACTCATAGAGCAATACCAAGGGCTTCATAACATCACAAACCTCCCTAAAGGCAGAGAAGATCAGGCATTTGCTTCTCCTCTTGTACAAGATTTGAGCTTTTAGCTTCCACAAACTCAGCTGCCTGAACGTACGTCAAAACGCGTAGAGGACATCATCAATGTTTCTCCGTATTTATTACGTCAGGCTTCATCAGAAAACCACAAAGTGCAAGATTTAACTCTTACCACATCCTCATGAGATAGAATGTAAATGTTACCACTCAAAACAAAAAGAAAACTAATGCAGAAATTTTAATTTTGAGCACCCTAAACCAACTAACTACGGAAATCAGGTGTCTCAAACGTATCCATCACCTAATCCTACCCACTGTACATCACCTTCTGTTCAAACACGCTAACAGGAAAACACCCACACAACACACGGAGAACCTCTGTGCACCTGTGGAGTCCCAACAGCAGGTGGAGAAGAAGTCAGCACCTCCCTACAGCTACTCTTCAGCCAGACCAAGGACAAGTGACCCTTCCGATACCACTTCATGTCCTGTTTGCCCTTCCCCTCTCTTAAAATCCAGACGTTGCTCTCGCGGAACGTACGCAGTGCCACGAGGCACCTTCTTCCACAGCCCCATCTCCCAGCACTTGCCCTAGTTCCCCTCCTCCACATCCCCCACATTCTTTGCTCCCACTTTGACTGTGAGCCCGCAGCATCCACGCGGGACCTTCCGTTGAGATTCGGTACCGAAACAAAACCCCAGTCACCGACCCACCACCAGGAATATTCACGGACAAAGAAACCACCTCGCCTCCGCCAGCTCCTGACACAAAAGCACGACGCCAGGGGACAGCAGGGCTGGTATCTGACACCGGATTTATCCACACCCCCCAGACACAACTACTCTCCGTTCCAGAAGAGCAAAGGTCTCTGAGGTAGGGTGATCTGAGGCCTCGGTGCTACGTTCGGCACCAGCAGCTGGTTCACGGTCTCCTGTGAGGAAAAGGAAGAGCATCCAGGCCCAGTATTAATCAACACAACCTAAGAAACGCGGTATTAAACTCACCTGGAAGGGCAGATCCATGGCACTGTTCCCAATCTGGTTCACATTTGGCAGTGACCCTCCGTAGTACTGGCCACGACTCTGTCCCAGTTGCAGGTATTGGGTTTTCTGCAGCTGTAACTGTAAGAAAAGGAGGAAGAAGCGTAAGCACAACTCGTTTATCCATTTCAGTTGTTTTAACTACTCCGCCCCGGCGTTCGTTACCGCCGAAAGTGGATCCCAGCCATGACTTCTGCGAGTGGACGTCAACCTTCTGTCTCGGTGAGAGCATAAAGGGAGGGGAAAAAAAGCAACTTCACGGTCAGCAATCGTATTAGAATTTCCATCAAAGAACCACCACGTGGAACCACACGCTTCTCGTGTCACCTGCTACTCTGAACACTCACGACTCTAGTAGCAAAATCAGTGGTTCTGGTGGGATATGCGTAAAAGTCACTTTTATGGAGTATGTTGTTTAAACAAACATTTGCTCTTTTAACTACCCAGGTAACAGAGGCTGCAGCCTCCCACCAGCTCAGCGTCCTTCTTCCCTGCCTCGGGGCCAGCTCTGCAGGAAGGGCAGGGACACGGGGTCTCAAAGAAAACACACCAAGCGGAGGATGAAACAGCAAGGAAAGAACCGTGAAAACGTGGAGATAAACCTGCTAGTCTGTAAAACGCCGGGTATCACTCCAGTTCTGAGTGATGCTTCCCTACTAAGACATCCCAGCAGGCTTCCCCCAGTTCCTGCACAATCCAAGGTACAAAACCACCTGCAAGCAAGAAAGTCTTTCCTTTTCTACTCCAAAGTCAACTTATTCCCATCGTCACTTCTTTTAGAGAACTACACTATCTCAAGTCATCAAGAGCCATCATTTTTTGATTAATCTTTCTTCGGTGACCTTTCTCATCTTTTTATTAGCAGGATCGCTATTTAAAATAACACCGTGTTCAATTCTGTTCCCACTGAACCTGCAACCATCTGAACACAACAGCCCCGCTCCCAGCGATCTATCTCCCAAGGACTCAAGAAACTACAATTAAAGCAGCAAAGAAACGAGCTTATGTAAGTCCTCTCTCCTCCCACTGTGGAGGAGTTCGTATTTTATAACGCGTGTTGTTCCTCGCTAGATGTCAACTGGCTGGTTCTGCGCTCTGAAATGCAAGAACGTTCCTAGATGGGTAGCAAGGAATTGTTTAAAGACTCAATGTTCAGATCTTGGACGAGATGCAGGTTGGTTGCTAAGGTACGGGAGTGTGTACATCAACAAATCTGGTTCAGTTTCATTCAGACAGATCCGAAAGCCTTTGCCTCGCGATGCCAGAATTCGGAAGAGCAAAGTTGGGAAAAGCACTGGAAACCGCGGCATCCCCGAAGGTGGATGTTCACACGAGGGTTTGGTGGCCCTGCCTCTCTGGCTTGAGGACAAAGGCCCTGAGGTTGGGTGAAGATGTTCCCAGCAAAGCAAAGAAAGAGCTGGTGCCACCTGTGAGGGGATCTGCAGAGTCCTCCGATGAGATGGGAAAGGGATGCGGAACGGAGCCGACAGCACCGGGACAGACAGAGAGAAAAGGGACTGGTGTGCTCACAGCACAGCGACATCAGGGGTAGAAATATCAGAGAATCATGGAATGGTTTGGGTTGGAAGGGACCTAGAGCCCATCCAGTGCCACCCCGGCCATGGGCAGGGACACCTCCCGCTGGATCAGGGGCTCCAAGCCCCATCCAACCTGGCCTTGAACCCCTCCAGGGATGGGGCAGCCACCCCTGCTCTGGGCACCCAGGGCTTCCCCACCCTCACAGCAAAACATTTCTCCCTAAGATCTCATCCCAATCTCCCCTCTTTCAACTCAAAACAAGCTCCCCCTCATCCTATCCCTGCCCTCCCTGATCAAGAGCCCCTCCCCAGCCTTCCTGCAGGCTCCCAAAATCTTTACGCTTCACCTGAGGGACCAAATTCATCCAGAACTTCCGAGATGACTCTTAGAAACGACACCTCTCTACAGAACAGGCGCTCTCAAAAGCCCCAACTGTTCAGCCAAGGTATCAGTCCCATGGGGCTGATGGTTTTTTCTTAACCAAAGGGCAGATAAATCCCCTCAACCCAAAGATTTTGCAGACATTCAGTGTCCCGCATCAAACAGTTCAAAAAGCTCCCACCTAAAAAGCACAAGAGGTCCCCCCCAGGCTTCCCTTTCGCAATCTTTTGACAGCGATTCCAACCCCGCGCTCTCTAAGCGACACGTGAAATTAGAGAAACGCTCCGCGCTGGTACCACGAATGAGTCACAGCCCCTCCACCTCGGAGCCGCAGATCCCTAAAAGCACAATAGCAGAACTCGCTGTGCTTTTTTGCCTGGCCCCTACATATGTTTTTGTTGTTAAAAAAGCCTCGCTCGGGATTTCTGCCAAACGCTGCAGCAACTGCTCCAGCAGGTGTGGGTTTCTGGTACAGAACAGGCTCCAAAACACCCAGCGATGGGCGCGCTTCGTGGTTTTGCCTCCCCTGGGTCAAACCTACCTCAAAACACAACGTAACCCAGGAGGTCACAACCATTTGTCTGAGCAGGAGGACGCAGAGCGGGCTCGTTCACCGACCCCCTCATTGAAAAGCAGAGAAAGCATTGGTGAACATGCCACCACCAGACCCCGCCGCCGTTCCGAGGGGCGTCGCGAGTAAGTTCAGCTCAGGTTGGTGGAAGCAGAGGATCGGCACAAAGCCTGCAGGTTTCGCTGTCGCGGTTTGAGGTAAATCAGGAGTTTCGAGTCTCACTAAGGGACCTGCCGCGCCGAAAATGGAAACGCGCATCGGTTGCGACTAAACCGAACGCTTCCTCCCCTTCCTGTACAACCACCTCGCGAGGTGAACTAAGGATATTGAGCAAGCGGGGCTTGGGGATCAGGTTTGAAGAGAGGGGTGGGGGGATTTTATGTTAAAATACATTTTAAAAGCCTTTTCTTAATAGAAAAATTCAGATTAATCTTAAAATGTTAGCGAGCCTCCTGACGGCTGCAGCCGCGTCTCCTGGGGTTGGAGTCAATCAGAAGCGACGCGCGCTCCATACAGACTTAGATGATGAAGCCCGATAATGAATTACTCAGTGTTCACCAGATATATTAATTTCTTGAACCGTGAGAACGCGGTGACTCCACAGCTTTTCCATTTACGTGTTGTGCAGCCAAGATAGCGGCTCCCTGACAGCTGAAAATACGGCTAAAGATTCCAGTTCTTTCCCCGAGAAAGTTGTCAGTAAAGATAAAGCTTTTGCTTGTTAAACCTGCATCTCTCTGCTTGGTGTTCTCGTTCGGAAGGAGCACTTCCCAACCGACAGGTCCTAGCTGCGTCTGTAATCGTCCCTCCACCAACACGGCTCTTCAGCTACTTAAAGATAAAATGAAGATTTTAAGTTAAAATCCAACTTAATCGTTAAAAATCAAATACTTCTGCCTAACCAGCTCTCTAGAACAGCTGAGAATGTTCTCCAAATAAAGGCAGGATCTGAAGCGATGTTAAAACCAATGAATTCTACAAAGAGCAGCAATCGGTGAGGCAGCAGCATCTCTACAGCATTCAGGGAAGGAATTGTTAGCTTTCAAGTAGTAATTAGGGATTTGCAAGCAATTACACTCTTTAAGTCCAGTGACGATTGAGTAAAATGGCACAATCTCAGCCTGGTTAATGGCACCGGACACACACAACCTTGGTAACACGAGAAATACCAGGTTGGAGAAGCAGCACTGGGCAAACCTCACGAGGTTCAACAAGGACAAGCGCAAAGTCCTACACCTGGATCGGAGAAATTCCCGGGTTCAATACAGGATAAGGGACGATGTGATGGAGAGCAGCCCTGAGAAGGACTTGTCCTTGCAACTATTCTATGATTCTCTGATTTAACATGACTGACTCGCTGGCGATGGAGTGTTCTCCAGGCACTGGCTCTGGTGGGAACCCATTTACATGAGCCACCTCAGTTTTTCCATCCACGCAGGGTTCAGGGCTGCTGGACGCACAGCTCTGTTTATAGTGAGAAAGTCAAGTTATACATTAAAAAAGAGAGGAGCTTATCCCTACAAGCATATCCCGTTCTCTGACAGACCTTCCAAGCCGTGCAGATGGGAATCAAAGGGAGCATTTACTAAAACTCAACACTTGGGCTTCTCTAAATTCTTCCAAATAAACTCTGGGCAAATTACAGGCTTTGGGACAGAGCTCAACCGTAATCAAACAGCAAACCCGACGCTGGCACGGAGTCAACCAAAATCCACCATAACCATTGCTTTTTAGCTGTTCTTTTTAAGCACATACTCGATTCCCTTAATCGTAATAAAAGGGTGGAGTGTCCTTTTGATAAAAAACCCCTAAGATATCTGATGAATACAGGAAGTGAGATCTCACGATAACTGCTCTTCTGCCGGTTTGCTGTTTCCATACGAAGCTTTCTTATGAACTTCAGCCTTTCCCCTCCGAGAAGCTCTCTCCTTAGGACACTGGGGTGAACAAGCAGCCAAATGAGTGCGGATTAAAATCAGAAATGTCTTATTAAAGCCTAATTGCAAATTAAATTCTCTTCAGAGGATTAACCGCAAGTTTTAGAGATTACATTATAGGTAAATCCTGTTGTTCAAATGAGTTCAAAGTTTCCCTGTTAGAAAAGGTCTCAAATTCCTCAGGAAGGGTTTCTCCTGGGGCAGCCAGCGGCAGGACCTGCCACGGAACGGAATGAGAGGCCACACGGAGTTTTGAGCCTGGCTGGGACTGATTTGGCCTCCTCAATCCTACGGCACCGCTATTGCTGCTCTCCCACAAGGAATGAACTTCCAGCTCAGCTCTGCCTCGAAAGGCACTGGTGCAGCTGGTTCTGGCCCCAGCAGGGACCCAGCACCCTGGGATGCTCCGGATTGGACTTTTCTCCTCACTCAGGGGAAGCAGCGAGAGCGAAGCCGCCTGCTCTGTCCCTCCTGTGAGCCAGCAGAGGGTAGAGCCTCCCGAACTACCAACCTGGCTGCTTTCTCCAGCACAGAATTAAACAGCAAGTCAAACAAACCCTCAGGACACGTCAGTGACTCAGCGGAACCTCAGTGGAAGCCTTTTCTTCTTCTTCCCATTCACAATCCTCGCGTTGATTAGAAAAGCATGCACGGTCTTCAAAAGAAAGAGAAGTTCACATCAGTTTAAGGATCCACAGTTTAGACGCGGTGGCCGTACCTTGAGGTCAAAATCACCTCGTTACCCATCCAACCACTGCACTGACAAAGTTTGTGTCCAAGCTGCTCCAACAATTAATGAACCTATCGAATAATTAAAGAACCGCTCTGAGCACCAAGCCGTTTGGCTCCTGCCTTCCCCTCAAGCCAGCCCTTTCTGTTAAAATTCTAAAGTTCGTATCAGAATTTGAATTTTCAAACCCTACACTTGCTTCCCAACCGATTTCTAAAATGAATACACATCTGAATAACTGCTGATTGACCAAAATCAGCTGAAAGCTGCCTAAAATGTGTTTAGTTAAATGAGGACGGAGTCACAAATCAATAACAGAGAATCCTGGTTAGCCAAGGGAAAGAAAATCCAAACATTAGCCACAATTTCATTAATTACAGCAGGTACTCGGCTGCCAGTCCCTCTCCGCATCAACAGACGCAACCTCGTTAAAGCCAAGAACCTAAAATTAATATCAATAATGAGAAGATACAGAAAGTTATTAGCAGAAAAAAAGTTCCATAAGCAAAGAAGTAGTTTATAAGAGAACCCAGGCAGAACCGCTCGGGTCTTAGTCACCTTCCTCTAAAATGAGAATAATCCCACTGGAATACTGGACAGATGAGGCTGGGTTTGAACTACTCGGAGTCTTGAGCAGCACCCAAATTGCCACCCAGAGCTCCACAGGGAACACCAGGAATAATTCAAGCTATTTCACAGCCTCCCATTATCTGTGTTTGTGCTGAAAGAGGCAGGAGTCTCGGTCTCACCAAGCAAGCGGGGAATATACAATAAATTAATTAAAGACACTCATCCTGCTCACGCAAGAGATGAATGAAGATTGGAGGGAGGCTTGGAATGCTTGACTTTTTAATCTCTATAATGCTTTTGTAGTTTGAGTACCACTGATAAGTTAATGCTGACCATTCATAGTGCTATCAGGGTTTTGACAAGGTCTTGCAAATAATGAAAAAGACTTTCATTACCGAGATGTCGCAGATTAAAACTCACCTACGCGTGTTATTGGAATGGTGGCTAAGGAAGAGATCACAGAATCATAGAATAACCAGGTTGGAAGAGACCTACTGGATCATCGAGTCCAACCATTCCTATCAAGATGGGTGTCTACTCACAAATGTAGCCCTTTGCTTTTATTTCCCAAGTAATTAAAAGCTAGATGATGAAATCTAATAACACTGACACTTTCCCTTCCATCCCCGTGTGAGCGCAGAGAGCTGCGTGTGTACGATGGGTGTTTCTCTGCAGTCCAAAGAGCATCCTGATGGCCAGGGAGAATAAACCCCAGCATGTAAACTCACTTTTAAATTGTCTTCCAGCATCCCTCACGCTGCTGAGCCTCGTACAAAGGGAAAGGAACCGCACCAGGAAACTACGGTTCAAGTTCTTTGATTAAAGACTTTGATTCTCTAAAAGAAAGGCTTGACCGCAGAGCCAGATAAAGATTATCTGGAGTCACACAGCAGCACGCAGGCTGCTAGCAGCTCCTTGAAGCTGTCGACACAGAAAGGGAACTCTGAAACCTGCCTTCCTCTGAAAACCAGGACACATTTCCACGTGCCAGCTGCAAAGCGAGTGACGCTGCTCTTTTATTCCTCACTAACCAACCATTCATGGCAACTCGGGAAAGCGAGCTCGGCAGACGGAGCGACAACGGAGCAGGGAGCGTCGCTGGCGGCTCCACGGCCCCTAATGGCTACTGGAGACAGACTCACAGAGCGATTCATCACGCATCCTCCTTCGATTCATCCTCTCTCCTCTGGGCTGTCACCGTCAGGAAGAAATGCCATCAAACTGGATTTCTAAACTAACTTATTTCCTGCAGTTTCCAGGTCCGATCCAAGAGCAGCAGCAGATCCAAGCGCACAGCTGTTCCTCCCGGGAAGGCTGGTGGAGGAAATGAAGCCTGAAGTGCAGAGGAAAGGTATAATCCGCAGCGATAGCAGCTGCTCTGGCTGGGTCACGGGGGATTTAAAACATTCCATCAGCAGCTTTGTAAGAAAATACATAGGAATTGATAGGAATGGTTGGACTCGCTGATCCGGTGGGTCTCTTCCAACCTGGTTATTCTATGATTCTATGAAAATGGTTTGCAATGTGGGTTGGGTTTTTTTTGTTTGTTTTAGTATGTTTTTATTTCCATAAAAGTGAAGATTTTCACGCAGACAAGCACTGACAAAAGTTTTCCTCCCATCCTCTGGGCTCCTAACGCTGTGAGCATCCCCGTGCAGCGACAGCGCGGAGCGAAGCTCGGAGCCAAAGCAGGAAGCCAAACGTCTACGAGAAACAAAGTGAAAACGACCGCGAAAGGATCCAGACACATGGCATGAACTGGATTTGAACCCCTGCGTTCAGAACTGCTACCTCATTGTTTACTCCTCCATCACCAGCACTGTCACTGCAGTCACTCACGAGTATTTGTTCCATCATCGCGTGGCCCTGCCAGGACACAAACAGAAAAACCTCGCAAAGCAGCCAAACACCCAGAACACAAATTGAAGAAAAAAAAAAAAAAAACCACAATTTTGCTGCTTTTTTTTTCTTAGGGAAGGAATCTGTTGCAATACATTGGAATTCAGCAGCCACAGAAGAGGAAGGGCTTTGTTTCTGGCACACTGGAAACCTCACAACCCTTTACTCGCAGCAGAGCTGCAAGGACAAGGCCAGCTCTGCCCTCGTTTTTTCCTGGTGGATCAAACACTCTGCCCAGGGTCTGAGGCTTTCCCAGAGCACTCACACCCCCAGATATTCTCAAGGACTTCACAGAATGGTTTCAGTTGGAAAAGACCTTTCAGATCGTCGAGTCCAACCATCAATCCTGCCCTGCTAGGTCCACCACTAGACCATGTCCCCCCCAAAGAAAGAGGAGCTCCCCCCAGATGCCATGAAAAAACAAACTGGGAATCAGAAGAAGGGTTCTTCATCATGAGAGTAGTGAGATCTGCTAGTCAGAGGAGCGGGGACAGTGCGATAGCTGACTTCAGATTTTAAAAACCTGAGTAAGCTTAAAGGTTACCTGGTAAGACAACACAGAAGCCACAATTCCAGTGGCTTCCCAGTAAAACTGGGAGGTCTCAAAGGGCGAGCACCTACTGGAACACCCGTGCGGGTCCCTCGCAGCTACAAAAGAGCTTCTACAAAACTCAGTCAGTCCTGAAGGATTCTGTGCTTTGACCAGGAGAAAGGATGATGGAACACGCTCCTATCCCCAGCAGCTCCAACAGCGCCACTCATCCAAGGAAGATGTTCCTGTTGGTTTGGGAACATCTAAAACCCTTTCATTTTGAGAGCTCACGTGTCCATGAAGCGACGACCTGCAAAGGTCGAGGTTGCTTTCTTTCCGCTCCAGGAGGTGCGAGCGTTATCACAGGTTCTTCCCCATCAAAAACTCATCTTGGTCACCTGGCTGAGTCACGGAGCGAAGAGCAGAGAAGAGGAGAAAAAGCAAACCTGGAAAGATGAGGCGCAGCCCCAGCCCACGCAGCCGAGGTGCAAAGTGCTACTACTACAAACCAACTTAAAATAAACTTCTCCCGACTGGGAACTGCAACGCCGCGTTGCTAAAGGCATTACAGTCCAGTCCAATAAACCTCATTCATGAGAGCCGAGATCTATATTGATCAGCAAAGCCTAAGCAGGAATCTGCTGAATCCCTGCCAACCGGCGATCGCTGCACTCTTAGCACTCCAGGAGAGCCAATTATTGCTCATGAGTTCATGATGTTTTCTTCACCTTCCTGTTGAAGAGATTATTTAAGACCTCAAATCACTTAACTGGATTGTTTTGTCCCGTTATGAGTCATCTACGAATTCCAAGGCACCATTAGATTCTCCTTCAGGAGCTCCAACCGCCTCCCCAGCTGCCTCGGCCATAAAACCGGGAGGAAACGGGGTTATAAAAACTGCACCCGGCCCCGGCTCTCCACCCCCCAGCTGCCTCCGGAGCTCACGGGAAAAGAGCTCAACCCAAACACACACTCACTTTTATAAACCACCCCGAACGCGCATTAAATCCAGGCCAAAACTCCTCTTCTTGTGAGCCCAAAGAGAACAACCCCGAATCTTTAACTACTCTGGGGAAAGAGGTGGGGGAGAGGGATGAACACAAGAGAGTTTCATGCTGCGATTCATTTTTCTTCTGGTTTTACCAGCCAAACCTCGAAGAGTTCCGCTGCCTTAAGCGTGAGCTGCATTTAACTTTCTCCCCCAAAAGAATTAACAGGAATAATTCGATATTTTGAGGCAAAAAAAGGTGGTAAGGACACACCTTGCAGAATTTGAATAACAAACAATAAAGCAATAATAATAAATTTGAATAGCTGGGCTGTCGCTCTGTGTTTCAAAACACTCTGCTATTTCTGGTGAACAAAGGTTTACTGTTTAAAACTTAACAGTCACAACCGAGGAGCGAGTAAAAACAGGATACGGCACAACTAGAGACTTAAAATAGTGACTATTCTTTGGCGTCGTGCTCTATCGCCGGGCAGGGAGCCAAGCGGAGCTACAACACGAACCAAACCCGATTTGCGCGGCTTTGAAAAACAAACCAGATCCTGTGTCAGGCTGGCGAACGCCGCCCTCCTCCTCCAAAAGGGGTTTCAGAAAGAGAAAGGCGATAATTCAATCCTGCCCATCAGAGAGGACTCGCGCTCGAAGCTCGGGGATTAGTTGATAGCTGGGAGGCAAAGAAATCTTTATTCTAGGCTTAAATCTAGCACGATGCTCTCAAAACGTATGCATTTTAGTGAGGGTTATTAGCTAACAAGGTGCTTTTGATGCAAATATCCACCCTGAGCAGGCCGGCGTTTCTTCTTTCTGGCTGACCGACAACACCGGGAGGATGAAAGTCCAGGCAAACCCAGAAGTTCTTAAGCCATCCCCTTTCCTCCTATTGAAATGCCTCTCAAAAGATGAAATAAAAGCAGAGATGCCCTCATTAAGCAAGATAAAAATAGCTTTTATGTTCCATTTTTTATTTTTAGCCGAAGAATGAAAATTCAGTTACGTAACCCTACGAGTTTCGTAAATTAGGAGAGGAACGGGGCACGTTTGAGCTCTTCGGAGTTCATCAGCCACCAGGAGAGCCCCTAACGGGCACGGCCGGCTCCGCTCAAACCTACCAGCACACAATAAATCTGTGATTCTGCTGCCACCGAGGCGAGAAAGCCACCTCACAAGCTCCAGTCCTGCTGCCAAGATAACACCTCAGCAGTCCTCAAAATCAGTGGCCTCAGCACCTTCTTCCCTCCGAGTCCTCCCTCTCCAGGTCAATCTTAGCCCCTCCTGGTGCAGCTTTTGTAGCTTTTAAGATGAGGCACCCGACGATTCCCTAAGCATCAAAACCACCTGCTGATGGAGTCCCAATTCTTCGAATGCAGAAGGCTCGTACGGTGTAATCGTTACACCGCACGAGAGAAAAATCTAATTACAACGAGAAGGTCAAGAAGATCTTTGGATCCGAGTCGCCTGGTGGAAAAGTGCAGCATTAAAGGTGTTATTTTTGCTCTCTTCTCGCCAGTGGAGAAATGCCAGAGGCGGCGAGTGGAAAACAGGGTTTCGTAGAATTGTGATTGAAATATTAGAGCGAGAACCATCACGTATGGACAGGACAAGGAGAAACACAGAACCACACCCCAATAACCGGTGGCCACTGCTGGATGCCATGAATATGACCTGTGCAAGACTCCACAAAGAAAGAAGAAGGTGAAAAGTCAGCATATTAAACTATGACTATCCTCCCTTTTGCCACTGAGGTTGGTTTTTTCCCCCTTATTCCATCTGAAGGATCTCCAAACACCACTGAAGGACCCCAGAGCAAGAAAAATCTTCTGGGCAGTTCCACATCACTCCAAGATGCTGCTTCTACAACAGGTTTGAAGAGGCTCCACGGCACAAAAAGGTAGGTCACGAGTAACCGAAACCCTCTCCGAGCTGAGAACTATCACCTCATGCCTGAAAATACAGACGACTTGGAAAATCAACTCAAATTCCTTCTCCTTTGAGACCTCGGCCAATGATAAAAGGCCAGGTTGGATGGGGCTTGGAGCCCCTGATCCAGTGGGAGGTGTCCCTGCCCATGGCAGGGGTGGGACTGGATGGGCTTGGAGGTCCCTTCCAATCCAAACTCTTCTATTCTATGAAAACCCAGGAGCAAGCAGCCCAGTCGGGACATCACAGAGGATATTTTCCCAGTCACCAAGAAAAGCGATAGACGGAGCAGGCGAGGAAGTAAAATCCGCATCGAGAAAATCCGCCTGGAAAAGAGACTTTCAGACAAGGATGGCGAAGTGCTGCAGAATTATTGCTGCAGCCTAAAGCCAGGACGCATCATTCTATTCTCCTCTGCTTCATTATTTAAGACCCATTTCTGTGGGCGGCGGTGGCGGTTTATTGCAAAGGATTGTTCTGGTTCAAGGGGAAGAATTTGCAGTTCCCAAGCAATAATTTGCAAAACAAGGCGATTATCAACACTCGCTTACGACTTCATCATTTATAAAGTGCCAATGAGATCATCCAAAACCAGCCCCGGCCGATAAAAACACGCACTTTGGGCTCGACGAGACCCCACGGAGATGTCGACAGAGATCTCATTCCTGGATATCACTTACACAGCACTAAACACGCTATGCAAATCACGTAGAGCAAATCAAAGCAAGGCTTTAAATATTAACTCCTACGCGCTATCAGACACGCGGATCTTGGGTAATGAGTTAATGAAGACTCACAAGTTTGGCTGCCACCTCAAGTTTACACCGAAGCCCTCGGGACCGCATTTGTTTATCAAAGCGCGAGGAGTTCAGACCAAAAGAGAAAAAAAAGGGAAGCGGCACCGAGGTCGCAACCGGTCGCTGTCACAAAACGAACAAGCTTCTGCTGGGGAAAAACCTGCCAGGTTTTGACAGTTGGCTTCTCTTCGCCCACTTCCTCCGGTCGTGTCGGCTACCAACTATCCTCAAAACAAAGCCGCAGCGACCCCACCACCCCGACAAAACCACCGGGGTGAAACTCCAGCCATCGCAACCAGAAAGGTTATTTTACAGAAGAAAAGCTTGGTTTGTGAAGATCTGGTATTACGCTTTAGACTAGACATCAAGAGGAACTTCTTCACAATGAGGGTGGGGAGGCCCTGGCCCAGGGTGCCCAGAGAAATTGTGGCTGCCCCATCCCTGGAGGGGTTCCAGGCCAGGTTGGATGGGGCTTGGAGCCCCTGATCCAGTGGGAGGTGTCCCTGCCCGTGGCAGGGGGTGGGACTGGATGGGCTTGGAGGTCCCTTCCAACCCAAACCATTCCATGATTCTATAATTTTACTCTATGACTCCACACTTGCTGCAAAGTGCCCTCATGTCCACCGGAGCTTCAGGTCCTGCAGGTACAAAACCATCGCTGCCAGCAAGGAACCTTCCCTGGAGGGGTTTAAGGGACGAGGTGCTGAGGGACATGGGTTAGTGATTGATGGGAATGGTTGGACTCGATGATCCAGTGGGTCTCTTCCAACCTGGTGATTCTATGATTAGGGACCAAACCCTTCTAACGCAGCCCAGGAAAAGGCTCCTCTGCAACGAGACACGGATAGCAGAAAGCCGAGGCAAATATTTAGCCTTTAAGACATTTTGTTTAAACCCCTATTGATCAGTTTTGAGAAGACGCCTACTTTTTGCCAAATTAGTATTTATCGCCACGACAATGGTGTCCAGAAATGTTTGATAATTCCTTACGGAAGGACTCACGCGTCTGGTCAGAGCAGAAAGCCACTCAGCTCACCAAAATCCTAAACCTACCAACTTAGCGTGGCCAACCCTGATGCGACCCACGGCGCGGCCACGCTGGAACCTCCACTCGGTGCAGGAGAGAGAACTCACAGGAGCTTAACTCAACCCAACGCTGCGGCCCCAGAGGAGAACCAGAGCCTCGATCGTGGTGAGGCACAGTGAACGCTCCATAACTAAGATCGATGACATTGATGGATTGATTGTAACGTGGAAAACAAATGCTAAGTGCTAGGAGCAGGGTGTTGATGAAAGGCAGATTCAAATAAAAGCCGTTTCCAAATCGGCACAGGTAATCCAAGATGGTGAGAACAATAAAACTGTAGGTTGTGATTTAAAAAATAAACCAAATAAAAGGTCATTCCATTGAGAAACCCAACTGCAATTAAAACGGTTTTCAACATCGCATCCTTAGAATCATGGACTGGGTTGGAAGGGACCTCAAAGCCCAACCAGTTCCACCCTTTCCATGGGCAGGGACACCTCCCACTAGATCAGGGGCTCCAAGACCCATCCAACCTGGCCTTGAACATCTCCAGGGATGGGGCAGCCACCCCTGCTCTGGGCAACCTGGGCCAGGGCCTCCCCACCCTCACAGCAAAACATTTCTCCCTAAGATCCCATCTCAATCTCCCCTCTTTCAGCTCGTAACCCTTCCCCTCTCATCCTCTCCCTGCCCTCCCTGATCAAGAGCCCCTCCCCAGCTTTCCTGGAGCCCCTTTCAGTGCTGGAAGCTGCTCCAAAGTCTCCCTGGAGCCTTCTCCAGGCTGAACAACCCCAGCTCTCTCAGCCTGGCCTCGCACAGGAGGTGCTCCAGCCCTCATCTCCGGGACCCTGCGCTCCTCACAGTCCCATTATGGGCTCTCCAGGTCTTGGGGGTTTCTCTTCCCTGTTCCATCTCACGGGGAAGCTTTGCACCTTGGCCACACTACAAAAACCATCTTTCAGCACAAGCTATTCTTGAGAGCTGCTTTAAGGAACAATCCCTGCTGTCCCGTTCCCGCGGTTCAATGCTTTACTTGCTCACCTCTGCCCTTCCCCTGCTGCCAGCACATAACTCGGACTCACGGAATCAACTCCTGCGACTTCTACGGGAGGTTTGTAGCTCCAGCATTCACCACTAGAAGTCAAAGTCATCAAAACTACAAACTTGAATTTGTAAATACATCGGCATCCAGACCTGGAGGTTTTCAGGATGTTAACCACCTGCACAGCTCCTCTCGGCAACTCGCTTCGAGGGAAAGCCCCGAATCACCTCAAAGAGCTGAAAGGGCTGACTGCACGTAACCTTGAGCGCGTATTCTCTTACTAAATTAGTACCTTTTATAAATGCAAATTACTGCAAACGCTCTCCACCGCTGCAGCTAAAGAGAACCAAAACGCAGCACACTGAGCTGGGTTCTTCGGGTGAAGTACAATTAATAATAATAATAATAAACGATACACAGCTATCGTTTCACGTGCTCACAGCTCCTTCACAGCTCTGCGACGTCATTAAACCAGATGGACTTGGCCACGGCACAGAAGACGACGCCGAGAGCCGAGGCGAGCGGCTGTAACACATGCTAATGGAGGAATAACAACAGAAATAGTCATTGCCTCCTCAAAGCTCCAAACCACAACAAAAGCCTGATGGATGCAACCAGAAGAAATACACCGCTGGGGCCAAGCTGTTTGCCTTGGCCAGCTCAGCCGGGCTACCCACGGACAGACCCGCTGGGCCCCCGAGCAGCTCCCCTCTGCGCGGTCCCCCTCTCGTTTACAGTCATTCTTTCCAAGAATTAACGATGTGACACCTATAGTCCATCTCAATCAATGCAGCCCCTCGCCTGTCAGAAGAACCGCGACGTGGGGAGCGCGTCTGGCAGCAAGAAAACCAACTGACTTGGTTCCGTGTCCTGCTTCATCCGGGAAATCAGAGGTTTCATCCAGGAAATCAGAGGTTTCATCCACGCTCTTCCTAAGTGACCTATTTCTTGGCCTGGAAATGTGCTAATATAGGGTCCAAATCCTGCATCTCGGAAAGTAACGGAGGAAAAACACCATCCGGGGCTTGAAAAATCAACATTTCTGTTTAGAGAGAACATCACGCCACTATTAACTCGAACAAAACTCCTTCCAGCTGAAAGCATTCATCTCCGTGCTCAGTCCTGATTCTGATGCATGGCTTTAATATCTTTCAGACATTCAAAAATCCTGGTACATAGGCAGGAATTTATTTTTGATCGAATTAACTCATAAAAACATGCTGAAAACATTAGGGAGCATCGTGACGCTGGACCATCATCATTAGTGCTTCTCATTTTTAAAGCCACAGATTAGCATTCCTGATTTAACTAAGCTTTTAAACACTGGTTTGCTTGCTGTCTGCACCGAGCGATGATCTGGGCACAGACAGTTTGATCTCTTCCGCAGGCAGCAGGAAGGAGTAAAGCAGGAGGCAGGCGTTTCAGTACAAGTTTTGTTGCAGAGAGGCGCGTGCCTGCGTTTTACACGCATGCGACACTAAGCTGGGTTTGTTTTTTTAAACTTGATTTTCACTTAACTGCATTTCCATCCGGTTTTGCAGAAGGCTTTTGCTCCCCTGTTTTCACTCCACGAGCACCAACGCCAGCGCTGCCCAGCAGGTTTTGGACTTGGGGGGGGATCTTTCTGTTAAAGTGAGACTGTAAGGTCTGTAAAAGGGAGTTGAACCCCAGCTCTAGCTGGAATCCCTCAGATTTAAGTGAGTTTAACAATATATCCATTCCAAATCCAATCCTGGGATGAGAATCCCAAGCAAGAGCAACACAGTTTGCCAGCTCTGCCCAGGTTTTCTTTCCAAATCCTACACTCCCCAGCGTTTGAGGAGCCGCACATCAAAGCGTTCAGCACTATCCACGTTATCCTGAGCGCTGATGTTTTGTTAATTACTATTTTAAAGGGCAGGGACAGCCTCGCGCGAGCAGATCCAGGCAACGCAGCCAACGTCGCCAGGGTTTGCTACGACAGAGCGAGCTCAGGCCCTGGCAAGCAACAGAAACCCAGGCAGTTCTACGATTTCATGCTGCACATGGAAAAGGAGCAGGAGCAGCGAAACACAGGAGTCTGTATCACACGAGGAAAAAAAAAGCCTCCCCCTCGCCTCCCCCACTTTGTTACTATGGGAGTCGCGGGAATCTTGGGGTTATAAACACGCAGGTCCCACTCACGAGACAATTAAGCAGCTCCAGGGCTTCTCTCGGCCACCCACCTCCACGACTCCTCGCAAGGCCCGCGTCTCCCAGAAAAGCTAAAATGCATTCTGGAATGTGCCAGCTGGAAGACAGCACTCGCTCGCTCCTGGGCCCAGGGGAACGTCTTTGAAACCAAAGCGACTGGTTTCTTTCAAAGGAATTCTTGCTTTTCCAACTGGACGGTGATGGCAACGGAGCAAGGAGGAGTTGATGTCACGCTCTGTTTTGTCCTGGGTGAGGAAGATGGGGTAGAACTTCAAAAAAAATCTCAGATGGATGGAAAAGCAGAAATAGGGGGAAGAGCAGCACGGCAGAAAACAAGCTGAGAACCAGCCCGGGCCCAGGAGAAACGGTGGAGCGGGAGCTGTGCCTCTGCGAGGGCCGGTAACTAACAATAAGGCAGACGAGATGGTAAACACTGCAAAAAGACAATTGCTAATAATGAAAAGGCAACAGAAAATTTGGGCTGCTTCCACAAACTGAGTAACGTATTTTCAATCTGACAGCAAAGCGCCGGTTGCCAAACGAAAATGAGAGCAAACAGCAAAGTTGTGCTTAACCCCTTTCTGCTTTTAGACTGAGCTTCAAACACCAATGAAATCATGGAATTTAGGAGAAAAAGTCTACAAAGGAGACATTTTATTCGGCTCCTCGGTCAGTGTTTCCACCACATCAGTACCCAGAATCCTCGGACAACTTATTCATCTCGGGTCCCGTACTCAATACCAGGTTCATGAAGGTAAATGGGTTTTCATCTGTAAAACCTGGGTGAGAAACCCTCAGATTTGGGAGAAAATTAATTAGGATTCTGTTGCCGAAGGCCAACATTCAACCTAAGAATTAAGCAAAAGACAACCTGCAATCCCTGACTTCAACTCCCTCTCACAGGGATGCTCGGCGCTCCAAGGACCAACCATCCAAAGGGAAAACCCTGGGGCACACAGGGACAAGAAAGACCCCGCAGTGTCCACAAACACCTCTAACCTGTCCTCCATCTGCTCGAAAGCGACTCTAGCATCATCCTTTCCGCATCCCCAAACAGGCTAGTGGGAACAAAGCTCCGGCCTCGCGCCTTCCCAAGCGCCGTTCTTCTACATCCAATGCACCAATTCAAAAGAAATAGTCACTCTCTTCTGGCACAGAGGAATAAAAGGAAATATCTCGCTGCAAACCCAACTCTACCTTCTCCAGACCCCAACCCTGCAAAGGTTCGGCCACAAACGAGACCATAAATTGGCTTTAAAAAGAAAAATAGAAGCGTCGGCACGAGCAGGTGAGGAAGGAGCCGTGGAGAGCAGCTCCAACATCTCCACCGCCACCCCAGAAAAGGCACCTGATAGTGGGAAAGCATTGGTTACGCCGCTGATTTCTGCTGATGGCTTTGCAGAGACATCAGAAACCACGGAGGATTTGCAAGTGCGGCGATCTGCACCTACGACAACCCGAGTTCAACAGGAATAACAGCGAGGACAGGAGGCCAGCAGCTCCCGCGGTGTCTCCGCAGGCCCCACAGCGGGAAACGGGGGGGCTCGGCTGCTGGTGGCCCAGGGCTGGAGCAGGGGATGCTCTGCAGAGCCCCGAAGGATGCGCTGCCCACGCAGGAGGGTGCAAGGCTCGGACCCCCCAAGTCCGGGCCTGTCCCAGGGTGAGGATTTGGGACCAAACCCCTAGATCTGGGCTTGGCCCAGGGTGAGGAACCACTCCCCCCTCATCAGACCTGGGGCAAAGGAACCAGGACCCACCTCTAGATGAGGGTGAGGGAACCAGGACCCCCCTCAGACCTGGAGTGAAGAAACCAGGACCCCCACTCAGACCTGGTGTGGAGGAACCGGGACCCCTCTCAGACCTAGGGTGAGGGAACCAGGACCCTGACTCAGACCAGGATGAGGGAACCAGGACCCCGACTCAGATCAGGATGAGGGAACCAGGACCCCCCTCAGACCTGGGGTGAAGGAAATGGGACCCCCCCCTCTCAGCTGAGGGAATGGGGACGCCCTCAGATCTGGGGGGGCGGAAGGAACCAGGACCCCCTCACTCAAATGAGGGAATCAGAACCCCCCTCAGACCTGGCTGAAGGAATTGGGACTCCCCCCTCATCTGAGGGAACCAGGACCCCTTCAGATCTGGGGGGGAAGGAACTAGGACCCCCCCTCGTACGAGGGTGAGGGAACCGGGATGCCCTCAGACCTGGGGTGAAGGAACTGGGACTCCCCCCTCAGATGATGGTGAAGGAACCAGGTTTCCCCCTCAGACCTGGGGTGAAAGACCCAGGTACCCCCCCTCATATCCATGTGATGGAAACGGGGCCCCCCCTCAGAGGGAGCCACAGCTGAGCTGCCGCCGAGGAGCCCCAAACCATGAGGAAGATGGAGCCCCCACCCCAAAATACAAGCAGGACGGAGCCCCCCCCGCCCCCGCTTCCCAAACAAGAGGCCGACGGAGCCCCTCCCCTCCAACAGGAGAAAGACGGAGCCCCCGCCCCCTGAACGGCCGCACGGCGGAGCTCCCCCCTCCCAAAACAGCAGAAAGATGGAGACACCCCCCTCCTCCACCGGGAGAACAACGGGGGCGCCCCCGCCTCCTCCCCCAGGCCCCGCCCGCCCCCGCTGCAACCGGGGAAACCGGCGGAGGGAGAGGGGAGGGCGGGGGATGCCGGGGGGTGGGGGGAGGCTCCGCGTAGCCCCGCCAGGGGGCGCCGCCCGCCGCTGCCCCCGGCCCGGGGTACATAGAGGGGGACGGCGGGGGGGGACGGGGGAGAAGGGGCGCGCGCGCGGGAAAGCGGGGGGGCGCGCGCGCGGGAAAACGGAGGGGGGGGCGCGCGCGCGGGAAGGCGCCGCCCTCCTCCCCCCCGGGGGCGCGCGCGGGGCGGCGGTTGAAGGGGAAGGACTGAGGCGGCGGGGGGGGTGAGGAGGAGGAAGAGGAGGAGGAGGAGGAGGAGGGGGGGGGGGGTGCGCGTCTCGCGGACGGCGGCTCACGGCTCACCCGGTGCGCGCGGGTCAGGCTGAGGTCCTTCATGACCTCCTCGAAGGCCGCCGTCTCCTCCGCCTGCTTCTGGTTGTGCAGCGCGATCTTCTCGCTGAATTTCCGCGGGTTGTTCGAGGCCGCCATCTTCCCCCGTCCGCATCCCCCTCCCCGCGGCCGGAGCGCGGGGGGGAGAGGGCGGGGAGGGTGGGAGGGAAGGGAAGGGGGAGGGGGCGGGGGAGAAGGGAGGAGGGGGGGGGAGGCGCGCGAGGCGCATGCGCGGGGCGGGCGCTGCCGGCGGGGCGCGGGGCGCGTGCGCAAAGGGGGCGGGGGGCGCGCATGCGCGGGGCGGGGGTGTCGGCGAGCGGCGCGCATGCGCGGTACCGCGCGGGGCTTCCCTGCGGTGGGCGGGGCTGGGGGCACGAGTGGGGGGAGGGCGGCGCATGCGCAGTGAGAGGGGCGCGCGCGCGCGCGGGAAGGGGGCGGTGGGAGCTGCGCATGCGCAGAGCGGGGGCTTCCCCGGTGAGGGGCGGGGCCAGTGAGGCGGGAAGGGCCCTCAGAGCACAGCCAGTGCCACCCCTGCCAGGGGCAGGGACACCTCCCGCTGGATCAGGGGCTCCAAGCCCCATCCAGCCTGGCCTTGAACCCCTCCAGGGATGGGGCAGCCACCCCTGCTCTGGGCAACCTGGGCCAGGGCCTCCCCACCCTCATCCTGAAGAAATTCCTCCTTATGTCCAGTCTAAATCTGCCCCTCTCCAGTTTATCCCCATCGCCCCTCGTCCTGTCACTCCAAACCTTTGTGAACAGCCCCTCCCCAGCTTTCTTGTAGCCCCTTCAGGTACTGGGAGCTGCTCTAAGGTCTCCTCAGAGCCTTCTCCAGGCTGAACAACCCCAACTCTCTCAGCCTGGCCTCATACGGGAGGTTCTCCAGCCCTCAGATCGTCCTCGTAGCCTCCTCTGGGCTTGTTTCAACAGCTCCATCTCCTTCTTATGCTGAGGATTCCAGAACTGGACACAACCCTCCAGCTGAGGCCTCCCCAGAGAGGAACAGAGGGGACAATCCCCTCCCTCCCTGCTGGCCGCGCTGCTTTGGATGCAGCCCAGGACACGGTTGGTTTCCCAGCACCCCAAGTCCTTCTCCTCAGGGCTGCTCTCCATCACATCATCCCCCAGCCTGTACTGAACCCAGGAATTGCCCCAACCCAGGTGCAGGACCTAAACAAACCCAGCAGTGATGTGGCTGGGCCCTGTCGAGGCACGAGGTGAAGGACAGAGCCAGCTCCTACCCATCTGTGCAGCGGGGAAGGAAAGGGAGAAGAAAACAAGCTACAAATTCATCAGCAGGTCTTTTAAGATAAACAACTGTTTATACTCCCCAATTGCTGCCTCTTCCAAAGCCTTGCAAGATAAGGCGAGGGATAGGAGCTTGACTCGATGATCTTTGAGGGTCCCCTTCAACTCAGGACATTCTATGAAATCTAGTACCAAAATACCAGGTAAAGCACGAGTTCTGTGAAAGGTTTAGGAATCGGGACGCCCCCCTTTTTCCTGGGTGGTTTAGGTGTGTTGTACAGCGAAGCAGAAGATGCTCCCGTGGTTCTGTTCCAAACTACGCCGAGCAAAACAGCGCAGCCTTCCCACACACGCTCATCCTCGCTGCCAAACCTGCAGGCACATCCAGCCTTCCCCCTCTCCTGCGGCGTTCCGCACACGCAGCCTTCTTCCTGGTGAACCCCAACCCTACGTCAACGCCAGCGGAGACATTTCCCCCCTCCCCAAGGAGTCAGGACCTTGGCCGCCGCGGCCGGGGGTGTGTGGGACGCAGCGGATCTGTCACAGGGACGCGATGACGGGCAGAGATGACCCTGCTGGGATGCCTGCGGGGTGTTCTGAGGAGCACAGACGTTTCAAAACACCAGCTTAGGCTGCTAAACCATTGATTCCAGCTGTGTTAACATCGGATGGGTGCAAAGTGCTGCGATGCTCAGGACAGACGCATTAGGCAGCAATAAATCCTGACCGTACTGTTTCCCGACACCCACACGTTGCCCTTTACACTCTGTTTTTTTACAAAGCAGCAGAGAGAAAGCGGACACTCTCCTTTTCTTGGTGCTCTGCTCTGCTCCCGAGCAGGGCTTGCTCCAGAAACCTGATCCTCTCAGGGCTGAGCTATCAGATCGAAGAAATCAGACTCATTTCCACTGCGATCACCTCCATGGCCTCAGCTCAGGCAGTTTACCCTGATGGATAAACATATAAGCATTTATGAGCATCTCCTGCCCACGTGAAAATAAAAAGATTATAATTACCCACCACTGCAGGGCTGTTCGAGAGGGGCGGATGGAACTCAGCTCAGCAACTGCCAGGATTGGTGTCGGCCACAAAATCACGTCCTCCCCTAAAGTCTCGTTGCCAACTTGCACTTTAGTTTATGAAATAGGTTGAGATACCATCGCGGAAAACAGAGCTGGGACTTAAAAGATCATCCAGACGCTGGCGGGATCAGCCCTTCCTCTGTCATTCCTGACAGATGTTAGTCTAACCACTTCTTGTGCCTTTCACCAGGAATAAACAACCGGCACGCATATCCCGTTAAATACCCTCTAGCTGTGTACATGAACAGCCCGTGACCTGCAAAATTGGCCTGTCATGCTAAAAGCTCATCAATCATAAAGATGTAACACTCTGATACCTATTACCCACAGTGTTTTTGCTGGAGAAGCGAGACAATGATAAATAATTTGTTGAGTAATCCTGGATTTCATACCATAGGTGGTAATACCAAACGTCTGGAGACCCAGCTGCCATTCTGCCTCTCCTGTAGCACCAAAAGATTAAGTGCCTCAGATGAAACTTGATAAATTTTCCCCTCTTGGCTCTCCTGAGATTGAAGAGAAAGAAATCTCCCCTCCGTCGGCTGCTCCTCTCGTGGTTCTTCGCAGGGAAGGAACGCAGATGGCCAGGGAGGTGGGGGCTTACGACTTCCTCCCATAAGAAGACTCCCCTTTTCTTATTGTTTCGCCTGTGCAGCTTTATCAGATTGAATTCCAGAGCACAAGATGGACCCCGCTCCTGTTCTTAAATTCCTCGCTTTTCAAAACAGTTTGCCCAACAAACTTCTCTTCAATGAAACATTTGTGTTTGCCGAGCTGCTTCTGGAATTTCTCACCCGCTTGGAGCCCCACGTTTCGGGGTGTGGGTGGATCCGAGCGGCTGCTAAGTGCACGGCCCAGCAGACAATGTAAATCTTGACTGCATTAAGCCATTGGCAAGGAGAGGCTTCAGCCCGGTGCCAGGTTTCCTCCTTCCTCCACCGAAGGAGATATGCCATGCCTTGGACTAAATGATGAGCTCATACCCTAAGTATTATTTATGTCTCCTGCCGTCTTCACCTTGAGCACATATGGGGCCATGCGAGAACGACTGGATCTCGCTGGAAAGCTGCGGTGGGATCCCCTGAGAGCGCAGAGCTCTCTCCCCCAGCCTTCCAGACGCGTTATGAAAAGGGTTCTTGTAACCGCGACCCGGAGCTTTGCTCTGGAGCAAACAAAGAGGCCAGGGAGGACGGGGCTGGTGTTGTTCACATCTGCTTTTGTGGCCAAGAGCTCCTCGCCGAGCAACCTGCATCTTCTTAGAGCAGATGCAGCCGAGAGTCGGAGGGAGGAGGTTGTGTTTACTTATCCCCTGTTTGTTATCCTCCAGGTCCTTTGGAATCGCTCTGGCAGACAAGAGCCAGCAACTTCCGTGCTCTCTCTCGGAGGCTCCAGAGGAAGGTGTGAGGTTGAGCAGCTTACACAACAGCCTGGGATTGTGCCTTGATCGACAAAGAAGCTGACATTGTTTTGCCTACAGACACAAAGATTTTGATCTCTCACACTTCCTACTTAATGTTCCTGTTGGCGTTCCCATTATCCTCCGAGAAGAATATCCTGTCAAGTCCACCGTGTCCCTAGTTCCAACCCTGTTTGGAACTGAGCTCCAAATTGTGCTTTCAGTGGGGAAACAGTCTCTTGTTTCCCTTGGAATATGTGACCATTTCTTTAATTTAAGATCGCCTCCTTTCCCCGAGGGCAGATAAAAGCACTGAAATAACCCTCGACACTATTCATCAAATCTGACGAGGGGTCCAGGCAAACCAAGAACGTGTGGTTCTGCTCTCCATACCAACATTCCCTTGTTGTCCTTCCAGTTTAGTCCCTTTAGCATCCCCCGCGAAGTCTAGAATTGCAGCAAGCGAGCACACGCCGACTGCTACAAGATACCCTTCTCATTTCTACCAGCCCTATCCGCTGCTGCTCTGAAATCCTTTGGCAACCACACAGAGGATTCTGTTACGGTTATTTTACCCAAAATCCAGGCTTGGCCTGGGGCTGCACTGAAGCGAGGAGCATTCCCAGGCTGCTGAGGTGAGGTGCGAGCCCGTAGAGCGGCAGCCGCTTTGTCTTTCCAAAGATAACACCCTGGTGGTAGGCAAAGCGCTCCACGCTCACAGGCAGCGCTAAAAAGCGAGGCACCAGTGGGATTGAACTTGATGGAAACAAACAGGAAAGAGGGAAATACTTTTTTTACCACTAAGAGATGGCAAATCGAACTGTAGCTGGGACAGAGAAGCACGTCGGGTGGCTCGCTGCCTCCTGCTGTAGCTTTCTATCTAATCCACGCTCAGAGAATTTGCTCGTTTTCTATATTTAAAGCAGCAGAAAGTATTTGCTTTCTGAATTTCATAGCTCCCTGCCTGCTCCTCTGGGTCGTGTCCCCGCGCAGAACCAGCCTTTGCTGTTCCCATCCTTGGGACAGACGCTTCCCTACAAGTCACAGCCTCGGTTTTCATGCTGAAGGTATTAAAAACCCACAGAAATCTAAAGGGGAAAGAGAATTCAGAGTGGGCTTGTCCAGGTACAGGTAACTTTTGCATGAAAACCCGTGGAACAGTCAGTCAAATGTGGAAGCCAAACGCAGGCACCTCCAGAGTTTCAATCATTGCACCCTCGGGAACGCAGGAGCTTTAATTCCAGTAGGGAAAGGAGCTTCAGGAAAGCTGGGGAGGGGCTCTTGATCAGGGGGTGCAGGGACAGGACAAGGTGAACGGTTTTCAGCTGGAAGAGGGGAGATTGAGATGAGATCTTGGAGAGAAATGTTTGGCTGTGAGGGTGGGGAGACCCTGGCCCAGGTTGCCCAGAGCAGGGGTGGCTGCCCCAGCCCTGGAGGGGTTCAAGGCCAGGCTGGATGGGGCTTGGAGCCCCTGATCCAGTGGGAGGTGTCCCTGCCCATGGCAGGGGTGGGACTGGATGGGCTTGGAGGTCCCTTCCATGATTCTATGATAAAAGAAGGTTGAATTCTCAGCAGGACATGAAGCAGTCAACACTGCGGCCCCAGTTTTGTGGCCTCTGGGAGCGAGATCTTCTCTTTGCCGGCGATTCCCTTGGTTCACCAGCTGTGCCCGCACGGTTGTGTCTCCACGAGGACGGCTCGGCGCGTGCCCCAACAGGAACGCAACTAACTCTACCATCAGCCACGCTTGCAAACTGCTCTGTAGCCACAAAGTCAAACCGCCTCCTTTCTCCCTCCCTCTTCCTGCTACGGAAGCAAAACACGCGGCGCTGCCAAAGCTGCCGGATGGGGCAGTTCTGCAGGGAGAAATCAGCTTTGTTTTGCAGACATTTCCCTGGTGAAGGCTGCTCCGGTCGCTGCCTGTGGCCAGTTGAAGGCTGCGATTCGGCAGCACCCATCGGTGCACGGCACCTTCGAACACGGGGTTCCATCCTCCTTCAGCAAAACACCCATGTGAACCCACAGCAAACACTACGCTGGGCTGGGATCCCATCTCCAGCTCCTCCGAACGGGGTTGAGATGCAGGAGAAAGCTCCGTGCCTCGAAAAAATATGTTCCTATGAAGCCCCTTTCAGGCCTCTTGGATAGCAGCAGCGAGTCGTTCATGCGAACTCTAATTGCTGTCCTGAAAATCCCTCGGAAGGAATGTGACAGCTTGTTTTACCCTGTGAAAATGGGAGGCTCTCCACTGCGAGCTCTGAGCCTTCAGCTCAAAACCTGCCACACATCTGGCCCGGGATCAAGGTTGGTTTTGATGGGCACTCACGGTACAACGGGTGGACGCATTTCTAGGTTAATACGACTCATAGAAGTGGGAAGAAGAGGGTCCCTTCCTCCTCTTACCTTTAGTGTAACCGCACAGAACGCACCAAGCATTCGGAAAGACTCTGATGGCAGGAGGAGAAGCCTCCAGCACGGAGCAGCCCCACAGAAAGTGGAGGAAGAACCATGGGACAGCGTCCCTGGCCTGCACGACTCACGAGCAAACACACACGTGTGCTTGGATGTAGAGAGCATCTGCACTCATCCAAGGACTAAACCTGACCCCTGCACTGGCCCTGGGTGCCCAGAGCAGGGGTGGCTGCCCCAGCCCTGGAGGGGTTCAAGGCCAGGTTGGATGGGGCTTGGAGCCCCTGATCCAGTGGGAGGGGTCCCAGCTCATGGCAGGGGTGGGACTGGATGGGCTTGGAGGTCCCTTCCAACCCAACCCATCCCACGATTCAGTAATTCCATGCTACATCCTCCAGTTTTCTTCAGCAAGCGTGCGCTTCTGGCTCAAGCGAGCTCTCATCACGTGCGAACCTCCAAGTGCAAAAAATGAAGGTCCAGGCACGCGAACTGCGCTGCAGGGCGAATTTCTCTCTTCCAAACCTCAGTGAAATTCATACATTCCTTCTAAATCCCGTTGTAAACCACTCTTCTTAAGGCCCCGATACTGCAGGCGAGTATCGATATTGCCAAAGAGTAAATCTGCATCCGTAAGGAGGATCACGGGTTTCGACAAGACCCCAGGCTACAGCGAGGGGAAAAAAAAGGATGCGTTCAAAGGAAATAATTGTATGGAGACCCAGATTAGCAGCCTGATTACAAACATCAGAGAACCATATGTAAAACGCTTTTTAGTACATTTTCAAAGCGTTGTGACCGGAAGATCTACATCACAAATATTAAACTCGGCTAAAAGGATAAATTCAGCTCCAGGTACTCCAGTGTTAATGGAGCACAACTGCAGTGACTTCAAAGGACCTGCACCAGCTCCAGAGCAGCGTAGCCAGGAGCAGCCTGGCTGGTAGCCCGCATAAACAAGCAAAAGAGTTTCATTTTTTAAAAAGCCATCTAAAATAGTTCCAGCTAATTATGTGACAGGAGCCTGGGTGTGAAGTAGCAAACGCAAAGCCTCAGGGACTGAGCCAAGCAGCTTTGATTTGCTTTCTGCAGCTTCTAAAACGTTCTGAGAACTTTTGCTCCAGCAGAATTTCTTCATTCCCCTTCAAACTGCAGATCCTGCTCCAGCGCTGCCCTCCTGCCGGCCCCAACCATCACTCTCCACCACATCTTTACCTTTTGTCTCACAGTCCGAAGCCGATCTCAGGTTGCAGAGCTGAACCCCCAGCTGTTTCCAAGCAGAAAGCACATTTTGTGTTCATTTTATGAACAGTGGATGTTGGAACAGTCGAAATCGCGCTGGCTCCACAAATAAATTGTAAAACTTCTCTGTGAAACATCCTCAATCTGAAATATTAAATTGAAAAGTGCCAAGCAGCCTTCCAGTAGGGAAGGGGGCTCCAGGAAGGCTGAGGAGGGGCTCTTGATCAGGGAGGGCAGGGATAGGACAAGGAGGAATGATTTTCAGCTGAAAGGGGGGAGATTGAGATGAGATCTTTAGGGAGAAATGTTTTCTGGGAGGGTGGGGAGGCCCTGGCCCAGGGTGCCCAGAGCAGGGGTGGCTGCCCCATCCCTGGAGGGGATCAAGGCCAGGCTGGATGGGGCTTGGAGCCCCTGATCCAGTGGGAAGTGTCCCTGCCCGTGGCAGGGGTGGGACTGGATGGGCTTGGAGGTCCCATCCAAGCCAAACCATTCCACAATTCTATGATTCTAAGCTTGTGTTCCTGTAACTCCAGTTATTATTTTGAAACGAGAAACAGAAGTTCTGGGTCTGTGGGATGATTCTGTGCCTACTCACCATTAAAATGCAGAGCAGAATCGCAGCTGTCTCTGTAAAGCATCACTTG
The DNA here is from genome assembly GCF_032191515.1 of Phaenicophaeus curvirostris. Lineage (NCBI taxonomy): Eukaryota > Metazoa > Chordata > Aves > Cuculiformes > Cuculidae > Phaenicophaeus > Phaenicophaeus curvirostris. Next base: position 6,074,760 of record NC_091419.1, on the reverse strand, counting down.
AAGAGGGAGATGTCGAGGTGATGTATGGATGCTCCCAGGTGAAATTCAAGGTAGCCGAGCCTCTTCGGAAGGCACCGCCGGCTCCGCTCCCTCCCAGGCCTGCACACCCAGGCCAGACGGTGAATTTACTCAGCCACGTTCACTTTTCCTGGTCCTTAAGTCACAAGTGATGAAATCTCATTCATTTATGCAAGCAACTGGAAGATTTATTGTAAATCAAGTTCTGCACATTACACAACTGGCTAAAAATCATAATTAGAGTTGCACTGGGAACCATGTTTTATTTATTCTGACAGTAGTCTGGCTTCAATAATCCCGGCATGATAAATGTCCCTGAATTTTGCAGAATTTCAGCAACTAAAGACCTTATCACAGCCACGAAGTGGGAACATCTGACCGGGTTTGATGTGGCTGACGAGAGGCCCCGTCAGTTCTGCTGCTCAGCATCATCTCAGAGCAGCACCAGCCCCCGGCGCTGGCGGCAGCTCCTGCCTTCGCTGTAAATCAAAGATTTTCTGCTGCTATTGAACTTCCAAGACCTCGGTACGAACGCTCGGACCCGTCTGGGTGAATTAGCAAGGTTCTAGGATAGGGAGAAGTGACAGTGGGATTGGGGAGCCGACAGACCCTCTGGAAAAGGGTCAGTGACACCATTAATAGGATGCAGACATTCCCAGTCTCTGGCTAATCCGCGCTCTGCCAAAAGCTCCAGTGCTCGCTTGCTTTATAGATTTAAACACAATTTCAGGCCCATAAAACATCAGGGAAGACAGAAGCTGTTCTCCTGGCCCTGACAGGAGTCCCTGACGGGACGGGCTCTGCAAATACCTGGAACCAACGGCTTTTACCGCTCCCCATCTGTTCAAGGGCATTTTCAAATGCACCAAATCAGGTTTACCCTTGTAATGTTTATAGCTGCTCGGAGAGCAATAACCGACTCCGTGCGCAATCAAACACTTATCTGGCTTTGCTCATTCCTGAAGAGAAGAGGAGCCCCGTCCACTCACTTTCCGCATGAGGCACGTTTCCTCCGACCCACCGCGGAGCACGACCACGGAGGTATTTCTGCGACGACCCCCATCCAGCAGGGAAGTTGCTAAAACATCAAACCCGTTTATTTTCAGAGTATGAGAGAGGTTTGGCACAGAACAGCCCCGAGCCACAGCCACGACGCAGCAGCAGCAGCGTAAAACTAACCCGTCTCGCGACAGTCTAAATCGAGCTCACGCTCCTTGTTAGCGGGTGAACAATCCAACACGCGGTGAATTCTACTTCACAATGAAAAGAAGAGTCAACATCGAAGGATCAAAAAGCGACGTCGCCGTGAACGCTTGGCCGGCACGAGCCAGGGTGAAACCAACTTTATTGTCAACGTGGATGATGCTTCCACCAACACCTCAGTCTCTGCTAACTCTGTAAGAGCTGGAATATTATGAAAAATAGTTGTTTATATTGCTCTAAAAAGAACATCCCGGTAACAAAGAGGCCATCCAACACGAACCAACACAGAGGTGAAGTTGATTTTGGCAAGGCTGAGACCAAACCCACGACCCCCCAACACACGCCTGGACCTCAGAAGTTTGAAGTGAACCATAAAGCAGGTTTCCTGGTGACAGGACAACAACTACAGTCACCATCTGGCTTCTCTAGTGGCTGTTGTGGTGCCGCTTACGAGCACTGAGGTTGCACGGCCAGAAATTCTGTTACTAGAGACCACCCGGAGCCCCAACCGCTGCCATGGAAATGCTTTTGGTAGGGCAATTTCAATAAAATAGGGCAGAATACTGAAGTATTTTAGGAAGGCAGTGCTGAAGGAATGACAGACTCCTAAGAGGATTAATTGTACTCTGCAAATAGGAACACATTTGTTACTGACCCCAGAAAATACCCTTTTCATAAACATATGGGAGCATTAAAAAAAGAAAATCCATTATTTTCTAACTTTGAAGTTCGTATCGAGTTACATTTCATCTTTTCAGAATTCGCTTGTTATCTGCCAAGGCGGTTCTGCTGCATTTCTGGCTTCTCCGCCAGAGCAAACGAACAGAGAACGGAGCGAATTAACTGCCAGAGAGCTCGAAAGCGGCGCCTGCCCACCGACCTCAGCGTACGACGACGAGTGCTTTTCATCCATTTATTATTGGCAAACCAGCAAATGGACGGGAACAGACGAAACCACGCATCATTTTATCTAAAATTCAGAATGCAGAGATTAAGGGAGGGGCACGTGCCCTCCCCGCGCCGTATCCAAAGGTGCTTTGATGCCGTTATTAAAGTATCTTGGAGTGAATCTGAGGTACGAGGTTCATGCTGCACACAGGCCCGCTCGGTGATTCATTAGCGAGACAGATTTTTCACATTATCTCTAAACATAAGAGCACGGTATTGTTTTAACAGCAGAATGCAACGGTTTCGCTAAAAAGAAGACTGCAACCATCGAAATCCAATTCACACAGAGAGAGAACAAAGCCCTTGAAACAATACCTGATTAAAGGAGGAACCGTCAATCCATTAATCAGTCAAATTCATTAGGAAGGAATGGCTTTGGAGGAAAGGAAAGTTCAGGAAGTAACAGTATGCTGTGCGGTAAACACAGGTCTTAGAAAAATGACAGAGTCATCGTAACATTAACCTCATAATTGAAAAGACCCACTGGCAACAACAGCAATAAAACCCATTCCAATCAGAGCGCGGCCACATTAGGATCCAAATCTCTTATTTACAGGTCAAGGGAGAAAACCTTCATGCTTGTGACAAGTAGCACCCACCTCCTTTACTGTAGGAAAAGGGTTTGGACCAACGTGACTGGAAAGGCAGAGGAGCCCTAAGCCAGCACCTCCAGGCGCTCTCGGCTCCAGCGAGCAGCTCCAGAGCTCTTATTGCCACAGGGCTTTGGCAATGAATTAAAAAAAAACAATCATGCTCGTTTATACATAATCAAGTTATCAACATGGCTTTAGTGCTGCAAACTCTGGATGCTTCAAGGAAGGGAGAATTTCTGGGCTGGAAGATCATGCTGCTCTCTGGAGGGGGTGAGGAAAGGCTCTGGAATTGCTGTGTAATCCAAGCAATGAAGAACCAGAGATGTGCAGGGATGAGCATCCCCCTTTTAGGAGAGGGGGAAAAAGTCACTTTTGAAAAGCAAGACTATGTTGTCATAATCCAAGCACCTGAGCTCTCCCACTCCCGCTGTCCTTTATTGCTTCTGGAGGTCAGTGCGTTACACGGGATTTGGTTTTCTGGTTTGCTAAAAAACACCAAAGCGAGACACAATGATTTTTTTTGAGCTATTAATAAAAACCCCACCTGAACTCTTTTAAATGTACCACAGTTCTTTGTGACTCCTGAGCTGGCGATGTCTGCAGCGCGTAACAGTGTTAGAAGTATGAAAAGTTGGCAAAATGCACTCCCCGCATGGGAAATATGGAAAGAAAAGAGAGAAGCTTCTCCCGGCTGTAGCATCTGTGAAGGCTGAGAAGGGCTGCTGCCGCACCGCGTTTGCCAGGACACGGCGTGGAAGGAGGAGGGACTCGCGGAGGAGGGAACGCGAGCAATTCGTCTCCTTCCCTCGCCCACAAAACGCACAACACCACTGGCAGAGAACGAAGAGGCCACACAGCATCCTGACAACATGCAACGCGACTTCCCGGGCCGTGCGTCGTTATCTCTGGGTCGTTACCTGCGGCAGGATAACGGGAGCGCACGCTATCCCAGCAAACGACTCCGGAAAATGGAGGTCCCTTTCCCACTCATCGGTTTCTGTGTTGTACACCTGCACGATGCTCGTGACATTGTTCAGGTGCCAATTGTACCCCCCTACGATATAAATCTTTTTCTCTAGCAAGCAGCAGCCGGCTTCCGACTGCCCCGCGCGCATGGGGCTCACCGTCGTCCATTGATCCGTTTCAGGCACGTAATATTCCACAGCCAAAACATCAAAACAACGGTCAACGTGGTCCATGCGGCCTCCCAGAGCGTAAATCCTATTATTTGCACTCACCATGGCGTGCAGAACCCTGGGTTCGTTCATGGGGGTTTTAAACTCCCACTGATCCGTAGCGGGGTCGTAACAGTGCAGGGCTTTTTTGTCCTCCACGGAAATGCCATACCCACCCGATATGTACAACCGGTCTCCTACCGTGGCTCCCGCGTGCCCCCATGTCCTGCGTTTCAGGGAGCAGACGTAAGTCCACTCGTTATTTTTGGGGCAATACTTCTCTACGGAGGCCAAGCTCCCCGAGCGGTTCCTCCCGCCGGTGGCGTACACCATGCCGTGGAGGACGTTGAGTTGGAACTGGATCCTGCTCTCCTGCATGGCCTGGATGCGCAGCCACTGGTTCAAGTGAGGATCGTAACGGTAGCAGATATCAACGGCTCCCTCGCCGCTCCGGTACTGCAGGTGCTGCCCTCCGACGATGTAGACGAAGTTGTCGAGCACGGCCACGCAGGAATGGCTGCTGCCCACCTCCATCTCCGTCAGCTCCTTGAACTGGCGCACGCTGGCATCCGGCAGGCAGTAGACTTTGCAGCTCACGGTGCGGTCGTTGTCGGTGTAGGGGGTGCCGCCGAAGGTGATGAGGGACAGGACGTCCGAGCGGATGGTGGTGCGAGGGGATTGCATCTCGTGCTGCCGAAAGGGCAGGATCTGGTAATTGAAGGCCTCCAGCAAGTACTGCCGGCACAAAACGTCTTCCACCATGATGTCCAAGGTCTGGACGCTGTCCACCAGCTCCGAGGATTTCATCAGCGGGAAGCGGATGTGGCAGAGCACCTGGCTGGCGTTGGCGCGGCGCGCCGGGTCGTACTGCAGCCAGCGGACGGCAGCGCGGAAGAGGTCGATTTCACTGCAGCTTTTCAGCTTATTGCTCTGCAGGAAGAAAACCAGGCGCTCCAGCGGCAGGTGGAGGAAATCCTCTTCCTCGGAGATCTGGAGGAAATGCCTAAAAGTGAACGCATCGACCGATTCCTTCAGGGACGCGAGGCTGAAGGTGGTGGCCATCTGCCCGATATTGAGGCACGTCTCTACGCTCATGGCAGACTTCAGGAACTCTTCGCAGAGCTCCACGACGGGCACCATCTGGAGGAAGACGGCGGCCCCCAGCACGTCCTGAATACAGTCAAGATCGAGAGTCACCTCGGCGCTGTACGCAAAGTCTATGATGTGCTTCAGTCCTTTTGCAGATACGCCTTTCAGTTCGATCACGTCTTGGCTGGCTTCTCTCATCCCGCCCGTGAACATCGCCCTGGAGGTCAAGAACACAAACAACAATTCCCCCCTCTTTTAAATCCATTTAAAACGATGTGCTGCTTCATAATTTAATTTTATCTTTTGAACACGCTGATTCTCTTAGGGAGGATAGGGAAGGGGAGGAATAAATCAAGGCTAAATCTCTAAAAGCCAGGAGAAATTAGGGTATGCAATTACTGACATAAAGCTCTGCTCTAAAGACTGCACTGAGAAGTAACGCGCAGCTATCAGAAGGTTAAGTTTTTCAGTCCCGCTGGCAGCACAAGTAAAGCAGGAGAAAGCTTCGGGAGGACACTGGACACCAATGAATCCATCATAGTCACCAACCAAAGGACACAATGGGATCTGCACCAGCAGAGACCGGTAACCATGCCCTAAGGAGTCCAGGTACACAGGATTTATGAGCACAAAGAACACGCCTCGGGAAGCACCTGTGTTTAGGAGCCAGCGATCCCCTGAGCTTGCCTGCAGCGCTGCCTTTAGGCACAGATCGCAGTCAGGCAGGCTATGAAATGGCTTAAATACTGCAGATGCAACACATCTAATGAACAGCTTTAGTAATCACAGCAGAACTTCCCCTCCAAGTTTCATTCCCAGAAAACAAGAGGTGCAGCCCCTTCAGAAAGCATCTGTCAGGCTGCAGCGTGACAGCAGGGGGTTAGCAGGCGACTAAACCCACAAACCCAAAGATTTGGTTACAGCACAGCTGCAAATGCATCGGTTGACCAAGCCACACAGAGATTAGGCCCTAGATCCCCCTCCCTGGAAGGCTTCGTAATTCCACAGGAAGCACACACCACGCCAAGGACTGCGCGCAGGCACCTCGGGAGCCGCTCATGTAGAGCCACGCTGCATTTCTCAGCTACGGGGCCTGAGGTGTGACAGGGACATCCCTGCATGCTTGGGTTTGGCACATTTACACCACATTGCAGCTGTCTGCGTTCTATCTGGGCAGCTCGGGGGCGAAGGTTTGTGCCCTGTAGGATTCCACAAGCAGTAGAGGAGCGGCTCCGGGGAAGTCAAAGTTGGAGCAGGTTGGTGGAAGAGCTGAGACGTGGAGTTTCACCTGGAGCTGCCGTTGCACGCTGGCAGCACGTTCCGGGCTGGTTTTCCCACCACTGATAATCTACTCTTCTCCATGGGAAAGGGAAATTCCTGGTGAAGTCACGGTGCCGTTTGAGCTGCCTTAGGGAGCTGCAGCAACTCTAAGATCCGAGTTAGCAAAAATGCTGATCAGACCCTCCTCTTCCGCGCTGGAATAAAGGAATATCTTGGGAACGCTGTCGGAGACAGCAGCTCCAAGTTTCCTGTCCAAACCCAGCTAGAAAACCTGCTGCCATCCAGCATGACCCCGAGAAATCCCCCATGACCTAAATAAGGAAATATCTGCATATGAAATCAGCTTTCCGTAGCCGAGTGACCAGGAATGCTGTTCCCAATTACTCATCCATAGAGCAGATGCTGAAATCCCCTCGCGCATCCCGTGTCCCGGCCCAGCGCGCTGCCCTGATCCCCTGCCCCGGGGGGCCGTGCAGGCACACGTGCACTCGGGCGTTCGCTACACGGAGCTAAACGTGCACAGGGAGAGAGAAGCGTTATTGTTGCCATGATGAGGAGAAATCATCAAACAGAATGCAATTCCATTACGGTTCTTAAACGCTGATTATATAAATGCCTCCATTTCACTCTTCCTTCCTTCCTTCCTTCTGCATAAAACCAGAGTATTTTCAAAAGCAGGATTATTCTGCTCTTGTTCCCCAGGCCAACCTTCCTCAGCACCACAGAAGTTATAACCAGAAACCTACTCAGCAATTATATTTTGACAGCAAAAACGCACTCGTAGTGGCTCTGCACACAGCATTTCTGAGTGCAAACAGAGCTATTGGCATGTGGGGAGAGATGGGTTCCTTCATTAACTGCAGGGGAGAAGAATCAGCTCGGGAGGTTTGTGCTACCGAAGGGAAAGAGAAGGGAACAGCCTGGAAAATCTGTGTGTGTGTAAGACAGACAGCATTGGAGCGGCAGAAGGAATGAGCGAAGGGACACAGGGGATGTTCCAGGGGACACTGGAGTCCCTCGCTCTCGGTTACCTGCTGAGCAAACCAGTCTGCTTGGCCCAGGAAGAAACCTACACATCAGGGAGGGGAGCAGTGAGGACAGCTCCCTCTGCCCCTCTCTTGCTGTGGGGAACAACACCCAGGCTGAGCTCTCTGTTCTGAACCCTCCCTGTATGCTCTGCCTCCAGCACATCCTCACTCAGCACTGCTACTGGTGCTGCCAGAGAAGATCCCTAACTCAGAACAGAGTCATTCCCAGTCAGAGAACCGTTACAAAAGACTCTGAAGGAGGCAGGATGGATGCATACATATTTTCGCTTCAGACTCGATTTCCTGCTCTGCAATAGGTTCACTCTGCATTAATTTGGCTGAAGAAACTCATCACTGTGTTTCAGTTTACTACCCACTCAAGATGGGACGATTCTGCCTCTCTCTAGGGGCCAGGGGAGTGCACACACAAAGCACTTTGCACTCTTCAGATCAGTGGTATTTAAAGATAACACGAGGGTAGCTACAGTGGGCACCATCGTTCCACGGGATGACTCACTGAATTGATTGAATGGTTGGACTCGATGATCCGGTGGGTCTCTTCCAACCTGGTTATTCTATGATTCTATGATTCATTCCAGAGCCCTCGCTGCCACTTGACAATCAGCTCGAGTAGCTCTAGGGCAAACCCTGTTTCCTCCAGTGCCGCGGAGGTGGGTTCAAGGCCTGAGCTTCAACTCGCGTCTTGGCCCAGCGGCTGTAGTTGAACAAACCGCATCTGCGTGCGGAGGGACCAGCTCTGAGCCTCCAGGAGCCTGCAGGTAATCCCACCACCACCGTGGGCAAACCATCCCTCCAAAGGGCTGTGTGGGTGTGATTGTGGGGGGAAAGTTGGGGTGGGGGAGGATGGGGAAACAGAAAACCAATGGGAAGGGTAAAAATGCCTGCTTCCCTATTGGATTCTCACCTGAAATAGTCACTGCAGGCAGCCAAGACAACTTTATGAACCTGAAACACTTCATTATTTATAGTGAGGATGACATCAAGCAGCTGAGCCTGAGCTCGGAGCGAGGCCAGTCCCTGCAGTAGAGTGGTGCTGTGGCCAGGAGCAGAGAACGTGCATTTCAGGGTGCTGTTCTTGTCAGCCATGCTAAAAACAGAACAAGAGAGACAGGCCGGGTTTAAATTAAAACAATATGTGGCACACCTACAAAGCATGCTGGGGTAACACGAAGCGGTTTGAGCGCAGATTCCCAGCTCAACGGCCACACGGAACACCATGACATCAGTTGTATTCCCTTCTCCCAGTACAAAAGAGACTTCCAAATGTTCCAATTATCCTTTCGCATTACTGACAACCCGTGCAGCACACGTGGCCTGCAGGGACCATCCAACGTCAGCCAGTGAAGCCAAAAGCTCCGGCGAACACGCGTGTCCCCACGCTACAACCACCCCAGAGCCCACCCTGACATTGACTTCAACCACGAGATGGAATCACAGTTGCTTAATCTCCCCACCACCTTTCCTGCCTGCAGCTGTGAGATCCTCAGCATCCAGGGGCAGCCCCGCTACCCTGATTTGATCCTTTCCGTATGCCTGACCCTCACGAGAAGAGCAAAGGCAAAATATTACAGAGCCCTGGCTGCTCTACATAATGTCAGCGGTTTGAACTGCGCTGTAAACAGTTCCCTCCCAGGGTAAACATCTCCTTGGTTTTCTCAGTGCCTCTCACACGTTTCCTGCGTGACAGCATCGTTCCTAGATCACCTGGCCTCAGACGCGCTTGTCGGAGAGAGGGCTGCGTTTGCAGATGAGCATCAGCAGCATCCGTGCAAGAACAGACTGTGAGATGTCTGAGGGTGGGGAGGCCCTGGCCCAGGCTGCCCAGAGCAGGGGTGGCTGCCCCATCTCTGGAAGGGTTTAAGACCAGGTTGTATGGGGCTTGGAGCAACCAGATCCACTGGGAGGTGTCCCTGCCCATGGCAGGGGTGGGACTGGATGGGCTTGGAGGTCCCTTCCGACACAAACCATTCCACAATTCCACGACTCTATAATTCCATGCTCTATGCACCTCTGAACAGAACTGCAACCCTGCTGCAGGTCTCCCAGGCACGGTGAGACACGGCTGGAATTCCCTGCCCACCAAAGAGTTGACTTCCTACCTTCATTTATAAACTTAATCCAACTCCGAACTACTTTTCAGGATCAAGATCCAAGCCCTTCTGGGAAGAAAACACGCACAAGGACAAGGAATCAGGATGCGGTTTATGTTTTTGGAACAATCCTGCTATTTGGTCTCTGCATCTTAAGAAATATTTTATGCAAGCATGACATAAAAAATCCTACACGGATCAAACGGAATCTGGAAAGTTGTTCTAAAGTCCACAGTGGGAGAGTGCCCTCAGTACTGTACTTAAAGGGTATTATCATTATTATTATTATTAGTTTTCTTTAGGCAGAATAGACTGACAAAGCCAACAATTCCAGCACAGAGACTGGGTCGAGCTGGGTCGGGCTGCACAATCACATCCTTTGCTACCAACTGTCCCCGAGATCTCTCCCCAAACAACAACAAATGCCACGTGCAACACGTGCAACAAGCAGGTAAGGTCAGAGAAGAGTCTGGGAGATGGGATAACAAAAAACGGGATGTAAACAATCCTCAAACAATAAGCAACAATGGACAGGGCTCACCATTTGCCTAACTTATCGGACTGCAATTTCCTGTGAGCTTTAGAAGGAAGGCGAGTGAGGGGAAATCTGTGATGTTCATCAGAGCGCTGTGAGGGCAGACACTTTGCGCGAGCGGCTCCAGAGCTCTCTGGGATGCTGGAGGATGCAGATAGCGAAGCTCTGCAGGCTTGGGAACACACACGAGTTCCTACTGGGATGGCTGATACCGGTCAGCTGCGCTTCTTGTAGCACAGATCGGAGATTCCTACCTTAAAGTCCAAGCATACTAAAAAGTCTGAATTCAGAGCGCAGAGCCCAGCTACAACATCCTCCCTATATTAAAAAGGATTAGCAAAAAGGCAGTTGCTGACAAGACCTTTATCCATCACTCTGGGAGCCAAGAAACCTCTATCCACTCCAGCTAAGAGGGAGGAGATCGGAGGGAGCGAGAGCATGAATATTCATCACGTCAAACTTGTTTTCCTCTCCGCTCTGGAGCAATGGCTTGGAGTTGCTGGAGTCAAAAAAGGAAACACCGAGCATAAGCACGGAAATGCTCTTCCCTTGGAACACGGCATTGTTCACCAAGCAAACCCAGTTTGCCTCAAACTGAACAGGTAAAACACACACAGCTGGGAGACAGCAACTCCCAAGCCTATCAGAACTCCATCAGCCTCGATCTCCTGCAGGATTCTTCTGGGAATTCTCTTCAGCATTTGTTTCAGACCAATTCTAAATGTTCCTTTTCCCAGCCTAAGGGCTGATCTTTCACTGCCTTCATCAAGTTCCAACCCCCTTCCAGTGGACCGGGATTGCTCTTACTGTATCCACAGCCCTCCCAGCGCGAGTCCCTCTTCAAACAACGAGTTCTAGCTGAACAAACACTCCTCCTTTTTCCTTTTTTCTCCATTAACTTTTCCAGGCACTGTTCAAAACCAGGGTTTAAGTTTAGAGCAGATGGAGGAGTAAATCGGGGTGGGTGGATATTTCTGTGCTGGAATAAACATGTCTGCATGTGCGACTCATTTCAACAGGGAATTATGAACAGCTCCCCCTGGAAATCTCCCTGCGTGAGTCCCTTTGTCCATTTACAGGTACAGAATAAAGGGATCCGATGTTTACACAGTCCTCCAGGGGGGAAAAAAAGGCAAACCAGAACCAAACAGTAAGAGCAGAATCACTCACGTCCAGTTTTCTTCAGTCTGGAATAAAGGAATTTTTAGAAGCAACACATAAGCTGGAAGCAAACCAAATCCATACAAAGAATAAGAAACCAGTCGAAGACAACAAAAAAAACCAAAGCGAGAGGAGGAGAGGTAGAAAACAGCCACAAATGGTGGTTGCACCATGGTCAGCAGAGAGGGGTTTGTGCCAAAGGCAGGCTGGGCACTAGCCAGGCTGCGGGACCAGGGGCACCGTCCGCTCTTCCAGTCCTTGGGCTGCATCGGGAACAGAGGAAGAACAGAGGCAGCAGCTGGAGGACAGGGAAAGGAAAAAAACACAAAAGGAAGCCTTGAACATCTGAAAGCGCCTTTGTGAGGCTGCCTCTATCTCGTGAGATGGGAATATGCCGTGTACTTGTTGCTTAACGCTCTGTTACAGAAGGAACTGCCTGGCAGACGAACTTTGGAAGAGTTGGACCTACTTCTCAGCCACGCAGATAAAAGCCTTTTCTCACACAACAGGGAGAAAGTGTTTGTTCTGCTCTTTCCCCCTTCCGAAGGAGGCAGGGCTGGAGAGCTTCTGGAATTTTCCTCATGCTGTAGTCTTTGTCCTCAAAGCTGAGCGCAGCCCTTCCCCTGCCGCGGAACTTTGCCAGAGCACCCTTCGGCAGGGGCCGAGCACGCCAGCTCGGAGCAGGGTCAACCGTGCCTGGCTGCACCCGCTCAAATCCATCCTTGAAAAAACTGGAAACCACAAAAATCCCATTCACATCCAGCAGGGTTTCCACCACACGAACCATGGGCTGCACGGGGAGCTGAAAGTGTTTACATGATCGGGGCCTCCAACATGTGAATATATTGGTATAAAGGTGACTTTACTGGAACAGAAATCCCACTTTCCATATGGAAATAGCTGCAGCAATGAAAGGCATCTTTGTATTCATGTAACTGCATCCATAGGAGCTGGAATTCAATAGGCACATTGATTCCGAGGGGTGATCCATTTTGGGCTCCGCTAACACCACGGGTACCCATTTTTCCAAAAGGCACTGCTGGGGAACAAGTGATGGGATTAAGGATTTGTCTCCAAGCTGCTGCTCTGGAAGCAGATTGCTTCCAATCCTTCCCAGCCACTGCAGGGCAGAGCTCGGCACAGCGCAACAACCAGAGCGTGGGGAGAATCACAGAATAGTTTGGGTTGGAAGGGACCTTAAAGATCATCCAGTTCCAACCCGCTGCCATGGGCAGGGACACCTCCCACTGTCCCACTGGATCAGGGGCTCCAAGCCCCATCCAACCTGGCCTTGAACACCTCCAGGGATGGGGCAGCCACAGCTTCCCTGGGCAACCTGGGCCAGGGCTGCACCACTCTCATCGCGGAGAAATTCTTCCTTATGTCTAGGAGCAAGGATGGCTTGGTTTTCTGACCAGAAACAGATGCAGCAAGAAGCACCTGGACACCCCAGAGGCCTCCAACGCTGGCAGGTTGAGGGCTCCTAGCCCCCTGCTCATCGCTTGGGGGTTGGAATTAGATGATCTTTAAGGTTTCTTCCAACCCAAACTAGTCTATGATTCTATATCAAAGGGCCGTAGCTCAAGAACCTGTTCAGAGGAGGCACAGAGACCATCCCAAAGAACAACTGTCCCCTGCCTCTGCCTCCTCAGCTCTCCACAGCATCACGTGTAATCCAAGCTGCATTTCAAGCTAATGAATCATTTTTACCAAATCTGTACTGATGATTAAAAACATCAAAGCTGGAATTAAAGGCTTAGCGAGGATGGGTCCAGATTTCAGCATATTTGCAACTCCTGCACGAGTGCAAATGGCGAGAATTACACCGGGCCGGATTACGACATTGCGGCGATTGAATTAAATAAACCTTTTGCTTCACCGCTGCCTGTCGCCTTCCTGCTCTGCTTTCCCAACCTGCTCCTCCTGGGGAGGAGGGACGGCTCAGCGCTAGCCAGGCTGGCTCTCCACTCCGGTTCAGCATCCTTGCTAATATCCACCCACGTTTTCCCACTCTCCGGGCAGGTGGTGTTGGTAATTTTTTCATACGGGAGAAACTCGAGGGGGTTGGCAGGGTTTCTGAGCAGGGCACGCTGCCAGCAGGCAGCCTCTCCAGCAAACACAGCGGGCACGGCTGGGTACGGAGAGGAGGGAGGAAAGGCAGCAGCGTTTCTGTGTGTGTGTGATCACAAGCATCGAGCACGCAGCGCCGCAGCTTTTTCCTGGATAAACAAAGGACTCGGGAATGCAAAAGAGCCAGCGAGGCACCTTCGGAGCTCTCAGGCAAGAAATCTTTTATGGGGAGAGCAGCAGAGCTAACATAAAGCTGAGGAGTAACTCTATTTAGAACACAGGGTGTGAATATTAAGGACCTTCTTTAAGAACCTTTGAAAGGCAGCATTATAGATATTTTAATAATGCAAATCATTTAATGCCTTTAGTTTCACACCTAAGTAAAAAACACATTCAGATTCTGATTTTTAAACTACAATTAAGACACTTAAAATCAAAACAAAAGTCAAACTCCCTCGGATAAGTCACTGGTAGCCATGGTTACTGTAATATTTCAGATCCTGAGGCTTTATATCACATGCCCGAAGGATGAAAATGAGTTCCCAGTGCCTCACGTTACCGAACATTACGTTAGGGTAGAAAGGCCAAGAGTGTTACTGCAGACGTGCTGGGTCCACGGGCTCTTGCCTGGACTTGGGGACAACGCTCCCGTGGCCTTTGCATCCCTCTAGGAAAAGGCGTCCAGAGGTTCCCTTGAAGATGAGATGCTGCCAGGCAATGAGACTTAAAAATACCTGCCCCGTTAACCTACTTACGTTCCCAGCAGCCAGCACAGTTGCCACCAGCACCCATCAGAAACATTTCCCAGCACTTCCCTGTCTAGATTAACAACAATAAGCACTTAATGATCAGCAACTGATTAAATATTAATACAGTGAGTGAAGGGGAGGTTTCCCAGAGAAACTTAATAATTTAATCAATATCTTTGTTCCCTTCTCCACCTCCTTTTCTTCATCTCTGCCATTTGTCTCCTCTGCCTCCACTCGCTTCCCTCTCCTCACATCCTCTCTCTCAGCACAGGCAATAAATACAAGTAGGAAGCCTGAAACCAATATCGCTATTTAGAAGTGACAAGCAATTTGGAGCACTTGGATAAAGAGATTATAAATGGGTTGGAGTTTTAGGAGGAGTAACACTTTGTGTGAAAAACATGGTCTACTGGAAAACACCTGACGCTGAAGAGTGAAGTTTGAAAAGCTTCATCTTCGACCTTTTACACTTTGAATCTCAAAGTTTAAGGAACATTAATGTTTGACCAAGGGAGAACAAGCAATATCCATTCTTTTAAATGAAGAACAAAGCCCAAAGCAAGCTGTTCTTATTTGCATTACAGGGACCTAGAGGCTCTGTCTCCCTCACAAAAGGGAAGGGAGGTCCCAAAAGATGGATTATGCGATGCTGGGACAGGGCTGGGACCCACAACTCCGCAGCTGGACAACCTTCAGCCTTGCCATTAGTGAAACCAGTAATTAAAGTCGCATTGCAGAGAGGCCAGGAGGTACCTTAATGGTTAGTTTTTAAGCACTACTGATCCCTTCACTTGCTTATGTGCATCTCCCAGACTGGAACCACGGGATCCCTGCAACCCAAAGGTACAGCAGGAAGTTGAAGCAAGAGGTTTTTCAAATTATTTTAAAAAATACTAGGTTTTGCCCCCTGAGAGGTCCCAGACACATTTCCAAATCGCTGTTTGTCTTGTTTTCTGAGCAGGACTCACAAACACACACACAGATCTATTCTGCTCCCAGGCTTCAATTGGCAGGCTGTTTGCAAGCCAAAGGAGGTGGGATTTTGGTTTTTGCTAAAAGCACTAATAAACGGGGCTGTCTGTCAGAAGCTGGCTGGCCTGGTAAAACAGAGCGAACGAAAAAAACCAGAGAATCTGAACACATTCAACTCTGTGCCACCTCACACAGCTCCAGTGTCAGGAAGTGGTCAGCATGTGCTGTACCCGTGAGAAACTGGGGAGAGAGGCAGGAAAGAACAAGATTCTGAAACACGCTTCTGTCACGGCTTCAGAGTCGTCTTTATGCTGGTGTGGGGACAAATGGGAACAGCAGTTTGGTCCCCTTCATTCAGCAACCAAAGCGGCCAACACAGCTCCCAGGGCCGGCTCCGTCAGCCCAAATTTGCACAATGGATCTTGGAGGGGCACAGAATGTCAGGCTGAGAAGATCATTTACCAGGATCTGCCTTTTCTCTTCTTTTCTCTCCTCTTCCTCTTCTCTCTAGCCACATCCAGAGCTACCACAGAGCAGGGTGTCCTGCACAGGGATCCTCCTGGGGCACCCTCAGTCCTGCCCAAGCCTCCTCTGGCAGCAGGGGACACATCCCCCATTGCCAAGGACACCCTGCAATTCCACAATCTCCACTTGTATTACCACAAGGACCGAGAATGGGAAGACACTGCCCCACCCCCCAAACTCGACCGCGATTATATTCCTGTCAGCCCCAAACTTAATCCCGCTGAGCCAGGAACAAACTGAGCAGATATAAAAATCACTCTAAGCATATAAATTACTCCGGCAGTCCCAGGCAGCACCACGGCTATGAAAACGTCAGCTGCTTTTGGCTGCTCCCGAGCTCAGCCAGCCCCACCAGGACCCCCAGAAGGAAGGAGGATTTTACACCACGTAAAATCTGCCTGTGTATCCACAGTACGTGGTGAAGTGCAGGCTCTTTATACACTCGATATTCCTGCTGACAGCACTGCCTTAAACAGCTCCACGTTTCCCACACCATATGCCCTGGCGGTCCAACCCTGCCAACCCCGGTGCTAGAAAAAGGAAAGCTACAGCCATGCTGGATCAAAAATAAAGGCAAAAGAAGCAGCCTCATCCCTTCAGAGCACACGGCCGCGGTGGTTCCAGCAGCCAGAAGGCGCAGCGGGTGCTCTCTGCGCCTGCCATCCCAGCAGCACCCGTGGCAGAGCCGCTGTGCAAAGGCCGAGAGGCACCTAGTGGTGTTGGGGAGCACAGCAGAGCCACCAAGGCCACCCCAAAAGTGACACCGGAGCACCGTGTGGCTCCCGGCCTTCTAGACACCACCCTGCTCCTCCCTACACCCCTGCTCTTCCATCCACCCCACTCCAGCATCGCATTTCACCTTTGGAAACAGAGTGAGGCTGATCTGTGGCACAGCTACCTCTACTTTCATCCAAGAATCTATTGGGATCTGTCTCAGCTTCCCAGCTTGTCCCAGTTGAGCGGTGGCTGGCTTGCATTCCCGCTGGAAACAGCCTGTTTTGGCTCTGCTAGCAGCTCCTAGCAGGGCAGAGAGATTCCCCCACCAAGCAAATCACTCTGCGACCTTTTCCCACACAGTCACACCAGGTAATAACTTGGGAAAACTTCAAAACCAGCCTATGAGTTACTTGGAGCAGCATTTGTCTCAGTCTGTCTCTCTGACACCCGATTGCATCCTCTGGGCAGCGTGGCAACAGGAACAACAGGAGTAGCTAGATGTAGAGTCGGTACAGCAGCACGGTGCCCCGCAGCCTCTCCTCCTCCCGCACCTCCACATCCACACTCCTGCCTCTGAGCAGCTCGGGATCTCAAGCAAGAGCCACACAGAGCAACTAAACAGCTGGCAACAGGAGAAAACCGACCATCCCTTAACACAAACTAAAGAAATCATGTTTTCTAGCAGCTGCCCCAGCACTTGGTATCGTAACACCAAGCAACAGGATGAGAGGAAATGGCCACAACTTGCACCAGGGGAGGTTCAGATTGGACGTTAGGAAAATTTCTTTATGGAAAGAATGGTGAAGCACTGTCAGAGGCTGCCCAGGGCAGTGGTGGAGTCTCCATCCCTGGAGGGGTTGAAAAACCTTGTGGCCATGGCGCTTTGGGACATGGTTTAGTAGAGATGGTGGTGTTGGGCTGACGGTTAGACTGGATGAGCTTAGAGGCCTTTTCCAACCTTAATGATTCCATGATTCTATGATCATTCTGTTTCCCAGATCGTGGGGCAACTCACATCTGTGCAGGCTTTGTGGCACCCTCAGAGCATCCCCTGAACAGAGTAACCCAAGACCACCAGCAGCACAGCAACAGCTTTCCCTAAAGGTCCCTGGCTTCTGGGCAAGTTCAGCATTTACCTTCCACATGAATGGGAAACTAGAAAAGACGCCTCAGCCACCATCTCAAGACTCCTCCTTACAAAGCAGCTCACACTAAGCCACGCTTGGAGGTAAGACAGAAACCTTTACAGAATTACCGAAGTTCCCTTGGGTCTAAATAAAACCTCTAGCTCCGAAGTTTCCCCGTGTTGAAAAAGAAAGCAGCAGTTATTTTTACAGTGATTGAATCAGAGCGTAAACATTTACACCACGTCTACCAGATCTAACAACTAAAACTGCTTTAGAATTGCCATGTGGCGGAGCACAGAACACAGGAACCACACAAACCCAAACTTTGAACAGTTTCAAAAAGAAGCCTAATTGAAGAGTGAAGCTATACGAGATCACAGGAGCACAAAAGCAAGGCAGACTCACAGCCCTCACACTCCCCCGGTGCAGAGTTACTCCATCCTCCTGCACATTTGCTCTCTCCCACCACTTTCCTCAGCAGGTGTAAGGGCAGCGCAGGTCAACTTTCCTTTGACGCGAACCCAGACGTGTGTACGTTTAGATAAGGAGGCCCTGCAGGTCTCCCTCCCCATTTCATTCTGGTTTTGAGAGGTGGAACCGCTTTCAGCGAAGACGCCAGCCTGTAACAGCAATAGGGAGGGTTTGAAGAGCATTTACACAACCTTCCTTCCTTCAGGAATCATTCCCAGTTTAACAGATACACAGCTCTCCTCAGGTGTCCGGACACCCTGATTAATTCCTACTTGAAGGCCTGCATGATAACATCTTCTCCAGCATCCAAAAAGACATTTAAAGATCTTTGCCACCCTGCTTTGTACAACCCTACCTCTCCAGCATCGCAGAAGAGTTCACACTTCTCAGCGTCGGCTCCTCTTACCGAGGGTACCGACGGATTTCACTTTGCTCATCAATCTCAATGCGTATCCTCGATGTTACACAGTGAATTACGCAGCCTGAAACTCTCCCTCCACATGAGACCGAGGGCTGGGAGTAAATTATGAAACCCACCTGTAACTCATGAAATTCTACCCAGAGAGGAAGAGAGAAAGTTTATTTCTAAGCAGATCGAGGCTGTTTGTTTTTCAGTGCACAGCAACAGCCTCAAATCATGCCCTCAGTCTGTCCAAAGCCTTTTGTCCACACGGCATGTTCCATATCAAGAGAACACACAGGATCCCCAGCAGATAAGTTGATTTTCTCGCTCTGGGGAAGCGATTGTACTCACGGGTAACTTGCATGAGCCATGCAGTAGCAATTCCAAAGATGGAAATTCTGCCTGTGCTGTTTGAGTAAGAGCGCAGCACCGAAACGGCACGGGGGATAGAGCGAGAGGGCACTGTGTCCCTTTGCCTGAGACAGTAAATACTCACCAAGCCCCAAAAAGTCACAAGTGGGAAGCACCTAACAAGGAATCATTGTGGATGGAGAATGCCTGTGAAACTCTCGTTCTACAGAGGAAACGCGGCACGTCCAACGTCCCCCATCAGGCTTCTCCCCTCTATTCTCTGACAAATCTATCCTTTAAAACAGGACTTAGAACCAACAGGAAGCAAATTCCAAACTTCAACGGGCTTTACTTTAAAACTCACAAAGAAAATAAACACACAGCGATAGGGAACACGACGGAGCAACAGCTCGGGGAACAAAACTGCTGTAGCTCCAGGCTGGGTGATTTATCACAGCCCTGAAATAAATTCCTTCCACACTCGCCTCTGAGAAACTCCGAGCAGCCCTATGGACATCCGTGTGAAAGAGGTGCTGCTGCTCCTGTTAGGAAAGGGAAGGAGGAACAGGGAGAGAAAATGGAAAGCCCCAGGTAACACAGCACAGAGCACACGCAGGCGGTCATTAAAGCACAATAATATCTATATATGAGGTGAGAATTCCGAGGCTCCTCCAGCATGGAGCGATGACTGGGAGAGCTTCCCTCTCCGCAGGGAGACGTACAGGGTGGTTATTTTGGGTGCGAACGCAGCGTGAAGTTGAGGATAAACAATGCTTCCAAGTGACAGGCTGCTAGCACAACATCCCAGAGAGACACCACAACTCCCGAACGCTGCTCAACACGGGAACTTTTGGACGGCGATGGATAAAGAAGCCTTGGGAAGAGGAACTCCTCCAGGACCTGGTCCCAGTGCCATGTACTACACCACCTCTGTGACACCTTCTAAGGCCAAGTCACCCTGCAGGGACCAAACCCAGGACCCAGGGGGCACGCATAGGGAATGGGATGGGCCTGGAACCCCAAAACTTGGCTTCTCCATGAACCTGTCAACCCTGTTTCTCCCTAAACCTACGAGGCTTGTGGCTCTGCAAACCCAGCCCCATTGGGACCGAGGTGGGATTCACAATATCCTGGTTTAGAGCTGTACTCAGACCCCAGCCCCCTCCTCATAAAGGGAAAGCGCTGTAATGAATTATCATCATTATCTTCCAGAGGTCCCCCCAACTCCAGGCCCTGCTCAGGATCCCCTTCTCCCCAGGACCCCCAACCTCAGGTCCCCACTCAAGACTTCCATGACCCCCCACATCCCAGGACCCTTCCATGACCCCCCAGACCCCAGGACACCCCTCCCCAGGACCCCCACCTTCAGGACACCCAGACCCGGGCCCTGCTCAGGAGCCCCAGCCCCAGGATCCTTCCTTCCCCAGGACCCCCTACCCCCAGCCCCATGCCCTGCTCATGACCCCCAGCCCCTAGGACCCCGACCCCATGAACTGCTCAGGAACCCCAACCCCAGAACCCCCACTCTCAGCACTCCCAACCCTGGGTCCTACTTAGGACCTCCCCAGGACCTCCATCCCCATGTTCTACTCAGGATCCCCAACCCCGGATCCCAGACCCCATGCCCATATCAGGATCCCCAAACCCAAGACCTCCACCTCCAGGACCCTCATCCCCATGCACTGCTCAAGACTCCCACCCCAGGACCCCCATCCCTAGGACCCCCAACCCCATGCTCTGCTCAAGATCTCCATCCCCAGGACCTCCAACTGTGGGCCCTGCTTAGGACCCCCCCTTCCAATACCCCCCATCCCCAAGACCCCCATCCCCATATCGTCCTCAGGACCTCCAACCCCAGGACCCCTATTCTCATGCCCTGCTCAAGACCTCCATCCCCAAGACCTCAGACCCCATGTCTTGCTCAGGACCTCCAACCCCAGGACCCGCATCCCCATGTCCTGTGCAAGACCCCCAACCCCAGGAACTCCAACCCCAAGACTCTCAACCCCAGAACCCCCATTCTCATGCCCTGCTCAAGACCTCCATTCTCAGGACCTCCACCCCCAGGACCTCACACCCCATGCCCTGCTCAGGACCCCCACACTCTGGACCCCCAACTCTGGGCCCTGCTTAGGACCCCCCCTTCCAATACCCTCCAGCCCCAGGACCCCCAGGACCCCCAACCTCATGCCCTGCCCAGGACCCCCACGGCCAGGCCCCCACCCCCAGGACCCCCATTCTCAGGACCTCAGACCCCATGCCCTGCCCAGGACCTGCACCCCCAGGACCCCCAACTCCAGGACCCCCAACTCTGGGCCCTGCTTAGGACTCTCCTTCCAATACCCTCCAGCCCCGGGACCCCCAGCCTCATGCCCTGCTCAGGACCCCCAAGGCTGGGCCCCCATTCCAAGACCCCCATTCTCATGCCCTGCTTAAGACTTCCAACCTCAGGACCTCAGACCCCATGTCCTGCTCAGGACCTGCACCCCCAGGACCCCCAACCCTGGGCCCTGCTTAGGAACCCCCCTTCCAACACCCTCCAGCCCCAGGACCCCCAGCTCCAGGACCCCCAGCGCCAGGACCCCCAGCCCGATGCCCTGCCCAGGACCCCCACCCCCGGGCCCCCACCCCCAGGACCCCCATTCTCACACCCTGCTCAAGACCTCCACCCCCAGGACCTCACACCCCATGCCCTGCTCAGGACCCCCCCAGCTCTGGGCCCTGCTCAGGACCCCCCTTCCAATACCCTCCAGCTCCAGGACCCCCAGCGCCAGGACCCCTAGCCCCATGCCCTGCCCAGGACCCCGCAAGGCCGGGCCCCCAGCCCCAGGACCCCCCGGCGGAGGGGCCGGTCCCGCCGCCCCCCGCCCCGCTCACCCGCCGGGCCGCTCCGCGCAGAACTCGGCCCCGCCGGACTCCGCCATCTTGGGCGGGCGGGGAGGGGGGAGGGGCCCGAGCGGAGGGGAGGGACGGGAGAGGGAGAGGAGGGAGAGGAAGGAGAGGGAGAGGAGGGAGGGAAGGGGGAGGAGGAGGGGAGGGAACAGGGGAAAGGGGAGAAGGGTAAAGAGAGGGGGTGGGAGAGGAGTGAAAAGAGGGAATGGGGAAGAGGGAGGAGGAGAGGGAGAGGGAGAGGGAGAGGGAGAGGGAGAGGGAGAGGGAGAGGGAGAGGAGAGGAGAGGAGAGGAGAGGAGAGGAGAGGAGAGGAGAGGAGAGGAGAGGAGAGGAGAGGAAGGAAACAGGGAAGAGGGGAGAGGGGAAAAAGGGAGAGGAGAGAGAGGAGAGGGGAGAAAAGAGAGGAAGATAAGGGAGGGGGGGACGGGGGAAGATAAGGGAGAGGGGAGAGAGGAGAGGGGAAAGGAGGGGAAGACGGGAGGGAAAAGATAGGGGAGATGGGATATATGGGAGGGGAGAGGAGGGGAGAGGAGAGGAGGGGAGGGGAGGGGAGGGGAGGGGAGGGGAGGGGAGGAGAGGAGAGGAGAGGAGAGAGGAGGGGAGAGGAGGAATGGGAAAGGGTCAAGTGCTGCCACCAGTGCCGCCACCACCCCCCACCCCCGAGGACCTGGGGGCTCAGGCTGTCACAGCCCCCACAGCACAGTGGGTTTGGGGCTCCATCCCTCGGCCCTGGGGTCCCAGGGGCTGTCTCTGCTCCACAGGACAGGGGTTGGGGGGCACCATCACCTCCCCACAGCCGAGGGTATTTGGGGGTCTGTCCCCATCCCTCAGCTGAGAGGTCCCAGGGGCTGCCACCTTCCCACGGCTGAGGGAACTTGGGGGGCCGTCACCGCCCCACAGCTGAGGGGACTGGGCGTCTGTCGCTGTCGCTCGGCTGTGGGGTCGCAGTGACCATCAGGGGCTGTCACTGCCCCACTGGCCACCACGCTCCTCAGCTCCCTCCATCCGACCACTACCCAACAGCAGCCGATGGTCCATGCCCTCTCCCTCGCGACTCCACATTCAACCCATCAAATATCTTCTGCTGGGGTCACAGGAGATCACGACCAGCCTGGGATCGTGGGGACAGCCGTGCTCCCTGTATCCTTGGGGACAAAGTCTCCCTCCGTGCCATCCAGATGGTTATGGACTGGGTTTTATCACCACGAGCGCTTAGTGCAGGAGCAGCCGTACCCTCCAGAGGGTGCAGTCTTGTCGCTGGAGATCTCACGCCATCTCTGTGCCAAAGATGCCGCCCAACGACGTCCCCACACATGGTCGGCATCAGCGTCCGGCTCTCCCCGAAGCAACCGGCGGAGATGAGGCCAAGCATCGCTCTGGGGTCCGTGTAATCGCTGAAGCCGGAGCGCATCTGGAGAGAGCGGACGGTCCAGAGGGCATTTCCAATCAGGAAATTCTTCATAGCGGTGGCTGTGCCAGCGGCCGGGGGTAAATGGCTTTGATTTCGCATGCCTCGGTGTCCGCATCTGCATGGGGAAAGGGGGAATTCATACACGAGAATAAACACACTTGGAAAGCCGTGACCGTACTCTTTCAAGTCAGCCTGATGAAAACTTCATGTTCCGGAGCCCTCCGCTTCAAGGGGAGCAATCTGTTTCAGAGGCAAAGCTGTGTATTTTTCTTATTTAAACCTTCTAAATCTGCTGGAGCATTAAAAATATTTGGCATTTCCACAGCACATTTCATTCCCAGCTCCGAATGCGTTTTACAGACATTCATTAATTAAGCCTCGTAAAACCTTTGGGAGAAAGGGAAGCAGGACTTATTAATTTGCTATTTGTATTGCTGCAGTGCACGGAGACCCCGACCAGGACCTCGGGGCCCTGTTATTTTAGACCCGACCTGCACAGAAGAGGAGATGTCAGCGGGAGGAGAGACAGCAGGTGAAAGTTAACGCCGTGAGCCATCGGCAGAACCCGCAGCTGCCCGTGTCCAACGCTCCAGCACGATGCCCCATCCACCGGGGTGGGAGTGACTGGGGCTCCCATCTCAGCTCTCCCAACACCCCACCGGTTGCTCTGTGTGTTTTTGTAGAATCATAGAATGTCCTGAGTAGGAAGGGAGCTACAAGGATCATCTGGGCCAGCTCCTGTCCCTGCAGAGGACAACCCCAACACTCACATCATCTTTTTCTGGTGCTCGGGGGCTCCTGCCCCTCCTTGACAACCCCTTGCCCTCATCATTCTGCAGGCACTGGCTCTGTTTCATTTATCATAGAATCATAGAATCAACCAGGTTGGAAAAGACCCACCGGATCATCGAGTCCAACCATTCCCATCAATCACTAACCCATGTCCCTCAGCGCCTCGTCCACCCGGCCCTTAAACCCCTCCAGGGACGGTGACTCAACCCCCTCCCTGGGCAGCCTCGGACAGGGACCAATCACCCTTTCTGTGAAAAATTTTTCCTAATGTTCAGCCTGAACCTCCCCTGGTGGAGCTTGAGGCCATTCCCTCTCGTCCTGTCCCCTGTCCCTTGGGAGAAGAGCCCAGCTCCCTCCTCTCCACAACCTCCTCTCAGGGAGTTGCAGAGAGCAATGAGGTCTCCCCTCAGCCTCCTCTTCTCCAGGCTAAACACCCCCAGCTCTCTCAGCCGCTCCTCTTCTTCTCCAGCCCCCTCACCAGCTTCGTTGCTCTTCTCTGGACTCGCTCCAGAGCCTCAACATCCTTCTTGTGGTGAGGGGCCCAGAACTGACCCCAGGATTCGAGGAGCGGTCTCCCCAGTGCCGAGTCCAGAGGGAGAAGAACCTCCCTGGCCCTGCTGATCCCTTCCACTTTCTCCTGAGGCTGCTTTCTGCAGCACCCCACCCCCCCACCCCTTGTTAAAAGGTTTAAAAGAAACACTTTCCCTTTGTTTTGTTTAGGTCCATATAGATATTTTGAGTGCATCTATTTGGGGTCAGTAACCATGCTCGCCGTGGACCTCTCCATCCCAGGTGGGTTGGCCGGTGGGAGCTGTGAACCTTACACCTCTGCTTCCCCTGCAGGAAAAACCCAGGCTGTGCCGCACGCTGTAAATGCCTTTCACATGTTCCCCAGATCCCAGTTAAATCGAAGCCCAGAAGGGCTCCTAAAGCATGAAAAATGCATTTATGAGATGCTGGAAGGAAGATGTGTTCCATAACTACTCTGGTGACCAGGCGCGCTGACTTGGGTCATGTGGAGAAGGAACCAGGAGGGGGGTATTTCTCGTTATTTGGTCCTGCTGGTGGGATTTTATCTCTCCCAGCAAATCCAGAAACTTTTTAGTTACCATTATTGCTGGATTTTATGGGCCATTTGATATTTATTTTTATTTCTATTCATTATTTGTTGAGTGCACTTAGCCCCTTCCCCAAGGAGTCTGCCTTATATCTAAGGTGATTTTTACGACCCGTGTTAGCGCAGCATCTGAGCGGCTCGCACAACGCTTAATACATTTATCCCGCACACAGTATATCAAGGCAGTCCCACTATTCCTACTGTGGAGAGCCTGGAAAACCATAAGGATAACTTACTGGGTTAAAAAAAAAAAGAATAAACCCCAAACTATTTACATTCTTCTTCTTTCTGATCCTTATTTGAAGCCATCAAGATATATTTGAGTCACATTTTCACCATTTTACAAAACATGAGCTCTACCCTGTACGGCAAGCCAAGCGCTCGCCTATCCCACGACTCCCACAGCTGGGGCTTTAAAATCTGCATCCAGCACTGTGAGACTAATGACAAAATCATGAGCTGGCAGCGCTGCCTTTTCCTCCGACCTTTTTGTTTCATCCTGAGAGGGCTCAGAAACAGGAATTCCTCGCGGCTCGCAGCGGTCCCCACAGTTTGTGCTGGGTGGAGGAGCTGGACAGCTGGCCCCAAACAGCTTATTTTTTTTTTTACTCCCAATTCTTGCTAGATTTTCCTCAGCACAACAAAGCCTCTTGGTTGCTTTATTTGCTGTTTTTATGAAGGAGCCTGTGAGTGGCCTCCCTCACGTTCCCTGCCTCCAAACATCGCTGTCTCCTGCTGGCAGTGCGTGTCCGGAGGGTGCCAGTGGGTTTTTTTTTGGTGCCTGTGCTTCTGGCTAGTTTTATTCCCTCTCAGTTCCTGGTAGACTGCTCTCTGCTAATCCCAGGGTGATCCCAGCGAGCGTGTGAGCCCAGGGAGGGGTGGAACATTCAGGCTGGGGTGTAGCTGCGTGTGCTGGTGGAACTGGGGCTCTCCGTGTAAAGATGAGCCACGGCATCGCACGAGCTGGTCCTTCTCCCTCCCTTCTATCTTTCCTCACCAGGA
This sequence comes from Phaenicophaeus curvirostris, assembly GCF_032191515.1. Lineage (NCBI taxonomy): Eukaryota > Metazoa > Chordata > Aves > Cuculiformes > Cuculidae > Phaenicophaeus > Phaenicophaeus curvirostris. The sequence goes on along the minus strand of NC_091419.1, from coordinate 6,049,019 downwards.
TTCCCTGCCAGCATCTCCCCATGTCCCTGCTCAGGTATGGAGATGTTTTAGCTCCCTGAGACATTACCAGTCTCTCCTGGGAGGATGGTGAAGGCGAGATGCTCTCTCCTTCCCACCTTGAGGACCATCTCTGGCAGTGCCACCGCAGATAACTCCACGACCGAGACCAGCGCAGGGGACACGGGACTTCCAGCAACACAGGAGCCCCTGAGCAGGGTGAGGTCTGTAGGTTCCCACCTAACCGGGGGCGCAGAGCAGCCCTGCAGGTCCCCAACCCTGCTGGGATGGAGACAACCTGGCCCTTTGGCCACGTTCCCACGCCCAGGCAGCTCTACCCACCCCGCGGAGCAGGAGGAGCGGGAAGCAAACAGCAGAGCTACGTGGGATCTGGCTTGGAAGAAGGCCGAACACCTTCTTTTACGAGTCTTGGGCTCCTTCCACTCCCACGCAGGGCTGGGCGAGCTGACGCACGCGGCACCCGCGGGAGCCGGCTCCCACGCCAGCTGCAGGCGTTGGCCGTCCCCAGCGCCGCTCGGCACCGCCGCCGTCCAGCAGATCCCCCCCTGCACGTTGCTGCAGCGTTAGCCACGCGTGTCTCGTCCCCGTGAAATCATGGGATGGCTCCAGCGCCTGGAGGTGAGCAGGTGCCGCATCGCTGCGTCGGTGCTTAAGGGAGCTCGATTCCCATCCATCCAAACCACAACCGTACATCCCTGCTTTCCCGGACCAGCTTGGCTGCGCTTCTCACCTGGCAAAAGAACACACGGCGAGGAAAATAAACACGGAGGGAAGCGAAGCCCCTCGCAGCCCAGCAAGCAAGGTCTGCGTTCCAAGAAGTAATGAAGCCCAGGGAATGGAAAATGCATGTCACTTGGCGGTGGGCTGGAGGCACCGCGCAGGCGCTCCGTGCCGGCTGCCGACAGGGCCCTTCGCCTCCGCACGGCATCGCCACGGGTCCAGCCAGCGGCACCGCGCTCAACTCTGACATTTGAAGATGGAGAATAATAATTTGGCTTCGTTAGCCTCCCCTTCTCCCCCCCCCAGCCCCGCGTGGTCCCTCAAGCTGGGCTGGAATGTGCGTGGTAGGGACAGAACCAATCCCATTAGCACAAGGAGATTGTTTTTCGTTTGGTTCTGTTGTCGTTGAATCACCCGTGGCTCCGTTTCTTTGGGGTAGGTTCTAGGAAGGAGGACAGGGAGAAGGAACCCATGAAGCCCCATGAAGTTTCCATCTTTGAAGGCCACGTGAGCTTCATCGCTGGCTCCAGGATGGTGCCCAGCACGGTTTGAAGGAGAATTTGTAATGATCCCATCTGTGGGATCAGAACAGCGCCGGGGCCAGGGGTGCTGCTGGAGCTTGCTTTGAACCCCCATCCAACTCCCCACCCTGCATCCTCATCCTCTCTCCATCTCTGGATGGAAACCTCCCTCCGCTGGGGTTAAAGCTGGATTTACAGCCCTGCGTGTCGGTCAGGACAGCGCTGGATTGCAGCTTCGTGCTAGCAGGAGCCGGGCCAGGGGCAGCGCGAGGCAGCTGGAGCAGCAAGGGAAGCTTCTTTCCCCAGCAGAGAGAGCAGCTCAAGCTCTTTTTTTCCCCACCACCTTCCAAAGCCCTGCTCTAGCAGGGCCCAAACCCGCTGCTTCACCCTCATCGTGCTTTCTCTTTACCCTCATTCCTCCAACATGAGACCAGAAGAAGAAACCTCCCTCCGGTTGCAGCGTCTCCCCAGGATGCGAGTTGGAAGGAGCAAAGGGGAGCGATGGGTGCAGACCCAGCGAACCACCACCGCGTCCTCTCCAAATCAGGAAAATTGACCACACATCATGAAAACTGGGGTTTGCACGCGTGTGTGGAAGGAAGGACGTCTCCAAGTCCTTCTCCATCCTGCTGTCCCAGGCCTGGGCTTTCTGCACATCCCTGTCCCACAGATCCCAGTGTTTTTCCCAAGTGGGGACACGGCACGGGGCTCTGGGCACCGGATAGTGGGGACAAGATGCTGCAAGCGCTCCCAAATCGTCATCAGTGCAGGAGAGCGCGATGAGAAACAGGGGCGAGCGGCGCCGTCGGGAGCAGACGGCGGTGGGAGGGAAATCCGTGCACAAATGCATTCGCCGCGTGGCCGGGCTCCTCAGCTGGAGTGTGCGAGCGGCGATGGAGCCCGGCCAGCTCCCGGCAGCTGAGATCGGCAGTGAGGGGGGAGAGGAAGGGGCATTTTCCCAAGGTGAGGACAGCAGATCAACGCAGACAAGCAGAGAGGCTGCTGACCCCAACCCTGGCCAGCAAGACCTCCGCAACCCTCGGCATCCGCTGCTGGCATGGAAGGAGCAACAGCATCACCCAAGGGGGTGGAGGTGTAGGGGGCAGCTTGCTGGCCTTCTGGAGGTCGCTTCTCACCATGACGTGGCTGATAATCTCCACCTACCCGTCTGTGATTCCTCACTGACCTGGGGCTGGACACGCGGGAGGCGAGCGCGGGTGCAGAGATGCTCGCCATGAGGATGTGACCCACCACAGGCTCATGGTCATCGAATCATAGAATCACCAGGTTGGAAAAGACCCACCGGATCATCGAGTCCAACCATTCCCATCAATCACTAACCCATGTCCCTCAGCACCTCGTCCACCCGGCCCTTAAACCCCTCCAGGGAAGGGGACTCAACCCCCTCCCTGGGCAGCCTGTGCCCCCCGGCCTCACCACCCGCCATGGATGGAGGGTGCGACTCCTCTGAGCTGCTTTTCTCTTTGCCGATGGGGCCACACACCGCGAATTTTGCTTCCCCTGTGAAAAAAAATAAGAGGGAGTGAGAAGAAAAAGGCGTCGGATGGAAAACACCCCGGCTGCCTGCTGGGGGGAGTGGAACCAGCTAATTTCATGCGTCTCCTTTTCGTTAGAGTGGGGTCCCTCCTCACCTGCTCCTGGGCACGGTTTCCTGCACCCCGAGCCAGCAACGCGGAATCTGACTCCAGTTTAAAGGCGAGGAGTTTGTCCACGGTTCGTAGCCCGGCTCCCATCCCAGGAGGGGACCCACTTGGAGCCACTGCCTGCGGCGGGCAGGGTTTGCCAGCTGTCTGCACCGATCTCATGTCCTGCCATCTCCTAGAATCATGGGATGGTCTGGGGTGGAAGGGACCCCAAAGCCCATCCAGTCCCACCCCTGCCATGGGCAGGGACACCTCCTGCTGGATCAGGGGCTCCAAGCCCCATCCAACCTGGCCTTGAACCCCTCCAGGGATGGGGCAGCCACCCCTGCTCTGGGCACCCAGGGCCTCCCCACCCTCACAATGAGAAATTCCTTCCTAATTTCCAATCTAAACCTCCCCCTTTTCAGCTGAAAACCATTCCTCCTCATCCTATCCCTGCCCTCCCTGATCATGAGCCCCTCCCCAGCTTCCCTGGAAGCTGCTCTAAGGTCTCCCCAGAGCCTTTTCTTCTCCAGGTTGAACAATCCCAACTCTCAGCCTGTCCTTGGACGGGAGGTGCTCCAGCTCTTGAATCATCTGCGTGGCCTCTTCTGGTCTCGTTCTAACAGTTCTTCTTCTGTTTTATCAGCTTGCACCTATCCCACAGGCTGCTCGGCGCTGGGCTCTCACCTCTAGGTCCATCTCTCTTGTCCTGCCAACCCCCGACGCCCTCTGCCCACCCCAGGACCCCGAGGCACCCGCCAACCCGCTGAGGACACCCTGCAAGCCCCCAGATCCCATCTCCTGGGAAATGCAGCACACGCTCTGCCTCCCACACTGCCGAGGCATCCTCTGCAGGGCAGGCAGCGAGCTCCAAACCCATCCCTCTCCCTCCGCTGAGCAAGCCGAGCCGAGCCCGCGGAGCGCAGCGCTCCCCTCCAGCACCGGCACCGCGTGGGGGGTGGCATCGCACCCCCAATTTAGGGCCAGGCGGGGGCCGAGCGCTGGCAGCGGAGGCTGCTGGCAGGCAGCAGAACAAGCTCAGCATCCCCTTTGGAGATCCTTCTTTGGCATCCAGCACCCCAGCATCCACCCGCAGCTCTCGGCGGGGCTCCCCATCCCCAAGAAAACAAGGAGCTGAGGCCAGCGCCAGCCCCAGCTCCGCGGGGGCCCCCGTGCCGCTGCTGGCTCCGAAGACAGGACCCCGCTGAGCTACTGAAGTGCTAAAAACGAGCCTGCAGGCCCTTTGCGTGAGCTTTTGTGCCGTGCTTGGCATGGGGAGAGCTCGACTGCGGTGTGGACGCGGGCGCCGCGCCAGGAAAAACACACACGCCGCGGGGGAAAGGTGGGCGCGAGCACGTGCGAGCGCGTCCCGGCCCTCGAGCACTGCAGCCGCGGCACGTTCTGCTGACGTGTCGCGTGCGTGCACAGCCCCACTGACGCTCTCCCTCCTCCAAACGGGTGCCCGGGCGCCAGCGGGCATTTCTCAGTGGGAAAAAACCCTTTTTCTCTTTGCATGCGTGAGCATGAGCACGGAATCCTCCCCACTGCCATCACCACCCCCTCCTCCTCCTTGCAGCTGACGGGTGCTCGACTTTGGGTGCACGGCTCCCTGCCTCCTTGCACCCTCCCAGCTCCATCTGAGCCCTCCCAGCACCCCCCAAGCCCACCCCGCACCCCCCAAGCTCATTCACCCCACAGACATTGGTACCAGCTCCCCGGGCACCGCAGCATCTCCGTAGATGCTTGACGTTGAATCCCTCCATGCAGCACACGTGCCAACCCTGCAAGCTGCAGCGCAGAGGAGCATCGCTCCGTGGCCGTGCAAAACAGCCCAAGCAGGGGATTTCTCTCCGTTTTGGCAGCGGTTTCATCCTGGCTCGGCTTGCAAAGAAAAGATGTGGAGCTGGGAACAGCCCTGCACTCTCCCACCCTGTGGGAGCACCCTGTGAAGCCACCAACTCATCATCTGATCCGGTACAAACCTTTTATTTCCCCTCCGCCCGCGCCGCCCAGCCAGCCTGGGGCCAGGTTTGCCTTTTGGAACTGAAGCAGAGGGGGCTCTGCCCTCTCCCCACCCCCCCAAAAAAAAAAAACATGCAGCCTGGCGTGGTTGCACCCCGGGAACCAGGAGAGCCGCCGAGCCAACACCACAGACTCCACCGAGCTTTACAATGAGCCGAGCGGCTAGAAAGCGACGACGAAAAGTGAACCCCAAAATGGACACGAGAACCCCCCCAGCCCCTCCCCAACCCCGCTCCCCTCCCCTAGATATGATGCACAGGTGAAAGTGATACGGAGCAGCACGAAACTGGGATCAGACCCCTCCATCCCAACACTCCAGGGCCCCCCGAGAGCGCTGAGGAGCGGCCAGGGCATGGAGAGAGCCCCAAAACCCCAAGGGAGGGGAGTCATGGTAATAAGTTAACCTGTACAGACGCGTTAGGTGGATGCAGGGAAGGCAGCGACGGCCGCCGCTGAGCCGTCCCTCCCAGTCGCAGCGGTGTCCCCACGGCGTGCCGGGGGCCGAGGAACCGCAAAATGATGCGCGAGGTCAAGTGATGGAGAACAGTGAGGAGATGGGGAGATGCCCCAGCCTGCACCGAGCCCGGCTGTGGGAGCAGAGGGGAGGGAGGGGACCCCTCCGCATCGAAGGGCTGCACTGGGGGGAGCCGAGGGGGTCCCTGCTCGGCTGGGGGACCCCAGGGCTGGCCCCGAGCTCCCAGCAGCCCAAGACTGGCCATAAGCAGGTCCTGCCATCGCTCCAGCCCCACAGGCTGAGCCCCTCCTGGCGCTGGGCAGGGATGCTGAGCCCAGGGTGGAGGCGTCCCAGCAGCTCCCTCGGACTCAAGCCAGGAGTGGGAGGCAGGGAATCGCTACCTCGTCCCCTGCTCGGTCCCACCAGCAACGCTTCGACGTTGGAGCCAACCTCCTGAAAGGCTCCCAGGGCAGGGAAGGGAAGGAGCCATCCCGGGGCCCCTCCACAGCTCTGGGAAGGAGCCGCCTGGGTCCTCGCGTGGGCACGGAGGCGGCAAGATCCGCTCCTCTCTCCGGCTGCCAACGCCAAATCCATTCGCCACGTTTCGGCTCCCCAAGGCAAGCGGCTGCGGCCGACGGAAGGGAGTTCCCAGGGCCAAAGCCGGCGCCTTGGGGGCTCAGCCTAAGGTGGGAGGCCAGGATTTGCAGAGCCAGAGCCCAGAACACTGCACTCTCCATCCCCCCAGGGGCTCCAGGCAGCAGGAGATGAACCCCCTCACTACCAGAACATGTTCCCCCAAGCCTCCCCACTCCAGCAGCTCCTCTCTCCACTCTCCAGGGCTAGAAAACCAGGATCCCAACAAAAAAGGACATCTATGGAGGAGGCAAAGCCGTTGCTTGGCTTCCAGCAGCATCCTCCTCCATCACCGTCCCTGGGGAGGAGAGTGGGACCGAGCCGCATCGTCCCCCAGTCCCCCCAGTGACAGAGATGTCCCTCCAGGAGCTGGGGACACGGGGCAGCGGAGCAGGACCGGGGGTGATGCCGTGGGGACGGTGACAGGGAGGTGGCATGGAGGTGATGGATGGGAAGGGGCGGGAGAGCTACAGGACCGTCTTGTCCAGGTCGACTTTGAGGGGCAGCGGCCCCGCGTCCTCGCCACCGGGGCAGAGGGTGACGGCGATGACGGGCGGCAGGGCGAAGGTGCTGGGCCATCCAGGTCCTGCAGGTACTCCTTGTCCCCGTTGATGCTCAGAGGCTGGAAGAGAAGCAGAAGGGACCGTGCAGCCCTGCAGCCGGGGATGGAACCTCCTTGTCCCCCGACTGGGAACACGGTGGGGGTGGCTGGGGACAGAGGACACGGCTGGGGACCACAACCACCTTATCATAGAATCATAGAATCACCAGGTTGGAAAAGACCCACTGGATCATCGAGTCCAACCATTCCCATCAATCACTAACCCATGTCCCTCAGCACCTCGTCCACCCGGCCCTTAAACCCCTCCAGGGAAGGGGACTCAACCCCCTCCCTGGGCAGCCTCGGACAGGGCCAAATCACCCTTTCTGGGAAAATTTTTTTCCTGATGTCCAGCCTGACCCTCCCCTGGTGGAGCTTGAGGCCATTCCCTCTCGTCCTGTCCCCTGTCACTTGGGAGAAGAGCCCAGCTCCCTCCTCTCCACAACCTCCTTTCAGGGAGTTGGAGAGAGCAATGAGGTCTCCCCTCAGCCTCCTCTTCTCCAGGATAAACACCCCCAGCTCTCTCAGACGCTCCTCTTGTTCTCCAGCCCCTTCCCCAGCTTCATTGCTCTTCTCTGGACTCGCTCCAGAGCCTCAACATCCTTCTTGTGGTGAGGGGCCCAGAACTGACCCCAGGATTCGAGGAGTGGTCTCCCCAGTGCCGAGTCCAGAGGGAGAAGAACCTCCCTGGACCTGCTGGTCACACCTTTTCTGATCCAAGCCAAGATGCCATTGGCCTTCTTGGCCACCTGGGCCACTGCAAGGTTCACCCAAACATGCTGGGGAGACCCAAGGTGTCGGGGACCCCCGTAAGACCCCCCTGAGTGCCCTGAGCACCGTTCGCCCCATACCTGGGTCTTGACGTGCTGCTCGGGGGCCGTCACCAAGCTGGCACAGCTCAGCCACAGCATCACCATGATGGAGAGGAAGAGGCAGGCGGCCAGGATCCAGCGGGGAAGACCCGAGCGCCTGTAGCAGCCGCCCCCCGGCAAAGAAAAAGGGATGAGTTTATGGCAGGGCACGGGGTGGGGATTTGGAGGGGAAGAGAAGCATCTCCCCAGGGTATCTGGCAGGTCCCAGCTCCCCAGGGGACCCCATCCAACCTACTTGGACATGCAGCCGAGGAAGTCGTGCTCGGGCTGCGGGGGTTCCGCGGGCTGCGTCTTGGCTTTGCCCCTTGGCTCCTTCCCGGGGGGCTTCTCCCCCTTCACCCGGGGGCCTGGCCGGGGAAAAGAGACGCTGAGCCCACTCCTGAGCCCCTGCCAGGTCTCCCCGCAAGGACCCCCTGCCCGCTGAGGAGACGTAGATGATCTCAGCGGCTTCTTGGAGCGGGTCCCCAGCCCAGAGTTGCCCCCTGCGTGGGTGCGGCGCGAGGGAAGCTAATCAGAGCCGAGAAGCGGGTAATTTGTTTAGCTCTGGAGAGATCAGATGAGCGCCAGGACGGCTTGGAGGTTCCCAGCCCCCCTGCCAGCCTGGACACCCCCCTGGCACCTGTGTGGGGCTGGGGGACGCGGGGGCTGGACCCCGATCCCGGCCGTGGCGGCTGCTCCGGCTGCATCTCCTGAGCCTCAGGTACTGGATACTCCATCTCAGGCTGGGACTGGTGGGTTGGAAGGGAAAAAAGGGAGAAAGCAAGCGGTGAGGAGAGGGGACCCCTCCCCTCTTGGCGCCCAGCAGAGAGGGGACACGGGACACCCCCACCTGAAACACCACGACTTTGCCGTCGTCCGCCTGCAGGTAGAAGGTCCAGGTGGAGGAGATGAAGCTCTGGGCAGAGCTGACGATGTCGTTGCAGAAGGTGGAGACCAAATCGAACATGGAGAACGACGGCACCTTCATCTCCGCGCCCTGCAACGGAGCGGGGGCATCGCGTCACCGTTGTCCCCAAGTGGAACACGTCCCACCTTGAGGACACGGGTGGGTTGAGCTGGATGCTCAGATCTGGGGCTCAGCCTCCTTCTCCCAGCGCTGGGGACCTGCAGGAGCTGCGGTTAAGCTCTGGAAGGGTCACCAAGCTGATGGTCCCTAGGGTCACCATCCAGCCCCAGGGTCACCATCGAGCCCCAGGGCCACCATCCAGCCCCAGGGTCACCATCCAGCCCCAGGGTCACCCCCCAGCCCCTCAGTCACCCCCTAGCCCCTTGGTCACCCCCCAGCCTCATGCTCCCACCAGCTCTTTAAACAATAGGAGCCCAGTGGCCGAGATGCCGAGGGCGTTTCTCTCCTGGCAGCCTCTCCGTGCCCTGGATTCTTGGCCGTCGCGGCGGTTTGTTATTTTTAAAGCATCCCTGCTGGAATCCGCTTGGCTGCTCCCTGCCACTGGCTTCGAACATTTTCCGACAGCCCCTTGCACGGTCAAACCAGCAAACAGGAAATAAATAGGTCAGATTCTGTATCTAATTATTATGCTAAATCTGCTTTGCCTGCTCGTCTGGGAACCCAAAGGAAAAATGCTTTGGGAGGGTGAAAGGGGTGAGGGCCCCTCCCCGCGTGCCCCGATGCTCATCCCTGACCCCGGAGCGGGGCTGGGAAACGGGAGCAGACACCGGGAAGGGCTTCAAAACAGGCTGCAAAGTGGATTTTCAGAGGAGCCGCAGCTTTCTAGAGCACAAATCCATCTTTGTCTGCACGCGTACGCAGCCAAAAGCCTCCACCTTGGGCCAAAGTCTAATTTAATTAATTGGGCAAAAGCTGAATTAATTAAATCTAGGAGGGAAATGCGTGGCTAATTGCTGGGAAGGATAACGGATCAGAGCAGGGGGAATCCGCAGCAGCCACCAGGCAGAAGATCTCACCCTGGGAATGGGGCGTCACCGCCCGGCTTGGCCCCAGTTCACCCAGTTAATCTGCTTCCCATGCTCCGGGTGAGGCAGCGCTGGGCTGGTGGGGGGATCGCGATCCCACGCCCACGGGGGTACAAGGACAGGGGATGTGAAAGAAAGGAAGAGGCAGCAGGCAGGCTGCGGCGTGGGCTTCGCCGGGCAGCGGGAGAGCCCCTGGACCCTGGATGGATGGAGGGATGGATAATTGGATGGATGGAGGGATGGAGGGATGGAGGGATGGAGGGATGAATGGATGGAGGGATGAATGGATGGAGGGAGGGAGGGAAGGAGGGATGGAGGGATGGATAACTGGAAGGATGGAGGGATGGAGGGATGGAGGGATGGATAAATGGAAGGACGGAAAGGTGGAGGGATGGATTATTGGATTGATAATTGGATGGACGGAGGGAAAGGTGGAAGGAAGGATGGATGGATGGATGGATGGATGGATGGATGGATGGACGGACGCACGCACAGAAAGGTGGAGAGGTGGACGGAAGGGCTGATAGTTGGATAGATGGATGGACTGATGATTGGATAGATGGATGGATGCATGGATGGATTGATAATTGGATGGATGGAGGGAAAGGTGGAAGGAAGGAAGGATGGATGGATGGATGGATGGATGGATGGATGGATGGATGGATGGACAGAAAGGTGGAGGGATGGACAGAAGGACTGATAGTTGGGTAGATGGATGGATGCATGGATGAATTGATAATTGGATGGATGGAGGGAAAGGTGGAAGGATGCATGGATGGATGGACGAATGAATGAATGGATAATTGGATGAATGGAGGGAAAGGTGGAGGGGTGGGTGGTGGTTGGATGGATGGAAGGAGTCCTTCCTGAAGCAGGACGCAGGGGCCAAGCTACCACATCCCAGCTTCCCCCCAGGGGACCGCGGGCAGGGTGGGCTCAGCAGGGTTGCCGTGGTCTCCATCCCATCAGTGCTGAACTTTGGTCCCTGCCGCGTGTACGGGGACCACGATGTCCCCACCCCAAGGGTCAGGCAAGTGGCCAAGCGGAGGCGAATGCCATTCCCAGCCAGGGACCGGCTGGGCACATTAAGGGGGTACAGGGGCTCCCCGTCTCCCCAGCCCCTCACCTTCTCCTTCCTGCTCTCCACCTCGGGCAGCTGCTTGCGACACCCCGTCACGCAGCCAAACTGCTCCTCCGTGTTGCTGTAGGCTTCGGCGCACGCTGTGGGGAGGAGGGGGTCACGGTTAGGGGGTGCTGGACCCCCCTGATGAGCCCCACACCCCCAAATCCCCCCTACCCCTCCTGATTTGCACCCAGGGGCTGGGAACAGCCGCGGGGCGCATCATGGGGCTGAGCAGAGCGAGGATGCTCGGGAGGGGAGAAGGCGTCGCGGTGGTGCCGGTGGCACTTGGGGACCCCCCCAGGATGGGGTTTGGGGCGCGGGGGCTGCTCGGCCAGTGGCTCCTCACCTGCCTCACACTCGGTTCTGGTGGTGTTGAGCTCGGCGCTCGCATCCACAAAGTGACAGATGGAGAACAGCCGGCAGCCCCGGTAACAGGCGTTGAGAACAGCATCCTGCGGCGAGGAGGAGGGCGCGAAGCTGGCACCGAGCTCACCCCGCTGCCTGCGCCCCCCCAGACCCCCCCCCGCATCCGTCTGGGGGCACCGGGCATCGCCAACCTCCCACACGACTCCGAACCCAGGGCGACGGCATCACCAGGGAACGGGGAGCTGCCGGTGCCCCCCCAGGTTTGACCCACAGGTCGCGTTTGCACGTGGCCTTGTCCCCATCGAGGACGTGGCGGGTCCCCCCATCACTGTCGGGGTGCTTGGCTTTGCCTAGGCCCCGGCATGGGCTGTCAAGGGCGGGGGGAGGGGGTGGCATCGCCCCTCGCCCTGGTCACCCCTGGCCCCAGTGGGGATGGGGGACAGGGGGGCAAAGCACCCTCAATGTCTCCGATACCCCCAGTGCTCCCAGTATCCCAGGCACCCCCAATGCCCCCAGCACCCCAGGTAACCCCCATGCCCCGATACACCCAGGACCCCTGGTACCCCAATGCCCCTGGTACCTCTGACACCCCCAATGCTCCCAGCACCCCTAACACTGCTGGTACCTCTGATACTCCCGGCACCACCGGTACCCCTGGAGCCCCCAGTGCCCCCAATGTCCCCAGCATCCCCGATGCTGCTTGTACCCCTGACACCCCGATGACCCCACTCTCTCTCACGCCCCCAGTGTCCCCAGCATCCCTCGTACCCCCACTACCCCTGGTACCCCCAGCACCCCTGATGCCCCCAGCACTCCTGATGCTGCTGGTACCGCTGGCACCCCTCATACCCCCGATGCTCCCAGTATCCCTGGTACCACCAGTACCCTTGGTGCCCCTGGCATCCCCACTGCCACCAGCATCCCCATTGCTCCTGTACCCCCAATGTCCCCAGCACCCCCAATGTTGCTTGTACCTCCAGCATCCCCGCTGCCACCAGCATCCCTGGTACCCCCAGCCCCCCCAGTGCTGCTGGTACCTCTGATGTCCCTGACACCCCTGATGCCCCCAGCACCCTCGATGTCCCCAGCATCCCCGATGCCCCAGTACCCCCCATGTCCCCAGCACCCCCAATGTTGCTTGTACCTCCAGCACCCCCAATGCCCCTGGTACCCCTGACGCCCCTGACACCCTCGATGTTCCCAGCATCCCCGATGCCCCGGTACCCCCCATGCCCCCAGCACCCCCAATGTTGCTTGTACCTCCAGCATCCCCAATGCCCCTGGTACCCCTGACGCCCTCGATGTCCCCAGCATCCCCGATGCCCCGGTACCCCCCATGCCCCCAGCACCCCCGGAGCCCCGTCCCCGGGTCCCATCCCCGTGCTCACGGGGTGGCGGCTCCCCAGGCTGCGGCCGCAGTCCCCGCGGCAGCCGTTGGTGCCTTCGAGCTGCGGCGAGAAGGGGTCGGTGGCGGCGGCGGAGGAGGACGAGGCGGCGAGCAGGGCCAGGGCGAGGGCGAGCGGGGCCGGGGGGCGCGGGGCCGGGGGCCGCGGCGCTGCCATCGCCGAGCCGAGCGCTCCCGCAGCCGCCGCCGGCCCCGCCGTGACGCGCCGGGCGGAGCCGCAGCCCTGACGCAGCCCCGGGAACGGGAACGGCACCGGCAGCACCGGGAGGGGGTGATGGGGGCGAGGGGCGGGCACCGGGGGGTGACGGGAACCGGGGATGCTCGGGTGCCGGGGATGCAGGAGGATGGAGGAAGCGGGGGATGCTCGGGAACAAGGGATGCAGGAGGATGAGGGGACCGGGGGATGCTCGGGAACCGGGGATGCAGGAGGATGGGGGGGGGCGGGGGATGCTCGGGAACCGGGGATGCAGGAGGATGGAGGGACCAGGGGATGCAGGAGGATGGGGGGAGCGGGGGATGCTCGGGAACCGGGGATGCAGGAGGATGGAGGGACCAGGGGATGCAGGAGGATGGGGGGAGCGGGGGATGCTCGGGAACAGGGGATGCAGGAGGATGGAGGGACCAGGGGATGCTCGGGAACAGGGGATGCAGGAGGATGAGGGGAGCGGGGGATGCTCGGGAACAGGGGATGCAGGGGAATCACGGGATGCAGGAGGATGGGGGGGACCAGGGAATGCTGGGGAACCGGGGATGAAGGAGGGTAGAGGAATGCAGGGGGTTGGGGGGGGTTGGGGACCAGGGGATGCCCAGGCACCAGGGGATGCCCAGGCACCAGGGGATGCACAGGAATCACGGGATTCAGGAGGATGGGGGACCAGGGGATGCTCAGGCACTATGGGATGCAGGGGGATCACGGGGTGCAGGAGGACGAGGCAGGGTTGAAGAGCAGGAGTTGTGGGGGGACTGGGTGATGCAGGAGAATGAGGGGTGCCCGGGTACTGGGGCATGTGTGGGGACCAGAGGATGCAGGGGAATCATGGGGTGCACGAGGATGGGGGGGGCTGGGGACCAGGGGATGCTCAGGCACCAGGAATGTAGGGTTACCGTGGGGTGCACGAGGATGGGGGGCCTGGGGAATTCTCAGGCACTGGGATACAGGGGTATCGTGCGATGTGGGACGATCAGGGTCCTGGGGACAAGAAGATGCTGAGCACCAAGGGATGCAGGGACGTTGGGGGACACAGGAGGAGCAGGTGATGCGCAGGGTTCAAAGGGCACAGCAGGACTGAGGGATGCAGGGGGACTGGGGAGAGGAGAGGGCCTGGGGGGCACACGGGGACCAGGGGGCACTCTGGCACTGGTGGCACATCCCCAGGAGCGTTAGACCCAGGTGTGTCACCCCCCCCGTGTCCCTCGGGGCCTCCCCGAGTCTCCTCCGTGCATCCCACCTGCACCCTCACCCGTGCCAGGGGGCCCCTTCCCCCCAGGGCGCTGGGCTCCCCTGACACCCCAGATTTACAGCTTTGATTTCCCAGGGTTTAAAAGGCATAAAAGGTTGAGGCTCAGCCCCGTGTGCCGCCCTCCCCATTAACCTTATTTATGGCAGCACCCCAAAGCAGCCCGGGGGGAGGAGGAGGAGGGCTGGGGGCTTCGCTAACCTCCAGCCCTAATGGGGAACACATGGCAGGACCCCAGTGTGGGGAAGGGGGGTTCTTGCGGTCCCAGCTGAGGGTTGAGGGGTGCTCCCTGCCCTGGGACCAGGGGGAAGGGGTGGGGGGGGCTGCATCCCTTTGGGAACGGCCGGGGGGGCACAGGGCTGTGGGGAGTGGGAGTGGGGCCCCTCCTCGCCCCGCTGCGCTCCGCCAGCTTATTCATCTTGTTAATCAAACCAGGGCCGGGCTGCTGGGTCGGCTTCGCTCCCCCCTTCCCCCTCCTGGAGCCCGTCCAGCCCCCCGGCCTCGTGTCCGGCCCCGGTGACTGATGGCCAAGTAAATGGGGTAGATTGGGGGCTCTCACCATAAATCCCAGTGCCGCCGCGCAGGTGACGTTTCCATCGTTGGGAGGGATGGGGTCAGAGCCTGGACCCCCAGAAGGACCAAATCCCACTGGATCGTGTTCCAGGAGCCGGGAATGAGCTCTGGTGGGTGATGCTCCGGCTGCACCTGCCCGTGGGACGCCAGGCTCCATCCCATCACCTCTGAGTGGAAAAAAAAAACCTTCCCAGCCCATAACAACCGAGTTGGCAAATATTGACTGCCGGGTGATTCCTGGCCCTCCCTCTGCTTCCCCCCCCTCTCCAGAAGCTCTCCACGCCTTTTGCATTTCTCACTACTCACCTACATTCTTCCCTGGAGGTTTCCACAGCAGCTCCCAGGACACCCCCACGGTCCCCCCAGGGGCTGGGGACCCATCCCCCAGCTCCCAGCGCTGCAGAGCCCTTCCCTGGAGCTCAAGCACCCCCTTGACATCAAACTGCATTTTTTTCCCCCCCTCTCTAGAGCTCCAACTCCACCGCGAGACTTTTTGTGCTTTCCCAAAGCAAACAGAGTGGGGAAGGTGCGGCCGCCAAGAAGAGTGAAGAGGTTTGGGGGGGGGGCGGCAGGGAAGGGGTTAAGTGGGTTATAAATTACCCATGGATGTGGAAATGTGACTGAGAGGAATATAAAGAAAACTCTGCCGGATTCTTTGCATTTCTAGCCTCTTTATTTTTCCCCCAGGTCACTTTAAAAGGATGCAGGCAGTCGGAGCTGCTCCGCTGCGCCTCTCCGCTTTGCTTTTTCTCTGGGTTTGGGTTTTTTCCTTTTTTTTTTGCTGTTTGTTTTTTACACCCTGGCCCTTGAGCCAGATGCTGGCTCTGTCCAAGGACTCTGCAGAGCGAGCTCTGGCTGGGAAACCGAATCCTTCGATTAATTCAGGGGAGATGTGCTGGGGGTGGCGATGCCCGGGGAGAAGCCGGATGCTCCATCTGGGTTTGGGGGCATCACCGAGGCCACCCCAGGGGCTTGGATCCATCTAGGGGGGATGAAGCTCGTGGCTGGTTGGGAGCTGGGCCCCAGGGTCCAATCCTTCCCAGCCACAGGGCAACGAGGCCCTGGGAACGGAGCCACCGGGGCCACCGCGCGGATGCCACCGGCTCAATCTGGGGCGCAGAGGGGACACATTCTGCCTCGCCAGGGCTGGTGCCGGAGGGAGCAGCTCGTTAAAGGTCGGTGCCAAAGGGCAGCGCTGCCCACGGCTGCCCGCGCGCTGACTCAGAGCGCGGAGAGCGGCTCGGTGCCTCCCACCCCGCCGGCCGCATCCTGCCACCCCCATGGTGCCGGCGAGGTTTCGGGGCACAGCTCAGGGCTGGCTTTGGCCCCCCAACCCTCGCCCCATCCCACAGCGTCGGGTCAGCGAGGGCAAAGGTTGAGGAGCGTCACATCCAAGATGCCACCGGAGGGACCGATGCCCCCTCTGCTCCCGATGCCCCCTCTGCTCCCGATGCCCCCTCTGCTCCCGATGCCGCTGCCCCCCGTGAAGCCCCCTCCTAGTGATGCTTTTATCAGAGCTGCCCACAGCCCCTTTTCCAGCGCCAGGATGGTTGTTCCCCCCTAACCCACCCACTCCTGCTTTCCCAAACACCAAATCCCACATGACTGTGGTGGCTGCAGTGGCTGTGGTGGCTGCAGGTGGCTCTGGTGGCTGCGGGTAGCTGCAGGTGGTTGCAGTGGCTGCGGGTAGCTGTGGCAGCTGCGGTGGCTGCGGTGGCTCCAGGTGGCTGTGGGGCTGTGGTGGCTGCTGTGGCTGCTGTGGCTTCAGTGGCTGTGGGTGACTGCAGTGTCTACGGGTGACTGCGGTGTCTGCAGGTGGTTGCAGTGGCTGCGGTGGCTGTGGTGGCTGCAGTGGCCGCGGTGGCTACGGTGGCTGCGGTGGCCGCGGTGGCTGCTGTGGCTTCAGTGGCTGCGGTGGCTTCAGTGGCTGCAGTAGCTGCGGTGGCTGCGGTGGCTGCGGTGGCCACCATGGCAGCAGTGGCTGTGGTGGCCACGGTGGCTGCGTTGGCTCCAGTTGCTGTGGTGTCTGCAGGTGGTTGCAGTGGCTGTGGTGGCTGCAGTGGCCGCGGTGGCCACGGTGACTGCAGTGGCCGTGGTGGCTGCGGTGACTACAGGTGTTTGCAGTGGCTGCGGTGGCTGCAGGTAGTTGTAGTGGCTGCAGTAGCCACGGTGGCTGTGTTGGCTCCGGTTGCTGCGGTGTCTGCAGGTGGTTGCAGTGGCTGTGGTGGCCACGGTGGCTGCAGTGGCTTCAGTGGCTGTGGGTGACTGCAGTGGCCGCAGTGGCTGCAGTGGCTGCGGTGGCTACAGGTGTTTGCAGTGGCTGCAGTGGCTGCAGGTAGCTGCGCGTAGCTGTGGTTAGTTGTGGGGAGCTGTGGTTACCTGTGGGGAGCTTTGGGGAGCTGTGGGGAGCTGTGGGTGGCTGCGGGTGGCTATGGTTATCTGCAGGGAGCTGTGGGTGGCTGTGGTTATCTGCAGGGAGCTGTGGGTGGTGGGTCCCGCTCGCAGCCAGGTTGCTCCCTTCTCCCCATCACCCAGCACCCTCTCCCACCCCAGGGCTCGCGGGGCGCTCGGGCCGCAGGGTCGGGCGCGCGGGCGGCCGTGATTCACTCGGCCCGACCGCGGCCGCTGCAGTTTCTCAGGCTGGGTGGCTCCCGGCGCCTGACGTTTTTGGGAAATTTCAACAAAAACAGTTCAGAGGCTTCCAAAAAAACCCAGGGCGGTGGGAACAGGCATTGTTTTGCCTCCCTCCCGCTCCCTTTCTCTATTATTTCCTTTATCCCGCTGGCCGCTGCCCAGCATCTCCGAGCCCTGGGCTGAATCCACACAGCCTGGACCCCCCCTCCCTGCTTGGCTTGGGGGTCTCACCCCCCCCCAGGGCTGTGGGGCAGGGGCTGAGCCTGTTCCTCCTGCTGAATCGCTGAATCACAGAATCACTAATTTGGAAAAGACCCACTCGATCATTGAGTCCAACCAGTCCTGACCCACAGGAGGAGCCCCCTGAGCCCCCCATCCCCTGTCCTCGCAGCTGAGGGGACGCAGAGCTGGGACAGGGAGCACAGGGACAGTGAAAGCCCCCCAGGAGATGCCCCCCCCAGGCTGGAAACGCCACCCCCTGCCCATCTCCGAGCCCCCAAAGTCACCTGCAAACCTTGGTGACGCAGCCGTCCCGCAGCCTCAGGGCTTCCAGCTCCATCCCAACCTCAAGTTCATCTCCAGCAGGTTCTTCTGTGTCCTCTCGGGGGGGGGAACACACCCCACGCCCCCCCCCTCATCTTGGGGGCCTCTTGGGGCTCCCCGAGGCTCCATCCGACCTGACGGACGTGCGGATGGGACAGACCTTGGGACGGTGGTGGCCTCGCCACAACCAGGAGCTGCCACCCAAAGCGCCTGGTGCCACCAAACCCTGGATTTTGGCGGGGGGGGGACACACAGGGGGCACCGGGATAAGGGCGCGATGCCCACGCGGGCGGCTTTGCCGCGGTCCTGGTGGCACCACTGGACGTGCCACCAACTGGACGTGTCCCCAAAGCCACTCGGGGACAAACAACCCCAACCCAAGGGGGGGCTCAGAGCCATTTTTGGGGAGGGGGGGTCAGCTTTTGGATTAAAAACCAAGCAGAGAGGTTGGCGGTGATAGGAAACGTTGGGATTCAGGGGAAGACAGAGCCAGAAAACAAGGTATTAACGGGATTTCGGTCTCCGAAGGATATTTTGTGATGGGGTGGGGGGGCCCGGGGGCACGGGAGGGTCCGTGTGAGTCACCCGTGGGAAGGCGGCTTCTTACTCACGTCTCGGGGAGGGGGGGGGGGAGCGGGGATGGGAGGGGGGGGAGGATCCCCCATCCTATATCCCGCATCCTGCATCCCGCATCCCGCATCCTGCATCCCGCATCCCACCCCCCCCCCCGCCCCGTCGAGGCTGCGGGTCCCCGGAGAGGGTCGGGGTCGGGGGGGGGGGTGCTGGGGGGGCCGGGGGTTCTTTCTGCCCCCCCGGGGGCGGTGCCGGGGCCGGCCGGGGCGGGGCCAGGGAGGCTTTTAGGGCTCCGCTTACCGGGGGGGTCGCTCAGACTCGCTCGGCGCTTCATCCCGGGACGGGACGGGGCGCTCCGGGGGGGGGGGTAACCGGGAATTAAGGGGGTTGGGGGTTAAAGGAGGGGGGGGGGGCCATGCCGCCCCTCCCGCTGCTGCTCCTCCTGCTCGGCCCCCACCTCCCCAGCGCTGAAACCACCGCCTGTGAGTAACGGGGGCACCGGGAGGGACCCGAGAGAGGGGTGCGGGGGGTGCCGTCGGGGCGGAGAACCCCCCCCCAACCCTCCATCCGTTCTTATGGGGGGGGGGGAGGTCCGTGTCCCCCGGGTCAGCTCGGTCTCGGTTCATATGGGGGGGTCTGTGTGTCTGTCCGTCCATCCGTCGTTGCCCTTTCCCAGCCCCGGGATGCGGATCCCACCCCCCCCCCCGGTTCATACTGGGGGGCCTGTACGTCTGTCCGTCCATCCGTCGTTGCCCCCAGCCCCGGGATAAGGAGCCCCCCCCCGCGCCCCGGTTCTTACTGGGGGGGCTGTATGTCTGTCCGTCCATCCGTCGTTCCCCTTTCTCAGCCCCGGGATGCGGAGCTCCCCTCCCAGTTCTTATTGGGGGGGTCTGTGTGTCTGTCCGTCCCTCTATCGTTCCCCCCAGCCCCGGGATAAGGACCCCCCCAACCCCCGGTTCATAATGGGGGGGTCTGTATGTCCGTCTGTCCATCCGTCGTTCCCCTTTCCCAGCCCCGCGATGCGGATCCCCCCCTCCCAGTTCATATTGGGGGGTCTGTATGTCTGTCCGTCCATCTATCGTTCCCAACCCCCCGGTTCATACTGGGGGGGGGTGTCTGTCTGTACCCCGGTTCATCGCAGTCTCGGTTCATCCGGGGGGGTTTGTGTCCCCCCGAGGTGCTGGTTCATATTGGAGAAGGGGGGGGGGGTGTCTGTGTGTCCGTCCGTCCCCCCGTTACCCCTCAGCCCCGGGATGCGGAGCCCCCCCCGGTTCAAACTGGGGTGTCCGTGTGTCCCTTGGTTCATCGCGGTGCCGGTTCTTACCTTGGGGGGGGGGGGTGTCTGGGAGGCGGCGGGGGGGGGGGGTGTCTGTGTGTCTGTCCGTCCGTCCATCCCGTTCTCCAGCCCCGGGATGCGGAGCCGCCCCGGGGGCATCACCGACCGCACCTCGGGGCTGCGTTTTGCCCCCCCTCCGGGGCAGCGGGGGCCCCTCTGTCCCCCTCACTAGGTTAACGGGGACCCCCCCTCCCTGTGCGACCCCCCAGCGCCGCCGGGACCCCCCCTTACCCCCCCAAGAACAATAGAGGAACCTTTTTCGGGACACCCCCCCCCCCCTCCTTCCCTGGGAGCAGCGACTGCTCCCTCTCCCTATGGAGAAGAGGGATCCCCCCCCCTCCCAGAGGAGGATCCCCCCTCCCCAGCCATGCAGACCCCCCCCCCCCATCCAGGAGAACAATGCGGCTCCTTCCCCACCCAGGACAATGGAAACCCCGGAGAACAATAGCGACCCCCTTCCCCTCCCACCCCTGGGGGCGCTGACCCCCCCCTCCAGCCTTTGAGCCCCCCCAGCTCCTGCTGAGAACAACGGGGACCCCCCCCCCCGCTCCCTATCCCCTCCCGGAGAGCCGGGCCCCCCCCTTCCATCCCAGAGAACAATGAATCCCTATTTCCCCACCCAGAATTATAAGGAGAAGCCTCCCCCCTCGGAGAACAATGACACCCCCCACCCCCCCAAAAAACAACCAACCCCCCCGGGGGGGTCGGCAATGGTGCCTTTTGGGGGTCCCACCTGTGTGCTGAGCTGCGTCCGGTCTCAGCCCCGCGGGGCTCCGCGTCCCCCTGGCCAAGGGTGGGGTGGGGGGGTCACAGGAGGGCTCCCCCCTCCCTGAGGGGCCCGACACCCCCAATTCAGCTCCATCCCACACCCCATCGCCCCCCCACCCCGAGGTCCCGCTCCCCGCTGCAGGAAGTTTGGTTTCCTCCCTTCGCTGGGAATTTCTCAGGGCGAGGGATGTTCGCTCCGTCGCGCACCAAGAGCGGCGGCGCCCGCGCCCCACAACTGGGGGACCCCGGGGCTTGGACCCCCCGACCCGTCGCATCCTCAACGGGGGAGACTCACGGGGCAGGAATCGCGGAGAGAGGAGGGAAAACGCTCCCCAAATCCCCTTTTAACGAGAGCTGCTGGATCCAAACGGGTTTTGGCACAGAGCGGTGCCCACTCCGGTGCTCTTCCCACCAGCCAGAGGGGTTAATCCCAGCGGGGACCGGGGGGGGTTGTGGATGGGCCTCGGTGGGGCTGATTCTGCGCCGTTTGGCTCTTCCGATGACCCTGTTGGGCTGATTCTGTGCCGTTTGGCTCTCCCAGTGATCCCGTTGGGCTGATCCCGTGCCGTTTGGCTCTCCCAGTGATCTTGTTGGGCTGATCCCGTGCCGTTTGGCTCTCCCAGTGATCCCGTTGGGTTGATCCTGTGCCATTTGGCTCTCCCAGTGACCCCGTTGGGCTGATCTTGCAATATTTGGCTCTCCCCGATGATCCCGTTGGGTTGATCCTGTGCCGTTTGGCTCTCTCAGTGACCCCGTTGGGCTGATCCTGCGCCGTTTGGCTCTCCCAGTGATCCCGTTGGGTTGATCCTGTGCCATTTGGCTCTTGCAGTGACCCCGTTGGGCTGATCTTGCACCATTTGGCTCTCCCAGTGATCCCATTGAGCTGATCCTGTGCCATTTGGCTCTTGCGGTGACCCCGTTGGGCTGATCTTGCACCATTTGGCTCTTCCCGGTGATCCCATTGGGTTGATCTTGCACCGTTTGGCTCTCCCCGATGACCCCGTTGGGTTGATCCCTCGCCGTTCGCCTTCGGCCGATGCGAATGGGGTGAGCGCTCGCCCCTCGACGTGCGGCGCTGGCGAAAGGCGAAGCCAAATCTCCTTTTAGAGAGCGAATGTTTCCCCTCGGTTCAGCTCGGTCGCGCTGGCTGGAATTCCTGGGCTTTTTATAAACCCCTCCTCGAGCGGAGCGATGGGCACGAGAACGGAAAAAGACACTGGAAAAGCAGGATAAAACCATTTCTGGTGCTGTGTCTCCCTGCAAACTTTGCTCTTTGAGCTTTACAAGAGCTCCATGTACGTCGATATCTATTTAAAGGTATTTTTCTCACAGAATTCCACGCTGCCCCAATTTCCTTTTGTTCTCCAGGGCAATTATTTCCATTATTTTCCCTTCCCTCCCCGCACATCCCAATAAATCTTTTTTAACCACGCGCTCCCCGACACTTATCGGAGGGGTTTGTTCTCCCTCTTTTCTTCCCCAACTCCTTAAAACACCGATATAAAAATAAAATGAAACCTGGCCCTTCGGAAGGAAAGCATAAACGTTCCCGACACCTTGGAAATGTGGTTTTACTTTATAGCCTTACTTAGCACCTGATCAGCTTTTTTTTTTTTTAATAGGAAAGCCATAAAAACCCCGAACAGGTATTTTTTTTTCCTTGCGACTCGCACATTCCAGAGGCTGCCCGCGGCTCTCCGGCCCTTTCCTCTCCGATCAGAAAATTTCACACTTTTCCCTTTTAAAACACATGTTCGGCTCCGGGGAAAAGAATTGCAAGGAGGGGAAAGAAAGTAAAAAAAAAAAAAAATATATATATATATATATATAAAATAATAATAAATAATTGGCCTCTCCCGAGGGTCCCGCTCGGAGAAGGGGAAACGTGTCCGTTTTACAGCGCTCGGGAGTGTTTCTGGTGCTGTTATGAGATGAAGATTTAGGAGAATCGGGGCCCGCAGAAGCAGATGGGTTGTCGGCAGCGCCCGAGCGGCCACGGAGCTGGGACTGGGGGGGATTGGGGGCTCAGGACCCCCCTCTCCCTGGGAAGAGTTTGGTTTGGGGTGGGGGGGGTGGATCTGTGCCGTCACCTCCGAGCCGCCCCAGGGATGCGTTTACACCCTGATGGTTTCTACATCCACTCCGATGCGTTTTACACCCCGATGCGTTTTACACCCACCCCGACGCCTCCCGGATGCGTTTACACCCCAAATTGTTTTACACCCTGATGCATCCAGGATGCATTTACACCCACCCCGACGCACTCTGGACTCGTTTAAACCCCGATGCCTTTACACCCCAATGCTTTTACACCTACCCCAAGGCATCCCCGATGCATTTACACCCACCCCATTGCACCCCGGATGCTTTTACACCTTGGATTTTTTTTTACACCCACCCCAATATATTCACATACCCCCCTATGCACCCCGGATGCTTTTACACCCTGAATTCTTTCACACCCTGAATTCTTTTACAGCCACCCCAATGCACCCTGGATTCTTTTACACCTTGCATTTTTTTTACACCCACCCCAATGCACCCCAGATGCTTTTACACCCCGAAGCTTTTACAGCTGATGCATCCCGGATGCATTTACACCCTAATTCTTTTACGCTCACCCCAATGCACCCTGGATGCTCTTACACCCTAGATTCTTTTACACCCACCGCAATGAATCCCAGATGCTTATACACCCTGGATTCTTTTACATCCACCCCAATGCACCCCGGATGCATTTACACCCCAATAGATTTACCCCCACCCCAATGCACCCCAGATGCATTTACACCCCAATATATTTACCCCCACCCCAATGCACCCCAGATGCTTTTGCACCCCAATGCTTTTACACCCATCCCAATGCACCCCAGATGCTCTTACACCCTGGATTCTTTTACATCCACCCCAATGCACCCCAGATGTATTTACACCCCAATATATTTACACCCACCCCAATGCATCCCAGATGCTTTTACATCCCGGATTCTTTTACAATACCCAATGAACCCTGGATGCTTTTACACCTTGGATTCTTTTACACCCACCCCAATGCATCCCAGGTGATTTTGCGCCCCAATACTTTTACACCCTAGATTCTTTTAGACCCACCCCAATACACCCTGGATGCATTTACACCCCAATGCTTTTACACCCACCCCCATGCACCTCGGATGCTTTTACACCTTGGATTCTTTTACACCCTGGATTCTTTTACACCCATCCCAATGCACCCCAGATGCTCTTACACCCCAGATTCTTTTACACCCACCCCAATGCATCCCAGCTGCTTTTGCACCCCAATGATTTACACCCACCCCAATGCACCCCAGATGCTTTTACACCCCGATATATTTACACCAACCCCAATGCATCCCAGCTGCTTCTGCACCCCAATGATTTACACCCACCCCAATGCACCCCGGATGCTTCTACACTCTGAATTCTTTTACACCCACCCCGACGCTTTTCCATCCCGGCTGCTTTTACCCCCTCGCTGCTTTGACTCCCCCCACCAAGTCCCCCCCCTTGGGCTGCAGCAGGCGCTGCTCATTACGAGGTCTGCGGGGTAACGAGGATCTCGGGGCACTAATTGGCGGCGGGCGCTGGTGGGGGCCAAGGGAGGTCGGAGGGGAGGTCGCGGCGCTTTCCGGGAGGTCAGCGGGGATATTAGCCCGGCGCGTGCGGTCGGAGCCGATAACACCGATAAAGCTTCCCGGGGAACCCCCCGTTCAGCCCAGGAGCCCCCCGGCTCGCGTGGAGGGCGTAGACGCAGCCAGCTCCAACCTCAGCTTCCGAGAGGGGCTCTGCCAGCATAAATATTATATATTTGTGCATAAAAATAGGCATATTTAAATCTATGAAAGAGATTAAATATATATTTTAGCATATACGGGATAAAATCCACTTAAATATAGAAAAATTGATGTATTTAAGCATATAAATTAAACTTAAATATATGTAAAATAGGCATAAAATAGATTTAAACACATATAATAAATGGGAGAATATATAAAACAGACATAAAATAGCTTTAGGTGCATTAAATGAGTGGGAGAATATGTAAGATAGACATAAAACAAGTTTAATGGTTGGACTCGATGATCCAGTGGGTCTCTTCCAACCTGGTTATTCTATGATTCTATGAAATAAGGGGGAGAATATATAAGATAGACATAAAATAAGTTTAAGTGTATAAAATAAGTGGGAGAATATATAAGATAGATGTAAAAGAGGTTTAGATGCATACAGTAAGTGGGAGAATATATTAAATAGACAAGTTTAAAGGCATAAAATAAGTGGGAGAACATATAAAATAGACATAAAACAGCTTTAAGTGTATAAAATAAGCGGAAGAATATATAAGATAGATATAAAATAGGTTTAGATGCATACAGTAAGTGGGAGAATATATAAAATAGACAAGTTTAAATGCATAAAGTAAGCGGGAAAATATATAAGCTAGACATAAAATAAGGTCGAATGCATAAAATAAGTGGGAGAATATATAAGCTAGACATAAAATAAGTTTGAATGCATAAAATAAGCGGGAGAATATATAAAATAGACAAGTTTGAATGCATAAAATTAGGGAAAACATATAAAATAGACATAAAATAAGTTTAAGTGCATAAAAGAAGTGAGAGGATATATAAAATAGACATAAAATAAGTTTAAATGCATAAAAGAAGTGGGAGGGTATATAAGATAGACACAAAATAGATGGAAATTGACCTAAAAGAGATAGATATCTATAAAATTCTTTTCCCTCTCCCCCTGCTTTATCCCTGTGGCTGCAGACCCCGCCGTGATCTCCCCCCAGGACCCGACGCTGCTGATCGGCTCCTCGCTGGTGGCCACGTGCACGGTGAGCCCGGACTTTCAGCTGAAAGCCGAGGACCTTTACTGGACGCTCAACGGCCGGCGCCTGCCCGCCGCCCTCTCCACCGCGCTGGGTCCCACCACGCTCAGCGTTGCCCTCACCCACCTCAACGGCTCCAAGCAGCAGTCGGGGGACAACCTGGTGTGTCACAGCAGAGACGGCGGCATCTTGGCCGGCTCCTGCCTTTACGTTGGACGTAGGTCGGCGCCGGCGGCTCGCGACGGGGTCCATCCAGCCCCGACGCTGCGTCCGATGGGTCCCCACGGGGGTTCGCAGCCTGAACGTCATGTTAGGGGCTTGTGATGGCGATGGGAGAGCTGGAGAACCTCTTGGGCGAGGAGAGAGTCGGGGTTGTTGAGCCTGGAGGAGGCTCCAAGGAGACCTTAGAGCAGCTTCCAGTAGGGAAAGGGGCTCCAGGAAAGCTGGGGAGGGGCTCTTGATCAGGGAGGGCAGCGATAGGATGAGGGGGAACGGTTTCCAGCTGGAAGAGGGGAGGTTGAGATGAGATCTTGGGGAGAAACGTTCTATGAGGTTGCTCAGAGCAGGGGTGGCTGCCCCATCCCTGGAGGGGTTCAAGGCCAGGTTGGATGGGGCTTGGAGCCCCTGAGCCAGTGGGAGGTGTCCCTGCTCATGGCAGGGGTGGGACTGGACGGGCTTGGAGGTCCCTTCCAACCCAACCCATTCCATGATTTTGCGCAGCCGCTCGTTTTCCATCTCCTCCCCGTGGTTCGTGCGCCGTCCCGCAGCCTCCAGCTTTTTTGGCAAACCCTCGTTAAAATTACACTTGTCCGAATCAATAATCGTAAGATTTTATCTCGGGCTATTTTAAGGACGATGCTCCGTCCCACGAACACAGAGGCTTCACTGGGAATGCAGCTTGGACGTGGTTTTTTTGGGTCGCTCTTGCTGAAGGAAAACAAACAGCTCCAGAGCTGGGGGTGCAGGATCCGAACCTCGTGGGGCCGCGGGGATGGAGCTTGGGGACCGCGGTGGCCTCGCCTTGTGGACCACAGGCTACGTTTTGCTGTCGTGCCATTTCACCCCCCTCCACTTCTTACTGATTTCTTCTTTCTTTCTCTCCCAGTACCCCCAGAAAAACCAGTCAACATCACCTGCTGGTCCAAGAACATGAAGGATCTCACCTGCAAGTGGGCGCCGGGGACGGAAGGGGAGACCTTCCTGCACACCAACTACACCCTCAAGTACAAGCTCAGGTGGGGTCACCCCCCTTCATTCCTCTTATTCCTGAAAAATGAACCAGCGTGGGATTTAACGACTTACGGGGTGGTGGGAACGGGGAGCCCGGTGCCTCCTTTTTGGGGTGGGATGAGTTTCTTCAGTTCTCGGTGCCTTGAGGTGCCGGGGAGGAGGAGGAGGAGGGTGAGGAGAAGCTGCTCAGCCCCGCTTGAGCCGGGAGATGCCGGATGAGCCGCGGGGCCGGTAACCCAACACCCCATCGGCGCGGTGCTGGCGGTGTCGAGTGGTGGATAAATGAGACGAGGTCCCGTTGGGAGCCACCGTTCCCTCCAGGGATGGATGGGTGAGCGTCCTCGGCTCCCGCAGGTGGTACGGCCGAGACAACACGTGCCAGGAATACCACACGGCTGGGCCCTACTCCTGCCACATCCCCAAGGACCTGGCGCTCTTCACACCCTACGAGATCTGGGTGGAGGCTTCCAACCGCCTGGGGGTGGCCGTCTCCGACGTCGTCATGTTGGACATCCTGGATGTGGGTGAGCGATGGTGCCGTGACTTCACCGGGGGGCTACATGAGCAGAATCGCTCCTAAACGAATTAGGCTCTTTTTGAGGGGTTTAGCATCCTTAACCCCCACTGCGCCGTGGTGCTCCCCTGTCCCCGCAGTCACCACGGACCCGCCGTCCGATGTGCACGTCAGCCGGGTGGGCGACCTGGAGGACCAGCTGAGCGTGCGCTGGAGCTCCCCGCCAGCGCTTAAGGATTTCCTCTTCCAAGCCAAGTACCAGATCCAGTACCGGGTGGAGGACAGCTCGGAGTGGAAGGTGGGTTGGCCGTGCAGGGGGGCATGGGATGCCTGGTCGGGACTGCATGGGATGCTTGATTGTGCCCAAGGGATCATAGAATCACCAGGTTGGAAAAGACCCACCGGATCATCCAGTCCAACCATTCCCATCAATCACTAACCCATGTCCCTCAGCCCCTCGTCCACCCGGCCCTTAAACCCCTCCAGGGAAGGGGACTCAACCCCCTCCCTGGGCAGCCTCGGACAGGGACCAATCACCCTTTCCGTGAAAATTTTTTTCCTGATGTCCAGCCTGACCCTCCCCTGGTGGAGCTTGAGGCCATTCCCTCTCGTCCTGTCCCCTGTCCCTTGGGAGAAGAGCCCAGCTCCCTCCTCTCCACAACCTCCTCTCAGGGAGTTGCAGAGAGCAATGAGGTCTCCCCTCAGCCCCCTCTTCTCCAGGATAAACACCTCCAGGTCCCTCAGACTTGTTCTCCAGCCCCTTCCCCAGCTTCGTTGCTCTTCTCTGGACTCGCTCCAGAGCCTCAACATCCTTCTTGTGGTGAGGGGCCCAGAACTGACCCCAGGATTCGAGGAGCGGTCTCCCCAGTGCCGAGTCCAGAGGGAGAGGAACCTCCCTGGCCCTGCTGGTCCCAAGGGACACCCAACCAAGGTGCGATGAGATGTTCAACCACGCCAGCACCCCCCTCTCCTCCCTCCTCCCCAGGTGGTGGACGATGTGGGCAACCAAACCTCCTGCCGCCTGGCCGGCCTCCGCCCCGGCACCGTCTACTTCGTCCAGGTGCGCTGTAATCCCTTCGGCATCTACGGCTCCAAGAAAGCCGGCATCTGGAGCGACTGGAGCAACCCCACGGCCGCCTCCACCCCGCGCAGCGGTGAGTGCCGCCGGCCTCGGGACGTGCCGGGGGGCCCTTCCCCGCTCCGTGCCCAGCACCTGGATTTCTTGCGAAGGAGCCAATTCAGAGCTCGGCTTTCCTAGCAGGAAGCCAAAAAGCCGCTCATTTTCCCCATTCTTCGCGGCGCTGGGGGAAGGTCGAGCCACGTCCCCCACGCCCCGCGGCGCCGCTGACCCCCTCGTCCCCGCAGAGCGAGCAGCGGGGGGCTGCGACCCCAAAGGGGGGGAGCAAAACACGACGCTGCGGAGGGAGCTGAAGCAGTTCTTCGGGTGGGTGAAGAAACACGCCTACGGCTGCTCCAACCTCGGCATCAAACTCTACGACCAGTGGCGCGTGTGGTTGCAGAAATCGCACAAAGCACGCAACCAGGTAGGTAAGGAGCCTTTCGCACTTCTTTTCCCCAGCCACGTGGGGAGGGAGAGGGGGAAGGGTGAACCCCCAAACCCTGAGATGCTGGGGGAGGGTGCAGGATGAACCCCAAGCCCTTGGGATGCTGGAAAGGGGATGCAGGGTGAACCCCCTACTCCTGGGATGCTGGGAGGGGGATGCAGGATGAACTCCAAGCCCTTGGGATGCTGGAAAGGGGATGCAGGGTGAACCCCCAACTCCTGGGATGTTGGAAGGGGGATGCAGGGTGAACCCCCAAACCCTGGGATGCTAGGGGGGTATACAGGATGAATCCCAAGCCCTTGGGATGCTGGAAGGGGGATTCGGGGTGAACCCCCAACCCTTGGGATGCTGGAGGGGGGATTCAGGGTGAACCCCCAACCCGTGGGATGCTGGAGGGGGGATTTGGGATGAACCCCCAACCCTTGGGATGCTGGAGGGGGGGATGCAGGGTGAACCCCCAAGCCCTAGGATGCTGGAGGAGGATGCAGGATGAACACCCCGACACACTAGGATCCTTCTGGGGGGCTGCAGGGTGAACCCCCCACTCCTGGGCTGCTCTGGGGTTGGGATGCAGGGTGACACCGACCCCTGGGATGCTGAGAGGAGGGTGTCTAGGGGGACCCCAAACCCTGGGAAGCCGGCGAGGGGGTTGTGGGGTGCGGCGACGTGGGGCTCTGCTCCTTTCCCCAGGTGCTTCCCGGAGATAAGTTGTAGCCCCCGGGGGGGCCCGAGCGCCAGCAGGACGAGACGGGGCCCCCAGCGCCCACCCGGGACCCCCCGGGCCCCCCCAGCCCCACCACGGGGGAGCAGGACGGCGGCCGGGGCGCAGCGCAGCCCGCGGGGTGGGATGGGGTGAGGCGGGGGGGGGTCAGCTGGAGAGCCCCTCGCTCGCACCCCACAGCGGCGAGGGGACCCCCCAGCCTCGCCCGGCACGGGGGGAACCCAGCGGCTTCGCTCCTTCGCCACCAGCCCGAGCGACCCCGGGGATGAAGGGGGTGACAGGGGCTTTTCGGGTGCCCCCCGCCTCGCCACAGCCCCCAGGACGTGATTTTGGGGACCCACGTGCGAGCGCATGGGGGGTCCGTCCCCGGGGAGCCGCGCGGGCTGGGTTTGAGGCTGCTGGGGTTTGCCCAGCGACTGCTCCAATTTTGATTCAAACCAGCCTTATTTTGGTTCCATTGCAGTCAATTAGGAACAGATTTAAGCTTAATGCCAATAAACCTCGGAAACCCCAGCGGGGGCTGCGTCAGCGGAGGGGCCGCGGGCAGCCAAACGGGACCCGTGTCCCCATCACCGTAGCCAAACGGGACCCGTGTCCCCATCACTGTAGCCAAAGGGACCCGTGTCCCCCATCACCGTAGCCGAAGGGACCCGTGTCCCCCACCACCGTAGCCAAACGGGACCTGTGTCCCCATCACTGTAGCCAAAGGGACCCGTGTCCCCCATCACCGTAGCCAAATGGGACCCATGTCCCTTGTCACCACAGCCAAATGGGACAAGTGTCTCCTGTCACCGTAGCCAAAGGGACCCATGTCCCCCGTCCCGTAGCCAAATGGGACCCGTGTCCCCATCACCGTAGCCAAATGGGACCCGTGTCCCCATCACCGTAGCCAAAGGGACCCGTGTGCCCCATCACTGTAGCCAAAGGGACCCATGTCCCTTGTCACCCTAGCCAAATGGGACCCGTGTCCCCCGTCACCGTAGCCAAACGGGACCCGTAACCCTCGTCACCACCCCCATGGCTCCCATGTCCCTTGTCACCATAGCCAAACAGGACCTGTATCCCTCATCACTACATCTCAGAGCCCTCATGTCACTTGTCACCACATCTCAGAGGCCTCATGTCACATGTCACCACATCTCAGAGCCCCTGTATCTCTCGTCACCACATCTCGGAGCCCTCACGTCCCTTGTCACCGCTTCTCAAAGGCCTCGTGCCCCTGGTCACTGCACCCCAGGGATGGAGCCAAGGGGGGGAACACAGGAGCCTTCAGACCATGCGACTCGGCCCACGGGAACGGGTTTATTTGGGATGAGGAGGAAAAGGGCCCTTGGGGGGGGCTGGGTTTGGGGGCTCTGCTGCCGCAGGGTTCCAGCAGACACCCCTCCCTCGGCTCTGTGGGTTGGGGTTCCCCTTAGGGAAAGCCCTGGGGGAGCTGGGAAGGGAACTGGTTGCCCCCCAGCCCCCTCTGCCAAGAGGCCTCAGAGTTTAGGGGGTCCCCACCTCTCCCGGGACGGGGTTTCTCTCCCCCTCTTCCAGCCTGGGCTGAAGAAAAGGGTCTGAGGGGGGAAGGCTCCCACCTTGCGGGCTCGGGGGGTGCCGGGGGGGGCTACCCCGGAGGCTTGCGGGGCGCGCGGGGCCCCAGTTTGACCGGGCGGCCCCTGCGGCTGTTCCCACGGGGACACCCATCACTCGGCTTCTTCCGAATCGTACTTGAGGTCCTGGAGAATTTCGCTGATTGCCTCAATGGTTTTAATTAGCCTAGGAGAGCGGATGGAAACTATAAATAAAGCCCATATGGAGCGTATTAGCCGGGCCGCCTCGCCTTCCCCGCGCTGTTTATGAAACACTCAGCCCGGGGAGGCCGAGGAACCGCGGCCGCGGCTCCGCAAACCCTCCCCGGGGCTTCTGAAGGCACCATCTGGGGCCCCCTGGGCTGGAGGGGGTGGGAGAGGCAGGGAGGGGGTCCCTGCTATCCCCCCCACCCCAAAAAAAAAAAAAACCAGGGGGAAGAGGGGAGCTGGCAAGGGGGCCACCACTTACTTGTGCTTGAGCTCCCGCACCTCCTGCTGCGGGGAGTCCCCGTCGGGATCGTCCTGCGCCCGCTGCCGCGCCAGCTGGAGCTGCGCCGTCTGTGGGGGGCACAAGGGTGGGACCCCCCACCCCCAAAAAATGCAGCCCCCGCCGCGCCCCAGGCAGCGGGAAGACCCCACACCCCAAATTCAGCTCCAGCCCTTTGCCCTGGGGTAGCAGGGAGACCCCCTCAACCCCAAAAGCAGCCCCAGAACGATAGTGGGACCCCCAACCCCAACAGCAGCCCCAGTCCTGTCCTGAGCAACACTGGGAGCACCCCCCCCCCAACCAACACCCCAAAAGCAGCCCCAGCCCTTCCCTGGGCAGTGGGGGTACCCGCAACACCAAATTCAGCCCTAGCTGTTCCCTGGGCAGTGGGGAGACCCCCAAAAGCATCCCCAAGGCAGTAGTGGGACCCCCCCCACACCCCCAATTCAGCCCCAGACGTGCCCTGCAGCAGCAGTGAAACCCCTGAACCCCAAAACCATCCCCAGGGCAGCAGGGGGACCCCTCCCCAGCCCTAATAAAGCAGCCCCAGCCCTGTCCCAGGGCAGTAGCGGGACCTGCAACCCCAAAATCATCCCCAGACGTGCCTGAGGTGGTGGGGGGACTCTCCTTCACCCCAAATTCAGCCCTAGACATGCCTGAGGCAGTGGGGGGACTCTCCCTCACCCCAAATTCAGCCCCAGATGTGCCTGAGGCGGTGGGGGGACTCTCTCTCACCCCAAATCCAGCCCCAGACGTGCCTGAGGCAGTGGGGGGACTCTCCCTCACCCCAAATTCAGCCCCAGACGTGCCTGAGGCAGTGGGGGGACTCTCCCTCACCCCAAATCCAGCCCCAGGGCAGCGTCCCCGTCCCTCACCAGCTGCAACTTCTCCTGCTCCCGCTCCTGGAGGCGAGCGAGGTGCTGGGCCAGGTCGGGGCGCGCGAGCTCTCCCCGCAGACGCCCCGCGATGCGCAGCACCTCGCCCGAGACGCGGTTGAAGGTCTCTGTCACCTCGTGCACCCGCTGCCGGTAGCGCGGGAAGTCGTAGTGGGGAGCGCTGCTCAGGTATGTCTGGTGACCCCTGCACGGGGCGAGAGGGGACACGGAGACGGTGACACCCCAGCATCTCAGAGCCAAACCCTCTTTGTCACCCCCTGCAAGCAGCGCCACGAGGGTTTTCCTACCCAGACCCATGACCAGGCTTCAACCCTTGCACACGACCAGCTTTTTGGTTTAGGGAGGGGGGTATTTGGAATTTTTGACTTTCCGCTTCACAAGCTCGTGGCCCACAAAGTCCATCACTGCCTGTCGGATTCTAAAATCGAATCCAGGTGTCCAGCACGGTCGTCCCCTGGCAGCTGGAGCTCATCAGCCACCCCGATGCCCGCCGCTCCCCCCACCAGGGGATGCAGAAGAAACAGGATGGGGGATTCGGTTCCTCGTCGGGGACCCCCCGCGCCCCCCTGCCCACCCACGGCGGTGCCCGTACTCACTCGTCCAGGAGCCGGTACGCCTCGGCGCGCTCGCCCTGCAGCTCCTGCAGCCGCTGCAGCAGCGCCTTCACGGCCTCGCCCGTCTGCGGGAGAAGGGGACGGCAGCCGCGTGGGGTGACGGTGACACCGGCATATGGGGCAGCTCTACTCCCGCTAACGAGCTCGGTGGCGTGGGGTGACGGTGACACCAGGATATGGGGCAGCTCTGCTCCCGCTAACGAGCTTGGTGGCATGGGGCGACGGTGACACCAGGATATGGGGCAGCTCTACTCCTGCTAATGAGCTCGGTGGCGTGGGGTGACGGTGACACCAGCATATGGGGCAGCTCTGCTCCCACTAACGAGCTGGCATCGCTTAGGGGTCCCCCACTCCGTTCTGGTTCTGGGGGAGCCCCGAGCTGGAGCGCAGGCAGCACCAGCACTGCCCCCTCCCAGTTTATTTGGCTCTGGAATGCCCCTGTTTTCCTACCCAGGACCCCCTGGCCCTGTGCACAAACCAGATCGGGACCCCCTCCCCCCCAACCCCTCTGCTCACGCACCAGGAATCCCCCTAGGACAGGGACACAAAAAACAGACCAGGACCCCCCCTACTTACAAACCAGGACCCCCCCTCATCTGCTGTGTGAGCAGAACCGGACCAGAAGCCCCCTCCCCTGCCCCTCGCCCAGGTGTGCACAACCAGACCAGGACCCCCAGCCAAGTGTGTGCAAACCGGATTGGGACTGGGATCAGGACCCACCCAGCCAGATGTGCCCGAACCGGATCGGGACCAGGAACCCCCCAGCCAGGTTTGTACAAACCACATCAAGACCAGGAACACACACGCACAATCTGGACTGGGACGCTCCCACCAGCCCCTGCCCACGCTCCAGGAGCCCCCCCAGCCACGTGTGGACAAACCGGGTTGGGATCAGGACCTTTCAGCCCCTGGTCACGGAGCAGGACCCCTCTTCCCTCCCTGCCCACACGCTGGGATCCTCCTTCCCCACCAAGAACCCCAGCGCCCAGGCCAGCGTGAACTGGATTGGGATCCCCCAGCCCCATGGGAACGAAATGGATTGGGACCCACTCCAGTTACGCGTGATTGAACCGGATTAGGACCCAGCCGGCCACGCGTGATCGAACTGGATTAGGACCCAACCCATCCACGCGTGATTGAACTGGATTAGAACCCACTCGACCACGCGTGTATGATCCAGATTAGGACCCACTCGACCACGCGTGATCAAACCGGATTAGGACCCAGCCAGCCACACGTGATCGAACCGGATTAGGACCCACTTGGCCATGCGTGATCGAACTGGATTAGGACCCACCCCATCCACGCGTGATCAAACTGGATTAGAACCCAGGTGGCCACGCGTGATCGAACTGGATTGGGACCCACCCGGCCACGCGTGATCAAACAGGATTAGAACCCACCCAGCCACGCGTGAATGAACCAGATTAGGACCCATCCAGCCAGGTGTGCACGAACCGGATTGAGATCCCCCGCCCTCCGCCCCATCACGCGTGCAGGGACCGGATCAGGACCCCTCCCCCAGCCGGGCGCGCTCGAACGGGATCAAACCCGCGATTCCCCCAGCCAGACGCGTACAAACCGCATCGAGACCGGGACCAGCAACCACCCCCACCCCACCCGGCATCCCCCCCCACCCCCTCAACCAGGCGTGGCCGAACCGGAGCGGGACCCTCCCCCCGATCCAGGCGACCCCGAGGCGGATCCGGAGCGCCGTCCCGGTCCCTCCCCGCTCACCATGCCCGGTGCTCGCGGCCCGCGGGGCGGAGCGGGGCCGGCACCGCCGCCTGCTGGCACCCGCCGGCACCGCCGCCGCCTCCCTCCGCCCCCTCCGCCCCGGGAACCGCGGCCATTCCAACCCCCCAAAAAAAACCCCAAAACCCAGCGGGGCAGGAGCTCTGCGCTGCTTTATTGGGGGGCGCGGGCCGAGCCCGCTCTACTTGACCTTCTTCTTGGGGCGCAGGTTGTTGGTGTGGCCGCACTTCTTCTTGCGGCAGTTGACGGCACGGGGGTGCAGGCGAGCGTAGCACCTGGAGAAGGGGGGGGGGAAGGTCAGCTGAACCCCCTTTTCCCCAAGGAAGGGGCTCCCCGCTCCCGTTTCAGCAGAAAAAGGGAGCCCCACCCCACAGGGGAGCTCCTCTTCCTCGATATGTGGGTCCTCAGCCCACCGGGGGGGCCCATTTCCCACAAGAAGGGGGTCCTGCTCTGCAGAAAGAGCCTGGTTTCCGCAAGAAGGGGGTCCTCACCTCACAGGGGAGCCCATTTTCTACAGGAAAGGGGTCCTTACCCCACAGAAGAGACCCATTTTCCAATAAGGGGGTTTGTCATCCCATAAGGGAATCCCATTTCCAAAAGAAAGGGAGCCCCATTTCCAAAGGAAGGGGGTCCCCACCCCACAAGAGAGCCCATTTCCAAAGAAATGGGGCTCCCCACCCCACGAGAGCCCCCATCAGCTCTGGGAAGGGGGACTCTATGCCACATGGAAACCCTGTTTCCACGGGAACAGGGTCCCCAGCACAGGGAAGGACCCATTTCTCCAAGAAAGAGGATCCTCACCCCAGAGGGGAGCAGCGTTTCCCTCGAGAAGGGGGTCCCCACCCCACAAAGCCCATTCGGACAGCAATGGGACCCCCACCCCACAGAGAAGGCCGCGTTTCCCTGAGAACAGGATCCCCACTGCATGGGGGGAGCCCCATTTCCACGGGAAGGGAGTCCCCGTTCCCCTGGAGAGCCCCGTTTCCGTGGGGAAGGGGGTCCGCACTCCTCAGGGAGCTGCGGGGACGGGGGCCGTACTTGCGGCAGATCATTTTGTCGCAGTTGTACTTCTGGGCGAGCTGGCGGAGGGAGGGCTCGATGATGCCCCCGCGCAGGCGCAGCACCAGGTGCAGGGTGGACTCTTAAAAGGAGAAAGAAGCGTCACAACAGGGCCAAGCACTGCCAAGGAGGCCTTGATGCCCCCTCCCGAATCACCCCGGGAAAGCCGGGGTACCTTTCTGGATGTTGTAGTCTGCCAGGGTGCGTCCATCTTCCAGCTGCTTGCCTGCGAAGATCAGGCGCTGCTGGTCAGGCGGGATCCCTGAAAGAGAATGATGGTTTGGGTCGGAAGAAACCTCAAAGTCCACCCAGTTCCACTCCCTGCCG
Source organism: Phaenicophaeus curvirostris (assembly GCF_032191515.1). NCBI lineage: Eukaryota > Metazoa > Chordata > Aves > Cuculiformes > Cuculidae > Phaenicophaeus > Phaenicophaeus curvirostris. The sequence goes on along the minus strand of NC_091419.1, from coordinate 6,013,219 downwards.
TGGGCAGGGACAATTCCCACTGGATCAGGGGCTCCAAGCCCCATCCAACCAGGCCTTGAACCCCCCAGGGATGGGGCAGCCACCCCTGCTCTGGGCAACCTGGGCCAGGGCCTCCCCACCCTCACAGCAAAACATTTCTCCCTAAGATCTTATCTCAATCTCCCCTCTTTTGGTTTAAAACTGTTTCCCCTTGTCCTGTTGCTACAAGCCCTTCTAAAAATGTTATCCTCCTTCCTTACAACACCCCTTTGAATAAGGAGGCACAGAGAAGGGCAGCGATGGCAGGAGAGGAGGCAGCAGCTCCCCAGTGCCTCCAGTACCTTCCTTATCCTGGATCTTGGCCTTGACGTTCTCAATGGTGTCATTGGGCTCCACCTCCAAGGTGATGGTTTTGCCCGTCAGCGTCTTCACGAAGATCTGCATCTCGGCGCTCTCGGCTTCTGCAGGGAACGGCGGCCGCGTCAGCCCCGCCGGGCGCTCAGGGGAGGCCCTGGGCTCCCCGTTCCCCCCCGGGCTCTGCTCTCCCTGTCCCCTCTTTACCACAGGCCTCCAGGTCCCCGCCAGCGCAGGCCCCGAGGCCTCCCCCGCCCCCCCCCCCAGCACAGGCCCCGGGGCCGCCATTCCCTCCAGGGCCTCGGGGTCTCAGTCACCGCATTCCCCTCGCCCCAGCAGAGGCCCCGGGGTCCTTCCCAGCCCCCCCCACCCCTTTCTCACTCCCGGGATCCCGGCCCCACGCGCACCCGCCGCCTCGCTGCGAGAGAGAAAAGGGGAGGGGGCCGGAACCGGAAATGCGTCAGAGCGGGGAGGCCCCGCTCCTTCCGGTGTGACAGTCAGTGAGGCTCTAGGCCACGCCCCCTCGGGAGCCGGGAGCTGCTCCAGACCCATAGCGGAGTCTCTTGCCCCACAACTGCTCCAAAGCAGCTCCCCCAGCAGCTCCAAAGCTCTTTCCCCAGCCCCACAGTGGCTCCCCAGCCCCTCCAGCAGCTCCAAAGCTCTTTCCCCAGCCCCACAGTGGCTCCAAAGCTCTTTGCCCAGCCCCACAGTGGCTCTCCAGGCCCCCCAGCAGCTCCAAAGCACTTTCCCCTGGCCCCCCAGCAGCTCCAAAGCACTTTCCCCAGCCCCACAGTGGCTCCCCAGCAGCTCCAAAGCTCTTTCCCCAGCCCCACAGCTGACTCTCCTGCCCCACAGCAACTCCAAAGCAGCTCCCTCAGCCCCACAGCTCACTCCCCTGCCCCACAGCGGCTCCAAAGGTCTTTCCTCAGCCCCATAGCTGACTCTCTTGCCCCACAGCAGCTCCAAAGCAGCTCCCCCAGCCCCACAGTGGTTCCCCAGGCCCCCAGCAGCTCCAAAGCAGCCTCCCGGTGCCCCCCTGTCCCCTCCCATTCAAGCACCCTGGTGGATCCCACAACTCCCCGAGGAGCCGGGGGGACCAGCAGCCGCTGTGGATCCATGGACACAACCGAGGGAGCCCAGGGTAAGAAGCTGAGAGGCCGGAGAGAGCCAAGGGGATGCCCAGGTGAGGCGCTTTGCAAGGTGGCAGCCGGCACGAGCCCATTGGCAGCTTGGAGAGATCCACCAGGAACTTAGGGTGATGGACGTGAGCCTCACAGCCAACATTCTGTGTGAAACACCCACCCCCAGGCCCCAAACCGGCTCTTCTGTGCCAAAGTCTCTGTTGAAGGTGGGGTTCTGCCGCTCTCCCGATCACATAAAAAAGGACGGACACGTGTTTGAAACCCACGTTTTACTGATTCCCCCCGCCGTGAGCTGCGGGGTCGGCGCTACGGTGGCAGTTTGGAGGCAGAAGGGACCCTTCTTCACTCGGCCATTGCTTCTAGTGACCCTCGCCTCCCTCGTCCCGAGAAAAGAGACACACAAATATAAATACGGGATAGAAAGTCCTTGAGGCCAAGCAGCGGGACCCCTTGTCCTAGTCCAGGTCGTTGGCCGTGTCTTCGTCTGTCAGACTCTGTCCGTTCACGGCCGGCAAATCGTACTGCCCTTGGGAGAGATCCTCAAAATCCTGGCTCGTGGTGGGAGAGATGATGTCCGGGCTGGTGTCGCAGGACTCCGTGCTCTGCTCAGAGGTAGCGATGGTCGTCGTCGTGCTCTTCGGGACGGGGTCGAAGTCGTCATCGTCTTCCAAGATGGGAGATTCGTGGACGTCTGGAAAGGAAGGTGTGAGGAGCTGATAAGAAGGTTTGCCTCAAACACAACTGCAGATGGGATTTTGTCAAGTCTCCAACTCAGCCCTCAACGCTGAGGGCTGAAGGGGATCCCTAAGGAGAGGAGCTGACGAGAAACTAGTTCTACCAAAGGTGGGGGATTGTCTCGTCTACAGCTCTTGATGGATGAAAAGGGAGGAAGGGGAGCTGTCTCCTGTCTCCAGCCCCAGTTCCCACCCCAACGCAACCCTGACTGCTGACAGAATATCTGATAAGTGACCACAGAAGAAGTTTTATGGGGCTTCTCAATCCCCAGGCCCTTTTCCAGACCCTCCCAGAAGGCTTGAACGAATCTGAGAATCCCTGTGCCAAATGGGAGGACCCTGGAGAACTGGGGCAGATAAAAGTTGACCAGTTTGGCTGCTGCTGCTGCTCTTTCTGCTCCCTCTTCCTCCCTTCCATTGCACCTTGGATCAACTCCATCTCCAGCAAAGAAGAAACTTCCTCGCTGGAACTCTGGGGTGGTCTGCTCTTTTTCCATTTCTTTTCCTTTTCTCTTCCGCTTTTCTTCGTTTCCTGACACGTTCAATTACATCATAGTTTGATTCCTTGCTCAACAAAGCGCCTTTATTTCTCACGTTTCTCATCGCTTGGTGTGGCTGCACCTTTATTTGCCTCATGGGAACCTCAGATCTGTGTCAAACCAGGCTTGAACCCAGGGGTTCTCAGGCTGGTGCTTGACAGAAGATGCCAACATCAGCTTTGGTGCCGCCAGGGTCGAGGTGCAAAGAGACAATTTGCTAAGTTCCAACCCTAAATTTTGCCTTCTTGGAGCAGCAGTCGATAAAAACCCAACCCCATGGAAACAAGTGGCCGTTTGGGACTTCCCGCAACCACGTCTGATATCATCGAGAAGCTCTCCAGGCTTTTAGTGCCTGGATGTCTCATCAGCTCCTCCCGACTCCCAGGAGACACCTGGCGTGTCCTTAGGAAACGGGATTCTTGGCAGGGGAAGGAACCCGATGGAAGCGGGTGCGTCGGGATGGATCACTCACTGCTGAAGGCCTCCGGGTACTGCTTGGCCAGCTTCCCTTTCAGCGTCCTAGGGAGGAGAGAGCGAGCTGAGTCCCCGGGGAAGCCGAGAGATCCGGGGCTGAGCTGCCCCAGCGGCTCCCTCCGCTCTCCAGCGTGCACGGACGACATAAACGAATCCCCAAGGATTTCTCGGGCTGCAGGGCTCCCTCCCCGACCCACCCCGTGTCCCATGGCCAACCCTCCTAGTGCCCCGAGGGAGCGTGGATCATCCCGACTGGAGCAGAACAGAGGAATCCTAAAGCCCTGGCCTCCACAGCTCCTCTCCCGCTGCCTCCCTGCATCCCCTGGCCACACATTTCTCCCTTTCCCACTATTTTTTTCTGCTAAACCCACGCTGAGCTCCCACTTGCACACCCCAGCAGCCCGCCCGCACCCCGATGAGCCGACCCCGATGTTCCCGTCCCCGTCCTCATTCCCGGTGCCCACCGGATCCTGCGGAAGATGCTGTCCAGGTCCTTCTTCATCTCCACCAGCGTCTTGGTGTGGTGGAGGAAGCGCTCGCTCATCTGCTGCATCCGGACGCTGGAGAGGTTGTTGAAGTTGAGGAGCATCTCGTTGGTCTTCTCGAACCGATCCAGCCTGCGGGCGGGAAGCAGATGGAGATCGGTAAAGGTCCCCGAGAGGCTCCCCGGTGCCGGTACCGGGGTCCCTGCGGGCCGGTTCTCCCGGGACTCACATGTTTTTCTGGGCCAGGATGATGGCGTTGACATCCTCGGCGTTGACCATGCCCAGCACCCGCCCGCAGAACACCTGCGAGGCCGTGGGCTCCATCGCGGCCTGCGGGAACCGAGAGCAGCTCAGAACCGGTAACTAAGGCCTCCATCTCGTCCCCCCCCCGCGCCGTGCCGCCCCTCCTGGAGCCCCGTGCCGCCGGTACCGGGACTCCCCACCTCTCTGCACGGTTTTCGGGTGGCCCCCTGCGCCCCAGACGCCGGTACCGGGTCCCCGTGCCCTCCCCAGCCCCGGTACCGCGGCTCCCCGCCCCCGTGCATGGATTTGAAGCGGCCCCACGTCGGTACCGGGGTGGCCTCCACCCTTCCGTGCTGCCGGTACCGAAACTTCCTCTCTCCCCGCTGCCTCGCTCGGTTTTGGAGCGGCCCCACGCCCCAACCAGGGACTCCTGACAGGCCCCACCTCCCGGTACCGGAGCCGCCCCGCCCCTAGCCGCCGGGCACGGTGTTGGGGCGGCCCTGCGCCGGTACCGGTGCCCCCTGTGTGGGTGCCGAGGCTCAGGAGAACCCTTGGGCCCGTCCCGGTATCCCCGGTTTCTCCCCCTTACGCACCTAAGAGAGCGACCCCTCCGCTTCACATGCCGGGAGCGGCGGCACCGGGGCGGCACCGGCGGCCGCTCCGCGCTTCCGGGTGCGAGGGCTGGGGGAGGGGGTCACGCACGACGCGTGACGTCAGCACGCACGCGCGTCACCACGCAAACCCGGAAGTAGCGGCGGGCGGTGAGGAAACAAGTGCCTCTTCCCCTCTCTCCACACACGGGGCCCCCGCGCCCATCACCGACGCCGCTCCCCGCAGTCTCCGCCTCGCCGGTTCCTCCTTCTCTTCCCCGCCATCCCGCGGCCCCTTTAAGGCCGAGCCGCGTCCCCGAGGACGAGCGGCCGCTTCAGCCAATGGCGGCGGCGCGGCGGGAGGCGCCGGGCCAATGGGAGCGGGGGGCGGGGCCTGCGGAAGCGAGGGGGCGGGGTCAAGCCGTATAGGGGCGGGGCCAACGCCGACAGGAGGCGCGTTCGGACCAATAGGAGAGGCGAGGGGCAGGGACGGACCAATGGGAGCGCAGGGGGCGTGGTCACTGACCGAGGGGGCGTGGTCATCGCGGAGGGGGCGGGGGCACCGGCAGCGGGGCCGCGGGACAGGTGGGAGCGGAGGGGGCTGCGGGACCGGGGAGGGAACGGGGAGGGGTGGGGGGAGCGAGAGTGCGGGGAGCCACCGGCACCGGCCAGGGCCGTGTGTCCCTCCCGGGGCCCGACTCTACCGGTGCCTCCCCTGCAGGGCCCGGTTTTCCTCCCCGGGGCTCGATATTCCCGGTCCCCCCACCCCCGCACCGGGGTCCGGTATCCCACCGCGGGCCCGTTCCCTGCCCTGCAAGGCCTGGTGCCTCCCGTTCATCCCCCCCAGGGACCCGGGGCCCGGTTTCCCCCATCCCCTGCAAGGCCCGGTGTCCCCGGGTTCACCCCCCCCCAGGCCCGGTTTTCTCCCCGGGCCCAGATTTTCCTCCCTCCCAGATCCCGGTGTCATCCCCGTTCCACTCTCCCCCGCTCCCGGTGCCTCCCCTGCGCTGCCCTTGCTCCCCCATCTCCTCCCCCTCGGGGCTCGGTGTCCCCCACCCACCCCAGGGCCAATCTTCCCCCTCGTTCTCCCCAGCCCCCAGGCTTCTCTCCCCAGCCCCCAGGTTTCCCTCCCCGCTCCAGAGGGCTCAGGCTGCCGGTGGCCTCGTCCCATGTCCTGTCCCCCCTCCCCGGTGAGCGCAGCCCGGACCCCGCTTCTCTCTTCCCCTCCAGGCTGCTCCGCCGCGATGGCTTCCAGCGGGGAGGAACCGAGGAGCAGCTCCCCAAGCCGGGCAGGCCCCGGCACCGAGCCCACCCCGATGCCTGACGCTGCTCAGCTGGACACGGGGGAGGATTTTGAGGTCCTGGAAGATGAGGAGGAGGAGGAGGACCTGAGCGAGCTGCCACCGCTGGAGGACGTGGGCCGGCCAGCGCCGCGGGAGGACACCCAGCCCTCGGAGCCAGGCAGGGGCGACGCAGCCGAAGACCCCCAGGAGTGGCTCGATGTTTTGGGTGAGAGCCTGGGGAAGGACAGTGCTCGGCACATGGAGCCTGACGGGCTTCCCTGTGGCTCTGCTGGTGCTCCCTGCACCACGCCGGGTGGCTGGGAGCAAGAGCAGAGCAGTGGGAGAGATATTTTTCATTGCCGGCCCTGGGCTGATGCGTCTCTGGCTTCTCCTTTCCCAGGGAGCGGGTTGCTCAAGAAGAAGACGCTGGTGCCGGGCCAGGGGGTGGACACGCGTCCCCGCAAGGGCCAGGACGTGACCATCCGCCTGAAGGCCACGCTGGAGGACGGCAGCGTGGTGGAGGAGAACCCTGCCCTCACCTTCACGCTGGGCGACTGCGACGTCGTGCAGGTCAGGGCTGGGATAAAGCGTGCCGGACATTGTTGCTGGCTTGGTTTCCCCCTGCAGAGCACGCGGAGGGGTTGTGGTTGGTGATGTCCCCATTTGTGGGTCAGAATTGGTCCCTCTGCCTTTGCTTGTGCTCCTCCTCACGCTGTTGTTCCCTGTAGGCTCTGGACCTGTGTGTGCAGCTCCTGGAAATGGGGGAGACAGCGCTGATTGTGTCAGATGCAAAGTACTGCTACGGCGCTCAGGGCAGGTGAGCAGCAGGAATCACAGAATCATAGAATCACCAGGTTGGAAAAGACCCACCGGATCATGGAGTCCAACCATTCCCATCAATCACTAACCCATGTCCCTCAGCACCTCGTCCACCCGTCCCTTAAACCCCTCCAGGGAAGGGGACTCAACCCCCTCCCTGGGCAGCCTCTGCCAGTGCCCAATCACCCTTTCTGTGAAAAAAAGATGCGGGGTGGAGCAGGATGGCCCCAAAGAGGGTTCTGAAAGCTCCTGGAGGCAGCCCAGCTGGTGATCCCTGCGTTCATGGGCAGGTAGACCCAGCTTGCTCGCCACGTGCTGGATCCTGGGGCAATGACATTCATCGCACCCTGTCCCGGGGAGCTTCCGTTGCTCGGAGTTCTGGGCCACGGTGCTAAATCTCTGTGGCCCCGTGGCTGGTAGAACTGGGAGAGGTGGCAGTGGTGCCGCAGCTTTGTGCCCCTCGTTGCACAGGAGCCCTGACATCCCACCCAACGCGACCCTCTCCCTGGAGGTGGAGCTGCTGGCGGCTCAGGACGCACCAGACCTGGAGCTGCTCAGCGGGAAGGAGAAGATTGAGCTGGCCAACCGCAAGCGGGAACGCGGCAACTTCTTCTACCAGCAGGCAGATTATGTGCTGGCCATCAACTCCTACGACATCGCCCTCAAGGTTATCGGCTCCAGCTCGAAAGGTACCCGCTCCCTCCCCAGGCCAGAGCCACCTGGGGTCCCTTCCTGCTGTAACCCGGGTCTGGGGTCTTTGCAGTCGACTTCAGCCCAGAGGAGGAGGCAGAGCTGCTAGACGTGAAGGTGAAATGTCTGAACAACCTGGCAGCTTCTCAGCTTAAATTGGACCATTACGAGGCAGCCCTCAAGTCCTGCAACCTCGTCCTGGAGCACCAGCCAGGGAACATCAAGGCTCTCTTCCGAAAGGGCAAGGTGAGGCTGGGCCCGCGGCAGGCGTTGCCGTTCCTCCTCCATGGCAGGCGGAGGGCAGGGATGAGGGACAGACCTCAGCCGTCCTGCTCAATCCGTACCACACCTCCTAGGTCCTGGCTCAGCAGGGCGAATACAGAGAGGCCATCCCCATCCTGAAGGCGGCGTTGAAGCTGGAGCCTTCGAACAAGGTACGTTCGGTTCTGTGCCGCCCGCATGTCAGCAGGATGCTCTCCTTTTTGCCGTGTCCTGGCAAACCTCAGCGTTCCCCGTGGAAGGCTGAAGCCCCCATAGCTGTTCCCGGCTTCCTCCGTGAACGGAGGTTGGAAACAGCCCCCCGGGCCTGGGAGCGTTGTACCCCGTGGTGCCGTGTCTGAGCTTGGCTGGGCTGCTGGATCCTTTATCTCTGTGTTGTGAGACTCCCTCTTTGCCCTTTGGTCCCTGTGTGCAGTCCTGGCACCTCCAGCTTCCCCGGGTGGCTCCAGCGCTTCGTGCCGCGGGAGCAGGAAGTGGAACAGAGCCCGGTCCCCACAGACTCGCTCAGCAGCCCGGAGCGTGATTCACGGGATGACGGGAGCAGCCTAAACCTCGGTCCAGCGCCCAGGCCAGGGCGAGCTCTGGGTCAGGAATTTCCTGTTGGTTAATGATCAGCTGCAGGCCTGGAGCCTCAAGAGAAATCAAAAGCCAGGGCCAGGAAATGGCCCCAGCAGGAGTGAGACTGGGCAAGAGGCAGGGTAGTGCTGCCTGTGCAGGGCATAGAGTCATGGAATGGGTTGGGTTGGAAGGGAACTCAAAAGCCCATCCAGTTCCACTCCTGCCATGGGCAGGGACACCTCCCACTGGATCAGGGGCTCCAAGCCCCATCCAACCTGGCCTTGAACCCCTCCAGGGATGGGGCAGCCACCCCTGCTCTGGGCAAGCTGGGCCAGGGCCTCCCCACCCTCACAGCAAAACATTTCTCCCTAAGATCTCATCTCAATCTTCCCCCCTTTCAGCTCAAAATCGTTCCCTTCATCCTATCCCTGCACTCCCTGATCAAGAGCCCCTCCCCAGCTTTCCTGGAGCCCCTTTTCCATACTGGAAGCTGCTCTAAGGTCTCCCCAGAGCCTTCTCTTCTCCAGGCTGAATAACCCCAACTCTCCCAGCCTGGCCTCCTACGGGAGGTGCTCCAGCCTCATGGCAGGGGGCTCACTTACACACCCAGGCTTCAGTCCTTGGGTCTGTCGTTTTATCCACTTCTTTCCTGGGAGTTTCCCCAAACTGGGATGATTTGTGTTGCGATCTGGTGCCCAAAGGCCGCAGGGAGGATGAGGCCCTGTGAAAGGAGGTGATTGGTGGCCCCACAGCACTTGTGGAGCTCGTGCTGCAAGAGCAGCTGTGAGGAAGGCTGAGCAGGATCCCCGACCCTTCGCTTCCCAGCGAGGCTGGGGTGGGCAGCCGTGGTGAGGGAGCAGCACAAGCCATGCCGGCAGCACCGGCAGCGGCTCCCCCTGCGTCACTGCTCATCAGCCCATTCGGATGAAGCTTTTAATTGAAGAGGGGTGAAAAATCAAAATGCCTGGCAGTGACGTTACCACTGAAACCACAAGTACAGCAAATTACTGACCTCTCCGGCTGGCTGCCGGGGCTCCTGGGGAAGTGGCAGCGCTGCTCCAGACGGCAGCGTTCAACACGCCTTGTTGAGTCACGGGCTACGGCTACCGGTGGTGGAAACAGACTCAAGAAACGCTGGGGTCCACCTGCCTCAGATGTGGGAACCCAGTCAGCCGGGGCTGTTGGCTCCTTTCAGCATCACAGACCATCAGCCGTGGGCTCCCTTCTCCTGACCTCTCAGAAATGCATGTGCTGAGAGCAGGAGATGCCAACCTTTATCCTACACCTGTGTGGCAGCCCCGGTGAGCTCAGGGGTGCCTGCAGATGCTTTGTGGCTTTGCCCCCTCAGGAAATCCAAAGCCTCACATTCAAAGCAGCGTTGCCCAGTGTGGCGTGGTCTGGTGAAGTCCTGAGTAGGTTCCAGATGAGCACGGCATGGTCTGGTGAAGTCCTGAGTGGACTCCAGATGAGCACGGCATGGTCTGGTGAAGTCCAGAGCGGGCTCCAGATGAGCACGGCATGGTCTGGTGAAGTCCAGAGCGGGCTCCAGATGAGCACGGCATGGTCTGGTGAAGTTTTGAGTGGGCTCCAGATGAGCACGACATGGTCTGGTGAAATCCTGAGTGGGCTCCAGATGAGCACGGCATGGTCTGGTGAAATCCTGAGTAGGCTCCAGACGAGCACGGCATGGTCTGGTGAAGTCCAGGCCAGACACCGGAGGAGCCAATCTGAGCCAAAGCCGGTGTGGGTTGCTGGTGACACTGGTGACAGTGTTTTAGGGAGGCATCAGAGCCACCTGGAGCGTGGCATGCCCAGCAGAGGGCACAGCACGGTCATGGTGCCTGAGGGCTGTGTCACCGCAGCCACCACGATGTCCTTCCTGCCACTGTGGGCTCAGGGATGGCTGGCGGTGTCATCCTTCTTGCTGCTTTTTGGGAGGCTGGAAGCTCGGTATGGGACACGGAGCTTTCTCTGCCAGCGCTCCCTCCAGCCACCGCTGCCGCTTGGCACAGCTAGGCAGGTACCAACACGCTGCGGCTCTTGCTGCAATTCTGCTTCAGACCAGGCTGAGTTTAAGCCCTCTTTCCCAGTCTGCTTCCAGACAGAAAAGGGGGAGAGCTCGGGAACATCTGTCCTGGAGGCAGGAACTTTTCTGTCTCAATTAAAGGATAAAATCCTTTTCCTGATGTCTGGCATCAGCCCTGGGCTCTGCTCCACCACTGCCAGGCAGAGAACCGCTTGGGTGGCCTAAAAGGATGGAGCGGCGCTCAGAACCGTGGGGCACCCGGCCGGGGTGTGCGATGCCAGCTCGATGCAGCCCCTCGGCGCAGGCCAGCGGGGCAGGATGAGGCCATCGGTCACCGCAGCTGGATCCGGTGGCGCTGGCCCCGTGGTCCCCATCCCCTCCCCTGCGCCCCAGGGACGGTGCGGGATCGGTAACCGCAGCACCGTGCTCTCCTCCCCAGACCATCCACGCTGAGCTCTCCAAGCTGGTGAAGAAGCACGCGGACCAGAAGAACGTGGAGACGGAGATGTACAGGAAGATGCTCGGGAATCCCAGCGCCGCCGGCACCGTGGGGAAGTGCAAAGACAAGCTGTCCTGGGTAAGGGCTGGCGCTGGCCTTCTGGGGGGTGGCACAGCGGGTAGGGGTCACCCCTAGGGTGGGGAGCACTGGGCTGCACGCAGGGGACGTGGTCCTGGCTCCCAGATCCCTGTGGATCGCCACAGCCTGCTCCCAGGCCGGGGAATGCTGCTGTGCCCCTCAGAGTGGGCTGTGTCAGGGCAGTAGGACTGCGGGCACCGGGGGCGGCTGCGGCAGCCCTGCCGGGAACACGGTGATAGCTGTGGCTGCGCTCCTGGCTCTGCCCGACAGATCCCGGCGATGCCAGCTGGAGGGTCCGGGCTTTGCTCTCGGCTGCTGCGCTCAGGAGCCCGCTGGCTGCGGCGGTGGAAAGCGTTGTCAGCTGGGCTGGCGGCGGCACACGCTGTCCCTGCGGACGTGCCGGCCACGCGCTGGGCAGAGCAGACGCAGCACTTGCCTTTTTGGGCTGTGTGAGCTTGGGTGTGCGTGGGGAGCTACGTGCTGCGCCCCGGCCCCGTGCCAGCGCAGGCAGGGCTGCACGTCCCCGCTGCCGGCGGGGCTTACGGCACGTCCCTAATGTCAGTGGGGTTCCTGATGTCAGTGGGGTTCACGGCATCCCACACACCCCCTTGTCACCTCGCTGGTCTCTCCTCAGTCCATCCCCTGGAAGTGGCTCTTCGGCGCAACAGCCATCGCGCTCGGCGGCGTGGCCTTGTCCGTGGTCATCGCGGCGAGGAACTAAGGATGGCGGCGGGGCGGCTCTGCGGCACAGGACCTGCCTGCGCCAGGATGTGCCTCTCTCCCACCGAGGAGCTTCCCTGGGGCTCCACCGACCTCTCCCCACGGACTCGCAGTTGCAGAATACGGATGCTTTCTCTGCCAGAGGTGCCAGATCCCCCTCCGACATCCCCCCATCTCCCTCCTGGCGCGGGCAGGGTGCAGTTGTAGGGACGGAGCAGCAGGCAGAGCAAAGACCCCCGGGTGTCCTTCCTGCAATCAGGGGCTCAGCTTCCAGCCCCGAGCACATCGGGGGGTGCGGGAGCTCTGGCACGCCGGTACCCGGTGGCCATCCCCGGCACCGGGGTACGGCCACCGTGGCAGAAAAGGCAGGGAGAGGCACGTGGAGGGAAGCCGCGTGGGTAGGAACGAGCGCAGTGGTTTCTGTGGCTGGATGCAGCCGCGGGATGGGAAGCGGTGCGGACGTGTCCAGCTGGATTCCCCTCCTCGGCATGTCCTCGAGCACGCAGTGCCCAAAGGATGCCAAAGAAACCCGCGGCGGGAGGGATGTAGAGGGGAGCACGGAGACCTCTCCCAGCGTCCTCGTGCAGCTCCGAGCTCTGGGGGTCCCTCTTTGCCCTCTGCAGCCCGGGGCCACCCCCGCGCTGCCCCAGCCTCTGCTCCCAGGGGGGCTGTCGCACTGTTCTCCTGCCCCAAACCGACTGAACTTCCCAAATAAAGGACAATTCCTTCACTCCCAGACCTGGTCAGTGCCAGCGCGGGGCAAGGGGGACACTTCTCTCAGCTGTACCTCTCTCTTGCCGCACATCTGTGGCTGCAGGAGATGCCAGGACCAGCTTCTTAGTTTCATAGAATCGGGAGGTTGGAAGAGACCTACTGGATCATAGAGTCCAACCATTCCTATCAATCTGGGGGGAGGATTTTTCTGGACTCTGAGCCACAGCAGCAGGGGAGCAGGATCCACCATAGCCAGTATTGCTTGGCTCTGGAGGGCCCTGAGGAGAGGGGAACAGCACCCTGGGGTGGTGGCAGCCCCTGGGCTGGGCAGGGGGCACCCAGGCTCTGCCTGGAGGGGAATACGGAGCCCACGGGCCCAGTCAATGAGGGCGGGGAGGCATCCAGGGCCCACAGGTCCTGCCTTGGAGGGAAACATGGACCCCATGGGCCCTGCCTGGTGGGGAAAACTCACCTTGAGGGAGGTGGGGTTATGGGTGACAAGGGGACACACGAGCCCTGCTTGAGGTGGGACAGGTTCTACAGGCTCTGCCTGGAGGGGGGTGCACAGCGCTGCGTGCCCTGCCTCGGTGGGGATGAGGAGGCCCACGGGCGCTGCTTGAAGGGGAAAACGTTTGCGTGGGAGGACAAACCCAGGTCTAGGGGCCCTACCTTGGTGGGGAAAACACAAAGCCCACAGGGCTTTCTGGAAGGGACAACGAGGGAGCTCCTGAGCCCTGCTTGAGGGGTGAAATGTGGAGCCCATGGGCCTTGCCTCACGGGGGAACCCAGGGTCACAGAGCCCTGCTTGGTGGGGAAACATGGAACCCACGTGCCCAGGTAGAACCTGGGGCTTCCAGGCCCTGTTTGGAGGCCTTGGGGGGCACCTGGGTTGGACACTGGGACCTCCAGGCCCTGCCTGGGGCCGGGGTGGGGAACATGGAGCCCCTGGGCCCTGCCTGGGGGTGGAACCTGGAGCCTCCAGGCCCTGCTGGGCTTGGGGTGGGCACCCGCGTGGGAACCCAGAGCCTACCCTGTGTGCGGGAGGCAGCCAGAGGCTACAGACCCAGGAGAGGGAACCCTGGAGCCCCCCCAGCGCTCACACCGGGGCCGCCCCCCCACCCCAACCCCGCGGTCCTCCAGCGCCCTCCAGCTGCGCGAACCACCCTGCCCGTCATGCCCCGCGCGGGGCTCATTTGCATAGCCCCGCCTCCCTTCCCCGATCACCCAATCAGACGCGCAGGCCGGCGGCCGCTGAACCAATGAGCGCGCGCGCTGCCCGCCGCCTCGACCCAGCAACAGGCGCGGCGCGTGGGCGCGGCCGAGGGCTTTAAAAGGAGGAGGAGGGGGCGTGGCTTTCAGGGAGGAGGGGGCGTGGCTTGAAGCTCATGAATAATGCATGAGGGGGGCGTGGCCTCGGGCGGCCCCGGCGGCCCCGGCGCGGAGGGGGAGACGGGTCCCAAGATGGCGGCGCTGCAGGCGGAGCGCGGGTACGGGCTGTCCTGCGGCCGCCTCGGCCGCGGCACCCGCGTCTCCGTCTTCCACGTCAAGCTCACCGAGAGCGCCCTGCGAGCCTTCGAGAGCTACCAGGCCTGCAAGGTATGGGCCAGGCGGGGGATGGGGGGCGTACACCGCCGTGAGGAGGGCACCGGGGGGGGGGGGGCGCGCCACGAGGCCCCGGTGGGAGCCCCGGGGGGCGGTAACTGAGGAGGGGGGATTGGGATGGGGGAGCCGGTCCCCTCTCTGATGGGAGGGGAACCCGGTCCCGTGTCTATTTGAGGGGGGGGACACCTGGCTCTGTGTCTGTTTGGGGGGATAGGGGGCACCCGGTCCTGTGTTGGTTTAGGGAGGGGAACACCGGGTCCCGTGTCTGTTTGAGGGGGGGGCACCCGGTCCCTGGTCTCTTGAGGGGGGGTGCACCCGGTCCCGTGTCTATTTGTGGGGAGGGAAACACACGACGACGACACACACCTGGTCCCTGGTCTCTTGAGGAGGGGGGCACCCGGTCCCTGGTCTCTTGAGGGGGGGGGCACCTGGTTCCGTGTCTATTTGGGGTGGGGGGGGCACCCGGTCCCGTGTCTGTTGGGGGGGGGGCTCATGGGATTGTGGGGGGGGAGACCCGGCTCCTCACAGGATGATGAGGGTGAAATGGGGGCTCTTCACAGGATGGGGCGGGACCCGGTCTTGCTGGGTGTATGAGGAGTAGGGGGGCTTCTGTCGGGATGGGGGGGGCATCTTGTCTCTGCTGGGGGTGGGGAGCTTCTCCCAGGGTGAGGATGATGATGAGGGAGTCTCATGGGATGGAAGGGGGGGGGTGCCCAGTCCTGGCTGTGCTTGGAGGGGCGGGGGGAGGAGTCGGGGGGCTCCTCACAGGGAGGGAGTGGGGGTCCTGTCTCTGCTGGGAGTGGGGGCTCGGCTTCTCTGGGGGGGACACGACACGACCCATGGAGAATGTGGGGGCAGGCCTGGCCCTGTCTGTGCTGGGAGGGCTCCTCATGAGATGGGGGGGGGAACAGCCCTGCCTCGTAGGGGGTGGGGGCTTGATCCTGCCTCTCTTTTGGGGGGGTCTTGTCTCGGGATGGGGAGGTGGGAAGGGGGATGCTCACGGGATGAGGATGGGGGTTGGACACCCAGTCTTGCTGTTGCTGGGTGTGTGTGGAAAGAGGGGGGTGGCCACAATGGAATATGGGTGAAATGGAGGAGGGGGGGGCAGTCAGCGTGACACCTTCCCCGGTGAGGGGGCTCCTGGCCTCCCCTTCTGCCTGGGAGACCGGTGATCCCACTGGTGTTTGAGGGGCCCTTGTGCCCCCCCTGCCGTGACCGGGGCTTTGATCCTCCAGTAAATGTCTGAGGGGGCCGGGAGGTGTTGGTGAGGCCCCCCCCCCCCCCAAGTAACTGCTGGGGGGACCCTGATCTCCCTCTCATCCCCCCCAGATGACTGGGAATGGTAACTGGGGTCTCAGTGCCTCCTCCAGTGGATGCTGAGGGCATGGAGGGGCTCCCAGTGTCCCCTCCAGTAGATACTGGGGCAGGGGGGCACTCCTGGTGTCCCCCTTGGTGGATGCTGAGGGGGCTGAGCTCCCCCTGTCCCTCCCAGTGGGTGACTGGCAGCCACCCCAGTCCCCAAAATTGCCGGGGGGGGGCATGAGACGTGGGTTTTCAGGCCCTGGGGACCCCAGTCTCATCCCGGGGAGCAGGATGTGTCCCTCCCCGGTGCTGGCATCTCGGATTGGGGGGGGTCCCTTCCTCCCTGCCCGCCAGTGTCCCCCCGGCGCAGGGATGTGGGTTCTGGCCAGGGCTGCACATTGAAATTTCCAGATTGTCTTTTCCAAGCTATTTCCTCGCAACGCATCCAGAGAGCTCCTTCGTCACGTAAATAAGGAAGAGCGGCGCTGCTCGGCGCCTGTCGCTGGGGTGGGCCGCAGAGGGGCTGAAAGCTGTCCTTTTTCCCTGGAATTTTATCTTCCCTGTCCGCCGTGGATCCTGTGCAGAGCGTGTGCGCCTGCTCACCTTGCCAGGGAGCCGGGGGAAGCTGGGAACCTAACCCGTTTGTCATTAGCAGCGTCCTGCCTGCCGGCTTCTGTAGGATAAACCATATGTTGTCACAACACTATTTTTAATTTGGGGTGTTAGTTACATCACATCGCTGAATTGGGCAATCTCTGTGCGAGGACGAAGGTAATTACTGCACCGGGGTTTATCAATTTATATTTTAATGAGTGTTTATCAGCATTATGAGAAGTCAGAAGCAATAAGGGCCTTGTACAGACTGAGCTATTGGCTTCTTCTCTGAAAAAGAAAGGGAAAAACATCCCGAAAAATGCTTTTCTATATATTAGGGAAACCTTTTCTTTTGGAGGAGGGTGAATAGGAAGACTACAGGCAGCTGCATTCAGTATTTTGGGCACCTATTCTGAGTCCGTGTCACACATGAATAGTGGTGTTTATTTTCTAAATGTAGTCTGGGCTCTGGACTGTTTGGTGGCCACCGGCCACTAATGAACTTTGCTTCCTCCACCGCCACCCAAAAGAGAAATAGTCCGAGGCTCCCGGTGATTAAATGGGCAGGAAGGGATAAGGGCAGAAGCGCTCACTTGTTTGTACAGTGAATAACGCAACAATTAGTGGGCTATTAAATACATACGCTCGTTCTGCATTTGTTCTATAAACAGTTTCTCCAGCTTGTTGGACGTCTCTGCTTCCCCTGACACGCTCAGCTCCGGTGATGCCAAGCTTTCTAACACACCTTCGCAGTGGGTGTTTGTCCAGCCTGGGCTCCGGTTTAATTTTGGGCTGCAGTAGGTAAATGGAAAAAATGCGCTAAGGCTTCTTGTGCCGGGTTTGGTTGGAGCTGTGGTGGAACTGACAGCAGAGTTGTGTAAGAGGGATAATGGCCTGGAATCCAACGCTGCTGTTTGCCTTACCTGGCGTCCAACGCGTGTGCAGTCTGACCTGTTTTATGCGCTGGGGCAACACGTCGCTGCGATTGCTGCCACCAGGCTCTGCCCCTCTGCTGGAGCGGGCAGGCTAACGTCTCCAGCTTCTTCCTGGTCTAATAATAATGTATTGGGATTGCGTAATCCCAAAATGATCGCCCAGCCAGGCGAGCTGCCATTGGTTTTAGTGTCCCTTGTGCCAGAGCGGTTGTGTTCTTGGTGTGGAGCTCTACCATCAGGCAGCAGGACTCTCGAGAAGCAGATTTATCTCCTTGAGTCCCTCCCGCTCGGGGCTCTGCTGAACTGTCCGTGTCCTGGTGAAGGAAATGGGGTCTGCACGTTGATGCCCGGCTCTGTATTTCTGTGTCACATCCAGAGAGCGTGGAGCTGCTGCTGGAGAGGTCCAGGTCACAGGGCTGCCAGCTCCTCGCGGTCCTTAGAGGGATTTCTTTCTCCAATAGCAAGGGGGCTTTGCTCACCTGAAAGAAATAGGAGTCTTAAAAATAACTCTGGCTTCGTAGGGGATGCGTTAAGGTGTCACCTGCCTGCTCCTTGTGAATCTCGCTGCCCTGAAACTGCTTCCACGTGGTTTTGAAAGGCTGAGCATGAGCACTGAGCTCCACAGCTGGGGGCTGCATGGTGGAGAACGTGTCCTGAGTTGATTAATCTACTGGTGAAATGGAGCTGGCCTGGTGTGTTAGCCTGGATCAGCTCCTGGGCCTCTGAGGAGTCTGATTCCATGTGAGCCTGCAGCTTTTCCTGCCTTCCCTGTGGGTGGGTGTGCAGGCCCTGTTTAGGCCTCCCATCCCCTAAAAAAGCAGGGCTTGACTCTTTCCCGTCTCTCTTGCTCTGCCCTCAGCTTCCCACTGCTCGTGTTGAGGCACAAGGGAACTTCCCACCCCCCTGCCTCGTTTTCCTTTTTCATTCTTTATCCTGGACCCGTCTTCTACACCAGAGGTAGGGATGTTGCGTCCATCCTTGTCCAATACACCTAGGTCTGTCCACAGCATTCATCCTTTATTTTTCACCCTTATTTTCAGCCTCATTGTGGGGGTTCTGGGCAAGCAGCGATCTTGATGCAGGATTTAAGATGCTCCCAGGCCACCCGAAGTGTCTCTTGGCTGTAGGTGCCTCTCCTCACGCTGTTGTGATGTAAGTGCTGATGCCGTGTAAACAGGGGCTGTTCCTGGAACCTGACCTGGGAATTTCCTGACTTTCATGTATTTATCTGAAAACCCTTAGTGGTTAAGGAGCTTGCGAGGCGGATCCTTTTTTGATAATGGATGATGTGGCACAGTCACCCACCTTTCTCTTATTCGTAGCAGTTGGCCTGAGCACAGACGATGGAGGCCAGGCCCAGCTCAGCCGCCAGTCTTCCTCCCAGCTCGCCTGGCAGCCTCCTGGTTTTAGGAGGAAAAGAAGGTCCCAACATCCCTGATTCAGTCCAGAGTCGAGCAGCGGTTCCTGGTCGCATCGAACCTCCCTGCCCCTCTTACATGGGGCCTTTTGAACCGAAGCCACCAGTTGATTCACTGGTGAACTTCAGCAGATGCACAAATATTTATCGGGGGCTGAGCTGAGATAACCGAAGCACATTGCCCCTGCGCTCGCTGAGCCCAGCTGGATTTCGGAGCTGTACTCCAGCAGATGTGCCTTCCCAAGCCCTCGTACCTATGCTGCTCTTAAGCAGACCAGGACAGAAGTCACCTCTCAAAGGCTGCTTAAACCAACCCCTTGTAGCACTGATCACTGGGAGAAGTTTGTGAGACTCTCCTTTCGGAGCAGGCTGTTGTAGATGCCTTCATCTTGCTGGGTTTAAAATAGGAGGTACAAAATGAAGGCTCCTGCTGTCATTACAGGGTCGTTAGGGTAATGCGTATTCGTGCTGACTTGGGAATCGAAAGCTGCTTGCAGGTGTCAGGAGGAGAACAATCCGGCTTTCCAATCAAAATTCATCGAATTATCTCGGAGCTCTTTGCATCATTCCTCCTCTCCTGTAACCTGTTTTTTCCTGTCCTATTAATTCACTGATGCCGTAGTCCGTCAGAACTGAGGCTCTTACGACATTGGGAACATGAGTCGGTGACAGGGCTGAATGAATCAGTGGAGGCTGGCTGGGAGGGAGCTCATCGCACACGTACGTCGCTTCGCAATCAGCAGAAACAGGACAGGATATGCAGAACACCCTGAACTGCCAAACGTCCCCGGTGTCCACCTGAGCGTGGCACCTCCCCTTCCGGGGAGGGGGACAGGGAGACCTTTAACAAGGAGCACGAGGAGCATTTTGGCCCGTGGCAGTTTCCTTTCCATTATTTAGGGTAGCTTTTTCTCTCAGCCGTGTGCCATTTGGATCTGCTCAAATTATAGATTCATCTCTATAGTTTTCAAATTGCACGGGGAAGAATCGTCTGTAATTTCCATCTGAAGTGACGTTCAGTTGCTATGGGATTCGGTGGCAAATTAGAAACCCATTATGCTTTGTTTCGTGCCGGTGGTGGCTCACTGGAGAACTCGGTCTGATTGGTGACGTGCTGAGGGGAAAGAGAAAGTTTGTGACAGGATCCTTGTGACCGAAGCCGCTGCTTTTAAAAACGTGATCTGCGTTTTATCAGCAAATCATATGACGCCATTAACTGGGGAAGCGGAATTTGGGCACTAATAGCTTTGTGCTCTCTAGCAGCACTGAGGGAACCCAGCCTGGAGGTTAACCCCTTAGGTTTTGAGGAGACTGGGCTGGTTTTGAAGGGATGCCAGTGGGGTGTTTCGGCAACCCTGCAGGGGCTCTAGCAGGTGAATCATAGAATCATGGAATCATCAAGGTTGGAAAAGACCTCTAAGCTCATCCAGTCCAACCGTCAGCCCAGCCCCACCATGCTGACCAAACCGTGTCCTGAAGTGCCACGGCCACGCTTTGAACCCCTCCAGGGATGGAGACTCCAGCACTGCCCTGGGCAGCCTCTGCCAGTGCTTCACCACTCTTTATGTAAAGAAATTTTTCCTAATATCTGGTCTAGACCTCCCCTGGCACAACTTGAGGCCATTTTCTGTCATCCTGGTGATTGGATTCATGACTGAGCAGGACTAAACTCTCACTCCATTTTGGCATGTAGCTAGTTTCTTATTCCACCTATACAGCAGCAAAGGGAGGAGAGGAAGCTATTAAGCATTTGTTTTAATTGTCTGACATGTATCTGATCACACGTGGTGTTCTGGTGAGTCTCCTCAAGGGGTCTGTTACCCAGTGGCCTCTTCCCTGGCCTTGCGGGGCCAGGTGACTCACTGAGCATGGAGTCCATGTCCCCAGCACCAGAGGTTTTTCTGGACCAGCCTGAAGCGCCCTGTCCTGCTCGGTTGGGTTTTGTCACAGTGCTGCTGTTGAAATAGTTTGTTAACACAATGTGGATGCTGCTGGGACAGCAGAAGAACCTTTACTTCTGTCGAGGGAGGGGATGTTTTGTGTGGCGGGGGGGAAAGCATTTTAGGTCTTGTGAGTAAATGACCATGTTATCTGCTGAACAATGCGCGCGTTCCAAACCATTTAAACTCGGTTCT
Organism: Phaenicophaeus curvirostris; assembly: GCF_032191515.1. Classification (NCBI taxonomy): domain Eukaryota; kingdom Metazoa; phylum Chordata; class Aves; order Cuculiformes; family Cuculidae; genus Phaenicophaeus; species Phaenicophaeus curvirostris. Next base: position 5,993,028 of record NC_091419.1, on the reverse strand, counting down.
GCCTGTAACTTGTGAAGCGTCTCCAAATCCCTGGTGTTTGTGCATGTTGAAAAATGGGAAGGGACAGACTGCATGCGTCACTCTCGTGCTGATTTGTGCCAGCTAATCCCTGGGAGAAGAATACGTTTTGGCTGACTTAGTGGTTTTGCTGCTAATGCACGAGAGAATGTGTTTAAATGGCTGGAGTGGCTGCACGGGTTTAGGGAGACTTTGAAGAGATCCATGTGTCTGGAATCCTGTAGCGAATACCTGGATTTGTGAACCTGGTTGTGTGATAGACTGGTTTTATTTGGGTTTAGGGGAATGAGAAGAGAGGTTCAAGGGGGGAGAAGTGGTCATCAGCCTTGTAAGGTCAGGAAGGCAGAGATCAAGTTACCTCTGAATAATTAAGGTTAATGCTGTTTCTGGAGAAACCATTATCAGGAGAACTTAATGCTAGTGAGAGAAAAGAAAGAGCCTGATAACCCAAACTGTGCTGATATTTTCTAGAGGGTGGATGCAGGGGAGACCTCACCAAAACTGGCCTTCTACATTCAATGTGCCTTAGCGTGACCTAGATGCATTATACAGGGAAGCAGCTTGGATTTGCTGATAAGAAGAGTTTTCTGTGGTATCTCCTGTGTTGCTTAGGAACATCTCGTGTCCATAGGGCAACTCCTGCACTCCATGGTAACCTGCTGCTGCCTTTTGACTGGTTTTGTCGTGTTTTTCCTCAAAGCGCTGCTGTAATAAAGAGCAGGATAAACCCCTGGGCAGCTGGTTTGCAGTGTGCCAGCGTGTATCACTGCTAGCACGATGCAGGCTTCCAAAATCCAGCCCTTTTCGCATTGCTCCAGCAGAAAGGCAGTCTAGAAAAAACACTGCTCCGTGCGCTTGGTCTCTCCTTTCTTTACATTGGACTAGTGCCTCTCTTAATTTAAAGAAACCAGCATTGGTTTAACTCAAAAAGAGGTCACTGCTTGTCAGCAGGACTCAACTGAGCTGCCCACCTCCACCCACCCGGAGTCTTCCCTGATCCAGTGCGACCTGGTGGATGTTAACCCTCTGCTCTCCCTCTGTGTGCCAGAACTCTTCTTGGTTTTGGTAATGTAGAAGAGGATGCTTCAGTCCAAGGCATTAATGGAAAAGCAGGATGTTTCACTGTTCTACCAAGGCTTTTCAGGCCAGGCCCCACCACTTTTCCTTCTTGGATGCAGAACCTCCAGCCGCCCAGGGAGGCTCTGGGCATGGTCCTGTGGTGACTGCATCCAAGCAGTGGGACCAGCAGGGGCGAGAGAGGAGACTGCCCCTCTGCTCCACTCTGGGGAGGACTCACCTGGAGCCCTGCATTCAGCTCTGGAGTCCTCAGCACATGAAGGACATGGAACTGTTGGAGTGAGTCCAGAGGAGGCCACGGAAATGATCTGAGGGCTGGAGCACCTCCTGTATGAGGACAGGCTGAGAGGGCTGGGGTTGTTCAGCCTAGAGAAGAGAAGGCTGCAGGGAGACCTTAGAGCAGCTTCCAGTAGGAAAAGGGGCTCCAGGAAAGCTGGGGAGGGTCTCTTTATCAGGGAGGGCAGAGATAGGATGAAGGGGAACGGGTTTGAGCTGCAAGAGGGGAGATTGAGATGAGATCTTAGGAAGAAATGTTTTGCTGTGAGGGTGACGAGGCCCAGGTTCCCAGGGCAGTGGTGGCTGCCCCATCCCTGGAGGTGTCCAAGGCCAGGCTGGATGGGGCTTGGAGCAACCTGATCCAGTGGGAGGTGTCCCTGCTTGTGGCAGGAGTGGGACTGGATGGACTTTGAGGTCCCTTCCAACCCAAACCATTCCATGATCCTCTGACTGCTCTGCGGGAAATCGGGTCATCACAGGGAGAACGCTGGAGCGGGCACCAGGATGATCTGCACGAAGCACTGTGAGCAAAGGCCTGAGCTGCGCTGCCAGCATCAGCCCCCGTTCCAGACTGCGCTGTTGAGTTTAACGGTGGATGCAGACTTTTCTTTGGGTTCACGTCTGCGTGCGATGGTGTTTAGCCAGCACTGTAAAACCTCTTAAAAACAGTGAGCTGCCTGAATCTCCGTAGTACTTAGATTTCATCAGCACAAGCATCCTCTTGACTACTTGGCTCCTGCATTTTGAGACCCGGATGGTTTAGCAGGTAGGCCGTGCTGTGATAAGAGCAGCCCCAACACTCGTAGTGTGTTTATTTGTACAAGATCAGCACTGTGAGGGCAGTTTAAGCTCCTTGTAGTTCCTTAGCGAGAGCAGGCACGTCCTGTAAAAGCTTAACAAAAAAGAAGGAAGACATGCCAGCTCAATCCATATCCCTGTGCCCAAAGGATCCATATTTTCTAAAACTAAGGTGGACGATGCTATTTTAATCATTCTTCTATATTCTTACCCATTGCGGGCTCATTCCGTGATGGGCTGCAATCGATACGTTATGTGCCAGCTGTGGTTATTTGAATCATATTTCCACATCGCAGTGTCTAGACTTGATGTTTGTGTGAGTTCTGTTGTACCTTTCCAGCCCCGGCGCTGATTTCAGTTGGTTTTGGCTCCCGGTTTCTATGAGAAAATGAAATGGGCTGTGTTTCTGTCTTTCCCAGTCCCCAAAAAGAAGAGAACTAGGAAGTTGATGGAACTTGGGTTTTTTAAGCTCCTTTGCCACCATTTTTCTGTCTTTTGGGAGGATCTGTGTGTGGAGGAGCTGGGTTCTGCCCTTCATTGGCTGGAAGAGGAAAGCCCAGGCAAACCTCTGGTGCTGGAGATAAATCCCTCCCTGGTTCTTGCAGTGAGGTTCTTGCTCTGTGTCGAATCTCTGTGGTGCTCAGAGAGGGTGATAACAACGCAGCCCTAGATGACATGAACCCCCTTGTGACCAGGAGGCAGGACAGGGTTTGGTGAACACAGTATTTCAGAAAGTGTATTATGGATAAATCGGTGAAAAGAAATAATGTTTCCAGCTCGTAAGTAACTTGTAAAGCTTGCTGCCATTGAATTTAAAAGACTTAAGTGCATTGGAATAGCGAGAAAACTTGGCCAGATGGTATGCAAAGAATAAAGGCTGCGGTCAGGGCTTCTCTGCATCTCTGCGCATCGGCTCCTTGGCTCCCGTTTCTCCTCCGGTATTTGAGGTGATCCAGCTTGTTGCCAAAGCTGTGGCTCTACCTCTTCCAAGGAGCTGAGCTCCATGCAAACGTCAGTGTAAATTCTTCCATTCCCGTCGGATCCAGGATTCAGTGGATGCTTTTCGGAGCCCAGGATGGGCGGAGTAGCAAGGAAGCAAAATTTTTCCACCCTGCCTGAGCTTGGGCAAGCGGAAATTGTGTCTTGGAAGCCATATAAGGCAAGTCAGCCGGCTCCTGCTGGGCTCACCTTTCCACGGGGAGGCTGGGGAAGGGAGCAGCCCTCGCTCACAGGGAGAGCGTAAGGTCTGCTGGCCCTTTGAAGTTGTTCCTTGTGCGTCTGGCACTCGCCGGAGGTGTGGTGCGGCAGGCCCGATTAGGTCGCAGCAGCTCATTAACTCCCTGAGTTGTGGGGCTTTAGCACGCTGTCCCAAAACGAAGGCGTGAACTCATGATTCAGGATGAAACTGCAGTAAAATGAGTGGAGCCGGGAAGAGGTTGAGGCAGGTCAGAGTGAAACAGGCTGCTGTCACGGGGCGTCTTCGCTCCTGATGCGGGTGCTGGCGGCAGACTGGACCAAGCAGGACTTTGCTCGGAGACGATAGTTCCTACATTGATAAAATAGGAATTTGAAAACACAGATTGTGCCTCCGGGGGTGTTCGGCCATCAGAGCTGGCAAAGATGGAATCGTGACCTCTGCTGCTGCTTCTCGCAGAACTAAGCACAACTTCTGCTCCCATAAATAGGCCCTTAAGAAGTGCGTAGGAGCGCTGCCGACCAATTTCTCTTGAAAAGTGCTTTCAGTGGTGCCTGCGACAGCGGCCTCGCTCGCTGCTGTCCGTCTGCGCGCTTCCCAGTGCAGCTGTGTGCTGCTGGGATCGGGGTGGGCCTGTGCACAAGCCCCGCTTCCTTCTCTCCCAGTAGGTACTCAGTAATAAAAGGAGCCTTTAATTACCTGTGTTCTCTTCGCAGTCAGGGAGGGAAGGAGCTGATACTTCTCCTGTTTGATTTTTCCTGCTGTAACAGGGTCCGTGTTCAGTAATGCCACTGAAGGGGTGAGAATGGAGCAGTTTCTGAAAGCTCCTGGGTCCCGTGTGCCTCAGAGGTGGTCTGGCTGATGTCATGGATGGCCACCAATCCTGGTCTTTATCCCAGAAATCGAGGGTGGTTTCCTAAAGAGGAGCAATGCAGCTGAGCCAGTGGGTTGTAGTGAACCAGTTCTCCCAGCTGAGACTCCAGGAGCAGCCCCGAAACACACGGCTTTGCTGAGGAAGTGGCTCTTTGTTTATTCGTTACAAAAGTGGAAATGGGAAGGGGGAGGTGGTAATGGACACAGGATAAAGTAAAACATACGTAACCTTTCTGAAGGTAACTGTGATATCTCAGATCTGTTTGGTTGACGTGGGACTTAATGGCGATTAAAACCGACGGCAAACATGTTTCTAGAGGCGTGATTTGGAAATTGTTGATGAATGGTTGAAGGACTTTGTTCTTACTGTGTTCAAATGGTCCAGTAGCGATGACTGCGTTAAAATCTAGAATGCTTTCCTTTTGGGTTCCTTAACATGGAGGAAAGAACGAGATGTATTACCTAGAAGGTTTAATATTCTAGTATCAGGATAGTTTCCATGGCCTTCCCACTGAATCCCTGCAGTGGTTTGCACTGGAGCTGTATCTCACGTAGGTGTGCCGCCTGCATCTCGCTGGGAATTTTAGCTCTCGTACAATTAAGGCCATTTAACTCAATATAAAGGCCTTTTACTTGTCATTAAGAGTGAATTTATGGATGCTGACAGCAGCAAGAAACACATTTTATTCCGACCTCGATGGGCTCAAGTTAAGAAAGCAAAATGTTTCAGCTACCGAGAACTCTGGTGGATTGTTATATTTAGCCCCAAAATTCTGGTCAGACAATTCAGCGCCGGCTCAGTGGCCACACCACCTCTTTTGCATGTGCGAATGAGCTGAACCGGCTCGACTCACTCCGCTGGGCAAGAGAGATGCTCTGTCTTCAGGTACCAAATCTCTGGGGGCCTTTGGGCTCGGACCTGGGGAGCCTTTGCAGTACTGCGGTCAAGCCTTGTTTAGCTGGCAGGGGTGGTGTGTTTTTACTGCTCTTATCTGGAATATTTTGTGTTCATTTTTGGAATTTGCTGTAACCTGAACTTCCACAGGTGTCCTTGTGGGGAGCAGAGAAACATCTGACTTGGCTTTTTTTTTCCTGGAGGTCGATTTTTGCCAGTTTAGAAGAGTGCGTTCTTTCTTTGACTGTTTGTCGCTTTATTTTTGGAGCAGGTTTGTTACCAGCCAACCTGGCAGTGCAAATAAAGAGGCCGCTGAAACAGTGTGAGTTCTGTGCTGCTCGCGAAGGAGAGGCAGCACCTCCTTGAACTCAGCAGTGGCTTCATCGGGCAGCTGCCCTCGCTTCTCTGTCGGAGAAAGCACCCCTGGAAGCTGGTGTGTGCGAGGAGGCTGTGGCTGTGAGGTGGAGGGTATGGAACACACGGAGGGTATAACACGATAGAAAATCCAGTGGGGTTGTCTCGCTCGGTGCTTTGAGCTAGTTTTTTTGCAGGCAGTGATGGAAAAAAACAGTATTTAGTGATCACTTTATAGCCAACTTCCCCTGAAGATGGTATGAGATTTCAGCAACGTTCCTGTTGGGTGCCAAGCTTCCGTTGGGTTGTGTTCCCAGAGTCCCGCTCAGCGTCACAGCAGCTCTGCCTGAAAGCCAAAGGAAGCTGCGTCTGAGCACTGTGCTTTAGCTTTTGAGGTTGATACGGCTTGTGGGGTGGTCAGATTTCTCTGGGATTCCTTTAGGTTCCCGGCTCTGATGGGTTTTGTCGTAGCCTCTTCCAGGAGGGCTGGCTCCGACTCCATGAGGAACGTCGGAAGATCATCTGAAGTGGAACTTTGGCAGCCTAGTAATTACGCTTCCCTTTGAGTGTCGGTAGGATATAGCTGGGCACCAGGGGAAAACTGGTCCAGGCTTGTTCTCCTGGGCTCAGCACCGTGTTAGGTCTGAGATTTCCTCCAGGATGGCTGAACGAGTTAGTCAATCCGATCTCTAAATTACCTTTTTATATTTTTCTCTTGCCAGAAAAATAGTAAGGCTGTCCGAAAGATAAGGATCGCAGTGATATTTCAGCAGCTTAAGCCATCTCTGAGCACACAGGCAAGTGAATCACCCCGGTGTGTTCCTGTGGCCTAAAATAAACGAGGCTTTCGTAAGCAAATCCAGGGAGTTAGAATCCCCGTATTTGCATTAAAAGACTGCAGCGGAGAAAACTCTGTTTAGAATTCAGCCTCGGGGTTGTGTTGTTCATTAACTGATAGTTGCTCCTGTTTACCTGGTGCGATAAGTACGGCGTTAGGAAGGGCTAACAGCGCCGATGCCGTCACAGCTGCCCTTCAGGGGGAATTGCTCCCTGTTTTATGGCTTGGTTTACTGACAGGTGAGATTTTTTTGAACTGAAATAAATGCAAACAGCCAGAATGTACCTCTCCTGATCGTGGAAACCAGCTTTTTACCCCCTGTCCTTAGCAGCCTGGTAACGCTGTTCTGGGTACAAAGGTCATTTAAATATCTGACATCTCGGGCCAGCAGCGTGCTGGCTCTTAATGAGGCTTAAAGCCAGCGCGTTCCTGTCTGACAGGAATACATTCGACTCTGGATCAGGAGGGAGACGTGGACTGCTGCCTGGGATGGGATGGCCCCTTCCTGGCCCAGCTTCCCAGAATCTTCGGGCAGTCCTGGGTGCTTGCGGTTCACTTACGTAGTGGGGTTTTGATTTCTCTCTTGTTAGGCAAATGAGCGCAGGTGTTGGACGGCACATTCACATTCTCAGAAGAAAAGCAACTGAAATATCCCACAGGTGCTGTTTTAGAGCAATCACTCCCTGTGTTTCAGAAGTTGAGATTATCTCTTCCTGGCCGTGGCTTCCCACCACCACGGTCAGCATGGAGGCCGTGAGTGCCTTTTGCTTCATCCTTCATTGCTGTCCTGCTCAAACCCTCCCATCCCTTCTCTGCACATGTCACTGACAGGGCACTAAAGCTCTTGAACCCTCCGTCCCGTGTTCTCTGCGAGGCTTGGTCAGTGGTTTGGGTGTCTCAGGGCTCTTGTTCTCATCCTGCTCCAGTACTGGAATTTCAGCACCTTCGGCCTTGCCGCAGCCTTGTTGGCTCTTTGACTGTTCTCCAGTTAAAACTAGGTCAGAAACAACCGTCAGCTGCTGATATTTCACTGTTCCTGTTGTATAAGTTGTAACCCAGCATTGCTGTGTTTAATGGCTTGCTTTAATTTTAACAAATTAAATGTCTCGCCTTGCTCTGCACGAGCAGCCTGACAGAGCTGGTAAAGCTGCTCAGAAGAATGTCTCGGCTATAAAAGCAGCGTTACCTGGTTTGGGTCTGAAAGGTGAATTATCTGTTTGCTACACGTAACGCCCGAGATGCTGAGCTGATGGATTGTTTCCACACGCTCTCTCTACCTTGAATATTCCCTGACGGGTTGGGTGCAGCTGGTTTTCTGCCTGTAATTCACCCGCTCCTCTCGCTGTCTGAGTGGGGTTTTAACCTGATAGGTGAAAGAAACATAGCTCTTAAAAAACATGAAGTAGTTGGAAACACACAGGTTGGCAAGGAGCACAGTGCAGCGGGTATGCTGGGAGTCATTTAAAATGTTTATTTTTATCTGAGTTTTAGCTGACTCCAGCCGCTCAACGTTGTTACGTGACTGTGATTGGAGCAGTGCTTGAAGTCGGAGCCTGCGTGGCTCGGGATCCAGTGAAATCACCTGGTGTAGTTAAACACCAGTTTAACTACTCCTGCTCTTTGCACCTCAAATCCTGGGCTCAGTTTTGAGCCCCTCAAGACAAGAAGGACATTGAGGGGCTGGGGCGCATCTGGAGAAGGGGAACGGAGCTGGGGAAGGGTTTAGAGCACAAGCCTTGTGAGGAGCGGCTGAGAGAGCTGGGATTGTTTAGCCTGGAGAAAAGGAGGCTGAGGGGAGACCTTGTCAGTGTCTACAGCTGCCTGAAAGGAGGTTGGAGTGAGGTGGATGTTGGTCTCTTCTCCCAAGTGACAGGCGATACGATGATAGGAGAGGAGCATGACAGAATGATACATGCAGTTTGGAATAAGAGGAGCGTTTAAAGAGAATGGAATTGGCCAGAGGAGTAGGTGAGTGTTGATGGTGGATGTTGTGCTTTGAGCAGCAGGAGTAGAGAAGTCTCATCTGCAGGACCGGCTCCCTTGTTGACCATCTCTTCGTTACTCTGGTGTCTGGTGCATCCGTGCCCTCGGCAGCGTGGAGCCGCCGCCTGGCGAGTGCGTGTCAGCTGGCTTCTGCTTCCCGTTCCCCAGGGAGGGGAAGCAAACTTTAGGCTTCCTTGTGTTTAGTAGCTAAATCTTTCTGGTAAAGCTTCTTGAAATCGTTGTTTTTAGCTGTGTCCGTGTTTCAAATTTGAGGTTGTTGGGGGTGGGAAGGGTCAGGAATAGAAATGCTGGGGAGTTGCTGCATCCTTTTTGGGCAATCAGACCAAAAATGTCTCCATCTTTGCATTTCACAGACCCAATTCTGTTGTCAAAACAGAGCAAAAGCCGTAGTGCTTGTATTGCTTCAGGAAGGCAATAGTGAAAAGTGCCATTCGCAGAGAGGTGGTAGCGAGCCAAGCGATTTTCATGGTTGAAATTGTTTTCCTCAGCATTTCCCAAGCTTTTTGGTTCCCTTTGAGAGGTGGCCACATCTCCCGCAAAGCTCCCTCCTCTTCCAGAGGAAGCACAGAACCCTTTGTTCATGGTACCTTGGGCTGGAGGCACAGCTTTTAAAATATCAATCTGAGAAAATCTACAACCCTAAAATGATTCTTGGCCCATAAAAATGTTTGAGTAAAGCCCATAGGGAAAAGCAGGACTGCTGCTCCCTTTTAGCAGAGTTGGGAATTTGGGATGCTTCCCTTTCCTCCTGCCAGGGTTTTTCAGTCCTTTCTCAATTTAACGAGATCATCTGATACTACAGTAAAATCCTGCCACAAAACCAGGGGATGTTGCGTGCGAGGGATGATTGTCCAGGGAATTCTGGGCACGGATGTCTTAATGGGATCCCTGCCAGGCTACGGTCTCTCTGAATTGTCCTGTAACACAAACGTGTAAAGCCATGCTGCTGAGCTCTTCGTTAAGAGAATATTTGATAATCATTACCCTGCTCGCTGTTTCCAGTGCATGGAGGCAGAACGGGGAATTTTTTTGTGGGACGGTGTTTCTTGTTGACAACCGTGTTTCAAAGCAAATCCACGTGTTCAAAAAACAAATGGAAGAGGGTTTGCTTTCCTGGGCCTGCACTTCAGAAATGGCAATATTTACCTTCCCTTTTTCTGCCTTATCTTTAACCTGCGGTGCCTGCTAGCAGATGTGTCTGTGCTAAGGTGCTGTTCTAGGAGAGGAACAGGCTCAGGCCACGTGAGCAAATGGAATTCTGACTTCATTTTTTGATTTAAACCATTTTTGTGTTCCTCTTGTGCAAGCAAGCGACTGTAGGGTCGTTACTTTAAAGATAAAGTGGCTTTGGGATGCATTAATTTAACATAAAATTACTTTTCTCCAGTCCAGTTGTTTGAGTAACAAAGCAGTGGAACTTACTTCTAGGTTTGGGCTTAGATTTTTGGGATGAATTTGCCAGCGCAGCATTATCTCTGTACGAGTGCTTTGGGAAATGTTGTTTCAACTTGTTTTACGCTTTCCCGGCTTTGCCTTCTTTTGCTTTTAGTCTGAGTTACAGAAGAGCGATCCCTTGGGGAACAATGGCAATAAAAATAACTGTTGGTGCAGGGTTATGTTGATTTCTGCTTGTGGGGAAGGGGAACTGGAAGCTCCAGGCTGAGGAGAACGAGACAGGACCCTGGGAGAAGAGTAAGGGCGTTTCAGTGGGGCACTCCGGATCAAGAGCTCAGCGCTGATGGGGAACATTGACATAGCTCTGGAGGCTGCTGGCTCTGTTTCACTGGGGGTCAGGAACACCCTCTGGTGATGAGGAACAGAGGCAGGATGCGCAACAACCAAAATGCAACTTCCTTTTCAGAGTGATGCGGTAGCTGTATCGGAACCACTGGCGTTTTGCTTTGAGTGAAGGAGGTCTCCTGTGTTCTTGTGTTAAACATTGGGGGGAAGTCTTGTGTTTTGATAATTCTTTTGTTCTAGATATATTTTGAAATTTTTAATTGATTACCAGGTGCTTTGAGCAGTTGTACAAGACGCTGAACGCTGCACAGGGATGGAATGCTTTTTCCTTTCCAGTACCTGAAGAAGAAAGCTGTGGAGGGACTTTTTATGAGTATGTGTAGGGATAGGAAAAGGGGGAATGGCTTGAAAATGTGTGAGGGAAGATTTAGATTAGATATTAGGAAGAAATTTGTCACAATGAGAGTAGGGAGGCCCTGGCCCAGGTTGCCCAGTTCAGGGGTGGCTGCCCCATCCCTGGAGGGGTTCAAGGCCAGGTTGGATGGGGCTTGGAGCCCCTGATCCAGTGGGAGGTGTCGCTGCCCATGGCAGGGGTGGGACTGGATGAGCTTTGAGGTCTTTTCCAACCCAAACCATTCTATGATTCCCTCAAGACATTTCTTTCTCAGGTCCTTGGGTGCTCTAGGAGTTGGCCAGTGCCCATAAAATCTCACTGAGCAGCCCTGTCTGGTGAACAGTGAGATTGGTAGGAGTTGGTGATGGTTAAACTGCAGATGGTCTTCCTTTACGCTCTCATGGCAGTCTGATATCAGGCATAAAGGGTTGAGACTTTATGGTTATTGCATCCCTTACAGACTTAATGAGTTGGGCTCCTTAGCTCCCTGCAAAAGATAAACACCAAATTAAAAAAGGAGCACTGTACCACTGGGAAATACGCTCGGAGTCTCCCAACTTGGATTCCCAAAAGAGGCTGACTTCTGCATCAGCGCCGAAGATAGGTTCTGTGTCTGAGTTAATTAGGAGCTGCTTAATTGGTGCTACAAAGCCTTCTTGGGTCTGTTCTTTCTTACCATACGCATACCCTTTGACCTCAAGAGTACACATTGCCTCCTATTTCAGTGGGGATTTGCGTTGCTTTTCAGCTTTGGTAGAGAGCCGCAGCCACTCCATCAGATGACATCAAGCAGGGATGGGGGGCAACTTGGAAGCAGCAGTGATGGGATCCAGTGAGGAACTGCCCATCTGAAAAGCAAGCGATGTTTATACAGAAGTGTTGGGGCTCTTAAAGTGAACTTGGTTCTTCTGTGCCTGTCCATATTCTCCTCTGGCGATGCCTCTTCTCTCGCATTAGCCTGTTCTCGTAGAGCTGGGCCCTTCCCTGGAGACAGCAGGTTTGAGTCCTCAGCTTCCTCTGGAAGTCCCAGGTCCATTGTTGGCACAAAGAGTTTGCGTTGTTGTTCGAGCCCTTCGCATCCCTGCGGCATCGCATGCAGCTGCTGCAGATCGCGTGTCCGTACAGAACAGTTCTGCATCCATCCTGCTGTTCTTGAGAGAGAGCTACTTCGCTACTGCCTTTGCATTGCTGTAGACGTTTAAGAACAGGGATTGCAAGAAGTCCTTGGGTGACGTCGCGGTGGCAGGGGTGTTTGATTGCTCTCTGATTACTGATACACGTGGCCTTGAAGGGACCGAGCTGCTGCTTTGCAGGCACAAAGCGTTTCAGCCAGGCTAGACGCTTTGTTTTAACTTAACCATGTGTTTTAGACTAGACATAAGGAGGAATTTCTTCATGATGAGGGTGGCGAAGCACTGGAAGAGGTTGCCAGTTCAGTTGTGGCTGCCCCATCCCTCGAGTTGTTGAAGGCCAGGCTGGATGGGGCTTGGAGCCCCTGATCCAGTGGGAGGTGTCCCTGCCCTTGGCAGGGGTGTTGTAACTGGGTGAGCCTTGAGGTCCCTTCCAACTATTCTATGATTCTGTGGTTCTACTCTAAACTTATTCAGAGGCAGTGGTTTTCTGTATTCCGCTGGGCCGGTATCTCTGGTGCTCAGGTTGTAGCGGCGTAAAATCTTCCAATCTTACGCTGCCTGTTACTGAGGAGCTGCGAATGATGGAGTTTTGCAATGCAGCTGCAGTTTCATTCAATGTTAAGATTTTCTTGGGCTGAAATTTTCAATAAAACCACTTTTCCATCTCCTAGTGGCTCTCTTGGTTCTGACGCTGGAAAGTTCAACTGCAGAGGAGGTGACGTTTGTGCTGTAACAGCCTGCTTAAAATGACGCAGTTATGAACAAGGAAGCCAGAATGGGTTTTTTTACAGTTTAACAATTAAAAATGCAAAGCCTAGTGTTCTGGCTGACGTAACAGCTCCTTATCATTTTATTGCTGCTTGCACCATGTGATGGCTGGGATTTGTAGGTGCTTTAGTATCACAGTGATCAGAGAATGGTTTGGGTTGGAAGGGACCTTAAAGATCGTCTCATTCCACCCTGCTGCCATGGCCAGGGGCACCTCGCACTGGATCAGGGGCTCCAAGCCCCATCCAACCTGGCCTTGAACCCCTCCAGGGGTGGGGCAGCCACAACTTCCCTGGCAGCCTTGGCCAGGGCTTCCATAGTTGTGGATTTCCATGGGATTTCCAAGACTGTTTCCCTAAGAACATCATATTTGAATCACAAACTCCGTACCTTATATATAAAAAGGTCTGGAGGGCTTTGTAGTTTAGCTCAACAGAAATTATACAGCATCTGTGATTTCCAAGTCTCAGCAGACTCAGTCCTGTCTACAGCCTCTCCACGTCCGGAACCTTAACGAGATTGTTGGGAGGCCTGGAATTGCACGTGGAAATTGTATTGCAGGGAGACAGTGTTTTACTGCTGTAAGTAATAGATGGGACATAAAAAAGAAGATTCACGAGGTTTTTTTTCCTGCTGTGTTTCTAGTAGGAGGTAAATATAACCCTTGAAAAAGGGGAATGTCTTGGGAGAAGGTTTTTCTCTCCCAAATACACGGTGGGTCTCTGGGGCCAGGTCTGGTAATTGCCTGCCAGGAAACTTTGCACAGAGTCACTTGAAGTTGTTGTGGCTGTATTCAAAGGTATTTATTTCCCCTGGGGTTTATAGATCTCGCTGCTAATGAACTTTGGGACTCCAGGGTGTCTCTGGTGAGTGCGTCACAGCGGGACATTTGGTATATCAACAGCCTTCCAGTACAGAGAGAGGCTCCAGGAAAGCTGTGGAGGGTGTCTTGATCAGGGAGCGCAGGGGTGGGGTAAGAGGGAATGGTTTTAAATTGGAAGAGGAAGGTTTCGATTAGACATCAGGAAGAAATTCTTCACGATGAGGGTGGGGAGGCCCTGGCCCAGGTTGCCCAGAGCAGGGGTGGCTGCCCCATCCCTGGAGGTGTTCGAGGCCAGGTTGGATGGGGCTTGGAGCCCCTGATCCAGTGGGAGGTGTCCCTGCCCATGGCAGGGGGTGGGATCATATGGGCTTTTCAGATCCCTTCCAACCCAAACCATTCCATGGTTCTGTGGTTCTATGTTTGCTTTGGGTTTGGTCTCTGTTTTACTTATCAAAATCTGTGTACTGTGTTTAAAATGAAAATATAAGTGGAGATCTAAATGGTTGAGTTCTCTTCAGGTCTGCAAGGCAGCTTTTCTTCAGCATCTGGATCTGCTCGAGCCACGTCTCCTCCAGGACTGAAAGCTGACCCTTTTTCCCCTCCTTTGCCCAGTTATTCTGAGAAGCCAGAGGAAGGAATGGATCGTGCTGATATTTGGTGCACGCTGCCCGTGCAAAAGAAACGTAAAGCAGTCGTAACCAAGGAATTAGAGGAACTCTGATGAGTTTGGGGTATTAGCGAGTCAGAAATTAATGAATTTTAAGGGATTTCTTTTTCTTCTCATATTTCTACCTGGCTTCTGAGGCGTGGAGGCTTTTCCTTGCTGGATTGCGTGTGCCACTCCAAATGTCCATTAATGCTAGCCCTGGTGCTGCAATGATTGTATTGTTTCCCTGTACATTTATTGAAAGTCTTGCTCCTGATTTTAAATGTTTGCAAGAAGCTTTCAATTCAGAAAACAATTCTCTTTCTCCAGCATAAACATGGGGAAGCTTTCATTTGCACTGTTTGCTCAGCGTTTGTGACTGCTCACACTCAAGAGACCAGACAAACACACCGGCACCGAGAATAGGCAAATATTTTCCGTGTAACTTTGCCTCCAGCATGAATTCCAGTAAATCCATCCCAGCAAATGTTCTCAAACCAACGTATTCTCCAATTATCTTTGTTTCCCTGAAGAAACGGGAAGTTTCCAGCTCAGGATTTCAAGTGCCCCTTCTGGTCCTTTGTCAGAATATCCCATCCAGCTTTCCCACTAAATGCTTTTGAAACCCTATGCAGGCTCTGATCCTACCTGATAATGTACGTGATTGGTTTGACATTCCATTTTTGTGTGTTTTATGGATACTTTCTTGTTCCTCCTCCTCTTTACTCAAGCTTCCATGTGCCACATCTGCAGTGTTTCAGTGCAAGGAGCTGTACGTACATCGCGTCTGTGGGCTCCTAGCTCTCCTCTATCCCGGGGAGGCCGGAGGATGAAGATGAGCTCAAAACCCCGCTAATAGAAGACAAATGTTTTGTGGGAGCTTTGGGGATGAGTGTTTGGTTTTTTGGTTTAATCCCGTGACTTCTGCAATAACCTCACAGCTTCTGGGGGCCCATCTGGCAAACAGCACTTGGGAATGTGGGGTCTGATTCCTGCTGGCATCCCGGAGCAGAGAATTTGTGTTTGGAGGCTTGTGGCTTTTTCTGCACTGTGCCCCAAGAATACAGCAGGAGCTCTGCAAGGCAGTGAGCTGGGCAGGGAAGATGGAAATGCTCTTTCCAGATGGCAAAGAAGGGAATTTTTATGGAGTCAAACACTGGGTTGTCACCCACTGTAACTGGGTCTGTTCAGGCTCCTTTGGGGATCTGGTGCTGAGTTGGGTGGATTGGCTGATGCTGGAGCTTTGAGGAGATCGGGGAGAAGTACAGCCACGCGTTTGCAGTTTGGGTGTTCCTTTGGAAGTGATTGCTGTAGAGCTTTGAGGTGAGGAGGACTTCCTGGTTCGTTAAAACAGCTCATTTTCTCTTACGGTAATGGTTCATTTTCTTATATGGTGCGATGGTAGGAAGCTCAATGTGTTTTCTTGATGCTCCACTGCAGAAGTTTGCAAACAGTGAGAACGTAGCTGTGCTTTGGCAACCTCTCAGTCCTCAGGAAGCCTTCTAAAAGAACAACAAGTGGGGAGATGCGTAATTCACGTCTGAGGTGTGTTTAAAGGAGCTCTGCTTGCTCCTGGCTTAGAAACTCATTGTTCTTGCCTGGCAGCCGCTTGTTTGCTGGTCCCACATGTCCGAGCAGTTGGGCTTGTTCAAGCCTAGATCTCTTCACCAGTGCTGTCCCTGTTAGGGGTGAGTGCAGTTCCCATGGAGGTGCACATCTGGAACCCAGGAGCAGCAGCAGACCTGGTTTAAAACACTGGAATGGTTGTCTTTTTGCTTAGATTTTTGTCTTGATCCCATCAGCTTCCAGCAGCCTTTTGAAATATAGTGAGGAGATGTAATGCCAGAATCTGGACAGGCTCCTTCTCCTCACTGAACACCAAGGTGAGGGTTTGGCTGCATCCCTGATTTACTGCTGATTTCTTGACCCCTGTGAGCCAGGGGACACAGGAGAAGGCAAGCGTTGCACCCACAGCAGTTTCACAGTCCCGTTCTAGGGCTCAGGAGGGGAAGGGTTTAATGAGAAGGAAAGAGGGAAGGACCTTGTTCCACTAAAGGTGGATGGGACAGTGTCTCTAGGAGACTGTAACATGGGAAGGTCCCCGTTGTGGCATCACGCAGGAAGAATGTGATGGCTCTAGAAAATGACAAAGGAATTTTGGAAATGGTAGCAAGAACTTTTGGAAATTGGAGTTTGTCCATAAAAGAACACTCAGAAAAGTTAATCCCAATGAACTGACAATGCAAATTGAAATACAGTTTTGATTTGGTTCAGCTTAATTCATCTGTTTTCTGATTCTGAGTGAAGATGTCCGTGCAGGAATTTGACTTCATCTAATAAACATACTTCAGTTCAGATCCCGAATTAGGTTAGGGTCTGCACGTGTGGTGCTCTTCCCTGAGTGTTCACAAATGATGTTGGGCTGGAACTGGAAGGTCTTTAAGGTCCCTTCCAACCCAAACTATCCTATGATTTTATGATCGGAAGAGAGATGATGCCTGTCAAGGAACAGGGGTGTTACTGGGAAGCCTTGGAGCCTTCCCCATGTCTCACTGGGAGGGGAGCTCAGACAGTGCAGCGAGCCTCCAGTGTCTGGCTTTTCCCTGCGATCCCTCTGTGGATCGTGGCAGGGACATACTCTGATATTCCTACATGGCAAATCCCAGAACTTGGCATCCCTGAGGCAAAGCCTGGAAATCCTGTACTTGGGGGTCAAGGAAACAAAGGTGGAGTTTGCCTTTTCACCTGCACGAATGCTCGTTTTGAAGTTGAGATGATGCGTTTAACTTCAAGCCGTTGTGTATGGAGATCAGACAATTAATAAATCCTGTAATTAAAGCTTGTCCCGATGTGTGTAGCAGGGCTTCCGCGTTGTTTCAGCCTCGCTGTTCGGCATCCACTCCCTATCACCTTTGTGTGTTCCCAAATGAACAGCAGAGCTCCCTGATCCCCGACCAGCCGGACGCGATCCACGTTCCCGTGTTTTTCAGCCCAGATTTTTTCAATGTTTGAGATGCCTGTTTGCTCGAGTCTGTCCGTGTGGATTTCTGGGCACCTCGCGCAGGACATGCTGAGAGCGTGAGCGCAGAGCTGGCCGGCCCGTCCGTGAGCTGCGCGCTCTGGTATGCGGTGTCGTGGCACTCAAAGAATTCGTCGATCTCTGTACGGAGAGCTACATGTTGTTTATTGTTTCTCTCCAAGGTTGGTTTGGGTCTGTAAAACTCACTGTACGGCACAGGGTGAGCACCGCCGGCTTCAGGCATGTTCTCGCTTTGCTCACCATCCTAAATATCTCGTAACGACCAGGGCGGGATGAGAATCTGTTAAATCACATTCGACGGGCTCTCAAAGGGTCGGGAGCCGTGGCTCGCTCTGAGCTTATCCAGCTCTGCTTGGAGGATGGTTTCTTGCTAGGGAGTTTTTGATTGTTAATGTCAGCGTGTTGTGGCCGAGATCCTTCACTCCTGGGCTGAAAGCGTTTGGAAAGGTTTTACGAGAGATGATAAATTTAATGAGCTTTCGGGCTGTTAACTCCTCCGCTGCTCACTGTAAACGTCTGTTTCTGGGATTCTGGGGAATTCCTTGTCGTGCCGGGAGCTGCGGGCACTAGGGCACAAACAGGACAGTCCAAATGCTCCATTTGGGCTTGGGCTCCTAAACCCTTACTGGCTTTTTGCCTGTGAAAATGTGTCTCCCGTAGATGTTCTCTTCTAAATGACATTCCAACCTGTCTGTAAACCCTCCGGTTCCTTCGGAAAGGCTTCAGATGGGATCCCACCCACTGTGTGTTCCCACCCCAGAGTGCAGCTCCCAGGCTGGAGGGGGGTGTCTGGGAGTGGTTTCTGGGGCTTAGGAAACAAACCCAATACAGCAACGTTGCCCCTGAAATCAAAGAACTAAAAACCTTACTTTAAGTGAGTTTGGCTCGGATTGCTTACGTTACTGCTTTCCCTGCATTGAAACCTTTCCCTGTATTGTAGGAGCTTGAATTCCAAAGCCTCAGTGATGGAAAAACATCTTTACGGTGCAGAAAGGCTGGAATTCATGGTGTTTCTGTCTCGAGCAGCTTTCAGGGGTTTTTAGCAGAGTGCAACGGCTTCTGGGATGTCATCGAGAGAGGACGGAGGAAGAGGCCGAGGGCTGGAATGGGCAGGGTAGCAGCGGTGTTTTGCAATGGAGCTGCAGCTTGCTTTCCCAGCAAATTGCCAAGCTCTCTGTTGGAAAAAATGTTCTTAGCATGTGCCCAGGCCTAGGACTGCAATAAGTTTTCCCCTCCAGTATCCCCTGTTTAACTCCAAACTCCCAGAAGTGCAGGAAACACACAGTTGAGTGGTGCCATGCCCGCCCGGGATGTGGGGTTGGAAGGAACCCAGTGGGTCCAACTGGGTATCAGCTCAGATTTCCTCTCTGAAGTGAGGGTTAATGGCTTTCACTCGTGATGCTGTTTAGCCACTGGTGATATTACAGCTTTATCCCTTTTCTAGGTGGAAATCACTGTTTCAAGAGGTATTTTATTTTCTCTCCTGGAATTCTGTATGTTTCCCTAAACCATATTCCTGAAGAAAAATAAAAGCATAGGTGGTAACTCAAGCTGAGGATTTTTTGGCAGAGAATATTGGAGATTTACGTTTCTCAAAGGTAATCTGTTTTCTTTTTTCCACTTGTTTTCGCAGGATGCTGTGACATCGAAGCCCGTAATCCAGTTTCAAGGAAGCCAAGGGGTAAGTTTGTGTGTGGGTTGCCTTGGAAAGTTCTTTACTGGCTTAGAGGATTAATCCAAGTGAGGTGTTTGTTCTGTGCGTCTGTTCTGTTCCAGCCCAAAGAGCGACGCTCTGGTTTCTGAGAGTTGTGAAGCTCAGATGTGGTCCAGGAAAGAGAGTTTGCTCATGGATCACATCGATTATCCCTCTGTAAAAGCTTCCCTTCCCTCCCCGCCCCCTCTTCTTTGTTTCCTAACCATGCTGAATCCATAGCGATGTGAAAGTGCTGCTGGTGAGACAGTTCACTTTTATAAGGCCATGCAGGATGAGGAAGCGGAAAGTTCGCTGATGGCCGTGCTGGGGGGGATACAGGAATCCACGGAAACCTCGCCGGTGTCCTGAGGAAGCGCCACGCCAGGCCTGGAAAACTAGGAGCAAGACTTGAGGCGTGCAGGTTGCTTACAGCAGGGTCTGCTGCGGGTGTGCTGGGAGTAGTAATGTGCACCCCTAAACGACTGTGCAGCTCCTGTGCGCACCAGAGAGATTCCACGTTTAGGAGTTTTATTTTTTTAACCTCTGTTCTGCTGAGTGAACTCCAGGGTATTTATAGATGCTTGGAACCCTTGGTCATGCCGGTTACTGACAAGGCTGGGATTTAATTGATAGTGATTTTGATAGTCTCTGTACTAACCTTTGGAAACATCATTTATACACATTTTATGCAGAAAAAGGGGGATGTTTCACTCCGGTGCTCTGCATGAAGAAGGGGAGTATTTTTTCAAGAATCCGGACTGCAAATAATTGATTTTTTTGTTTGTGGTGGCACAATAACGGTTTTAAAAAGGCTCAGATTCAGCAGACGTTGAAGTCCAGCCTGTTCCTCCTTGCCCATGTTCTACCCTGAGTCTCACCGGGTCTGTGGTTACTAGCAGGAAAGACATGATTGTTATTGAAAGTTAAGAAGGAAAATACAAACCTTTTTGTCCTGAGAAATAAAGAAAGGAGCAATTTCCAGGCTTTTTATTTTGTTTACAATTAAACTTCCCAGAGAGCTCAGCATGAAAGCCTAGATAAAAATCTGCAACTGAGGGTTGGCCAAATGAGAGACAAGTGAGGAGGAGAAGTGGTGAGGAGGGGCGAGTTGTCGGTATGAGGGGAGCAAACGGCTGTAATAAAGCAGCTAAAAAGGCTGTGAGCGCTCTCCTTCCCCTTTGTGGAGAGGATCCGCACCAAACTTTTCCTGTAAGGCTGCTGAAGTTCTAGAAAAGCCTCTGCTCTGACTTCATCTCTGGCCTGGAAGGGAACCGAGCGAACTGAATCGGAACAGCTTAAACTGCTCTGTAGCTGCTGCTCTCACCTTGGTGGGGGTTTTAAATGGATCTGAGAAGGACCTGAGCATTTTCGGGTTAACCAAGAGGAAACCAGTTTTCAAACAGTGGAGTTCCTTAGAAATTTAAAGAATGCTTGGTTTAAAATGATGCAATTCCTTAAAAATATGGAAAATATTTTAAAATAATGGAGTTCCTTATAAAAAAATAGATTTCTTTTAAAATTATCCAGTTCCTTATAAAAATTAAAGATAAATATATAGCATATTAATAATTATATACGAGCTCTTCACTTCCTGAGAAGAGTTTTCGGTGGCAGAGCTGCCGGTTCCCTGTAATTGCAGTCAGGATTGAACGGGAGCAGCGCGATTGCTGCCGTGTGAAGAGGGAAGCGTCGCGGCCAGCGCCAAGCAAGCAGCGGAGGAGGATGCTGGCAGCGCGACGCTGACCTCCGCTCGCCTTGTCTTCGGCTGCTTAATTAATGGTGCTGTCGGGTAAAGGGCAAAGGTAGAGCTTTGAAGAAAGCGCGGTCCCGGTCAGTTGGGGCAGACAGAAAGGGCTCTTTGTCCTGCTGTTATTGTCTTGGTGGGGCTGAGGAGGGGCGCGCAGCTGCAGATCCATCTGTGTGGGGCTGCTCTGTGTCAGGATCGGGCCCTGCGTGGAGAAATTGTCTCCGATCGGTTGGATCGGGGGCATAATTCCATTGATTTAATGAGTTCTTAAAGTCAGGCGATGACATGAAAATGTTTTTGTTTAGCTATTTATTTTTTAAATACGCTTTCTTCCCCTGTACCTTAATTCCAGGATTTGGTGGATTCTTCTTTTGCTTCCTAATAAATGTTGCTATGGAGGTTTCCCAGGAGCTTTTGAGGGTGGTGGGTTTTGTACGCACGTAGATGTGACTTTAACGCAGTGGCCGGTGATAGGAGGTTTCAACAGTGCAGCTTTTCTCTGCCAGCATCCCCTCTCAAGAAGTTAAAACTCAGAATACTTGGTGCCTGGGGGAGGCAGGACGTAAAATGAGAGTTCAAACCCAACTGCTGCTTCCTCAGGTTAACTCTTGGAAGCCTCCTGACCTGTTGGGTCTCATTATTTGTGAAGCCTTTGAATTCCTGCGTCCGGGTCACTCTTCACCTGTTCCCAGCGTTCGTTTAATGCACGCGTCAAGGATACTCCCGGCTTCTGATGCACAGCAAACACCGTAATGCTGTGATTAACCGCAGAGGGTGCTGGCCAGGAATAACCCGCGGGGTCAGCGAGGTGCAGCGCGGTCGCACGTGCTGGAAGGAGGATGGGGGTGTTCTTACCCAAAATAAACCGGCTCCTTCAGCAACGGGGCACAAACGCTCCTGCGTGGACCCTGGTCTGGATTGAATCTCACGCCAGTTTTAATAACCTGTGGACTGTAAATGATCCTTGCCTTGGGATGCGTTTCTTTTAAGTCTGCTTAATGACGTTTTCAGGGCAATAATCAGCGCAGGGATCAGATTCTGATAGCAGCAATGAAGTTGTGATTGGTAGAGTTATCTACCTTGAGCCGCTGAGGTGGGGCTGTCTGGATATTCCCCAAGAGCAGCAGCGTCTCCGTTAATTTTACATAATGAACTGCGTTTTCTGTGATGGTTTTGTAAGCTTATATGGAATCCCGAGCATTTGGCTTGTTTCAGCGCGCGAAAGTTAGAATTTAAGAGCTTGAGTACCAAACGGCGGCAGTTGGAAGGCGTAACTGTATAGGAAGGGCTGAAGATGCTTCTGTTTCGGTAAAAGCACGTGCAGAATCAGAGCTTAGACTGGCTCGGATTTGCAGGTGCTTTCTGGGGGCAGAAGGGGAGCAGGGAAAGAACTGACCTGCGGGGAAAAAACCTTCAGGTGCCAAACATATGGGTGTCCAGGCAGCTCTGCAATACGGCTGGTAGGCCTAACTCAGCTTGATCGGAAAATATGACGTTTCTGCGTTTCTTGGGATGAACTTGTGCCATATTAATAGAGGGAGGTGCAGTTGCCGTTCGGAGCAAGCTGTACACAGATGAATGTTACTTGAAAGAAGAAAACAGAAGTCACATCTGTACTGCGCTATTTTTAAGTGCCCATGGTTACTGTTGTCATACTCTGCACCAAAATTAGGGCTCCCTCAAAGCAGTTACCATGCTGATTTGGTGGCTTGAGAAACCTTCTGTTTAGGCTAAAAATAATTCCTAGATAACGGCCGGTTTGCATATGCTACACTTTTCAGTACTGGAACGAGCAGCGTTTGATGCTCCACTGACTCCCTTGCTTCTGTCTCTGGGTTCTTTGAAGAAGCTGCAGAAACTACACAAAACCACTGAAGCTGGGGCTCTCCAAGCAGCTGGTTTTTGCCATTTTTAATGGCGAGCTAGAAGCAGGTTATTTTAGAATCATAGAATCACCAGGTTGGAAGAGACCCACTGGATCATCAAGTCCAACCATTCCCATCAATCACTAACCCATGTCCCTCAGCACCTCGTCCACCTGTCCCTTAAACCCCTCCAGGGAAGGGGACTCAACCCCCTCCCTGGGCAGCCTCGGACAGGGACCAATGACGCTTTCCGTGAAAAATTTTTTCCTAATGTCCAGCCTGACCCTCCCCTGGTGGAGCTTGAGGCCATTCCCTCTCGTCCTGTCCCCTGTCACTTGGGAGAAGAGCCCAGCTCCCTCCTCTCCACAACCTCCTTTCAGGTAGTTGTAGAGAGCAATGAGGTCTCCCCTCAGCCTGCTCTTCTCCAGGCTAAACACCCCCAGCTCTCAGTTTGTGAATATTTGTGAATATATTTTAGTTCGTGAATATTTGATTTGGTTCCATCCTCCAGGTTTTGCTTTACAAGCATGACTTGCTGCCCCTCGGAGCCTGGGCCAGGGCCTCCCCACCCTCACAAGAAAACATTTCTTGCTAAGATCTCATCTCAATCTCCCCTCTTTCAGCTTTTTCCTCCTTGCCCCGTTCCCAGCAAGTGGAGCAGCAGGTGGACAGGGCCAGCTGTAAAACACCCACAATCTGCTGTTGACATAACTGCGACTTCGTGCATGTTCTCAGCTTGCCTGTAAAGCAGAAGGGAGTTTTATTTGCTCTGGCTGGGTGGGGGCAGAGGGTGCCGGGGCAGATTACGGGCTCAAGGCTGTGGCGCACGTTTGGCAGGGGAGATAACGGAGCTCGGCTGCTGCTGGAGAGTCGGCGCTGCCCAGATCCCCACCAAACCCCTCCAGGTATTTTTGGATCCGGATCCTAGGACCGTGCAGAACGTGACACGTCCTGTATCGCTCTAGCCTCCCAGTTTGGGAAGCAGGGAAGGTGCCTGGGAGCTGGCAGGAGCAGAGCCGCTGCTCACAGACAGCAAATGGAAAATGCCGCAGTGGCTCAGCTCGGCGTGGGTCGCACAAGCGTTTTTTGCCGGTTCTGGGAACATCCCTGTGGTTTCGCAGAGTGGCACAGATGCAGTGAGTTTCCAGGCTGCTGTAGACGTCTGAGGTCAAAGGGAAACCACCCAAACCCTTCTGTCCCAGCAGCGATGTGCGCGGCGCAGTCATCTCTGGATGCCACGGCGTGGTTTGGGCATGCAGATTTTGTGCTTATATGTGGCAATCCGGGTAAATATAAATCTGTGTGGTAGAGCGTAGCCTAAAATAGGCTGGAGCTGATGTTCCCTCTGTCTCATTTTCTGGAAGCCATCTTCGTGATCAAATATTCATGTGATAGTAGAAGGGATGCGGAGATTTATGTTGGATCTCGAGCGCGGAGGGGAAGCAGTTTCCCTTCTGAAAAATGAATGGCTGGGGGGAGAGCAATAACGCAGGTGGCTGTGGAGTTGTCTGCAGAGCACGCTTAATGCTTGATTAAATATTTAATTTAGAAGCAGCGTCACACTCTACTGTGAGCCATGAAATCTCGTTATGGAATTATGATCTCTTAAAAAAGAGTGAGCGTGCTACCTAGTGACCCGGCTCCACTGTGTTTAGTGTGGGATCGCTAGTTCTGAAGGAACAAGGCTCGAGTGCTTTAAATTGAATATAAACAGTGGTAGCAGGTCTGGTTTGAGCCTGACTCTATAGAATTGGGTCAGATCCTAGAATAAGATTATTGTGGGCTCTGAAAGGCAGCAAGCCCTCTGTTCTGTCACAGTGCTGTCTTTTTAGCTGTTCTACATCTGTCTGCCTCTGTTACCTTATCTTTTCAGTGCAGAGAGCTTTGCTAACGGGAATCCTTCGTGTAGCTTCCTGCTCTCCATGGTCTCCTGAGCAGGAATCCCTGTGCTCTACTTCTAGTGCGCTGCACGATGGCTAAAAGCACACTGATTGCAGGAACATCGCATTTTGTGTTCATGTGCGCTACCCAAGTGACCAATATTGTTCTCTTCCAAACAGCACATCGCAATTCCAAGGCCTGATCGACCCACGGAAGTGCGGACTTTCACATTTTACCTTTCCAATATTGGCAAGGACAGCCCCCAAGGGAGCTTTGACTGCATCCAGCAGTATGTATCTAGGTGAGTGGCACAGCAAGAGGACATCCAGCCTCCGTTTTTGTCTTACCTTCTGTAGAACCTTTTCCTTAACAAACCTGAATAGAACTTAATACATGCTTGCTCTTAGAGTCTTTCTAATCTGCTTGTGTGTGTGTATTTGGATGAGAAAACGCTTGCAGAAGAATCTGTTTACCCTTCAGCTTCGTTCTGTCCCCTCCCTAGGTTGGACTTGATCTCAAAGGTCTTTTCCAGCCAAATGATTCTATGATTACTTAGAGAATGTGGCCTCGGTTATTCCCCGGTGGCGGAGTTGTGCCCTTTTGCAGTGTTGGGAGTGTCTTTTCCATCTTTTCTCTCTTACAGCAATGGCAACATCCACCTGGATTGCTTGGGAAGCATTCAGGATAAGATCACGGTGTGTGCTACTGATGATTCCTACCAGAAGGCAAGGCAGAGCATGGCGCAGGCCGAGGAAGAGACTCGCAGCCGGAGCGCTATCGTCATTAAACCTGGCGGGAGATACGTAGGTAAGCAGCAGCTCGCTTTGGGGGGCAGTTTTCTCCGGCTTCAGAACTCAAATGCTGACACTTGTTTGCTTGAGAGTGGAAATTTCTAACGAGTATTTGGTGGTTCCTTATGGGCGTCTGACTTTAGGGTGCCGCTTTCTTTGTGTTGTGACTTGGTTGTTGCTTCCATCTTCACCCCAGAATGTGTGGTGGTGTTTGTGTGGCCTCTGAGGGTTGTCAGGGTGCAGTCACGTCGCTCTTGCGTTGTTTCCTGGCTGCTATGTGGGCATGCGGAGAGCAGAAAGGGGGATGCGGAGAGCAGAAAGGGGGATGCAGAGAGCAGAAAGGGGGATGCTGATCCCTCAGAAGTATCTGTGCCCTAACGAAGGCGACTGAAAGGCACCGTGGCTGTTGTCACGCGTCTGGTGGGTGCCTGCACTTCAGACTGGAGCTCACAACATCGAGGATGTGGAGAGCAGTGCCCTGGGGTTACAGAGAGACTAAAGCAGCACTGGCCTTAAACAAACCACCTCATTGTGACAAACATGGGGAATCTCAGGGGGGAAAAAAGAAAACTGAGCTCCAGGAGGACCCTGCAGAGACTGAACGTTGGGCTCAGGTCACTGTTTAACCTCAGTCTGGTCACAAATAGTAACCAGAAAGCGGAGTTCCATTTTGTTTGTGAGGCAGCTGCTTTTTCTGCAGCCAGAGGATGTCTGTGATGAGACGGGTGAGTTGCAAAATGCAGAGCTGACCCTGACTCATTGTTTTATCAGCCAAGCACTCAAAGCTGAGAAATCAGATAGTAATCAGGAAGGAAATGCATTGATTTCCTGTAGACTAGAGGATTATTTTGTTTAGCTTCTATTTGAGAGCATTACTGTAAGGGGATGGAGTTCGTAGGCTTATGAGGGAAAAGATTCTCGGAGCAAATTGCTTCCCGGAAAGATGGAGCAAAACTTTTGATTTAATAATACTCTTGCTGAAATGTTTGTTACTCCAAAATGGAGACACAGCACTGTGAAAGCACCGGAGTGGAGGGCATATATGGGATATCAGGGTTTCAGGTTGGAGGAGAGCACCGGTCCAAGAAGGAAGAGCCTGGGCAAGGACACCCCTCCTCTGGGACACGCACGGGTTCCGTGTGCCAACACCATCAGCTGATTCCCGTGCAGGCCGCTCTGGAGGGACGAGGCTGGCTCTCACATTTCCATGAGAACACAGCGCTCAGCACTTCAGCGTCAGTGGAGTCTGTCCAGGCAGCTCAGATGGGGGAGAATTTGTGTGAAATGTTGAAATTGGAGATCAGCAGAGCAGTAGAGCCGTGAAGTAAGAGCTGAAGGAGTGTCTGTGTAAATAGATAGGTGATATGCCCGTAGGGGGATGTGTTATACGTACTCTAAACGTGTGTGCACGTTGATATAGATGCACGTGAAGAAATATTTGAAAAGACTTCATGTTCTGGCTTAACTTCATTTTCTCTTTCCCCGTCATCACACATTTTGGCTTCAGCTGTCAGTGGAAATGTCCCTGTGTGTTTTTGCCGTCCCTGACCTGGCGAGAGTTAAAGTTAAGTTGTAGAAAGCTGGTGAATCTCCTCGTGTCCCATTTCTGGAAACCAAGTCCAACTGACCTCTGGCTTTGGGGATGTTTAATGTGCAGATTGTTGTTTTTCTCCCTCTCGGCTTTAACTCAGCCCTGCCGACGGTGGGTTGTGCTTACTTGCATCAGTGTGGTGCGTAAGAAGAAGCCAGGAAATGGGAACTCGGTTATGCAATCTACATTTCAGTAAAACAAACACTGCAGACAATCGCCAGTATCTTCAGATGACTCAGTTGAAGCCATTGCTCCCTAGCAGCGGAGAGCTGCTCAAATAGCCTTCCAGAAGCCTTGCAGTGATGTTGTTTGTCCCAGGGAAGGTCACTTTCTTGAACCAAGGTGATGGTGGATTGTATCTCTGTGGTTTAGACCTTGGAGCCTACACGTTTTCTTTCTGGATTTGCCGATTTTGCCCTTGGTAGCAGGAACCCAGCTGTGCATCTTGTCTCTGGATGAGTGGGAGTGCGTTTAAATTGCAAGGGGCAAGATTTAGATTAGATGTTAGGAAGAATTTCTTCACGGTGAGGGTGGGGAGGCCCTGGCCCAGCTTGCCCAGAGCAGGGGTGGCTGCCCCATCCCTGGAGGGGTTCAAGGCCAGGCTGGATGGGGCTTGGAGCAACTGGATCCAGTGGGAGGTGTCCCTGCCCGTGGCAGGGGTGGCACTGGATGGTCTTTGAGGACCCTTCCAACCCAAACCATCCTCCCATGGTTCTGTATTTAGAATAGTAAAATTCTTTGATTTGCACTTTAGTGAGTGGTGTGGGACTTGAGGGCTCCAGTAAAGCTGGTTTTGATAGGAATGGGAGCATGAATTCTTGTACGATGCTGTCATGAACCGAGAACCGCACTTGGGACAGAGCTGAAGAAGCTGCCTCTGAGGGCTTGAGGTGAACTTTTGAGACAGCTTTATGTTCTCCTGTATAGATAAATGTAAGAGGAGGGGGAAGCTGTTGTTATGCAGTGTGGAAGGGGTTATTCCATAGGAGCAGCCAGCACGCCAATGAATAGGCCGATGGATCAGCGTTAGACCCCATTCATGTGGCCGTGTTTGGCGGGGGGAAGGGAGAGGACCCAGCCCCATAAAGTTCCCATTGTTCCAAAAGCAGAAACATCTGCTAGAGCAGCGTTTTTGCTGAGATCAGCAGCAGGGAGCCGCTCGTTGACCAGTTCTGGTCTTTCCACTCCATATTTCGACTCTTCTCCATAATAATGCAGAATTTTCTTCACATAGGGAAGCAAAAAAATGGTCAGATTAACTGTGGGGGATACATGCACTTGGGATAAATGAAAAGCTGGCAAACAAAGAGAGCTTTATGTAAGCTTGCGGGCAATAATGCTCAGGTTTCCAGAGCTTCGTGTTGCTGTTTACTTGTTACAAGCTTGTCATGAATCATAAAACTCACGGGATACCTGTTCCAGCGGCGTATCGGAGCGGATGGGCCGTGCTGGTTGTGTTTGTCCTTCATTGTCATTTCTGATGAAACTTCTGGTGTGATGATCTCCATGTATGTGTTGATGCCCACCGGCCTTTGCGAGGTGACTGCTGCCGTTCACTCTTCTCATCTCATTTTAGGCAAAAAGGTTCAGGTGCGTAAACCAGCGCCAGGAGCTTCTGATGCCGTTCCCTCCCGGAAGCGCCCAACGCCCGTCAACCTTGCCAGTGCAATAAAGAGAGGCAATAGTGCGATTTCTCAGAGACCCTTCAAAGACAGGGTCGTGCACTTACTGGCACTAAAGCCTTATAAGAAACCTGAACTTATTCTCAGATTGCAGAAGGATGGACTTTCTCAGCAGGACAAGGATTTGCTGGACAACCTTCTGCAACAGGTTTGTACTCGGATGAACGCAAGGAAGTTGGGGTTGTTCAGCCTGGAGAAGAGAAGACTCTGAGGAGAACTTAGAGCGACCTTCCAGTACCTGAAGGGGCTACAAGAAAGCTGGGGAGGGGCTGTTTCCAAAGGCTTGGAGGGATAGGATGAGGGGCAATGGGGATAAACTGGAGAGGGGCAGATGTAGACGGGACATAAGGAAGAATTTCTTCACAATGAGAGTGGTGAGACCCTGGAACAGGTTGCCCAGTTCAGTGGTGGCTGCCCCATCCCTGGAGGAGTTCAAGGCCAGGTTGGATGGGACTTGGAGCCCCTGATCCAGCGGGAGGTGTCCCTGCCCATGGCAGGGGGTTGGAACTGAATCTTTAAGGTCCCTTCCAACCCGAACTATTTTATGATTTAGGTAAAGGGGAAAGGTGGTAACTTCTGCATCTCAAAGCTGTGGCTGAGTGTTTCTTTAAAGGCCGTGTCTGACAGCAGTTTGCAGTCACATCCCTATTTTGCCAGAGACAGCAGGAGCCTCTTGTGTTTGTGCTTCAGTGCAGCGTGTGCAGCCAAGCTCTATGATTTGGGTTCACCAGCTCAGGCCCTTCAAGAGGAACACTTTTGTTTGGTCGTGTGGAGAAGGGAAGGCTCTGCGGAGACCTTCTAGCAGCCTTCCAGTACTTGAAAGGGGCCTACAAGAAAGCTGGGGAGGAACTTTATTTTTAGTAACGTGGACCTAAAGGAACGTGGTTTATATTTTCATAGACATAATGTGAAAGAAAGATACGTGCCCCTCCTCTCAGCTCTGCATCTCTGCTCTGTGCAGATCCAGGCCTCTCCTGCTTAGGTGTGAAGATCACGCAGCTTCTGAGCACATTATTTGTGTGTCAAGTGTGAAAGCTTCCTCCAGGCTGAATCAATTCTTAACACTTGTAGTCCTGTTGAAGGTGCCATTTTAGGAATTGCAGAACGCATCACGGATGTTTATTTAAATGCTGCAGCTGCCCTCTTTTTCAATTTTGATCTCTTCCCGTAGCTGAAAACAATGGGACAGTGAGAGTGAGTTTGTCCAGGGGCCCTGGGCAGATCATACTGAAAACAGAGTTAGTGCTGGCACGACTTACTCCTTCCCTGCATCTTAATCCTTAATTTTCCAGCAGTCACAGAGTTCTCTTGAGCACTCTTTTGAATTTTATAAATAGGTTTAATACTAGAAATGCTGTTTCTGATCATCACCTTTTAGTGATGCTCTCGGAAGCCCCTAGCAGGCGAGTGGTGTGTGCAGCAGTGTCCCCTGTCAGCCCCACTGGGCACCGTGCTTCTCTGGCTGTGAATATATCGCTCCTAAACTTAATCTTTCTCGGCTCTACCAGGGCTCCCATCCCCAGGCAGACACAGATAAGCTAAAAATTACAGGCTGCATTAAAGCTGCGTGTCTAAATACGTCTAGGTGTGGGTTTCATTGTGCTCTTGCATCTCTCGTAGGACTCGGTGTTCCTTCTGGCCTTTTTGCCTCATTTTGCAAGGTTTCTATTTTTGGGAGGCCTGGGGTGGAGCTTGCGGAATCCCAACCAGCAAAACAAGGAGGCAGAAGCTCCCAGCCTCTGTGCAGGGAAAGCTGGGGCTGTTGTTCTGCTGGGCTCCGAGCCCTGCTGAGCAGCAGGTAAAAAGCACCGGTAACTGGAGAGATCCTCGGAGAGGTTGTGCAAAAGAGCCTGGCTTTGCTTTTCCCTCCTGGGTGTGTTTACCAGGATATCGAAATGTAAAACACAGCTCAAATTCTCCTTGTAGCTTGGCTCAGGGTTTTGGAAAGCTGACAAAACTGAAAGGAAAAACAAAGTGTTTGTCACGTAAACTGATAACCGTGCTTTCTATTTTTTGCTTATCAGGAGAGCTTTGCTGTGTTGGTTCTGCAGCTTTTTGCTTTTCAATACGTGGATTTTTAATGTTGGGTCAGAGTCTCCCTAAATCAAAAGCAGAAGAATTAACAGCATCTCTGATGAATTCAGGACTTTCTGCTCCCGTCACTTGCTTTTCTTACTGCTGTGTGGATAACAGCGATTCCTCAGCACGGCTCCTGGGTGCAGTGAGCAGCGGAGAATACCAGTCCTTAAACACGTGCCCAGTATCTCCGCTGGCTGAGCAGAAGCATCATCCAGTTCCAGATGCCACGGAGCCACCAGACTCGAGCAGCCCCTTCGGGACGCAGTGGTGGCTCTGCCAGCTGATCCCCCTGTGGGTGCAGTGTTTAGCACCTCTGTATCCCTCCTATAAACATGAATTTAAGGCTTTTTCTTTCTAAACTTGCAGTGCTCTGCGCTCGCTTGAGAAGGGTTTGCTAAGGCGGCATCTGTGAAAACTTCCCTGGTGCATTTGCTCTGCGCTAACCTATTTTTCAGGCTTTACCCAGCAGCAAGAAGTTAAATTTTCAGCTGAGCTGTGGCAAGACTGGCTAAAGTGGGATAACTCTTACCAAGTTGTTTCCATTCTAATGCATTTCTGCCAGTTCCAGCAGTGTTTCCGATCTGTGCAGGCTCCGTGCAGAGTTTGGGGAAGCTGCACATGGTAAAAGTGGATAAAATGCCAGGAAGCTGCTCGTGCGAGCGCACCGAGCTGCCTGCACGTGACCGAGGTGCAATGCCTTATTGCAAAACCCTGGGTTCTAAGCTGGTAATCACAGGTTTTGTTCTTGCCCTCGAGTAGTCCTCGGTAAAGTTCTCCTCCGTGAAACCCAGCAGGTGATCCTGATGCACCGAGCTGCACAGTGCAATCTGCACGCTCCCTAGCTCGCTCTGTCTCCCAGGTGTTCTCTTCGCTGCTCCTTGAGAGCGCAGCTCTCTGTCGCCTGTTCTACTGGCTGGTTAGTGAGAAATTATCTCCTGGCAATTGTTAACTAAGCTATTGCCGCAAGAGTTCCTCTATCAGCTAATAAACTGCACTGTTTTCGCTATCGGCCGGCTGCAATAACTGAACTGCCTGTACCCAGTAGGGTTTGTTTCCAGGTATTTCCATAAACTGATGCTGCCCGTTCCAGACTGTCCAGGCTGAATAAACTGCTTAGATATCACTTGTTTCCCAGTGAAGTGGGTTTGTTTTGGACTAAAGAATAAACTGCAGCAGTGGCAGGGAAAAAGGAATGGCACGTTTTGATGAAATAATCTAAATAATTAGGAAATAAAAGGATAAATCTCTCCTGACGCTGCTCACTGCAGAGATTTTGCCTACATCTTAGATCTCTGTTGTTAGCAGAAGGGGGAAAATTAAACTCTAACTGTATTTTGCAAATGACTGTTGTTTCAGGTGGCGAATTTGAGTGCCAAGGACAGCACTTTCACACTGAAAGACTGTGTCTACAAAGAAGTGCAGAAGGACTGGCCTGGCTACTCTGAAGGAGACCAGCAGTTGCTGAAGAGAATACTTGTTCGGTAATTATTGCATCTTCTCTGTAACATCACCTGGAGCTTGAGAATACCAGGCCAGGTCAGTTGCTGTAGATCAGGGTAGTCGAAGGCAGTAGGACAACGATAAGTTGATCATTTGATTTATTTGAACGTAAGGTGAAATTGTTTATCAACCAGGCAGCTGTAGAAGCTGACTGAACGTGAGTCTCGGAGTGGACGTGCTCTTCACATCGTCCTAGGCTGCCTTTAAATCATTCTACTGACTGTTAGGGGAGAAAGCTGCACAGGCACAAAAGCTGTTATGGTAGTTTGAAGTCCTGGGAGATGGGTGGATGAAGGCAAATGCATCCAGCTCAACTCTCTATCAAAACTCTCCCTTCCTTGTTCCATATCTCTTTGTGCATGGCTTCCTGCGCGGGTAGCCGTGTTTGTTCAAGGCACGGAGAGAGACCTTACTGTGCAACCACAGCCCCGAGTTGTCTTGCTCAGCCGCGTCTCCTCTCTGGTCCTGTGGAAGTCTCTGTCCCTCTTGAGCTGTTTGCTTTGGAGACTTGACTGATGTCTGTAGCATTACTGTGGTTGCAAATTCTGTGGGTGTCACGGTCGCCCTGCAAGGTGAAGATTTGAGTGAAGCAAAGGGTGTATAGAGAAGCACAAGGTGGTTCTGTAGACGTAGACGTAGGTTCTGTAGGTGAAGATTTGAGTGAAGCAAAGGGTGTATAGAGAAGCACAAGGTGGTTCTGTAGACGTAGACGTAGGTTCTGTAGGTGAAGATTTGAGTGAAGCAAAGGGTGTATAGAGAAGCACAAGACGGTTCTGTAGACGTAGACGTAGGTTCTGTAGGTGAAGATTTGAGTGAAGCAAAGGGTGTATAGAGAAGCACAAGGTGGTTCTGTAGACGTTAAGTCCCCTAAAGCACGTGCTGGTTGTCCTGCTGCCTGCGCAGTGTGATCCTCGCTGCCCTCATTGCCTGTGCTCCCATTCCTTCCTGGAACGGCTCTAAGCAGGGGCAGTGGGGATGGTAGCTTTGTCCTCTTGCTCACGAAAGACTCCACAGATATTTTTCCTTAGGTGAAGCCTCCAAGCTCAGCAGCTTTGGGCTGGCAGGGAAAGGGAATGTATCACCCAGATTCCTAAAGGAGAATTCTGCGCTGTTTGTTTCCCCCCTCTGGGTTTTCAGTGCGTTCGTGCTGCTTTGGTGCAGATTTTTAATGCAGATAGAGATTTTACTTAGTTTTGAGATTTATTTTATTGGACTTTTTGGTTAAGATGAAGTAGAGCGTGCTCTGTTTGAACAGGTTCCATGATTTGAAAGCACAATTGGCTGGGAGATGAGACTTTGCTAAACCAACAGAAACTCACACTCAGAGTGCTTTGGCACGCTAAAGAAAAATCAGGCTCGTTTAAATGGCCTTGATGTTGAGTTATAATTAAATGGAAAAATACAACTGCCATGCGATCTTTATGGCTTTCAAAACCAGTTAATTTTTCTCTGTAGAAAGCAATGTTTACCGCTTTTTCTAGAATTGTGGCATTCAGTTATGCGAAGGGCTAAAAATAACCCTTGGAAAGGATGTATTCAACTGTACAAACAAAGCCCCGCGTGGCCAGCGCAGGTAATGAGGCTACAGAATGGAAAAAACAGTCGGGTGGAAGACAGGAGAAAAACACTCACCAAAAGGGCCCGGACGCAGGGCTTTACGTCGCTGCATGGTTGCCTGGATCCAGCTAATTGTTCAGTGTCCGCACGGTGTTGGGGGCTGGTTGCAACTCAGTGGTTTGTTGGCTGCAATAATTAGCATGTCTGCACGTCTTCAGAGAGTCATGGAATCATGGGATGGGTTGGAAGGGACCTTAAAGCCCATCCGGTTTCACCTCCTGCCATGGGATGGGGCACCTCCTGCTGGCTCACGGTGCTCAGAGCCTCGTCCAACCTGGCCTTTATCTTTGAATACAGTGCCCATGGTAGGCTAACTCAGTTTTCCTCATAGATTGTGTTTTCCGTCCTCCTTTCACCATTGTAGTCATGTTTTTCTGCCATTCCAAGAGCTGCTGAGCTGAAAGTTGTCATCTTTCATTCCCTTTCTTTAAACCCCTAATTAACACGTCAGGAGATGTGACAAGGCTGCTCCATCCAGTCAAACGGCACCCAGAGCGCCACTTTCACTGCAGCCTTGCTGGAATATTGCTGTTCCCCTTCCTGATTTCACGCTTCAAGTACTTTCCTTGAGTTGATCCGCAGCTGTTGAAGTTGCTCTAAATAAAATCAAACAAAGCAGCAGCCGAAGCCAGAGCAGTGGTGAAAACGCAGGTGTCTTGTTGTGGCTGCAGTGCGACCGAAGGGTCCGGCTCTGGTTAAAAGGAAACGTTGTGAATCTGTGAGCTCTATCGCTGCAAAAATCCCCCCAGGTTTGAAAAATAAGGGTGTGCTTTAGAGCTGAATGAAATCTCTCGTGGAAGGGTTGAGATGTTGGTTATTTGGGCTGGAGACAAAATGACCGTGGAGCTGGTTTGTTAAAACCTTTAACCCTGATTTTTTTCAGCTTGACAGTTGCAGCTTGATGCAACCCTAGTTTTTCTCAGGTGATCGATACGGGAGTGGTCTGTCCAGTGTCAGAGCAGGATAAAGCCAGAGCGCTGGGAAACATTACTACAAGGTCTAGCCTGGAGAGGAGAAGGCTCTGAGGAGACCTTAGAGTGGCCTTCCAGTACCTAAAGGGGTTACAAGAAAGCTGGGGAGGGACTGTTCACAATGGCTTGTAGGGATAGGACGAGGGGCAATGGGGATAAACTGGAGAGGGGCAGATTTAGACTGGACATAAGGAAGGATTTCTTCACCGTGAGTGTGGGGAGGCCCTGGCCCAGGTTGCCCAGAGCAGTGGTGGCTGCCCCATCCCTGGAGGTGTCCAAGGCCAGGTTGGATGGGGCTTGGAGCCCCTAATCCAGTGGGAGTTGTCCCTGCCCGTGGCAGGATTTGGAACTAGATGATCTTCAAGGTCTCTTCCAACCCAAACTGTTCTCTGATTCTGTGTTCCAGAGAGCCCCTCGGGTGGTGGGGAGCGGGCATAACCAGCCTGAGTGTGAATTAATTAATGAGAATGGCTTTCATAGTGCCTTTTTGCTAGCAGAGGTTCCTGTTGTTTGTTGAATACCACAAATACAGAGCAGAGTGGCTCTGTTATGCATGATGCAACTTAAAAGTGTTGTTATGAAGCCTGAAATGTAAATCCTAGTGGGCCAATAATACCACAATGGTTCCTATTCTAATTCTGCTTTTCCTGGAGCCAGAGGGGCTTGCTTGGGGTAGAAGACAGCTGCTCCTGTCCAGTGTTGGTTTAATGGTGCTGATGAGTGGGAGAACTTCTTCCTCAACATCTTAGGAAGAAACTTTCTTAGGCAGAGGTGTTTAGCTGTGAGGGTGGGGAGGTGCCCAGGGAAGCTGTGGCTGCCCCATCCCTGGAGGGGTTCAAGGCCAGGTTGGATGGGGCTTGGAGCCCCTGATCCAGTGGGAGGTGTCCCTGCCCACGGCAGGGGGTGGATCTGGATGGTCTTTGAGGTCCCTTCCAACCCAAACCATTCTATGATCCGATCTTGGGTTTTGACCCCTTTTCAGTGCGCTTGCTCTCTGAATTTTCTCGTGGAGTCAGTTTTAACTGGGTGAGGCAGACTCAGCAGAAATTGGTTTAGATAATGTCGTGCTTATCGAGCTGTGTTTCCGTCCGTAGCAGGAATACCAATATCCTGTATGCTTTGAAGTTCAATGTGAGTTTTTACTGATCTGCGTATGGATTATTTTCCTAACATTGTAACTCATTTGTGGGAACGCTGATGTCAGCAGTTCAATGCAAAAGAGGTACAACTGCTGGAAAATAAGTTCCATCCTGAGCAGGGAATCCTCTCGCGTGCCCAAACGCTCAGCCTGCCTCCTCCCTCCCTGCCACAGCACCGTTCACAGAGCACTGCAAAACTCACAGGAAGGCAAGAAGACATGAGTGGTTACCAGGTGACGTTGGCTGATATTTTCCTGTAGTAGATATTGTCTGAGATGGAAGCTGGAATTGCCTGAACGAGCTGCTCTCACGGCATCGTTGAGCAGTCAGAATTGAGCCCACAAAAGTCTCTGTGCTCTGCAGGAGGATGTGAAATGCCGTCCCTTGGTTTCTCCAGCCTGGAGTTTTAACAGCCTGAAATTCTGTTTTTCAGGAAACTCTGTCAGCCTCAGAACAGCAGCGGCTTTCAAGGAGAGGCGCCTTCCCTGAGTCCACCGAAAGACAACGTCAA
The DNA here is from genome assembly GCF_032191515.1 of Phaenicophaeus curvirostris. NCBI lineage: Eukaryota > Metazoa > Chordata > Aves > Cuculiformes > Cuculidae > Phaenicophaeus > Phaenicophaeus curvirostris. The sequence continues at coordinate 5,957,089 of NC_091419.1, read as the reverse complement.
CTCCTCTCCCCCTCAGGTGGGTGATCCCTCTCCAAGGGTATTAGGTCCAGTTAGCGCTGAGCTCGCTGTCGGTTTGTCTGCTCTCGCTGGAGCTGGAGGCAGGGCCGGGCTGAGCCGTTGGGCCTGTCTGATGCTGTAGTCGCCGACGCAGGAGGCTGCTGGGTCGAGAGGTTGGGGTTTTTCCTCTTTTATTAAGTTAGACTCTAATTCCGGGTTTCCTTAGCATCTATTTCTCCTCTGGATGTGGTTTGGTGACGGCCGATGGGAAGGATCTCTGAGTGTCACTTAGGTTCAGTATGAAGGGCTATACTTTTTTCACAGTGCCTCCATCCATCTTGGAGTTCCTGGGAGAATGAGCTTGTGTTTTACTCATTACTAATAATTGACCGGAACGAAGCAGTAATAAGCAGCTCCCAAACGTGGTTGAGTTATTAAAAACCTTGACCTTTTGCAGCCTAATTGCTGTGGCAGATCAGGGCCAGGTTGGTCTGCGCTTTGATTTGTTGAGATGCCAGCGTGTGGAGCTGGGAAAAGACGCTTGGGCTGTTTTTCCATGATGATGAACTGCATGAGAGCTGTGTTTGCTTGTGTTAAGCGGCGTCCGTCCCTGCTCTTCGCAGTATCTCTGAGCGCAGGCATTTCTTGTTCACGTTGTGAAATCTCAGCTTCCCTTCTGTGCTGCGGGTCAGCCCAGACAAGTTGAGTATTTATTCTTCTCCTGCCAATGGAATGTGTAATGCCTACTTGTCCGGACAGACGCTCTGAGGATTAGTGGCAAAGAATATTAGCAGGTAAAGAAATTATGTGCTTTCTGGCAGTGAGAGGGAGGCAATTCTCTATTGAGAACAAGAACCGTGCAACTTGTTGCACCAGGTGGCTGATTCCAAATCCTCTCCTGCTCTGCTGTGGGCATGTTTCTGGGGAATAAAGAATGATCCCCTTCATTTGAGTTCGCTCGGAAAGACACAAAAGGCTGTGCTTGTGTGTTTCTTAAGCTGATCCTGAAAGAATGTAGGTTGAAAACTCACCTCGCTTCTGGCTGTGCGTGGTATGAAGGACACACAGGTCCGTAGGGGATGGGTTTGGTCTCTTGAGGTGACCCAGATAAAGCTTTGGGTGGTCGATTGGTTTGGATCTGGAAAAGTCTGGTGAAACAGGGGTGACCGAACCATGAATAGGAATGTTTTCAGCCATGCTTCCAACGTGGGTTGTGTCAGACAGCAAACTACATGCAGCTTCTGCTTCTGAGCCATCATTTTTGGATACTCCATCGCTGTAGTTTCTATTTAGAGAAGGGGTGGCTGCTGGTGGTTGCAGCCCCAGCAGAGGACTGGGATTCGGGAGTCTGGAATGCAAAATGTTTTGGGAACGTGCAGTGGTGGAATGAGGGCGAAGAAAAAGCTTGGTCTGGGGGGTCCAGGGAAGTGGCAGAGCTGGTATCACATGCCTGTCTGCCTCATAACCCAGGAGGTGAGGATCAGAGAGGCTGGGGTTGGTTTGGTTTATAAAGAGAGGCTGAGGGAGATGGGGTTGTTCAGCCTGGAGAAGAAAAGGCTCCAGGGAGACCTTGGAGCGGCTTCCAGTACTGAGACGGTCTCTGGGAAAAGCCAGGGACAGACTTCTAAGCAAGGCCTGTTGTGACAGGACAAGGAGTAATGGTTTTAAACTAAGGGAGGGGAGATTTAGACTGGCTATAAAGGAGAAATGTTCTTCTATGAGAGTGTGGAGGCCATCCAGATGGCAGTTCTGGATCTGCCTCCTGTTGTGAGCCCTGTAGTTGGGGTGAACGGCCCCTCCTGTTGGGAGCTGGGCACTGCCCGAGCTGTGCTAGGAACCAGGCGGGGATGTTGCAAAGCCGGTCGGACGTGCTAGCCTTGCCCCTTGAACTCCGTGGTGGTAGGAGCAGCTCCTCTCCAAATTCCCTTGGCAGGTGGAGAGGATTCCTGCACTGAGCAGGGTCCTTGAGACCCTGGAGTTACTAACCGAGGGGAGAGGAGTCAGTGGCTCCCTGACAAAGCAGCTGTGCGTCCAGCTGCGCTCTTGGATGGAACAACATTTCCATTTGCAAACAGCGCAGCCCTGCCCGAGACAGAAAGAAAACACTCAAATATCCAGAAGAAATAACCAGAACCGTCGCTTGTTTGCATCTGGGCACTAAATAACCTTTCCTCGGGGTTTCTGCAGCCAGGCAGGCGCACAGCGCTGCGCTGAGGGCTGGCCAGGGGGATTTTGGCTGGCTCGGGCTGGACTGAGCCCCGTAGCCGTCGTTCTGGCTCTGCCTGAGCTCTTTCTGCTGACTGAGGGGTGGGTTCTCTCCCACACTGCAGCCTCCCCGGGCTGCCCACAGCCTGCAGGTACAGGCACACGGAGCTGCTCCCTCCCTGCCTGTGGCTTTTCTGGTCTGGCTGATGGGGACGGTCGGGAACCACTTCTCTCTCTACACTTCTTAGTTAAAAAAAGCATCCTCCAGTCATGTTGGTCTCTGTGACGTGGCTTTAAAGCTGCTGCAAGTGTCCTCTTTTGCCTTAAATTCTGAGAACTTAACAGCTGACTCTTCTCGCCTCTTCCGGGAAATGGCTCTTTCTTGAGAAGGGGAAGAAGGGGTGTTGGGAGGGCTAAGCTGTTCCAGATTGGGCAAAATCAGCTGGGAATAAAATACAGAACTTACCCCTCTGCTTCATTTCGGTGAGACCTCACCTGGAGTCCTGCGTTCAGCTCTGGAGCCCTCAGCGTAGGGAGGACATGGAGCTGTTGGAGCGAATCCAGAGGAGGCCACAGAGATGATCCGAGGGCTGGAGCACCTCCCGTATTAGGACAGGCTGGGAGAGTTGGGTTTGTTCAGCCTGGAGGAGGGTGAAGGGCAGGGTTTGAGTTCTGAAGGGCAAAGTTGAAATAAGGTGCAGCTCGAGCAGACTGGATCTGCTGGGCTGTGTGAGAACAGCGCAGGAGATCAGGAACTGCTGTTGTGTTGTGGGTTTGTTTTTAAGCTCTCCCACCAAGCCTCGGGCTCCAGAGCGGTTCAGGATTGTCAGGAAGCGGTTTGGGATGGATCAGCTTCTGTAGAAGCTGGCGGTCCTGGGACCTGTGTCCAGGACCAGCCTCTGAGCTGGGAGCTGGCTGGCAGCTCTTTTTCTGGGAATGCTCCCTCCTTGTGTGATGTTGCACCCCCACCTAGTGGTAACCGCATCCATAACTCCGGCCTCTGGCCTTCAAGATTTGCTTTTTTCCTTTTTTTCCTTTCTAGAAACGAACCCAACCTCAGGATTTCATTGATCCCCTGGCTAACAAAAAGCCCAGGATCTCGCATTTGGCTCACAGAGCTCAACCCACATTCAACGGGAAGCTGAATTCCTCCAACGGGAAGGATGCCCCTACGCCTGCGCCTGCCCTGCCGCCGTCTGTCCCGGAGTCGGTGAGCTCCAGTTCCAGCCTCCCGGTGCTGGAGCTGCCGAGGCCTCACGATCCGCTCTCGGATGTCAGCAATGACCTGACGCACAACGGCAGAGACTGTGAGAACCCGGAGGCAGCCGACAGACTGACTCAGCCGTTGCCCACAGACTGTCCCCAAACGAGCAAGCACAACTGCAGCTCGTACATAAAAACCAAGAAGAAATCCAAAAAGCACAAAGACAAGGAAAAGGAGAGAAAGGAGAAGAAAAGCGAAGAGAAATGCAAAGAGGAGAAGCAGGACTGTGAAGTAATAAAAAATGCTGACTTAGTTAGTGTTCCCCAGGAAGAGGTCACAGGTACGTACGCTCCAAGCCGTCCTCCTCTACACCCTGCACTAAGATACTATCAGGATCGTCTGCGTGCGATTCCTGCTCTAAATCCATTTGAGGGAAGGGATTGCGTGTCCACTTGTGGAGGCCGTGTGGTTAACGAAATAATATCGCTGTCCCTGCCTCCAACTCAACAAATGCTCCTCTCGAGAGGATATCAGGTTTTTCCTGTTTCGCCTCCCGTGCCTCAGAGCGTGGCATGTTTCTCCTTGTTAAGTTAAAAGCCGTATGAATAGGTGGGGATGAAAGACAGACATCAAGATCTGTTGGAAAAAGCAGCGCTGCGTGATTGCTCGCAGCTCCTCTGCTCGTGCCCCGCGCTGTGCTGGCTGCTGTATGGATCTCTAACTTGGTAATGAAAAGTTAGTCACAAAAGCTTTTAATATCAGACACAAAAGAAATGATAAGTCTTGTGATAAATATCAGAGCAGCACACCACCAGCTCTTGCAGGCTGAAAGAGCTTCCTTGTACCCCACTATTCCTTGGAACTTCTCTCTTCGAGAACTAGCACAGCAGCGAATCCGTTACCGCTGAGATGTGTGGAAAGTGTTTTCCCTCAGACCAGTGCATTTCCAAGTCAGTTCTATGCGCTTTTAGAGCAGAGAATATACAGTAGCTCATCCCATCCATTCCATCACCTCCTGCTTCCCTGTTTTCTGCTGTTCTGTAAGGGTTTGTGACAGCTCCCCGGAGTGCTGGGACGTCCCCTGCAGCCTCTGGGAATATTGTTGTTCCCATCTGTTGTTGAGTTTCTTCTTGTGTCCATCTTGTTCCTTCACCCCATTACTGCTTTGAGTTTCTTTTTGTCCTTGGTGCATGAAAATCATCCAGTTTGGGCTCGAAAAGACAGGAACTTGAAACTAATCAGTCAAATTCGTGGAAAGGGACGATATCATGTTAACATTGTGAATGTGATGTGAGCTCTCGCCTTCCCCACAGTCTCTGTAGCCCCTACGAGCTGCAGTTTGACTGCTCCCCAGTGGTTTTTGGTGGCAGTCTGCAGCTCTGATCACTGTGGGGCACTGCAGAACCACACTCGGATACTTGTGCTGGGATCTTTCTTCTGTCTCGGTCCTAGGGTTTTCTGGGAGTGTCGTTCTCCTCGTGCTCCTGGAATGGCACTGGATGCAGACACGTTCTCTCCCTAGATAAATATCATTGTCAGGGTTTCTCATAATTGCCAAAACGCCCTGCGTTCTTTCCTTGTGAAGTCGCTGACCCTTTATCACCTTTTCAGCTTGGCTTTAAAACCAGTTTAATGACCACCTCTCTGTTAATTGGTAGGAGCCAGGTTTTGTTCCTGCTGCACCACTGATGCATGCGAGGTAACGAATCCGAGCTGGACTCGGGAGTGATCATAAACAGGATGTGGTCAGTGGCTGCTTAGATTTTGTACAACCAGCATCTGCTTTGGGATCTTTTCCTCCTATGCCTCGCTTCACCCAGGCGGCACAGGCCTCATCCTGCTCTGTTTGTCTGCAGCACACGGCTGGCAGCAGCTCCCCTAAGTCCCTTTGGGGCAAGGGCCGCAGGGAAGCAGAGTTTGTCCTGGGAGGTTTGTTGGAGAGGGACCTTTGGGGGCTTCTCAGCAGACAGTAGGTGGCACTCAGAGCCAAAACCAGCCTCTTCTCCCTCTCCCCCGTCTCCCTTGTCCCCATTCTGCAGGCTTTATGCTGGTGGTCCAGTAAGGAAGAGAGCAGAATCATCTGCCCCCGTCTGTAGCAGGGATTCACACTGCGGTATTCGTGATGATCCAGGTTTTCTGCCACTCTTCCATTCTACCCTGGAAAGCCTTCTTGTGGAAATAGAGAGAAAAATGAATTTTTAAAGAGGTAGAATTAGGTTCTTGCTTTCGCTTGCCTGTGTTTGCGACTCGGGTGTTTCACGCTCCCTGCAGTTTGTCTGGCAGTAGCTGTAAAGCAGTGCAGGTGCCTTGAGGCTCGTGTGCACCTGGGGAGTCTGTGCAGTCAGAGCACTGCTCACTCAAAGTAAAGGACTTGGGAAGAAGAGGGAAGAAGAAACACATTTTTGCAGAGAGTTGAATGCTTTGCAGCCTTCTCCGCTTGCCTCTTACTCTGCTGCCTTCTCGTGGGCTCAGTTGATTTTCTGGTTAGGGCTTTCGGTGTAACACACGGCTTATGAGAAATATCCCTTTTCAAACCTCTGTCTAACCACTTTCTTCATCCAAACTAATAATGCAGCGTTCAGTTCAGTTGAAGAGGAGTCTGTGTCAGGCTCGCGTTCAGAATCCTGTTCCTCTTGAGGTCTTTGGTCCATTTTCTTCAACTCCCAAACGTTCTTAGTTGAGCCTTGCTTGATTCCTCTTTCTTCCATGCGCGGAGCAGAGCACGCTTTGATTTCTCTGGGGCTGTGCAAGGGAAGAGCTGCACGCCTTAAAACCTGCTCTGCTGTCTCCTAGAGTAGTAACAGCGGAGACAAGAGCATACATCCTGCTCAGCTCCATTCTGATCATCTGGACTCGCTTGTTTTGTGGTGGTAGCAGTGTGATCCCTCCCTGCAGGCAGCATTTATACACCAAGTACATTCAGATCGTTTTGCTGCTCAGTTCAGGTTGATGCTGTTTTGCTGACAGACAAATATTAGACAAGCCTTGAAGCTTTTAACCACCTGATTGTGAATCTTCTGTCTTTGTCAGTTCAAAGCAAACCAGACATCCCTTAGAATCTGATAAACTGTATTACAGATAAGTTTGTGAATTTGAAGTTGAATTGCATAGAGCTTTGAAGTGTAAGGACGTCTATAAACAGGTCTTTATTTTTTCAGGTTTAAATGGAACATGCAATAATTCTAGTGTACCAACATCAACTTCAGAAATGCCAGATTATTTATTGTAAGTACCCTTATCAGTTGTTTCATCACTTTGGGATTGTTTCAACCTAAAAATCAAAATGTACTGGGGATTTTTGTTGGGCTTTATTGTTACTCGATGTCACCTTGTACGGTGGGTTTGAAAAAAAGTGTAAATCCAGCTTTGCAGACAGTTCCTGGACTAAACTGAGATCTGCTCTGTACCTCCTGGAGTTCAAGGTTATCTTCCTATCAACCAGTTCTTACAGTACTTCTAGAAACATTGCATACCTCAAAGGGGTTGGAAGGGATTAAGCATCTCCATGTTAGAGCTGGAAACTCGGAGAGGAAATGATCTGCTTTAATGTTGTGGAAGACGGGGCAAGCAGGGGTTTTGAGAGCTTGGCTAGTTCTTCCCTGTTCAGAGCCAAGATTATCTACATAAACCACTGAAATACTCTTCCTCGGGAGGTTATAACCCATGGGTTAGGATGTGAGCTGTTTCACCTCTTGACTTCTTAATCAGATCCCTCTGAGGTTAACTAAACAATGTACTCGTCTGCTGCAGCACAAAAGCCCCAGTGCACAGAGCCAGAAATCTGCATAAGGCCAAACCTGTTCTAAGCAAAGCTCTGCGATAGCGAAGCAGCGTGGCTGTGGGTGATGTTCACTGCGTGCACCTCAGCCAGGGTTGTTAATGCCATCAGATCTCGTTGGGCTGTGGTGCGATCACTCGGAGGGAAGGGATGGAGCAGGAGGAGGCATCGTCCTCTCCTGGCTCTGTAGGAGCAGTTGCTGGAGCTGCCTAGAGGACAGATAGGGTTCTTGGGTGGTTACAGAGCTGTGGTTTGCTGGACTGTAGGAACCATACAAACCGCTTCGAGCTGGCATTCCTAGTGCCGTACAGAAGAATGCCGATGGCCGGGGGTCATTTCTTACAATGGATGTGCTGGTCCCTCCTATAGAGGGATCTTGCAGCTCCGTTCCATCCCCAGGGAAACCCTGTGAGGTTTTTGAACTCCGCAGGGTCTGTTGTCTCACCTTCTGGTATGTTCCAACTGGTTTGATGGTCACCTCCTTAAACTACGAGAGCTGCCTCGGCTGGTTTGATCAGAGAGGCGTGTGTTTCATACCGGTGAGGGCAACTTCCTTATCTCCTAGCAGCATCTCCTGTACAGATGCTTATTTATACCGAGTGAGGAACAGGTCCTTGAAGACAAGAGCACATTTGGCTTAATAGAGTGGGAGTTGTCCCTCCATTTGATACCCAGGTCAGCTTATACGGGTTCCTGCACCAAGCTGGCCCTGCCGCAGGCAGAGTAGGGTGGCAGATCAGAGTCATCCTCTTCAGAAAGCTGAGATTTGCCATCAGAATGTCTTGGCTGCTGGGTTTTCTGCAAAATGTCGGGTTAGTGGCTTGTTGTGGAGCCGAATGAATAACTTTCAGGGAGCCTGAAAGGTGCAGCTGTTAAACACGGGCTCTGGCGCTCGATTCACAGTGGGTGTCTTCGGGAGACAGTGGGAATACGGTCAGTGTAACGTGGTTTCTTGCCACGTAATCGTACTGCGAGTGTTTTGCTGCGATAGCTGAACACATTTTGTATTACTTTAAAGACTTAACGCTGGAAGCATGGTATTCCTGCTGTTCCAAGGTCTGGCACAAATGCAGAACTCCATGTTCTGCGGGCCAGCAGGAGTTAGAAAAGCTGTAGCAGTGCTATCGGAATGTCCTCCTACACCCTCAGCTGCTCCTGGGCTTTGCTGTACCTGCATATTCTTGGCACAGATGGGAAACGTTGGGAGCAAACACTATTGTTTTATGCAGAGGACGAGGCAATAATCGTAGCAGTTTTCTCAGTGCTACCCTCATGCAGCTCATAAGAGACCGTTTTCAAGCACAGTCACCCGGTAGCTTGACTGTCCTGGTTTGGGCATTGCAGTATTCGTGCTGTCTGGATCAAAAACTTGCTAAACCTATTAACAAAATTATTCTTCCTCCAGAAAATACGCAGCCATTTCCTCTTCGGAGCAGCGTCAGAGTTATAAAAATGACTTCAATGCGGAATACAACGAGTACAGAGACTTGCACGCTCGGATAGAAAGGATAACTCGCCGGTTTACACAGTTAGATGCCAAGCTGAAGCAGCTTTTGCAGGGCTCTGAAGAATATAAGGTAGAAACAGAAATATATCTTTTGGAAAGCTACTTCTGCAAAGCAGCAGCACTACAGCTCGTAGTAGTCGCTCTATGTGGGGCTGTTTGGGATGGGTTGGTGTCTAAACCAGAGCGCCCAGAGCCCAGAACTGGTGGATGCAGAACGTGCAGACAGCTGACAGCCCTGAAGACTGTTCTTAAAACAGCTCTGTGTTCTTTCGTTTTCGAGCCGGAGCACACATCATGGTACTTGTTGACAAGGAAAGGCCTCAGTGAGACAATTGGCGTCTTCAGCCAAAAGCTGCTGGAAGCTATTAGTGTATCCCAGCCAGAAAGCTCATATTCGCACATATGGTAGCGTATCGGGGCTGGAAGGGGAGTTGGGACAGGGTCATCTGTTTCCCTGGAATCTTTCATCTTAATAATGTAGCAAAATCCAACTTGTCAGCCTGATTTTAAGAGCTTTAACGATTCATTATCTTGAGAAAGTAATTGAGTAGAACAGATTTTTACAGAGCCTATTGTGCCGAGCACTGTTTCCTCCCTCCAACGTCCTTTCCCTCTCAGAGAAAGGCAGCGATTCCTCGCTGAATTATTGTTAGGTCGGGGGGAAATGAGTCTGAGCTGTGGAGGAAGCGTCAGTTATCGTGCCAACCCGGTGCCCATTGCAGGTGGTTCTCATGGCTGGGAAGTGGGGCCCGAGCTTTCCAGTGCTCCCAGTGCTGGCACCAGTGGAGTCACGGAGTCGGCAGGGCTGGCTGTGGCTGTTGGATTTCACAGGGGACTCATTGAGGGGTGGGTTTTGGTCAGTGTGTGCACACTGAGCCGTGGGGAAATGCTCGCCTGCTGCAGCGAGTCACAGCACTGCTGGGTCTTTTGAAAATAATAAGCCGTGTTTTCCTTTTTAGACCATCCACGATCAAATTCTACAGGAGTATCGGAAAATTAAAAAGGTAAGTAAAAATAGCCGGCCACAAAAAAGGCTTTGGGTGGTGCCTCTGGTGGCTGAGAGAGCTGGGAGCTTGCCAAGTGAAAAACCCGGTCACTGGAGCTTGCCAGCAGATCTTTGTTCAGCTTGAGCTTGTCCAAAAAGTGATCCTTTCTTGGGTCAGAAGGGTTTGTGGGGAGCTGGGGTGGCTCCTTTAGTCCTGGGGAGCTCTCAGCTGAGTTAGCAGCGTGCTGGCACGAGGATGAGGTGTGTTTAATCAGTGCCATTATCCCATCAAGGGGAAGAATGGTTTGTGTTGAGGTGCAGAGACTGGTACTGGGAGAGACTGGGATCTGCTGGTCTGTGAGGCACGATCTGAGCATGGTCTGTGGTGCGAATCACTGGGTACGGAGACCCCTGCAGGGCTCCGCGGGGCTTTTCAGAGCGTGGGGCATGCAGAACACTTCACATCTTTTCATACGTATGTAAACCAATGGTTGTTGACAGGAGGAGGTTCTGATGTAGCTGGTTGAGGTGGAAATGCTGGGACGGGCTGGGGCATCCGTACACTGGGAATGAGGGGGTCTTCTTAGAATCTACGAGTATGGCCCTAAGCTCTGCTGTCCCCGAGGCATTTGGGAGGTTTTTGAAGAGGCCCTCTGTGTGCTGCAAATTCCTCTGCGTTGTACAGCTCCCAGACACACAATTCAGTGCTAACATGGGGCAGGTGATGCTGGAAGCCAAGGTGTATGGCCCAGCAGCTCCGAGTTCAGCTAGGCCTGGCTCAGGGTGCCCTCATTTCCCTCTGCAGGGGCTCCTGGAGCTGATTAATGAGGAGAAGGGGTTGTGGTTTTGCTTTATTTGAGCAGAGTAGGTCTGTTTGAAATGGGCATCTACTCCTCCAGCTAGAAAAGCTTCGTTCTTTGGTCGTGTATTTATGCTCCGAGGCTGGGTTCAGCACAGGAGCTCTGAAGCATCACCTTCCGTCACTGCATCTTCATTTTTCTTTGCAGACTAACCCCAATTACAGCCAAGAGAAGAACCGCTGCGAATACCTCCACAACAAACTGGCTCACATTAAAAAACTGATAGCAGAGTATGACCAACAGCAGTTTTAGCTGGCGCCGATCCGGACTGGGTAGGGCAAAACAAAAAAGTCACCTGGACGTTACGTTCACTTTTATACAACTCGATTCCCTTCAGAGACGAGCGTTAATTCCTCATGGTTGAAGAACTTGGGGATTCCTTATGATGCCGAATCTATCATGTCTGTGTCCGAGCTGGGCTGCGAGCGCAATGCCTGGCACAATCCTCTTTGAGTTTTAGCCTCTCTGAATGTTGGAATGTAACAAGTGAGGAAAAAATCTGCTTATTTTGAAGGCAGCGTTTGACACTTAAGGGAAAAAAAAAAAACTTGCCTAAAGTGAACGAAGCTCCCAAAGGTTAAGAATCAGTAGTTTTCATGGATTAAAGTTTGGTATGAAGTGTAATTACCCCTGGCCCAGGTCTGCTGGGTTACACATTGTCCTTCAAATGGTGAGGAACTGGAATGCTGCTAGGTTACCTCCTTCTCTGGCACCTGCGACTGTTCGTATGCAAGCTGTCTGCTCCTCATGGCACCGCGTTAAATACACCACGTACCCAGAGCTCTCGTGTTTGTTCCTGCTTTTCTCCTCGCTGGTGTGTGCTCTCTCGAGGCGGTTGTGTCGGTAGGAGGGGAGCAGCCCAGGGACCCGCGCTGAGTGCCTTGGGCAGTGCAGAAGTGGATCCTCCACGTGGAAAAAAACCCACAAAACCCACCCTTAGTTGTTTGTTCAATCCGCTTGTGCGTTCGGAAGCAGCGGGCGTAAAGGTTTTGCAGTGGCCTCTCCAGCAGGTGCGACCCAGTCTGCCTGCGCTCACCTTCTCGTACCAGCGCGGGGAAGGTCGAGGGACCTGTCTGGCTTTGACTTTTATAGTTTTATACCAAGGCAGACAGTTTTATTAATTGCTGACGAGACTAAGGTCTATTTTTGTATAAGAAAACAAAAAAAAAAGAGCATCTTTTTCTAAAACTCTGCCTCCCCTTTCCCTGTAGGCCAAGTGTTTGAGACCCTTCCCTGTCCTCTACCTGCAGTGTTACTGGAGCCGAGCGGATGGGCGCCCAGAGAAGTTCTTTTCTTACCTGGCTGACCCAGGAGAGAGGAGGGGGGTTGGGGATGCCATGCTTTCTTCTTCTATTTTTTTTTTGTGGAGTTCCAAAGAAGCAGCAGCAGAAAATCGGTCTCAGAGCAGGCGCCCGAGCGTGAGAGAAGCAAGGTAGCGTTTTCCCATGCGGGTCACTTCCACTGCTGGGCTTTATCGCCAGCTTCTCCGTGCCGTCTTTCTTCTGGATTTGGTTTTTCTTTTCTTTTTGGACTTGAAGGGAACAGTTTTCGAGTATGGCCAGAGTGTGAGAAACACGCCAAAAAGCACAAAGGTGTCCTTTAACTCTGCTCTTTCTTTCTCTCCCCTCTCCCCTTTTAATCCTGCCAGCCTGTGTGATTTGACTTCTTCCCGCTTCCGTTTATCTCAAAGTAAAGGATTACTTTCCTGTGGCGTCTCCTTCCCTTGGAGGTTGCACTGAGGAGTCTTTCACCCTTTGAAGGAGCGGAATGGCAGATTCAAGGAGCGAAACAGTTCTTGCACAAGGAGTAATTTATATCTTTTTCCACCCCAAAATGAAAGTGGGTCCATCTGCTGTATAAAAATACTAAGAATTCCATTCTGGCTGGATGGGGTTTGCGTCGTCCGGCCAGGGCCACCGCTTTGCTTTGCCGCTTGCGATGTTCTGAGTTTCTCTCCCTGCCGCGTTGCCCACAGCGTCCAGGACTTTGCCGTCGCGTTCTTCAAACAGAAGCTTGCTGCTGGAAAGCAACAGCCTCCCGCTGCTCTACAAAGCCCAAACCCATGCAGGAGCGGAGCGGTGAAGGAGAAGGGGGAAGAGATGCGATGGCCGAGGATGCAGTGGTCTGTAGGGTGAGCTAGGGAGGTCCTGACGAGCCTCTTGTGGCTTGGGAAGCGCTTCGGTCCCATCTCTTCCTCTCCAAGAAAAGACTAGTGGAAGTTAGGGAGCGGTTTTGTCTTGTGGGCCAAGCTTTGTGTAACGCTGCCTGCCTCCGGCGCTTCTGCTCAACAGAAAAAGCTGGAAAATGCAGGAGAGTCAAAGGCAAGGAGCTTTTATCCAGAAAACTCTGTCCTCCCGCTCGCTGGGGTCTTGCACTGGGCCGGTGGGGGGATCAGTGTCCACCCTCAGGCCTCGCTTCAGCTCCCATTCCCACAAACCCCCCGTGGCTCTGGATTTCTGCACCGGAGCCGCAGGGACCTGGGAAGGGAGCATTTGGGCTGCTTGGAGGAACCAGGGCGTTGCATTTCCTCGGACCCGCTGTGAGATTGGTCCCTGCAAAACCCAGTCGGTGCCAGACCCGCTTTCGGCGTTCCCGGTGACGAGACCGAACTTCCCAGCGCTCACCCATCAAATCCACCGCGGGGCTTCACCTCTGATCGCGAGGAGCCTGGAACTTGGATGGTGGAAGAGGCAGCAGCTACAAACCCAGGATGAGTAAATTCTTCCATGGAAACACTTCTCCTCCTGATCCTTAATATTTTGACCGGGGTTTTTTGTTGCTTTTGGGGTGGGAGGGGGATAGAGATGGATCTCAATCTTTATACATCTGCTATAAGATATTTTTGCAAACAGAGTTGTATACGAAGATGTATTGTGTACATTTACCTGTATATTCTGGAACTTCTAAAAATTTGAATATAAAAACTGAAAATATTTAATGAATATCCAAACTGTGAGACCCAATGAGCATTCAACAACGTTCTGCTTCACTTTTTCTTTCGGACTGTGTTAACGAATTGTAGTCGAATCTGCCTTTTTCTTTTGTTTTGTTTTCTTTTCTTTTTAGAGATTACGAAGCTAGGCAAAAAAAAAAATGTGCTTTTTGGGTTAATAGAAACCAGTTCTAGGTGATTAAGTATGATCTTAACTTATTGATACTGTGTTTTACTTTGTAATATTGTACTGTGGATAAAACTATATTGAGCCATGGAGTTGGAGTTTACAAAAAGAGAGCTTTTCACTTTGCCAAAATGTTACAATTTAAAGGCAGCATAGTCTTCAGCTTTCCTAATCTTTTCTTAAGAGCTAGTGTCTTTTTTGTACACTAAAAAAAAAGCTGAATGCTGATTTTGCAACATATAATAAATTCACTGTATTGGAAAACAAGCAAACACTAAGGTTGTACGTTTCTTTTCAGTGCTGCGAGAGGACTTGAAAGAGAAAGGTGATAAATGGCTGGCGTGGAGTTTGAAAGCAGGAAGCAAAGGATCTGAGTCAGTGAGGGAGTGAAAGTATCAGAGCAGCGGGTAAGGAACGGGAGAAGGAGAAGGTGCTCAGTACGGGCTCTCCGTTTTCTTGCTGCATACGGGGAGTTCTGGTCTAGAAACGTGGCTGCAGAGCAGCTTTGCTCTTCACGGTGCCTTCCCGGTGCTCCGGTGGGATCGGCAACTCCATGCGTGGCAGGAGCTGGTGGGGATCTTCCTACTCCAATGGCATTAACAGCCACGTTTGGGTGGGAAAAGGTGCTTTTGAGGAAGCGCCCGTTGCTGGTGTCGGTGTGGAGGTTTAGAGGGGTCCTGTGAGCATGGAGCTTGTCAGCCAGGAGGGCTCAGAGCTGGGTAGGAGGTGGTGGTGGCAAGCGAGGGCCTTGCTGCTTCCCTCAGGATTTGAGAGCCCGCAGCTCCTGGGGAGGGTCCGGACCTAGTCCAGGTGTCTCCACCGGCCTGTGTCGGCAGCAGGGGCTCCTGCTTTTCATGCTTGGTGAGCCAAGCTGGATTTGACGTCTGTGCTCACTCGCATCGGGGAGGTGAGTCACATCCATGGGCAGCTGGAACAGGGTCGACGTTGCCAGAGCAGCAAGGTGGGGATGAGCCTGGCCACGCTGCTGGAGCTGCCGCTTCCACCCACGGGGGATGAATCATCTGCCTGCTGCACAGGGTACTGGTCGTATTGAAGCTCTGTCCCTTTTTTCTGCTCTCATGGTGGCTGGTTGCTCTGGTCTTGGCTTCTGCAGCATCCCTGGCTCTTCTGGCTGGGCTGGAGCAGGCACCATAAAGCAGAGGATAAAACCACTCCAGTGAAGGCTCCATACCATAATACACACTAAATACCTTCTGTTTTCCTTCAGTGGTTGCCGTGCTGCCTGCTTTGAGATCTAACGGGCAGGTTTGGTGGTCTTGAGCCTAAAAGCATTGCCGGTTGGTCTTGTTCCACCCGTGTTCACCCACAGCTCCCTTTGCTTTAGTGCGGGATGCTGGATTCCACCTCCAAAAGAGTGAAATATGGAGAAAGAGAACCCAGCAATCAAATAATGACTTGGAAACACCTTGGCTTTAAGGGTGGTAGGAACAGGGAGGGCTCTGCTTGGTCCTGTCTCATCAGCCTTGACCTTGGAGCTGATACAAGAGCATGAGCACAGCCAGAGGGAGATGATGCTCCCAGGGCAGGGGGGAACCTTTGGGTTCCCTGAGGTGCTCTCGTGGGACTCTCGCTTATGGAGCAGAAGCTGTGATGCTTTGGGTGAGCTGATGCTCTTGCAAAGCCCCAGCTGGCCAGGTTTTTAGTTTCAAATGCTGCCTCTGAGACAATTTCTGTCCCCTGAGCTCCCCTTTCTTTAATTCCTCGCTCCCGAGAGCTTCCCCTCGGGGTGCTCAGCTGCTGAAAGGCTGGTGCTATATGGGATGTGCACGGGGGGCTCATGCAGGAAGGGTCCCTGTCCCCTCCCGTCCCAGCTTTCCTGGAGAATTCCTCTCCACCGCTGGCAGCTCCGGCTGGGGTCACGCTCTGAGCTCGGAAATGCCGAGCTGCCCCAGTGGAAATTTACTGGCTGGGTCCTGTGTGCCAGAGCCAGCCCGGCTCCTGCCGCTGCTCCTTATCTGTGCCCAGCCGGGAGCCCGGCTGCCGGCCCTTCCCAGGGATGAGGAGCAGCGTGGATGCCAGGCTGGGACCCTCCTGTCCAAACCAAGCTTGCTGCGGCTTCCCGAGGAGCTCTGGGCTCGGATAATTCAGGTCACACCTGGGAAAAGTGTCACTTTGCACCACATCAGGCGCAAAGCCCTCAAATTAGCTTCACACACACGCATGGGAAGTCGAAGGTGACCCCATGCTTCAGCTTTTTAGGGACGCTGCAAACACCCAAAAGCTCAGTGGGTTTTTTTCCGGGCACCTTTTGCTCCATGGCTCATTTGCAGGAGGAAGCTCAGTAGGATCGTTTGTCCTTGACACGCTCCGATGGCGCTGGTCCCGCGTGCAGAGCAGCTGCTGCACCTCCAACCACCCCGGATCACCCCTTCCTGTCCCTTTCCATGCGTGGTTGTGTCTTCGGGAATGGGGATGGGAAGGAGAGGACAGGGGGCTGCGAGCAGTGGAAACAGGCGGAGATATTGCAGGCTCAGAGCTTGGAGATTGTTCTACACGAGGGAAAAGAAAAACAAATGGAGGAAACGTGTCCGTGACACAAATCTGGAGCTGCTTGGGTTAGCCTGGACCCGCTGGGGGGACGAGGGATAGTTCCTACCTGCATCCCCCACAGCTGAGCCCTTCCCTGTGCACGGAGCATCCCTCGGGCTCATGCGGAATCGAGCCCTGAACCTTCTTATGAGGAACCACTGAGGAACCGGTGCTTGCCCAGCTCCAAAACGGGGGCTCTTGGGGGCTCGGTGGCCCCATCCTTGGGGACCGAGGGGGTTCTGGTGGCCTAGGGCGGGTGGGCTCGGTTGCTGGGGGAGCGGGAGCGGTGGCTGAGGCTGCGCGCTCGCCTGGCCCCCCGCCATCCCCCGGCAGCTGGGGAGCGAAGGCGCTGGGCGGCCGTCCCGGGCTCGCGGCCCATGGCCGACGCGTTGGGCGAGCAGGAACAAGGGAGCCCCTGCTCATGCGGTGCCGAGCGTGGGAGGAGTGGGAAGGGAGTGGGGGAAGGAACAATGGTGGGAGTTCTGGGAGGGGGGCAAGGGGAGAAAAAAAAAAAAAAAAAAGCTAAAAAAAAATAAAAAATAGAGGGAAGCAGTGGAAAAATACCAGCGCGGGCCCTGGCAGCGCTGCCCAGACCCTCCCCGCCGCAGGATTATTGTACAAAGAAATGTTATTTTTGTTTCAATAATTTGCTGAGGCACTGGCATTCCATCGCGGGGCTCGTTTTGTCCTCCAGCCCCGGCACCAAGGCCCCATTGTTCGCCCCTGGCCCCAGGGCCGGCCGCGGCCCCCCAGCCCCGTCCACGCCGCGAGCCCCGTTGGTGGCAGGTGCCCCCCGGGCTCGGTCCCATCGCGCCGGCTGCCAGGAGGGTGGGTGGCGGCGGCATCGTCGCCCCACGGAGCGGGAGGGTGGGTGGCGGTGGCAGGAGTTGGGGGGGGGGACAGGGTGGGGAAGGGGCCGGAATCCACCCTTGTGCTCCGGGGGCTCCTTTGGAACGACGCCTGGCATTGAACGGGGCCCCCGGGGGACGCCGAGCGGGGTGCCAGCCCTTTCTCCGCCGCGGCTGCCAGCAGCCCGCGGGCACCCCGAAACGTGGTGGGGCGCAGGCTCGCACGGGGACTGGCTGCCCTACGGCATCGCCCGCGGGGGACGTGGTGGGGGGACCGAGGTGGGGGGCTGTGGCCTTCGGGGTGCCGTGGCAGGGTTCTGGGGTGCTGATACTGGGAACTCTGGGTTGCTGGGGGCTTTAGGGTGCTAGCAGCTCTGGGGTTCTGATACTGGGGGCTTCGGGGTGCTGATACTGGGAACTCTGGGTTGCTGGGGGCTCTAGGGTGCTAGCAGCTCTGGGGTTCTGATACTGGGGGCTTTGGGGTGCTGATACTGGGAACTCTGGGTTGCTGGGGGCTTTAGGGTGCTAGCAGCTCTGGGGTTCTGATACTGGGGGCTTTGGGGTGCTGATACTGGGAACTCTGGGTTACTGGGGGCTCTGGGGTGCTGGTACTAGGGTCTCTGGGTTGCTAATACTGGGGGGGCTCTGGAGTGCTGGGGGCTCTGGGGTGCTGATGCTGGGAGCTCTGGAGTTCTGATACTGGGAGCTCTGGGATGCTGGTACTGGGGTCTCTGGGGTGCTGGGGGCTCTGGGATGCAGATACTGGGGGCTCTGGGTTACTGGGGGCTCTGGGGTGCAGGTACTGGAGTCTCTGGAGTGCTGATACTGGGGGGTCTGGGATGCAGGTATTGGGGTCTCTGAGGTGCTGATACTGGGGGCTCTGAGTTACTGGGGGCTCTGGGGTGCTGGTACTAGGGTCTCTGGGTTGCTGATACTGGGGGCTCTGGGGTGATGGTACTGGGAGCTCTGGGATGCAGGTACTGGGGTCTCTGGGGTGCTGGGAGCTCTGGGGTGCTGGGATCTCTGGGGTGCTGATACTGGGGGCTCTGGGATGCTGGCACTGGGCACTCTGGGGTGCTGGTACTGGGGGCTCTGGGGTGCTGGTACTGGGGGCTCTGGGATGCTGGTACTGGGAGCTCTGGGTTGCTGATACTGGGAACTCTGGGTTGCTGGAGGCTTTAGGGTGCTCGTACTGGGGGCTCTGGAGCGCTGGGGGCTCTGGGGTGCTGGTACTGGGAGCTGAGTTACTGGGAGCTCTGGATTGCTGGAAGCTCTGGGGTGCTGGTACTGGGAGCTCTGGATTGCTGGGGGCTCTGGATTGCTGGGGGCTCTGGATTGCTGGGGGCTCTGAGATGCAGGTACTGGGAACTCTGGGTTGCTGGAGGCTCTAGGGTGCTCGTACCGGGGGCTCTGGAGCGCTGGGGCTCTGGGGTGCTGGTACTGGGAACTCTGGGGTGCTGGTACCGGTGCCCGGGAGGAGCCGGGGGGTGGATGCTGGGGATGCGGGGGGTGCCGGGGACGGGGGGGGGGGGGTGCCGGGGGTGTCCGTTGCGGGGGCACGTGCGGGGGCGGGGGGGGGGGCGGGGCCCGGCAGCGAATTAATCGGCGGGGCCGGAGCGGCCGCAACCGCGATCGCCGAGACCCCGCGGGGCAGCGCCGGCTCCACCGCCCCTGCGACCGGTGAGAGCGCTCGGGACCCCGGCCCCCCGGCCGCCACCCCCGCGAGCGGGGACACCCCCTGCCCCCCCGGCCACCCCGGGAGTGGGACACCCCCCGGCCCCAAATATCCAGCATCTCCTGGAGCGGGGACACCCCCTGTCCCCGTGTCCCTCCTGCCACTCCAGGGAGCGGGGACACCCCCTGTCCCCAAATACCCAGCATCTCCGGGAGCAGGGACACCCCCTGTCCCCTCTGCCACCCCAGAGTGCAGGGACACCCCATGTCCCTTGTCCCCTCTGACCCCCAGGGAGCGGGGACACCCCCTGTCCCCAAATACCCAGCATCTCCTGGAGCCAGGTCACCCCCTGTCCCCTCTGCCACCCCCAGAAGCAGGGACACCCCCTGTCCCCTCTGCCACCCCCGGGAGCGGGGACACCCCCTGTCCCCCTGTCCCCTCTGCCACCACCTCAGGGTGCAGGGACACCCCCTGTCCCTTCTGCCACCCAAGATGCAGGGACACCCCCTGTCCCCATGTCCCCTCTGCCACCACCCCCGGGTGCAGGGACACCCCTTGTCCCCATGTCCCCTCTGCCAGCCTAGGCTGCAGGGACACCCGATGTCCCCATTGCCACCACCCCAGGGAGCAGGGACACCCCCTGTCCCCTTGTCCCCTCTGCCCCCCCAGGGAGCGGGGACACCCCCTGTCCCCAAATACCAGGCATCTCCGGGAGCAGGGACACCCCCTGTCCCCATGTTCCCTCTGCCACCGCCCCAGGGTGCGGGGACACCCCCTGTCCCCATGTCCCCTCTGCCACCGCCCCAGGGAGCAGGGACAGCCCTGGTTCCCAAATCCCTGGCACTCCTGGGTCTGTCCCCATGTCCCCTGCACCGCTGCGAGCGGGCACATCCCTTGTCCCCATGTCCCCTGTGCCACCCTGGAGTGCAGTGACACCCCTTGTCGCCATGTCCCCCGCACCGCTGGCAGCGGGGACATCCCTTATCCCCATGTCCACTGTGCCACCCCGGAATGCGGTGACACCCCACGTCCATCCCTGGTCCCCATGCCTTTCTGTGCCCCCCGATACCTCAGGGATGGGGACCCCGGGGGGCTCCGCGTGGGCAGGGACGGCGACGGGGCTCGCGGGGCAGCGAGCCGAGGTCCCCAGCGGTGGCGTGTCCGGCAGGGCGGGGGTCTGGGGGGGCTGACACCCGTTTCCTCCCGTTCCAGCTCCGGGAACAATGGCCGAGACCTTCCTGGTGGAGAGCCCCGACGTCACCTACAGCAAAGACTTCATCGAGGCCAAGTACACGTACAGCACGGTGCACGTCTGCAAGGAGAACGGCGTCACCAAGGTGGGGACAAGGGCCAGCGGGGGCTGCGGGGGGGCTCAGCGCCGCTGCCACTCACCCCACGTGTCCCCTGTCCCACAGGTGCGGCCGTGCGCCACCCGCTTCACCTTCCGGACGGGGCGACACGTCCCCCGCCTGGGCCTGATGCTGGTGGGCTGGGGGGGCAACAACGGGACCACCGTGACGGCGGCCGTGCTGGCCAACCGGCTGGGGCTGTCCTGGATGACCAAGACGGGGCGCAAGGTGCGTGTGTGGTGACCGTGATGGGATTGGGGACACAGAGCTCAGTGGGAGCACAAGGTGGGGGTCCCATCACTGTGATGGGGTTGGGGACACGGAGCTCAGTGGGAGCACAAGGTGGGGGTCCCATAGCTGTGATGGGGTTGGGGACACGGAGCTCAGTGGGAGCACAAGGTGGGGGTCCCATCACTGTGATGGGGTTGGGGACAAGGAGCTCAGCAGGAGCACAAGGTGGGGGTCCCATAGCTGTGATGGGGTTGTGGACACGGAGCTCAGTGGGAGCACAAGGTGGGGGTCCCATGGCTGTGATGGGGTTGGGGACATGGAGCTCAGCAGGAGCAGAAGGTGGAGGTCCCATAGGTGTGATGGGGTTGTGGACGCGGAGCTCAGTGGGAGCACAAGGTTGGGGTCCCATGGCTGTGATGGGGTTGGGGACATGGAGCTCAACAGGAGCACAAGGTGGGGGTCCCATAGGTGTGATGGGGTTGTGGACGCGGAGCTCAGTGGGAGCACAAGGTTGGGGTCCCATGGCTGTGATGGGGTTGGGGACATGGAGCTCAACAGGAGCACAAGGTGGGGGTCCCATAGCTGTGATGGGATTGGGGACATGGAGCTCAGCAGGAGCACAAGGTGGGGGTCCCATAGCTGTGATGGGATTGGGGACATGGAGCTCAGCAGGAGCACAAGGTGGGTGTCCCCTGGCTGTGATGGGGTTGGGGACATGGAGCTCAGCAGAAGCACAAGGTGGGTGTCCCATGATGTGACAGGGATGGGGACATGGAGCTCAGTGGGAGCAGAAGGTGGGTGTCCCCTGGCTGTGATGGGGTTGGGGACATGGAGCTCAGCAGAAGCACAAGGTGGGGGTCCCATCACTGTGATGGGGTTGGGGACATTGAGCTCAGCAGGAGCACAAGGTGGGTGTCCCATAGCTCTGACAGATGTGACAGGGATGGTGACATGGAGCTCAGTGGGGACACAAGGTGGGTGTCCCCTGGCTGTGACGAGCCCCATGCTGGCAGCTCATCCCCGTGTTCCCCATCCCAGAAAGCCAACTACTACGGCTCCTTGCTCCAAGCCTCCACCGTCTGCCTGGGCACCGGCCCCTCTGGAGACGTCTACGTGCCTTTCCGGGACCTGCTGCCCATGGTGCACCCCAACGACATCGTCTTCGACGGTAGGTGAGGTGCGGAGGGGACCCCGCGATGGGACGGGGGCCCCTGAGCACTGGGGTCACCCCTGGTTCCCCAGGCTGGGACATCTCCTCGCTGAACCTGGCCGAGGCGATGAGGCGAGCGGAGGTGCTGGACTGGCCGCTGCAGGAGCAGCTCTGGCCCCACCTGGAGAAGATGAAGCCGCGACCTTCCATCTACATCCCCGAGTTCATCGCCGCCAACCAGGAGGAGCGGGCGGACAACGTCCTCCGCGGGACCATGGCCGAGCAGGTCCTGGAGGGGCGCCGGGGGGAGGCGGGGGACGGAGGGGCTGCCACCGGGCTGACGTGTCCCTCTTGGTGCCATCCCAGATGGAGCAGATCCGCAGGGACATCCGGGACTTCAAGGAGACCAGCGGGGTGGACAAAGTCATCGTGCTGTGGACGGCCAACACGGAGCGCTTCTGCGACGTCGTCCCGGGGCTCAACGACACCGCTGACAACCTCCTTCGAGCCATCGAGGTCAGGGGGACCGGGGAGGGGACCTGGGTGGGGGGACACCGCGTTCCTGCTGGGGCTGAGCCGCCCCGTGTCCCCGCAGCAAGGCCTGGAGGTGTCTCCCTCCACGCTCTTCGCCGTGGCCAGCATCCTGGAGGGCTGCGCCTACATCAACGGCTCCCCCCAAAACACCTTCGTGCCGGGCGCGGTGGAGCTGGCTGCCCAGCGCCACGTCTTCATCTGCGGCGACGACTTCAAGTCGGGGCAAACCAAGCTCAAGTCGGTCCTGGTGGACTTCTTGGTGGGCGCCGGGCTCAAGGTATGTGGGGACAGGGTGGCCTGGGGGACACCTGTGTGTGACCAGGGGGGCTGACCTGCCTCTGTCTCCTGCCCAGACCAAATCCATCGTGAGCTACAACCACCTGGGGAACAACGACGGGAAGAACCTCTCAGCCCCGCAGCAGTTCCGTTCCAAGGAGATCTCCAAGAGCAACGTGGTGGATGACACGGTCCAGGCCAACCCCATTCTCTACGGCCCCCAGGACAAACCCGACCACTGCGTGAGTTGGGGACTGGGGAATCATAGAATCACAGAATCACCAGGTTGGAAAAGACTCACTGGATCATCGAGTCCAACCATTCCCATCAATCACTAACCCATGTCCCTCAGCACCTCGTCCACCCGGCCCTTAAACCCCTCCAGGGAAGGGGACTCAACCCCCTCCCTGGGCAGCCTCGGACAGGCACCAATGACCCTTTCCATGAAATATTTCATCCTGATGTCCAGCCTAAACCTCCCCTGGTGGAGCTTGAGGCCATTCCCTCTCGTCCTGTCCCCTGTCCCTTGGGAGAAGAGCCCAGCTCCCTCCCCTCCACAACCTCCTTTCAGGGAGTTGGAGAGAGCAATGAGGTCTCCCCTCAGCCTCCTCTTCTCCAGGCTAAACACCCCCAGGTCCCTCAGACTTGTTCTCCAGCCCCTTCCTCAGCTTCATTGCTCTTCTCTGGACTCACTCCAGAGCCTCAACATCCTTCTTGTGGTGAGGGGCCCGGAACTGACCCCAAGATTCAAGCCCCATGTGCGGTGGCGATGGGTGACGGTGACGATGGGTGATGGTGACGATGGGTGATGGTGATGATGGGTGATGGTGACGATGTGGTGATGGTGACGATGGGTGACGGTGACGATGTGGTGGCGGTGACAATGTGGCGGTGACGGTGACGTCTCTTGGCAGGTGGTGATCAAGTACGTGCCCTACGTGGGGGACAGCAAGCGTGCGCTGGACGAGTACACGTCAGAGATCATGATGGGCGGCACCAACACCATCGTCATCCACAACACGTGCGAGGTGCGTGGGGTGTCCCCGGGGCGTGGGGACGAGGCTCCTTGGGGACGGTGGCTGACGGCTCGACCCTCCCGCAGGACTCGCTGCTGGCCAGCCCCATCATCCTGGACCTGGCCATCCTGACTGAGCTGTGCCAGCGCATCTCCTTCTGCACCGAGGCCGACCCCGACTTCCAGGGCTTCCACAGCGTCCTCTCCATCGTGGGGTTCCTCTGCAAGGCGCCGCTGGTGCCCGAGGGCACCCCCGTCATCAACGCCCTCTTCCGCCAGCGCAGCTGCATCGAGAACATCCTGAGGTACCGGGGGATCCACGGGATTGGGGGGGGGGGACAGTGCCAGGAGCCCCTGGGGGCACCCGAGGTGGCACAGGTCCTGGGGGCAACACCAGTGGCTCCCAGTGCCCAACACGTGGCCCTCCCAGTGGCTCCCAGTGCCCAGCGCGTGGTGGCTCCCAGTGCCCAACGTGTGGCCTTCCCGGTGCCTCCCAGTGCCCAGCGCGTGGTGTTCCCAGTGCCTCCCAGTGCCCAACACGTGGTGCTCCCAGTGCCCAACGCGTGGCCTTCCCAGTGGCTCCCAGTGCCCAACGCGTGGCCTTCCCAGTGGCTCCCAGTGCCCAATGCGAGGCATCCCCAGTGCCTCCCAGTGCCCAGCGCGTGGCCTTCCCAGTAGCTCCCAGTGCCTGGTGCCAGCGAGCCCCACAGTTTGATGTCCAGGGGGTGCCCAACACCAGTGCATCCTGGTGCCCAGTGGGATGCCCCCAGCACCAGTAGGACGGCCCCAGCACCAGTAGCTCCCAGTATGATGGTCCCAGCACCAGTATGATGGCCCCCAGCACCAGCAGGATGGCCCCAGCACCAGTGGCTCCCAGTAGGATGGCCCCCAGCACCAGCAGCTCCCAGTAGGATGGCCCCCAGCACCAGTAGCTCCCACTGCAATGCCCCCAGCTCCAGTGGGACGCCCCCAGCACCAGTGGCTCCCAGTAGGATGGCCCCCAGCACCAGTGGATCCCAGTAGGATGTCCCCAGCACCAGTAGCTCCCAGTGGGATGGCCCCCAGCACCAGTAGGATGGCCCTCAGCACCAGTAGCTCCCAGTGCAATGCCCCCAGCCCCAGTGGGATGCCCCCAGCACCAGTGGCTCCCAGTGTGATGCCCCCAGCACCAGTAGGATGGACCCCAGCACCAGTAGCTCCCAGTGCAATACCAGTAGCTCCCAGTCCAATGCCCCCAGCCCCAGTGGGACACCCCCAGCACCAGTAGCTCCCAGTGGGACACCCCCAGCACCAGTAGGATGGCCCTCAGCACCAGTAGCTCCCAGTAGGATGCCCCCAGCACCAGTAGCTCCCAATGCGATACCAGTAGCTCCCAGTAGGATGACCCCCAACACCAGTTGCTCCCACTGCAATACCAGTAGCTCCCAGTCCAATGCCCCCAGCCCCAGTGTGATGCCCCCAGCCCCAGTGGGACGCCCCCGGCACCAGTGGCTCCCAGTAGGATTGCCCCATGCACCAGTGGCTCCCAGTAGGGTGGCCCCCAGCACCAGTGGCTCCCAGTAGGGTGGCCCCCAGCACCAGTGGCTCCCAGTAGGGTGGCTCCCGGCACCAGTGGCTCCCAGTAGGATTGCCCCATGCACCAGTGGCTCCCAGTAGGGTGGCCCCCAGCACCAGTGGCTCCCAGTAGGGTGGCTCCTGGCACCAGTGGCTCCCAGTAGGGTGGCCCCTGGCACCAGTGGCTCCCAGTAGGGTGACCCCCAGCACCAGTGGCTCCCAGTAGGGTGGCCCCCGGCACCAGTAGCTCCCAGTTTGATGCCCCCCAGCCCCCGTGCGGCGACGCTGACACCCGGTTCCCCCCCGCAGGGCCTGCCTGGGGCTGCCCCCCCAGCACCACATGCTGCTGGAGCACAAGCTGCAGCGGCCGGCGCCCAGCGCCAAACGCTCCTGCCCGGGGGGGGCCGCCTGCCCCCTGGCCCCCAGGAAGACGCCGGGGGGGCCCCAGCTCAACGGGCACCCCTGTCCCGGAGCCCCCCGGCCGGGGCCCCCCCGCACCCCTCTGCGCGTCGACGGGGACGACTAACACCCCATGGGGCTCCAGCAGCGGTTTTGGGGGGGGGGGGTGGATTTGGGGGGGGTCTATGAAGTGTGGGGGGGTGTCTATCACCACTACCCCCCCATCCCCAAACTCTCGGTGCCGCCCCGGCTCCGACATCCAAACTGTGAAGCTTTGCCCCCCCCCGGCAATAAACCCGGAGCGCATCGAGACCCCCCCAGCTCGCCTGGTTCCTGCTCCCCCCCCGGCAACGCAAGAGCGACCGCTGGCACCTTCTGAAAAAAATCAAATTACATTTATTGATGGGGGGGTGGTTGTTGTTTTGGGGTGGTTTTTTTGTGGTTTTTAGTATTTTTTGTATTTTTTTAGCAATTTTTTATTTCTAGAGGGTTTTTTTTTATTTTTTAGTGGGTTTTTTGCATTTTTTTGTATATTCTTTTTTTTTTCTGTTGTTTTTTTTTCCTTGGGGGGGTCCCCTGGTTTCTTTTGATAGGCAAGGGGGAGCTCTAAAGGCTCTGGGGACTAAAAATGGGGGGGTCCCTACACAGAACGACTACGGCTACGGTGGCCGCCCCCCCCACCTCGGGGCTGTACAAGGGGGGGCTGGGGGGTGGCAGCAGTTTGGGGGGGGCAGGGGAGGGGGGAGCTTGAGGTCCTTTCTGTTATAAAAGTCGGGGGGTGGGGGGGAACCCAAAAATTCAGAAAAAAACACACACAAAACCCCTTCCTTCATATTAAAGTTTTACAAGTGGTCCCTGGAGGGGGGGGGGACAGAGTGGGGGGGGCCCCGGTCTGGCGCTCGGGGGGAGCCGGGGGTCACAGTGCTGGCTGAGCACACAGACGGGGCTCTGGGGTGGGGGGGCTGCCCTATAGGGTGCTTTGGGGGGGCTCCATTTGGGGGGGTGGCTTGTGTCCCCACCCCAGCACAGCCTGGGGTGCCCCGGGGGGGGACTGCGCTTTTGGGGGGGCTCCATGAGGAATGGGGAGCCTTGCCCCCCCCCCAAGCATAGCCTGGGAGAACTGGGAAGGGGGGACAGACCCCCCCCCATCGACAGGGTTATTTTGGCGGGGGGGTGCATTGCTCATTAACACTGCACCTAATTGCAATTAAGTGCATGCGGGGGGCACAGTGCTGTTAACCCCCCCCCATCCCCAAATCCCCCTCAGCGTGCTTAGGGGAGGCTGGAACCAGCCCCGGGGGGGGCAAACCCCCCCCCCAACAGCCCCCTCTGGGGATGCTGGACACCCCCCCAGTGCCTGGGGGGGTTCCAGTGCTGGATGTGGGGGGCTCAGGGCTTGAGGAGGGGGTCCTGGTGCTGGGGGGAGGTGTCCCAGCTCTTGAAGGGGGGGGTCCCAGCACTGGATGGGGGTGTCCCAGCATTTGATGAGGGGTTTCCAGTGCTGGGGGAGGTCCCAGCTCTTGAGAGGGGGGGGTCCCAGTGCTGGAGGGGGGGGTCTCAGCACTTGCGGGGGGGGGGGGTCCCGGTAGTGGGGGGCTGTCCCAGCTCTTGAAGGGGGGACCCAGCGCTGGATGGGGGTGTCCCAGCTTTTTAGAAGGGGGTTTCCAGGGCTGGAGGGGTCCCATCTCTTTAAGGGGGGGTCCCCACACTGGGAGGACATCCCTTTCCTGGGCCGGTGGGGGGGTCGGTAATTAAGTCTCCTGACTTATTCCTAATTATTATCATTGTTTCTGTGTTTGTTTCGTGCTGGGGGGGCAGCTGGGGGCGGGGGGGGGTCAGTAATTATTATTAATTATCATCCGGCGGTCGGCGGCCTCACACGCTCATGGTCATACTGGGCGAGTACTGGGGAGAGAGGAGATGGGGGGGGGTCAGTGCAGTGGGGGGGGTTGGGGGGGGCACACGCACTGCTGCCCCCCCCCCATCGCCCCCCTCACACCACCCGCTGCCCTTGGGGGGGGGTTGTTCACCCCCATGGGGATTTTGGGGTCCCCCCAGCCCCGTCCCCGGCTGTTTTGCCCCCCCACATCCCGCCCCCCAATCATCACTGCCCCCCCCCCATCACCACCGCCCCCCCCAGGGGGGGGTCCCTTACGCTGTCGCTTTGGAAGGGGTTTAAGAAGTTGCTGCTCAGCTCGGCGTCGTCCCGCGGGGTGCCGGGGGGGTTGCTCAGCGCCCCCAGGTTACTGGGGGAGCTCTGGTAGGTGGGGGGGGAAAAGGTTAGGGGGGTGGAAAATGGTGCAGGGTCCCAGTTTGGGGGGGCTCCCAGGGAATGGGGTGATAAAAGGGGTCCTTCTGTGGGGTTGGGGGGCAGAATTCCAGTGCAGGGAGGGGCTGGGGGAGCAATAAATGGGTCCAAGTACATGGGGGGGGCAATTAACGGGGTCCCAGTACATAGTGGGGGAAGATCTCAGTGCAGGGAGGGGCTGGGGGGGCAATAAATGGGGTCCCCGTACATGAAGAGGGGCATCCTAGTACATGGAGGGGGCAATAAATGGGGTCCCAGTACACGGCAGGGGGAATCCCAGTGGATTGGGGGGTGTCCCAGTGCATTGTGGGGGCAATAACTGGGGTCCCAGTATGAGGTGGGTGGTCCCGGTGCACGGGGGGGGGGTCCCAGCAGACGGGGGCTCAGTCCCCCCTCACCTTTGGCAGCCCATCCATGTCCCCGGAGCCTGCAGGGACGACAGCGGGGGGGGTCAGTGCCCCCCGAATCCCTGTGTGTCCCCCCAGCACCCCCACCCCCCACCCCTCCCCAGCCTGCAGACGGAGCTGGGGACACTGGGGACACTGGCACGTCCTGGGGGGGACACGACACCCACCTAAGGATCCGTTCATGTGATGTGGCTCCATGGCGCTCATGGCCCCCATCGGCCCCTCGGGGCCCGGCCCCATCGGGAACTGGAAGGGAAGGGGGGGGTGGTTTGCTCTGCGGGACCCCCCCATCCCTATTCCCACATCCTTGCACCCCCTACTCCTGGCCCTTTCCATCCCTGTCCCCCCATCCTCTTCTTCACCCGCATCCTCTTCTTCACACCCCCATCCTCATCCTTGTCCCCCCCATCTCCATCTTCATCCCCCCATCCCCATCCTCATCCCTCCCTTCCCCATCTTCATCCCCCCATCCCCATCTTCATCCCCATCCTCATCCCCCCATCCTCATCCTCATCCCCCCATCTCCATCTTCATCCCCCCATCTTCATCCCCATCCCTCCATCCCCATCTTCATCCCATCCCCATCCTCATACCCCCATCCTCATCTTCATCCCCCATCCTCATCCCCCCATCCTCATCCTTGTCCCCCCCCATCCTCATCCCTCCATCCCCATCTTCATCCCCTCATCCCCGTCTTCATCCCATCCTCATCCTCATTCCCCCATCCCCATCTTCATCCCCCCATCCTCATCTTCATCCCCCCATCCTCATCCTCGTCCCCCCATCCTCATCCCTCCATCCCCATCTTCATCCCCCCATCCTCATCCTCATTCCCCCATCTCCATCTTCATCCCCTCATCCCTGTATCTCTATCCTCGTCCCCCATCCCTGTCCCCCCCATCCCAGTCCCTTTTACCTTTGTCCCCCGAATCCCCCCACCCCATCCCAGCCCCCCCTCCCTGTCCCCCCCCCTCACGCTGGGGCGGCTCCCGGCGGCTCCCATGGGGTTCATCATCGTGTACATGTTCTCACTGGAGTTGGTGGAGTCTGGATGGGGGGGTGGGACACGCACCCAGGGAAAGGGGGGGGTGAGCACGGCACCCCAAATTCCCCCTCCCTCCCCACCCCTGACCCCCCCCCCCCAACAAACTCACCTCCGGGGCTGGGCAGGATGGGGGTGCCGGGGGGGCCGCCGCCCCCGGGAGGGCCCTGGGGGGGGACAGGAGGGAGGTGGGGGCTGGGGGCAGGGGGGGCACAGCGGGGCCGCCCGCAGCCCCCCCAGCGCACCCCGATACTCACCACGTAGTTCCCGGGGGACGAGGAGGAGTAGGCGATCTGGGGGGGGGCACGGGGGATGAGAGGGGGCTCAGCACGGCGGGGGGGCAGCACCCCCATGGCCCCACAACCCCCCCAGGTATCCCCCAGTCCCCCCCCAGCTATCCCAGTCCCCCCCCCCAGCTATCCCAGTTCCACCCCCCACCAAGGTATCCCCAGTTTTCCCCCCCACAAGGAATCCCCCCCCCCACTTACAGAGTTGGCGTTGGGGTTCGGCCACGGCCCGCGGCCACCGGGACCCCTGGAAGGCAACGGGGAGGGTGAGGGGGGGTCCTCTCGGTCCCTGCCCCTCCCCGACCGCCCAGGTCCGGGCTGGGGGGGGCACAGAAAGGTGGGGGGGGGGTGCCTTACATGTTCATGGTGGGCAGCCCGGGGCCGGCCAGCGAGCTGTGGGGGGGGCGCATCCCGCTGCCGTAGGTCTGCGGGGAGAGCGGGGGCAGCAGGGACATCCCCCTCCCCAAATCCCGTTCCCGTCCCTGGGCCCTCGTCCGAACCCTCAGCCCCATATCCCTGACCCCAAACCCGCCCCATCCCTGTATCCCTGTATCCCCGTATCCCTGTATCCCCGTCCCTGTATCCCCATCCCCATCCCTGCATCCTGGTCCCCAACCCTGTATCCCCGTCCCTGTATCCCCATCCCCATCCCTGCATCCTGGTCCCCAACCCTGTATCCCCATCCCCATCCCTGTATCCCTGTCCCCATCCCGTTATCCCCGTGTCCCCATCTCCACCTCGTTATCCCCGTGTCCCCATCCCGTTATCCCTGTGTCTCTGTATCCCCGTCCCCATCCCATTATCCCCATGTCCCTGTGTCCCCGTCCCCATCCCTGTGCCCCTGTCCCCATGTCCCTGTCCCCATTCCTGCATCCCCATCCCTGTGTCTCCATGTCCCCGTGTCCCCATCCCGTTATCCCTGTGTCCCTGTATCCCCGTCCCCATCCCATTATCCCCATGTCCCCATCCCCATCATCCCCATGTCCCCATCCCATTATCCCTGTGTCCCCATGTCCCCATCCCCATCCCGTTATCCCTGTGTCCCCATGTTCCCATCCCCATCCCATTATCCCTGTGTCCCTGTGTCCCCATGTCCCCATGTCCCCATCCCCATCCCATTATCCCTGTGTCCCCATATCCCCGTGTCCCCATATCCCCGTGTCCCCATCCCATTATCCCCATCCCCATCCCATTATCCCTGTGTCCCCATATCCCCATGTCCCCATATCCCTGTCCCCATCCCATTATCCCCGTCCCCATCCCATTATCCCCGTGTCCCCGTATCTCCATCTCCCCATATCCCTGTCCCCACCCCGTTATCCCCGTGTCCCTGTATCCCCATCCCCATCCCGTTATCCCCGTGTCCCCGTCCCCACCCCGTTACCCCGTGTCCCGTTCCCCTCACCTGCCCCCCCATTCCGGCCATGCCTCGCGGGGGGTTCATACGCGGCATCGCGCCCCCCATGCCGGGGTGCCCTGCGCAAAGGGAGTTTGGGGGTGTGTGTCAGCCCCCACAGCCCCCACCTTGGGGACCTGGGGTGGGGGGGACCCGAGGGGACCCGGGGGGGGGGGGTCCCCGACTCACCCTGTGCCCGCGCGGCATCCATGGCGTTGGGCAGCAGCGGCTGCGAGCCCGGCACCCCCACGGGAGGCTGCGGATTTTGGGGGGGGGGAATGACAGAGGGTCAAATTGTGGGGGTAGGGGAGGCCGAGACCCCCCCACCCCCATCCTCAGAGGGGTCTGGGGGGGCCCGTCCGCAACCTCCTCACCTGGTTGGGCATCCGGAGAGGGGGCCGGGGGCCGCCGGGGTAGCGGGGGGACATGAAGGGCTGCAAGAGACGGGGTGGGGGGGTCAGCGGGGCGAGGGGGGAGCTGGGGTCACCCTAGAGAGGGGGGGTTTGGGGGGGCTGGGGGGGTCTCCTGCGGGCCTCGGGGTTGTGGGGAGGGGGGTGTCTGCGGGGCCTTACCTGGCTGTGGGGCCCCAGCATGGGGGCAGCGGGGTTGTGGGGCGGAGGTTGGGCGTGGGGCGATGGCTGAGAGCCCGCGGGTCCCTTCAAGAGAAATAAAACACGGTTATGGGGCTGGGGGGGGACCCCGGGGATTGGGGGGGACGGGGGGAGGCGTGGGGCTGGGGGGGGGGTGGGGCACCTGGCTATGCTGGGGGGGGGACACCCCAATTGTGTAAACCCACCCCGGCTGCTTGCACACGTGGGGACACGCTAAGAGCACACGCTAAGGGCGTGGGGACATGCTAAGGACACGCGTGCAGCATGAGCACAGCGGGAGGAGCCCAGTGAGGTGCACACGGCCTCACGTGCGTGTGCACACGCTTGCACCCACACTGCCCCCTCCCCAAACCCGCTGTGCACGCGCCTGCACACGCACATGGCACGGGGAGCTCAGCGAGGACATGCGTACACGCTCACACCCACGCTGTGAGCACGCACACGCGTGACCGTGCGCTTATACACACGCTCATCACTTGCACGCTCAGCCACGTGCTCACACACGCATCCTCACGCACTCGTGTTCCCACTTGCACGTTCACCCACCCACATGCTCCTGCACATCCACACGCATCCTCACGCAGTTGCACGCTCACCCACATGCTCCCCCACATGCTCACACTTGCACACACAACCACTCACATGCTCACACACGCTTGCACACACGCTCGCACATGCACACACACCTGCTCACACACGCACACGCACACCGATGCACACCCACATGCTATCGCACGCGTGCTCGCACGTCCTCGCACGCCCCCACCTGCGCCAGCGTCCCCCGAACCCCCCAACCCTGTGCCCGTACCTGGAAGAAGGCGGGGGGCATGGGCCCCCCCGGGATGCCCTCGCCGGGGGGCAGCGTCCCCATCACCGGGCTGGGCGCCGCCGCCGCGCTCTGCGGGGAGAGGGGAGCTCAGCACCGGGGTACCCAGCGCCCCTCTGGATGTGCCCCGGGACCCCCGTGTTACGGGGTGGGGAACAGGGCTGGGTGTCCCTCCCCATCAAAATGTCCCCATTGCCCCCACCCCGTGTCCCCACGTCCCCCCCTCCAGCACTCATGGGGCCTTGGCACGTGCGAGCAAGAGGGCAGCGCAGGGAGAACCAGCTTGTGAGCCTCCCAGCCAAACTGGGAGTCACTGGGATCCCGTGTTGGGGGGACAGGGCTGGGTGTCCCTTATTCTCACAGTGTCCCCGTCGCCCCCACCCCGTGTCCCCACGTCCCCCCCTACCAGCTCTCAAGGGGCCATCGCCCGCGCGAGCAAGAGGGCAGCGCGGGGAGAACCAGCACACGCCTCTCCCACCCAAACTGGGGGGGACTGGGGGTCCGCAGGCGGCGCCGGGGGGGCTCGGGGGGGTGGGCAGGGGCCCCCAGCCCCGCTCGCCCGCGGCCCCGTCCGAGGGGAGCTGTTAGGGAAAGGAATGCGCCGGCTTTCCGGCTCGGCCCCTCGCCACAACTGGTTTCAATTTGTAGGGGAGGAGGAGAAGGGGGGGCCCCACGCCGCCCCCCCACAGGGAGAAGTGCGGGGGGGTGGGATGGCTGCACGCGGGGGGCATCGCCCAGGGAGGGGGGGGACGCGGCACCCATGGGTGCGGCCGGGGCGGAGATGGGGAGAGCGAGACCCCCGGGAATCCTGCGGGGGGTCCCCATGGGCCACGGGTCACGTGTGGGACACGGGTCACACCAGCACATGAGTCACACTGGGACATGGGTTGTGCCCCCCCCCCCCCCCAGCACCATTTACGCTGCAGGATGTGGCCCCAGCGAGAACTTCGGAGCCTGTGCCACCCACTTGTGGTGCCACCGTGGTCCCCATCCTGGAGCCACCATGGAATCAGAGAATCACCAGGTTGGAAAAGACCCACCAGATCATCGCATCCAACCATTCCCATCAGTCACTAACCCATGACCCTGAGCACCTCGTCCACCCGGCCCTTAAACCCCTCCAGGGAAGGGGACTCAACCCCCTCCCTGAGCAGCCTCGGACAGGGACCAATGACCCTTTCCTCTGATGGAGACATCAGAGCCCACTTGTGGTCCCACCGTGGTCCCCATCCTGGAGCCACCACAAAGCCCACGGATCCCACAACGTTCCCCACCACACAGCCCATCGCCGCGCTCATCGTGGACTCATCACAGAGCCCCTCACGGAGTCATCGTGGAACCACCACAAAGCCATCCCAGAGCTCACCATGGTCCCATCACCGTGCCCACCCCAGAACCATCCTGAAGCCCAACCAGGAGCCCCCGCAGTGCTCACCCCCCTCACCCCAGCACAGGGCTGGGTCCCCATTGCCGGGGGTGGAGCCAGGCTGGGATGGCAGCGGTGTCCCCCCCATACCTGTGGGGTCCATTCAGCACCTGCAGAGCCCCATGGGGGGGTCAGGGCAGCCTTTCCCGGGGCGGGGGGCATGAGCCCTGTCCCCCCCTTATGTCCCCCCCAGCCTCCTGCCCCACAGCGCAGGCGCAGGGTTTGACCCCCAGCCGCCGCCGCCCCCCAGCTCCAGCCCCGGCATGGGGACCGTGCTGTCCCCCCACTAAAGTGGGGACCAAACTGCACACCCCCCCCATCAGTGATGCAAAGCAGAGTTGCCATGGCAACAGGTTGGGGAGTTTGGCTCCTCCTGGAGGCTCAAGGTCAGGAGGGAGAGGCTGGGGGGGCTGGCAGAGACAGGGGGTGCAGACGGGGGGTTCCCCACACTCCTGTGCCCCGGGAGGGACCCCACTGGGGGGGGGGGGCACTGCCCCAACTCCTCTCTACGTCAGCCTCCCCGAGGGATGCGGGGTCACAGCCCCTGGGATGCTCATTTTGGGGGTTCCCGGGGCGGGGGGCAGCCCAGCAGCCCCCACAGCGAGGGCGCAGGGAGCCCCCAGTTCACCTAGTGGGTTCCAGTTTAGCAGAGCAGCCGCTGGGCAGCGGGATGGAGTCCTGGGGGGGGTTGGGGGGCGCAGCGTGGGGGCTCCCCCCGAGCGTCCCCCGCGCCCCAGCTCTGCCTGCCAGCCAGCACTGCCATGGCAACGCGGCCTGACCCGTGTCCCCGGCGTCCCCGCATCGCAGCCTCATTAATTCCAGCATGGAAATCAGCTCCGTGCACGCCAGGGGTTGGGGGGGCTGGGGGGCGGCGAAGGGGGGGGGGGCCCTGCTGCAGCCCCCACCACGCCAGCTCCCACCTTCCCGCTGTGTCCATGCACACGCACCACGACTCGCTGTCCGGCGCAGGCACACGCGTGTCCGTGGGCACACATAGCGACCCGCTGTCCCCAGCGCGGTGACGGGCAGCGCAGTCACCCCCCCTGGCACCGAGCCGGGCGCTGCTGTGGGTGCTCAGCACCCAGGGAGGATGCCTGGGGACACCCCCAGCAGCCTGTCCCATGCATCCCGCATCCATGGCACCACGGAGCCCGTGGCATCCCGCATCCCACCCAGCACCACGTACCCCAGAGCCTCCTGCGTCCCTGGCATCCCAGAACCCGCAGCATCCCGCGCTCCCCAGCACCACGTACCCCACGGCATCGCTCCCAGCGCCCTGCGTCCCACACGCCCTGAATCCCTGGAGTCACAGAGCCCACGGCCCTCAGTGCCGTGGATCCCACAGCATCCTGCATCTTCCATGCCCCGTCAGCCCCAATCCCACAGCACAGTTGATCCCACAGCATCCACATCCCACACCCCGCGGCACCGTGTGCCCCACGGCAGCCTGCATCCCTTAGCCTTCTGCATCCCTACACACCACAGCACCGTGGATCCCATGGCATCACACATCCCGCAGCATCCCGCATCCCTCAGCGCCATGGATCTCACAGCATCTTGCATCCCACATCCCTCAGCATCCTGCATCCCACATCCCTCAGCATCCTGCATCCCGCATCTCTCAGCATCCTGCATCCCGCATCCCTCAGCATCCTGCATCCCGCATCCCTCAGCATCCTGCATCCCGCATCCCACAGCATCCTGCATCCCACAACACACACCATCCAGCATTCCACACTGTCCTGCATCCCTCAGCGCCGTGGATCTCACAGCATCCTGCATTCCACATCCCAAAGCATCCTCTGCCCCACAGTGCTGCGGATCCCACACCATCCTGCATCCCTCAGCCCCGTGGACCTCACAGCATCCTGCATCCCACAACATCCTGCATCCCGCATCCCACACTATCCCACATCCCTCAGCCCCATGGACCTCACAGCATCCTGCATCCCACAACATCCAGCATCCCGCATCCCACAACATCCTGCATCCCGCATCCCACACCGTCCCGCATCCCTCAGCCCCGTGGAACTCACAGGATCCTGCATCCCACAGCATCCTGCATCCCGCATCCCACAGCGCTGTGGACCCCACAGCATCCTGCATCCCACATCAACCCCAATCCCACAGCATCCTCCTCCCCCATCCCGCAGCACGGTGGCTCCCACAGCATCCTGCCCCCTGGGCACAGGGCACGGTGCCCCCAGACCACCAGGACTCAGTTTCCCACCTGTCTGGAGTGGGCACACGGCACAGGGACACGGAGCAGGCACCACGGCACCCGGCGTGGGCAGCCGGAGCGGGCACGGGCACACATGGAGAGGGCACAGGCACACACGGAGCAGGCACGGACACGCATGGAGCAGGCACGGGCACACACGGAGCGGGCACAGACACACACGGAGCGGGCACGGGCATGCGTGGGCACACGGAGAAGGCACAGGTATGTGGAGTGAGCACACATGGAGCAGGCATGCATGGGCACGCGGAGTGGGCACGTATGGGCACAGGCACATGGAACGGGCACACGGAGTGGGCACAAACACATGGAGCGGGCACACATGGGCACGCAGAGCAGGCACACGGAGCGGGCACGCATGGGTGCACGAAGCAGGCATGTGGAGCAGGCACATATGGGCACAGGCACACAGAGCGGACACACGAAGTGGGCACAGGCACACGGAGTGGGCACACAAGAGTGGGCACGCACGGGCCCACGGAGTGGGCACATGGAGCAGGCACACATGAGCACACGGAGCAGGCATGTGTGGGCACACGGAGAGGGCACAGGTATGTGGAGCGGACATGCATGGGCACACGGAGAGGGCACAGGTATACGGAGTGGACACGCGTGGGCACACGGAGTGGACACGCGTGGGCACACGGAGTGGACACGCAGAGCAGGCACACGCACTGGGCACAGGCACATGGATCAGGCACACACGGGCACACGGAGCAGGCACGCACGTGCACACGTGGGCACATAGTGAGGGCACGCATGGACACACGGAATGAGCACACGGTGCAGACACGCAGCAGGCACACGGAGCAGGCGTGCGCGGGCACACGGAGCGGGCACACAGAGCGGGCAGCGGGGCTGTTGACTCTGTGCCAATGATTAACTCGCCGCAGGCCAGCGCCGAGCGGAGCTGCCGGCACACGGGGGTCCCGTGGAAGCCCAGCCCCATGGTGCCCCCACGCAGAGGGGGACACTAGGTGAGGCGAGGGGACCCCAACCCTGCTGGTCTCCCCCCCTCCATCCCAGTTGGGACGCAAGAGGCTTCGCTTCGCCCTGGGATGGGGCTGGATTTGGGGGTCCCTGCGCCCCGTGGGGTGCAGGGCAGGGGGTGATGGGCACAGTGGGGAGAGGGGGGGTGTTCCTTTGAGGGGGGGGCGCTGAGCCAGGCCCCCAGGGATTTACCCCCCCCACGCGGCCCTGCAAAATAGGTCAGGCTGCTGGCGAGGCTGGCAGAGCAGCGTTAACCCCTGCAACGCCAGAACCCTCCGTGCAGGGGACTCAGCAGCCGCTGGGGAGGGGGGCAGCGTGCAGGGGAGCTTTGGGGGGGGCAGCGGGGAGGGGGTGTTGGGGTTCTGAGCCCCCCCCCAGCATGGTACTCACGTAGTCATGGAAGGCTTTGGCCTCGCTGGAGTGCTCACAGGTTTCCCGGCGGTCCGGAGCAGCACAGTACAGATCCCAGAAGACGCTGGAGATGGAAGGAGGTGGGGGGGGACAGTGGGTCAGGACCCCCCCAGGATGCATCCTCCATCCACTCCCTGAACCCCCCTCACCAGCCGTGCCCCACATCGCACCCCAAATACCAGCTGAGCCCAGACCCACTCGTGTCACGGGTGGGGTGGGGGGCGCAGGGGTGGTGCTGAGCCCCCCCCCCAAGCAGTGTTGGTGCTGAGCCCCCCTCCCCAGCGCGGCGGGGGCCTCCCAGCTCCAGCGCTGCCGCCTGTTTTCCCTGGAAACGGTTGCTACGGCCCGAGCCCAAATTCCTGGGACTTTACATCAGCATCCCGGGGTGGGATGGGGGGGGGGGGGGGTCCGGCTACCCGCGCCCCCCCACCTGGGGCTGGGAGCCACCCAGGGCAGCAGAAGGATCAGAGATGATGTGTGTGTCTCTCCCCCAGCCCTGTTCTTGGGGTGCCCCCCGCATTTTGGGGTCTGGCAGCGGGAGGGTTAAAGGCCTGGAAGGTGATGCCACCCTCCCCCTTGCCACTGTGTTCCCCCCCCCCCAATAAATTAGGAACAAATCATTTATTGGAAATGGCTCAATGTGGCGGCATCGCAGTGCCCAGCACGGCCCCCCCCGGCACAGCGGGACCCCCGGCACCACAGCAGCCCCCCCGGCAGACCCCCCCTCCGGCCCCGGGTGCAGGGGGTCCAGCTGGGACCCCCCCTCCCTACCCCACGCTCAGAGCCAAATTGGATCCAGCTGGAGGGGCCGGGAGGGGGCTGGGATGGGAAGTCGGGGAGGGGGGGCTCCCTGGGGGCTGGGATGGGAAGTTGGCCCCCCCTCCCCAAATCACTGCTGGGATGGGAAATTGGGGGCCCCCCCTAAATCACTGCTGGGATGGGAAGTAGACACCCCCCCCCCCAAATTGCTGCTAGGATGGGAAGTTGGAGGCCTCCCCGAAATCGCTGCTGGGATGGGAAGTCAGCCCCCCCTCCCCAAAATCGCTGCAGGGATGGGAAGATGGGACCCCCCCAGAATTGCTGCTAGGATGGTAAGTGACCCCCTCCCCCCCCAAATCACTGCTAGGATGGGAAGTTGGGCCCTCCCCCAAAAATTGCTGCTGAGATGGGAAGTTGGGGGCCCCCCAAAATTGCTGCTAAGATGGGAAGTTGGGAGCCCCCCCCCCCCCCAGAAATCACTGCTGGGATGGAAGTCAGCCCCTCCTCCCCAAAATCACTGCCGGGATGGGAAGTTGGAGACCCCCCCAAAATCACTGCTGGGATGGGAAATTGGGCTCCCCCTCCCCAAATCGCTGCTGGGATGGGTAGTTGGGGACCCCCCCAAATCGCTGCTGGGATGGGAAGTAGGCACACCTCCCCCCCGCCAAATCACTGCTGGGAAAGCAGAGCAGCTCGTTTCTGGGGTATGAGGTGCTGTGGGGAGGGGTGGTGCAGCCCCCCAGCCCCCTTCTTGGCCCCCCCCAGCCCCCCCTCCATCCATCACCCCACTCACCACCACCAGGAGTGCAGGAAGCCGGGGGGCTCGCCCAGCGTGATGTTCTTCTCCCATCGGATCTGCGGAGAGGGACAAGTTAGGTCTCACCAGGCCTGATACCCCGGGGATGGGCTCAGGGCTTTGGGTAGCGGGGGCTGTAGGACCGCCCCCCCCGCCAGACATGGGATGAGGGGGTTAGGAGGTGCTGCCCCTGCCCCCCGATTCCTTCTTACCTCTGACAGAAAGGTCTGTGCTGATTTTTGGGCACCCACGTGCAGCAGGTACTCGTAGACGTACAGTGCCAGCCTGCGGGGACCCGGACGGAGACGGAGACAGGGGGGTCAGGGGCACCGGGTACCCCCCCAGGGACTCCCCCACAGCATCGTGGGGACAAAACCTTCCAGCACACCCCGAAACGGAGCTGGGAATGGGGGGAATCACGGTTCCCGGTGTCCCAGGGATGCCAGGGACCCGGGGGCATCTCGGTTCCCAGGATCCAGGGGGCATCTCGGTTCCCGGTGTCCCGGGGATGCCAGGGACCAGACCAGGGGGCATCTCGGTTCCCGGTGTTTCCACGGTTCCCGGTGTCCCGGGGATGCCAGGGACCAGGGGGCATCTCGGTTCCCGGTGTTTCCATGGTTCCCGGTGTCCCGGGGATGCCAGGGACCAGGAGGCATCTCGGTTCCCGGTGTTTCCACGGTTCCCGGTGCTCCAGGGATGCCAGGGACCGCGGGCATCGCAGTTCCCGGTGCTCCAGGGATGCTAAGGGCCGGGGGGCATCTTGGTTCCCGGTGTCCTGGAGATGCCACGGTTCCCGGTGTCCCAGAGGGCACCTTGGTTGCCGGTGATGCCACGGTTCCCGGTGTCCCGGGGATGCCAGGGACCCGGGGGGCATCTCGGTTCCCGGGATCCAGGGGGCATCTCTATTCCCGGTGCCCCGGAGGTGCCAGGGACCGGGGTATCACGACTCCCGGTACCCCGAGGATGCCCCGGTTCCCGGTACCTCCACAGGGCCGGGGGTGCATCTCGGCTCCCGGTGCCCCGGGGATGCCCCGGTTCCCCCACAGAACGGGGGATGCTCCGGTTCCCGGTTCTCCCACAGACCAGGGGGCATCACGGCTCCCGGTATCCTGGGGGAACATCTCGGTTCCCGGTGCCACGGCGATGCCCTGGTCCCCTGGGGATGCTCCGGTTCCCGGTGCCCCGGGGAATCCCCCGTTCCCGGTGCCCCGGGGGAGCAGCTCGGTGCCCGGTGCCCCGGTTCCCGGTACCCCACGGGCTGGGGGTCCATCTGGGCTCCCGGTACCCCGGGGGAGCAGCTCGGTGCCCGGTTCCCGGTGCTCCAGGGATGCCCCAGTTCCCGGTACCCAACGGGCTGGGGGTCCATCTCCGGTCCCGGTGCCCCGGGGACGCCCCGGTTCCCGGTACCCCACGGGCTGGGGGTCAATCTCGGCTCCCGGTGCCCCGAGGATGCCCCGGTTCCCGGTACCCCACGGGCTGGGGGTGCATCTGGGCTCCCGGTACCCCGGGGGAGCAGCTCGGTGCCCGGTTCCCGGTGCCCCTGGGATGCCCCGGTTCCCGGTACCCCCACGGGCTGGGGGTCCATCTGGGCTCCCGGTACCCCGGGGATGCCCCGGTTCCCGGTACTCCCACGGGCTGGGGGTCCATCTCGGCTCCCGTTACCCCGGGGGAGCCGCTCGGCGCCCGGTTCCCGGTGCCCCCCCGGACCGGCGGGCAGCTGGGTGCCCCGGGGGCGCCCGGCAGGAGGAGCTGACGGCGGGAGGAGGGGCGGGGGGGAGCCTCCTGGCCGCCGGTGCCCCGGCGATGCCCGGTTCCCCCGGGGCAGCCCCGGTTCCCGGAGCCCCCCGGTGCCCGCGGCGGGTCCGGGGCGGGTCCGGGGGTTCCGGCCGCCCCCCCCACCCTCCCCCGCCGCGCTCGGCCCTCGCCCCGCACTCACTTCTCGCGGGCCTGGCCGTCCGAGGGCACGGCGGAGCCCTTGCCCTTGCCGTACATGCTGTCAGCCGCGGCCCCGCGCCCCCGCCGCCATCCCGGCCCCGGCCCCGGCCGCGGGGGAGCTTGAAACCGCCGTCCCCCGCCCCCCCGCCGGCCCTTAAAGCGGCGATGGCGGCGGTGGGGACCGCGCGGGGACACCGGGGGACAGCGCGGGGGGACGCGGACACGAGAGGAAGGACAGGGACAAAGAGGGACAGGGACACAGGACACGGACACGAGAGGAAGGACAGGGACACAGGGACACAGGGACACAGGGACACAGGGACACAGGGACACAGGGACACAGGACATGGACCCGAGAGGAGGGACAGGGACACAGGACATGGACACGAGAGGAAGGACAGGGACACAGGGACACAGGGACACAGGGACACAGGGACACAGGGACACAGGGACACAGGACATGGACCCGAGAGGAGGGACAGGGACACAGGACATGGACACAAGGGGAGGGACAGGGACATGGGGACAGGGACACAGGGACACAGGGACACAGGACATGGACATGAGTGGATGGACACTGACATGGGGACAGGGACACAAGAGGAGGGAAAGTGACACAGGGACAGGGACACAGGACAGACACGAGAGGAGGGACAGGGACACAGAGGGACAGGGACACAGGGACAGGGACAGAGGGACAGGGACACAGGACATGGACACAAGAGGGGGAACAGGGACACAGAGGGACAGGGACACAGGGACACAGGGACAGGGACACAGACATGAGTGGATAGACACAGACACGGGGACAGGGACATGAAAGGAGGGAAAGGGACACAGGGACAGGGACATCAGCGACATGGACACAGGGATAGGGACACAGGACAGGGACACAGGACAGGGACATGAGAGGAGGGACAGGAACACAGAGGGACAGGGACACAGGGACACAGGACACAGACACGAGAGGATAGACACAGACACGGGGACAGGGACATGAAAGGAGGGAAAGGGACACAGGGACAGGGACATCAGCGACATGGACACAGGGATAGGGACACAGGACAGGGACACAGGACAGGGACATGAGAGGAGGGACAGGAACACAGAGGGACAGGGACACAGGGACACAGGACACAGACACGAGAGGATAGACAGGGACACAGAGGGACAGGGACACAGGGACGGGGACACAGGACACGGACACGAGAGGAGGGACAGGGACACAGAGGGACAGGGACACAGGGACAGGGACACAGGACACGGACACGAGAGGAGGGACAGGGACACAGAGGGACAGGGACACAGGGACAGGGACACAGGGACAGGGACATCAGCGACATGGATACAGGGACACGAGGGGAGGGAAAGGGACACAGAGGGGCAGCGACAGGGACATCAGGGACATGGACATCAGGGACAGGGACCCAGGACACAGACACGAGAGGAGGGACACATGGGGACAGCGACAGGGACACAGGACATGGACACGAGTGGATGGACACAGACATGGGGACAGGGACATGAGAGGAGGGAAAGGGCCACAGAGGGACAGGGACATGAGAGGAGGGACAGGGACACAGGGACAGGGACACAGGGACAGGGACACAGGGACACAGAGGGACAGGGACACAGGGCACGGACATGAGAAGAGAGTCATGAGGGGACATGGACATCTGAGAATGGACCCAGGAGGACAGGGACAGGAGAGGAGGGACATAGGCCTCAGGGTGGGCCCGGGGGACACACACGCAGGAGAACATGGATATGAGGAGGCAGAGAGGGACACAGAGGGACAGGGACACGGGGGGGGGGGACATGGATGGACAAAGGCACGAGGAGGACCCAGGGGGACGCAGGGGCAAGGGGGGACATGGAGGGGTGGACACAGGCGTGAGGGACGGGGACAGAGGGGACACGGGGGAGAGAGGGTGGAAATGCGGGGACACGGGCACCAGGGGGCAGACATGGACACGGGGACAGGGGGACATGAGGGGAGGAACATGGACAGGGGGGACACGGGGACATGGACATGAGAGAGGGCCCCTCCCCACAAGAAGGATGTTGAGGCTCTGGAGCGAGTCCAGAGAAGAGCAACGAAGCTGGGGAAGGGGCTGGAGAAGAAGAGGAGCGGCTGAGAGAGCTGGGGGTGTTTAGCCTGGAGAAGAGGAGGCTGAGGGGAGACCTCATTGCTCTCTCCAACTCCCTGAGAGGAGGTTGTGGAGAGGAGGGAGCTGGGCTCTTCTCCCAAGGGACAGGGGACAGGACGAGAGGGAATGGCCTCAAGCTCCACCAGGGGAGGGTCAGGCTGGACAGTAGGAAAAAAATTTTTTTTTTGGTGATTCTATGAGTGGGTG
Organism: Phaenicophaeus curvirostris; assembly: GCF_032191515.1. Classification (NCBI taxonomy): domain Eukaryota; kingdom Metazoa; phylum Chordata; class Aves; order Cuculiformes; family Cuculidae; genus Phaenicophaeus; species Phaenicophaeus curvirostris. Next base: position 5,914,063 of record NC_091419.1, on the reverse strand, counting down.
AGCGTGGAGGGACAAGGACATGAGGGGGACATGGATATAGAATCATAGAATCATAGAATGACCAGGTTGGAAGAGACCCACCGGATCATCGAGTCCAACCATTCCCGTCAATCACTAACCCATGTCCCTCAGCACCTCGTCCACCCGTCCCTTAAACCCCTCCAGGGAAGGGGACTCAACCCCCTCCCTGGGCAGCCTCCGACAGGGACCAATCACCCTTTCCAGGAAAAATTTTTTCCTGATGTTCAGCCTGACCCTCCCCTGGTGGAGCTTGAGGCCATTCCCTCTCGTCCTGTCCCCTGAGTGGGTGAGCATGGAAGGACATGAGGGGAAGATGGATACAAGGGGGTCTCGGATACAAGGGGGTCCCAGATACACGGGGGTCCCAGACACGAGAGGGTAGGCACAGAGGGACAAAGATGAGGGGACAGAGGACAGAGTGGGCAGCAGATGGAGGGGCACATGGGGACACAGACACAGGGGGACATGGAGACAGACCCAGAGGGATGTGGACATGGGGAGCACCAGGATGGGGACAGGGACCCTGGATGGGGACAGGGACCCTGCATGGGGACAGGGGCACCCAGGCACTGCTGAGGTGGGGGTGCTGCCCCTTTGTCTCCCCCCCTGGGACCGGTTACGCCCTGGCAGGGTGACAAGGGACCCGCCTGTTCCTCTTCCCGTAACCCTGCCAGGCAGTGGCGGCCGGAGCGCAGGCGAGTCGGGGCGCTGGGGCCAGGGTGGGGGTCACAAAACCACCAATCAGCCCCCCCAGGGGGGAGAGGGAGCAGGCTGGGTGCCCCACTGGACTGCACTGGTTTGCACTGGGAAGGGGGAAAGCAGCACAGGTCGGTGGGAACGGGGGGTTGATGGGAATGGGGGGTCGGTGGGAACGGGGGGTCGGTGGGAACGGGGGGTTGGCTCAGTCGAGCTCTGCTGACCCCGCTTTGCCCACTCAGGTGCCCGGAGGGGCCATGGGGCACCCTGCGTCCCCCCTGCTGCTGCTGCTGCTGCTGCTGCGCCCCGCGGCCTCGTCCCCCTGCTTGCAGGTGCCAACGGCCGCCCCCGCCGAGCTGGACTTGGCCAACAAGAGCCACCACTGCGTCGAGCTGGACTGGGGCATCTTCCATCAGCAGAGCCGGCTGAATCTGAGCCGTAACGGCATCGACGCCCTGAGCCCCTCGTCCCGCGTGGCGCCCGAGCTGGAGGAGCTGGACCTGTCTCACAATGGGCTGCGGGAGCTGCCCGCCACCTTCCTGGCCCGAGCGCGGGGGCTGCGGGGGCTGCGGCTGCAGCACAACCGGCTGCGAGCGCTGCCCGACGCTTTCTTCGCCAACGCCACGGCCCTGCAGACCCTGTGGCTGGACGGGAACCCGCTGGCCGCCGTGCCCTCCTCCGCCTTCCAGGCCAGCCTGCGCTCCCTGGCCGTGCCGTGCCGCTGCGACGCCGTGGGCAGCGTCCTCACCCCCTGCGCCTGCCCCCAGCCCAGCTGCCGCGAGCTCCAGTGCCTCTGCTACTCAGACCACCAGCTCACTCTCAACGTCACCGATTTCCATGCCCAGCAATGCCGGAGCAGCGTGGGGCTGGTGGCCGGCGTGGCCGGGGCGGCCGTCGGCGTGGCCGTGCTGCTGGCGGTGGTCGCCGTGTTGGGCTACCGGCGCAGGAAAGTGGCCACGGCCGGCGCGGGGTGGGGGAAACGCGAGCCCTCGGTGGCCCACGGGCAACCTCGCTACATCAGCCGCGCCTCCGAGACTGGCACCGCCGAAGCTGCCACCACCGCGCCGGACTATGAGAACGTCTTCGTGAGCCCCTGCGCCGCCCCGGCTGCCGCACAGGGCTGGACACCGGGATGGCAGGAGGAGAGGTACAGGTGAGGCTCCCATCCCCTCCCATCCCTATTCCATCCCATCCCATCCCCATCTCCATCCCCATCCCATCCCATCCCATCCCATCCCATCCCATCCCCATCTCCATCCCCATCCCCATCCCATCCCATCCCATCCCATCCCATCCCATCCCATCCCATCCCATCCCATGGTAGGTGCCACCTCCCTGTCCCCTCAGTCCCCAGGTCCCCACGGACGGTGACTATTTCCTGGAGAGCGACGCGGCCCCTGGGGAGCAGCCCATCTACGCCAACACCCAGAACCCCAACGACGACATCTACATCGTCCCCAACCAGTGAGGGGACCGGAGGGTCGGGGGTTGAAGCTCCGGCTCCTATTGATCCTTCTCCCAGCCGCTTTCTCTGGTGGTCTCGCAGCCCAGAAGGGACGGGGATGGGCACTCCCCGTGGCTGAAGGCTCCGTGGGTCTCCGCACAGCTGGGACGGGGACACGTGTGGTCCCCATGCACGCATCCTGCCCGGGACGCCTTTCTCAGGGGGGTTATTTTTACACCCCCATCCCCCTCCTTCGCCCCAGTTCCCACCGTGGCGCTTCCTCCCCAGGCCGGTGGCCACCGACCGCAGGGACATCTCGGCACGGCATCCACCGGCAGCCGGCGCACCAGAACCTTCCAGGCCAGGAACACATGTAGGGGGGCCCCAAGCTGGCTGGGGGGACGTGGGGTGACCGCAGCCAGCGGTTCCTCTTCCCCTTTCAGCTGCTGATGGAGAACGTTGGCGCGCACGTGCGCTTGGGGACAACCTGGAAAATGGGGACAACGTGGCCCCAGGACCCTCCCTGCAGCCTCCTGCACCCCCTTTCTCTCCGCAGACGTTAATTTGGGGAACAGAGCCAACATTTCTTTTTTTTCTAACGCTCCTGGCAAGGTCCCCGTGCCCGTCCCTGCCCTGAGCTGACCGGCAGCTTGGGGACACGGGGACCCCGTGGCTTGTCCAGGTGCCCCCCTCAGCTCCAGCCCCTGTGATGCTCCACTGCACCCCATTAAATAGTTTAATTATCTTAAATTACCTGCGTAGCTCGTGGTCTGCTGGGAGCCCCAGGAAGGACGTGGGTGGCTGGTGCTCCCTGAGCAGGATCCGTCCCTCGGGCAGCTGCAGGGTGGCACCAGGCGTTCGTTATCTGCTCCTGGCCCAGACAGCCCTGATAAGGGGTGTTGGGAGCTCAAAGGTGGTGTAAATATTAACCTGAAGGAGCTGTCTGGGGCTGGATGGCCCTGGGGAAAGTCCCTGGAGCTCCCCAAGGCCGAGTCCCCGGAGCGGGGTGGCCCAGGACCGTCAAGGACAGGTCCCCAGAGCCCACGACACTTCCCAGAGCGGAGGTCGCTGAAGCCCAGATCTCTCAAGCCCATGTCTCCGAAGTGGAGGTCTCCATAGCTTGTGTCCTTCAAGCCTTGGTCCCCAAAGACCCCATCCCCAGATTGGAGGTCCCCGTATCCCGTGTCCCTCAAGTCCTGGTCCCCATCAAGAGCTGCTGAGGGGCTGGGCAGCCCGGATACCCCTGGGATGTGCTGGATGGGACAGAGTGGTGACCAGCAGAGCTGCCCCATCCAACTGTGGCCTGTCCCTTGGGGACACGGCGTGTGCCACCAACCTCCGCAGAGCCTTGGGGAGATGGGGGTCCCCCACCTCTTGGTATCTGCGGGATCCCACAACAAGAGGTACCTGGAAATGGGGCAGCATCCATGTCCTTGTCCACCTCAAGGACACAAACAACTCAAAAGTCTCTGGGAGCATCTCCCGGGCGTTACGCACCACAGCAGCTGCCAGCAGAGATGGGGCTGGCCCAGCACTGAAAATCCATAAGGATTTATAGTGTGAATCCATATGGATCCAGCTCCAGACAAGGCACTGAGGGTCCAAGCCACAGGATCCCCGGCTGAAGGTGACCTCTGCAGAGCTTCGGTCCCCGCTCACCCCATCCCTCGGAGACCCCACCTGTGCAGGAGGAGCAGCCGGCATCCCTGTTCCCATCACTTTATTCATTTATATTCTCATCTCTGTTTTATAGAAATATATAAAATACAAATACACACACAAAAAAACCCCAACCCTTTCCCAAAAAGGTATTGTGCTATAAAATGCAATAAGTTAGCAATAAATAAAGGAGTCGTATAAAAAAGTCTCTAAGCAGAGAGGAGATGATGCTCAGACGTGGGATGGGCTGCAACCACCCGGGGACAGACCCACCCTGGCCACTTCGGGCTCTCCCGTGTGGGAAGGACCCACTGCCCCAATAAAATAGGGGTTTAAATAAGAGAAGAGAGCGAGGAATAAGTTGTAGTGGCCTGGGGAGGGGGATTCACAACCAGAGACCTCAGGGCTGGAGAGCAGAGTCCAGGGTGGCACGGAGGCGTTGCCTGTCATGGAGTCATAGGATCATAGAATGGTTCGAGTTGGAAGGGACTTGAAGATCATCTAATTTTAACCCCCTGCCACGGGCAGGGACACCTCCCACTGGATCTGGTTGCTCCAAGCCCCATCCAGGTGGCCTTGGACACCTCCAGGGATGGAGCAGCCACCGCTGCTGGGCCTCCCTACCCTTGTTATGAAGAATTTCCTCACGTCTAGTCCAAACCTGCCCCTCTCCAGTTTCTAGAGTCTGGTTTCTGGGATGCTGGAGCTGCCAGGAGGCGAGCAGGAGCTGCCTGGTCCGTGGGATGACGGGCGCAGGGGCGATGCCATCAGGCGCAGTGGCACCTGGTGACCAGCATGTCCTCGAAGAGCGTGGAGACCAGCCGGCCCTCGCCGTCGTAGTGCATCAGCACCATGGGGTCGTAGGCGGCGGGGACGCAGCAGGGCGGCGGGGTGGCTTTGGAGAGGGAGTGCATGCGGGCTTTGATCTGGGCGTGCATGCTGGCCGGCTTGTAGTTGTGGGGACAGGAACCTTCGCAGAACCTCATGTAGTAGCTGTGGGGGGCGATGACCCAGTCTGACCAGCCGATGTCCTGGAAGGAGACCTTGAGAGACTTGAGGCAACACTTCCCATCGCTCTTCCCACATTCTTCCTCCAGACCCCGGGCTCTCCTGGCCCCGCGGCTGGTGGCCTCGTGGGTTTCCACCTCCAGCATGGGGGTCTCGCCCTCCGAGGCGGCCAACGCGGCTGAGACGTTGGCTGTGAATTCCAGCTCGAGGTGCAGCGCGGCCTCGGGGCCGGCAGCCCAGGGCTGGACGGCCGCGGTGAGGTCCAGGCTCGGGGCGTTGTGGTCCAGCTCTTGGCTACGGAGGAGACGGGGGGTCCCGTCAGCCCCCTCCAGCGTGTAGATGCTGACCCGAGAGGGCATGGAGGTGTTGAGGATTCCAGGGGATTCCAGCAATTGCTTGAAGAGCTTCAGCTCTGCCTGCACCACCCGGAGCCGCCGGTGGAAAGTCTCGGTGCGGGAGACGAGGAGGTGGTAACGGTAGGGACCGTGGGGGTCCTGGTCTTCTTGGGGGTCCCGGTGTCCCCGGGGGAGGTCCGGCCGGCGCAGCACTGTGGGGACAGAGGGGACAACTGAGAGAAGAGCCAGCAGTGCACCCCGCTGACCTAGGCGAAGACCACCCCGAGCCCAAGGGATGCTGAGGCTGGGGAGACCCCCTTCCTCCTCGCCGGGTCACCCCCCATCCCCAGGGAGCCCCCGCCGGAGGGTCCCGTCGGGGTGACCCCCAGCCGTCCCCCACCCCGAGCAGCAGGAGCTGGATATTTCCCTAAATCCCCCCCAAATCGGGATGAAAACCCCACATTGGGACAGGAGGGATGGCACCTGCCCTCCGCTAGCCCCCCGCGCTCGGACCCCGCGCTGAGCACCCGCAGCTGCTGCTGCTCCAAACTTTCACCCTAAATTTAACTGGGTTTTTATGTTTGTTTGTTTGTTTTAAAAAAATCAAAACAGCTTAAACCAGCCTCCCTGCTGCTGGGGCAGGGGAAGCAGCTTGGATAAGGATCTCTGGGGCCACCACGAGTCATGCCCGGTCATGTCCTGGCGCACTCCGAGCAGGTGGGATGGCATGTCCGGGCACCGACACCGCATGGGGACACGGCAGGGACACGGCACGGGGACACGGCACAGGGACACGGCACAGGGACATGGTGGGGACACGGCATGGGGATGTGGCACAGGGGCGTGGCACAGGGACACGGCACAGGGACACGGCACAGGGATATGGCAAAGCGATATGGCACAGGGACACAGCACAGGGACATGGCACAGGGACACAGCACAGACACGGCACAGGGACATGGTGGGGACATGGCACAGGGATGTGGCACAGGGACATGGTGGGGACATGGCACAGGGACGTGGCACAGGGACACGGCACAGACACAGCACGGGGACAGGACATGGAGATGGCACAGGGACATGGCACAGGGATATGATGGGGACACGGTGGGGACACAGCAGGGACATGGTGGGTGATATGGCAGGGACACAGCACAAGGACATGGCACGGACACAGCACAGAGACATGGCACAGGGACATGATGGGGACACAACAGGTACACGGCACAGGGACACGGCACAGGGACACGGCACGGGGACACAGCACAGGGATGCAGCATGGGGACACGGCATAGGGACACAGCACGGGGACACGGCACGGGGACATGGCACGGGGACACGCGCCTGTGTGCGCAGGGTCAAGGCTGGCAGGCTGCAGGCAGAGCCACGACCACTCACCTGTAGGGATCAGGCGGTGCAGACGCCTCGTCCCGGGCACGACTCTCGCCTCCTCGCGGCTCCGGTTGCCCATCAGCTCCGCCACTTTGTGCCGGTAGAGCCGCTGCGCCCGCTTGATGCTCTCGGGGTCCAGCGGGTGCCGGAGCACGGGGGGAGCCGTCATCCCCAATCGCTCCAGGATCCCTTTTTTGAGGGCTTCCAGCTGCAGCCTGTCCTCATCCCACGCGTGGGGCCTGGGCTCGGCGCCGCTGAAGAGGAGCAGCAGGAGCTGGAGGCAGGTGAGGGTGGTCCCGGCATCCCTCAGCGCTCCCGGCATGGCGCAAGCGATCTCGAGCGGATTTATCTGCAGGAGCTGTCGCGCAAAGGCTGGACGCGCGGCCGGCGACGATGCTGCCAGGGGAATGAATGGAGGGGACCAGAGCTGACTTTATAAGAGCAGAACTTTGCCCGCCCTCCGTCCTCCCTCCCTGTCCCGGGCTGTGACGCCGCTGGAGTAAACATCCAGCAGCAATCGCTCCTCTCCGCCCGGGATTTTGCACGCGAGCTCCGAGTCGCAAGATGGTTTGGAGCCGAGGAGATGAAAAACGTGTCATGCTTCTTCTCAGACACAAGTGTTTCCCTTCCACCTCCTGTTTTCCTCACGGTTGGGGGATGCTCCTCACCTCTGCTGCCCCATCAGCGGCTGCTGGGGCGCTCGGTGGCCTCGGAAGAGGCAGAGGGTGATGGAGAGAGGATGCTCTGCAGGGAGGCGAGGGCTGCGGGCAGCACCGCGGGGCAGCTTGTCCATCCCGGCATCCTCAGCTGCCGTCTCCATCCTTTGCCTCGCGCCGGTGCCCGTTACCGCGTGCGGCTGAGCCGGACGCGCAGCCTGTTCCCTGCATCCCTTCGGAAGCAGAATCAGAGCAGGGAAAGGGTGAGAGGGTGAGCGTGCAGCCCGGCTCGTGCTGGCACACCAACGGAGAAGGGAGTGGAGCGACATCGGACCTTGTCCAACCGAAGCACCTGCGCAGCCCAGCTCCGTGCGGAGGCTCCTCCGTGCAGCCTCCGTCCTGGGTCTGGTCCCTCCCGAAGCAACAGCGGCTGGGGTTGCGTCATGCCGGGGTCAGGATGGAGCCGGGCACGCGGGGTGGCAGGGATCCAGCAGGACCACGTGCCGTTGGGAACGTCCTGCCAGACCGGGGAAGAGAGAAGGCATGGTGGGAGCAAAGCAGCGAGGCTGGAATGGGGACCAGCCACCCCTCACCTCCCCTAAAGGGTGTTTGGACCAAACGCACGAGCAGAGGGATGAGAAACTCCCAGATGGATGAGACACGAACAGGATCCCCCCGGCACCGGCGAGGCCGATCACAGGAGATCTCCTGAAGTTGAGCCAGGCGCCCGGTCGCTGACTTTGCTCCCACCCCGGGATGAATGTGCCTGCAGTAAATCCCGTGATTCGGGGCTGAGAATCCTCCAGCCTCCCCCTGCCCTTCTCACCCAGCTTCTCCAGGGGTTGCCCGAGGCAAACGCAGGAGCGAGCGTTTCACCCAAAAACATGTGAAATGAGAAGTTTGCTGGCACAAGCGGCGTCACCTGGAGGGGATCGCGCGGTGCCGGCTCCTCTGCCCCGTTCTGGATCCATCCTCACAGAGCGATGGGTGGAGAGGGGCAGGAGGAACCCACCCAGAGACCTCACACCATTTCATGCTGCCCAGAGCCTCCAGCTTGGAAAGAGACCCGGGGCAAAACTCAGCGCCAGGTTTGGAATCATAGAATCACCAGGTTGGAAAAGACCCACCGGATCATCGAGTCCAACCATTCCCATCAATCACTAACCCATGTCCCTCAGCACCTCGTCCACCCGTCCCTTAAACCCCTCCAGGGAAGGTGACTCAACCCCCTCCCTGGGCAGCCTCGGACAGGGACCAATCACCCTTTCCATGAAAAATTTTCATTCCAGCTGGAGCTGTGGGATCCTTAGGGAGTTCCCAGGAGCACCAAGCCCCTCAGTGATGCCCTATCCCAGGGATTTTAGGAGCTGGGGGGATTGCAAACCTTCAGCTCCCCCAGTTCAGGGAAGAACGGAGAGGGACCAGCACCTCAGGAAGACCTCAAACCCCTGAGGAACACCCCAGAGCAGAACTACCTCCACCCTGAGCATCTCTCGGTCCCCAGCAGGCGCCAGACACGCTTATCCACAGCCAAACTGGAGCCGTGCGGCGTGTCCGGGTGCAGGAAGAGGCCCTGACCCAGGAGCATCGCCCGGTCCTTGAGCAAGACCCGTCAAAACCCTAAATCCTGAAGTTCTGCTTTTGCAATGAGTTTTCTAACCGTGGGCGCGCTGCGCGGTACGAGCCCCCTCCACGAGTGACGCAGGGTGGCTCGTGCTTGGAGAGCATCAAAGTTTGACGAAGCCGGATGTTTCCCCCCCAAAAAAAAGGCACCAACCGTGGAAATGAGAGATTTACAGCCCAACCAGGGCCATAAAACACGGGCTGTGCGAGCAGCAGCTGTGGATGCTGAGTGACCTGTGATGAAATGTCCCAGCTTGATCCTCACCAGCCTGCGAGCCGCGATTGCAGAGCCTCAGCGAGTAAACAGCATCCCACGTTTCCTCTGGTCCTCGCTGGGCCCTTCACGCATCATTATTTTTTTGCATCGGAAGGTCAGGTTTATCCAACGCCTCCGCTCAGCGGGATGCAGGTTCCTCTCCGGTGAGCGCGTCCTCCGTGCAACCCTCGGCAAGGTACGAACCCCAGCACAGCTCTGATGAACCCAGCGTGAAACTGGAGCCCTTGGCCATGGGGCTGCTGGTGGCTGGAGCCTCCGTGGCCTCAGGGGCCGAGGAGGAGCTGATGCTCCTCAACATGCAGCCAGCAGGAGAGAAAACTGGGGTCTGGGTGATTAAAGCACCAATCAGTTGAGCTCCGGAAAAGGTGCCGAGAGCCTCCAACGAAAGCCGGAGAACCTCGAGAACGAGCGTGCATCAGCCTCAGGACAACAGAGGGAGGTAAGAGCATCTTCACACAGAATCACAGGATGGTTTGGGCTGGAAGGGATCTCAAATTAAAGCACGTGGAGGCCGGGGGCTGGAGAGGCTGCTGGGAAGTCCAGGGGAAGCTCGGAGTGAGGATTGCTGAGCTTGGGAAGGTCTAAATGACCTTCTCACCGTCTCTCCATCTCCATGGAAGAGGCAGTGGGCACGGAGCACAGAGCAGGACACAGGATGCTCCGAGCGTCCCCCGGAGTCACCCACGGCTCGAGCTGAGCCAGCACGGGGGAAAGGAGACGCGCTGCAAATGCTGAGGCTAAATACCAAAAGAAACGGGAAGGGGAACGCGAACATGAGTCACTTCCCCATGAAACAAGCCGGCTGCAGCCCTGAACTTGACCCAACTCGAGCAGGGCTGGGAGCACGACCGGAGAAACCCCTGGGGCCGCGCCGGACCACGGGATGAGCCCCCAAACCGGACACGTGCCACTGCAGCTCCGCGGCCACCCGGGTGCTGGTGCCTCCCAGCTGGGTGGGAGCATCGCTGGGGTCAGCCCTGCTCCCCTCCAGCCCAGCACGTGGAGCTGGCAGGGGTGAAACCAGATGAGGGGGATCCAGAGGGCTTTGATTCCCCAAAAAGTGTAAAATTTCCCCCTTGGCTGCTTGCTCGTGGGTGCTTGGAGGAACCCTGGTTATTTTTGCAGCGCTGGTTACCACAAGTGGCAAGAGGGGAAGTGCTGCCCTCCGGATTTTAGGGCTGATGGTTCCTTGTGGTTCTTGAGCTCCGGAAAAGGTGCCGAGAGCCTCCAACGAAAGCCGGAGAACCTCGAGAACGGGCGTGCATCAGCCTCAGGACAACAGAGGGAGGTAAGAGCATCTTCACACAGAATCACGGGATGGTTTGGGTTGGAAGGGATCTCAAAGCCCATCTAGTTCCAGCCCCCTGCCCTGGGCAGGGACACCTCCCGCTGGATCAGGGGCTCCAAGCCCTGTCCAACCTGGCCTTGAACCCCTCCAGAGCATCCTTCTGCAAGACAAAGGACATCGGGCTGGGGCTGCTCCCCACCACCTCCCGTGCTCCCTGAAACCACAAATCGGGTGCTGGAGGGGGGATATTTGCAGCAAATCCTGCCAGCAAGGCAGGTAACACTTTCCCATGGCCTATTTTTCAGCCAAGGGAGAAGAAGGGGAGGGCAGCCCAGCTTCCCGTATCTGCTGCCACCACGTGAAGCTCCACGCAGCCCTTTGGCTCCGTCTCGAGGGAAGCTGGTGGCTGGAGGCAGCTTCACAGCACTTCCAGGAGTAACTCAGGATAGAAAAAAAAAAATTGATGGAGGCAAGGAGCGCAGCCAGCCTCAGTCAAATAACAAGGTTTGTTCCATCCTGCCTCATCCCAGGTCTGGAAATGGGTGCAGAGCGATGGGAGAGGAAGGTTCTCGCTCTGCTGCCAGCGTGAGATGCTTGGGAAGCCTCACTCTGTGTTTTCTCAGCGCTGGACAACGTCATGATGAGTCGGCAGAGTGGATACTGTCTTGACCTTTAGACGTTTCTAAATAAAAGACAAACAGGACGGGTCAGGTGGGCAAAACACAGTTTGCCCCCTCATGAGAGGGATCGCATTTTTCTCCGTTTGCCTCAGAATTAAAGCATCTGCCAAAAAATGAGCTTCTGCTCCCCTTGGGCAAAGCCGTTTTGGCCTCGACTGCACCCGCGGTCACTGATTAACTCGAATTCCCAGCCGCCCTGGCCGGGCAGCGCAGGACGTTGCTCCAATCCAGCTACAAAAATGGAATTCTCACCGGAGAGCCCCTCGTTTGCCTCTCCAAACGCCTCTCGTACGGTGATGCGGAAGGTTCTCCGCTGGCAACGAGCGTCTTCCCTGGAACGGGCTCCCTGAGGGATGCGCGGGGTAAGGGCTGGGCTCCAGCTCGGATGCTTTACACCTTGTAGATGGGATTTCCCCCTCAGCAGACAGAGATAAGGGCTCAAGGTCATCACCTACCCGAGGAGCAGGCGACAAGCTCAGCCTGGGCAGAGTAGAAGTGATGAATACTGAGAAGCAGCTTTAGAAAGAAGCTTTTCCACCACGTGAGCCTCTTTCTGTTCCAAAGGGGAGGTATCTCACCCCTCCAAAGGACTGGACCAGCCCTTCGCTGTCAAGGGAGGGGATGCTGCCCCTCTATTTCTCTCCTGGGAGACCTCACCTGCAGGATCGTGTCCAGTTCTGGAATCCTCAACATAAAAAAGGAGATGGAGCTGTTGGAACGGGTCCAGAGGAGGCTACAAGGATGATCCGAGGGCTGGAGAACCTGTACGAGACCAGGCTGAGAGAGTTGGGGTTGTTCAGCCTGGAGAAGAGAAGGCTCTGAGGAGACCTTAGAGCAGCTCCCAGCACCTGAAGGGGCTACAAGAAAGCTGGAGAGGGGTTTGGGACCATTGTTCTCCCTCTGGACGGTGGCACTGAGCCCAGAAGTGAAGCACAAGGGAGCAGCAGAGGGAAAGCTGTGGCTTTAGACCTTGTTCAGGCTCCAGAGGGACCCAGACGAGCTCTTCCTCCAAAAACCTTCCCACCATGGAGCAGGGAGAGGGAAAGAGATCCAGGAAACCAAATCCAACCTCGGCTCATACCAGAGCAGCACCTGTGGCACCGAGGAAAGCCCAAGAGATGCGACAAGGGAAGGAAAGCACAGAAAAATCCTTAAAGATTTGAAGATTCCGGGTGTTTTTTTAATCGTAAGGCACAATTTTGGATGAGGTATGAGAACGAAAGCAGCTGAAGGATCGAAGCGAGGTTGCTCTCAGCCCAACCTCTAACATAAATAGATTGATGCTTTTGTGAACGGGGCATGGACGAGGCTTCTGTGCCCGTCAGGAGGGAATTAGTCACTGGAGCGTGACTTGGGGAAGGGCTGTGTACACAGGGCACGTGGCTCCCGCACCGGAGCATCCACTGCAGCGGGAAGCGGCTGAAGAGCAGCAAAGAGAGACTTTTCCCCCAGGGCTGAGCCGCGATGCCAGTTGGGAAGCGGCCAAGAACACCCCAGCCCAGAGCAGAGGAAGGTTTGAACGTCCGTTTGTATCTCCTGAAGGGCTGGATCCAGAGGATGAGGCACCTCCAAGCAGCAGGGAAGGAAAAAGCATGGTTGAAATGTCTTGGCATGCGGAAATGCTCACGCAGAGCATCATCCCTCGGGTGGGAAGAGCATCCCGGGAGTTCTGCCCTGCTCCGGGAGCCTCTTTGTCCCCTGTCTGGGTGCAAGAGGCAGCGAACCCTGACCTGGGACTAGCCTGTACACGTCTCCACCGAGAGCAGCAAGAGCTGCTCGGAGCAGGCAGGAAATTCCAGCCATTCCCCTGCACCAGATCCGCAGCTGCGAGTTGCTGCTGGGAGCCCTGGGGAGCCCTTTGGCAGCGGCTGCACCGGAGGGTGGGCTCCGCGGCACCTTCGCTCGAGGTCAGCTTTGATTCGCAAGCCGGGCGAGCAGCCTGCCAGATGGACGCTACCCAAAAATCCCACCTCGTTTACGAAGGGTTTGGAGGGCTCGAGGAGTGGGGGAGGAAGAAAAAAAGGGGGAACAAAGCGGGCTGCTAGGAGAAAGAAGTTAAGATCGCCGAGGAGCCAGTCCACCAGAGATCTCCTCCCAGCTCTCTGGGTCCGCAGCCAAGGAACCCAAGCGGGATGCTCTGTGATGAGCTTCCTCGCCACCGACAACCGAAACCTTCGCTCTGTCCCTCCGGAGGGTTCTGGTTGCAAAATGACCTCATTGGCACACGGCTTACCCAACAGCATGACATCACTCTGGAAACACCACCTCGCAGGAAAAGCTTATCGCCTTATAAAGCGAATTAAAACGAGAGTGATTGCATCAGGGTGAGAGATCGCGTCCTCTCCAGGGAGCACGTGAGCTGGCTCACGCTTGGAAGATCTCAAACTACCCCGGTGTCCGGCGCACGCTGGCTCTCAGCGAGTATAATAAAAGCAGGAGAACGACAGAGCGCTCCGTCTCTGAAGACGAGGCTGGGCAACGCGGCGAGCTCACCACAGCAGCTTGGGGAAAAGACAAAACCAGCAAAGCGAGACAGAAAAGGCAGAGATTTCAAAAGAACTGTCAACGTTCCCTTTCTGATCCCACCCCTGCAGTCACAAACCGTGCAGACCGTCCAGACCAACAGCCTCGGTGCAATCGTCGCTTGTGCCGCAGGACCCGAGGCTGAGGTGTTGCCTCATTTCCTCCCATCTCTGCAATATCAGCAGTCCCAGAATTATGGAATGGGTTGGGTTGGAAGGGACCTCAAAGACCATCCAGTCCCACCCCTGCCATGGGCAGGGACACCTCCCGCTGGATCAGGGGCTCCAAGCCCCATCCAACCTGGCCTTGAACCCCTCCAGGGGTGGGGGAACCACCACTGCTCTGGGCAACCCTCACCGCAAGACATTTCTCCCTAAAACCTCACCTCAATCTCCCCTCTTTCAACTCAAAACCGTTCCTTCCTCATCCTTTCCCTGCCCTCCCTCATCCAGAGCCCTCCCCAGCTTTCCTGGAGCCCCTTTCAGTGCTGGAAACTGCTCTAAGGTCTCCCCAGAGCTGAACAACCCCAACTCTCTCAGCCTGGCCTTGTAGAGGAGGTGCCCCAGCTCTTGCATCATCTCCATGGCCCTCTTCTAGATTCACTCCAACAGCTCCGTGTCCTTCGTGCGCTGAGGACTCCTGAGCTGAACGCAGGGCTCCAGGTGAGGTGTCACCAGCGCAGAGGTGGAATGCTGGTCCTGCTGGTCCCGCTGCTCTGGACGCAGCCCAGGATACGGTTGCCTTTCTGGGCTGTGGGTGGTGGAAGTCAGGACCTCAAGAAGCCCCCTGGGACGGAGCTGGAGCTGTTGAGGTGTTGTTGCACATTCAGGCTGTCCAGGTCTGACTCCGAGGGTGAAGCTGTGCGTGTTCCAACTGTATGGCAGCACCATCTGGTGGCACCAACCCTCCTCCTCGCCCCAGTTGGCTCCCAGTCAGGACCAGTGGCAGCAGGAACAGGGGGGCAGCCAACATAAGGATGTCCTCAGCCCAAACCAGGTTGCGTGGATTGAGAGCAGCCCTGAAACAGACTCGGAGGTGCTGGTGGATGAGAAGCTCTTGTCCCATTTCCAGTTTAGGATGCAGGGAAGCAACTCCAGTCGCTGGAAGAGTGGGGCTCCAAACTCCGCTCTCCAAGACCCAAGCAGAGCTGCTCCTCTCAGCCTTTCTCTATGAATAACAAGAATGAAAACCAAAATCTGAGTAGAATTGGCATTTTTGGTGCAAGAAATATACAAGGTGGGTTATTAATCGTCTTTTTGTTGCTGTCTGCCAGAATTATCCAGCTTGGAGTGCAACGGTTAAGTCTTAAACTCACAAAGAAACCATTTCATAGTTTTTTCTCCCCAAAGCTTTCGGGATCACAGGCTCTTGGGAACCAACCTCGCTGCTGCACGCTTTGAGGATTCTTCATCAGATCAGGGGAAAGACGCAATCCTGGGCGTCGGTGCCTGAACACCAGTAACGCTCAACAAGTTTTGTACAATTATTTCCATTCATAAGAGCAGCTGCTCCTCTGTTCAGCCACGAGGTCTAGGCTGGGGCTGCAAAAGCTACCTCAAGGTAAGAAGAAAGAACATAAAAGAGAAAAGAAACACAGCTACACGGTAGATAACGTTAAGATCGAACTTCCAAAGACTGTTCTGAATAACACCACACAAACACCTGAGACCTGTGGTTGAGGTCTAAGAGAAGGAGCCCAAAGAGCATCTGTTCTCACGATGAGAGAGAGCAGAGCATCCCTGCAGCCCAGGGCTCGTCTCCACCAGCAGCAAGTGCTTAGGAAATGGTTTGAACCCCAAAATGCCACTCTACAAAAGACATTTTTAAAAGTGACTCGTTAAAGAACACCAGGAGCGCGAGTTAAACTCTTTATTTACCTTGAAACATCGGTTTAATTCTCAGTTACAAAGTCCAGTCTAGCAATCGCAAGCTGAAGGTTTGTTACCGGTTCTTTATTACACAGCCCTTTTTGTGACACGCGAGATTGTTTGGTTTTACAAGGCACTGCAAGAACACACTGAGAAAAACAGAAGCCTCGACAGATTGAGAATTGCAGCTCCAAGAGTCCTGACAGGCAGGAGATTAGCAGCTCCTGAGACACCCAGACAGACAACTGGTTATTTCACCACGGTTCACGGACGGGGGACCCGACAGGCTGGGTGATGCTGTAAACACACACAACAGAGCCCGAAAAAAACACGTAACCTTAAAGAAGAGATGGAATAACCTTCACAGATTTGGCCAACCCAACCGAGAGCGACAGCAAAGTGGCAAACCCTCTGTTTTATCGGCTGTCAGGTCCGAGCGGGCGTCAGAAAACCTCGAGGACTCAATCCAGTGCAGTTTCTGAAGAGCATCCTTGGATAAAGGGGACACTGAACAAGTCCAGCAGTTTCTCCCAGTGCCAAAAGCCCAGTCTTTCCAACCCCCTGATGTGCAAACGGCTCAGCTGGCCCCATCGCCCCCACTCCGCTTTCCCAAAGCGAGCCCAGCACAGGACAAGGCACTCCCTGTTTAATCAAAGTAAACATTGGTGATTTAAGAAGCTGGTGCAATAGAAAACCTGAAGGTGTATTTAAGTAGCACAGAGTTTTATCTAAGGGCAGTGTGTAGTTTCATTTCCTAGACTTAATTCCTATCTATGGGGAGGTATTTTCTTCTCTATTTCATCTTAGACAGAGCAGAAGCAGATCTCAGGCTTCAGTTAACATGATGAAGAACTGACAATACCCTCAGCTCCAGAGGTTTGGCAGAATCTCAATCCCATCAGGTAAGACATGAATCAGACAGGAATACAAACTTTTAAGAAAAAGTGCACTTTATACTGCAAAACATTAGGGATTCCCGTGCAAAAATAACAAATCCATCTACTTACGGTATCAACTAGGGGTATTTTATCCAAGCCAACAGAGAAAGTCAGAAAGAAAACCTTTACAACTCTGAAATTTCTCATTGAAATATCACCGGATACAGATTAAAGTAAGGAAAGGAGACGATAGGAAGGAAGTTACTTTGTGAAAGTAGGTACAAATTAATTGTAGACAAGTTTATAACCTGCGCTGAGAGATGAGGCCTGGAAATCATAATTAAAAAGCATGTAAGTGGACTCCCTCCATCTAAACACACCGGTTCCAGTCAGCTCGCGAACACCACCACTGGTGTCCGAGCACCAGCTGCGTGGCTGGAGTCAGAAACACTCTCCAAGTTAAAAGATGCACAAGTCACCGCGAGCTAAACCATGAAACAGCATGGTCAGCCCAAAACCGCTGCTTTAGGCTGGTGCTACCTCTCATGTTTGCGAGGAATTACCAAACGAATTGCTTACATGGTTTCCCAGTTTTGGTTTTAAGACGCTCCTCCTCATGCAATTCCTTTTTTTTCACGTTTCCTAAGAGCCTACACGCAAGACCAACAATTTGTCACTCAGTCAAGTGAAGATTATTCGAGTATTAGAAGAAATTCCACTGGATTATGACTTCTTTTAGCTTTTCCATTAAGGAAAAATACCAGTGCTGGGAGTCTGCGCTGCCCCTTTGCGAGTCCCCAGGCCTGGAAGCTCCTGGGCTCTTACTCCAGGCCTGGCACTGTATGACAGCAACCCGAATAATCCCCTTTGCCAGCTGACTGAGGCACTGAAAGGTTAAATATTGCCTGTACGACCAGCAGAACAGTGAGAGACAGGGGAGCTGGAATGCTACATCTATGTGTGGCCATCTGTGTGCACACACACAGGTGGCACAGGGTCCTACCTGGCTCAGCACAGCACAAACCCTACTGAGACAGAGATAAGCCCTGGTTCAACAAGCCCATTTTCCTACCCGATGCATCAGGCTACGCTTTACAACGCGATGTCGCATGCAAAACGCTTTCTCAATTCCTGCAAGGAGTCAGCATTGATCTCAGATTTACCCTGGACACCTTTGAACCTCTCTCCTCTCTGGGGTGAAAGCAAAGCAACCGGTTGGCGTTCCTGAAGTCTTAAACTTCCAAATTGTATCTTCCAAACTTCCAGGCCCCTCCTGGACTCTCGAAGCTCAACAGTTCTTGGCTGCAGTCTCATGTCACAACCACACTCAACACCTCTCACCATCTTCATGACCTTTTCATCCCTTCCCACTACCACCACGTTTAGGAGGAAGCCACCAGGTCGGGGAATCCTCCAGGTAAGCGTGAACTGCTCCACAGGATCTTACGGATTTGAGCATCCTTTCCATAAGCTGCCAAAAAAATACAAAGAGCTTCTATCAATGGGTGTTACCTTCAATCACATCATGGAAGGACTTGAGTTTGAAGGGATCCATAAGGATCATCAAGTCCTCTGTGAATCTCTAAGGTCAAGAAGCTTTTCAAGCCCATCTTTTCTTTTTGCTGTGTTTTACAAGGCAGTTCAATCCACAGGGAGTATCTCCAGACATCACAACCACCATGAAGGAGTTTACAAGTACCTGGAGTTCCTCAAAATCCTCCGCAGTGTTTAATAACCGAAACAATTAAATCGTCACCAACAAACCCCGTCAACTCGTCAGACAGCTCCTACTCCAAGCTCTTGGCAAGCAGATAAAATGACAGCAGACCCGACACAGCGGAACCTCCCTAATTCTCTCTTCCACACAAAATACCTTCACCCCTGTTTCTCCACAAAGCGGATCCCCAGAGAGGATTTTGCAGTCACAGGATTCCAAAAACGTTGCCAGCTTTTGCATTGTATTAATTGCAGGCACAGTAATTAACGCTAAACCTGAACTTCCTACGCTTACTCCTAGCAGGAAATGTTTAGTGGTTGGCAACAGGTCTCCCAGTCAGTACAAATTAGCAAATTCTATTTATTGATGATCTGGAATAGAAAGCAGAGAGGAAGCATTACACAAAATATCAGCTCTTCGAAGCTCTGTGCCATTTTAACGTCATCTTTCCAAAGCAAATATGCTTGCATAGGGAAAGATATTACCAATCAATGAATTTAACCAAAAGCTTTTGAAAAAACAAAAAGGATTCAATTTAGGCTGGATTAAATAAAATTAGTTAAATGCCATTTTTTAAATGTTTCGCTATACAAATCTCTCTACCACCAAGACAGCCTTTACAAACACAGCCTCTGAGGACTAATTCTCAACAAAACCCCAAGGATTATAAAATAAATTATGTTTCCTAAGAAAGCAATTGCCCGGAAGCTTCAGAAAAACAGATACCGAGGAAATGTGTAGCTCAAAGCCACGTTCAGAGCAAAGTATTACCAAAAATGAGACTTCTAACACTGACACGGCCACCACTGCAGTCCTCGGACAAACAGCGGGCACGGGAATCAGCTCAAGGACTTCTCCATGAGCAGCCAAGCGGGTCCAAGGAGAAGATGGATGGACCAGCACGGAGAGCCCCCTTCCACGATGATGGGTTTGGAGCTGCTCCTCCTCAGCCACATCCAGGGGGATCTCCAGGGCTGCTCCGAGGAAGCAGAAACGTTCAGCGGACACGGACAGACCAGCCCCACGGTGCTTAGAGACGTTCATTGCTAGCGGAGCGCAGCCAGAGACCTGTCTCCAAACCTCCAACCAGCCCTTCCTACGGCCGCTCCGATTCCACCGTCATCGTCTTGCTATTCCCTCACTGAATTGTTTTCCTCTTCCACTCCCGTTTTATTCCCAACTACATTACACGTAAATTAAATAGCATTACCGAAAATCACTTAACTGAACTTAGCAGAATACAGGAATCACTCCTCATTTAAAAATTCAGCAGCTACGATACACCGACAACAAAACCTTCCTACCAGATAAAGGAACAAACCTACAAGATAAGCAGCTCGACTACCTGCAAAAAAACGTGTCAAACCGCGAATATTTAAACAAAATATTAAATATAATAAATTACCGATCAGAAAGTCTGCCTGCCCGCGGACAATCTGACAAGTGCTACTTCAGATCTGAACCCGTGAGAGGGTATTTACTTGGAAGGCAAAACTCCTGTGAATGGGAAAGCCTGTCTAGGAAATACAGCAGGAATTCCCTCGGGAAAGCAGTCTGTCCAAAGGTCTTCACACACGGGTCCCCTTCGCAGAGTTATCACAACGGCAGAAGTCTTCATCCTCTCTCCAGATTCAGGAGGAGAAAAGGTGTTGCCTTGGTCGCTAGACTTCTACTGGAAAACAGGACGTTAAGGGCAGCTCTCACTGAGAGATACGACAGCGGAATCATCCATCATTTGAAAAACTAAAATAATGGTATTTTAGAACGTTTCAAATTGCTGTTTATATATACATATATATATATATTTGTAGGAGTATTAGAATCAAATCACAGACCTCTTCATTTAAGTGGCCTCTCAATGAGACCTACTGGTCATCGAGGATCAATTTTTTGCCTGTTCCCACTGTAACATCATCTGGTTTGTGCTGGAGTCTTGTAATTCGGAAGGAAACGCACACACAGGACAAGTGTCAGCCACTGCTAAAATCCCACTTAGAACCTGTACAGACACTTCCCCAAAATAATTGTAGGGAAAACTCACATGAGAACCAGCACTTGGCGCCCTCCATTGGGAGGGGGACACTAAAACAACCCAGAATACTCAATTGAAGCAGAATTCCTAGTTTTCAAATAAGCAACTCTGATTTACAGTGGGAATAAGATTTTAGATCTGATTTGGCAGAATATCTTCTAATCAGCGCAGTCGCATATTTATGCCTGTAATAAATCAAGGAGGCAACTCTGAATTTCAGTTAAACATTACTCTTCTAACCTTTAACAAGAACGAAAATTTATAACTAGGGAAGTTATAAATTACTCAGCCTTCCCCTTAAAAATAGCAGCTAGCACCAAGAGTCTAGGATAAAGATCTCCTGCGGAGAAAGTGGCCTTTAGCAAAGCTATTTAACCACCACTGATTTGCTTTATACACACAGGAACAACGTGTTTTGTACAGGAGGTATACGGTTGACTTGAGTGAGGAAGGTGGCACCAAAACCATGATAAAAAAAGGGCATTTGGAGATGTTTGGCGCAAGTTAGGCTCATCATGTGTACAAAAAACAGCTCTCCTGCTCTACAACAAAAGGAAGCCAAAGCACATCCCTTCCATCCGCAGCTACCGGTTAACCAGGACATTCCAGAGGACCCTATGAATATTTGGACAATGTGGGATGAGAAATCAGCACCTAAAATAATTTTCCATCTCGGCAAACCAATTTTAAAGACTCCTTGTCTCCACCACACGCTGTTTTACAACAGACAACCCCCACCAGTCAAACTCTTTCCAGCTGTACTTTGACATATAATACCCTATAACCTATAACTTGGGCCAAAATAACCAAACCAAAAGGAAAGCAAATCTTTCAACTTAAGAACCACTCATTAAAAGATGGGGTTATCGATTCCCTGCACCTGAACAGCAAGTGCAGATGAGAAACTTTCCATCTGCACTGTACGAGACCAGTCAGTAGCTGTCACTGGCTGACAGATGAGCTCTGGAAAGCACAGCACACGCCTCAGTCACGTCAGAAATGAGTGGTTGCAGGTGGTTTAAAGAAGAGGTTTTGAATCCTTTGTTGCCTAGGCTGAAATGCACACATTGGACAAAAAAAAAAAAAAAGTCAATTTTTAGAAGTGGAATTTTCCTTGCTGAAGTCTCCAATTCTGGGTCTGTACATTCCAGACCTTTTTTCCCCAGTAGCAGAGGAAATTTTGGAAGTGCAATACCAGGATAGCATCTGCCCACTTTCAGTGTTCATGCTGACAATTGATTTTGTCTTCAGAATGCTCCAAAACATCCAGCATTTCCTCGATGATAGCCTGTAGCGCCCGACCCAGCTGTTCTGCCGTGTACGGTTTTCCCAGCGGAGGCACGTGAACGAAAGCCGACCTGCCGCAGCTCTGGTACAAGGAAGTGTAGTACGTGAAGTCACAGAGGTATCTGAAACACAGGGATAGAACTCATTTAGCAACAAGCGACAGATGCAGCATGCAAACTGAAGGAGAGGATGAACTGTATTCTTATCGTTCAGCATCGCAGCAGAATCCTGCAAATAAAGAGGGGAACGCGAGGCAGGTGTTGTCAGTCTGTGGGATTGCTTTAATCAGAGTGGTTTGGGTTGGAAGGGACCCCAAAATCCATCCAGTCCCACCCCTGCCATGGTCAGGGACACCTCCCACTGGATCCAGTTGCTCCAAGCCCCATCCAACCTGGCCTTGAACCCCTCCAGGGATGGGGCAGCCACCACCACTCTGGGCAACCTGGGCCAGGGCCTCCCCATCCTCACAGAAAACGTTTCTTCCTAAGATCTTATCTCAATCTCCCCTCTTTCAACTCAAAACTGTTTCCCCTCGTCTTATCCCTGCCCTCCCTGATCAAGAGTCTCCCCCCAGCTTTCTGATTTTTCTTAATCAGACCTAAGATAACAAAACGGAAAGATCTCTCTCTTTTCCCCGATGACTGGGCGACCACTGGAGAAGAGACACCATTGCCAACCCCGTGAGAAAGAAAAATTGTGTGAATTGTATGGATCTTGTGAGCGGAGCACGAAGGGAACACATGCTGCAGTGTGCGTTTTCCCCATCAATCACAGCTATCCCATACCTGCCAGCGTCCTTGGATATGGTGATGGTGACATCCAGCCCCAGTGCTGAGACTCTCTTGCACACCGTGTCCATGTCAATAATGGAATCGATGCATTCTGGGCCACCTTCTACGCAGCACTGAGAGCCAGGGCAGAACCGGCAGTTGTCCAAGCCTTTATAACCCACGTTATGGCCACACTTCTCCAAAGTTACCGTTGTTGCCATGCCCGAAACACCCACGTGAACCACCAGCTACAAGGGAAAAGAAACAAGTCAGAGCAACCAAACTCCAAATGGTGGGAAAACACAGCCCACCACTCCCAGTTACGGACTGATGGAATTGCACACTTCTTGAATGAATATTACAGTAGCGAGTCATTTTATCAATGAATTTCATAGAATCATAGAATAACCAGGTTGGAAGAGACCCATCGGATCACCGAGTCCAACCATTCCTATCAAACACTAAACCATGTCCCTCAGCACCTTGTCCATGCGTCCCTTAAACCCCTCCAGGGAAGGGGACTCAACCCCCTCCCTGGGCAGCCTCGGACAGGGACCAATGACCCTTTCCGTGAAAAATTTTTTCCTCATGTTCAGTCTAAACCTTCCCTGGAGGAGCTTGAGGCCATTCCCTCTCGTCCTGTCCCCTGTCCCTTGGGAGAAGAGCCCAGCTCCCTCCTCTCCACAACCCCCTTTCAGGGAGTTGGAGAGAGCAATGAGGTCTCCCCTCAGCCTCCTCTTCTCCAGGCTAAGCACCCCCAGCTCTCTCAGCTGCTCCTCATAAGACTTGTTCTCCAGCCCCTTCATTTGTGGGTCTAGTACAGAATTCTTCTTGTTTCACCCCCTCTTGGCCTAAATTAAGATGTACTCCGGGTGAAAACGAACGTTGGCATGTTCACAGCTGAGAGCAGCGCTGGAACAGCCCAGGTGGCACAGCCTAACCACAGGCTGTCTAGACAGCCCCGCGCAGCGGCCTCTTCACACCGGCTGCTCTCGTTAATTGGAGCACTCTGTTCCGAGCTATAAAATTCTACAAATTCACACTTTCTCGTGACAAAAGAGGAAAAGATCTAGCAAGGGACTGAACATACATTGAAAATGGGACTTCATGTTATGCTCGCTGCAGTACGAATGACAGATTCCAACCGTTTGCTCTGTCTTTTCTCCTCCTCCCTTTACTCACTCACTTGTGGGCTGTGCTTTTTCCATAGTGCAGGAATGAGCCTTTGCACTGTCTGGTATTCAACTGGGACCTCATAGACGTGCAGATCCACGTCATCTCGCAGTCCCAGCTTCTCCAGCTCCTAAAAACATAAGGAAACAAAACCAGGATGGTCAGACACAAGCTCGGAAGAGGAAAGTTTATTAGCAGAGTCTGCTGTGGAGGACTAATGCCAGCGTGCAGCAGGCTATGTAACCTTGTAAACACCACTGTTAAAAAACATATTGGGGAAGAAGAAAGGCATCTCTCCACCTGCGTTAACAGTTCTCACCCACAGGACTGTTAGTTTTGCTCTGATGTGTGTACAACAAAGCAATCAGCATTTAACTGACAATAGTTACCAGCAGCACCCACGCTCAGGAGGAAGGTTGGCTGCGTTATTCACAGTAGTATAAAGTTAGATTCGCTTCTTGAAAGAACTGGGTATTGCTAGAAAAAGTAGAATTGGGAGGATTATATTCATCGACTGCCCTGTCCTTTCTCAGGACTGCTGGCCCAGAGAGCAAACTCCCATTTGTTCCCAGACAAAGAGCTCTTGGGGTTAGGTGACAGCTCTGCCAGGCTGTGATTCTGCATCTGAGCGCCTTCACAAACACTGCAAACACTCCTCGTGTGAGAAACTGGAGCAACAGTGGCATACGCTCCTTAATGTATTTGTCTTCCTTTCATCTTGGCAGAATCTGGAATACAAAACAGCCCGATCCAACGTTAGCTTTATCTGTACCTCATACATTGTACCTCACTCTGCAACATGAGCTGTTACCAGTGCAGCGCTTCAGCTAAGGCAGTGAACGATTTCTCCCTCTGCAACGTTAACTAAAGCCATGCCTTGAAAACATCCCAAATATCCAGGCAATAAACACAGCCAATTTCCTTCAGGCCTTTTAAAACACCAGCATCAGACATGGCTTCTCTGGGCAACCTGTGCTAGGGCCTCTCCACCCTCACATGAAAACATTTCTTCCTGATACCTTATCTCAATCTCCCCTCTTTTGGTTTAAAACCGTTCCCCCTCATCCTGTCCCTGCCCCTCCCCAGCATTCCTGGAGCCCCTTTCAGCACTGGAAGCTGCTCTAAGGTCACCCCAGAGCCTTCTCTTCTCCAGGCTGAACAACCCCATCTCTCTCAGCCTGGCCTCATACGAGAGATGCTCCAGCTCTCAGATCATCTTCGTGGCTTCCTCTGGGCTCACTCCAACAGCTCCGTGCCCTTCCTGTGCTGAGGATTCCAGAGCTGAAAGCAGAGCTCCAGGTGGGGTCTCATGAGAGCAGAGGAGCAGAAACTTCAGGCTAGGTTTAAAATCCTTCTAAATTAAAAGACAGCTGAAAGGAGAGGACACGCTGAGGTTTCTGGACACCCCCATGACAATCCTACCTCCTCTCAGTCAGTGTCTTAGCACCCTTTCTTCTGTCATTATCAGCATGAGTTGTTTCTTTGCCCTTTCACACTTGCAGAGACAGACCACGGAGCGTAACACGACTGGAGATAACTAAAACACACTGCAAAGGCAAGAGTAAGACTCTCACGGACCAGCAGATATGAGCAACAACCACGATAAATCACTTGCTGTGGCTCCAAGGGCAAGTCTGATATTGAGGGCGAGTCTGATATTAAGGGCTCGCTGTATTGATTAGCGTCTGGCACACACAGACGTTCATTACCAGAGATGGATGCTAAGTGATGTTTCATCACATCTACTTTACACAACTATGCCTTCCGAACGCTGCCTGCTTTATGTGGTGCCTTAATATAAGGAGTTTACAAATGAGAGTATTCAAGCACAAGTCAGTCTCTTCAGGAAGATCTCCAGCGCGTTAATTGGTAGGAATTCATCATCACTTCTCTAAAGAGCGTGAAACAGCTCCTCGAGATGGATTTGACAGCGGGAAGTTTTACCGGCTGCGTGGAACAAGCACCCACAGCAAGTAAGAAACCTCGGGCTGTAGGAGCCACATCGCCCCAGTGACAGCTACCTTCCCCAAACGCCGCCGCGTTAAACCTTAGCTTTACAAATCCACAGCTTTCTTTTAACCAAACACAGTGTCCGCACGCTCCCATCCAGCGATAAAGACATCTACTGGCCCACAGACAACTTATTACCCACAGCCTTGTCTACCTGACAAACACAGCGAAACGAACACATCTGACCGATTCCCTGACCCCTCGACAATGCTCCCCTTTGTGCGTCTCTAATATCCTTATCAGGTCTGTCTAGACACCCTGACAGCAATTGTCCTTCGCAATGTCAGAACGCGCTCTGACCTCTCTCCTCCCCGGGCTCAGCCAGAAGCGCCTCGGGGGGATGAAGGCAGGAGCCCATCGGATTCGCAGCTCACGAGGCTCACCTGTGTCTGCACCTCAGTCCCACCAGGGAGGCTGAAACGGCACCCAGAGAGCCCGTTTCACGGACCCAACAGAGCGCCTGCTTCAGCAACAACTTCTTGAAAAGATGGTTCTTCCCCAGCCAAAATCCCAGCTGGAAAAATTCCTCCAGTGAAATATTAAAAAGATGCAAACGCGGAACAGCAAGTCCACATTAACACGGAACATTTTCACTGTAAGCCCCGGAAAAGCAAGCAGAAAGAAGTCATTCTCTGAATTTATGGGAAATCTCTCCCTTTTTCCCATAAATCTGAATTTATTGGAAGTCTCCAAACATTTCATCCCTGTGTTATTTTATTGGTACCGCCGCTACCCAAGGTACCTGTACAGTAACTATGTGTAAGAGGCGTTCAGTTTCCAGAAACACGCAGCTATCCTAGAAATCCACAGCGGGAAAAGCCGCACCGCGTCCCTGCTCCGTGTAAGCAGCCAAATAAACCCAAAAAGAGGACTGGAAGGAAAAGCAAAGAATTTTATCCTCAGGATGCAGGATAATAAAAGCTGTAATAAACCCAAACTAGCTTAGCCCTAAAGCCAGGCAGGATTTCGAGAGATTGTTTAATTGATTTTTGTGCTATTAAAATGCAGATCACACAGTCTGGGATTCAGAAACTCAGACACGCCTTTGTGTCCACTCCGCTCCATGAAGTCCCCTGTCTGAAACTCGCACAATACCCAACTCGCATGTGCTCAAAGACATGCTGTTCCTTTTTGTCTGGGCCTCTCGGGGCTGAGACGGGGGAAGGAAAGGCAAATCCTCCCCGCTGCCTCAACGCTTCAATTTGCGGTTCGCAGCCCGCGTTAGCCAGGATGAAGGTGGGTTCTGAGTGATCCCGCACCGCCGACTGTAGTTTTGTACTCTCGGAACAGCCATAAGCCCTTAAAACACCTTTAGAACGCAGGTGATCGTGCATCAGCCGCAGAGCCAAACAGCCACTGGTGCCTCGAGCTGAAAGATCGACACGCCGCTCCTCTGGATAGGAATTAGCCATCAGGTTTGGATTTGCAAGCAAACACCCACCGCTCTTCCTGCCCCAGAAGCACAATGCCCTTTTGTCTGTCTCCTCTGTGGATTGTTTACAATAACTGGCATTGCATGAAGAAGAACCAACCAAATCAAACGGCCTCACCACTAAATCTCAGTTGCTTTCCGTGCCCCTCCAGCTTGCATTTTTTCCCCAAATTTAAGCCGAGCAAACCTTCACCCGGAGAGCTTCCTTTCCAAATGTATTCCAAAAGGCTCTCGGAGGCAAAGGTTTCATCTTCTCCTACCACCCAACACATTAGACATCTGGACATTAGTCGGCTGTAATTGATTAGAGTTTGTGATTTAATTTAAAAGCATTCTAAAGAAGATATTAATCTTGGCTCTGAAGGGAAGAGAGATGTGTTGGGGAGAAAAATAGATTTAATTCCCTGGGCAACTGTGCTAAAAGGTGCCCTGGAATTCCCAGGAGCTTTGTCATAAACCACATCCAGAAGTGACAAATAAGGAAGAAGGGGGATAATGTGGCATTGTCCCTCACTGACGTTTTTACACCAAATAGTCTCAATTCTCAAGTTCAGCTGGGCATCCAGCAAGAGTCTGGATCTCTTCTTCATTGAATCATGGAACGGTTTGGGTTGGAAGGGATCTCAAAGCCCAGCTAGTTCCAAACCCCCTGACGTGGGCAGGGACACCTCCCACTGGATCAGGGGCTCCAAGCCCCATCCAACTTGGCCTTGAGCCCCTCCAGGGATGGGGCAGCCACGACTTCTCTGGACAACCTGGGCCAGAGCCTTCCTGCCTCGTTTGTGGATCTGTCAGTGTTACAGATGAACAGGCTCATGTGGGTGCGCAGCTACAAGTGGCAAAAAGGTGATTTGTTAAAGCACGTATGACCTGCTGGAGCAACAATCCTCCACAAGCGCTCTTGTCTCCAGCCGGTTCCATCTCCATCGGTCAAGCAACCCTTGCCGCTGCTTCCCAACAGAGAGGGGACGTTGGATCCGGGCCACAAATGCTGCCCAGTCCCCCCATAGCTCCCGGGAGCAGGGAGCTGCAGAGGGAACCGAGGGGAAAGGAGGCAGCGGTGGCTGCTTTGCTCTGGATTCAAAGCCCTGACACTCGCCCGACGCTGCAGGATGTCTGACTTCACAAGACTATGGGATGGAAGTCACGTTATGGATGAGACTCGGCTCAAAGGTTAACCAGCTCTCAGACCCAGCTGAGAGAGAAACTAACAATTCCTCTGGGTTGGTTTGTTTGTTTATTTTGAATTCTCTAGGGCAGAGGAAGATTCCAGGCACCCTGTCCCCTTTAACATCGTTCCAACCCAGAGCATTAGCACACGAATTCCTTACAGTCTGAGCTACATTAACTCAGTCTCTTTAAATTCTACCAGCTAAGACATTGTTTTCTACGAAGCGAATAAAACATTACCCAGATGAGCACCGGGATGCCTGGAGCGAGCCGGTCTCGGGCGATAAACTGGGAAGTCAAGTTATAAAAGAGCTGCAAACTAAAATCTCTACGGATATGTTATCAGCATGGCTCTCCTTTAACTTGTTAGGAATGAAGTTGTAGTGTTACCTGAACCGCAATCCAACTGGCATTAACAGCATGCTCTCCAAACGGACCAAACCCTGGAAGAGAAGGAAAAATCCACAGTGGTGAAGTCATCCTTACAGGTTAGACTGAACTTATAAGCTGTGAAGAGGTCTGTGCTTTCCTAGTCCATATATCCTGAAAGAAAACCAACTTCTAATGCCCAATCCTTATTTATCGTAGAATCGTGTAATGGTGTGAGTCGGAAGGGACTTAAAAGACCATCCGATTCCACCCCGTGCTACGAGCAGGGACACCTCCCACTAGATCAGGCTGCTCCAAGCCCCATTCAGCCTGGCCTTGAACCCCTCCAGGGATCCAAGTACCAAATAAGAGACCTGGACAGGAACAGTTGGCCTGAACACTTTTTACCATGAAAGAAAACAACAGCACGCCTTAGAGGAACTCTTGCCCCAGCTGACACCAGGGAAGCACATTTCTCCCTTCCTGACCGGGTCAGAAAGGCTTGTTATTAGCAGATAAGTTGACCGATGTCACAGAATGAGAATGATTATTGGATTTTCTCTTCCTGACTGTTTTAGCCCACAACAGGTGCTTCCACAAGTGCAGACCAGCCTGCCTTTCCTCTCTGCTCCGGTCTTCACCCAGATCCCCATTCCTTCCTTAGGAAGAAACAAACGGAATGCTGCTGACAACCCACCCGCACCCAGCAGCAAAGGTTACAACAGTGTGATCAAAAATACTTACTCACCAGATCTGAATTTCCTAATGAATAACTTAAGAGTTAACTAGTAATCCATAACATCTTTCCCTGAGCCAGCACACAAAGGTTAGGCCATTTATCTGGGCGAAGCGTCAATAGGCGCTAATTTAAAATGTCAGAGGTACCCTGTGAGCCTAATGCAATTAGGGGACATAAATTGTGTCTAACTCGGGAGAGGACTGGAGAGTGACTACCAATATCGGATGACTCGTTAATGGAAACGTTCTACGCGCTATCAGCAGCGACCCTGAGGTTGCACCGCGCACGGCAGGCGGAAGGGATTTGCACGGCGCAGGTTTGTCCACGCTGACGGGTCTCTCGCAATCCAACCCGTGGCAACAGCTCCTCAAAGTAAATCTTCCAGAGGTTCCCACAAAATCCCAGTGAGTGTGCGTCCCCTGAGCAGAGCTCGATGTGATCTACGGGCAAACAAGTCCAATCATCAAATCCCTTTTCTGATGCCTCTGCGAGTCCTGTGGGCTCTGGAAACAAACCATCGTGCCCTGCCAGGCTTCACAGAATCATTGAATCGCATGGTTGGAAAAGACTTTTGAGATCACCGAGTCCAACTCTACCAGTTCACTGCTGAACCATCCCTGAGCACCTCTTCTGCCTGTCTTTTAAATCCCTCTGGGGATGAAGACTCCACCACCTCCCCGGGCAGCCTCTGCCACTGTCCAAGGACCCTTTCAGCGAAGGAATTTCTCCTGATAGCTCATCTGAGCCGCCTCTAAATCTTATTTCAATCCTAAAGAAACCATAATAGCCTTAAAAAAAGAATTCAAATACATCTATTTTCACCAATTCTGCCACTGCAAGGCTGAAAACCCACAGGTGCCCATGAACGTAACGTAGCCCCTTAACTCCAAAGCCAAACTGGCACAAACACCACCACGGGCTCTCGCTCCTCTGGCTCATCTGCACAGATCCCTCACGTTTTCATTTCTGGGGAAGACAAGCAACTTCGTCAGCAGCATCGAACTCCGCCGAGCATGCCCAGGAGTTCCTCCACGTCCGCAGCCAGGCCCTCCAAGGCTCGTTACCAGCAAAACCTAATGAGCTTTGTGGGATTAGCTCCTTAAAGAGTTCTAAAACAGAAATGGCGCACAAATAACCCAACCTCAGCGAGGACATCGAACGGAAACACGATGATGGTGACACCGATGATGTTATCAACGCAGGCGGATGGGACAGGATAACCACTGGACTTTAGAAGCAGACTGAAAACAGGAGGAAAAAGAGGGAGGAGAAGCACTGCGAGCAGCAGAGCATTCACTGACACCACTTTTCTGTTTAGTCACCGCGCGGAGCAGCCGCTCCACGGGGGATACAGGGTTGGGAACGCCAGAATCCGCCACCTGCTTCTCCACTCTCCGTAACCGCTCTCTGCAAAGCCACTTGACTCCAATTAAAACCGCTCCAGCGCCTCGGTGACAACGAACCCCTCGCCCCCGCGCTCGCTATTCAACCGGCCTCGACTTCAGCTGCTGGGGTGAGGTGGGGGGGGGACCTGAATGGTTCCCGCGAGTTCCCCATTTGTCACAGGGCTGCCTGCCCTACAAATCAACCCGCTCGGCCTTTGTACCCGGGGGAAAGGAGCCTGACAAGCTCTCATCCACAACACCAGGGCCTTTCATTCCCTCACTCATTCTTCTGCCGCGCTACGTGGGTGATTTCGATAAGATCATGGACACCTTGATGCTATGGGATGGGGTGATCACAAACAAACGCGCCCCCCCCGCACCCCAAGAGCTTCTCCCGCTCCTGGGGAGTTTCAGCTCCCTTCTCTCTACAGGCAACAAACCCTTGGGGAGGATCAGGGATGAAAGAAGGGGATCCCCGAACCCCCAAGCGTTAGGAAAGGGGCTGCAAAGCCCCACACCAAAAAAACACACAACGCAGATCCTGATACCTGCCCCCCACCGCAGCCCCCCCTGTTCCCCGAAGCCCCTCAAGATGCTTTCCCCCATCCCCAGCGCTTGTCAGCCGCCCCCCAACACCCCACACAGGGAATAGCCCCCCAATACCCCACATACGGAACACCTCCCCCACAGGGAGAGCCCTCCCCTCGCCCTGCATAGAAAACAGACCCCCCCCCCAACAAGCTACGGCTCTCCATAACCCCACACAAGGAGCAGCCCCCCCTCTACCACCCCCTAGACTCCCCCCAAGGGGCAGACCCCCCCTCCAAGCTCCTGGCCATGCAGATCCCTCCCTCACTCCAAGGAATGGTCTCCCATCTCCCCCTCCCCATTTACCCCCTCCCTCACCCCAAGGAATGGGTCTCCCATCTCCCCCTCCCCATTTACCCCCTCCCTCACCCCAAGGAAGGGGTCCCCCACCTCCCTTTCTCCATTTACCCCCTCCCAGCCCCATCTGCCTCCTCCCTCACCCCAAGGAAGGGGGCCCTCATCCCTCTCACCCCAGAGAAGGGGGCTCCCACCTTCCCCTCCCCATTTACCCCCTCCCAGTCCCACACGGCCCCTCCATCACCCCAGAGAAGGGACCCTCATCCCTCTCCCCCCCCCCATTTGCCCTCATTCGTCCCCCTCACTCCCCCCCCAGTCCCCCTCACTCCCCCCCCAGGTCCTCCTCCCCTACCCCCTCAGGATACCCCCTCCCCGT
Source organism: Phaenicophaeus curvirostris (assembly GCF_032191515.1). NCBI lineage: Eukaryota > Metazoa > Chordata > Aves > Cuculiformes > Cuculidae > Phaenicophaeus > Phaenicophaeus curvirostris. The sequence continues at coordinate 5,882,370 of NC_091419.1, read as the reverse complement.
ACCCGTCACCACCACCGCCCGCCGCGGCTTCTCCATCGCGGCTCCGTCCCGTCCCGCCGCCGCCTCCGCCCCGCACTGAGCGCGGCCCCGCCCGCCACCACCGAGTTCGCTCCGCCCCCCGCCTAGAGCGCCACCCCCCCCACACCACCGACCGCTCCGCCCCTTTCCCCCGCCACCACAGAGCGCGCCGAGCAGCCCAGAGCGACCCAAAGCTACCACAGAGCACAGCCCTCCCGCTGCTCAGAGCGTCTCCACGCTACCACCGAGTACAGCCCTCCCGCTGCATAGAGCCACCCCCCCTTTCCCGCCCCCGCGCTGTCGTAAAAGGCGCGGAGCCGGGAGGCGCGGCGGTTGCTTTACGGCCGAGGCCGCGTTCTGCGCTCGGATTGGCTCCGCCGGGACCGCGCCGCGCTCGGATTGGCCCCGAGGGGCGGCCTGAGCGGCACCGGCACCGGCACCATGGTGAGAAGGGAGCGGCCCCCAGCCCGCTGTCCCCGCTTCCTCCTTCCTCCCCCAACCCCGGTGTCCCCCTTTCCCCCGCCATCCCGGTGCTCCGCCCCCAGTCCCGGGGGTCCCCTCCCTGCTCGACCCTCCCAGATCCCGGTGTCCCCTCCCTGCTCGACCTCCCGATCCCAGGGGTCCCCTCCCTGCTCGACCCCCCAGTCTCGGGGGTCCCCTCCCTGCTCGACCCCCCGATCCCAGGGTCCCCTCCCTGCTCGACCTCCTAGATCCCGGGGTCCCCTCCCTGCTCCCCAACCCAGATCCCGGGGGTCCCCTCCCTGCTCGACCCCCCAGTCCCGGGGTCCCCTCCCTGCTCGACCCCCTAGATCCCGGGGTCCCCTCCCTGCTCGACCTCCTAGATCCCGGGGTCCCCTCCCTGCTCGACCCCCCAGATCCCGGGGGTCCCCTCCCTGCTCGACCCCCGATCCCGGTGTCCCTGTTCCCAGTGGTGCCTGAGCGCTCTCTCCTCTCTCCCTGCTGCAGCTGCCCCTGTCTCTGCTGAAGACGGCACAGAACCACCCCATGGTGAGTACCGGGGCCCTGGGGTGACACTGGGGGCAGATCCCGGTACCGGGGCCGGGCCAGTGCCCTGGGACTCCTCTTGGAGTCCTCAGCACACAAAGGACATGGAGCTGTGGAGTGAATCCAGAGGAGGCCACGGAGATGATCCAAGGGCTGGAGCACCTCCTGTATGAGGACAGGCTGAGAGAGTTGGGGTTGTTCAGCCTGGAGAAGAGAAGGCTCTGGGGAGACCTTAGAGCAGCTTCCAGTAGGGAAAGGGGCTCCAGGAAAGCTGGGGAGGGGCTCTTGATAAAGGAGGGCAGGGAGAGGATGAAGGGGAACATGTTTCAGCTGCAAGAGAAATATTGGGGAGAAATATTTTACTGTGAGGGTGGGGAGGCCCTGGCCCAGGTTGCCCAGAGCAGGGGTGGCTGCCCCATCCCTGGAGGGGTTCAAGGCCTGGTTGGATGGGGCTTGGAGCAACCAGATCCAGCAGGAGGTGTCCCTGGCCGTGGCAGAGAGCGGAACTGGATGGGTTTTGAGGTCCCTTCCAACCCAAACCGTTCCGTGACTCCTGTCTCTTGCAGCTGGTTGAACTGAAGAATGGCGAGACGTACAACGGGCACCTGGTGAGCTGTGACAACTGGATGAACATCAACCTGCGGGAGGTGATCTGCACGTCCCGGGTAAGGCCGGGCCCTGTCCTAGGCAGTGTCCCTCCCACTTTGAGCCCTGGGAAGCCCCCAGGGGTCCCTGGCCATCAGGCCTGCAGCCAGGCCACTTGAGCTGTTCCTCAGCAGCCATCGCTCTTCTGGAATCCTGGCTCCAGCCTGGAATGTGAACATAATCTTGGCCCTGGCCCAGGTTGTCCAGGGAAGTTGTTGCTACCCCGTCCCTGGAGGTGTTGAAGGCCAGGTTGGATGGGGCTTGGAGCAACCAGATCCAGTAGGAGGTGTCCCTGCCCATGGCAGGGGGTGGAACTGGGTGGCCTTCAAGATCTCTTCCACCCCAAACCATTCTATGATTTATAATTCTATGATTTACACTATCCATGATTAAGGAATGTCCTTGGACACAGGCTGGAGCATGGCTCAGAGGGTTCCCTTGCCCAGAGGGTTCCCAGTGCAGGGTTGGGGTGCGATAGCCCTTGCTGAGCTTCCCAGGAACGGAGCCTTCATCCAAGGAGCGAGCTCTGCTCTGAACACCGCCCTGGCTTTCATTAACTCCTCTCCACATCCAAATGGAGAAGCCGGTTGTTTACACGCACCGGGGCTCTGCGCCGTCTGGTTCTTTTGCCCTTGGCCAAAGCAGCTCCAGCAGATTGGGATCTGTGTTTTGGGCTTCCACCTCAGTAGAAATGTCTAGTCTTGTCCCTCCCAGCTGTGCGCTGTGGGAAAGCAGCAGCCGGCTGGATGTCAGCTGGTGCTGCTTTCCCTGCCTCAGAACATCAAGAGCCCTGTGGGAGAGACAAGCAGAGATCCTTGTTCTCCCCAAAATTCCCCCAGTACCTGTGGTCTCCAAAACAGGGGAGTTTTGAGCGATGTTGTTCAAAACAGAGACGTGTTTTCATGTCGGTACGAAGAGTGAACACCTTGAGGTTTGAGAGGGGCAGAGCAGCGGGGATGAGGGATTTTGGGGCGCACCTTGTCTTATGAGGACTTATGAGGAGCGGCTGAGAGAGCTGGGGGTGTTTAGCCTGGAGAAGAGGAGGTGAGGGGAGACCTCATTGCTCTCTCCAACTCCCTGAGAGGAGGTTGTGGAGAGGAGGGAGCTGGGCTCTTCTCCCAAGGGACAGGGGACAGGACGAGAGGGAATGGCCTCAAGCTCCACCAGGGGAGGTTCAGGCTGGACATCAGGAAAAAATATTTCATGGAAAGGGTGATTGGTCCCTGTCCGAGGCTGCCCAGGGAGGGGGTTGAGTCCCCTTCCCTGGAGGGGTTTAAGGGACGGGTGGATGAGGTGCTGAGGGACATGGGTTAGTGATTGATGGGGATGGTTGGACTCGATGATCCAGTGGGTCTTTTCCAACCAGGTGATTCTATGATTCTGGAGGGACAAGCAGGGAAGGAGCTGCTGTTTTCCTTAGCAGGAAGGGGACTAGGAAGAGGTAACAGACAGCAAAGCTTTATCTGTGCCCACAACACTGGCTGGAGCACCTCTTGTACAACAGGATTCAGCCTGGAGAAGAGAAGGCTCTGAGGAGACCTTCGAGCAGCTTCCAGCAGGGAAAGGGGCACCAGGAAAGCTGGGGAGGGACATTGATCAGGGAGGGCAGGGAGAGGATGAAGGGGAACGGGTTTGAGCTGAAAGGGGGGAGGTTTAGATGAGATCTTAGGGAGAAATGTTTTCCTGTGAGGCTGGGGAGGCCCTGGCCCAGGTTGCCCAGAGCAGGGGTGGCTGCCCCATCCCTGGAGGGGTTCAAGGCCAGGTTGGATGGGGCTTGGAGCCCCTGATCCGGGGCTGGAGCCGCCCCTGGGGCTGTGCCGGTGGAACCGGGCACCGACCGCTAGATGGCATGGAACGGCGGGCGGCTCTTTGCTCCGGGGGGGCCGGAACGAGCAAGCGGGGAGCCTGGCTCCATCCCTGCCCGCATCCCGAGCCAAGGAGGAGCAGCCAGGCACATCCAAGGCAGGGTGGGGTTTGCTTGGGTGTCTTTTGGAAGAGAACAGTTTCTCTCTGTCTCGTCTTGTGCGTGAAGGACTTGCCTGTACAGGCAGCGTTGCCCCAAATAACTTTGGGGGTTGGGGGGGAAGCAGATTATTTTATCCCAGGAGAGGAGGAACGAGGCGTTCCTGTTTAACCCCCTCTTCTGGGACACGACAGGCGCCGTGGCTGCGTGCTGCCGCTTGAGAACCGCTGGGCTCGAGCGATCCCATCTGCAGCCAAGCCCTGGCGGAGCCCGAGCCGGGGCGAGGCGGGTCCCCATTCCTCCTCCCAGTTACATCATGGGCAGCCGAGTTGTTGTTCAGCTTCATCGCTCCGTTCTTGTTCAGCTTCATCGCTCCATTCTTGTTCCCGCAGCTCGATACTCAGGAGCCGAAGCCATGACAGCTTGTGTCCTAGGAAGAGCCCTAAAACTGTGTTCAACAACATCTGGAGATGCCGCTCTGTAAACGAGCGCCTGAAAACTTTCTTCTGCGTGTATATAAAATCTATAAGCTCCTTGTTTTCCACAGCCGCCGTTCCCGTGCTCTGGTGGCACAGAGCCCGCAGGCAGCTGGCTCCAGACCTGCCTCCCTGCTCCATCCACACCCCAGAGGAGGGAAGGAGGGAGGTGACTCCCAGCTGAGGCTGTGGGAGCAGAAACTCAGCCTTTGTGCAGCTGCGAGGTCTGGAGCCGTGGTGTGTGATTTACCACCCTTGCCTCTCCGGTCCCGCTTTCAGTTCCCTCCCTGTACGAGAAGGGAAGGTGCTGAGAAGGGAAGGTGCTCGTTTCCTCAGCCTCCTCTTCATTTTCTGTCGGTGTCAGAGGCCGCTGTGGAACAAATCGAAACTGCAGTTGCTGGTGGCTGAGCGCCCTTCCCCCAGGCTGTAGGGCTACGTGGTTCGGAGGAAAAGAACCACCCTTTTTTTGCAGCTAGTTCTAAATAACGCTTCCAGAAAAGGCTGAGGAGCTGTCATGCTCTCCAGAAGTGATGAAAACACTCAAATGTCCCAAAAGTAGCACAGAATCCCCTGGCTTTGCTCCTAGCCTAACGTGTCGCTCCCCACTAGGATGGAGACAAGTTCTGGAGGATGCCAGAGTGCTACATCCGTGGCAGCACGATTAAATACCTGCGTATCCCCGATGAGATAATTGACATGGTGAAGGAAGAGGTGGTGTCCAAGGGCAGAGGCCGTGGCGGGATGCAACAGCAGAAGCAACAGAAGGGCCGTGGTGTTGGAGGTGCCGGACGAGGTAACGATTCTGTTTGGTTTTCAGCTCAGAGAAGGGCGAGCGGGGTCCCTGCTTTTAAGTTTCACCTCTTGTGCACAGAAGAGCTCTGGCTTCTCGGCTTTAAGCCCGGGATTGTTTGTCTGGGAGAAGCTGGAGCTGCTCCTGTGCGAGATCCAGCCGAGCAAGTGTGTTGCCTCGCTTGTCAGGCAGCCTCTGCCAAAGAATAGAAAGGATTTGTGCCAGGGCTGTGCCTCCCTCATTACTGGGGTTGGGCAGGAGCTCGAGAGAGTCTGAACGTGACTGTTTCTACCCCTCCCGGCTGGTTTGGAGCGTGGCTCTGCGAAACCAATGTCTGTGAGCTCAGCAAGTCGGGGAGGGACACACACGGCTGCTCTGTGTGAAAAGAGAACTGGGCTTTGGCCATGGCAGTGATAGGAAAATACCATCTTTTCTCCCATTCTAATGAGGCTTTGGATCTCCTGGCTTGTTCAGTTATTTATTTTTCAAGAAATCTCTGTGGGTTTGTGTTCCTCCCACCTGATGCGAATAACTCTGGTTCCTGATAAACAGAGAGGCTGTCGCTGACGAAGAAATGGGTCATGGAAAGAGCTCTGCCTCTCCTCACCCACTTCTTGTGGCTGGGAGATCTCAGAGGATATATTTGCTGTTTTCTCCCCAGACTGTCCTGCTGGAAGCCTGAGATCTCTTCCTCTCCTTTCCTTCACACAATTTGGGGTTTGCTTTGTGGTCCCTGTGCTCTGCTCCAGGGTTGCTCTCGGCACAGGCTGAGCCTGCAGTCGGAGCTAAAAATCCTAAGCGCGCTTGCTTGCTGCAACAAAATGGGGTTTGGTCTGGGGAATCTGAGTGTTTAAAAGGAGCCCTGGGGACTGAGACACCGAGGGCCAAGTCTGCAGAACACCCTTAACGAGCTGCCTGCGTTTGGATTATGCATGGAATCCTGGTAGGGCGGCTGGGATCTACCCAGGACGTGTGACAGGCAGCGTTTCCAAGTCCCAGGGACTTCTGGAGGGGAAAATCCCTGGTGATTTCTGCTGCCTGCGCTACCTCCAGGAAGCTCCGAGTGTGCAGAAGTGACCTTTACAAATCTGAAGGCGCCTTTATTTTTCCTCCTTCCCTTTTTTAGTGTCCAAAGCCCTTGGCATCGCAGCTTTTTTGGATATGGTTGTTTGGACAAACATTCTAGCTGAAATGTTTTCTCTGCTGTGGAAACATCCACCTTGTGGAGAGCCGAGCGCCGTTTGAGGCGGGGTTCCCTGCTGGTTTGATGTGCAGCTTAAATTTGCTGATGGAATATTTTAAAGGGAAGCTTCAGCATTTGCTAATTAGCTGAAAGGTTTGGCTCCCATTACTGAGACACGAAGGGAGGAGGGGAAATAAAAAGAGGCAGGACGGTTCTGTCGCGAGGCCAGCAGGCAGAAGTGAAGCTGGAATTGTGCACGCAGTTGAAAGGATGATTGTTTCTGACACTGCTAATCCTTCGTCTTCTGCTTCTCGGCGTGCCAGATGCAGAAGCGTGGCAGGCTCTGCCCGGGGAGCTGCCAGAGCCCCGTGAGCATCCCGAGGGCTGCAGGATTAGGAGCACTTTGGTTTTACCCCTGGTTTAGGTGCATCTCCGTGGCAGAGCAGAGGGATCTAGAGCTGCTCTCCTGCCTGGCCCCTAATCCGAGCTGCTCTGGGCTCTGCCTCTTGTCCGGACGTGGCTGGTGGAGCAGATCCGCTGTCCTTTTTCTTGTTGACACACATAGAAATTCCAGCCTGGAATCGCTTTCTGCTTGTTTGGAGCGAATCTGAGCAGCGAGGGAAGGAAGAGAGTGGGCTCAGCAGCTCCAGGGACAAAGAAGGAGGTGGCTTTTGGATGCAGGGATGCTCCTGCGTCCTCAGCAGGTCTCGTGTAGCATCCCAACTCCCACTGCAGCTGGGATCGCTCGTCTGGCAGCAAGGTGCTGACAGAGGGGTGCATTTTTTTCTTCTGTAGCTGAGCAGCCTTCAAACCAAGTCATCCACTTTGGTGCTTTTGGGGGTCACGTTCTAACCTGTCCATCCCACTGAATTTAAGACATAGGATCCCTTCCTTGGCTCTGTTTTCCAGAACTGAACATGGGAGGTGTCCCTGCTCGTGGCAGGGGGTTGGAACTCGATGATCTTTAAGGTCCCTTCCAAACCAAACCATTCCAGGATTCTATGATTCGATTTACAATAACACAACGAGCACAAGGGGACAATAATGCCCTGTGAAGGGGTTGCTGAGCTTGCTGTGGAGGGGGAATAGATTGTAAATAAAGAGTCTGGATCTAGAGGAGAAAACAGGCATCTGTGTGGGTAAAACATCACTCAGTGAGAAGCTCTGAGTGCCTGCGAGACATTGCTGGCTCACAGAGATGCTCTTACCCCCGTGCTCTTCCTTTCTGCCCCGCAGGTGTGTTTGGTGGCCGCGGCCGAGGGATTCCGGGCAGCGGAAGAGGCCAGCAGGAAAAGAAGCCGGGCAGACAGTCAGCAAAGCAGTGAGAGGCTGCCTGTCCCCTGGCCGTTGGGTTTGTATCGCCTCAGGATTGCCACGTCTTCAAAACGTTCCCTTCTTACCCCTCCGTCCGTCGATCCCTGCCCGAATCATGCCTTTTGGAAGCTATTTAATCTGGTAAAGTGGAGTTAATCGCTCCTTGTCATGTTAGAAATGTTTCAAAAATCACTTGTGATTAAGGAATCCTGAGAGTGAAACCAGTATTTAATTTTTTGGGGTCACCAGGTTTAATTTAAATGTTGAACCGTGCACAGTGGTGCCAGAACGAAGGCAAATGCCTTTGGGATTGCTTGGATGTTTTTTTTTTGTACTTGAAACTTGGGAAACTCTTTACATTTGTCACAGATGCAACTTGAGGATTTTGTCTCTTTACAGGCGGAGTCTTAAAGGTTTGGGGGTTTATAAAACCAACAGACTTTTAAGCTACTGCTGATCCCCTGGTTTTGGCTGTCAGTTCTCTCTCCTGTTCAAGGAGAACCTGGGATAAGCATTGCATCGGCTTCAAGGTTTTCCAAGAGAGCTTTGTGATAAATGAGCGTTTCCCAATTAATGTATTGCTAATTTGACTTCAGATTAGAAGTTTCCTTTAAAGGAAAGGGCTTTCTGTGTTTCCTTGTGGAAGGCTGGTGTCCCCCTCCATTTTCCTTTTATTCTGAAAAGCAACCAAGCTGTGGAGTTGATTTATTCTCCCCCTTTCCCTCTGATGCCGAGTCCTGAACTCGGAGAGTATTTCTCAACCTCATTTCTTTGGTGCCCAGCGATGGACTCCACCGCTTGTGCTTGTTCTTTCCTTTTCTAGTAGCGGATTATCTGCCCTTGGGGACACGGAGCCGCGTGTGAGCGTGTCCCCCCTGTAGGTTAAGGAAGCTCCTGTGAATTCCCAGCTCGGGTTGCTCCAATTTTCCTTTCCACACGGTGCAGGGTGAGCAAAACGCACCTGCAAACTATCCTGGCTGATCTGAATTGAATGTCTGCACGGGGGCACCGGGGGAAGAAAGAGGCTCTGGCTGTGCCTCAACCCCCTGAATAGAGAAAATAGCTTAATTCTAGGGGGAAAACTGAGACTGTGACTTGTGCTGAACAGTTCTGGGTTTGGTTTGGTTTTTTTATTTTACAACTGATTCCCATTTTGAAGTCGCCTCTCCGCCATCGCCACTGCGTTGAGAAAATGAGGAAAGAACATGCTTTTATATATACTTATTTTTTTAACGTTTCTAAACCTTGTGCGCAGTGGTGAGTAGGAATAAATCACCAACCTGTACCGAACGACTCCCTCTCTCTGTCTGCGACGGGGCCGAGCCCTGGTTGGTCCTGCTCCTTCCCACAGCCGAGGCCGGTGTCACCTCCACCTGCACCTGAGCTCTGGTTTAGGGAATAAATCCAGCACTGGGGCCGAGCCTTCGCTCTCTAACAGCAGCCACGTGCTCTCCACAGACGCCTTTTCCTTGGCGTTAACCGGCAGCACCGAGATTCCAGCCCCATTCCGGGTGAGCCAGCTCTGGCCAAGGAGCCAATTCCAGGCGCTGGGAGCAGGGCACACGTGTCCTCTCCTCCTGGAAACTCAGTCTCAGCGTAAACACCCGTGTGGCATTTTAACAAAGCCCAGCCTGAGCCCCGTGTCAGTCTTTCCCCTCCCGGGTTGCTCCCTCCCTTTTGGGTCCCTCCAGGCACAGAAACTGTGTGCCTGGATGAAAAAATGAAGCGAAGGCATTTAAGGTCTCTCCTAGCCAGATAAATCACCGCAACAACGGGACCTTTGGCTTCGGCTCGGGGTAGGGTCCTCCAAGAGCATCTTCTCCCCTGGTGAAGCGCTGGAGTCAGGATTGGACCTCGTTAAGTTCTGCTTTTGTTTAATTACAACCATAGGCCTTAGCAGCCTTCCCTGCTTGCCTCCCCTCTTTGTTTTTTCTCCTCTGCAGGGATAGTTTTGTCCTAAGCTTTGGAATAGCTCCTTGCAGGGGAATTGGCATCAGGTTGGGTGCGAGGTGGCTCCTTTCGGGAGCTCCTGGGAATTGAGGTGACGTTTATCTGTGATTTTGAGCCTTTTTGCCCCAAACCTGAGTGTCTGGGGCTCCAACCCTGCTCCGTGGCAGCGCGGGGAGGCGAGCCACGGCCGTGAAAACCCAACCAGAACAGGGAGGAGCGGGAGAAAAGCAACAACTGGAGAGGAGGAAAAAGATCAGAGCCTCGCTGCTGGCGTGGGTGGGTGCAGCCTGGCAAGGCGAGTGCGTCCTAGCCGGAAAGACAGGCTGGATCGGGGTGGGGGGGACCCCACAAAGGCCACCCTGGAGACCCTCCCTGCTCCCTTTCCTGGATGTTTTCATGATGGGGGGGTTGGTGGCAGCTTTGCAGGGCTGCGGGGCTGGCACTGCCACACGCCGCTGCCGGGTGACTCACAACTCGTGTTCCTCGCCAGGGAGGCAGCACAGGAATAGTTACACACCAGCCGCCTGCGACGCGGAGGGAGTGGCTGCCGAAATATTTCAGGGCTGCGCTAAGCAACTAAAAATACACGTCAAACCCTCCTCCTCCTTTTTTCCTTTTTAAATGTGTTTGCTTGCTTGCTTTCTATTTTTTTTTTTTAATTTTTTTTTTTTTGGTCTTGGCAATTCTTGTTTGCGCTTGTTGGAAGCCCCCAACGCGGGGACCCGCGTGAGTTTTGGGGGGCAGGCGCTGGCCACCAGCGGCTTCTTGTTTTCCCGGCTCTGTTCCGCAGCGATGACTAAGAGCAGCTTCCACTTCCAGCTGCCCGCGGTGCGAATCCCAGGGTGGCAAACGCTCTCCTCCTCGTTCCCTTTTCGGGGAAGGGCTCGGCGGGCAGGGGGACGCGGGCGAAGCCGCAGGAGTTTGGGGGCGTCTCGCTTTGGATCCAGCCCACGTCGTCGATCAGAGCCGTGGGTGTCGAGCGCTGGGGTGGCGTCTTCTCTCAGCCGCTGGCGGAGCGGGATCTGGCAGTGCCGGTGGGACGGAGCCGGCTGCCCGCAGGGAACGGGCCCTTGGGGACCAAGGAAAGGGGGAGAGCAGGGGCTTGGAGGTGTGAGGATGCTCCGGGGAGCGGGGCCCTGCTCGAGGCAGTGTGGGCTCAGCCCAAATCCTTGCTGCCTGCTCCGGGGTAAATATAGCCCGGCTGGCAGGTGGCGAGGGACAGCGTGACTCAGTGTTCCTGGGGGAATAGCAGCTTGGGCCACCGGTGCCCAGCCAAGGGACGGTGGCACTGCCACCAGCTCTGGAAATAAAGCTTTGGTTCCTAGCTCCCAGCCAAGGGACGGTGGCACTGCCACCAGCTCTAGGATATAGCAGCTTTGGTGACCAGTGACCAGCCAAGGGACGGTGGCACTGCCACCAGCTCTAGGAATAGCAGCTTTGGCCACTGGTGTCCAGCCAAGGGACAGTGGCACTGCCACCAGCTCTAGGATAACAGCTTTGGCTTCTAGCTCCCAGCCAAGGGACAGTGGCACTGCCACCAGCTCTAGGATAACAGCTTTGGCCCCTAGCTCCCAGCCAAGGGATGGTGGCACTGCCACCAGCCTTGGGAATAACAGCTTTGGAGACCAGTGACCAGCCAAGGGACGGTGGCACTGCCACCAGCTCTAGGATAACAGCTTTGGCTTCTAGCTCCCAGCCAAGGGACGGTGGCATTGCCACCAGCCTTGGGAATAACAGCTTTGGCCACCGGTGCGCAGCCAAGGGATGGTGCTGTTGGCTTTAGGGAGGGGACCCCCGACTCGTGCTCCCCACGGCAGGCGGAAGGGGTGACTGAATCACGGCCCTCATTAAATGCTCATTAGGAAAATTAAGCTGCCGGCATCAAGGTTGCCACTGGCGAGACGTCCTGTGGCGTCTCCAGTTTGGGGACAAGGGCCACATGGGATGAACAGCGGTGGCGTCGGGGTGGGAGCCCACGGAGGGGACACGGCAGGGTGACCCCGCGGGGCTGTGACCCTCGGGGAGGTGATGCTGGGGTTTCGCTGGTGGCTGAGCCCAACCAGAGCCGGTTCTCGTGGCTCGCGTCCCTGGCCGCCCGCCAGCCGCTCTTCCAGAGGCCCCGGAGCTGGTTCCTTCTTCCCTGGAAATGATTAAGGCACCTACAACCAGAGCTGGTTCTCATTCCATCCCGCGGGGGCTGGTTGTGGGTGCCCGTGGGTCCGTCCCTGGCCAAGGGGGTCCCCGGTGGGGCTGGAGCGGGGGGAGCTGCCCCCCCGTACCCCCCATCCTTGTCCTGAGCCAGATGGGTTCCATCAGGATGGAAAGTCTGAACCTGCCAAGCCGGCCGCCGGCCGCACCCCTAATGATGGGGTTGGCAGCGGAAACACAACCAGGACGGCGGCTTCACCTGGCAGCGAGGCCACGGCCGCCCCGCTGCCTCCTCCCCGATGGGACCCCGGGCTCGGAGAACCCTGGCACGGGGCTCGCTCGCTCTGGGTTCTGTGGGGTTTAACGAACGGCAGCGGTTGGGGTGCCAGGGGGCCCAGCCGCCTCCTGCCTCAGTTTCCCCAGTGCCGGCGTCACTGGGTGGCTCCTGTAACCGCTGCGGGCTCCCTGCTGCCAGGGCTGAGCCGCGCTGTCCCCGTGTCCCTTGTCCCATCGTGCTGTGCCCCATGCCACATCCCTCACCGTGCCCCACAATATGCCGTGGGTCTCACGGTGCTGAGGGTCTCACCGTGCCCCACACCGTGCCGTGTCCCTCACTGTACCATGTCCCTCACCATCCCGTGTCCCCCACCGTGCTGTGGGTCTCACCATGCCCCACACCATGTTCCTCACCGTGTCCCTCACCATGACCCACACTATACCATGTCCCTCACCATGCCATGGGTCTCACCATGCCCCACACCATACTGTGTCCACCACGATGCCATGGGTCTCACCGTGCCCCACACCATCCCGTGTCCCTCATCGTGCCGTGGGTCTCACCGTGCCCCACACTGTGCAATGTCCCTCACCATGTCGTGTCCCTCACTGTGCCCCACACCGTGCCGTGTCCATCACCGTGCCGCATGTCTCGCCATGCTCCACACCATGCCATGTCCCTCACCATGCTGTGTCCCTCACGATGCCGTGGGTCTCACCACACCCCACACCATACTGTGTCCCTCACCGTGCCATGGGTCTCACCGTGTCCCTCACCATGCCGTGTCCCTCACCGTGCCCCACAACATGCTGTGTTCCTCTCTGTACCGTGTCCCTCACCATGCCCCACACCATGCCATGTCCCTCACCATGCCGTGTCCCTCACCGTGCCGTGGGTCTCACCATGCCCCACACCATGCCACGTCCCTCACCATGTCATGGGTCTCACTGTGCCCCACACCGTGCCATGGGTCTCACCATGCCCCACACCATACAGTGTCCCTCACCGTGCCCCACACCATGCCATACCCCTCACTTTGCTGTGGGTCTCACCATGTCCCACACCATACTGTGTCCCTCACCGTGCCGTGGGTCTCACCATGTCCCTCACAGTGCCATGGGTCTCACCGTGCCCCACACCATGCCATGTCCCTCACTGTGCCGTGGGTCTCACCGTGCCGTGTCCCTCACCGTGCCGTGGGTCTCACCGTGCCCCACACCATGCCGTGTCCCTCACTGTGCCGTGTCCCTCACCGTGCCGTGGGTCTCACCGTGCCCCACACCGTACCGTGTCCCTCACTGTGCCGCGCCCCACACCGTGCCCCACGGCTGCGGCTGGGCACACCAGCACAGGGTGTCCTCGCCGCCACAGCCGCCCCGTCCAGCCTGGCACCGCGGCACCGCGGCACCCTCTGATTTATCGCCCCCGTTCGCGCGGGCCCGCGACCTCTGGCCACGATCGGTGTCACCGCGGCCTCCGTGGCCTCCGTGGCCTCGGCGAGCGAGCGCCACCGGGACCCCCGTTGGGCACGGAGCGGGGGGGGGGTTACCCTCAGCCACCGGCGCTGGCTCCACGCGGGGAGCGTGACGTCAAGCGCTGACGCCGATCCACCCCCTCAGCCGCCCGCGGGCTCGGCCGGCGTGACGTGGGCCACCAGCGCTTAACTCCTTCTCCGGTGCCACCGAGGGGGGCAAAGACCCAGTTGGACACCCCCCCCCGCCCCCAAGCCTCGGTGCCACCGCGGCACGAGGCCCGCAGCAGCCGGAGCCACCACGGCCAAGCACGGTTGGCCACGCGCCATGTGCACCAGGGAAACCGGGCACGGCGGCAAAGGCTGAGGGGGGGACAGACAGACAGACAGGGATGGGGTCTATGGTGCTGGGGGGGGACACAGGGGGACAGGAGGGGACACATAAGGTGCTGGGGGACAGACAGACAGGGATGGGGTCTATGGTGCTGGGGGGGGACACAGGGGGACAGGAGGGGACACATAAGGTGCTGGGGGACAGACAGACAGACAGGGATGGGGTCTATGGTGCTGGGGGGGACACAGGGGGACAGGAGGGGACACATAAGGTGCTGGGGGACAGACAGACAGACAGGGATGGGGTCTATGGTGCTGGGGGGGGACAGACAGACAGATAGGGATGGGGTCTGTAGTGCTGGGGGGGAACACAGGGTGCTGGGGGACGGACAGACAGACAGGGATGAGGCCTGTAGTGCTGGGGGGGACAGACAGACAGACAGGGATGGGGTCTGTGGTGCTGGGGGGGACACAGGGGGACAAGGGGGGGACGGACAGACAGGGATAGGGTCTGTGGTGCTAGGGGGGGATAGACAGACAGGGATGGTGTCTGTGGTGCTGGGGGGGACAGACAGACAGACAGACATGGGGTCTGTGGTGCTGGGGGGGGACAGACAGACAGACAGGGATGGGGCCTGTGGTGCTGGGGGGGGACAGACAGACTGGGATAGGGTCTGTGGTGCTGGGGGGGGACAGACAGACAGACAGGGATGGGGTCTGTGGTGCTGGGGGGGACAGACAGACAGGGATGGGGTCTGTGGTGCTGCGGGGGACAGACAGACAGACAGGGATGGGGCCTGTAGTGCTGGGGAGGAACACAGGGTGCTGGGGGGGGACAAACAGACAGATAGGGATGGGCTCTGTGGTGCTGGGGGGGAGACACAGTGGGATGGGGGGGACAGACAGACAGGGATGAGGCCTGTGGTGCTGGGGGGGGGACAGACAGACAGACAGGGATGAGGCCTGTGGTGCTGGGGGGGACAGACAGACAGACAGACAGGGATGGGGTGCACGGTGCCCCTCCGCACTCCCCAGGAGGCTCCTGCTGAGCCCCCACAGCCCCGTCCCGGTGTGTTTATTCCCCCCGGTCCCGGTGCCCCCCCCCCCCCCCCCTCATACCCATTAACCCCCCCGCTCCCGGTCCCGCCCCCCCCCCCCCCCCCGCCCATCAGCCCCGGCGGGGCGCGCGCCGCCGCCTCCCCACGTGACCGCCCCCCCCACCTCCTTTTCCCGCGCTGACGTCATCCCAGCGTCCCGCGCGCTGTTGTCCCGTTTACCCGCCGGTCTCCCGGGGCAACCGGAGTGGGCGTGGCGCCGCCTCCCGCCTCCCCCGCCCCTCTCGGCGCCCCGAGGCCACGCCCCCTTTTATGCAAACGAGGGCGGGGCGGGGGCGAGGACGTCACCCGCAGCCAATGGGAGCGCGGCGCGGTGACGTCACCGCGGCGGCGGCGCGTATTTAAGGCGGCGCGGCGCGCGCGGCGGCGGCAGAAAGGCTGCGTGCGCGCAGGGAGCGGGGTCTCCGTTTCTTCCCCGCTCCCCCTTCCCATCCCCTCCTAAACCTTCCCAGCACCTTGCCCCTTCCCCCCGCCCCGGCGCCGTTTACCCCCGCAGCCGGGCGGGGGAGGAGGATGGAAACACCCTTCTACCATGATGATGTGTTGAGCGGCCTGGGCAGCGGCTTCGCCCCCGCGTCCTCCGGTAGCAGCGGGCTCCTCCTGCCCTTCCCCGGCGGCAACATGATGAAGAAGGATGCGCTCGGCATGGCGTTACCGGAGCAGGTCGCGGCGGCTCTGAAAGCCCCGGGAGGGGCGAGCAGCGGCGAGGCGGCGGGGCTGCTGGGCTCGGCCGAGCTGGGGCTGCTCAAGCTGGCGTCCCCGGAGCTGGAGCGGCTCATCATCCAGTCCAACGGCTTGGTGACCACCACCCCGACCAGCGGGCAGTTCCTCTACCCCAAAGCGGCCGCCTCCGAGGAGCAGGAGTTCGCCGAGGGCTTCGTGAAGGCGCTGGAGGATTTGCACAAGCAGAACCAGCTGGGAGCGGCCGGTGGAGGAGGAGGAGGAGGTGGTGGAGGAGGAGGAGGAAGCGGCGGCGGCGGCAGCAGCAACAACGCGGGCGACCTGCCCGCCGCGGGGCTCGCCCCGGAGCCTCCGGTTTACGCCAATCTCAGCACCTACCCCGCCGTCAGCTACGCCGCGGACCCCGGCCCCTTCGCCGCGCCCCCCCCGAGGCTCCCCCCGCCGCCTCCTCCTCCCCCTCCTCCCTTAAAGGACGAGCCCCAGATCGTCCCCGAGGTCCCGAGCTTCGGGGAGAGCCCCCCGCTCTCCCCCATCGACATGGACACGCAGGAGCGCATCAAGGCCGAGAGGAAGAGGCTGAGGAATCGAATCGCCGCCTCCAAGTGCCGAAAGAGGAAACTGGAGAGGATCTCGCGCCTGGAGGAGAAGGTGAAGAGCCTCAAGAGCCAGAACACCGAGCTCGCCTCCACCGCCAGCCTCCTGCGGGAGCAGGTCGCCCAGCTCAAGCAGAAGGTGCTCAGCCACGTCAACAGCGGCTGCCAGCTCCTGCCCCAGCACCAGCACCAGGTGCCGGCCTACTGAGCACCTGGGGGGCCTGCATCGCCCCTCAACCCCGGCCGTGGACCCAGGGGGCACGGACAGGGGGGTTCATAGCCCCCTGACCCCCGGGCATGGACCGAAAGGGCATGGACAGGGGGGTTCATAGCCCCCCGACCCCCTGGCATGGACCCAGGGGGCATGGACAGGGGGGTTCATAGCCCCCCGACCCCCTGGCATGGACCCAGGGGGCATGGACAGGGGGGTTCATAGCCCCCCGACCCCCTGGCATGGACCGAAAGGGCATGGACAGGGGGGTTCATAGCCCCCCGACCCCCGGCTATGGACTGAAAGGGCATGGACAGGGGGGGGTCCTCACTCCCATTAAGCCCTGGGCATGGACACGGGGGTTCATCGCCCCCCCCCACCCCCGAGAATGGACCGAGGGGGCATGGACAGGGGGGTTCATCACCCCCCCCAACCCCAGGGCATGGACTGAGGGGGCTTCACCCCCCCTGCAAGGACCGAGGAGACTTTTTTTCCGCCCCCCCCCCAGCCCCCGGGGGATCTGAGGTGGGGTGGGGGGCACGGATTGAGACTGCTTCACCCCTACGCATGGACTGAGGGGGCTTCTCCCCTCTGCCTCACGGAGGGGACCGAGGGGGCTTTTCCCCTCCCCTGGGATGTGGAAGGAAGGGGCTTCCCACCCCTCCACCCACCCCACGGGGGGGACCGAGGGTATTTCCCACCCCCCCCCCCCCAGCACGGACTGAGGGGTTTTTTTACCCCCCTGCCCACCCCCTGGCACGAACTGAGGGGCCCCACGAAACTGGGAAGGGGGGTGGGTTTGCAATGGGGGGGACTGAGGGAGGGGGGGAGCCCGGGCCTTTCCCCCCCACCCCAGACATTCCAGTCAGGCCCCAGTAAAACCCCATGACTCGGAGATGCGGTTCTGGCTCTCTGCTGCGCCGGGGGAATTGGGGGGGTCTGGGGGAATTGGGGGGAGTCTGGGGGAATGCGGCTTGGTGAGTGGGAGGTGGGTGTTGGGGGGAGTTCGGGGTTACTATGGGGGGGGGTATTTTGGAGGGGGGGAAGTGTAGGGGTTGGATGTCGGGGGGCTGAGGAGAGGGGTTTTTTTCTGGGGTTCCTGGGGCTCTTTGGGGCTGAGGAGGGGATGTTCTGGGGTTCCTGGGGCTCTTTGGGGCTGAGGGGGGGATGTTCTGGGGTTCCTGGGGCTGGGGGGGGGATGTTCTGGGGCTCTTTTGAGTTGAGGGGGGGATGTTCTGGGGTTCCTGGGGCTCTTTGTGGCTGAGGGGGGGATGTTCTGGGGCTCTTCTGAGTTGAGGAGGGGATGTTCTGGGGTTACTGGGGCTCTTTGGGTCTGAGAAGGGGGTGTTCTGGGATTACTAGGGCTCTTTGGGGCCAAGGAGGAGGTGTTCTGGGGCTCTTTTGGGGTTACTGGGGTTCTTTGGGGGTGGGGAGTCTTTTGGGGTTACTGGGGCTCCCTTGGGGGTGGTTCTGGGATTACTGGAGCTCCTCTTGTGCTGCGAGAGGTGTTCCTGGGGCTCCCTTGGGGGGGGCTCTGGAGTTATTGGGGCCCCTCCAGGGTTGGGGGATCCCTTGGTGTGTGTGGGGGGGGAAGTCGGTGAGCAGAACCCACTCATGGCTCTGTCCTGAGGGGGGTGGGAGGTCACCAAACCCCCATCCCCAGGGCTCTGGTGCGCCAGGGTCACCTCGCAGCACCATGCTGGGCCCCACCAAGGGCGGAAGGCGAGGCCGAGCCGCTCCGACAACTGGCCTCGGCTTCCTGGCACCACCGCCATCGCTCCTCCTCCGCCTTCCCCACCTGCGAGGCCTCTCGCTCCCCGCCCTGGCACCCCAGGGATGGACCCTCTTCCCCAGGGATGGCGGCGCCGGTGGCTGGAGGCTCAGCGTGGCCCCCTTGGCCTGGTCCAGCCGGGGCATAACGAGGGCGCGGATCGCTCCGGGAGCTGGCGGGGAGCGTGGGGCCGTGGCGGGGGGGAAGCGTGGCCTCCCCCGGGGACGCGGGGCGGCTGCGGTTTGCTGGGAGGAAGCGCCCTTCCTCTCTGCGCGGAAGCCTCGGCCTGTCCCGCCGCGGCCATGCTGCGCCCCGGATGTGCCGCTCGGGGACCCGCGGGGCGGCCGCTTGGCCCCGTGGCACAGCCGGGGGCCTGGGTCTCCGCTTCCCTGGGTCCCGCAGGTTCCTTTGTTCCCGCGTCCCTTTGTCCCCACGTTACCGTGTCTCGGCGTCCCCGTGTTCCCAGATCCCTTTGTCCCCGCGTCCCTGCGTGACCAAGTCCTTATGTCTTGACGTTCCCAAGTCCCTGCGCCCTGATTGTCCCAGATCCCTTTGTCGGTGAGTCCCCAGGTTCCCGTGTCCCCACATCCCTGTGTGCCCAAGCCCCTGTGTCCTGACACCCTCAGGTCCCCACATCCTGATGTCTCCATTTTCCCCATATCCCTTTGTCCCCAAGCCTCTACGTCCTCATGTTCCCAGATCGCTTTGTCCCCAAGTCTCCATATCCCCATGGTCCCAGATCCCTTTGTCCCCACATCCCGATGTCCCTGAACCTCATGTTTCCTGATCCCTTTGTCCCCACAGCCTGATGTACCTAAACTCCATCCTTCCTGATCCCTTTGTCCCTGCATCCCGGTGGTTCCAGGTCCCTTTGTCCCCACATTCCCATGTCCCAGATACCTCCCTTTGTCCCCACATCCCAATGTCCCCATGTCCCTGAACTCCATGGTCCCAGATTCCTTTGTCCCAACATCCTGGTGTCCCTGAACCCTGTGTTTCCAGATTTCTTTGTCCCCGCATCCCAATGTCCCAAATTCCATGTTCCCAGATCCCTTTGTCCCCACATCCCAATGTCCCACATCCCTTTGTCCCCACATCCCACACCTCATGGTCCCAGATCTTTGTCCCCACATTCCATGGTCCCGGATCCCTTTGTCCCCATATCCCACATCCCAATGTCCCCAAATCCCTGAGTCCCCACATCCCAATGTCCCACATTCCATGGTCCCAGACCCCTTTGTCCCCACATCCCAATGTCCCACATCCCTTTGTCCCCACATCCCACACCTCATGGTCCCAGATCTTTGTCCCCACATTCCATGGTCCCGGATCCCTTTGTCCCCATATCCCACATCCCAATGTCCCCGCATCCCATGGTCCCAAATCCCTTAGTCCCCATGTCCCAATGTCTCACATTCCATGGTCCCCGATCCCTTTGTCCCCACATCCCAATGTCCCACATCCCTTTGTCCCCACATCCCACACCTCATGGTCCTAGATCCGTTTGTCCCCATATCCCACATCCCGATGTCCCACATCCCTTTGTCCCCACATCCCACACCTCATGGTCCCAGATCTTTGTCCCCACATTCCATGGTCCCAGATCCCTTTGTCCCCACATTCCACACCTCATGGTCCCAGATCTTTGTCCCCACATCCCGTAGTTCCAGATCCCTTTGTCCCCATGTCCCACATCCCATAGTCCCACATCTTTGTCCCATGGTCCCAGATCCCCTTGTCCCCCTTCCCTCCCGGGGTGACGCCCCAGGGCCGCTCCCGGTGCGGTCTCAGGGTTCGGGGGAAACTGAGGCACGAGGTGGGGTGGGGGCGGGGATGTCCCCGGGGCGCGACACCGCCCGGTCCCGGCAGGGGACGCCTCCCCGGGGGCGGAGAGGGACCGGGGACCGGGAACCGGGGACCGGGGACCGGGATGGCGCTGCCCCTGCTGCTCTGCTGCGCCGCTGCCCTGCTCTCCGCAGGTACCGGGGACGGGGGGGACACCTGGAGGTCCTGGGGACACCGGGGTACTGGAGGAAGGGGGTGACCTGGGGACACCAGGGGATGGGGGAGACTGGGGGGTCCTGGGGGCACTAGAGGATGCAGGGGACTGGGAGGTCCTGGGGGCACTGGGGGATGGGGGGCACCAAGGGATGGGGGAGGCTGGGGGGATGGGGGGCACCAGGAGGTGCTGGGGACGCCGGGGTACATGGTGACACTGGAGGGACGGAGGGAGTGGGGGTCCTGGGGACACCAGGGAATGGGGAGGAGACAGGGAGGATGGCGGGGGGGCAGGGGATGGAGGAGCCAGGGGGGTCCTGGGGGCACTGGGGGAGACCAGGGGGTCCTGAGGGCACCAGGGGATGGAGGGGAGACTGGGGGGACAGGGGGCACCAGGGGATGGAGGAGACTGGAAGGTCCTGAGGGCACTGGGGGAGACCAGGGGCTCCTGGGGGCACCAGTGGATGGAGGAGACTGGAAGGTCCTGGGGGCACTGGAGGAGACCAGGGGGTCCTGGGGGCACCAGGGGATGGAGGGGACGTAGGGAGATGAGTGGGAGGTGGGGAGGATTGGGGGAGCACCAGGAGATGCAGGGGACTGGTGGAGACCAGTCCCCATTGTCCCTGGGGGCACCAGGGGGTGGAAGAGACTGGAAGGTCCTGGGGGCACTGGAGGAGACCAGGGGGTCCTGGGGGCACCAGGGGATGGAGGAGACTGGAAGGTCCTGGGGGCACTGGAGGAGACCAGGGGGTCCTGGGGGCACCAGGGGATGGAGGGGACTGGAAGGTCCTGGGGGCACTGGAGGAGACCAGGGGGTCCTGGGGGCACCAGGGGATGGAGGAGACTGGAAGGTCCTGGGGGCACTGGAGGAGACCAGGGGGTCCTGGGGGCACCAGGGGATGGAGGGGACTGGGAGGTCCTGGGGGCACTGGTGGACACCGGTGCCCGCTGTGCCAGGGGGGCTGTTGGGGACGGTCCCCCCGGGGCTCGCCAGGCTGGCGGCCAGCGCCCTGCCCATCCCACAGCGCCGCGGGGCAGGATGCGGCCCCGCTGCTGCCAAACCGGCTGGGCCGGCTGGCGCTCGGGGTGGCGCGGGTGCTCCAGCACCGCCTTGGCATTCGGGGGGCAAAGGGCCCTGGTGCCACGCTGTGCCGTGGTCCCCCCATTCCCAGCCTGGATCCCCAGCATCCCCTCCTGCGCCCCTGGCTGCTTCGGCTCGCCCGGCACGGCAGCTGGCACCGAGCGCTGGGTGCCGAGCGCTGGGTTCACCACCATCCCGGCTCAGCGTGGCAGCTGGGTGGGAGCGGCACGTCCCGGTGAGCCTGGCGGTGGTGGGGACCCCTGTGAGCCACCGGGCAGCCCCCGGTGCTGGGTGCCGGCTCTGCCGTGGCGCGTTTTGCTCCGGTGTCACCGTGGGTCTAGGCTGGACCTGCTCCTCCTCTTGCGCAAACAGGACTTTGGCGGATAAGGGCACTGCCCGGCAAACGCTGCCATGTCCCACATGGCCGCGGCAGAGCCCTCGTGTGCCATCGTGGCACCAGCCAGTGGTGCCACCAGGGCGAGGCTGGCGCGTGGGCCTTGTGCCTGTGCCCACAGCTTGGGAGGCGCTTCCCAACCCAGGATTTCTGGAGTCTGAATCACAGAATAACCAGGTTGGAAGAGACCCACCGGATCATCGAGCCTAAATCCCAAGTTCCTGGTCCTCTGGTGATACCACCACCTGGAGAAGGAGCGGTGGGAGCTGGGCAGGCGCTGCTGGCCTCCCCTGACTGCCGTGGGGCTGCCCCATGGCCCTGCCGTGTCCTTGCTGACCAGGTCTCTCCTCCACACCTTAGAAACAGATCACGGCGTTGATGCCACCAGCGTGGAGTCTCCAAGAAACCCAGGGACACCCTTATCACCCTCTCCCTCCAGCACACCCACAGCCGGCAACCTGGGGACACCCAGGGTGTCTCCATCCAGTTCCGACTCCACTAACACGTCTCTATCCGGCCAAACGAGCACAGCGGCATCATCACCACCTCCACCCAGCTCAACGTCTCTGCCCGGGACACAGAGCTTAGTGGTGGCCACATCTTTATCTGCCACGGTTGTGGCATCGGCTCTGCCAGCACTCACATCATCCGACCCAACCGCAGGACCATCGTCTCCACCAGCATCCGCATCTTCATCCGACCCAACCTTAGGACCATCGTCTCCACCAGCTTCCACGTCTTCATCCAATCCAACCTTAGGACCATTGTCTCCACCAGCTTCTGCATCTTCATCCGACCCAACCTTAGGACCATTGTCTCCACCAGCTTCCACGTCTTCATCCGACCCAACCGCGGCACCATCTCTCTCTGGGAGAACAGACTCACCAGCATCTCCGGCAGGTCCAACGTCTCCATCCAGCAGGACCCTGGCATCGCCTCCATCCCACCCAGCCGTGCCCAGCTCCCCAGCCACACGGCATCCACCCAGCTCGACAGCAGCACCGCCCCCACCCTCGCCTGGCGCCCCCAGCCCCGCTCCCGGCTCTCCCGCGCCCACAACGAGCCCTGGGTCCACCTTGGCCACCAGCTCCAGGATGACGCCGGCCGTCAGCACCGACCCCACGGCCGACGACTCGGGTGAGAGCCCTGCACCGTGGGCACCGCACCAGCCCTGGGTGCCCCCTGGACCCCCAACCCGGGGTCTGCGCTCACAGAATGGGGCAGGGGGACGCGGGGATGGGGGTCCAGAGCCCCCCAGGGTGCCCACCTCAGGCTGGGGGTTGAAGACACCCTTTTCTCCCCCGACCTTTGTGTTGCGTGACCCCAACCAGGTGGGAGGGTCCAGGATGGGACACGGGGCAGGGGGGTGGAATTGGAGCCACTTTTGAACCCTGAGAAGCGCTCTGGGGTACTGGGGGGGATAACGGGGTGCCCATCTACCCCCCCCCCCAGCTGCAGCGCAGCCCTCATCCAAAACCAACCCCGGGCTGGTGGTCGTCATCTCTCTCTTCGTCTGCGTCCTGGTGGGGGGAACCGCGGCGCTGCTGGTGCGGACGTGCCGGCGCGGGACCCCCGGCTTCCAGCGCCTGGATGAGGTGCCCATGGTGCGTGGGGGGGCGCCGGGGGGGGCAGCAGGGGGGGCAGCGAGTCTAGGATGGGGCCACTCACCCTGATTTTGCTCTCTCTTCCCTAGAGCAAGGTGACGGAGAGGTCCCCCATCACGAACTACACCCCCAGGTGACCCCCCCAACGCCGCTCAATAAAGAAGCCGCCGCTTTGGTTCTGGTTTCCCGTCTGCCGTGTGCTGCTGGGGGGACGCCTCGACCGCTTTTGGGGTGCCCCAGAGGTGCCGGGGTGCCCCGGAGGTGCCCGTGGGGTGCGTGGCGGTGGTGGGTGCCGCGAACCCCCCCCCCAGTCGGGGCGAGCTGGGAGGGAGCGCGCGGCCAGGCACGCACGTCGCCTTCCTTCTGCTCGGCTGCACTCGGCCGAGGCCGCGGCACACGGCGAGGACGGTGGCACCGCACGACGACCGGGCACCGGTGAGAGTGGGGGGACGGCGGCGGGGACCCCCAGGGCCGGGGCTCGGCACCCCCAGGGTCACGCTGGGGCTGCTTGGGGGGTGCGGGGGGGCTCAGCCCTAGGGGAACAAGGGGGGTTTGTGGGTACAACCGGCCACGCTGCCCCCCGGTTCCTGTAACCGGTGCCCGCGGTCGATGATTAACGGGGGTGGCGGGTTTGGGGGTGCAGGTGGGGGGTGTCTCCGTGCACTGTCCTTATCCCCACCCAGGGGGGCACTGGGGAGTGGGGGGGGGGACACCCTGAAAGGCGAATCGGGGAGCTGAGCGCGGTAAATCCCATAAATCATGGGTGGGAGCAGCTGGTGCCTCCCGGTCCCGGGGTAAAGGGGGGGGGGGGTCCCGGCGTTGGGGGGGGGTCCCCACCGGTAGCACCTCCCGGAGCTCCCCCCCAGCAGGGATCGCGATGAGACGGAGCCGAACGGCGCTGCCTTTTCTCGGAGCGGAGGTGAGAACGGGACCGGGGGGGGGGGACCCGGGGGAGACCCCTGGGGGGACCCGGTTGGGGGGGGTGGGGGGCGAGGGGTATCCCCGGGGGGGTGGGGGGGGGGTGTCCCCGGTCCGAGCATCCCATCCCGGGCCCCCGGGCGGCAATAACCGAGCTGGCAACGCTCAGCTGGAGTTAATTATCCCCTTAATGGGCGGTTAATTATTATTCACCTCTGGTTAATTGTCGGCCGGCTCCGGGGGTTTTCCGGGGGGGTCCCCGGGGATGGGGGGTCCCGGTGGATCCGTGTCCTGCGAGCTCAGCCGCTCCCGGGGTACCGGTTGTGCCCTTCGCCCCGTGATTCCCACCCCCCTCCCAGCCCCCCAAACCCCGGGACCCCCGGGTCCAGCACCGGGACCGGCAGGGGGGGCCCGGTACCGGGGGTGGGGGGGGGCTGGGAGGGGGGAAGAGGGACGGGACACGGACACCGGGAAGAGACCCGGGGGGCAGCAACCGCAGAGCTCCCCGGTGCTGATACCGGTGCCGGTCCCGGTGCCCTCAGGGCTCCCCGGAGAGCTCCCCGGTGCCGGTACCGGGAGCAGCATCCACATAGCTCCCCAGTGCTGTTACCGGTGATGATCCCGGTGCCCTCAGATCTCCCTGGTGCCGTTACCGATGTCCCAGAGCCTTCCCCGGTGCCGGTCCCGGTGCCCCGGAGCCCTCCCCGGTGCCAGTACCGGGAGCAGCACCCACATAGCTCCCCGGTGCCTGTACTGGTGACGGTCCCGGTGCCCTCAGAGCTCCCCGGTGCCGGTACCGGTGCCCCGGAGCCCTCCCCGGTGCCGGTACCGGGAACAGCATCCACATAGCTCCCCGGTGCTGTTACCGGTGACAGTCCCGGTGCCCTCAGGGCTCCCCGGTGCCGGTACCGGTGCCCCAGGTTGCTCCCCGGTGCCGGTACCGGTGCCCCGGAGCCCTCCCCGGTGCCTGTACCGGGAGCAGCATCCACATAGCTCCCCGGTGTCTGTACCGGTGACGATTCTGGTGCCCCAGAGCACTCCCCGGTGCCGGTCCCGGTGCCCTCAGAGCTCCCCGGTGCCGTTACTGGTGCCCCAGGGTGCTCCCCGGTGCCGGTCCCGGTGCCCCGGAGCCCTCCCCGGTGCCTGTACAGGGAGCAGCACCCACATAGCTCCCCGGTGCCGGTATCGGTGACGGTTCCGGTGCCCCAGAGCGCTCCCCGGTGCTGGTCCCGGTGCCTTCAGAGCTCCTCGGTGCCGGTAACGGGAGCAGCATCCACATAGCTCCCCGGTGCTGTTACCGGTGACGCTCCCGGTGCCCTCAGAGGTCCCCTGTGCCGTTAACGATGCCCCAGGGCGCTCCCCGGTGCCGGTCCCGGTGCCGGTCCCGGTGCCGGTCCCGGTGCCCTCAGGGCTCCCCGGTGCCGGTGCCGGTCCCGCATCCCTCCCCGTCCCCCTGACCGCATCCCCGTGTCCCCGCAGCGCTCCCGGGACGCCCCCGAGGCCGCTCCCCCCCCGCCGGGCGCCGTGCGGCGCCGGTTCTCGGGGTCCCCGCTGCTGCCGCCGCTCGGCTGCCGCTGGGCGGAGGCGTCCCGGGAGCCCGAGCCCGGCCGGGTGGTTTTCACCATCGAGGAGAGCGGCCCCAGCAGCGGCGACGAGGCCGAACCCTCCCGGTAAGGGTGGGACGGGGATGGGGGGAGGGGGGAAAGGGGGTGGGTTCTGCTGCTCCGGTAAAACCGAGCGGGGAGCTCCCGGTTTCAGCACCGGCGGGCGGACAGCGGCACCGGCGGCCGCGGCCCCTTCATCCCCATCCTCATCCTCAGCCCTTCATCCTCATCCTCTGCCCTTCATCCCCATCCTCATCCATCCCCATCCTCATCCTCTGCCCCCTTCATCCTCATCCATCCCCATCCTCATCCTCAGCCCTTCATCCCCATTCTCATCCATCCTCATCCTCTGCCCCTTCATCCCCATCCTCATCCTCATCCATCCTCATCCTCTGCCCCCTTCATCCTCATCCATCCCCATCCTCATCCTCTGCCCCTTCATCCCCATCATCATCCTCAGCCCTTCATTCCCATCTTCATCCATCCTCATCCTCTGCCCCTTCATCCCCATCCTCATCCTCTGCCCCTTCGTCCCCATCCTCTGTCCCCTCCATCCCCATCCTCATCCTCTGCCCCTTCATCCCCATCCTCATCCTCTGCCCCTTCATCCCCATCATCATCCTCAGCCCTTCATCCCCATCCTCATCCATCCTCATCCTCTGCCCCTTCGTCCCCATCCTCTGTCCCCTCCATCCCCATCCTCATCCTCTGCCCCTTCATCCCCATCCTCATCCTCTGCCCCTTCATCCCCATCATCATCCTCAGCCCTTCATCCCCATCCTCATCCATCCTCATCCTCTGCCCCTTCGTCCCCATGCTCTGTCCCCTCCATCCCCATCCTCATCCTCTGGCCCATCCATCCCCATCCTCATCCTCTGCCCCTTCATCCCCATCCTCATCCTCTGGCCCATCCATCCCCATCCTCATCCTCTGCCCCTTCATCCCCATCCTCATCCTCAGCCCTTCATCCCCATCCTCATCCTCAGCCCTTCATCCCCATCCTCATCCATCCCCGTCCTCGTCCTCTGGCCCCTCCATCCCCATCCTCGTCCTCTGGCCCCTTCATCCCCACCCTCATCCTCTGCCCCTTCATCCCCATCCTCATCCATCCCCATCCTCTGCCCCTTCCTCCCCATCCTCTGTCCCCTCCATCCCCATCCTCTGCCACCTTCATCCCCATCCTCATCCTCTGCCCCCTCCACCCCCATCATCCCCACCCTGCTCACTCCGTCACCCACAGTGTCTCCGTCCCCTGCACTCATCCCCATCACACACCTAGGTCCCCTTTGTCCTCAGCATCTCCAGCCCTGTCCCCTCCCTTTCCCACCACCCTGTGCTCATCCTCGTCAATCACCTCCATCCCCTCTCCCATTCACCCTCTCCTTTTCCCCATCCCATCCTCATCCCCATCCCCTGTCCCCATCCTCCTCACCCTTCTTCCTGTCCCCATCCCCTGTCCCCATCCCCTTCACCCTCTCCTTGTCCCCATCCCATCCTCATCCCCATCCTATCCCCATCCTCTACACCCTCTCCTTGTCCCCATCCCCTTCACCCTCTCCCTGTCCCCATCCCCATCACTCCTCCCTGTCCCCATCTCCCGTCCCCCTTCACCTCTCCCTGCCCCCCTCTCCCTGTCTCCATCCTCCCCATCTTCCCCCTGTCCCCCTCTCCCTGTCCCCTCTCCCTCACCCTCTCCCTGTCCCCTGACCCTGGTGCCGGGGCCGGGCTGGTGTGTCCCTGCCCGGGGGTGACCTCTCTCTGTCCCGCTGTGGCTCGGTCCCCTCTGTGCCGCCGCAGGGTTATTTTGGGGCTATTTTTGGGCTGTGGGGACAGCGCGGGGCTGGCACGGCCCAGGGCCCTGGCTCCGGTGTCACTCGCTGGCCATGCCCCGCACGGACACGTGTTGGCAGCGAGGACAGGACTGACTGTCCCATGGATTCTTCCAGCTGTCCCGAGGGCTCCTGGGGACAGCTCTGGCCCCGCTCCAATGTCTCTTGTGTCCCTTTATCCCAGCGTCCCTTGGAGGTGAAGAAGGACCCCTCCACCACCCCCCCTCTGGCTGGATTTGGGGACCCCATGGGGACCGAGACTCATCCTGCTCCCCCTGTCCCCATGCCAGAAGCAAGGTGGGACGGGGGACACTGTCCCGGTGCAGCTTTGGCTCTCGCAGCCCGTCGATGGCACCAGGGCACGGCCACACTGGGTGTTCGGGATGTTCCAGGATCTTAGAGGTCCCTTGGTGGCACCTTGGCACAGTCACCATGTGCCCAGGATGCTGCAGGTTCTGACACCTCCCTTGGTGGCACCGTGGTGCATCCACACTGTGTGTCCAGGATGCTCCGGGCTCAGCTGTGTCCCTTGGTGGCACCGTGGTGCGTCCACACTGTGTGTCCAGGATGCTCCAAGCTCTGATAGATCTCTTGGTGGCACCGTAGTGCGTCCACAGCGTGTGTCCAGGATGCTTCACGCTCAGCCGTGTCCCTCAGTGGCACCATGGTGTGTCCACACCATGTGTCCAGCATGCTCCAGGCTCTGATAGATCCCTCAGTGGCACCGTGGTGCATCCACACCATGTGTCCAGGTTGCTCCAGGCTCAGCCGTGTCCCTTGGTGGCACCGTGGTGCATCCACACCGTGTGTCCAGGATGTTCCAAGCTCTGATAGATCTCTTGGTGGCACCGTGGTGTGTCCACATCGTGTGTCCAGGACGCTCCAGGCTCAGCCGTGTCCCTCAGTGGCACTGTGGTGTGTCCACACCATGTGTCCAGGATGCTCCACGCTCAAACATGTCCCTCAGTGGCACCGTGGTGTGTCCAGAATGCTCCAGGCTCTGATAGATCCCTCGGTGGCACCGGGGTGTGTCCACACCGTGTGTCCAGGATGCTCCAGGCTCAGCCGTGTCCCTCAGTGGCACCGCAGTGTGTCCACACCGTGTGTCCAGGACGCTCCAGGCTCAGCCGTGTCCCTCAGTGGCACTGTGGTGTGTCCACACCATGTGTCCAGGATGCTCCACGCTCAAACATGTCCCTCAGTGGCACCGTGGTGTGTCCAGAATGCTCCAGGCTCTGATAGATCCCTCGGTGGCACCGGGGTGTGTCCACACCGTGTGTCCAGGATGCTCCAGGCTCAGCCGTGTCCCTCAGTGGCACCGCGGTGTGTCCACACCGTGTGTCCAGAATGCTCCAAGCTCTGATAGATCCCTCAGTGGCACCAGGGTGCGTCCACAGCGTGTGTCCAGGATGCTCCGGGCTCAGCCGTGTCCCTCGGTGGCACCGGGGTGCATCCACACTGGGTCCAGGACGCTCCAGGCTCAGCCGTGTCCCTCCGTGGAACCGTGGTGTGTCCACACCGTGTGTCCAGGATGCTCCAGGCTCTGATAGATCCCTTGGTGGCACCATGGTGCATCCACACCACGTGTCCAGGATGCTCCGGGCTCAGCCGTGTCCCTCGTTGGCCCCTCGGCTCGGCCACTCCATACGTTGGGGACACTTTGGGGTCCGTGTGGCGTTGTGCTGTGTGTCTGGGCTGAGCAACCCGACCCTTGTGGGAGCAGCTGCGGCCGCGGGGCCCGCGGGGTGGCCGGTGGCAAGGGGCCAGCGAGCAGCCACGTGCCCAGGCAGCCGGACGCTCACGGTGCCGGCGCAGCCGGGGGGGCCTCGCTCCGTGTGCCGCCTGCCGGAGCCAGACAGTTGTTTAATTTCCCAGGCGAGGGTGGGAGGGGGATGGAAAGTTTCCCGGGGCCGAAGCTGGGACGGCCGCACGCTTCCTGCTCCGCCGTGGCCTGGCGGCTGTGCCGGGGGGTCCCCGGGCCATGCTGCCCACCGCGCCCCGCTCGCCGGAGCCTTCTCCGGCCGCCTCGCCCCGCAATTCCCCCCGCAATTCCCCCGTGCTCTTCAGGAAGCTCCTGATGAACCAGAGCATCCGCCTGCAGCGGCGCTTCACCGTGGCGCATCCCCTCTGGTAAGGGGGTGCACGCTGGGATGGGGTCAGCGGGGAGCCCCCCGAGGCCGCGGCACATTCCCCGGGGGACACGGGGGACGAGCAGGGGACAGCGGGGTCAC
Organism: Phaenicophaeus curvirostris; assembly: GCF_032191515.1. Taxonomy (NCBI): domain Eukaryota; kingdom Metazoa; phylum Chordata; class Aves; order Cuculiformes; family Cuculidae; genus Phaenicophaeus; species Phaenicophaeus curvirostris. The sequence goes on along the minus strand of NC_091419.1, from coordinate 5,852,767 downwards.
CACCCCGAGGTGGGGGCTGAGCTGGAAAGGGGGGAGCTGCCAGCCGAGCACGGGCGCACTCATCGCACCGATGAGAAGTGGGTGCACCAGGCGAATGCGGCGAGGGGCGAGGGGCTCGCACCGTCAGGCACCGAACCCCCAACCGCAGCACCACCGGGCACCTCGCAGCCTCCCCAGGGAGTCGGTTTGGGGGGCGCCCCCCTCGTGCTGGTGGGTGCCAGATCCAGGGCTCAGATCCCTTCTCGGCAGCAACAACTTCTATTTATAGGAGCCCCCGGCATCCAGCACCGTTATCGATGCCGACACCGAAACGAGGGGCTCGGATTTGGCTCCAAGCCGGGGCTCGGGGCTGGCAGGGGGGGGTCAGCGGTGGTGGCACGGGGCCGGGGACAGACAGTGGCACGGCCACAATGGGGCTTTGTGTCCCCGGTACCATCGGGGACGCGAGGCACGGCAAACAAGGGGCTGGGGGCCGGCTGCCGCGGTGCCCGGCTGGCACTGCCAGTGCCGGGGACGGCCGCGCTGCGGGCACCGGGACAGAGCGATGCTGCCGGGCAGCCGGTGCCCGTCCCGCAGACACTCCTGCGTCGGGTAGGTGCGATGGGGACAGGGTGGCTCCGGTGGCCTGAAGGCTCTCCCAGTTCGCCCAGTGCGCTGCGGCGACTGGTGGTGGCGGCTGCAGGAGGGGACAGGAGCTCGCTGGCTCTCGCCACGTCCCTTAGCGTGACCTTTCCCATGACCCCGGAGCAGCAGAGACGAGGGGGGAGCAGCCACCACGGGACACTGCAGGGTGACCATCCCCATGTCCCCTGCGTCCCCCAGGTGACTTCGGTTGGGGGGTCCTCCTGCTGCCACCAGCACGTCCCCAAGGAGCAGGGCTTGGATTCCCTGGAAATTTTTGTTCTTTTACATCCCCTGGCTCCGTGCCGAGGCTGGGACACTGTCCCCACCGTGGGACGTGGTGCCTCAAGTGGAGGCTGATGGAGGATTTGGGACTTTCGAGGACTTGGGACAATCGGGAAGGAGGATGGGATGGGCAGGAGCCCTTCCTGGGGTCTCTGGAGTTGGGGGCTTCAGGGCAGGGGGTCATGTCCCACCCAGGTGACATGGAATAACCTGCCTCAGGGACCCCCCTGAGGGCTCCACGTGCACCGAGTTGTGTCCGTTCTCAGCATCAGTGCGAAGGAACCAGCGTGGTCAGGCTGGGTGGTGGCTGGTGTCACAACAGGGGTCACCAAGTCAGGATGCGTCCCCAATCCTGGATCTTATTGTGCTGGTGGGTCCACGTGCACCGAGTTGTGTCCGTTCTCAGCACCAGCGAGAAGGAGCCGATGGTGGCAAGCTGGCCGTGGGCAGTGAGGCCACCGAGCTCGGGTGCCAAGCGAGGCAGTGGCACGGAGATCGCAGAGAACCCCGCGTCCTCCCTCGCACTCATGGGCTGAGGTCCCTGGGCCACTCACCCCCTGCCAGCGTTGTCCCCTCTCCCCTCGCAGCTTTGACCTGGAGAATGGTCCTTCCGGCCGGGGCGCGCTGGACCCCCAGGCCAGCCCGGGCGCGGGGCTCGTCCTTCAAGGCACCTTCCCGCACGGCCAGCGCCGCGAATCCTTCCTCTACCGCTCCGACAGCGACTATGACCTGTCCCCAAAAGCCATGTCCCGCAACTCCTCCATCGCCAGCGACCTGTGAGTGCCCCCCACCCCCCTGACCCCCGGCCTGAGCCCCATCCCTGCGGCTCATGCTCCCTCTGCTCCCCCAGCCATGGAGAAGACATGATCGTCACACCCTTCGCACAGGTAGGTGTCTGGATCCCACCTGGATGGGGACAGGGAGGGGGGACAGGGGATGGGGACAGGTAGAGGGGACAGAGAGTGTAGAGGATGGGGACAAGGGATGGGGATGAGGACAGGATGGGGACAGGGGATGGGGACAGGGAGAAGGGACAGAGAGAGGGTGTAGAGGATGGGGATGGGATGGAGATGAGGATGGGGCGGGGACAGGTAGAGGGGACAGAGAGAGTGTAGAGGATGGGGACAGGGGATGGGGATGAGGACAGGATGGGGACAGGGGATGGGGACAGGGAGAAGGGACAGAGAGAGGGTGTAGAGGATGGGGATGGGGACAGGGAGAGGGGACAGAGAGAGTGTGTAGGGGATGGGGACAGGGGATGGGGACAGGTAGAGGGGACAGAGAGTGTGGAGGGGATGGGGACAGGTAGAGGGGACAGAGAGAGTGTAGAGGATGGAGATGAGGATGGGATGGGGACAGGGAGAAGGGACAGAGAGAGGGTGTAGAGGATGGGGATGGGATGGGATGGGGATGGGGACAGGGAGAGGGTGAAAAGGATGGGGACAGGGGATGGGGATGAGGACGGGATGGGGACAGGTAGAGGGGACAGAGAGAGTGTAGAGGATGGGGACGGGGGATGGAGGTGATTGATGGGGACGGGCACAGGGTGGTGGGAAAGGGAGGGGATGTGGCCGGGGGGCTCCGCTTGGCCCTAGCCCCCTCACCCCCCCAGGTCCTGGCCAGTCTCCGCACCGTGCGGAACAACCTGACCCACCTGCAGGACCGCGCCGGCATGAAGTGAGTGGGCACTGGGGTGGGCGAGGGGCTCAGCCAGGCAGGGGGGGGCTCTGCCCCACGGCAAAGCGGGGGGACGTGCCGCCCTGGGGGTCCCGGCTTCTCAGCCCCCCGCGTTTGGCAGGCGAGCGTCGAGCAGCAGCCTGCCCTCCGGGAGCAAGGCCAGCCTCGCCGGTGAGTGGATCAGAGAATCACCAGGTTGGAAAAGACCCATTGGATCATCGAGTCCAACCATCCCCATCAATCACTAACCCATGTCCCTCAGCACCTCGTCCACCCGTCCCTTAAACCCCTCCAGGGAAGGGGACTCAACCCCCTCCCTGGGCAGCCTCGGACAGGGACCAATCACCCTTTCCATGAAAATTTTTTTCCTAATGTCCAGCCTGAACCTCCCCTGGTGGAGCTAGAAGCCGGGGGATGATGCCGGGAAGGCTTTTGGGGTGGGATGGTCATCCCTGTATCGCTACCGATGGGTTTGGGGGTGCAGCAAAGCCCCCCCAGCAGGACCAGAGCGGCAGCTTTGCCCTTTGGGATCCATGTCTGGTTTTCAGCAGTTCCTCCCGCGTGGCGGTGGTGGAAAGGCTCCCGTTGACGTCAAACCTTCCATTAATAAAACCCCGGCGGCGAGCGGGGCCCCGTGGGAGTTCGGCTGCCCCCGGCTTGGCCGGTACCCATGGGCACCGCGTGGCACACCACGTGCCGGGGACACCGGGCGGTGGGGATGGTGTGATGGGGCTCAGCCCCATCGTCCAGGGATGTTCTAGCCCCCCGCATCCCCCGGCCTCCCCGCTCTGGTGTTGTGGGTAGCCACGCCGGCGAGCCCCCCGGCTTGGTGTGGCACAACTACCCACTGGGGATGGGGGCACCGCGGCCGGGACCCTGCGTGCGCCCCCGTGCCGGGTCACTGCGCCCCCGTGCCGGGTGGCTGCGGGGCCAGCAGGTCCCGTGCCAAGGCCGTGGGTGCCCCCGGCAGAAGATGCCCACCAGAAGCTCTCGCGGGAGACCCTGGAAGAGCTGGACTGGTGCCTGGACCAGCTGGAGACGCTGCAGACCAGGCACTCGGTTAGCGAGATGGCCTCCAACAAGGTAAGGGTCCCAAGCTTGGAGACCTCCTCACCGTGGGGTGCGCGGAGACCCCAGGATGGGGGTCCTGCCCTCACCCCCCCGGCGCTGAGCGCTGCCCGCTGCAAACAGTTCAAACGGATGCTGAACCGGGAGCTGACGCACCTCTCGGAGACCAGCCGCTCCGGGAACCAGGTCTCCGAGTACATCTCCAGCACCTTCCTGGGTGAGGAACCCCTGGGGACACCCCCACTCGGTGTCACCTCTCTGCCAGCAGCGGGAGGGGGGGACTTCGTCCCGCAGGGACCCTGGCAGGGATGCTGCGGCACCTCGTGGCACGGGGAACCCGCAGTGCCAGCAGCCGAACACGCTTGCTTCCCACACAAACCTTCGATGGGGGGAGCTGGGGGGGCTTCCCCAAGGGTCTTGGTGAGATGTACAGCCTCGGGGGTGTCACAGCTTTGTCCTGCCTGGGAGCCTTGGTGCACACTGGTGCATACTGGTGCTTACTGGTGCACAGGGGCTGTAGCTGGGGGTCCCAGGCGCCACAGCAGATGGTGGCACCGGGAGTGGGAAGCGCTGGGCATCCCCCGTGCAGCCCCCCCAGTTGCCATGGCATTCGGTGTTCTCCACGCCGGCTGACGTCACCGGCACAGCCGGGGGATGCCGGGGGGAACCGGGCTCCCCCGCAAGCTCACGGCCCCCCGTGCCGGCCCAGACAAGCAGCACGAGGTGGAGATCCCCTCGGCGCTGGCCAAGGACAAGGAGAAGGAGCGGAGGAAGCGCCCCATGTCCCAGATCAGCGGCGTCAGGAAGCTCACGCACGGCTCCAGCCTCTCCACCGCCACCGGCATCCCCCGCTTCGGGGTGCAGACGGAGCAGGAGGGGCTGCTGGCCAAGGTGAGCCCTGGCACGGGTCACCCAGCCGGCCACGGGGTCCCTGGCACCGGCCACGCACGGACCTCTGTCTCTCTGGTCTCCAGGAGCTGGAAGACACCAACAAGTGGGGGCTAAACGTGTTTAAAGTTGCCGAGTATTCCGGCAACCGCCCGCTGACGGTCATCATGTACAGCATCTTCCAGGTGAGCATCCAACGGGACGTCCCCGTGCTTGTGCCTGGATGGGGACGAGCCACCTCCCTCCTCCGCACAGGAACGTGAGCTCATGAAGACCTTCCGCATCCCCGTCGACACCTTCATCACCTACATGCTGACCCTGGAGGACCACTACCACTCCGACGTGGCCTACCACAACAACATTCACGCCGCCGACGTGGCTCAGTCCACCCACGTTCTCCTTTCCACGCCTGCGCTGGAGGTGAGCCCTGGTCACCCAAGGCCACCGGGAGTGTCTGGTGGGGCCCTAACACCTCTGCGATGCCTTTTTCTACCATTCCTAGGCTGTTTTCACAGACCTGGAGATCCTGGCTGCCATCTTCGCCAGCGCCATCCATGACGTTGACCACCCCGGTGTCTCCAACCAGTTCCTGATCAACACCAGTGAGCCAGGGTGCTGGGATGGAGCCAGGGGGACACGAGGGACCGTGGCATCCAGGAGCCACCCTGGGGTGACCCGGTGCTGTCTTGCAGACTCGGAGCTGGCCCTGATGTACAACGACGCCTCGGTGCTGGAGAACCACCACCTGGCTGTTGGTTTCAAGCTTCTCCAGGAGGAGAACTGCGACATATTCCAAAACCTGAGCAAGAAGCAGAGGCAGTCGCTCCGCAAAATGGCCATTGACATGGTAGGGGGGGTCCTGGACCACCCTGAGATGGGGGTTCTGGACTCGGGGACTTTGTGGTGGGGTCACTGAGCCCCATTCCCGCTTGCCCTGCGCAGGTGCTGGCTACAGACATGTCCAAGCACATGAATCTGCTGGCGGATTTGAAGACCATGGTGGAGACCAAAAAGGTGACCAGCCTTGGGGTGCTGCTGCTGGACAACTACTCCGACCGGATCCAGGTGGGCACGGAGATGTGGGTGGGGAAACCTTCCCAGCGTTGCAGGTGTTGGTCCTGGCTCCAGCCAGAGCTGTTGGGATGTCCTGTTTCATAGAATCATAGAATCACCAGGTTGGGGAAGACCCACCGGATCATCAAGTCCAACCATTCCCACCAATCACTAACCCATGTCCCTCAGCACCTCGTCCACCCGTCCCTTAAACCCCTCCAGGGAAGGTGACTCAACCCCCTCCCTGGGCAGCCTCTGCCACTGCCCAATCACCCTTTTCATGAAAATTTTTTTCCTAATGTCCAGCCTGACCCTCCCCTGGTGGAGCTTGAGGCCATTCCCTCTCTTTCTGTCCCCTGTCACTTGGGAGAAGAGCCCAGCTCCCTCCCTGGACCTGCTGGTCGCACCGTTTCTGATCCAAGCCAAGATGCCCTTGGCCTTCTTGGCCACCTGGGCCCCTGCTGGCTCATGTTCAACCAACACCCCCAGGTCTTTTTGGTGCAACTACCCCTCCCAACCCCAGATGACCCTGGTCTGGCACAAGGGTTGGTGTTGAGTTCCCATCCCTGGAGGGGTTTAAGGGACGGGTGGACGAGGTGCTGAGGGACATGGGTTAGTGATTGATGGGGATGGTTGGACTTGATGATCCCGTGGGTCTCTTCCAACCTGGTGATTCTGTGATTCTAAGGGTGGTGGCCCTGGGGGACAAGGGACTTTGGTTGAGCGATGCCGCATCTGCGTCCACAGGTCCTGCAGAACATGGTGCACTGTGCTGACCTCAGCAACCCCACGAAGCCGCTCGACCTGTACCGGCAGTGGACCGACCGCATCATGGAGGAATTCTTCCACCAAGGCGACCGGGAGCGGGAGAAGGGGATGGAGATCAGCCCCATGTGCGACAAGCACACGGCCTCCGTGGAGAAGTCCCAGGTGGGGCAGCGGCGTTGGGAGGGGGTGGAGGCCACAAGGTCAGTGTGGGATCTCAGCTCTGCCTTTCCCCAGGTGGGCTTCATCGACTTCATCGCCCACCCGCTGTGGGAGACGTGGGCTGACCTGGTGCACCCCGACGCCCAGGAGATCCTGGACACGCTGGAGGACAACCGGGAATGGTACCAGAGCATGATCCCGCGCAGCCCGTCCCCACCACCCGAGGGACCTGGAGCATCCCCTGCCACCACTGACAAGTTCCAGTTCGAGTTGACGCTGGAGGAGGAGGAAGAGGAGGGTGAGTCGGACACGGAGCTGGAGGGAGCCGAGAGCCCCTTGGATGAGGACAACAGTGGCTCCAAGACACCGGCCACAGATGACTCGGAGCTGGCTGACACCGAGCACCTTTCTCCTGGCCCCGGGGACCGGGATTCGCCCGTCACCCGCCCCGGGGACGTGGACAACTGGCCCAAGGAGGGCGGTGGTGGAGGGCGTGCGGTGCCAGGGCCCGAGGGCAGCCAGGGGCTGTACCTGGACACGGAGGGCAACGTCACATTCCTGCCCCTTGGCACGTAGTGACACCGGCCCGTGGGTCCCCTCGCTGCCATGGGGATGTGGGACTGGGCATGGGGGGCACCGCAGGGACCCAGGTGGCCTCTAGGACACGGAGAGACCCAAAACGTGTCCTCGGGCAGGAGCTGGACGCGTCCTGATGGGCACAAGGACTCTGCTCACCCTTTCCCTGGTTCCCATCTACCGTCCCGAAGGCTGGGAAAGGTCTTTGTCCCCTTCAGATGGGGCTTGAGGACACTGGGCTCCTGCCCCAGCCCAGCCCTGGGGCCAACATGCCCCCCAGGGCTCTACGACCAGATCCTCCGCGGGGCCGGACACAACCAAAAGCCTTTTGCTGTCTCTCCGGAGGCCCCTGGCACACCGGCAGCGCCGCGGCGGCACAGCGAGGCTGGTACAGGGCGCTGGTGTCAGCCCCCGGCACCAGGGATCTCGGTGCCGCCAGGCACCGGGGCACGGCACAGGCACGAGTCAGTGGTTTATTTATTTGAGGACAGTTTCACTTTTTCAAGCCTTTTGTAGCTCACTTTTTCATACCAGCCTCACCTGGGCGCACTCGCACGCGGAACCGCGGCAGAAAGACGCGTTTCTGCTCCGCGATCGGCACTGGAAACGCTGCGTTTGTACTTAGCAACCCCCTGTTTGTCTCCACAAGGGCCAGGGCAGCCCCTGGGAGTCCTTTCGGTTTCTTCCTTCACCTTCCAGACATTAAAGCTGGTTTGTTCCCCTCGAAAGGCGAGCCTTGTAAGCACCTCTTTACGCGCCGGAGTCCCCAGGGTCCTGCGTGGTCGGTGGCCCCGTCTCCTGCTTGGGCACCGTCTATGAACAAAAGCGAGCTCCTCCCTGGAAACGTCGCTCCGTCCCTGGCAAACACGACAGGCTAAGGTAAATATTTAATCGCCGGCTTGGCGCGGGGCGCAGCCCGTTCCCTCGCTCTTTTTCCGCATTGCTCCTAACGGTGATTTCTATCTGCAAACACGTCCCCACCCGCGGCACTGCCCTGGCACGCGGGGCCCCGCCGGCTCTCACCCGCTGCCCAACCCCGGCTTCTCCCACCAGTTGGGGCTGGAGGATCCTCTTTTCCCAGCCCAGCTGGTTTCCAGGGCTCGGCTGGGAGTGCTGGGTGGGCTCTGGGCCATCCCTGCTTCGCAGGTGGGTGCTCAGCATCTCCCCGTCTCTCCCGACGGAGCAAAGCCACGCATCAGCAGCTCAACAGGGAAGCTCTGGAGATGGTTGAAAAAGCCCTTTTACCCCCTTTGTTTGAGCTCAGGGGCTGCAGCGTCCATGTACAGGGGCAGGATCTAGTTGAAAAAGCCCTTTTACCCCCTTTGTTTGAGCTGAGGGGCTGCAGCATCCATGTACAGGGGCAGGATCTAGTTGAAAAAGCCCTTTTACCCCCTTTGTTTGGACTATGGGGCTCCAACAACCATGCACAGGGCCAGAAGGTGGTTGAAAAAGACTGTTTCCATCCCTTGCTTGGGCCGTGGGGCTCCAACAACCACGCATGGGGGCAGAATCTGGTTGGAAAAGGCCTTTTACACCCTTTGTTCGGGCCAAGAGGCTGCAACAACCACGCACGGGGCCAGAAGCTGGTTGAAAAAGCTCTTTTACACCCTTTGCTTGGGCTGAGGAGCTGCAGCATCCTTGCACGGGGTCCGAATCTGGTTGAAAAAGCTATTTTACACCCTTCGTTTGGGCTGAGGGGCTGCGGCATCCATGCAAGGGGGCAGAATCTGGTTGAAAAAGGCCTTTTACACCCCTTGCTTGGACCGTGGGGCCACAACAACCATGCACGGGGGTAGAAGGTGGTTGAAAAAGGCCTTTTATACCCTTTTCTTGGGCCGAGGGGCTGCAGCATCCACACACAGAGGCAGAAGGTGGTTGAAAAAACCTGTTTTCATCCCTTGCTTGGGCTGAGGGGCTGCAGCATCCACGCAGCTGGGATGGTGATGGAGCACACGGGGAGGTGGAGGGCAGCACCCACGGCAGCCGAATCCAGCCCTGCAGAGCCCCAGAGAGCCAGGGGGGTCAGGATCCGTCCTCCCTCCTTTTCGAGTCCCTGCGGTGGCGAGGAGCCCCAGCGGAAGAGAAGCCCTTGAGTGCCCATCGCCCTCCCGCGAGGCTGCCATATGCCACGTCCCCTAATCCCCGCTGAGTGCGCAGGGCGAGCGAGGACACGGGGCTCAGGGGACGTGGCTGCCCACCTGTGCCCCCCGCCCCAGCTGGGCCGGGCACTGGGGTACTGGGAGCACTGGGGACACTGGGGACACTGGGGCCCTGGAAGCATGGGGAGCACTGGGAGTACTGGGGCTCCTGGAGGTACTGGGGGGCCTGGTATCCTGGGGGTACTGGAAGCATAGGGAGCACTGGGAGCACTAGGAGTACTGGGATACTGGGGGTACCAAAAGCATAGGGAGCACTGGGGGCCCTGGGATCCCTTGGAGTACTGGGATACTGGAAGCATAGGGAGCACTGGGGGCCCTGGAAGCACTGGCAGTACTGGGGTCCCTAGGAGTACTGCGAACACTGAGGACACTGGGAGTCCTAGGGGTACTGGGAGCCCTGAGAATACTGGGAGCACTGGTGGCCCTGGAAGCATGGGGAGCACTGGAGCCCCTAGGGGTAAGGGAACACTGGGGATACTGGGAGTCCTAGGGGTACTGGGAGCTCTGGGAATACTGGGAGCACTGGGGATACTGGGGGCCCTGGGAGTACTGGGGACTCTGGGAGCCTTAAGGGTACTGGGAGCCCTAGAGGTACTGGGAGCACTGGGGATACTGGGGGCCCTGGAAACAGTGGGAGCACTGGGGGTACTGGGGACACTGGGAATACTGGAAGCACTGTGGGCTATAGGGGTACTGGGAGCACTGGGGATACTGGGGGCCCTGGAAACAGCGGGAGCACTGGGAGTACTGGGGACACTGGGAGCATTGGTGGCCCTAGGGGTCCTGGGAGCCCTGGGGATACTGAGAATACTGGGAACACAGGGAGCACTGGGGACACTGGGAGTACAGGAGGCACAGGGAGCAACGGGAGCCCTGGGAATACTGCAGGCACTGGGGGCAGGGCGGGTACTACGGACCCTGGGAGCACTGGGAATACTGGGAGCACTGGGAATACTGGGAGCAGCGGGAATACTAGGAGGACTAGGCCTCCCCTCAAAGCCAGGTGCCCCAGTGAAAGGATGGGCTCAGGCTGCCCCCTGTGGCTGCAGGCCTGGGGGGTGCGGGGTCATGTCGCGATAGGGGAAGCTGCAAGGCCTCTCCCCCTTAGGTGGGGATGGCTCAGCCCCTCTCCCCCCCCCCCCACCCCCCTTGCTGCAATGGCGCGCCCCGCTCCCCCCCCACCGCGAGGCGATGGTGCAGCCCGCGCCCCCCGCGGTGCAGGCGGACCGTACCACCTCGCGCGGGGCGGAGGGGTGTAGTCCCACCGTCGCTCCAAGACCGGGGGGGGGGAATCAACACCTCCGGCCCTCGACCAATCACGGCGGGCGCGGGGCGCTGACGTCAGAGCTCATTTGCATACAAGGACCCGCCCCCCTGCGACGACGTCATCCGGGCTCTGCACCCGCCGGGGCGGCGCTGCTGCAGTCGCTGCGGGAGGAGGCGGCGCGAGCGGCTGGAGGTGAGCGGGGACCCCCCCCCTCCGACCCCCAACCCCATCCCGGCCCCCCCCCCACCCCAGAACCACCCCCCCAGCGCCCCCTCCCTCCTAGGGACCCCCCCCCCCCGAGCCCCTTTCCCCCAGCCCCCAGCTGGGCAGGTGGCAGGGGTGGAGGCTGCGGAGAGGGGGAGGAGATGCTGCAAAGGAGGAGGGGGGGGGGCGGGAGAAAGGGGGGAGCGAGGTCTCGGTGCACCGGGAGGGGGCCTGAAGGGAGGGGAGGGGGGGAGGCACCTCCCTGCAGTGCCCTGCAGTGTGTCCCCCCCCCACCTCCCCGCCCGCTGCACCTTGCATCACCCTGCATCCCCCCCCGGCATCGCCCGGCGTCGTCCAGTATCGCCCAGCATCCCCCCCAGCATCGTACAGCATCGCCCAGCATCCCTCCCAGCATCGCCCAGTATCGCCCAGCATCCCCCCCAGCATCGCCCAGCATCCCCCCCCCAGCATCGCCCAGTATTGCCCAGCATCGTCCTGCATCCCCCCCTCCAGTATTGTCCTGCATCCCCCCCCAGCATCGCCCAGTATCACCCAGCATCGCCCAGTATCACCCAGCATCGCCCAGCATCCCCCCGCAGCATCGTCCTGCATACCCCCCCTCCAGTATCATTCTTCATCCCCCCCCAGCATCCCCTCCCCAGCATCGCCCAGGATCCCCCCCAGTATTGCCCAGAATCCCCTGCTCCAGTATCATCCTGCATCCCCCCCTCCAGTATCGCCCAGCATCCCTCCCTCCAGTATCGCCCAGCATCCCTCCGCAGCATCGTCCTGCATCCCCGCCTCCAGTATTGCCCAGCATCCCCCCACCAGTATCATCCTTCATCCCCCCCAGTATCATTCTTCACCCCCCTCCCAGCATTGCCCAGCATCCCCCCCCAGCATCGCCCAGCATCCCCCCCAGTATTGCCCAGAATCCCCTGCTCCAGTATTGTCTTGCATCCCCCCCTTCCAGCATCGCCCTGCATCCCCCCCCAGCATCGCCCAGCATCCCCCCCCAGCATTGCCCAGCATCCCCCCCTCCAGTATCATCCTTCATCCCCCCCCAGTATCGCCCTGCACCCCCCCCCAGCATCACCCACTCCCCCCTGGACACTGCCCAGTGTCCCCCCGATCGTCACCCTGTGCCCCTCCCAGCTTCATTCTGCACCTCGAGCACCCGCTGTCCCCCCCCAGCGTCGCCCAGTGCTCCCCAATCATCACCCTGCACCCCCGAGTCATCCCCCTGCCCCCCCAGCAGTATCACACTGCTCTCCCCAGCATCACCCTGCACCCCCCAGCACCCCCAGGGTCCCTCTGCACCCCCCAGCATCACCCTGACCACCTGGCAGCCCCCCCACTCTTCTCAGCCCTGCCCAGTGCCCCCCCCCAAAGCCCAGCATCGATTACCCCCCTGCAGCCCCATCCCACCGTCACCCCTCAGCATCGCCCTGGCCCCCCCAGCGCCCCATCCCCAGTGCCCCTGGTCCCCCCTAGCCCTTGAGTGAGCCCCCACCCCCCTACAGCCCCCCCAGACCCTGCCACCCCCCCCATGCCATCTTGCAGGGGCGACACGGGAGGGGCCACAGCCCCCTGTGCTGCTGCCAGGGTCACCGCCACCCCCGTGCAGCCAAATCCCGGGGTTTGTGCCCCCCCTGGTTTGCCGTGGGCACCTCCTCGGGGTCCCTGCGCTGGGGTGGGGGGGACACGGGAGCCAGCCCTGTCAGCCTGAGGGGACGACACCGGGGCCGAGCGACAGGGACGGCACCAAATCGTGGCGTAACCGAGCCCGCGCTGCCACGAAACGGCTGCGTATCGCGGCGCTGGGGCCTGGATGCGGCCCCCACCCGCTGCCGTCCCCGTCACGGGCTCCTCTCCGCCTTGCAGATGGCGTCCGCTACCGACTCCCGCTATGGGCAGAAGGAATCCTCGGATCAGAACTTCGATTATATGTTCAAGATCCTGATCATCGGCAACAGCAGCGTAGGGAAAACCTCCTTCCTGTTCCGGTACGCCGACGACTCCTTCACACCCGCCTTCGTCAGCACCGTTGGCATCGACTTCAAGGTCAAGACCATCTACCGGAACGACAAGCGCATCAAGCTGCAGATCTGGGTGAGACCTGAGGGTCCCCACGGCGTGGGATCACGGAATGGGTTGGGTTGGAAGGGACCTCCAAGCCCATCCAGTCCCACCCCTGGGGCAGGGACACCTCCCGCTGGATCAGGGGCTCCAAGCCCCATCCAACCTGGCCTTGAACCCTCCCAGGGATGGGGCAGCCACGGCTTCTTTGGTGTTCAACCTGTTCTAGGGCCTCCTTATCCTCACAAGAAAACGTTTCTCCCTAAGATCTCATCTCAGTCTCCCCTCTTTCACCTCCAAACCATTCTCCTTTGTCCTCTCCCTGCCCTCCCTGATCACGAGCCCCTCCCCAGCTTTCCTGGAGCCCCTTTCAGTGCTGGAAGCTCCTCTAAGGTCTCCCCACAGCCTTTGGAGGACGTGGGGGCTGCTCCCCTCTTTGCCAGTGCTGGAAACACCAGGGATTCTTCTGAGGTGGATTGTGGTGGGGACGGAGTGCCCCGAGGGGCGAGGGGACCCTGTGAGCCCCCCGCGTTCCCGGCGGTGACGCGCGGCTCTCCTCGTCTCTCCTAGGACACAGCCGGGCAGGAGCGGTACCGCACCATCACCACCGCCTACTACCGCGGCGCCATGGGCTTCATCCTGATGTACGACATCACCAACGAGGAGTCCTTCAACGCCGTGCAGGACTGGTGAGCGCCTGAGTGGGCTTTGGAGACCCCCCTAAACACCCCCTCATCCTTCAGGGACATCCCTGAGCGCGGTGCTCATCCAGCCAGCTCTATCCCTCTGCCCCCAGGACCATCTTCATCCCTCCGGGGCTGCTCTCATCTTCTTCCTTGTCCCCTTCTGACCATCCTCATCCTCCCAGCACCATCCTCATCCTCCCAGCACCATCCTCATCCTCCCAGCACCATCCTTACCCCACAATACTGTCCCTATCCCCCCACCGAGTACCGTGCTCGTCCCCCTGCGTGATTTCTCTCTCTGCCTTCCCCCAAGGTCCACCCAGATCAAGACCTACTCCTGGGATAACGCCCAGGTCCTGCTGGTGGGGAACAAGTGTGACATGGAGGACGAGCGCGTCGTCTCCTCGGAGAAGGGCCGCCAGCTCGCCGAGCACCTGGGTGAGCATCTTTTCCGCAAATAACTTAATTAGGGGGCTTAATTCCCTCGCTGCGATTCTGCTGCATCAATGGCAGCGATGACTGGGCACCTAACGAGGACAAATAAGGTGTAATTAAGCTGCGAGCGTCAGGAGGCGATGCCGGTTTCTGGTATTGCTGAGAGGTGCCGGGTGGGGAAAATTTGGCATCCTGGGGTGGGTGCAGGGACGAGGCGCAGCCGGGTGATCCGGGTGGGTGGCACACGTGGTCCTTCTGTATCTAAGGAAGCGAGGAGGAGCTGGGAGACGTTTGTGCTGCTTAGTTGTTGGATGTGAGGTCAGCGTTCATAGAATCCTGGAATGGTTTGGGTTGGAAGGGACCTCAGAGCCCATCTAGTTCCATCTTGTCATGGGCAGGGACACCTCCCACTGGATCAGGGGCTCCAAGCCCCATCCAACCTGGCCTTGAACCCCTCCAGGGATGGGGCAGCCACCACTGCTCTGCGCAATTTCTTCCTGATTTCAGATCTAAATCTTCCCCCTTCCAATTTAAAGCCATTCTCCCTCATCCTATCACTCCCCACCCTTCAAAAATGTCTCTTCCCAGCTTCCCTGGAGCCCCTTTCAGTGCTGGAAGCTGCTCTAGGTTCTCCTAGAGTCTTTTCTTCTCCAGGCTGAACAACCCCAGCTCTCTCAGCCTGGGCTCCTACGGGAGGGGATCCATCCCTGATGCTTTTGTCTCGTGTGTGTGTGTGTGTGTGTGTGTCCCCTCCCTCGTTTCCCAGGTTTTGAGTTTTTTGAGGCCAGCGCCAAGGACAACATCAACGTCAAGCAGACCTTCGAGCGGCTGGTGGACATCATCTGCGAGAAGATGTCGGAGTCGTTGGACACGGCCGACCCGGCGGTCACCGGCGCCAAGCAGGGTCCCCAGCTCACGGACCAGCAGGCCCCCCCGCACCAGGACTGCGCCTGCTAGGGGCGACCCCCCCATCCCAAAAAAACCGGTCAGTGCACCCTCTCCTCCCCTCCCTCCCCCCGCTGAGCCCCTCTTCTCGGGGGGGGTGTCCCGCGGGGGCTTTTGCTGCTGATACCTCCGAAAGGGCTGCAGCCCCTCTAGGAGACCCCCCCCATTTGGTTAGGCTGTGCCCCCCCACCCCTTAATTTATTTTTAAGCCTGGGCTGGTAGGAGAAACCCCCCCTGTTCTGCTTTAGCTGCTCCACAAGCCCCCTTCTCCGCACTCACCACATTCCATCTGCTCCCATCGCCCCCCATTCCCGTCCCTCCCCTCCGTGGGGCTGCGACGGGACCCCCCAAACCCTCACGTCCCACCTGGGACTCCCCATCTCCCCCTCCCCAGCCTGGTGGAGGTTCCCCCGACCCTACCCAGAGAGCTCCTGGGGGCTCCTCGTGCCCGGCTCTCCCCTTCCCCCGCCCCGTGGATGGATATTTCCTAACTCTTGTTTATTTGTATAAATAGATGCTAATTTATGCTCCTGCCGTCTTCCTCCTTGTACATAAGAACGATCTCCTTGTAAATAGGCGTAGGAAGTGACGCTGTGCGCGTGACCTGCTGTGCTGTGGCCGTGATGGTGCATTGAGTTTCTTTTCCTCCATGTGGTAACCTTGCTTGTGAATATCTCTTTTAAATAAGGAAAAAAAAAATCTATTATTTAAAGGTTTAAAACACAAAAATACGATACCTGAGTGAGGCAGCCAAGCGAGCCGTAGCGAATTAGCTCAGGTTTGGGGATGGGGACCTTGGTGGAGCCCCCGGTTTCGGCTCTTGGAGCTTTGGTTTTGGCTCCGAGCGCCTCAATTTTGGCTCCTAGAGCTTCAGTTTTGGCTCTCAAAGCCTCAATTTTGGCTCTTGAAGCTTTGCAGTTGGCTAATTTGCTGCGGGGCGCTCGGCTCCTCCGTGTTCCTGTAGTACCGTGCTTCTGTGGAGACTGTGAATACGTGGATAATCCCATAGCGATTACAGACCCGCTGCCCTCTATTTATTTTTCTTGGAGCGCTGTGTCATTATTTTATGGATTTTCTCCCCCCTCCCAGACCCCGGTTCCATCTCCTTCCCCTTTTCCTATTTTTTGTGAAGTTTACTTCTGGAAGAGTTACACTGTACTGTACAAATGTCAAAAGTGTCAAAAAAAGCAGACAAATTTCCTAAAAATCACTGTATTAAAAGAAATGGTGTGAAGAAATAAATCGATGCTGATCACCGGTCCCTTGAGGTTGTTGCAGGGACACAGGGGATGATCCCTCCGCTCCGGGGCGGTAACCTTGGCCTCGTGGAGAGGAGCAGAAATGATCTTGTTTCTTAATTAGCATCCTGGTTTCTTAATTAGCATTCATTAAATGGGTCCTGGGGTGGGAAGGGTGGTCCCAGCTTCGGGGTGTGGGGCGGGAAGGGTGAAGACAAGTAACTAAGGCACCGAGTTAAGCTTTTAAGGGTAAAAACCACCCCAAGCTTAGGTGGTTTTCATCACTGCTGGAAATATTCCAGGTGCTGGGGCGAGGGTCCGGCTTCCTCAGGGCTGGAATGAGAATCGTGGAATGTTTTAGGGTGAAAGGGACCTCCAAGCCCATCCAGTCCCACCCTGTGCCATGCGCAGGGACACCTCCTGCTGGGTCTGGTTGCTCCCAGCCCCATCCAGTCTGGCTTTGAGCACCTCCAGGGCTGGGGCAGCCGCGAGGAGCTGGGAGCCGCGGTTCCGATCCTACAAAATTCTTTGCCTTAGAAACCCCCAACCCCTCCTGTGTCGGCTCTGCCGGAGCAGCTGCCGGCGCTCGCACCGCTATTTTTAAACAACCTGGGCGGCCGCAGCCCCCGCGCGGCAGCGGGGAGGTGGGTGCGAGGGGGAGCAGAAAGGAGCCGAGGCAGCGGGCGCAGGGGAACGCGAGGGCTTTCTGCCTTTAGCTCCAAGGGGAAAAAACAGCAAGGAAAGGGCTGCACGGGGAGCAGAGGGTCTGCATCCCCCTACCCAGCAGCGGAAGCACGGCAGAGACACAGGTAGCTGGCACTGCTGAAGGAAAAAGGGAGCTGGAGGGGCATAAGGGGCCAGCCTCGCGCTTGGGAAGGGATAAAAACCTGGCTGCAGGTGGAGGGGAGACCCTCCGCGGGGCACTGATGGCAAAGCAGGGCTGGGGCAGCCCCTCTGCCTCGGTAACACAGGCTGTCATGATGAGAAATCAGCTTTCCTAGCAAGCCTGACGTGAGAGTGGTTAGAAATACACCCCCAGCCCCTCGCTGCGATGAGCCACTGAGATAAGATCCACGCAGGCCGCTGTGGGCTCAGGCCATCGCTTAGTTCCTTGCAGGAACCTCCCAAAACGGCGCAGCTGCCTCCCTACGCCCCGACGTTGCGCTGGTTCTCACGCGGGGAGTCGCGCTCAGCGCTCGGAGGGCTGCTAGGCTGGAAAAGAAAAGAGAAACAAGGTGTGTTTGGCGCAAGCCCAGCAGGGCACGGCCGCGTGGCACCGCGGCGTTGGTGCTCACCCTGTGCTTGAGGTAGGACAGGTAGGTGTCCCAGCCCAGCGTGATCACGTTGACGTAAATCACCCGGTACTTAGGTGGGACGAAGAGGAAATTCAGGAGCTGAGCTGCCGGCCAGAAGCACCAATCCGCCTGCCAGGAGCAAATCATGGAATTGTGAACGGTTTGGGTTGGAAGGGACCTCAAAGCCCACCCAGTCCCACCCCCTGCCATGAGCAGGGACACCTCCCACTGGATCAGGGGCTCCAAGCCCCATCCAACCTGGCCCTGAACCCCTCCAGGGATGGGGCAGCCACCCCTGCTCTGGGCAACCTGGGCCAGGGCCTCCCCACCCTCACAGCAAAACATTTTCTCATGATACCTAACCTAAATCTCCCTTCTTTTAACTGAAAACCGTTCCCCCTCATCCCATCCCTGCCCTCCCTGATCCAGAGCCCCTCCCCAGCCTTCCTGGAGCCTCTTTCAGTGCTGGAAGCTGCTCTAAGGTCTCCCTACAGCCTTCTCTTCTCCAGGCTCAACTACCCCGGCTCTCCCTCGGCTGGTATCATCCTCCTCCTTTTCCCTTTCCTATTTTTTGCGTTGTTCACTTATGGAAGAGCAGCCAGTTGCTCCCTGCCAGAGCCTGACAGGAGGGATCACTCGGGGCAGGGATTTACCTTGTAGAACTCCCAAAATTTCTCCTTCAGCTCTTCCCAGCTTTCCTCCACGGTCTGGCCTTCCAGCGTGCCCATACCTGCAGGACAGACGGACATCAGCGGGGATGGGAGAGGATGGAATTGCCACCTCAGTGCCTCCAACCCCCGTACCGTGTGATCAGCAGGAGGGTGTGAGTCCCAGAAAACCCCCATTTGCCCCAGGAAAACCCCCATTTGCCCCGTGAGGGGAATCCCACCAGCACCGATGCTTCAGCAGCCGCGTACCCAGGAAATACCAGGCACCCAGGACGGGCGATGCCACCAGCTGATCGATGAAGACTTTCTTCAGGACAGTTTTCATTCCTCGTACGCCCTGGGCCGGGAAGGCGGCGTCCAGCCAGAGGTACCAGTAGTGCATCAGCGGGCCCATGCTGCAGCCGACAGCGAACATGCGACCTGCAACACAACACCGCCCCGCAGCCGTGAATTATTTATGGGACCCCCCGAAAGCGGATCTGGCTCCGGGGAAGGCACAAAGGAAGCGTGGCTGAGTGTGGGGCCGGAGAGCTGGGCCCTAATGCATAGAATCCTGCGATGGAGGGGTGGGAAGAGCCTTCAGGAGTTCATCCCACTGCATCAGGGTCCTCTCCAGTATGGAATCGGTCTGGGTCAGCTGGATCTCTCCCGAGAAGGAGACTCCGTGCTCCACCACCTGCATAGGGCAAAGGTTTTCTAGCATGTCCAGGTAGAACTTCCCGTGCTCAAGTTTGTGGCCGGTGCCCCTTGTCCTGTCACTGAGCTCCAGTTCGTGCCCAGTGCCCTTTGTCCTGTCGCTGGGCACCACTAAGCAGAGTCTGCCCCCTCCTCCTGCCTCCTGCCCTCCGGATATGGATCAGTGTCGATGGGATCCCCTCTCCAGGCTGAACAAACCCAGGTCCTTCAGCCTCTCCTCCTAAGAGATGCTCCAGTCCCCATCATCTCCGTGCCCTCTGCGGGGCTCTCTCCAGTCGTTCCTGGTCTTTCCTGAGCTGGGGAGCCGAGGGCTGGACACAGGACTTGGATGGGGCCTCCCTAGGGCAGAGCAGAGGGGGAGGAGAACACCCCTCACCTGCTCCCCATGCTCTTCTCCATCACCCCAAGATCCCTTTAGCCACCAGCGTCACATTCCACTCATGGTGGGCTTGGAGAGCCGCTTCCTAGCTGCTCAGCCCTCACCTCTATTGCTGCCTGGAGTTGTGCACAACTTCCTATGCTAACAAGCACGGTTTAAATGAGAATCATAGAATCACCAGGTTGGAAGAGACCCACCGGATCATCGAGTCCAACCATTCCCATCAAACACTAACCCATGTCCCTCAGCACCTCGTCCACCTGGCCCTTAAACCCCTCCAGGGAAGGGGACTCGACCCCCTCCCTGGGCAGCCTCGGACAGGGACCAATCACCCTTTCCATGAAATAGTTCATCCTGATGCCCAGCGTGACCCTCCCCTGGTGGAGCTTGAGGCCATTCCCTCTCATCCTGTTCCCTGTCCCTTGGGAGAAGAGCCCAGCTCCCTCCTCTCCACAACCTCCTTTCAGGGAGTTGGAGAGAGCAATGAGGTCTCCCCTCAGCCTCCTCTTCTCCAGGCTAAACACCCCCAGCTCTCTCAGCTGCTCCTCTTCTTCTCCAGCCCCCTCCCCAGCTTCGTTGCTCTTCTCTGGACTCGCTCCAGAGCCTCAACATCCTTCTTGTGGTGAGGGGCCCAGAACTGAACACAGGATTCGAGGAGCGGTCTCCCCAGTGCCGAGTCCAGAGGGAGAAGAACCTCCCTGGCCCTGCTGGCCACGCCGTGTCTGATCCAAGCCAAGATGCCATTGGCCTTCTTGGCCACCTGGGCCACTGCTGGCTCCTGTTCAACCAACACCCCCAGGTCCTTCTCCTCCAGGCAGTTTCCAGCCAGACTTCTCCTACCCCGGAGCTGCTCAGGGTTGTTGTGCCCCAAGTGCAGGACCCGGCACTTGGCCTCGTTAACCCTCATCCCATTGGTCTCAGCTCACGGATCCAGCCTGTTCAGATCCCTTTGGAGCCTCCCGACCCTCCAGCAGATCCACACTTCCACCCAGCTTAGTGCCAGCTGCAAACTTGCTAAAGGGAGGTGCTACGAGGTGCGAGGTTGTCCCCCCCTCTCCCCGTGCCCGTTACCTGTGCGGGCGAGCTGCTGCTGGCTCTCGGGGTGCCGCCGGCGGTGCCAGGCCTGCTGCAGCGTGTCGCCAGCGGCCAGCAGCGCGCCGCAGCTCGCCGTGTTGGTCAGCAGCAGCAGGCGGCCCCTCAACAGCGGCTTCCAGCCCCGCAGCAGCCGCCGGCCTCGCGCCAGCATCCTGCGAGCACAGAACCCCCCGCAGAGGGGGGTCAGCGGGGACCGAGACCCCCACAGCCCCCCCGGTTCCCCTCCCTGGAACAGCCCCAGCATCCTCATGGCCCCAGTTCTCCCAGTTCCCTCAGTCCTCCCTGTGCCCCCCAGTTCCTCCTAAGCTCCTCAGTTCCCCTTGTACCCCTCAGTTTCCCTTGTGCCCCCCAGTTCCCCCAGTTCTTCCAGTTCCCTTTGTACCCCTAGTTCTCCCAGTCCTCCCTGTGCCCCCCAGTTCCCCCTATGCTCCCCAGTTCCCCCCATGCTCCCCAGTTCCCCTTGTACCCCCCAGTTCTCCCCAGTTTCCCTTGTGCCCCCCAGTTCTTCCAGTTCCCTTTATACCCCTAGTTCTCCCAGTCCTCCCCGTGCCCCCCAGTTCCCCCTATGCTCCCCAGTTCCCCCCCGTGCTCCCCAGTTCCCCCTGTGCCCCCCAGTTCCCCCCGTGTCCCCCAGTTCTCCCACTGCTCCCCAGTTCTCCCTGTACCCCCCAGTTCCCCCTGTGCCCCCCAGTGCTCCCCATTTCTCCCTGTGCCCCCCAGTTCTCCCCAGTTCCCCCATTTCTCCCAGTTCCCCTTGTATCCCCCAGTTTTCCCACTTCCCCTTGTGCCCCCCAGTTCCCCCGTATCCCCCAGTTCTCCCAGTGCTCCCCAGTTCTCCCTGTGCCCCCCAGTTCTCCCAGTTCCCCTTGTATCCCCCAGTTTTCCCACTTCCCCTTGTGCCCCCCAGTTCCCCCTGTGCCCCCCAGTTATCCCACTGCTCCCCAGTTCTCCCCGTACCCCGCAGTTCCCCCTGTGCCCCCCAGTGCTCCCCATTTCTCCCTGTGCCCCCCAGTTCTCCCCAGTTCCCCCATCTCTCCCAGTTCCCCTTGTATCCCCCAGTTCCCCCGTATCCCCCAGTTCTCCCAGTGCTCCCCATTTCTCCCTGTGCCCCCCAGTTCTCCCAGTTCCCCTTGTATCTCCCAGTTTTCCCACTTCCCCCTGTGCCCCCCAGTTCCCCCTGTGCCCCCCAGTTATCCCACTGCTCCCCAGTTCTCCCCGTGCTCCCCAGTTCCCCCGTATCCCCCAGTGCTCCCCATTTCTCCCCAGTTCTCCCAGTTCCCCTTGCATTCCCCCATTTTCCCACTTCCCCTAGTGCTCCCCAGTTCCCCCGTATCCCCCAGTGCTCCCCATTTCTCCCTGAGCTCCCCAGCTCCCCCATTTCTCCCAATTACCCCTGTGCCCCCCAGTTCTCCCAGTGCTCTCCAGTTCCCCCTGTACCCCCCAGTGCTCCCCAGTTCCCCCAGTTCTCCCAGTGCTCCCCAGTTCCCCTTGTATCCCCCAGTTTTCTTAGTTCCCCCTGTGCTCCCCAGTTCTCCCCGTGTCCCCCAGCTCTCCCACTGCTCCCCAGTTCCCCCGTATCCCCCAGTTCTCCCCGTGCCCCCCAGTTCTCCCAGTTCCCCCTGTGCCCCCCAGTTCCCCCATTCCCCCCCCCGCTCACCCCCCGCGCTGCCGCTACCGCCTCCCGGGGCCGCGGCCCCGCCCCGGCTCGGCAACTTCCGCTTCCGGCGGCCGCCATGACACCTACCGAGGCACCGAGGGGCCGCCATGACACCTACCGAGGCTGCATCCAAAGCAGCGCGGCCTGCAGGGAGGGAGGGGATTGTCCCCTCTGTTCCTCTCCTGGGAGGCCTCAGCTGGAGGATCGTGTCCAGTTCTGGAATCCTCAGCATAAGAAGGAGATGGAGCTGTTGGAACGGGGCCAGAGGAGGCTACGAGGGTGATGTGAGGGCTGGAGAACCTCCCGTACGAGGCCAGGCTGAGAGAGTTGGGGTTGTTCAGCTTGGAGAAGAGAAGACTCTGAGGAGACCTTAGAGCAGCTTCCAGAACCTGAAGGGGCTACAAGAAAGCTGGGGAGGGGCTGTTCACAAAGGCTTCGAGTGATAGGACGAGGGGCGAAGGGGATAAACTGGAGAGGGGCAGATTTAGGCTGGACATAAAGAAGAATTTCTTCCCCATGAGAGTGGGGAAGCCCTGGCCCAGGTTGCCCAGAGCAGGGGTGGCTGCCCCATCCCTGGAGGGGTTCAAGGCCAGGTTGGATGGGGCTTGGAGCCCCTGATCCAGTGGGAGGTGTCCCTGCCCATGGAAGAGGTTGGAACTGGATGGGCTTTGAGGTCCTTTCCAACTCAAATTATTCTATGGTTCTATATACTCCCCCCTTACATGCATGTGGATCATTAGAAAAGACCTTACAGATCATCAGCTCCAACTGTGCCCACCCACTATTAAATCATGCCCCCAGGCACCTCATCTACCTGCTTTCTGAACATCTCTAGGGCTGGAGACTCAACCTCCCCTCACCGCCCCAACACACCACTCTGGAGCCTCTTGTTTTTCCACAAAACCATGGATTTTATTGGCTGCTCCCACGCCGTCTGTCAGAGCCGGCATCGGGCTGGGGCCATTGCGTTCCGCGAGCCCCCACAGGCCTCGGGCTTCTCCCCCTGCCAGAGAGCAGCTGGTAGCACCTCGCTGGGAAGGGGACACGCTCCCCAAGCCCCAACGCCCCCCAGACCCCGTCCCACCTGGTAGAGGCGGCAGATGAGCCTCAGCAGCGACGCCTCGGCTTGCGCCTGCACCTGATCCGAGTGCTCCTGTGTTGGGGGAGACGGGGCTGCTCTGAGAGGGCTTCTCCATCCCCCAGCCCCGTCTGGTGTGTCCTGTGTGTGTCCCCAACCCCTACCCCAGCCCTGCGTGGTGTCCCCCCGCCGTGCTGTACCCCGTTGATGACGAGCCAGGGCACGTATTGGTGCGGGGGGTCCAGCGCCTCGGTCAGCTGGGCGTTACGGTGCATCAGGGCGGCCCCCACGTCCCCCTGCACGCAGGCGGCGATGCGATCCTTGTCCAGCTGCGGCGCGTAGACCTGCAGGCACTGTGGGGACAAGACGGGGACGTGAAGGGGACAAGGAGAGCCCCATGGTGGGGTGCAGACCTGCAGGCACTGTCAGGAACAGGGGGGACAAGCCTTATGAGGAGCCGACTGAGGGAGCTGGGGGTGTTTAGCCTGGAGAAGAGGAGGCTGAGGGGAGACCTCATTGCTCTCTCCAACTCCCTGAAAGGAGGTTGTGGAGAGGAGGGAGCTGGGCTCTTCTCCCAAGGGACAGGGGACAGGACGAGAGGGAATGGCCTCAAGCTCCTCCAGGGGAGGGTCAGGCTGGACATTAGGAAAAAAATTTTCACGAAAAGGGTCATTGGTCCCTGGCAGAGGCTGCCCAGGGAGGGGGTTGAGTCCCCTTCCCTGGAGGGGTTTAAGGGACGGGTGGACGAGGTGCTGAGGGACATGGGTTAGTGATTGATGGGAACGGTTGGACTCGATGATCCCGTGGGTCTCTTCCAACCTGGTGATTCTGTGATTCTACAATTCTATGAAGGGGACAAGGACAGCCCCATGGCGGGGTGCAGCCCTGCAGGCACAGCCAGGAAAAGGGGGGATGTGGGGAGCTCAAAGGGGATGGGGATGGCCCCATGGCTGGTGTAGACCTGCAGACATTGCTGAGAAAAGCGGGGACACACAGGGAAGTTGGGGGACAGGGATGACCCCACGGCAGGCGTAGAACTGCAGGTGTTGCCAGGGATGGGAAGGGGACACGGGGTGGCCCCGTTGGGGGCAGTGGGACACACAGGGAGGCCAGGGGACAAGGACATACAGCCTCCAGGTTCTTGGTGACGGAGCTGCCTGACTCCAGGCAGAAGATGACGGGGAAGTAGGTGCTGAAATCCTTGGCTTCATGCATCAAGCAGGCCTACAACGATGGGGCAGGTGGTGAGGGGACACCGAACCTGCCCCCATGCTGGCACCGTGGGGACAGGAACCATCCGTGTCACCTCGATCATGTTGCCCAAGCACTCCTCTGGGCCGTGCTGGCACTGGAAGTCCCACTTGCCGCTGACATTCCTCTCCTGCAGGACCAACCGGTCTGAGCGGGGCCGGTGGCAGCGGGACGAGCGCCCACGGCACCGGCTGGGGCCAACTCCTACCTTGGCGTTGCCGTAGGGCACCAGGGTGATGTTGAGGACCTGGCTGGGCAGCAGCAACCAGGTGGTGAAGAGCTGCTGGGCCAGGAACGTGCGGCACGCGGGGCACAGGCTCTCGTAGAACAGGCTCAGCTCCACGGGGGCGGCCGCCGGGCGCGAGAGGTTGGCGCAGCGGCTCTCTGCCTGCGTGCGGGAAGGTTTCGGGGTACGCGGTGGGGGTTACGGCTGCAGCCCCCCCCCCTCCTGTATTTGCAGGGGATGGGGTAAAGCTCCTGGCGTGTGGGGCAGGAGGAGGATGAGGGGTGTGGGGCAGCTGGGAGGGAAGTGAGAGCGGCTGCAGCATCCCAGGCGCTGCCGGCACGCAGCACCGGGGCTTTCCAAGCGAACTTCCCCAAAATATTTCTGGAGAAAACATATCTGGGGGCGCTGAGCCGGGGCACAGGCCAGCACCTGCTACCAGTGGTGGCTGCAGCCCCATGGGGCTCTGGGGTGCTGCCGGACCCCCCTGTCACAGTGTTGTCACCATCCAGGGCAGAATAAGCTGAAAAGCTGTTTTATGCTGAAAAAGCAGAAGTGCCAGCGGCGCCCAGGGAAGGGTCGGGGTTCAGCGGCCTCGCGGTGCTTCTTGGGGACGCTGGTCAGAGCTCCAGGGGCTCCGAGCATCCCCACGGCGCGCCAGCCTGTGCCACAGGGATGCTCAGAGCCGGCACTTGCACCGCGTTCCGTGTGTGGATGATCCCTGCAGACCCCAGCCCCGCTCCCCGGGCCCCCAGCCCCACACGTGCTGTCCTGGCACGCCGCGTGCCCTCCGTGGGCAGCCGGGGTGGCCCTGGCAGCTCTGACCTGGCAGGCGACGGCGATCTCCGGCGAGCTGCACCAGAGGTGGGCTGGGTAGTCACAGCCGGGGAAGGCCACCCCGAGCCCCAGCAGGGCCACCAGCGCCACGAGAGCCGGCGGCACCGCGGGGGCCATGGGGACGGTGGGGTTGGCGCGGAGGCGAGCCCGTCCCGGCGAGGACTTTTAAAGCCTGGTTACACCCGCCTCCGCGCGCCCTTCCTGCCTTGCTCAACCGGCCTCCTCATGTGACGCCAACGCTGCTGACTCACACGGGGCTGCCACGCTCCGGCCACCGTGTCCCGCTGTCCCCCGAGTCGGAGCTTTGGGAATCGAGGATTTGGGGTCCCAGCTTTGGGATCGCAGCCCAGACGCTTTCCCCACAGGTTGCGACGCATCAGGGGTAGAAATCCAACCCCGTTCAGCCCACGCTCGGCGTCTCCCAACAAAAAGCGAGGGGCTCCGTGCGAGACCCTCACCGCCGTCTGCTGAGCCCCCCTAGCTCGGTGCCGAAGGACCCCCGGCTGGCAGCTCCGGGTGCGGGTGCGCAGCCCAAAATACCCTCTGCACTTATTTCTAGGGCCGAGCGTGGAGGAACCTCGTACTTCTGAACTGCTTGTAGTTGCCCTTTCTAGTCATTTCTTGCCCCTTCGGGCCCGGCCCCCGCGTGACCCAGTCAATTACAGTTTGAATTTCAGCTTTGGTTAGGTTTTTCTTCATGGAAAAATGAGCAGGTGTATTATTTTAAGAACCACTGTGATATCTGTAAGCAAAGCTAGACTCACCGATAGGGCTGTAGGGCAAAAGAGGGGGAAAAGGTTTTAATCTAATGTTCCAGAAGCCAAAATATCTCTTAATTTTGTCTTACTAGGAAGCTAAACTTGAGGCTGACTGCAATGCATGGATACTCTGTAAAAATAAGAATCATGGTGCTTCATAAATATCTCTACGAAAAGCTTCTAGCGGTATCTGAATACACTGGTACGAGCTGGTATCTTTATTACAAAATAGAGTTTCCTGAATCTAATTTCAAGGATTTTTGTGAGAAGACTAGGCTAACCCTATAGATCTTTTAGTGCAACGCAACAGACCCAGCAGAAGGAAATTTTAAGAGCCTATTGAATCCCCAGAGTTAGACAACATATTACATAAGGTAGTAATGCCAGTAATTGATAGTGATGCCGGGCTCAGCACCGGCTGAGCGATGGGTCACATCCTGCACCCAGCCCAGGAGCCCCAACGCCTCCTCGTTTCCGCTGCCCCGGTGTTATCGCCCCTCCCGCAGAGATCCCCGCAGCCATTGCATCAATTGTGGTTGTTTTATTTCCTTTTTTATGTGTTTTTTTTTGGTTGTTTTTCGTGGTTTTTTTTTTGAAGTACCGTACAAAAAAAAAAAAAAAAAAATCCTCTGACAGTAACAAATACTGGGTTTACATTAGTAAACATCAACAGAAAGAGCATAGAGAACTACTGCTGGTAACGAAGAGCTGAAGTGGCGAGTTATTCGTTATTGCATATACCTAGGGACTAACATCTCGGGAGCGCTCAGGCGGCCGCCACGTCCTCTCCGAGCACAAAAGCCACCGGTGACACCACAGCCCTCGCAGGGGTCACACGGGGCAGCACGGAGCGTCCTGAGCCGGGACACGGAGGGACGAGCCCCAAGGTGTCCCAGGACGGCCACGTGGCACCCACAGGATGGGGTTGGGGGACACTGGGGGGTGGGTCACAAGCAGCAAAGCAAGAGCCCAAGGCCTCAAAACGCGGCGCCGCTGGGTTCCTCCGGCAGCGCCAAGAGCACAAGCGAAAGCAGCAAAGGACTAATCACAACCAGCGTATTCCAGGGGAGCTGCAGGGAGCTCAGGGCTTCCAGCCCAGGTGGAGACGAGGGAAAAGCTGCGTTTCAGGGAGCAGAGCCAAGCACTGTCAGGGAAAGGCAGCCCTGGGGAAGGGCACTTTCCTCCTCGTTGCATACAGGACTGGCAAGCAGAGACCCCTGTGCTCACACTGAGCTGCCCCCGCTCCTGGGGAGAAAGGGGCTCCAGCAAGGCAGCAGGAAGGGGGAGAAAAGCAGAAATTCAGCCAAAAGGGTAAAAAAACCACTGTCACAGCAAGCTGGAATTTCCCTGGCCATCAGAGCCGGGGTAAGCACCAAGCGAAGTGTTGAGATAGGCGATGGCTTGAAGCTGGGACGCTGCCCTGGCATGAGCTGGGATCAACCCAGGACCGTCCCCGAGCTCAAATTGGGGTCGGAGTGGGACTCAGCCCCTGTGGGGCGAGTGGCTGCAGGATCCCACCTGCCTGCAGCCCATCCCGTGGCGCAGGGATGTGCTGGAAGCGCTGGGATGAGCTCAGGACCAGGGGCAGGACCAGCACGGAGTCCCTGTGCTGAAAAGGCAGTGTGGGAGTCTGGCAGAAAGCTCCAGGGTGCCGGCACGTCCAGAGAGGGCTCTGAGCACCAGGCCTCCCTGCCCTCATCACTCCTGCATCTCAGCCCACACTATTCCCTTAATTTCCCCTGACAGCTTTTCCCAAGCGACCCCCAGAGCCAAACGCAGCCTCTCGCCGGCTGTGCGCCCCACATCCCCCGATCCATCGCCTGCTCCGACGGGTCAGGGGCGGCACGGCTGCCCCGTGTCCTCAGAGAGCCAAACACCCACAAACCAGAACCAAAAAACAGGGTGAAGAGCCTGGGGAGGGCATGCAGAGCAGGAGCCGGGGCTGTACAGGCATAGGAGAGCTGCCGCAAGCAATGGGAACGGGATATTTGCTCCAGCGACCTGCAAAAGGATCCAAGGAGCAGCTCCAAGCAAGGCGAGGTGACCAGGGGAGGAGGGACGGCGTGGTGCTGATGGGATGGAGAGGACAGGGTGCAGAGCGCGAGCACACGGCACCCACAGATCCAGCGGAGCCCAAGACACAAAACAGAAGCGGCAAAGCCTACAGCATCCAACAGCCCAAAACCTACAGCATCCAAGAGCCCGTCCTGAGGACGTGGCCTCGGGAAGGGAGAGAGCCTCTTCAGCAAATCAAGAGTACAATTAATGCTTTCTTCGAGCCAGGCGGACAGGTTAACCTAGTAAAGCAAACACGACCGTAGCCTCAACTCTCAGCCCAGCTCCAGCTTTTAAAGCCCTTCCAGGGCCATCTCTGCTGCCCGTGAGCGATGAACTTGGACACAACTCCCCGCCTGCGCCAGCCCCGCAGCACCCTTTGCCCCCATACCGTACACGCGATTCTAAGTGCTTCGCATACGTAGTTCGAGGCATGCATAAACATTTCCATGCGCTACAGCCTTGGGCCCACGGAGACACCGTCCTCCTGCAGCAGAGAGGTCCTTCATTTCGTGCAGGGCTCGTAGCGTGTGTCGGACTCCGGCCCCTCCTGCTTCAGGACCCAAACCTAGAGCCGCCCAGCCGGCTGCTGCCCATGCGCTTGCATCCATGGGGGGACTTCAGCGACCACTGGTGCTCGGGAAGCAGCCGATGAGGAAAAGAGCCGTATTTACAGAGCTACAGCGAGCTTCAATGGGTTACGTTGGCAGAGATTCAACGAAGACAGCCGGAAACAACGAGCTGCGCATCCCACAGATTCTGCCGGGAAAAGCACGGGTACCAACACGGATTTCACAGCTTAGTTGGCACAAAGAAAGGCGAGAGATTCATGGCTAACGGGATCCTCCCTCCCCAGACAGCAACGCTCCAGAGGTGGTTAAGACACTAGGGAACAAGACATTGGGGTGGGGCACGGCCCGGAGCGGAGATCTCAGCTGAGAAGCCCCATGGAGGATGGAGTTTCTCCTTTCTAAATGAGTCTCTGCCCCAAAGAGCAGCACCCCTCGTACCAGACACCACCGCAGCCTGCAGATCGCCAGCAGAAGTGAGAGTGGAGGACACACGCGCTCAGCAGAGCCTCCTCGGCATCCAGGCGGGGAGCCCCTCGCTCGGAGCAGTGCTCGCAACAATGACTGACGCCCCAGCGCGCCGAGGAATGGGGAACCTAGCTCTACCGTGATGCGTAGCGGGGCGGCTCGCCAGCAAGAAGGGGACCTGACCTGTTCATCGGGGAAAAGGAGGGGGCTGCGCTCGCTCACAGCAATTCAATCACAACGGGATCCCACCTCCTAGAGGCTGGAGCCCACCAGGAATCAACAGCCCAGGCTTTCTGCCCCATCAGCCAACACGGGTTTCAGCTACTGACCAAAAGGGACACCAGGAACGGTCACAGACATCTCAGAGGCTCTGGAGGGGCAAGGAGCACAGAGACTCAACTATACAGGGTGCAGGAGTCCAGAGCCAGAAAGCAGCGCCCTGGGGAGAAGCTGAAGGCAGCTGTTGTGTCGTACGGGGGCTGTTCATCTGGCCGGCGGCTGGGAAAGGACCGGGTGGGCCAGCGTGACATTCAGGGAGTCATTGTGCTGCACCAGGGACGTGTGCTTGTAGTGCAAGACCAGGTCCTTGAGGGAGGCGTAGAGGTTGTAGGGTTCAGCGAACCCGTAGCCGGTCGCCGTTTTGTAGATCACGCAGTGCTTGGTGTCACCGTCCACCCTGCCAGGGAGACAAGAGAGCAGGGATCAGCGCCAGGGACTGGGACAGCAGGGCACAAGCAGGTATCACTGAAGCAGCATGAAGATCTGGCCCTGGCAGGAGGAGCCGAGGCAGACAGAGACCTAGGGAAGCCCAGCCTGCCAGCTGACGCCTCTGCGACCCTCCAGCATCTGGGGAGAGAAGGGCAGCGGGAGCACGACCCATGCCGGCCCCATCCCCTTAGGGGTACTCACACCACGGAGCAGGCGTAGCATCCCTTCTGGCTGCTCTCGCGGATCAGGAAGGTGCCGTCCCGCTTGCCACACAGCATCTCTTCTGCCTGCAAGCGATTGATCTTCCCCACGTACCACGTTCGCTCCTCGTGGTGGGGCAGCTCCTCCTCGTCATCCATCATGGAGTATTGGCTGTAAGCGAGATCAGAGAGGGTCAGACCCGCTCGGTTTGGGCTCCCACTGCCAGCTACTGTCCCATTTCCACCAGGGAAGGCGTCCTCCACTCCCCAAGCAGGGCGATGGGCCTGGTCCACGGCCCCGGAGCAGGTAAAACCGGCCTCACAGCCTGCGCCCCTGCCACCCCCAAACCCTCCGCATCGTGCAAGCGGGGACACTCACTCTTCTGTCTCGTTCTTGATGCCCAGCCACTCGTTGATTTTCTTCTGCCGGGCACCCTTCTGCGTCAGCCACCTGGGGGAGGAGAAGCAGAGCTCAGCGCAGGCAGCGTGCCCAGCTGCGGGCTCCAAGCCAGACACGGCTGGCACAGCCATCGGCAGAGGGCAGCAGCAGTCCCCGCTCTGAGGGCCTGCCGTGCCCCGAGGCTGCACGCTGCAGGGCTCCATCCTGCACCCAGAAGCCCACGAGCTGGTCTGACAAGCCCCAAAGCCCTCAAGGAGCCAGCTGGAAGGCTCCAGAGCTGGGCTGGAGGGGCAGCAGGGCCCAATCCCAGCCCTCCGCGGGGGAAGGAGCTACGTACACCAAATACTGGTCTCGCAGTTTGCGCAGCTGCATGAGGTCTGGCTTGAGGCTGTTCATGCGCTTGTCGATCTCCCGGTTCTCTGAGGCTTGTTTCTTCAAGTCCTGCTCCAGCTTCATCTTGCTGTCGTGGATCTCTGTGATGCGAGACTTGAGCTTCTCCGAGTTCATGAGGATCCTGAGAGAAGGAGAGGGGGGTATCGGGCTGTGAGCCTGCCAGCTCCAGCCCACAGCACGCTGCTAGAGAGAGGATCGCGCGGGCCTTGGCTCTACGCTGGGCCAGGATGATCCCTCCAGCCCCCAGAGCCCTTCTCCAGGCAGGGCAGGTCACCATCACCCTCTGTGCTCACCGTTGCACCTCCTTCTCGTTGCCCTCGCGCCGGAAGCGCTCGATGTACTCCTTGCTGCATTTCTCTTGGGTCTGACACTGCTCCTCAAAGATCTTGATTGTCTCATTGAAGGCCTCAATTGCTGTTCTCTTCATCTGCAGCTCCTGAAGAGAAGGGAGGTGAAGGCTGAGAAAGGAGGAGCATTTCCCATTCCCATCCCCTCCTCCTCCCTTCCCAAAGCAGCACCCTCCTCGCTGCAGCCAAACTACCCTCTTCTCCAAAGCACGGTCTCTGGGGAGTCTCCTCAAGCCCAGCAGCTGATAAATAGGGCAGTGGGTGCCTGCTCTCTGCTCTCTGTGCAGAGCAGGGTGGCTGCCAGCGATCAGGAACGTCAGGACAGCCAGTGGGGCTTTGTTCCCACAGGGCAGGCGGCAGTCGCGTACCTGGGAAGTGCGTGTGTACTCCTCATAGAGCAGGTCGTACTCCCAGCTCTTGTCCTGGTACTGCTGGTGATAGACCTTCAGCTGCTCCCCAACGGCTTCCACGCTGTCCTCTTTCACCACTTGGTCCTGCCGTACGCAGAGTGTTGATCAGGACCTGCTCCTGTCCCCCAGCAGCCCCTCTGCAAGGCCACCAACCCCACCAGTCCCGCAGGTGTGACCCCACCACGTCCCAGCACAGTCAGAGGACACAGGGATGGACAAGCCAGTTGTGTCCCTGCAGCACAGGCCTCACCTGCTGGTACTTGGAGATGGGGTAGAGCAGCCTGGTGTCCAGCTTGGCATTGTACTGAGCGAGCGACTCGTGCCGGTAATGGGTGATGAGCTCCACCACCGAGCCGAACGTCAGGGGCTCCGAGAAGCCGTATTTCCCCTCCCGATGGAAGATCTTGATCAGCTTGTTGTTGCCTCCCTTCCTGTAGCAGGGAGGGGAGAGGGAACTTACCACCGTGCCAGCACCCCCCATCACCCTCGTGCCAGCGTGACGCCCGGTGTCCAGGCAGCTGCAATCACTGGTACCAGCAGCAGCTCCCCAGAGCAGCAGAGGCTCCCAGTGGACCCCGGTGCCTACCTAAGCGTCAGCGTGTATTCCCCCTGGATCTTGCTGGAGGCGTCGCGCACCAAGAAGGTACCGTCTGGCGTGTCCCGCAGCTTCTCGTTCACCTCCTCCCTGCAAAGAACATGATTGTGATGGTTCACAACGTGCAGCCAGAGCTCCCCTAGATACCTCGATGGACGGGGCGCCCAGGACACGAGCTGCCAGCCACCCCCTTACCGAGAAATGTCACCCCAGTACCACTCGGCGTCCTGCAAGGGCACGCTGTTCCCGTTGGCCAAGCTGGCCGCGCTGGGCTTTGGCTTAGGTGGTTTTGGAGGCAAGGCTGTAAGAGAAGGAGGGTTGAAGCAGGGTGAGCCCAGGTCCCAGCTCCTCACGGGTGATTCCTCAGAGCACCGAGGATGCTTCTCTGTCCTGGGAAAAGCCTGCTTGTGCCAGGAGCTGCTCCAGGCACATCTAGAGCAGCAGACGAGCACCTCAAACCGGCCTCCAGGCACGGCTGGGCTACAGAAAACACCCCTGGCAACCTGCTCGCAGGGGTACAGACTCCATATCCACGGAGCACGCACGCCTTAGGCCCAAAGAAGGGGCATCTCAGTACCTGGAGGCAACTGTTCCGGCTCCAACTCCTTCGTCTGCAGAAGTATCTCCAGAAACAGCACGGAGAAGTCAGGGCTCAGCTCTGGGCTGCAGGGAGAGAGAGGCCAAGATCAGTGGTTGTCGGGGAGAACTTGGCATTGCTTCCATGCCCTCTGGGGTTGGCTGGTTTGTCCCAGAGCACAGCCTGGCTGCCAGGTCCCAGGCTGACACCGACGCAAAGCCCCTGCCCTGGCTTTGAATCCCACCTCTGCGTGCTGCCAGCCGTTTAATCCCGTGTGCCACAAGGCAGGGGCTGCGGGCAGGCCTGCTGTTCCAGGCTGGACTCTGGCCTAGCAGGCACAGCCGCTGATATTGGGTACACGGCTGGAAACAGAGCGCCTCACGTACCTGGCGCCAGGCAGCCGGAGGAGCAGTGGGCCGAAGATCTCTCCCAGGGCCCGAGGGTGGAGGTTGTTGCTCTCTGCCTGCTGCGATACCTTCCCCAGATGCCGGAGCAGGAACTGCAGGGTGAGCGTGTTCTGGAGCGGGACTGCAGGTGACTCCAGGGCCGGCAGCAGCTGCTTCCGGCAATTCTCCGGCTGAGGATTCTCTGGGGACAGAACAAGACACGATGGAAGGGCTGGGAGAGGCAGCACCGCTCTCCACACTGGCTCCATCACAGTGTGAGAGCGCTGTCGGCAGCGGGGGCCGTGTGCCAGGCCCCCTTAGGGACACAACTTATTTTAATCCCCCAAACGGGTCTGTCCCACTCCCAAGCAAGGGCAGGGGAAGTCCTTACCCTGCAGGATACGAAGGATCTCTCCATGCACGGACACCGGCACCACAGGGGAGGGCAGGTCCTGCAGGTAGCCTCGCAGCGCCTCGCCCAGGGAATGCACGTCAAAGGGCTCCAGGTCACCCAGCGTCCAGTCTGCCAGGGCAAAGACACCTTGTGGGGGGTGGGCACAGCACCAGGCAGCTCCGGCGCTGCCAGCGCCCTTCGCAGAGACGAGCGCACATCAGCTGCACCCCAGAAATAAGGTGGTTCTGGGAGCCATCCCCTGGGAGGGGGCTGACTTCAGCTCTGGAGTCCCCAGCACAGGAAGGACACGGAGCTGTTGGAGAGACTCCAGAGGAGGCCACGGAAACTATCCAAGGGCTGGAGAACCTCCCGTACTAGGACAGGCTGGGAGAGTTGGGGTTGTTCAGCCTGGAGAAGAGAAGGCTGCAGGGAGACCTTAGAGCAGCTTCCAGTATGGAAAGGGGCTGCAGGAAAGCTGGGGAGGGGCTTTTGATCAGGGAGGGCAGGGAGAGGACAACGAGGAATCGTGGTGAGCTGAAAGCGGGGAGGTTTAGATGAGATCTTAGGGAGAAATGTTTTGCTGTGAGGGTGGGGAGGCCCTGGCCTAGGTTGCCCAGAGCTGCCCCATCCCTGGAGGGGTTCAAGGCCAGGCTGGATGGGGCTTGGAGCCCCTGATCTAGTGGGAGATGTCCCTGCCCGTGGCAGGGGGAGGAACTGGATGGGCTTTAAGGTCCCTTCCAAACAAACCGATTCTCTGATTCTACGATTTTGGGTGCCCCAGGCCCTGCTGCAGGAATCCTGGGCACGCACGACTCTGGTCAGAGTCTTGCTCCCTTTCAGTGCGGGGACAGAATGAGCTGGGCAGTCACACACCAAACCTAACGGGGAAAATGTCTCCCTCAAACCGTGCGGTCCCGTGAAGGCATAAATGCTGCCCTGAAAGCAGAACTAACAGCACCACGTAGTTGGGGTTTGCAAGAACATCTGTGGAAGGGGACAAGCCAGCGCGCTGCTGGATGAGGCCCAAGCCCAGCCGAGAGGCAGACAACTCCGAAGGCTCCCGGCAGAGACAGGAGCCGCCGGCACGGTGGAGCCAAGGCTCCAGCCACCAAGCTGAGCTGAAAGATCCTCCCCTGCTTATTAGTGGTGTGACAGAGCCAGAGGAGCCCCCGCCAGCCTGTCAGCAGAGCACCCCAAGAGCGGGGCACCCCAAAGAGAGAAGCACAGGGGTTGGCTTGTTGGCCTGCAAGTCTCTGCTCCAGCAGGAATGCCCCCCTCTCTCATCCCTTCCACACGAAAGGGGGATGTGTTGAGACAGGGACGGCCCAGCCCCGCAGGCAGCATGCCGGGAGTCAGGAACTGCCTAGGACAGGCGAGCCTGGCCTGGATTGCATTACTGCTGGCGCTGTCACATCCACTAATCTCCTCCATCTGAGCCGATTCGCCTCCTCACCACACGGAGCTGGTTCTTACCGGTTCTCAGCGCTTGCCTCAGTTCGGAGCCAGATGTCCTGTACAACATCTCGCTGTCTAACCCTGCGGAAGCAAAGACGCTGCTGTGAGTTGTGAGCTGCACAGCTCCCAGCGCACTCACCGTTTCAGTGCCAGCCCCGCAACCGTGTGCTGGATGGGCAAGGGCTGTGACACGGCAAACCAGGCCTGGAGGAGGTCTAAGCCAACCTCCTGCAGGCACTGCTGCAGCTCCCTTGCTCCCCAGGACACCCCGTTTCTCCACAACGGCACAGATCTGGGCTTGGAACCAATTCCCAAAGCCCTGTGTGCACAGCCAGCGCTCTCACCCCAGAGCTCTGCGCAGGATGGCGCAGTGGGGTGAAGCCTGGCTCTGGGGAACAGCAGCTCAAAATCAGGAAGGAGCAGGAGGGCCCCTCTTGCAGGCATCTCATCCTGTACATCCCATGGAGCTCGGTCCAACGGAAACAGCTTTTAAAGACACCTGCCTCCCCCCTGCCCTCGCTGGGGGGCTCTAGGGGGTACCAGCATCCCCCCTTACCTTTCTTCTCAATGGCCTCCACCAGCTTCACCAGCAACGGCGGCGCGATCTCGGGAGGGCTGAACTGCTCCTGCAGGTCCGGGAGAGGAGACCCTGGGGGAGAGGAAGGGAGAGAAGGTGTCAGCTCCGGGTTAGCCCTCCCTGACGCTCCGCAGTGAGGACAGAGCAGGGCACAAACAACGCCGCTCCCAAGGGCAGCATCCCAAAGCAAGGAAAGCCGTGGCCCCTGCCACACGGCCACAGCCCATGCAAACGATGATCCAGTGGGTCTCTTCCAACCTGATTATTCTATGATTCTATCAAACACCACGCGGAGGCTGCGGGGAAGCTGTGAGCCAGCCCAGAAAGCGGCACAGCACTTGTTGAGCCCAGCCTTGCTCCCCTGATGGGGTGTGCATAGGGGAGTCCCTACTGCTCCCTGCAGAACTGGGGAGGGCGAGCGGATCGCTCCGGGGACCCCAGTGGCCGGGCAGGCAGCGCAGGGGTTACCGGGGCTGCTGGAGCGCAGGCTGGGTTCGGTCCTTGCCCGGCGCAGGGGCCGTGTGGAGCTGGCGCAGGAGCGCGGCCAGGGAGCCTGCTCGCAGTGGTGAGCTGTGATTAATCCAGCGATTCAGACAGAACGCCCTGTCAGCAAATTCCTGCCCTTGATTGCTCGTTTAACATGGAAACCAGCCCTCTGCCTCCCCCTCCTCGCCAGCCCGCGGCCTCCATGCAAGCTGTTCCAGGGCGCGGGCAGCCCGCGGCGCAGAATCGGGGTTGCCCCCCTTCCCGGAGGATCCGCAGCCCCACAGCGGCTGGCATTGCCCTGCCACCTCCAGAAGATCCGGAGGTCCTGGCTGCAGGCACCCCCTGTCCCCTGCGCCGGAGGGTGACGCATGCCCGGGCAGGAGCACACAGGCCCGGCCGCGCGACTGCCAGCGGGAGCCTTGCCGAGGCCTGAGCGATGCCAAGCTCCGTTTCGCTTCCAACTGAGCTCCAGCCGGTGCAGGAGGCTCCTCCGGGTCAATCCACAGCACCGGGCAGACCCTGGGGAGCTCACGGCGGGCGAGGGCTCCGCTCTGGGGAAGGCAAAGCCAAAAAGCTGCTCCCCGTTGCAAAACTCAGCTCTGTTGTCACGGGTCTGAGCCCAGCTCGCCCGGTGTGGTCTCTCCACGAGGCGCAGCAAGCTGGAACTGTGCGCCCGGCCGAGCCTCCTGCCCCCACGGCCTCTCAGGGAAGACAAAGCGGCTCGTGTTGGCGGGGAGCAAACAGGGCAGGCACCCAGCAGCTCCGCAAAGGCCTGCGCTCCCACCAAAGGGAGCACCGGGGCAAGGAGAAGGGGCGCAGCGCGGTGCTGGGCAGCGAGGGGAAGCTGCAGGCAGGCTGCCAGGCTGCCAGCTCCGAGCCTGACCCTTGGGAAGGGCTGAAGGGAGAGTAAATAGCGGGGCTGCCCACGTGGCCCCGCTGGGAATGTGCTGCTTCAGCAGGCAGCAGCCTGCCTTTTTCTATCAGGCAGCCCGTGCCCGAGCCAGCAGCGGCTCCCGAGCCTGCCGGGCCTCGGGGCTGGGCCGCCGCGAACAAGGCCGCTCACAGCACAGCCAGGGCAGCTGCGGAAATGTCTCCCAGCCGCATTTTTCCGCTCGTGTTCTCTGCGGAAGGCAAAC
Organism: Phaenicophaeus curvirostris; assembly: GCF_032191515.1. Taxonomy (NCBI): domain Eukaryota; kingdom Metazoa; phylum Chordata; class Aves; order Cuculiformes; family Cuculidae; genus Phaenicophaeus; species Phaenicophaeus curvirostris. The sequence goes on along the minus strand of NC_091419.1, from coordinate 5,815,566 downwards.
ACCAGCAGCTCGTAAATCCCCCGGCAGAAAGCGCTGGGTCTCGCTGCTCGGCAGGGCCAGCCCTGCTCGTGGGTCGCGGAACAGCCGTGGCACCGGCCCTGCTCCGCGTGTGACACCAGGGAGCTCCGCGATTCCAGCAACCGGGGAAGAAGGGCAGAGATTCTGCCAGTTCTGAGCTTTGCGGGGTAGCCAGAAGACGCCTCTCACCTCCTGAAGCGCAGACCATCAAGACAGAACACGGGCTTGGCTTAAATACAATCTCTCAGCTGCAAAAATGTGTCTCCCCATGAGGATCCCAGCAGGCTGTGCATCAAACAGCCTTAGGGGTTTGAGTTGCCATCCTGCGCTGTGCCCAGCGGGGAGGCTGGCCAGGGGGACACAGCCAGAGGGGACAAGGACAGGGCTGGCACCCACCTCACGTGGCCTGGCACCCGACCTTTTCCCTGCTCTAATCCTGGGCAGGACGCAGACACGCTGCCTTTTGGGTTCTTTCCCAACTGCGTCTTCCCTGTGTGTCAGGAGCTTTGGCACGTATCTTCTTCCACATCCCAAAGATCCCCACCCCGGCACAGGGCAGCGGCTTTGACCACCCAGACACGCCTCTACCAAGTTCTGCTTGAGAGGAAGACGAGGAAAGAGCCCAGGACGGCATAAATCCAGTCCCCGAGGGAGCGCCGGGCTGATGCAGGCAAGGCCAATGCCTCCACCGCAGAGCATGCCCCAGGCTCCCAAGAGGAGCCGCTTTCTTGGAAAGGCAGGTTGTGAGTGGGATGACTCAGGTCAGCAGCTCTCGCTGCCAACTCAAACGCAGAGCCTGTGCGCGTTCCCACCCCGCAGAGATGTTTCCTGGGGCTGCCCCTCTTGCTCTGAAACCAGGAGCACAGGAGGCAGCTGCGGAGAGAGCCCCGCACCCAGCCCCACCGCCCTGGCTTCGGAGACAGGGACTCCTTTCAGTTCTTCAGGACCTGAGATACTTCACGCAGATGGAAGCATCTGACGGGACAGCCGTGGCTTCCAGGCAGGGAGGGACCGGGAGGACGCAGGCCTGCCAGCCAGGAACATGCTCTGATGCCCATCAAGTCCTGCTGCTGATCCTTCTCCTCCCGTGTGCACCAGCACAAGGTCTTCTGCCAGGCCGTGAGGAAGCAAAGTGCGGCCACCCCCCGTTTGCCATCCTGGAGCACTGGGAGCGGCTGAGCCCCCGCCACGGGGCTGATGTGCGTGGGAGCGAAAATCACAGATAAAAAGAAGGCAGCTGCCACAGCTCCACGGCACGGCAGCTCTCCCAGCTCCCGGGGCGCGTTCGTGCCAAGCGCAGATCCAGCTGGGAGCAGCCGCAGGTGCACGATGGCCCATGCCCTGCGTGAGGGCGGCTGCCCAGCCCCAGCGAGAGCTCCGCGAGCCACGGGCAGGGCCGGGTGCCAGGCAGACAAGCAATTAGCTCCAGTTCTCGGAACTACTCTTTTAGACCCTGGCTTCTCTCCTCTTGCCCAGAGACAAGTAATTGTGTGTCTCAGCGGGGGCTGAGCTCTTGGCAGGGAGTAGTGCCCCAGGCGCTCCAGAGGCAGGGAGGTGGTTGGGAGAGGTCAGGACTTATTCCTAAAGGGAGAGGAGTCGAGCAAAATCCTCAACGGAGCAGGGAGAGGGACCAAGGACCACAGAGGTCCCAGCTGCTCATGGGCCAAAGAGGGAGAAGGGCACTGGAGAGGTAAGAGTGGGACAAGGTTCATCCCATTGTCCCAAGGGCGATAAGCTGGAGGAAGAACGTGCTTTACTCCGGGCCAGGACTGAGCCGGAGCCTACATTTCCCACGCAACTCAACCACATTGCTGCCATCAGGGCAATCCAGTGGTGCCAAGCCAAGGTGAGGGCTTTAACGCTGTCCTGCACAGCCTCTCACACCCCCTCACCTGCCCTGCGCCGGCAGCAGAGGTGTCTCAGAGCAACAAGGTGCACAGCAGGGCTTACCTTGCTCCAGAGCTTCCTGCAGCCGGCAGCCGCTGGCCCCCGGGGTCGCGGGCAGGGGTCTCTGCACGCGGGGGCGGTGGGAAGGAACGGAGATCTTCACAGGCCCCACGTACTCCACGTACGTGCCGGGAAAGTCACCCTTCTGCTTGGTGCGCTCGTTGACGCCCAGGATCCAGCCGATCTGGTTGGGGGTCTGCTCATCCCCATCTTTGAAGCCCAAGGCTTGCAGGGCCCCCTTGCTGACCACCAGGATGTCCCCAGGCAGCAGGTCAATGTCCTCCTCGCGTTCCTTGCGGTAGGGGTAGAGCGCGCGGTACTGGAACCCATCGGTGCTGCCCATCCTCTCTGCTGTGAGGAGAACAGCTCTGAACAACGAGGCAGCCTGATTCGGGTGGGAGAGGAGGGATCTCAGAGGCAGCTCTCCCCCATCAGCACTCTGAACGTCTCTGCAGGAACCAGAACTCCAGGAGCCTGGTCTGGGTGCCCTGACACGTTTAGGTGCAGCCCCTTTTCCTCAGCTTGAAACCACGATTCAGCCAAATTATGGAGCAAAGGGAGAAGGAGACAAACATAATCCAGCACTTGTGAGCGGGCATGCAGCAACGAAACAGGAGATCAGGGTCCACTTCACCAAAGAAGAAGCAGATTTCTTGGAGCACAGGAAGCAAAAACACGGCGCTGTTCCAGCTCTGAACCGTGCGGCATGCTACGTCTCCTGTGAAGAGAAGGTAAGTTGTCACGGCACAGCCAGGCACCTGGAACCCTCTGGAGGCACCAGCATCCAAACCAGGGGTTCAGCTGCGCGGCTGAGAGAGGCAGGACTCGTTTCTCTCCTACCTGCCTGCCGGTGCTGAGCCCTAGGACACCCGAACCCCAATCTGCATTCCCAAAAGCAAGAGAGGAGCCAGCGGCTGCGCACAGGAATGCCACCTCCTCTCTGCTCCAACCAGGCACCAGCTCTGCATCTTAAAGAGGTTCAACTCCTGCTTCTCCAGCCTGCTCTCCTCACAGCACTTATGCAAACAAGAAGACAACAAGTGGGACAAAACGGCCTTTATGTAAGAACTTTTGCATACAGAAAAGGGTGACCCTGCAACCACCAGCTGGAGGCCCTGAATAGGAGCAAAACAAACAGATTTAACCTTTTCTTGTTAAATCGATTCGATTTCACAGTTCACCTTTCCATCTCCCCATGCGATCTCCCCCACAAAGTCATTTTCTGAAGGGAGCTGCCCAAGAACGTAGGTTAACCAAGCTGCCAGCGAGAGGCTTCTGAGCCGCTTTGCTGTTCCCACAGAGCTGCACTTCAAAGCTTTGCTCTGAGCAAAGTACAGTTTTGAACTTTTCTAAAGCGGCAACGGCATCAAGTGCGGGCACGGGTTCTTTTTGCAGAGATTGGAGGTGAGGGGTGTTAAAATAATCTTCAGAAGCCTTCAAGTCTGGTTAGAACTGCTATTGCCTTTCAGCTATTCAGAGAGAAATGGAAGAATACGCTGCCTGCCCTGCCCAGAAATCCACCAAGCAGCACAGACCTGGGTTCTAACTTGTTGTGGAAGGGATGGATGAGCCAGGGCATTCCCACCAGCCGGGCACGTCCTCTTTTCCCATCCTCTCCCGGCCGCACAGGCCAGTTTTCCACCTCCCCCAGACAAATCCCAGCGCTCCGGTTCCTGCAGCCACAGCGTGCGGCTGAGGACTGGACCTACGAGGCACCGGGGCAGCCAGGAACCAGCCTTCCCAGGGACACCCTGGGCTGCTGGAATGCTGCAGCTCCTATTAATGGCTTGAGCTGTTTTGGCCCCAAAACCACCAAACCCGGCTCCAACTCTGGAGTCTCATCTGAAAACTATTAGCGAGCAGGAAGGCGCTTCTAGGGCTGCCGGAGCCTCCGCCGAGGGAGGCGAGGAGGCAAAGGGAGCCAGGGCAGCCTTCCCGGTGGGGTCAATGCACAACCAAGCCCGTCACGAAGCCAAAGCTGCTCCGACCGCTGGCTGGACTCTGCAAGAGGCATTAATGTTGGTGAGCTGCACGACTTCAAAATAACCCTTTCAGGCCAGCGAGACGTTACAGTTCACAGCAGTTACAAGCCCTCCCTTCAGAGAATGGTGTCAGTTGGAAAAGACCTTTAAGATCATCGAGTCCAACCATTGATCCAAGCACCAGACGACATCTACTTGTCTCTCAAACCCCTCCAGGGATAGGGACTCAACCACTTCCCTGGGCAGCCTCTGCCAATGCTTGACAACACTTTCAGTAAAGAAATTCTTCCTGTTATCAAAGCCTTGGTGCATCTTGAGGCTATTTCCCCTTGCCCTGTCACTCACTACCAGGGAGAAGAGACCAACCTCCACCTCACTATAACCTCCTTTCAGGCAGCTGTAGACAGTCATGAGGCCTCCCCTCAGCCTCCTTTTCTCCAGCCTAAACAATCCCAGCTCCCTCAGCCGCTCCTCACAAGGCTTGTGCTCTAAACCTTTCACCAGCTCCGTTCCCCTTCTCCAGATGCGCCCCAGCCCCTCAATGTCCTCCTTGCAGCGAGGGGCCCAAAATCAAACCCAAGATTCAAGGTGCAGCCTCACCAGCGCCGAGAACAGGGGAAGGATCACTTCCCTAGTCCTGGCCACATTACTCCTGATGCAGTCCAAGATGCCACTGGCTTTCTTGGCCACTGCTGGCTCATGTTCAGCGGAATATGAGCTGCACATGCTACCACCCCTGTGTGCTTCCTGAAAGCCGGAGACGGGTGAGAGACCCTGGAGAGGAGCCGGCTCCCCCTCTCCAGAGCCGGGCGTTCCAGCCCAGCACTGCGCTGCAGACTCCTTCCCTCGACAAAGAAGAAAGGCACGGAGAGGCCGTGGCACACAAAACCTGCGCAGCAGCCAAGGCCTGAGCCCGGGCAAGCGTCCCAGCTGGGATGTCTTTGCCATGAATGAGCAGGAGCTGCCCTCGGGGAGGTAGGACACTTTGCAGTCAGGCTCCGGCAGGTTGGGAACAGGATTCAGCCTGATCTGGGCTGCTGGAGAGCTGCTCCGGAGCTCCAGGAGCAACACCAGGCTGCAGGAATAACGGAGAGAAGCTGGGAACGGGGGGTGTTCGAGGGAGAAGCAGCTCATCCCAGCACAGCCGCTGCGCAAGCTCCCACCACGCCGGGACGGCAGCCGCAGGGAGCTTGCAATGAAGCCCACATTTCCCCAATCCAACTGGCCCAAGCCAGGAAAATATTACTTCATAATCCAGAGAATAAAGAGAGATTTATGACCAGGCTCATTGCCTGCCCCTCACTCCTCTGAACGCTGTGTGTCAGGGTCTGACGGGGCCGGGGCACTGTCTGCCAGGGGCACGAGTGGCTGTTGTTGCTGGGAGAGGCACCAGCAGCTCCCACTCCTCCCAGAGCGAACAGACCCTGTCATGCACCCAGAGGCAGCAGAGCCCAAACCCAGCGGGGCCGATGCTCCCTGCAGGCACTTTCCCGGCTACCACCCGCAGATTCCAGCCCCGATTCCAGGCTCCTCACACAAGCCGATGCAGCCGAAGAGGCTGGAAGGACAAAACGCGCAGCCCTGGCAAACTTGTTCAGTAGCTTTTAAAAGCAGAACCTGCATGGAGGGGTGGGAAGAGGCAAGGGTTGCTTTGAGTCCCTCCAAAGAGCAGGTCCCGCAGCTCCTGCTCCGTCAGCTCCTTCCAGCCTCCTTCCCTGTGGTGGGAACACAGAGACGTGGCTCTGTGCCACCCTGCTCTCCACAGCCCAGCAGGTCACCGGGCACGGGAAATGATACAGGTAAATCAGAGCCAGCCTGGTGCTGGAGCAGCCTCACCTGCCTTCCCCTGCGCTCAGAGGGATCGAGTGCAAGTGAGAAATTGTGAACGCAAGTGAGGAGGCCCCCGGGAAACCCAAATCCACAAGGTCAATGCCAGCACCATCCTCTCCTCTTGTCCTCCACCCCACCAGGGACCCAGCGAGCAGCTCCCCACGCCGAGCAGCTCCCCACGCCGAGCAGCTCCCCACGCCGAGCAGCTCCCCACGCCGAGCTGCGCGTGCGGGATGGAAGCCACCAGTCAGGAAAGTCCTGCACCTCACCAAGAGCAGCCGAGCAGATCGCTGTGTCCTTGGGAAGAGGGTCCGCATGCTTCCCCAAGTCCTCCCACAGCTCTGCGGAGGGAAGGCGAGTTGGGAAAGGCAGCGCTGCAGCCCGGGACAGGCACGAGCGTGTTGGCTGGAAGAACACCTCGGAGCCGGCGCTCTGCGTGCACAGGAGAGAGGGAGCAGCTTGCCAAAAGATTTCGGCTGGGCTCGGCTCCAGGTTTGCTCAGCTCTCGGAGAGGAACCTCGTGTGTCCGTGCTGGCGAGCACTTGCTTAGGCGGCTCTGCAAATCCCATGCATCAGACATCTAAATACCTTTGGTAAATCTATCTCGGCACCCAGAAACAATCCCTCGATTCATTAACCGCTGTCAATACTTTCTTTGTTTAATACATTGGTTTGAAACAAAAAACACATTACGAGTCTTTTTGTGTGTGCCCAGCGCATAAATAAAACCATCTTAACATTTCTAATTTGATTCCTGCGCTTTTTAACCCACTTCCAAGCGCAGTTCAAAGCACGGCTTGACTCGAAGGGTTACTTTCCCTACAGCAGGGCAGGAGAATGTATAAAAGTATTCAAAAGCAGAATAAGCTCGCGACAATCTACACAGCTCAAAGCTCCCCAAGTCACAGCAGATCCTCAGCGAGGAAAAATCCACCAAATCCCATTTTGAACTGTAAAACGCGACACATTAATGGATTACAAACAATGAAACAAACCTTGCCTTTAACAAAAGGAGAAAACAGGACAAAGGAACTAGGGATGGGAATGAAAATGGACGTGGAGCCGCCTGTGCATCGTGCCCTCTTACGACAGCAGCTGCTGCGTCGAGTCTTTCTGAACTATGCAGCTCTCTTGGCTCCACGTCCCAGCCAAGCGGCAGAAGCCGACGGTGGCTACCATGCCGTGGGACGTGCTGCGTCCACAGGCTCCCAACCCATCATGGCATATTTTGCTTTTATTAAGCCCAAGGAAGTGAAGGAATATCTGAAACCTTTCCCTGAAAGACTAAATGTGATGGTTAGCAAGGACCCAAGGAGCCTGATAAATCTCAGCCTCGGGATGATAGATACCTTCCTCACTTCTGAGAAGCACCTGAAGTCCCACCGACCTCCTCATGCAAGACTGGACAGACTGAGCGTCACAGACCTACTCCAAGACTTCTCCTGGCATTGGATGGTCTTGCTTCAGTTGAAATCCATCCTGTCTAAGCCACCACAGGGACCTTCTCCTCCCTGTTTTAACTCAGCCAGAGACTTTTCCGTGCCTGCACCAAGCAGCGAAGGACCAAGAACCCTGCAGCAGCTGCATCCCTTCGCTCCAAGCTCCCTCTGCACCAGCCCCAAAGCACTGAGAACACTCTATTTCCATTTTAGGAGCACTCACAGGACAGGGTTCAAGGGATTTTTTTTCTTTCTTTCTTTCTCTTTTCGTTTTTCAGAAACAAACCCAGAAGCTGCGTTTTGGCCACTTCCTTCAAAAATTACAGGCTGAAAAAAACCTGCCTACGTGAAAAAAATCCAACTGCTCTTGCTTAGAATCACATTCCCTGGGGTGTTTGGACTTTATATGATGATTTATTAGCAGCTCTGTGCAGTGCAGCACTCACATGAAGGAACCTACAAGGCGAGAAGCAACCACGTTAGCAGGCTAACACTATTTGAGTATTGGTTAAGAGAGGCGAGACCTTGAGAAATCCACTGTCCCTTCCTCTGTTTGCTTTTTATCTTCCATGACTCGGTTACTTTAGCTCCAAGCCAAGGCTCCAGATATTCCCAGTGGAATTAAAAGAGCCCTCGATATTATAAATATTCTTTTTCATTGTAAACACAGCCCAGCACTCAGAGCAAAGCTCTTGGCGCTCTGACATGGCTCCAAACCGGCTCCGCAAACCACTCTGCTCCTTGATGCATTCCAGCTGAGCCGCGGTTTCTCTCCCAACCCAGAGCTTTTGTCCAGCGAGACCCAACTGCGGGCAGAAAGGATTTTCCCATGTGCTTAAAAACCTCATTCTAGGGAGCTAAAACTTGAGGGTTCGAGGCAGCGATCCCCTTCCAGAGGGCCAAAGCCTCGCCGTGAACCGCACGGGTGGATCGAAGCACCATTTGCCCACGTCAGAAAGAAGAGTCACCAAAGAAACCGACCCATCGCTCGGACTTTCCCACATCACGGAGGAGCCGATGAGAGAAGCCGAGGCCGGCCCAGCCTCGGGGACACGCCAGCCCTTGGCGCGTTACCGGCGGGCGGGGGAATGGCCAGGAAAGCAGTGATTTAGGCTATATTTACTCAGCTGCCTCCATTCTCTGCTCTCACAGAGAAAGTCACAGGGCCAGTTCCCCAGCGGCTCCAAGAGCTGCTCGGGAAAGAACAGGCTGGCGTGAATGGGGAGGAGAGGCAGCCATTCCCCTGCCACGCCAGGTGCCGACAGGCACCGCGCCGGTGCCACTCTGGCTCTCGCCGAGCTCCTTTCAGACAGGTTTCCCCAGCTTTTATTTCCCACTGAACACACTCAGTTTGGGAGCCTCCTCTTCGAGGAGATGAGAAACGTTCCCAGCATTAGGAAGGACGCAGCGCACAAACCTGACCGGGGAGAGCCCGGCTGGCCACCGTCCCACAGCTGGGGGCAACCGTGGCTACAGCCAGCAGAGCCATGGCCACTTTGGGCTTTGGGGGCAACTGTGGCTACAGCCAGCAGAGCCACAGCCACCCTGGGGCTCTGGGGGCAACTGTGGCTACAGCCAGCAGAGCCACAGCCACCTTGGGCTTTGGGGGCAACTGTGGCTACAGCCAGCAGAGCCATGGCCACCTTGGGCTTTGGGGGCAACTGTGGCTACAGCCAGCAGAGCCATGGCCACCTTGGGCTTTGGGGGCAACTGTGGCTACAGCCAGCAAAGCCTCGGCCACCTTGGGCCAGGCTCCAGGACATCCAGAGGGACACATGTACCCTTGGGCCATCTGTCCCCAGCCTGGGGGGGTCAGGGATGCAAAGAGGGGACAGGGACAGCCTTGGCACCATGGGAGGAGGCGGGGGGGGCACAGGGACAGCACTGGCACAGTGAGGTAGTGGGGGACACATGGACAGCCCTGAGAAAGGAGGGGGGCGGGCACAGGGACAGCCCTGGGAAAGGAGGGGGGGGGCACAGGGACAGCCCTGGGAAAGGAGAGGGGGGAGCACAGGGAGAGCCCTGGAAAAGGGGGGGGGGGGGGCACAGGGAAAGCCCTGGGAAAGGAGAGGGGGGAGCACAGGGAGAGCCCTGGGAAAGGGGGGGGGGCGGCACAGGGAGAGCCCTGGGAAAGGAGTTGGGGGGGCACAGGGATAGCCCTGGGAAAGGAGTTGGGGGGGCACAGGGATAGCCCTGGGAAAGGAGTTGGGGGGGCACAGGGAGAGCCCTGGGAAAGGAGTTGGGGGGGCACAGGGAGAGCCCTGGGAAAGGGGGGGGGGCACAGGGAGAGCCCTGGGAAAGGAGTTGGGGGGGCACAGGGAGAGCCCTGGGAAAGGAGAGGGGGGGGCACAGGGACAGCCCTGGCAAAGGAAGGGGGGGGCACAGGGACAGCCCTGGGAAAGGAGAGGAGGGGGGCACAGGGACAGCCCTGGGAAAAGGGGTGGATGACGACGACCCCAGGCCAGCCCTGGAAGTGGGGGGGGTGGGGGGACACACACACGACAGGGGCAGCTCTAGCAATGCGGGGGGGAGCACAGGGCCAGTCCCAGTGCTGCCCTCCGGTTTGGGGACCCAGCCTCCGCCTCACGCCGCGCGGGTCCCGGTCCCGACCCCGTCCCACCTCTCCGCCGGCCGCCTCCGCTCGGCTCCAGCCCGCTCCTGCCTCTCCGCCCGGCGGCAGCCTGGGAAGGGGCCCGAGCGCCGCCGGAACCGCCCGAGCCCGCCCCGGAAACAGCCGAGCGGCGGCGGAGGGACACGAACCCTCCCCGGAAACAGCCGAGTGGTGGCGGAGAGACACGAACCTACCCCGGAAAGAGCCGAGCGGTGGCGGAGAGACACGAACCCTTCCCGGAAAGAGCCGAGCGGTGACGGGGAGACACGAACCCTCCCCGGAAACAGCCGAGCGGTGGCGGCGGCGGCCGGTGCTGCGAGGAGCGCGGTCGCGCCCCCTGGTGGCGGGCGGGGGAAGGGCACCGGGCTCTGCTAGTTGAAGTTTTTAAGAATCACAGAATCACCAGGTTGGAAGAGACCCACCGGATCATGGAGTCCAACCATTCCCATCAATCACTAACCCATGTCCCTCAGCACCTCGTCCACCCGGCCCTTAAACCCCTCCAGGGAAGGGGACTCAACCCCCTCCCTGGGCAGCCTCGGACAGGGACCAATGACCCTTTCCATGAAATATTTCATCCTGATATCAAGCCTGACCCTCCCCTGGTGGAGCTTGAGGCCATTCCCTCTCGTCCTGTCCCCTGTCCCTTGGGAGAAGAGCCCAGCTCCCTCCTCTCCACAACCTCCTTTCAGGGAGTTGGAGAGAGCAATGAGGTCTCCCCTCAGCCTCCTCTTCTCCAGGTTGAACACCCTCCGCTCCGTGTCCATCCCACTTGATTTATAACAATGCTTTGATTGTTGAAGTTTTAAGGTAGCTGTTTTGCTCACAGAAGCACATTTTGCTCGTGATAATAAACATCTGTTGCCTGTGCCTGGCCAAACACGCCAGATAATAAGGATAATAAGAGAAAGAAGAACTCGTTAAGGCCAGGATGAGAGGAAGAAGAATCATCTAGGAGCAGATGTAACCTTGAAGAGATGCCCGAGGTGTCTAAGGGCATGAGCAAGAAGGAAAGTTGAGAAGTTCACTGTGAAGAAGACTGCGAGCCTTCCTCCAGAAGCCCCTGGCCCAAGACCCCCAGAGGACACCTGTGTCAATAAATTTAGGGGAATTATTATAATAGACACACCTGTTCCAGGATATTTAATGAATATACACGCTTTAGTGCAATAAATAGGTGACTTTTCTGTTTCTCAGGGGTGCAAGCTAGGAGGAGAAATCCTTGTAGGCTCCAGTACCTGAAATGAGTCTCCAAGAAAGATGGAAAGGACTATTCATAAAGGCTTGTGCTGATAGGACGAGGGGCAATGGGTGTAAACTGGAGAGGGGCAGATTTAGACTAGACATTAGGTGGTCCCCTTGGCTTTTAAGACATCTTCCATTAAAAAAAAGCTTTTCCCGCTGTATCCCCATCACCGGCGCACGGCTGAGCCCCCCTTCCTGCGGTGCTGGTGGGTAGAAGGTGCCTGATCTCTCCTCCAACCCCTGCTGCCTTCCAGGACCTGAATAAAGCCAGCGAAGACGCGAAGGAAGCTGCTCCAGCTCCTCGTTTCGGGTTAAACGGCACCGGTTTAATGGGGGGAAAAGCGGGATACGGAACCTGGCACAAACCACACACGCACGAAATAGACTCATGGGATCATTAAGGTTGGAAAAGACCTCCAAGATCATCCAGTCCAACACAAAATAACCCAACGCACAGCCGAAAAAGAAATCCGTTGGCTGCTTCGCAGTAGGAGATGCACCCATCGGTGATGCCAGACGGCAGCACGGTCGGCAAACCGGGACAGTCCCCCCAGCACCGCGGCGGCAAACGGTGGTGGGGGAAAAGCCGGCACATGCATTATCAACTGGAAACGTTTACAGCCTAGAAAAGAGTAGAAATGGGAAGGAAAGGCCAGGTTGGGCTGGAGTTGCTTGGATAAAAAGTGATGGGCAAAGAGGGGGTAAAATTCCCGAGTTATAAATTAAGGAGAAGCAGCACAGTCGCTCGCTGGGCTGGGCTGGGGTGGTTAAAAAAAAGAGAAATCATCTCAATCTCCGCTCTTTCAGCTGAAAATTGTTACCAAATATTGGGTTATTATGCCCTGACCAACAAACCCCACAGGATGTGGGGGCAGAGGAAAGCAAGAGCAAAATCTGACCCTAAAAAACGCATTAACGTTCCCATCCAATTGCTGCCCCCGCAGGGAGGGCTCTGCTTTTCCCACCTGGAACTGCTGACGGAGCTGGGTGCTTCCAAAACGCTCCGAATAAAGAAATTAAAACCTTTACATCTGTTATAATGGTTATAAAACAAACCATATGTAAATAAAATCACCCCTCTGTATTCCAGCTCGGACCTCCAGCATCTGGGGGAAGGTTGCTGTGGGTCTGGTTTTAAATATTAAAATTACTCTCCTGATGGGGTGTTGTTTTTAGGAAATTTGGGGTGTTTCCAGCTAAAACTGAAATGAAAGTGAGGAAAAAAGCAAGTGGGGCTTTGCAAGGTTAGGAAACAGGGCGCCATCCAGCTGGGAGGCGCGTGGAAACGCCTGGGAATGCCCCGGTGGGACCCTGCGCCGCACTGTTTAGCTTATAAAAAGTAATAAATTAATTAATGAATATTCGCATCGAGTCCTTTCTATACACAAAGGCTGGGGCCCTGCCGGATGCCGCCGTCAGAGAAGCTCCCGCATCTCTAGAAAAATAGGAGTGTCTTTTGGGAAGTATGAAAAGCCACTGGGGAGGCGAAGTGCCCGGGTGCGGCCAGCCCGGCAAGCGCCAGCGTCCCAAGGGGCTCCGGGGATGTTTGTCTCGTGGATACACGGCACAGGGTGAGGTTTTGGGGACGTGGTGGGACACCATGGGGAGCCTGGACCTGTCCTGGGGGCCAGCGTGGGGCTCAGGTGTGCTTGGCCCTGCTCCACGCGCTGCCTTGGGGTGCTGGGAGCTGAGCGCTCGCCGGCTCTCGGCCCCGTGCCGGTAGCAGCTGTGGTGGTTGCCGGTGGCCAGTTGCCCCCTCCCTGCAGTTCTGGTGCTGCCAGGAGCCGCGGTCCGGCTGCTCGCATCCATACTGCCACGGTGAGATGCTGCTGGCCGGCTGCGTGGCGTTGCCGATGGGGTAGGAGCCCTGGCATTCCCACTCGGCCACCGCTGGCTCCTGCTCATCGCTCTCGGAGCCCTGCACCGCGATCTGCGGGACCGGGCTGGGCTTGGGCTTGGTCTCCACGCCGGCTGGGCCACCACACCGGAGAGCCGCGTCCTGCCCGGCTTCGCTCTTGCCGGTATCTTCGCTTGCCAGCACCGTCTCCGGCTCATCAAAACTCACTTCTTGAACGGCTTCTTGCTTCTTGAAGGAGTCCCGGCGCTCGGAGAGGTTCAAGCGCCGCATGACCACCACCTCTTGGTCCCGGTCGTGCCTCTCGCCAAGGCGGGAGCTGGCAGGGTGATAACCGTGCTCCCCAGGGTACCCTTCGCCCTCCCCGATGGTCTCGCCGTCCATCACAGGCATCTCCAGCCCCAGCTTGCGGCCACCGCCCGTCTTCTTCTCGGCCAGGATGGTGACGATCTCAGCCGACTGGACACGTTTGAGGAGGGGTGAGCGGGGACAGTCGGCGCTGCGGGGCCGGGAGCTCTGCCGGACGATGGTAGGGGGGGACAGGGTCTTTCCCTGGAAGGAATGAGGGGTTTTGGGGTAACCCGGCAGCGGGGACGGGGAGCGCTGGGGAGAAGGAGGGCGCTGGGCAGACGAAGGGGTGCAGGCGAGGGGCGAGGGGGGGATGCTGCTGGTGGATTTGCGACGCCCCACTTTGTAGCGTTGGCCACCCAGTTTGGGCGCCAGCCCGTGCAGGGAGCTGGGGCGCACGTGGCCGGCAGGTGACGTCGGGGTGCTGGAGGAGGGAGACGTGCTCTGCGGGGACACAGCATCTGCCGTACAAAGAGAAAGAGGTCATGGGGGGGACATAAAACCGCCAGGTTGGAAAAGACTCATCGGATCATTGAGTCCAACCATTCCCATCAATCACTAACCCATGACCCTCAGCGCCTCGTCCACCTGTCCCTTAAACCCCTCCAGGGAAGGGGACTCAACCCCCTCCCTGGGAGCCTCTGCCAGTGCCCAATGATCCTTTCCATGAAACATTTGTTCCTAATGTTCAGCCTGACCCTCCCCTGGTGGAGCTTGAGGCCATTCCCTCTCATCCTGTCCCCTGTCCCTCGGGAGAAGTGCCCAGCTCCCTTCTCTCCACCATCCCCACCACGCCCAGAGCCCACATCCGTCCCTGGCGCGCGCTGGGGCACCTGGGGGCAGGTCGGGAGCAGGGCTGCGGCAGGGCGTCGCGGGGCCTGGGGACAGGCTGTGCGTGGGGGACTCCGGGAGGCTCTCACTGGAGGACAGCGAGTGGTGGAGACCCGAGGAGAAGCTGCGGCTGGTGTGCAGGACCGACGACTGCTTGGAGATCTTCTTGAAGAGGGTTTTTCTCCTAGCAGAGACACACAAAGGTGGTGGGGACAGGAAGAACGCCCGCTGGGCCCCCTGGTGTGGTAGAGCCGGAGCAGTCCCCCCAGCTCCAAGGACACCGCAGGGCAAATACCATTTTATCCCATCCTGGTGCTACCCACCTGTCCTGGCCATCCCTTTTCCTGCTCTTCTTACTCCTCCGCGCCATCCTCGTCTTGGAGCTGTTTTTCCGAGCAGGGCCAATTTTAATGGAGGTGTTCTCCAGGGCCGTGGTCCGCAGGGCCACTTTATTCCCACTCTGAGGGATGGAAAACGAATCGCTGTCGTGTGCCAGACCCAAGCACGGGAGCCAGGCTGCTGGCAGAGGCAATGCCAGGGGGCTGCTGGCTTTGGGGACCAGCACAGTGCCCCTCACCCACCTTCAGCAGCAGCTCCACGACGTCCCGGTGAACCAAACCCAGCACGGACTCGCCGTTCACGTGTGTGATGAGATCGCCTGCTCTCAGCCCCGCTTCCTGCGCGGGGCTTCCCTCTTCCACACTCTGCAATCCAAACCACCAAGGTTTTATTCACATACATACCAACCTACATTTCCTCCTGGGCATTTCCAGGTGTCCAAACCCTGCTGGTGCCTCCCAGGCCACGTACCCAGACCATATGGTGGACGGTGTAGACGTCGCTGTCACCCATGTAGACGCGGATGGCTCGCAGGGTGAAGCCGTACTTCTTGCCGGAGCTGTGGATGATTATGGGAGGCCGCAGGCTGGCGATGGCGAGCGATGAGTCTCGGCTTGGGGAAGAGTCGCGGGAAGAGGGGTTGGATGAGAGGGAGTGGGGGGAGATGGGGCTCATGAGGGCGCCGCTGCCGAAGTCGTCTACAAGAAGGAGAAGCCGGCTCAGCCTGGGAAAACCACGGGGCAACCGCCATCCCGCAGGATAAACCACGCGGTACACGGACCTGATGTGATGATGAGGGACAGGGCTGAGACGGAAGCGGATTTGGGGACGCGGCCACCCAGTGAGGTTCTCTGCCTGTCTGCCACATCCTTCTGGCTGCCCAGCCGGCGGCTCTTGCCCGGCTCCAGGCCCCGAGGAGTGGAGTTTTTGGTGCCGGTGCTGTTGCTCCGGAGGCGGATGCGGTTCAGGCTGACAAGATCGGCTGTGCAGAGGAGAGAAAGGGAGAGTTTTGGGACACAGAGAAGCCACTCGCACGGTCCAAGACCCAGCTGCCCCCAGTAAATCCCACAGTGGAGCCTCCAGCCTACACACCGGATAGTGCCGATGGCTTCACCGTGCTGCCAGTCCCCACGTCAGGGTCTCCCAGTACAAACTTGGGTCTCTCTGGCTTGGAGGGTGCCACACAAGGGCTTTCATCCTCTGAGGAGAAGGCAAACTTGGGCATGGTGTCCAGGCTGTAGGTACTGGCCAGTGTGGCGGGGCTGCGGCTTCGCTCATGCCGGGAAGTGTATGGCGTGGAGCTGCAGGATGTCCAGGAGCGGAGCCTGCACGGGAAGAGAAGGAAGGCTCAGGACAACCACAAATGGATGAGTGGGACAACCCTGAGGTGCTGCAGCACCCCTCAACACATCCCACCGATGTGTCTGCAAACCCTCGGTGCCAGCATAAACCCTCAGTCCTCATACAAACTCTTGGTGTCTGGATAAACTCTTGATGCTGGCACAAAACCTTGGTGTTGGCACAACCCCTTGCTGATCGTACAAACCCTCAGTGCCAGCACAAACCCACATGAGCATTGCATCCCCCATCTCACCACGCACCGGGGCTCTGGGCCTGCCAACCGGTTCCTGTCCTCATCTCCTGAATGCCTGTCCCATCGCTCCTCTTTGTCCTCGCTGTGACTTTGATCAGAGGAGGAGAGGCTGAGGTTGGAGTGGGCTGCCAGGAATTCAGAGCTGCTGTAGACCTGAGGAGGAGAAGAGCCGTCAGCAAGAAGAAATTCAGGAATCCAGGCGCTTCGACATTCACCAGGACACCGATGCTCAGCACAACCCTGCCAGCTGAAGCGCCCTTTGTTTCAGATGACGAAGGAAGTGTTGGAGCACCTTGCTGAAGCGATGGGAGCAGGAGGAGAACTGCCCAATCTCCACAGATGATTCCTCATCGTTGGTTTCTTCATCTTCTGAATCCAAGTGGCGGTACCGCTCGGAGCGAGCTGAAAGCAAGAGCAGGGCTGTCACTCATGTCTCATCTGCCAACAGGGCCCCGGCAGGAGCTGCTGGATTATAGCTGACAGCCTGGTCCCAAATCCCAGGAGAACTTTGGGGTGAGAAAGCAAGGTTTTTGGTAAGGCTGAGCAGCCCGCAAACAGGATTGCATCTGTTTTGTGACTTGGGTTGTAAAGCAACCAACTTCATCCAGGAGATTTTCATCTCCTGTGGGAGAATCCAGTGCCCAGCTGGGATAAGGGACTGGCAGAGGGGGAGAAAGGGCATGGGTTTGGCCTCACTGTCAAAGTAGCTGGTGTCATCCTCCGACTCCAGTTGGGGGATGAACTCAGCCTTCTGCCGCAGGAGTCCATTCCAGTCCAGGTGGAGGAAGAAGGAATGGTGCTTCACCTCATGTGCTCCCCCTGCCAGGCACAGAAACCCATAGAATCATAGAATCACCAGGTTGGAAAAGACCCATAGGATCATTAAGTCCAACCATTCCTGTCAAATACTAAACCATGCCCCTCAGCACCTTGTCCACCCGTGCCTTAAACCCCTCCAGGGAAGGGGACTCAACCCCCTCCCTGGGCAGCCTCGGACAGGGACCAATCACCCTTTCTGTAAAAATTTTTATCCTGATGTCAAGCCTGAACTTCCCCTGGTGGAGTTCGAGGCCATTCCCTCTCGATGTCAGGGGCACAGGGCAGGATCCAGGACAGTCCCGCTCCCGGCCTGAACAGCACGGTCATTCCTCCATGGCTTAAACCACGATGGACCGGAGCCCTGTGCTGCCTTCCCAGGATGAACCCTAAGCAGGGACCTCCTCCAGGCACACTTTGGTGTCAGTGCCATACACGTTTGATCTGAATTGGGGTGCCAGGTCCCTCCCCGAGCACTGAGCAGGATCTGCCATGCGTACCGGTGCCCAAGCGCTCGAGGGGACACTGTCGCAGCAACCGCATGATCAAGTCCTGGGCATCTGTGGGAAGAGCCTCGTCCCCTTCCGGCCACATAATTTCATCTGGAAGGAAAAACAAAGAGGAGGTCAGAGTGGCTGGAAGAGCTTGGACAGGATGGGGGCTGGGATGATGTGAGGTCACGGGAGAAGAGAAGGCTCCAAGACCTTAGAGCAGCTTCCAGTAGAGAAAGGGGCTCCAGGAAAGCTGGGGCGGGGGACGCTCCTGATCAGAGAGGGCAGGGATGGGACATGTTTTGAAGCTGAAAGGGGAGATTGAGGTGAGATCTTGGGAAGAAATTGTCTCCTGTGAGGGTGGGGAGACCCTGGTCCAGGTTGCCCAGAGCAGTGGTGGCTGCCCCATTCCTGGAGGGGTTCAAGGCCAGGTTGGATGGGGCTTGGAGCCCCTGATCCAGTGGGAGGCGTCCCTACCCATGGCAGGGGGTGGGACTGGATGGGCTCGGAGGTCCCCAACCATTCTATAACTATACCATCCTCCCAAACTGGGAAATCAAAGCTTGAGGAGCCTCCTTGATGTTCAGCTGAGTACGAAATGAAGGAATGAAGCTGTCCACATGTTAAAGATGAGCCATGACTGCTGGGAAGAGTGAACTGAGGAGAAAAGTTGCCACTGACACTCACCACTGATGACCTGCCCAAAGAGCTCTTCAGGGGTGTCTCCGAAGAAGGGGACACAGCCCACCAGGAACTCATAGAGGATGATGCCCATGGCCCACCAGTCAACGGGCTTCCCATAGCCCTGTATGAGGATGACTTCTGGGGCGATGTACTCTGGAGTGCCACACACCTGCGTGGGAAGCAGCAGCTGAACCCTCTGCGATGACCTTTGCATCAAGTCCTGAGGCCATCCCGGTCCCCAGTGACGGCAGATTCGCCAAGTGAAACAGGATGTCGTACCTGCTTATCCATAAACTCCCGAGTGTCCTTCTCCATGTGCCCCTCGTAGAGGTTTGTGGTCATGTTCATCAAGCCGATCTTTGACAGACCGAAGTCCGTCAGCTTTATGTGGCCCATGGAAGTAATGAGCAAACTGCAAGAGAAGACACACACCCCACAACGATGCTGTTAGCTTCTGTGGAGACATGAGCAGGACCCCAAGACTTCTAGTCTCACGCAACAGCACAGAACTAGGTCTCTGGGCACCAAAACCCACAACCTCCTTCTGCCTTGTCCTCTTGGCTTAGATCAGTCCCTCTCCCTTTCCCATCCAAATCCAACCTCGTCCTTGCTCAGATCTGACCCACGTCCTCACTTGTCGGGTTTGAGGTCTCGGTGGACGATGCCATAATTGTGGAGATATTCCAGTGCGAGAACAGTCTCGGCGAAGTACATCTTGGCCATGTCGACCGGCAGCGGGCCCATGTTCTTCAGCAAAGTGGCGCAATCCCCTCCTGTGGGGACACAGGTCCTCCTGAGCATGGGGGCTCACAGAAGGCAGAGAGGTCCCTGGGTGGGCTGCACTGCTTCTCTGGCCAAGCAGGCTCCCAGCCAGACTCTCCCATTCCTCCTCAGAGCAGCACTGACCCCTGGGCATGGGGCACAAACGCTCTCCTAGGTAAGCGTGGCCACCACCTTCACCAAGGTGAGACTCAGGATTACCAGAGCATCTCCTCATGCTTCCCTGTGCTCCTTGGAGATGTCCAAGTGGTGCCCTTGATGCTCAGAAACTGATATTTCCTCCCTCCTTCCAGCCTCAACCCCTGCTCTCACCTTCCACGTACTCCATCACCATGCAGAGGTGTCGCTTCGTCTCAAAGGAGCAGAACATGCTGACCACGAAGGGGTTCTCTGCAAAGGTGAGGATGTCCCTCTCCACAAACACCTGCTGGATCTGGTTCCTCAAGATCAGGTTCTGCTTGTTGATTTTCTTCAAGGCGAAGCGCTGCCGTGTCTCCCTGTGCCTCACCAGGTACACAGCCCTAGGAGAGAGCAAAATGGTTGGACCTCAAAACAAGTCCTCCAGGCTCCAAGACTGACCATGCAGCACTGTGTGGCTAAGACAGGGAGGACTTTGGAGGTGCTTACAGATGGAGACAAGCATTAGGAACCTCCCAACTCACCCATAAGCCCCGTTGCTGATCAGCTTGATGGTCTCAAAGTCCCCCTCGCAGGGTTTCCTCCGAGGAACAGTGGCCGAAGACTGGCTCTGAAGATAGAAAAGGTTTTTAATGTTTCCCCCTGCTCCTGTGCTGAGTGCAGGCAGGAATTCACTAAGCCCCATCATGTATCACCTCCCAGTGCTTCTCGCTGTCAGAGGACATCCCTCCCTGAGCCCTCTCCAGCCACAGACCCCAAACCAGACCAAGATGCTCTGCATGTCAAGAGCCCGTTCTGAGATCTGTCCACACAAGAAGACAGGGGAAGGACTATGAGATATTGCACCTGAACACAGCAGTCACCCTTGGGGACAACCCAAATAAATGTCTCCTGGCCTAAGACAGCAGAGGAGCTGCTGCAAGGAGCTTCGGTAAAGAGTGAGGCAGGACAAAGCTGGAGGTGGGACACACAGGTAGGACTGCACTCACCTCACAGGCATCATCGTTCTCTGGCGTGATGGTGTTCCCGCTGTCAAAGTGATCCAGCTGGACCATTTCTGGAGAAGACAGGGATGGTTATCACCTTCTCCAAGCTCAACCCTCACCCAGAATTACCCTTCATTAACCACTCTCCCTCCAACCTCAGAGCTCCTGGGGGATTTAGCCACACACTCTGCTCAAGCCATTGCATGGAGAAATTCAGGTCATGGCGTTAAGAGGTTCAACACGAGGTTAAACATTTATATAATTCTTTTTTCCATAGTCATTCCTGTGCTCTTTGGGGATTATGGTTACCCCCCCAAGGCCATGGCTTCCTATGGATTAAGAGTTCTTGAGCTTAATCTGCTTTTCTGAACGTGTTGGAAGCAATAATGAGGAGGTGGAACTGGCCAGGAGATCTGGACACTGTCCTGGTCCCGCTGTGACAACCCAATGACAACAGCTCAGCCTTGCTGGTCCCCCTGCCACCTCCCAGTGCTCGTCAGGAGCCAAACTGGGAGTCCACATCACACTGCAGACCTCAGGGCCACCAACCCAAGTGCTTCCCTACCCTCCAGTGGGTCCTTGACCAGCCCCAGTTGGCTGATGATGTATCGGGGAATATCAGTCTTTATTCCCTGGCCGACTTTGGCGTGGCCTTCTGCAGCTTCCAGGAGATGGTAAAATTCCTCCGGGTCAAACTCCTGCATGGGGAGAATCCAGAACAGTTGAGGAGCAAGACTTTGCAAAGTCAAGCCTTTCCTCTAAGCCTTGAGGGTGACACCTGTAATTGAGGACAGATCCTGGAGAAAGTTAAGAGTTTCCTGTTTCTACCGTCGTTCCCGCACTGTTTCCAGTGTAAAGAATCGATGAGAAAAAATAAAGCTCCACGAGCTCCATCTTTCAGCTCCAGGAACCATAACACAAAGGCAGGCACTTTAGAAATTCACCACAAAAAATAACAAATCCCCAAAATGGATGCGGAAGCTCGCCAACAAGTTCACAGACCCCTGCTCTGTGAGGAAAACCCAGCTTCTCCTCTCCAAGAAAAGGCTTTAATGTAGGAATGGTCTTAGCTCCTTGCTGCAGCCTGGCCAGGTGGTGAGGAACAGCAGTTCCCATGGTAGACCAGGCAAGGTGGTGATAAGATGCCTTGTTTTTCTTGTTCCGCATCCATGAGCAGGTGCAAACCATGAAAGACAAGACACATCAGGAGCTGCCATGTCTTACCAGGCACTCCAGAAGGCGAGCAGGACGGGAGATGATGATCAGCAGCTTTCTCACTAATTGGTCAATGAACTTCACCTCCTCACTCTCCGAACGCTCCTGAGCCTGCCAGAAAGGAGACAGAGACCAGGTGTCTACCAGTGCCCTCGTGAGATGAGACCAGGCAGGGAACTGCCCCGTACTCACATCTCGGAGCATCTTCTCCAGTTTCTCCTGCAGCTCCATGAAGTAGCGGGAGGTGATGAGAGCTCCCTGAGACTTCGCCAGGCAGTCGCGGGCCAGCTCAATGATCTGGTGGTGGATGAAGCCCAGCACCCCATCGGCCAGGGGCAGAGTGCTGCTCGGACAGAAGTTTGTGATGGTGTCCTGCAGACGCTCTTCCATTTGGGCTGTGGCCTGCAAGGCAGAATCCTCGGTGATGCCAAGGAACATGCGTCCCCATCCCATGCATTGGGTTTGGGCAGCCAGGATCTCATGCTGCCACCTCCTGCAGCTCCAATATCCATGTGCACATCACGGCCCAACCTGGGAGCAGTTTCCAGCAGGATGGATAAGCTTCACCAAAGTCTCCAGAGCCCATTGCCTGCATGTGTGATGATGCAGACCCGCAGGACTCTGTGTCACTAGTTCATTACCACGTCTCCGTGTCCTCAACGCCCCTCCCCAGTATCTACCCATGCATTCCACATTCCAGCATGACGAAGAGGTTGTTTTGGAGAAGATACTGTCAGGATGCCATGGAGGGACTAACATGCTCATCCTCCCCAGTCCTGGCATTTACCTTCGGGAACCGCTCCTTGTAGACATGGTTCATCATCACCACCTCGTTATCAAACGTTCCACCCGTCCGTCCAGGGCTGCAGAGGGAGGAAATCGGTTGCATTATGAGGTCCACGTCATTTATATCTATGTAAATAGCTACCACCCCGGGCGAGCAATTTGTTCCTTCCTCCTCATTCCCAACCCCAAGCAGCTGAAGCTCATCTGAGTGGAGTCACTGCCCTTTGGCCAGCATTTCCAGAACCATCCGCCCCACAATGCACGGATCTGGAGGTCCCTAGGACCTCGTGTCCAGGGAAGGTTAACCTTCCACAAACCCAGGTCTCCAGACTCAAGACACTCATCCTTTCCTTCCTTTGGATTCCACAGTTTCTCACCAGCGCTGCCCTTTCTGCAACTCATCAGCAAAAAAAAAACCTCACCCAAACGCCGTGGTGGACGCAGGGACCTTCATTAAACAAGGCTTGTCTCTTCTCCTCACCCAACGCTGCCTCTCCCAGGCCCCTGCCTGGTGATCCCGTTATGCAGAGCACGGCACAGGAGCAACCAGCAACTCATTAACCACTATCTAATAAACGTAGTGATTAAAACCAGAGCTGAGGCGCTCGCCGCCAGCCCAGCCCCAGCTCAGCCTTTGCCGTGCCGACCACAGATCTGGCACCTCCTTGGTGAAAGTCTTGCCACCCGCAAAACCCTGTCAGACAATTAGTGTGATTTTAATGAAGTTTCAGCCAGCAACGTGCAGGGCTGCGGCTTTGCCTCTGGTGCCAAGAGTGTCGGGAGCTTTTCCACAAGGAAAAGAGGATTTAATGAAAACATCCCTGCAAAAATCACAAGGTCCTAGTGCCGGACAAGCGGAAAGATGACCGGCTCCTTGCATGGGACGTGGTCTTGGGAGTGGCATCACAGGGCTTGGAAGGTCCATAAGGTCATCCCGCGTGACATTATGGGTATCGGCTTGATGTTCTGCCCAGATTTTCCTCTCTGGAGCTCACCAACGCCCATCTGCCTGCTTTTTGAAGACGTAAAGGCCAGGCTGACTCTCAGCCCCTGTGATCACAGGTGATGTTTCCCGACCCAAGCCCAGAAATGGGATTTTTAACCTTCTAATGGCAAGTCAGGGCAACAGCCTCTCCCAGCTGTGCCCTGCAAGGATGGCCGGCGCTTGGGCTTCTGCTCAGAGTTGCCCTCCTCTCCACCAAAACCTTTGAGATAATTGAGCAAGAAGGTGCAAACCAACCATTTTGGAACAAATCCCACTTTATCAGGCTTCAGCCCCAGGAAAATTCACTCTCAGGTGTTGTCGGCTACCAGGAGAGCAATGCCACATCCCAGCAGCTGAGAAGATGCCGAGAACCAGACCCTGATGCTCAAAATCATAGAGCTTAGGATCATAGAATCATAGACTCGTGGAATAGTTTGGGGTGGAAGGGACCTTTAAAGGTCATCTAAGTCCATCTCCCTACAATAAGCAGGGACAGCTTCAACTTGATCAGGTTGCTCACAGCCCTGTCCAACCTGACCTTGAATATTCCAGGGATGGGGCATCTACAACCTCAAGCCATAGCTTCTCCACTACTTCGCAAGAAGAAAACCCCCACGGGGTCAACACCTTGGGGCGGACTCAGCAGGACCAGGATATGCCAGGAACAGTTCACGAGAGGGCAGAAGATGTGCTGGCACCCAGTGCATCGTCCAGCAGCGCCGTGGGTGCTCCCCACAGCGGGTGCCGTACCTGAGGCTCCTGGATCGTGGGCGCAGGCAGGGCGAGTGCCGCCCCTCCTCATCCGTGACGCTCTCCGTACTGCGGAAATGCTTAGAAAGGAAGTGGAGCTCGTCAGGAGTGGGTTGGTACGGCAGCTGGTGCAGGCGCTCCTGGGAGGACGAAGATGACTGGAAAGAGAGAGAGACACAGGAGATGGACCCAAGCTTCCCAGCAAGCCCATGAGGAAAAGATTCCTCAGAACCTCTTAGGAAGGTGGAAACACTGATGGGGAACACGCTCTGCAGTCAGTAACACAAAATATGGATGGCAAGGCCAGCCTGGGGAGGTCTGTGCTGCCCACTCCCACCCCAAACCCCCCACTCAGCCTGGCTCCGCTGACCCCCCATCCCTTGTATCCGCAGCATCCTGGGTGGCTCCTGCCTGGCCATTCCTGTGCATGGTTGGGATGTGCCCCATGCGCGCTTGACCTGTGACACACAGGGATGCCGTAACGCCCAGGGAAGGGATGCTGTAACCTCCAGGGATGCTGTAACCCCCAGGGATGGGATGCTTTAACCCCTAAGGATGCTGTAACACCCAGGGATGGGATGCTTTAACCCTTAAGGATGCCGTAACACCCAGGGATATGATGCAGTAATGCCTAGGGATGCTGTAAGCTTTGGAGTTTCTTAAAAGCCTATTTGGAAAGCACGATGCAGCTACAGCATGTGGCCCTCCAGGAACAGAGGGGCTGCCTGAGAACTGACGCCGTGGGGCTCAGGAGGCATTTCACTAAAAATCAAGGGGGTTTGGCTTCTTCTTGCCTCCTGCCATGAGAAAGCAAACCTTACCGAGACAGTGGAGCTGGGGGTGTTGGTCCCATAGCCAGAGGAGGGTAGCGAAGCCAGTGACCACCTTCTGCCATCAGTCCTGTGAGTGCAAACGTGCTGATCACATACAAGGGAAAAAAACATCTAAATGCAAATAAGTAACGTCAGACCAACAAGGAGGAGGAAGAGGACGCAGGTTTTGTTTGAATAACAAAGCCTTGAAGCCTCTTTTCAGAACAGACTGAAATTGGGTGAATTAAGAGGGGTCTGTAGGTGACACAAATGGTTTTGGAATGCTGATGATCACGGGACAGCGAGCAGGGTCTCTGCGAAGAGGCAGTGCTAGGGCTCGGCTGGGTGGTGAATCCACTTCAAATGGGAAAAAACTCAACTCTGCGAGAACGTCATTTTTAATTAGAGCGAAATTGAGCCTTCTGGGACTTCATTCGATGAGAAATCAGGGTTTCTAAAGGCTCATCCTGAGACGACAGGCGCCGCGGAGCAGAGCCCGCTTATAAACAGGAAGGCAACGGCTCATACGGAGGCGAATGCTTCCTCTTGGAGACTTTTCTAAATGGATAGGGCAACATCCAGGTCAAGACGAAGCCCTTCACCTCCCGGCGCTGTTTCCTGTGCGGGGCCAAGGACGGCTGGAGCTGGCAGGGTGCCGGATCCGGCACTGGTGTCACCCTGTGCCATCACTGCCGGCGGGTTTGCAAACCCCCAGCCTCACAGTTTGGCTTTTCAATCTGTTAGGAGCGTGAAAGCCATCCGCAAGCCTCTAGCTGTTTTCCATGTGACGATCAATTGGTTAAAATGAGCCGTCCAGCCCCATGTGTGAAATTAGTTAATTAGTTAAACAGGATTTTGGCATCTGCATCAGGAGCAACGAGGGCTGGGGAGGATTCCGTCCCCGGAATGCACTGAGCAACCTTTGGGAGCGCTCGGAGCGGAACTGAGCTCATGGCTGGGGACGATGTGATGGGAACAAGGACATTTATGCTCCCAGAGCTGAGGGAGACCAGTCTTAGAGCAAAATCCCCTGCCTAGGGATGCACGAACAGACGGATTCCCTGAATGCAACCCCAGCCCGTGCGGGGTACTCGCCTGTCAGTCCGAGGAGCATGGCTGCGAGGCACCGATCACAGCAGAACAAACACCACCAGGGCAAAAATTGGGGAGAAAAAGAGCAAAACAAGTCAAAACAAATCAATTGAGGTGAACAGAACAGTTCCAGTCAGGGAATTATAATTAAAACTGAACATTGCTGGTCTGGGAACTCACCTGCGGGCAAAGGGGAAGTTGATGGAGGTGCTGGCGGAGAAGTTGCGGGGGCTGTCCAAGGGGCTGCTCCCGGCTGCAGGCACAGAAGGAGAAAAGTCACCCCGATACCTGCCCTGGCACAATGCCCAGGGAAAAGGGGGTGAGGGGTAGATTGTTTCCCAAGCGATTCCCTCCTGGAAAAGGCACCCGTGGGCAGGAACCAGCCTGCTGCTGCTAACACAGTGGGATCACCCTCCAAAAGATTCGGGTGGTTTGGGAGATGCTCAGCCCCTCCCGGGTCCATCCTTTACCTGTCGGCACGGAGAGCGGGGAGAGAGGCCGCGAGAGCGTTGGAGACGGGGTGCCCACCACTAAGCTCTTCCTATTGCTGCTTCGGCAACTGGGGAAGAGAATAAAGGTGTTAATTTGGGGAAGCAAAGGCTGGGCAGCACTGGGTGGGCTCAGGCACATACGGGGCCGCTGGGACGCGACGCCCTATGCCAGGAGACACGGCTGCTGTCACCCCATCGATTCCGGATCTGCCACAGGGATGATCCGTCCCTGGTTCAGTGCTGCCAGAGATGAGCTGACCGAGTTATTTTTGAAGTCAAACTGTCTCATCAAGGTCCCACTTCTGGTTTTGCTTGCTGGGAAGGACAGTGGCAGGCAGCCCCCAGGGCAAGAAGCCGAGGGCAGGAACAGAAAAAGGGATGTAAAAGGAGGAAGCGATGGAAATGCCAAGTGGCTTCAGGCTGCAACCCGACCTGCTTCATCGCATGGACAAATGTCCTCAGTCCGTTACAGCTCCTTAAATTTGGTGGTCCCCCTGTTGGTCCCCAAACCCTGTGTCACTAAACACTGCTGCCCGGCTGCTCCCAGCCCCACGGAGAACCCCGCTGCCTCTGCCAGGTCTGCAGCATCCCCAGACTCTCTGCTGTGCCCGGCTGTGCCTGCCCGCGCCTGGCACCGGCACGATGCCCTGGCAGGGGTCCGGCTCGGCCACGCTCGAGCAGGCGGCAGGAGGAACCCGTGTGCACCAGTGCCAGGGCAAAGAGCAGCACCATGGGTGGGTTCTACGCCGATGGTTCCCCCCCAAACACCCTGACACCCCCATCCCGGTGCTGCAGAGCTCCTCTGAAACAACTGGAAGGACACGAACACAAGCGCCGCGTCTCCACATCACCAGCTCCATTCCCACCTCACAGCTCACAAGATTTCAATTGCTCTTACGTTTCATTTCTCCTTTCCCTTCAGCCCTTCTTCAAGCCCTAAGCTCAAGGCTGCCTGGAAAGCACAGCACAGCCTGGAAAAGCTCATTGTGCCTACAAGGATGCTGCACGCACCCATCTCAACCCCATTTGGAATAAAAAAGGGCTCAGTGAAGTTCTCTTTCACCCTGCTGAGAGGGAGCTGCAAACATCCACAGGACAGAGCAGAAGCCGTGCTAGCTGGCGTGCCAGCATGAGGACAACCTTCCCCTTCCTCTGCACTTCCTCACGCTGCAAATTCTGCACAGGCAACGCTGAATTTCCTTGCCAGGCTGGGAACAGGAACCTGCACGGATGTCATCAATTAAAGGACAGCGTTTCATATCATACCATAGCCAGATACACTCGCAAGATCAAGAGAATGAAGCCAGGGTGAAGGGATGCTCTCCAGAACCCAAACCCCGAAGCAAAGGGCCAATGTGGTATCTGGGGTGTGAAGAACAGCGTTTCACACCATGCTGCCCCTCTGGATGGATGCATGAGGCACTGCTGCATGGCCAGCACCGGTGATGCATGGTCAGAACTCCACACATCTGCACGCGATGCCAGTCACCTCCTCACCTCCCTCTGGCATCTCCCTGCAAGGCTTCTCCTAATCCTCCCCTCCTAAAACCAGGAGTCTCAACTCTTCTGCTTGAGACTGAACTTCTCGGCCAAGCTGGTGAGCAGGGAAGTTGTTTGGAACCCCCCAAACTCTCCTCTGCCAGCTGCACCCAGGATGAAGGGATCCTGGGGGCCCTGTGGGACATGCACCCACCGACTGCCCCGAGCTCACCCAGAGCTGCAGCGGCTTTGGAGGGCTCAAAGCCTGAGCTGCGATGCCATTAGGGAGGCAGAAACCTCCCCCACTTTACCATTCACCCCTGCCCGGCCTCTCTGTCTGCTTTTCTTGCTTAAAGAGAGCCCCAACGCCAACTGCAGCACCCACAGCTGCAAACCCACAGCCTGGCACCCACCCAGGAGGAGCAAGAGCAAACCACAGCTTCTTGCCGCTGCCGGATGGCACTGCAAGCAAAGCTGCTCTGCCAACCAGAGCGGCGCAAACAGAGGTTTATTAGCCAAGGAAGGCTGCAGAAAGCAACCAGCCTTGCTTCTTTGCTCACGTCATGAGGACTGGGGTGCATGTGCACCTCTGTCTGGCGAGGTGGGGGACGTCCCAGGGACGAGGTTCTCGCTACTGCTCGCTCCCAGCTCGGGAGGTTTCATTTTGGAAGCGAAAACAAACCTTTAACAGAGCAAGTTCCAGTCACGGTGACACAGAGGGAGACCGACGTTTCCTGTTTCCGCGCGCTCCACCCGCGGCCTCGCAACCATCTTGCGCCACGTTAACCCCCCTCCGCCTGATGCATCATCTCCAGCTGGTTCCCATCCTTCGTGGCACGGAAACCTCAGGCTAGAAACAAGCCTTGGGGCAGAGCTGAGTCGCTGAGCCCTGAAGGCAGGAGCCAAGGCTGCTGCCCACTCTGCTTCCATCACCCAATTACACATTTGGCACCAAAAATGGAGTGGAAAATCGCCGTCAGCATCCCCTCAGCTGCTCGTGCTGGGGCTGCCACGGCGCTGCTGTTGCCATCCAGCACTTATTTCAAAGGATGTGGAAAGAGTGTGACAGCCGGTGTGACCCTGTAGCACAACAGTGTGTCACCCAAGGCTGCCTGCAAGGAGGAACCAGCACCTCCCACCGCACTGGCACTTGGCACGGGACGGCTGGGATGGTGCCTCCTTGGAGCTGTGGGAAGGGCAGGATCCAGCTGTGCAGCGAGCACCGGTGTCTGTAATCGGCACACAGCTCCGCCGGGATCTGAGTGAGCAGCATTAGGTGGCAAGGGGTCAATCACAGAATCGTGGAATGGTTTAAGTCAGAAAGGATCTCAAAGCCCATCCAGTCCCACTCCTGCCATGGGCAGGGACACCTCCCACTGGATCAGGGGCTCCAAGCCCCATCCAACCTGGCCTTGAACCCCTCCAGGGATGGGGCAGCCACCCCTGCTCTGGGCAACCTCACAGCAAAACATTTCTTCCTAAGATCTCATCTTAATCTCCCCTCTTTCAGCTGAAAACCATTTCTCCTTGTCCTGTCCCTGCACTCCCTGATCAAGAGCCCCTCCCTAGCTTTCCTGGAGCCCCTTTCCCTACATGGAAGCTGCTCTAAGGTCTCCCTAGAGCCTTTTCTTCTCCAGGCTGAACAACCCCAACTCTCACAGCCTGGCCTCATCCATGAGGTGTTCCTCACCCTGCTGGTCCCACTGCTCTGGACGCAGCCCGGGACACGGTTGGTTTCTGGGCTGCGAGCACTCGTTGCCAGCTCACGTTGAGCTTCTCATCCTCTAGCACCCCAAGTCATTCTCTTGAGGGCTGCTACCAATCCATTCTCCACCCAGCCTGTGTCAGGACGTGCAAAACCGAGGGCCACACCAACCCACCAGGGCACAGGCAGGACCATGACTGGGAAGCACACAGAGGGGCGGCAGCATCCTGCTCTTCTCCCACAGGATCCGACCCCTAACACCGCCCAGCGTGGTAGAGCATCGTGTCAGATGCCGACCTGGTGCTGGGCACCTGTTAGGACCCAAAGAGGGGAATGAGGGGGCCAGGACAGCACTGCTGGTGGGAGAACCCCAGGCAGAAAGCCGGAGGTGTGGGGTAAAGCGGGTGCAGGGCGGTGGGAGCAGGGCTGGGCTGATAAGGGAGCAGGCACCGTCTCAAAGGGCAAGCAGGCGGCTCCGCTCTGGGCTGCGTGACCAACAGCACGCGGCGGCACTATCGGCTCCCTTCTCCCCGTCACCGCGTTTCTCCTCCATCTCCCCCGAAGAGGCACATGGGGCTCATGTGCCGAGAGATTCCAGGAAGTGCCATGGATCATCATGTTCTGGAAAAAACGCTTTCCAGAGGGATAAGTTTGTGTTTAACACAAAACCTGCCGAACCGAGCAGCTGCATCTCAAGTTTCTCCGTGATGTTCACAGAATCATAGAATAGTTTGGGTTGGAAGGGTCCTTAAAGACCATCCGGTTCCAACCCCCCTGCCTTGGGCAGGGACATCTCCCACTGGATCAGGGGCTCCAAGCCCCATCCAACCTGGCCTTGAACACCTCCAGGGATGGGGCAGCCACCGTGGAACTGGGCAACCTGTTCCAGGGCCTCCCCACCCTCATAGGGAAGAAATTCTTCTTTATGTCCAGTCTAAATCTGCCCCTCTCCAGTTTATCCCCATTGCCTCTCATCTTATCACTCCAAGCCTTTGTGAACAGTCCCTCCACAGCTTTCTTGTAGCCCCTTCAGGTACTGGAAGCTGCTCTAAGGTCTCCTTGGAGCCTTCTCTCCTCCAGGCTGAACAACCCCAACCCTCTCAGCCTGTCCCCCCAGCCAACATCCTCTTATTAACCCTCCCCAGAGCGCCAAGCAACACACCTGGCACCTCCCAACTCCTCGCAGGGAATCGCCAGGTACCAAGTCACGGCCACACTTATCGATCGCTTGGCGCTGCATTAAAACAGCCTCGAGAAAGTGCCCCGCTCCTTGGGATGCAGCCCCGAGCCTCCCTGTGCCGCAGTTCCCCGGTAGCGGGTAGGACACGGTACCTGCTGCGTCTCCCGGCACGTTTTCTTGCCGTGTGCGAGGGCAGCATCCACGGAGGAGACGAGCCTGACAGGCACGGAGCCGTGAGCCGTCCTGTGCTGCGTTGGCCACCTCACATCCCCCCCTCCCAGGAAATTAAGATCCCTCGGACCTCTTAATCCCACTAAATAACATCAGATGCTCGCCGCCCGCTGTAAAATAGGCCAGACCTGTTCTCGCCGTGGATTCTAGGAACACGGACTAAAGGAGTAATTCTCCTTTGCCCTTCAGGAGAATTAGAGCCTCATTGCGCTCAACTGGAGAGAGATGACTGCCCAGATCATCGCTCCGATTACACAGCTCCCCCAGCCCCTCCAGGATGGAAAATCCCACCCAACGCCTTTTCTCCTCCATATCAACCAGACCCTTCTCCCTATTAACGGGGTGGGTTAACGAGGGTGCCCTCGGCCACCCTCACATGCCACAAGTCCCGCCGCTCGGACGAAGCAGGCGCTTTGGCGCGGCTGGATGGGTTTGTTTGCCAAGGAACCGCGCACGGGAATACAAGAAAACATTCCCAGTGGGAATCTCAGCCCCCACGCTGCTCCAAAGCCCTTTATATATAAATACATGGGAGGGTTTACAGCACATCAACCTTCTGCACCTCTGCCAGGGCCACCAGCGCTGCCTGTCCCCCGCCTTGGGGACAGGTCCAGCCCTTGCCAAGCCCAGCGTTGCAGCAGGAGAGCCAGGGGAGCCCCCCCAGACCCCCCTGTTCATGCAGCAGCCCCCACCTCTGCCCCAGCCCCACTGTCCTCTGCCCCCCCCGCAAAGGACTGATCCCTTCCCACCACTCTGGGCACCCTGGGGACCCCCACCCTGGCTCAGGGGCCCCCAGGGGCATTTCTCCTCCCCCCCACTTTGCCCCATGTTGTGATCACACACACACCCCCCCTAAATGGCACACAGCACCCCAAAACCTGCATCCCCTAATGCCCCAGGACACTAAACTCTGCACCCCCCCAGTACTGGGCTGACAAACACCCCACCCCCTAAACAACACAACCTGGGGTGCCCCCCCCCCATTGCACAGCCCACTCCATCCCAGCAACCTTGAGGCTGGGAGGATGCGCCCCCACAGTGACTGATACCCCCCAAAAAGGGCACCCACAGTGCACAGCCCCCCCCCAAATACAAATACACCCCCCCACACACATCCCAGAGTGCCTCCCCGCCGCACAGCCCCCCAGAACCATTCCAGCAGGGGCGTGGAATACATCCCAGTAGGACACCCCCTCCCCGGTGCCCTCCGGTGCCCCCCCTCTCCCGGGACACCCCTCGCCACCTCTCCCCCGATGCCTCCGGTGCCCCCCCCTCCCGGGATGCCCCTCCTGGTGCCCTCCCCCCCGCTACCCCGTCCCGGGATGCTCCTGCCCATGTCCCTCCTGCCTCCCGGGATGCTCCCCCGGTTCACTCCCATCCCGGGATGCTCCCCCGTGGCTCCCCCACCCCCCCCCGCCCCCCCCATACCTCCTCCTCCCCTTCCTGGGATGCTCCCCCCGGTTTCCCCCTCCTCCCATCCCGGGATGCTCCCCCCTTAGCGCCCCCTCCCCCCCCCGATACCTCCTCCTCTCCCTCCTGGGATGCTCCCCCCGGTTTCCCAACCTCCCGGGATGCTCCCCCCGGTTTCCCCCTCTTCCCATCCCGGGATGCTCCCCGCTTAGCGCCCCCTCCCCCCCACCGATACCTCCTCCTCCCCCTCCCGGGATGCTCCCCCCTCTCTCGGGATGCTCCCCCCGTTCCCCCCCTTCCCAGGATGCTCCCCCCGGTTCTCCTTCTCCTCCCGGGATGCTCCTGCCGGTCCCCCACACCCCCCAGGTCCTCCCCCCCCCCGCCTCTCACGGGATGCTCCCCCCGGTTCCCCCTTCCCCTCCCGGGATGCTCCCCCCGGTGTCCTCCCCCCCCCCCAGGTCCCCCCCCCCGCCTCTCCCGGGATGCTCCCGCCTGTCTCCCCCCCCACCCTCTCCCCGGTGTCCCCCCTCCCGGGATGGTCCCCCCCGGCCACCCCCCGCACCTCTTGGAGCGCTGCAGCAGGGCCCCGGCCGCTCGCTGCCCCCGGTGCCCGGGCCGGGCGGCTCCCCAGCAGCTCGGGTCCGACATGGCGGGTGCTTCCCCCACCTCCCCGGGCCCGGCAGCTCCCGCCGGGGCCGCCGCCGCCGCCACCGGGCTCCGCGCCGCCTCCCGCCCCTCCCCGCCCGTCACCGCGGAGACGGGGCAGCGCCCCGAACCGGGCCCGGGTTGCCATGGAGACGGGGAGCACCCCCAAATGGGGCCCGGGTTGTCATGGAGACGGGGAGCACCCCCAAATGGGGCTCGGGTTGCCATGGAGATGGGGAGCACCCCCAAATGGGGCTCGGGTTGCCATGGAGATGGGGAGCACCCCCAAATGGGGCTCGGGTTGCCATGGAGATGGGGAGCACCCCCAAATGGGGCTCGGGTTGTCATAGAGACGGGGAGCACCCCCAAATGGGGCTCGGGTTGTCATGGAGACGGGGAGCACCCCCAAATGGGGCCCGGGTTGTCATGGAGACGGGGAGCACCCCCAAATGGGGCTCGGGTTGTCATAGAGACGGGGAGCACCCCCAAATGGGGCTGAGGTTGCCATGGAGATGGGGGAGCACCCCAAAATGGGGATGGGCTTGTCACAGAGATGGGGCTGCACCCCAAAATGGGGCTCGGGTTATCATAGAGATGGGGGAGCACCCCAAAATGGGGATGGGGTTGCCATGGAGACGGGGAGCACCCCAAAATGGGTCTCGAGTTGTCATAAAGAGGGGCTGCACCCCAAAATGGGGCTGAGGTTGCCATGGAGATGGGGAGCACCCCAAAATGGGGATGGGCTTGCCATGGAGATGGAAGAGCACCCTGAAATAGGGCCAGAGATGTTATAGAGATGAGGGAGCACCCCAAAATGGGGCCAGGGCTGCCATGGAGACAGGGGAGCACCCGAAATGGGGCTGAGGTTGCCATGGAGATGAGGAGCACCCCAAAATGGGTCTGAGTTGCCATGGAAACAGGGGAGCACCCCATAACTGAGCTGGGCTTACCATGGAGGTGGGGTATCACCCCAAAATGGGGCTGCGGTTGTCATAGAGAGGGGACTGCACCCCGAAATGGGGCCAGGGCTACCATGGAGACAGGGGGAGGACCCCAAAATGGGGTCAGGGTTACCATGGAGACAGGGTATCACCCCCAAAAGGGGCCGAGGTTGCCATGGAGACGGGAGCAGCACCCTTCAAGGCGGGGGAGGGATGGGGGGACAAGGCTATTGCAGAAACAGGGCAGCCCCCCAAAAAAGGGTAAGGATTACCATGGAGATGGGGCAGCCCCCCCTTCTTCCCCCCTCAAATGGGGTCAATATTACCATGGAAATGGGGCCAGGGTTACCATGGAGACGCAGCATCCCCTGCTTGGGCATTATGGGGGTTCAAATCCCCCCCATAAGTCAGCCCCGAAGCCTGATTCTCCTTTGGGAGAAGAGCCCAGCTCCCTCCTCTCTCTCCACAACCTCCTTTCGGGTAGTTGGAGAGGGCGATGAGGTCTCCCCTCAGCCTCCTCTTCAGCGAAGGGCACACGAAGCCTGGCAGCGCCACGGCTTCTCCTCGCCTCCTGCCCAGCACCAGCACACGGAGCACCCAGGGGGGCCGCATCCTCACCCTCAACCTCGAGCATCCCCCCCAAACCCCGCTCCCCGCGGCCTCGGCTGATCAACCGCGTGGCCACGCTTGTTTTTCCGCGTCCCCGTGGGCAAGCGGTGTCCTGCCAGGGCTCGTGCCGCTGCCCACCCACGAGAAACGGCTCTGCCCGTTGCTGAGCAGCAGCCGAGCTCCGCGACGCTTCCCTCCTGCCCGGCACCAGCCGACAGACGGTGTCACCCATGGGTGCCAGGCAGGCGGCACCGCGGGTGCCGTGCGGCGCGGGGCCCCGGGGTGAGTGCCGGGTGCCAGCACGCCCGCTGCACCTTGTCCCCAGGGCAGAGAGCAGCTGCCACACACCTCAGAGTCCAAAAACTCACCGCAACGCCCACTAGGGCACCTCAAGGGGTTTGGGGCAAGTGGGTGAGAGCATCCACCCCCCTCCTCGCTCCTTTTCCACCTCAGGGGAGGAGAAAAGGCAGTGAGGGAGGTTTGTGGGGTGGGATGAAGGTGCCATCCCCACTCCCACCCTGCGCCCACCGCAGTGCCCCGTCCTGGTCTGATTTTGAGGCGATGCCCTCTCAAAACGAGGATGCTCGGAGCCTGAGCTCCAGCCACTCCCCAGAATCATAGAACCATAGAATCACCAGGTTGGAAAAGACCCATCGGATCACCGAGTCCAACCATTCCCATCAATCACTAACCCATGTCCCTCAGCACCTCGTCCACCCGGCCCTTAAACCCCTCCAGGGAAGGGGACACAACCCCCTCCCTGGGCAGCCTCGGACAGGGACCAATCACCCTTTCCATGAAAAATTTTTTTCCTAATGTCCAGCCTGAACCTCCCCTGGTGAAGCTTGAGGTCATTCCCAGAATGGACCAGCTGGCAGCAGAGATGGATTTTTTGCACCTTTTGGGGTGCAGGGGGCTGTGGACGGACCCCAGCCACGTCCCACAAGCCCTGCAGAAGGCAGGATACCCTCCAGGGCAGCCCAGGCGGGGGGCACCCATCTCGCTGCCCCCCATCTCCACTTCTCCTGGCTCCCCTTTACCGGAGCTGGTGGCCACAGTGCCGGGGAGGGGTGCGGGGGGGTCTTACCTCCAGGGGTGCAGGGTTAGTAGGGGGCTGCAAGGGCTGCAGGGGCTGCAGGGGCTCAGCAGCGTCGGGCTCTGGCTGCTTGGAGACAAACTGCAAGGCAAGACGTCCCAGCGCGGCGTCAGGGGGTGCCAGGGGGCACCCCGGCTGGGTTGGGGAGTCGGGGGCGGGGGCAAGAGCTGAGGGGACAAGGGCTGGAGCTGGGGGACCAGGGTTGGGGGGTGGCAAGTAGGTCAGAGGGAGAGGGGAGCAAGGCAGAGCGAGATGGGGGGTCCAGGGGACAGTAGGGTCTAAGGTTGGGGGGGTGGGGGAAGACACCAGGTGGTCTGGGGCTGTCGGAGAGGGTTATTGGGGGGGGTCCGGGGGTGTGGATGAAGGAGGAAGGGCTGGGACCTGTGGGGATGCAGTGGGATGGGGATGATTGGGATGCTCCAGGACACGGATGCAGTGGGATAGGGATGGATTGGGATAGGGATGCTCTGGAACGGGGGTGCAGCGGGATGGGGATGCTCCGGAACAGGGGTGCAGCAGTATGGGGATGCTCTGGAACAGGGGTGCAGTGGGATAGGGATGCTCCGGAATGGGAGTGCAGTGGGATGGGGATGCTCTGGAACAGGGGTGCAGCGGGATGGGGATGCTCCAGAATGGGGGTGCAGCATAATGAGGAACGGAATGGGGAAGGGATGCTCTGGAACGGGGGTGCAGCAGGATGGGGATGCTGCGGGACAGGGATGGGTTGGGATAGGGATGCAGCAGGATGGGGATGCCCCAGGGCGGGGATGCAGCAGGATGAAGGTGCAGCGGGGTTGGGATGCTCCAGAATAGGGATGTTCCAGGACCGGGGTGCAGCAGAACAGGGATGCAGCGAAACGGGGATGCTCGGGGATCGGGATGCTCGGGGATGGGGATGCTCGGGAATGGGGATGCTCCGGGATGGGGATGCTCGGGGATGGGGATGCTCGGGGATGGGGATGCTCGGGGATCGGGATGCTCCGAGCCGCCGCCTCCCTCCCCCGGGGCCGCTCCCCTCCGCAGCCCCGACTCACTCCAAGGTCAGCGAGGGGATCTTCAGCCGGTCCCGCCGCGACTTCATGCCGCCGCCGCCGCCCTCCCCACTCCGCTCCCGGCGCCGCCGCCCCCGCTGCCCCCGCGCTGGGCGGCTCCCCCCGCCGGGGACCCCGCTCGGCCCGGGACCGGGACCGCCCCTGCGGCACCGAGCGGCTCGGCTCAGGCTCAGGCTCAGCACGGCTCAGGCTCAGCACGGCTCAGCTCGGCTCGGCTGGGCTCGGCTCAGTACGGCTTAGCATGTCTAAGTGCAACCCAGGCTCAGCACGGCTCAGCTCTGCTCAGCACGGCTCAGCTTGGCTCATCTCAGCACGGCTTAGTGCAACTCAGGCTCAGCACGGCTCGGCTCAACTCGGCTCAGCTCAGCACGGCTCAGCTCGGCTTGGTTCAGCTCAGCTCAGTGCAGCTCAGGCTCAGCACAGCTCAGCATGGCTAAGCTCAGCACGGCTCAGCTCAACTTGGCTCAGCTCGGCTTGGCTCAGCTCGGCTCAGCTCGGCTCAGTGCAGCTCAGGCTCAGCGCAGCTCATCTCGGCTCTGCTCAGTATGGCTCAGCACAGCTCAGGCTCAGCACAGCTTAGGCCCAGCACGGCTCAGCTCGGCTCAGCTCAGTTCGGCTCAGCTCAGCTCGGCTCGGCTCAGTGCAACTCAGGCTCAGCACAGCTCAGCTTGGCTCGGCTCAGCTCAGCACAGTTCAGTGCAACTCAGGCTCAGCACGGCTCAGCTCTGCTCAGCACAGCTTAGGCTCAGCTCAGTTCTGCTCAGCACGGCTCAGCACAGCTCGGTTCGGTGCATTTCAGTCTCACGGCTCAGCGCAGCTCAGCACGGCTCAGTACAGCTCAGCTCAGTGCAGTTCAGGCCCAGCACAGCTCGGCACGGCTCAGCTCAGCATGGCTCAGCACAGCTCTGGCTCAGCACGGGCTCAGCACGGCTCAGCTCGGCTTGGTTCACCTTGACACAGATCAGCTTGACTGGGCTCAGCTCAGCTCAGCTCAGCTTGTCCCAGCTTGGCTCGGTTCGGCACGGCACAGGCCCTCAGAGCACCCAACAGCCTCTGACCACAATCCAGTACATCCCAGTATCGCTTAGAACACCCCAGAACACCCCAATACACCTGCAGCACATGCCAGTATCCCCCAGTACACTCCTAGTATCACATAGAACACCCCAGAACACCCCAATACACCTGCAGCAGACCCCAGCGCATCCCAGTATCCCCCAGTA
Organism: Phaenicophaeus curvirostris; assembly: GCF_032191515.1. NCBI lineage: Eukaryota > Metazoa > Chordata > Aves > Cuculiformes > Cuculidae > Phaenicophaeus > Phaenicophaeus curvirostris. The sequence goes on along the minus strand of NC_091419.1, from coordinate 5,777,930 downwards.
CACTCCCAGTACAGTCCCAGTCCCTCCAGTACCAGAGAACATGGTGATGCCACCCCAGATCTGGGCACCACGAGCCATCGGTGCCCATCCCAAGTGCCATGCGCGTCCCCCCAGGCACGTCCCTCCTGTGACACCCCAGTGACACCCCAGGGGACTTACGCTCTTCCTCGACGCGGCAGGCTGAGCTCCTTCTGCAAAGAGAAAAGCAAGAAGCAGGGTCAGAGCGTGGCCACAGGCGTTGGGGGACGCATGAGACCCCCACCTCCCACCCTGCAGCCGGCCCTCAGCACCGGGGTGTCCCCACAGGGTGACTTGGGGACCCCCCAGCTCCGCTGTGGCTACCTGAGAGTGACAAATTGCCACCCAGGGTCAGCGCCGGGGGACAATTCCCCCCAAGGTGCCCAGGGCTGGTGGCCTTGTGGCCAAACCCAAGAGCGTGGGCATGAGATTGGAGGCTGCCAGGCTGGAGCGTGGCCCTGAGGGGTGTCCCCTGTCCCCCACCCTGTCCCCCCGACCCCGGGGAGCAGCTGGTAGCCCTCATAAGGTTTATTTTTCCAGCCGCTGGGAATATTTCTTGCAAACTGCTCGCAGGCGGTGCCACAGGTAGTGGCGAGGGCAGGAGCCAGTGGCCACACAGGACCCATTGGGCACACCCCGGAGACTCACACAGATCCCACCGGCACGCTGCAAGGGGAACAGCATGGATGGGCTGGCACGTGTCCTGGCACACCATGGGACGCTGGCACACAGGGTGGGAGCACACGCCTGCCTGCCATCACCCTGATCCTGCACCCACCACCGGTGCCAATGCCCCAGCACCAAAACGATCCTGTGCCCACCGTTGGTGCCAATGTCCTGTCACCACCCTGATCCTGCACCCATCACTGGTGCTGATGTCTTGTCACTGTCCTGATCCTGTACCCATCCCCGGTGCCAATGCCCCAGCATCACCCTGATCCCATATCCATCAACGGTGCCAATGTCCCAGCACCACAATGATCCTGTACCCATCACCGGTGCCAATGTCCTGTCACTGTCCTGATCCTGTACCCATCACCGGTGACAATTTCCCAGCACCACAGTGATCCTGCACCCATCACCAGTGCCAATGTCCCAGCACCACAATGATCCTGTACCCATCACCGGTGACAACGTCCCAGCACCACAGTGATCCTGCACCCATCACCGGTGCCAACGTCCCAGCACCACAATGATCCTGTACCCATCACCGGTGACAACGTCCCAGCACCACAGTGATCCTGCACCCATCACCGGTGCCAACGTCCCAGCACCACAGTGATCCTGTACCCATCACTGGTGCCAATGCCCCAGCACCACAATGATCCTGTACCCATCACCGGTGCCAACATCCCAGCACCACAATGATCCTGTACCCATCACCGGTGCCCACCAGCCCTGGACCCCTAAGCAGCTCAGCCCCATCCCCGACGCGGCCGTGGATCTCCCCGCGGGCAGGAGCTGCTGCCACCCGTGTGAGGAGCTCACAGCGGCACCCGTCGCACCCGCCCCGGGGTTGCCCGCACCCCATCCCGCTGCCCACGCAGCCTCTGCAGAAATCCCTGGATCGGGGCGCGCTGCGACGCAGTGATGCAGCAGCATCGCCATGGCAACGGGTGACATCACGCCTGGGTGCACAGGGACCCGCAGACCCGCGGCCCACGGCCGTGCGTCTGCCCCGGGGTGGCGTGGGCGCCCCAGTATGCCCAGTGTCACTGGGATGCGCTGGGGAAGGGGCGCGGGGAGCAGGAGCACCCAGCCAGGACCCTCTCCCACCCGCAGGCCGGTGCCACCAGCCCTCGAGCAGAGAACGAAGCACCAAAGGGTGATGGCGAGAGCTCTACTGCTCAGCCACGTGCAGATGGACAGAGGGACACGAGACACACACCCCCACGCCCCAGGCTGGCTCTTGCCCCGTGGCGCAGCCCCCCTGCCCCGTGGTACCCAACACCCATCGCCGCTGGGGGATCTTGGGCTGCGCTGTGGTGCTGGGACAGCCACAGCATCCCCCAGGAGCCCTGGGGACCCACAAGTGACAGCGCCTACCGGGTGCCAGCACCTACAGGGTGCCCGACGCAGCCGCCCAGCGCCACCAGCCTCCCATCTGCAGGTCCTGCTGGAACCAGGATTAACCGTCAGCTGATCCCTACAGGGATGGCACTGGGGATGATGGCACTGGGGATGGCAGCACTGGGGATGATGGCACTGGGGACGATGGCATTGGGGATGATGGCACTGGGGACGATGGCATTGGGGATGATGGCATTGGGGATGATGGCACTTGGGATGATGGCACTGGGGATGATGATGGCACTGGGGATGATGGCACTGGGGATGATGATGGCACTGGGGATGGTGGCACTGGGGATGATGATGGCACTGGGGATGATGGCACTGGGGATGATGGCACTGGGGATGATGATGGCACTGGGGATGATGATGGCACTGGGGATGATGGTGGCACTGGGGACGATGGCACTGGGGATGATGATGGCACTGGGGACAAAGGCACTGGGGACGATGGCACTGGGGACGATGGCATTGGGGACGGTGGCACTGGGGATGGTGGCACTGGGGACGATGGCACTGGGGATGATGGCACTGGGGATGGTGGCACTGGGGACGATGGCACTGGGGATGGCAGCGCTGAGGACGATGGCACTGGGGACGATGGCACTGGGGACGATGATGGCACTGGGGATGATGATGGCACTGGGGATGGTGGCACTGGGGATGGCATCGCTGCTGGTCACTTTGTGCTTAGCTCCCTGGTGGGAGCCCCTGCCACCCCTGCTGCCACGGGGACGTGGGCACTCGGCTGCGACTGCTCTCCCCGGGCACTGCCAGGAGCGAAACCCACAGCCAAGAGCCCCACGGCCGGGGCTCCATCTCTCCGCATCCGTGGGAAGGCAGCTCCCACGCAGGGATGCTCTGGGGTTGCGTGTGCAGCGGAGCGCAGCCGCCCCGCAGAGCTGCCAGCTCGGATGAAGGCAGCTCCGTGCCATCCTCCAACCATCGTGTGCTCAGCTGGAGGGGCTGCTGGGCTCATCCCCTGCCCTGCTGTCAGCGCTCGGTGCCCAGCTCCTGTCCCACGCTGCTCACACGCAGCCCCCACCTCGCACACGCATGCCTGGAGCCCCCACCTCGTGCTCACAGCACCCACCCGGAGCACCCAACTCCCACTCACAGCACCCACTTCTTGCACACACACGCGCACACCCAGAATGCCTTCTCACCCACAGCACCCACCTCACACTTAGAAAACATCCACGCCTTGCAGACCCTCACTCACACCATCCACCCCTCACCCAGAGCACCCACCTCTCACCCAGAGCACCCACCCTTCACAGACCCACACTTAGAGCACCCACTCTTCACAGATGCTCACTTGGAGCATCCTCCTCTCACCCAGAGCATCCATCCTCGCAGACCCACACTTCACAGACCCACATTTAGAGCACCCACCCCTTGTAGACCCCCACCCAGAGCATCCACCTCTACACCCAGAGCATCCACCCCTTGCAGACCCTCACCCAGAGCATCTGCCTCTCACCCAGAGCATCCACCCCTCACAGATCCACCCTTCATAGACCCACACTTAGAGCACCCACTCCTCACAGATGCTCACTTGGAGCATCCACCTCTCACCCAGAGCATCCACCCCTCATCCAGAGCTTCCACCCCTCACCCAGAGCATCAACCCCTTGCAGACCCATCACCCAGAGCACCCACCTCTTACTCAGAGCACCCACCCCTTGCAGACCCTCACTCAGAGCACCCCCAGCTCTCACCCAGAGCATCCACCTCTCACACACCCACACTTGGAGCACCCACCCCTCATCCAGACCCTCACTCAGAGCACCCACCCCTCACTCAGAGCACCCACCCCAGACCCTCACTCAGACCCTCACTCACCCTCACCCACCAGACCCTCACTGGGAGCACCCACCCCTCATCCAGAGCATCCACCCCTTGCAGACCCTCACTTGGAGCACCCCCAGCTCTCACTCAGAGCATCCACCTCTCACACACCCACACCTGGAGCATCCACCCCTCACCCAGAGCATCCACCCCTTGCAGACACTCACTCAGAGCACCCACCCCAGACCCTCACTCACCCTCACCCACCAGACTCTCACTTGGAGCATCCACCCCTCACCCCCCCACGCTTGCAGCGCCCACCTCGCGCTTCGAGCACCCACTCCTCGCAGACCCTCACTCGTAGCACCCCCCTCCCCCCCTGTCCCCCCCCCTCCCCGTGCTCACCTGGAGGCCCCGGCGCCGGAGGATGCTCGGTTCGTCCATCCCGCTGCGCGCTCCTCCCGGTTCTCCCGGTCCAGCCCCCCCCCCCCACCCCGCAACCTCCTCCCCAGCTCCTCCCGGTTCTCCCGGTCCTGCCTCCCCCCCTCCACCCCCAACCTCCTCCCCGGCTCCTCCCGGTGCTCCTGGGGCGCCGCCCAGCGGCCACGGGGCGTCCCCGAGCACCGAGCTGGCTCGGTTCGGCTCGGCGCAGCCTGGTGCGAGTCAGCGTGGCACAGGATCATAGAGTCACAGAATCACCAGGTTGGAAGAGACCCCCAGGATCATGGAGTCCAACCATTCCCATCAATCACTAACCCATGTCCCTCAGCCCCTCGTCCACCCGGCCCTTAAACCCCTCCAGGGAAGGGGACTCAACCCCCTCCCTGGGCAGCCTCGGACACTGCCCAATCACCCTTTCCATGAAATTTTTTTTCCTAATGTCCAGCCTGACCCTCCCCTGGTGGAGCTTGAGGCCATTCCCTCTCGTCCTGTCCCCTGGCCCTTGGGAGAAGAGCCCAGCTCCCTCCTCTCCACAACCTCCTCTCAGGGAGTTGCAGAGAGCAATGAGGTCTCCCCTCAGCCTCCTCTTCTCCAGGATAAACACCCCCAGCTCTCTCAGTCACTCCTCTTCTTCTCCAGCCCCTTCTCCATCTTCATTGCTCTTCTCTGGACTCGCTCCAGAGCCTCAACATCCTTCTTGAGGGGTGGGGTGGGCAGGGGACCCCAGCCGGAGGGTCCCAGCCCTGCTGTCCTGGCGCTGGACGCTGCCACCGCTGCGCCCTCGTCCCCAGCCGCACAAGGGGATGCTTTCTGCTGGAACAAGAGGACTTTGTGCGCGGCCCTCGGTGCCACCCAGTTCCTCATCCCAGGGTCACCGCGCGCTCCTGCTTCACTGGGGCTTTGTTCTCCATCGTGGGGCACAAAGCGTGCCAGGAGGGTCCCCAGCGCGTGGCTTTGGCGACAGCCTCGCTCACAAACGCTCGCGCACACGCGCCACCGATGACCCCAACCTTGGTGCAGCCGGTTAGGGGCAGGGGACCAAAACCACGCGATGGATTTTGCAATAAAAGCCCAAACCCCAAGGCTTCTCTTTCGCTTACCTTGCGCTTCTGGCCCAGGCGCAGGGTTTGGCCACGTCCTGGCAGGCGTGCGGCCCCGAACGGGGCTATTTTGGGTTGCTTTCTCTTTTGCTTTTGGTAAAAGCGAGGCACGCGAGTGCGCCTTGCGCTCTGCCCTGCCTGGGTACAGCCACCCTTCGGCAGGAGAGGAAACACCGGGTGCCGGGAGCCGCTCCGAGCGCCACGGCGGGTGCCCAGCGGGGACCAGGGGGCACCCAGTGGGTGCTGGGGGCGCCGAGGGCAGTGGAGATCGGTGGCCGATGCTGGCGTGGCTGTTGGCAGCCCTGGCGGTGCTGGCACGGTGCGGTAAGTGCTGCTGCGGCGTTGGGAGATGAGAGATAACTGGAGAAGACTTTCAATGAACGATTCGGGGGGCGATAAGGCTCGGGGAGCTGCCGCTGCGATGGAGACGCTCGCCCAAAACCGCAGGGGCAGAGGAAAGGAGGGTGAATCCCCGCTGGTGGCGGGTGGCACGGCCAGCATCGCGTCCCCGGGGAGGGGGCAATGGGGATTTTGGGGTGAGAATCACCTCTGCGGTTGCTCCGATCCCATGGGTGAGCAACAGGGCGATGAGGCTCCACCACTGCTCACCCGGGTTTGGGATGCACGAGCCCCCGGCCACCGTCCTCTCCCACAGGCATCACCATGACCTCTGGCTTCTCCTGCTGGAAACCATGTGGCTCCCGCGGGTTCCTCTGCTCCTGGCCGCCCCTCGGCCCCATCGGCAACACCTCCTACCTCCTGACACTCTGGTGAGTGGGGCACCATGCAGGGACGGGTATCGCGTCCTGCGGAGCCCCCGGGGTGCATCCTGCCCTGGGCACGTGGCGATGCTGCCGTCCTTCCCCAAACCCAGCTGCTCCCCGTCTTGTTCCCTGCCCAAGACACACAGGGACTTGTGGGACTGGTGTCCTCTGCACCCCGAGGGCAAACGCTGCCCCGGCCAGATCCAACCTTGCACCCGTTTTCCCACCATCACCAGCTACACGGTGCCCAGGCTGTGCCAGAGGTTCGAGGCGGGCACGAAGACGACGCACGCCCTGAAGCATCACAGCGTTTACGTCCTCACCAACACCACGGCCTGGGTGGAGGCGCGGTGGGGTGACCACATCCACCGGACCCCCAACCTCACGCTGTACCTCGACGAGGCCGGTAAGCACCCGCGGGGACGGGCTCGGCACCAACGCTGGTGCTGGTAACCACGAGATCACCCCTTCTTTGCAGTCAAGCTGAACCCACCCCCGGACACGATGCCTTTCACCAAGAGCGGTGGCCGGCTCTGGCTGCGGGGGCCGTGGCCGCTGTGCCGCCGCACGAGCTGGCCGCTGCGGCGCGAGGCTCGCTTCCAGAGGATGGGCAACCACAGCTGGATGCAGGTAAAACCACCTTTTTTTCAGAGCTGGTGGGGACCTACAAGACAATCGGTAACGTCGTGGCAGCCTGGGGAGCTCAGGGGCTTGGTGATGCTGATGCTCCCCCCCTCAAACCCAGCTGCGTCCCATCTGTTATCAGCTCTGCTCCATCCCCCTGGCCACGAGATCCTCGTCACAGGATCAGGCTGCAATTTGTGGGGATTACCCAGGCAAAACCCCAGATTATACTAATGATGATGATGGATAAAATCCGGCTTTTTGTCCCCAGTGAGACCCTCACCCCGCTAGCCCCGGACCCCTCATCCCTCTTGGCTGCTGAAGCCGTGGTACCCAGGCTGAGGAGACCTTCCTGGCCCCCCTCTTTGGCTCTCCCAGCCCCTGGGGTGTTTGGGGGACACAGGGCAGCATTGGTTTTGTGTCCCAGTAACATACTGGTTTTACTGGGTGCCTCTGCACCCCGTTCTCTCTGCAGGTGAGCTGCGAGTCAGTGATGGATAAGAACGATTCAGGTCAGTTTAGCCGGAGACGAGCATCTCCTGGGGATGCTCCCATGGGAGGCTCTGCCCTGCGATCCCTCCTGGCCCCCCAGCCAGGATAGCCAAAAGCTGAGGGAAAATGGGGAGGGGGGTCCCCCAGGCCTGATCCTGCCCCCCTACGCAGTGATCTGTGCCCTGGGGAGGGACGGCGCCTTCCAGGTCCAGCTCCGGCACAAGACATCCCACTGGAGCAGCTCCTGGAGCGACTGGAGCAGCTCTATCTTCATCCCTGAGGGTGAGGAAGAGGGGAGGAAGCAGGTGGGACCCCAACAGCTCCCCAAAATGCCAACGGCCCAACCGGGCTCATTCCTCTTGTAGAAATCCTAGTGAGCCCGGCGCTGAACCACCAGCTGGGAGAGCTGGGGGGAGACGGGCAGCGGGTGCTGAGGCTGAGCTGGCAGGTACGGTGACTCCCCCCTGGGACCCTCCTGGCTGTCCCCCCGCCCCGTTTCAGCCTCCGAGCCGCTCCCTCTGCCTCCCCCAGCGAGCCCCCGAGGAGCAGGGGAACGTCACCTACACGCTGCGCACCCGCATGCTGGCGTGTCGCTGCGCTGAGCGGGCCCAGGAGGATGCTGTGGCGCTGGAGACGGAGGTGACGGCGCACGACCTCATCCTCTCCGGGGCTGAGTATGAAATCCTGCTGACGGCAGCCAACGCCGCTGGGCCAGGGCCGGCACAGCAGCTCCACGTGCCAGCGGAGCAGCACGCAGGTAGTCAGCTCTTGGGGGAAAGGACCGAGCTCCCTGGCAGCAGCAAGGGAGATCTTTTCCCATCCATCCATCCATCCACCCACCCAATCTCCAATTTCATCCCAGATCTTGGCTTCAAGGAGGTCACCATGACCAGTGGCACCATGATCCATCGATCCCTCCCTCCATCCCTCCATTCTATCTCCAATTTCATCCCAGATCTTGGCTTCAAGGAGGTCACTGTGACCAGTGGCACCATGACCCATCTATCCATCCCTCCCTCCATCCATCCCTCCCTCCCTTCCTCCACCTTTCCATCCCTCCATCCATCCATACATCCCTCCCTCCTTCCTATCTCCAATTTCATCCCAGATCTTGGCTTCAAGGAGGTCACTGTGACTGGTGGCACCATGACCCATCTATCCATCCCTCCATCCATCCCTCCATCCATCCTATCTCCAATTTCATTCCAGATCTTGGCTTCAAGGAGGTCACCGTGACCCATGGCACCGTGACCGGTGTCACCATGACCCATCTATCCATCCCTCCATCCATCCCTCCATCCATCCTATCTCCAATTTCATTCCAGATCATGGCTTCAAGGAGGTCACCATGACCGGTGGCACCATGACCCATCTATCCATCCATCCATCCCTCCCTCCATCCCTCCCTCCTATCTCCAATTTCATCCCAGATCTTGGCTTCAAGGAGGCACGATGACCCATCTACCCATCCATCCATCCATCCATCCATCCATCCATCCATCCCTCCCTCCCTCCCTATCTCCAATTTCATCCCAGATCTTGGCTTCAAGGAGGTCACCATGACTGGTGGCACCATGACCGGTGTCACCATGACCCATCCATCCATCCATCCTTCCATCCATCCTATCTCCAATTTCATCCCAGATCTTGGCTTCAAGGAGGTCACGGTGGCCGGTGGCACCATGACGGCACAGTGGGTAGCACCAAGTCCCGGCTTCATCTACTGCTTCGAGCAGCAGCCGCTGCCCGCAGAACCAAACCCGGGTGTTTGCATCCAGCGGGATTTCCCTGCCGAGAGCATCCATGCGGAGAGAGGCAAGTGAGCGCTCCGAGCCCCGCAGCCGCCCCCTGCCCGGGCTCGGATCCTGGCGGGGGTTTAACCAGCATCCCCAGTTCCTGTCCCAGGAGCACTGGGAGCGCCGGCGTGTTACCGGCTGGCCGTGCACGGCAGGACCGCGGCGCGGGGCTGGGCCACCTTCGCCCTGCAGCATCACTACGCTGGCAACGGTGCGTACGGAGACACAGAGCATCCGTGCCCGGTTTAACAGCAAAAAGCAAGGGCGCTCCCTAATCCCCCATCCATTTTTCACGCAGCCTCACTGGCCGTACCCTTCCACATCAACACCAGCACCAGGGATGCCACCACCGTCACCCTCTGGTGGAAACCGTCCCCCCGTGCCGCCTGCCCGGGGGTGCTGGCCAAGTACCTCGTCTGCCACGCAGCCAAGGGGGACAACGTGACCTGTGAGTGGGTTCCCCATCCCTGTAGGGTGGGCTACCACCTGGCTACCTCCTGCTTGTCATTATTCCTACCTCCTGCTTGTCTTCGTTCGCTCAGATGCTGAAGCCAACGCCACAGCGTCACACTTCACCCTTCAAAACCTACGGCCCGGCACAACCTACAGGGTGGGCATCTGGGAGGTGACGGCGGAGAGCGGGGACACCTGCAGCGCTCAGCGGCGCTTCCAAACCAAGGCGTTGGGTAACGGCTGGAGACCCCATCCCCTCCCCGCTCCCCGTGGGGTGACCTCCACGGGGTGCTTGTTCTCATTCCAAAACGGCTCCGGTGTCCCACATGGGACAGAAGTGCCACCACCCAGCCACGTCCACCCCCAGGTCCCCAAGGAGCAGCGTGGAGATCCAACCTGATGTACCTGGGCATCTTTCTCGGTCTCCCCGCCTTGGCTGCCATCTACCAGTTGAGCAAAAAGAGGTGACAGCAACACCCTCTGCCCCCTGACCCCTCCATTTCCCACCTCCTCACCAACCACCCCCTCCCCAGGGCTCGACGCCTCCTCTTCCCACCCCTCCCCATGCCCGCGGGCACCAAAGCCACCGAGTTCTCCACCGACAAGATGAGCCAGGTGAGACGCAAGGGCCAGGAGGGGCACCTCACGCAGGCAAGGCTGCATGGACCTGGTGTGGGATGTTCCCACCCTAAACGCATCCAAACCCTTAGGGCCAGCCCCAGCCAGGCTTCGTGGAGCCCTTGGAGAGGTTCAGCCCAGCTGAGCTGCTGGTAACGGAGCCGAGTCCTGGCGAGGAGGCAACGACCGATGCCAACGCGCGGCCCTGCACGCCACAGCCTGGCCCCGTGGCTGAAGAACCGGTGGTGGTGTCTCCGCTGGGCTGCGAGAAGGAGCTGCCGTTCACCTACCGCAGGCAGGAGATGCTGAGCCCGCTGGGGTTTCCACCACCTGGCAGCACCGGCTACCCCCTGTTTGAGGAGGAGGAGGAGGAAGAGGAGGGAAGTCAGGGTCTGCACCAGCCGCTGGTCCCCATCACCCTGCTCATCTCCGACAAACCCATCATCATCAGGGACGAGGAAGGATGGGACCCACCACCAGAGGAGCCGGTGTCGTAGCCATCGTCAGGCTGGGGCAGTGGGGATGGACGGCAGGGAGGGGATGAAGAGGGTCCCGTGGGATGCTGAGCGCCCAAGAGGGATGCTGAGCACCCAAGAGGGATGCTGAGCACCCAAGAGGGGGCTCATGGTGGCACCAACACTTTCAGGGAGCGTTGTGGTTTCCAGGACACTGAAATCGATGCCTCCAGGTGCGGCGCTGCATGGGGTCAGGATCTGGCCACCTATTTCTCAACCTCAACCTTTCCTTGGTGATATAAAATGAGGGAATCGATTGCTGAGTCCGACCAGGCTGCGGTTGTTGCCTCAGTGGGATCGAGAGGAGATGCAGAGATTCATTCTCAGGGCCAGCATCATCCCAGAAGTGTTGGGGAATGAACAATCCCAGCATCACGCATCGGCTACCTCTAAAAAATAAAACATGCGATACATTTAAAAATGCAAAAAATAAAAAAAATAGAGGCAAAAAATAAAATAAATCAGAACAAATGCAGGAAAGCAGCAGGGCTGAGATGGGTTCCCTTCCCTGAGCCAGGCAGATTACAGGGAGGATTTGGAGTCAGGGCGATCCATGGTGATGCAGAGAGCGTGACTCGGCAGCGGGACTGGAACTGGGGGTGCCCTGGGGCCCCTCGTCCCCCCAAACCCCCCTTCCTCGAGCCTTATCTGGGGCAGAAGCGGAGATGCTGCTGCGATGAGTGGTTTGTGGTTTCGCCTGCTCCGTGCGCAGGGGCCGGAGGCAGCAGCGTCGACTTGCTGAGAGGGCAGAAAATACAAAGGGGAAAAAAAAAAAGAGAAATGGGGTTAGTAGCACGGGGAAGTCCGGGGAATGGCAGCACCCAACACCGCAGGTCCTCGCCAACGCTTTGAGCCCCACGCATGGTTTCAGCAGCAGCACATGCGGTGGAAAGCATACGGATGCCGATCAGAGATGTCATAGAATCACCAGGTTGGAGAAGACCTCTTGGATCACCGAGTCCAACCATTCCTATCGGCCACTAAACCATCGCACCAGGGAAGCCGGCTGGGTGGCTCACGGCTCTTTTGGCTCATTCCACCATGGGACCTCCAGCCACTAGGGTTGGGTTGGGATTTATGGCTCTTCCCGGTGCTCCAGGGATGCGGACAGCGGCACAGCCGTGGCTAGGGGGGCCCGTTGGCCACCCCATCACCGTACCCACCCGTGTCCGGCACCGCACGTCCCAGGCGACTCCGCTGCCGGCAGAGCCACGAGGTGGCACCAGCCCCGCGTCCCCACGAGGCTTCTCCACCTCCCAGCAGAGCGAATCCATCTTTCCATCCTTGCCACGCCACCACCCATCGCCCCGCAGCTCCCCTTGCTCGCCGGCACCCCAAATCCCTGGCATCACCTGGGGAGCCGGCATCCTCCCAGCCCCAAAACCCCAGCTGGATAGAGGAGATTTAAGGATTTTACTGGGATTTAAGCCATGCTGAGCTCGCCATCGGCGCGCACCAGGCCAGCCACGTGCTGAGGAAGTATTCGGTTACCGGCTTGGCGCGAGCGGCACTCGGATTTCAGCCCTGACCTGTGTTTACAGGGTTTCGGGGGCCGCAGCGGCGAAGGAAGCGGGACGGGGGTCACGGCGGCGGTAAACACAGCGCTTGGGTTTGGGCCAGCGCCGGCGGCGCTTAATTATTCCTGTTCTTGGAACAAGTTCGTGACAGGACGATCAGTCCCGACTGCAGCATTAAAAACACCCCGGGGAGCAGGGGGGATGGGAGACACCCCTGTGGCCCCAGTGGGGTCACAATCCAGGGATCCATCCCTGGAGGGGTTTAAGGGCCGGGTGGACGAGGCGCTGAGGGACGTGGGTTAGTGATTGATGGGAATGGTTGGACTCGATGATCCGGTGGGTCTTTTCCAACCTGGTGATTCTATGATTCTATTAAACAGCCCCGTGCATCCATCCCCACCTGTGTCCCGAGTTGGCTGGTTCTCTGCTGGGAACACGGCGCCGCACGGAGCCCGCGGGCATCGTGCCGGGGAAAACTAACGAAGCAAGCCTCGGCAATTAGCGCGAGCGAGCAGCTCGGGACTTTCTAATTAGTTTAAATTTCACAGAAGTGTTTTCCAAATGAGTCTCTGGAAGCCGCTGTCAACCCAGTGACCCGAGGATGGCCGCCGGGTTGGCTCTCGCAGCCGGGATGTCACCTTCCTCGCTGCTCCATCCGCATCCAGCACCTCACACAGGGCATCGGTTAGACCCCCTGCAGCCTGAGAACAGACAACTCATGACACCCAGCAGGGAAGGTTTTGTAGGACAAGGAGAGGCAAAGAGGCACCGCAGCGGGGAAAACAAAGCTCAGTGCAGGAGGAGGGGGGGGGATCAGCATCCATCCCGCAGCACCTCGGCTTTGGGGTGAGCGGAGCAGCCCCAGCCACCCCCACAGAGGCACCCCCACACCTCTCCAAGCAGCTAATTCAAGACCTGCTGCCTTTTATTTTTAGAGGAGAACATCAGATTACGTCCTGCTGTGCCTTTTTATATTGCCTGATGCACCCTCTATTCCTGTACGCTGTTTACACTTGATGGTGCCAGGGCGAGCCCCGAGCATCTCTGACCTAAGAGGGGGAAAAACCTCCCCCTGTTCCCTCCTTATCCGCAGGGGACGCGTCACCAGAAGCAAACAGCACCAGGAATGCACAGGCAGAGATTTGCTGTTGCAGAGCAGAAAATTCAGTTCTGCATCCTGAGAAAGCGGCGCTGCTGCCGGCCGGAGCCGTGGGAAGATGCTCGGAGCCTGGGGGTTCGCCTTGGGCTCGCTGATTTTGAGGGATACGCGCTCGGGCTGGCACTGGAGGAAAACCATAAAGCAGCTGGAGGGGTTTGCTCCAGCGCCACAAACATCAGCTCTTGGGGGGTCGGAGCCCCCGGGGAAGGCGAGGTCCAACCCTGCAGGCTCAGCTTGGGGTTTGGCTCCTGGATGGAGGAGTTGAACCTGTTTCCCAGCCTGGGGGAAACACAACAGCGGAGATGGTTGCAGCCTCCTTCCTTCTCCATCCATCCATCCAACCATCCATCCATCCATCCATCCATCCAACCATCTCCCAGCCTCTTCTCTCCCTCCCTGAGCCCCAATCGCCGCGTTCGAGCCCAGTCGCACCACGAGCCGAAGCAGCCAGAGGATTATTCTCTGAGCACAATCCACGGTTTCCACCACCAACACAATGCCACCCGCTCCCCGGGGGATTAGGTGGCCATTCAGGAGCTGCTGGGACTTAATCCCTAAGCAAACAAACCAATCCCTAGGATTATTTTGCTTTCAATTATTTATTCTTCAAGCGGAACTCACGGGCTACGTCTCGCCCAAGGGCGGGGAGCTCGCTCACCCCTCCTGGCACTGCAGAAACCCCACAGCTGAGGCACTAGGGGAGGTTTATGTTGGATCTTAGGAAAGATATATTTACAGAAAGGATGGTGAAGACCTGGTAGAGGCAGCCGTGGAGCCTCCGTCCCTGGAAGGGTTCAAAAACCACGTGCCTGTGGCACGTTGGGTGGTTGATTCACCTTCCCTGGAGGGGTTTAAGGGACGGGTGGACGAGGTACTAAGGGACATGGGTTAGTGATTGATAGGAATGGTTGGACTCGATGATCCAGTGGGTCTCTTCCAACCTGGTTATTCTATGAATTAGTTGGTGCGGTGGTTGGACTGGAGGAGCTGGAAGGGCTTTTCCAACCTTAATGACGCCGTGATTCTCTGCCCAATAAGTCCTTGGAGCAGAAGAACCTCTGCAGCTGGGGAATTTCTGCTTTTTCCTCCCTCTAAAAAGCTTTTGGGGGTCCTCACCCACCAAAAAAACGACCCCCAAGCCTCACTGACATGGGCTGCAAGGAAGGGGCTGCTGGACACGCAGCCCCAGCTGGACACGGGGACCACAGCTGGACACAGCTGGGCTCGGCTTGTTTTGAAAGCCGCTGGTATTTCAGTGCCGGCGTTTCGCAACCGTCCAGTGTCCCAACAACACAAACAACAACTGCAGTTTTCCTTCGCAAACGGAGCCCGCGGCTGCCCCGCGCCCCCGGCTCTTTCCTGCTCGCGTCAGGCCCAGCTCGCTTGCTGCAACAGCCTCACCCGGGCGAGCGCGATTTCCAAACCCAAGGATGGAAAATGACCTCAAGCGGCAGCAAAAGCGAATATTTTTCTCCCCGCGGAGAAGGACCCAGGGCTGCCCCATCCCCTGCGGGGGCTCAGATCATTGCAAAATCCCACTGGGACGCTGCGTGCCCCAGCACGTGAGTGAGGAGAAGTGGTTAAAACCCATCTCCTCCCTCTGCCATGCAAGGAAAACCTGGGAGACGGCATGGAATATTGTCTTTTTTGCAGTTTTAATGCTTTCAGACCGCTGCTCTCTCAGCCCTGGGCGCTGCTGAGACTTTCCAGGCTCTGGGAGCAGCCTGGCACGGCAAACCCTCTGCTGTTCAATTGGTTTTTGCTTTTTTTTTCTCAACTGAAACGCTGTAATAATAAAAGAAATCATAAAACAAGGGTGTCGAGAGCTGAGCAGGCACCTCCCTGCGCTTCCCTGGCTATCGGGTGATCTGAAAGGAAAGGACGCGGCGCCCTTATCAGCGCACACATTCCCCTGCCCGCTTGGCAGCCGAGCCGGCCAGAGGTTTGCAGCACAAACATATTTTGCTGGAGCGGGCGCCTGGGGTTGAGCTGAGGATAAGCGGCTCAGCGGGAACCAGATTTCCCCCCACCAGGAACCCGTTTGTGCACCAAACCCCCGTCCGCAGCGCGTGGGGAAAGGGTTTATCCCAGACCCAGGAGCGAGAAAGACAAGTCCAAGAGGAAGGATGGAGTCATGGAATGGTTTGGGTTGGATGGGACCTCAAAATCCATCCAGTTCCACCCTTTTCCATGGGCAGGGACACCTCCTGCTGGATCTGGTTGCTCCAAGCCCCATCCAACCTGGCCTTGAACTCCTCCAGGGATGGGATCGGGGGGTTCTGGTTGATACCAAGTTAGGATCATGTAACCATGAGATGGTTTGGGTTGCAAGGGACCTCAAAGCCCATCCAGTCCCACCCCTGCCATGGGCAGGGACACCTCCCACTGGATCAGAGGCTCCAAGCCCCATCCAACCTGGCCTTGAACCCCTCCAGGGATGGGGCAGCCACCACTGCTCTGGGCAACCACAACAAAACATTTCTTCCTAAGATCTCATCTCAATCTCCCCTCTTTTAGCTCAAATCCATTCCCCCTCATCCTCCCCCTGCCCTCCCTGATCACGAGCCACTCCCCAGCATCCCTGGAGCCCCTTTCCCTACTGGGAGGAACCCTGGACCTGCTCCACCTGCATTTCCCAGCTCTTTGCAAGCAGATTGACTCGCCCTTATTTTTTTTCCCACACCAAAACCACCAGGGAAGCAGAATAAACCGGCTCGGGGCCCCCCAGCACCGTCTGGTAGAGCCGTAGCCACCCTCCCCACCGCGGCCACCTCCAACCGGCTGGGACTCCCCGCGAGCTATCGCTGGCTCCATCGCTGGGCTGGGATACGGTGGCATTTACACAGCTGCTCAGCAGGAAAATCCCTCTCCCTGCTTCACATAAACCCTTGCTTTTCAAAGTAATTGGGCGCAGCCTCGCTAATGAGGTCATTGAACGGGGAGGGGGTTTAATTGCAAGCTCCTGGTGATGTTTAGGCAGCCCTGCAAGCTGGCTTGGCCCCTTCTCCCCCAAGCTGGGCTTGGCCCATGGGGTTTTTTTGTGGAATTCAGCTCAAAACTGCTGCTGCCTGCAAGGTTTGAGGGGGGGAAGGGAAAAAAAAAAAAGCAGAAGGATGGGATGGATCCAGAGGGACCTGGGCAGGCTGGAGCAGTGGGGCTGGGAGAACCTCATGGGTTCCACAAGGCCAAGGGCAAGGTCCTACAGCTGGGTCGGGGCAATCCTCGGTTTCAATAGAGGATGGGGGATGATGTGATGGAGAGCAGCCCTGAGGAGAAGGACTTGGGGTGCTGGGGGATGAGAAGCTCGACATGAGCCATCAATGTGCTCTCAGAGCCCAGAAACCAACTGTGTCCTGGGCTGCATCCAAAGCAGCGCGGCCAGCAGGGAGGGAGGGGATTGTCCCCTCTCTTCATCTCCTGGGAGACCTCAGCTGGAGGGTTGTGTCCAGTTCTGGAATCCTCAGCTTAAGAAGGAGATGGAGCTGTTGGAACAAGCCCAGAGGAGGCTACGAGGGTGATCCGAGGGCTGGAGAACCTCCCGTACGAGGCCAGGCTGAGAGAGTTGGGGTTGTTCAGCCTGGAGAAGAGAAGGCTCCGAGGAGACCTTAGAGTGACCTGAAAGGGCTACAAGAAAGCTGGGGAGGGACTGTTCACAAAGGTTGGAGTGACAGGATGAGGGGCAATGGGGATAAACTGGAGAGGGGCAGATTTAGACTGGATATAAGGAGGAATTTCTTCCCTATGAGAGAGGTGAGACCCTGGTCCAGGTTGCCCAGAGCAGGGGTGGCTGCCCCATCCCTGGAGGGGTTCAAGGCCAGGTTGGATGGGGCTTGGAGCCCCTGATCCAGCGGGAGGTGTCCCTGCCCATGGCAAGAGGTTAAACTGCATGATCATTAAGGTCCTTCCCAACCCAAACTAGTCTATGATTCTATGATTTTACGATCCAGGAGCGCCGGCACACACGGCCGGGGTGGGGACCTGCGTCTGGAGCAAAGTCCCATCGTGACACAGCCCCGGCGTGGGACACGACTGTGTCACCCGCGAATCCCAGCCGAGCCGTGTCCCCGGCCAGCGCCATCCCCACCCCCCCTGTTTGTGTGCCAACACATCACGTGCCGCCGTCGGATGACTCAGAAGGGGTGAATTTTATTTTAAGTGTTGTTGTTTTTATGAACAAAGCCAAAATATTTGTGTCCTTTGGGTCACCGAGCGCAGGGTCCCAGAGGGAGAGGGGACACCCGGCTCCCCAGCGGCTCCAGCCCCCAGCACGGTCCCTGCTGTTTATACATAGACATGTTTGTGCGCGGCGCCTGGCCCCTTCCTCGCTCCCAAACAACTGGATTGAAATCAAAAAGCCGTTAAAATTTTCCATTGCCCAAGGGAGGGAGCAGTGACGGCACAAGGAGCTGGGCAACCCCACAGGAGGGACCATAAATGCGGTGATTGACCCCAAAAAACAAGGGGATGGGGGATGATGTGATGGAGAGCAGCCCTGAGGAGAAGGACTTGGGGTGCTGGGGGTGAGAAGCTCGACATGAGCCATCAATGTGCTCTCAGAGCCCAGAAACCAACCGTGTCCTGGGCTGCATCCAAAGCAGCGTGGCCAGCAGGGAGGGAGGGGATTGTCCCCTCTGTTCCTCTCCTGGGAGACCTCAGCTGGAATATTATGTCCAGTTCTGGAATCCTCAACATAAGAAGGAGATGGAGCTGTTGGAACGGGCCCAGAGGAGGCTACAAGGATGATCCAAGGGCTGGAGAACCTCCTCACAAGCTGAGAGAGTTGGGGTTGTTCAGCCTGGAGAAGAGAAGGCTCCAAGGAGACCTTAGAGCAGCTTCCAGTACCTGAAGGGGCTACAAGAAAGCTGGAGAGGGGCTGTTCACAAAGGCTTGTGGTGATAGGACAAGAGGCAATGGGTGTAAACTGGAGAGCGGTGGATTTAGGCTGGACATAAAGAGGAATTTCTCCCCTATGAGGGTGGTGAGACCCTGGAACAGGTTGCCCAGCTCCGTGGTGGCTGCCCCATCCCTGGAGGTGTTCAAGGCCAGGCTGGATGGGGCTTGGAGCCCCTGATCCAGTGGGAGGTGTCCCTGCCCGTGGCAGCGAGTGGAACTGGATGATCTTTAAGGTCCCTTCCAACCCAAACCATGATGTTATGATCCTATAATATGGTAAATAAAGGCAGTGGGTCGCTCCCGGCAGCCCCATGGCTCTCCTGGCACCAGGAGCACCTGCTGCCCCTGGGGCTTGTTGGGTGTCTCAAAGGCACCGTGATGCCACCATCGCGATGCTCCGAGGGGACGGGACACACGGTGCAGGCGATACATCCATCCCGCTGCTCCAGACCCCATTTTTGGACACGAACCACCCCCGGTTGCTCCGCAGTTTCCCCCCGGTGCCCCAGGAGCTCGCTGCCTGCACCAGTTGGCACTGGGAAAAGCTGCCAGGCCTGTCGAGCCGGCGCGGAAAGCCCCAGTGCGAGGGATGCGGGGACCTGGCGTGCGGTTTCCGTGGGTGGGAGCGGCGGCTGAGTCAGCGGGTGGAGGGCGGCCGCGACGCCGCCCCGGCACGTCGGGGTGCACGGCTGCTCAGCAAAGGGGCACCCAGAGATGCTGCCAGGGCCACGCGGTGCTCGTGCGGAGATGGGAGCAAAAGCAACGCAAGGTCTAGTGCTGCTGGGGACCATGTGTGTGTGTCTCCTCGCAAGGGACAGGGGGCAGGACGAGAGGGAATGGCCTCAAGCTCCACCAGGGGAGGGTCAGGCTGGACATCAGGAAAAAATATTTCATGGAAAGGGTTGTTGGGCAGTGGCAGAGGCTGCCCAGGGAGGGGGTTGAGTCCCCTTCCCTGGAGGGGTTTAAGGGACGGGTGGACGAGGCGCTGAGGAGCACGGTTGAGTGTTTGATAGGAATGGTTGGACTTGATGATCCGAAGGGTCTTTTCCAACCTGGTGATTCTATGATTCTATGATTCCAAGGGTCTCAGGGACCTGTAACCCAGCGACGAGCGAGTTCCTGTGCTCCAGAGCACCCGTCAGGGCTCACGGCTGCGAGTGGCACAAGCCCAGCGCCCGACAGCCCGCAAAGGTGTTGAGTTTGGGCAGCACATCATCAAATCCTCTCGCAGGATCCCGGAATGGTTTGGGTTGGAAGGGAGCTGCGAGCCTATCTTGTTCCAACCCCCTTCCCACTGGATCAGGGGCTCCAAGCCCCATCCAGCCTGGCCTTGAACCCCTCCAGGGATGGGGCAGCCACCCCTGCTCTGGGCAACCTCTCCATCCTCATGGGAGAACATTTCTCCTTAAGATATCACCTCAACCTCCCCCGTCCCCAGTGCACGGACAAAGCGGGACATCCCTGTTGAGCCAAACCCCAGATTTATAATCACTGACCCCACCTGCCCAGTCCCTGTGCCCCCATGGTGGGGTGTTGGGGTGCACCCTGCAGGTCTCAGCCTCGCTGGGATGGTGGAAGGCACCGGGTGTTTTAGGAGCTGGATGGGTGCCCGGGCTGGGAGGCAGCGGCCGTGCAGCTAATCCCCAGCCCTCGCAACGCTGCGCCGGCACATTCTGTCCCTGCCAGGGCCAGGAGCGTCGTGTGTCACCCTCCCCCTGGCACAGCGGCGCTGACCCCCAGCCTGACCCCCCCCCAGCCAGCGGGCACAGCCCTGGGCCAAGGACTGAGCATCCTTTGGGGAAGAGCAGCCCCCCAAGGCGCTGCAGAAAGGGGCTGCGGGGCCAAGAGCTGCAGCTGGGGGGGATCCAGCACCCTGCAGAGTCAAGAGCTGCAGAGAAGGGGTTTCAGCATCCTACAAAGCCCAGAGCTGCAGAGAAGGTGGTCCCAGCACCCTGCAGAGCCCAGAGCTGAAGCTGGGGGGGATCCAGCATCCTACAAAGCCCAGAGCTGCAGAGAAGGGGTCCCAGCATCCTACAAAGCCCAGAGCTGCAGAGAAGGGGTCCCAGCATCCTACAAAGTCCAGAGCTGCAGGGAAGGGGTCCCAGCATCCTACAAAGTCCAGAGCTGCAGAGAAGGGGTCCCAGCATCCTACAAAGTCCAGAGCTGCAGAGAAGGGGTCCCAGCATCCTACAAAGTCCAGAGCTGCAGGGAAGGGGTCCCAGCATCCTACAAAGTCCAGAGCTGCAGGGAAGGGGTCCCAGCATCCTACAAAGCCCAGAGCTGCAGCTGGGGGATCCCAGCACCCTGCAGAGCCTGGAGCTGCAGAGAAGGGGTCCCAGCACCCCACAGGGCTGAGAGCCGCAGCTGTGGGGGGTCCCAGTACCCCAGTGCCCAGGGGTCTCACGCATTTTTGAGCCTGAAGGGCAAAAAAGGAAAGGAGAGTGGAGCTGGAGGGGGAAGGGAAGGCAGCATTTCCATGCCCCTTGCGAGGAGCAGCTTTTGCCGGGTGGTCTGGGAAGCATTTTCCAACGCGCGGGGCCAAGAGCTATAAATACTCTCCGCACTGTACTTGCGTAACGAGCCTCCTGCCCGGCATCAGGTCTCAGGCTGTAGCCGGCGTCGCCACACAAGGCACAGGGCTGTCCGAGCTCAGCACCCCCAGCACCCCCAAACCCCCCTGTGCCAACAAACAGAACAGCCTGGACTTGGGAGCCAGGGAAGATAAACAGCAGGTTGGAAGGAGCACAGACAGTACTGCTGGGGGGTTCACGCCTCGCCCCGGCTCCCGATATCCAGACAGGGTATTTTTAGCCCCTCTAGGACTGAGATGCGCAACCTTTTGCTGGCAAGAACCCCAGACCGGCCGTGCCCCCCGCCTCGCTGCGCTACTGTCCAGCTCGAGGGGGAAAAACCTGGAAGCGTTTGCAAGAATTCCTGCTGGAAAGATCAAACCCACGTGGGGAGCGGGAGCGGTGCCCGCCGGCGTTGGGTTTCCCGGCTCGGCGTGGCCTGTCCCCGTGGCCGTCACCATCAGGACAACGTGCTTTCCAGAAAGGGCCAGTGGGATGGACGGGGCGCTCGGCCGCTCTCCAAGCCCTCCGGCTCTGGGAATAAGCGTCCCCTTGTGCGGCCGGGGCAGATGATCAGGGTCTGACTGGTAGCCCCCAGCAATCGCTGCGGCACAGAATGGTTCCCTTGTGCCGCAGCGAAGAGGTCACCAAGCCCAGGGCTCCCTTGGGAGGCAGCAAGAACCAGGGGGGCTGCAGCCCTGGGAGCATCAAAACCCCTCGGTGGGGCTGGACCACGCGCCCCACAGCACCAACCACGACCCAGGGAGAGCTGGGTGTGCATCTCCCCAACCAAGAACGCAAACAAACTCACTGCGAGGCCTGTTAATCCTCTTCGAGGAAGATGACTCGCTGTGGCTGGGGATGCCAAAGAGAAATCACATTTGACTAAAGGTTGCACGAGCCCCAGGCTCTCACAGACTAAGAAAAGGCTGAGTTCTCCGGCTGGGCCATGGGCGAGCGGCTGTTCCAGCGCGGGAGCACGTGCTCCGGCACGGCCGCGGTGCCGAGCAGCTCAATAAACAACAGAAAAAATAAAGGGGGAGGGAAAAAAAAAAAATCACATGCCGTTGGCAACATTTTTAAGCAGAACAGTCTGCAGAAGACAAGCTGCAGCCCTGCTCCACACACGCCAAGATTTGCTGCACTTAGGGGAGATGTGGAGCGCAGGAACGCTGTTAACAAACAATTCCCAGCCCAAGAAAGCAGGTGAAGGGGCCTCTTTGCCATTTCCACCTGGCAAGAGCGGATCCCAGGCCTCGGGAACAGCCAAGGCGCTGTGGGAGTGCTCCAGCTCCCAGTTGGACCTGCCGGGTCCGTGCCAGGCTCTGGGGATGGAGGAGAACGTGTGTCTCTCTTCTGACACAAATAGGAAGCAAATGTGGAAAAATACAGCCCTGCGGTGATGGGGAAAGGACCAAACCCGCCTGGAGGTGGAGGAGCTGGAGCCACAGGGAAAGGACCAAACCTGCCTGGAGGTGGAGGAGCTGGAGCCACAGGGAAAGGACCAAACCTGCCTGGAGGTGGAGGAGCTGGAGACACAGCATAGAGCATCAGGCTCAGCACATCAACAGCCGGGCAGGGGGGCTGCGAGCGTTGGGACTGATCCTGCTCGGGAGCAGCACTGCCCGAGTGACCCAGTTAATCCCAGTACAGAGTGGGAGTGGGTACAGGGTGGAGCTGGGTGCCCGTGGGGCTGATGAAGCAAGGGGAGCACTCCCACTCCCACGTTCCCACAGCCACGCGAGCTGCGCGGCTCAGGGAAGCAGAAAGGGAGCAATCGGAAGATAGCCAGGCAAGCATCTAGGTTTAAAGAATTTATTGCAAACAAAGATTTTCCCCAACCAAGAATCGTACAAAAAGAACAGAGACAAGAGTGGTCGTTACAAAAGTGTTCACAGGTACAAAAAGTCATCTGAGCAATCCCCAGCGAGCGGAGCGCGGCCCTAGTGCAGAGGCTAAGGCACGCGGGGCAGGATTGTCTCAGTGAGGGAATGCAAAGGTCCCCAGCACCCAAACTCTGCTCAGGTCACACCAGAGCGAGCAAGGATCAGCCCCTGGCGCGCACGCTCAAGTGGTGCTAGACACAACACCCATCTCACTGCTTCCCACACGTTCCTGGCTGCATCCTCACCACGCCAGGGGCACCGACCCCTCTAGGGGTGCAGGCTTGAGCCCACCCTGAGCAGGACTCCTGGCCCTGAAGGGCTCATTTCAACCCCACATCTCCACCAGCATTTGTGGCCACCACCAGTCTCAGACTGGGCTTCCTTCCCTTTTCCTTGGCCCCCATGGAGATGCCAGAGCTGCAGCTCTAACTTCCCTCCCGTGGTGCTATCACAGCGCGGGGCTTGGTTTCCAGCCCCATCCGGGGAGAGGCACCGGCACGTCGTGTAGGTTTGGTGCTGAGGCAGGAACCAGCCTTTCCGTTCACGGGGAACGGCACCAAACCACTGCTGCAGATCACAAGTTCATCCCCCGAGTCCTCCGCCCCGGTCACAGCCCGTGGAAGCCTTTATATACTTTTCAGACCACCTCAAACCATGCCCCCAGCAGGCACCACCAGGCTCGTGGCAAGGATTATCAGCAGCAGACAAAGTCTCTGCTTCATCTAGTATGAAAAAAAGCTGGTTACTGCCAGAGGGAACCGCAGTCCTGGTGAGCTGCTGCACGAGAAGGGCTGCACCTGCATCACCACAGGACTCAAACCCAAGCAACACCGAAATATCCTCTAGGAACCCTGAGAAATACCTCCAAGCTCCTGTTTTCCAGTGCTTTTCAGAGCACTGCAGGCAAGGGGAGAGCGAATCTTGGCTCATGCTGAATGTGCCCCGTTTTAACCCCAAAATGCTGGGACAGTTAAACTCTTCGTGTCCTGCCCAACCACACGCAGAGTCGCTCCACACCACGGGGTCTCGCAGCTTCTCCTACCAGGCACAAGTCCACAACACCACGCTCGGTGTCGCTCCGTGGGGCAGTCACGACAAAAGCAGTTGAGGGCAGTGAGTGGAGCCGGGGGTCTCAGCGCTGCAGGAGCTCTGGTCTCGCGGCCATCGCGTCCCCATTTCCAGACCGAAGTGCCGCAAGGGTGCAAGCTTTCATCCCAAGGGATCGTCACGCTGCCAACCGCAGCCGATGCGCTTCTCTCAACAGGTCATGCAGCGCGGACGGATGTTGTCTGAAGGGGGGTTTGGATCGATCTGCAAAGCCAAGCTTAGGGTCAAAAACCTCGGCAGCGGGAACATCCCAGCCCCCTTCACCAAATGTGTCGGACCCAGGGGATCCGTTACCTCTGAATAAAGTGGAGGTGGCCGGAAGCGAAACTCCTGGATGTAGGCGAAGAAGGGACTTTCGAGGACGCCACCGAGTTCGCTGCGGCACGGCGGAGCCAGGCTCTGCTCAGCCTCCGGGCTGGACACAACCGCTGAGTACTCAGGGGGAGCTGAAGAGAGAAAAGTGGCATCAGGGAATAGGAACCACTCTCTGTTAATGGAAAACATCCAGGGCATCAAACCCACTGCTTCCCAAACCTTCCAATTCCCAGAGAGGGAATCCAGGAGGTAGAGCAGCAAAAGATTAAGCAGAGAAAGCAAAAGCTGCTCCTGGAGCAAGTGGCGTGGTTGAGAACCCTCCCGATCCAGAGGGGGTGAGCCAGACAGATGCCAGGGAGAGGGAGGTTCTCACCCTCCGGCTGCTCCGGGATGGTGCTCAGCCAGTCGAGGTTGACGCTGTACTGGCTGCTGACACTGGACGTGCGGCTCCCGAAGGGATGAAGTGGGATGGTCCCGATGACAAGAGGCAGTTCAAGGAACAGCTTGGATGTCCCAGGAATATCCACACAGACCTGCGGAGACAGAAGCCAGCGGGGAAGCTCAACTGATGGAATTTCCTCAGGGCGGAGGAGCAGCTAACTCCCCAGAGCACTCGAGCTGGCTGGGGGGCAGTTCTCACAGTGGGATCATAGAATCACCAGGTTGGAAAAGCCCCACCGGATCATCGAGTCCAACCATTCCCATCAATCACTAACCCATGTCCCTCAGCACCTCGTCCACCCGTCCCTTAAACCCCTCCAGGGAAGGGGACTCAACCCCCTCCCTGGGCAGCCTCGGACAGGGACCAATCACCCTTTCTGTGAAAAATTTTTTCCTCATGTCCAGCCTGACCCTCCCCTGGTGGAGCTTGAGGCCATTCCCTCTCGTCCTGTCCCCTGTCCCCTGGGAGAAGAGCCCAGCTCCCTCCTCTCCACAACCTCCTTTCAGGGAGTTGGAGAGAGCAATGAGGTCTCCCCTCAGCCTCCTCTTATCCAGGCTAAACACCCCCAGCTCTCTCAGCCGCTCCTCTTGTTCTCCAGCTCCCTCACCAGCTTCGTTGCTCTTCTCTGGACTCGCTCCAGAGCCTCAACATCCTTCTTGTGGTGAGGGGCCCAGAACTGAACACAGGATTCGAGGAGCGCGAGCTGCTCCTGCACAAGCCCTTGTGCTGTGCACGAGTGGCAATGGGGCAACAGGACGAGCATCCACAGTCGCACAGGGGGAACCCAAGACCTTAGAGCAGTCACCAGCCCCAAAACCTCTCCATCAGCCCAAATCAGACACAAGCCTGGCGAGAAGGGCAAAGCTCAGCACTGAGCTGAGCCACCCCACAAAGTCCCTCACCTTCAAGGAGTATTCCACCTGGATGATGCGGCAGTGGAGGATGGACGGCCCGACAGGTGGGATCTTCAGTGCTCGCCCGTGCCACACCTCCCGCTTCCCCGCCGCGATGGAGTCCCCAACAATGCTGGTCACCACCGACGACTTCTGCTTCTTGGTGCCCCGAGCGATGAAGGTCTGAGTCTGGATGATGGCAGCCTTGGGTACCACCGCTCGGCTGGTGCTGTTGTCGATCTCGGCAAAGATAGGGATGACCTCACCTACCCAAACAGACACACACGTTGGAAAAGGAGTGAAACAACCTGGTCCTGCCTCAAGGAATTCCTGCACAGCATCACCGAGAGCTGGCTGTGTTACCAGCACAAGGTTTATTCTCGCAGGAGCCTGCTCACATCAGGTTCACACAGTGAAGCTCTCACTGACTTCATGCAAGAAGTCAAGAGCCCAGCTCACAGTGACCCCAAATCACAGAATCATGGAATGGTTTGCGTTGGAAGGGACCTCAAAGCCCATCTAGCGTGGATGCCATGGGCAGGGACACCTCCCACTGGATCAGGGGCTCCAAGCCCCATCCAACCTGACCCTGAACCCCTCCAGGGATGGAGCAGCCACCCCTGCTCTGGGCAACCCATCTACCCCAGGGCCCACAGAAGTTCAAGGGCATCAGCGCGTCATCATCTCACCTGGGGTGTAGCCTTTTCGGTCAATCTTAGCAGTCACAGAAACCTGGCCACGGTTGCAGTACCAGGCACGAGCAAGCTTCTCCTTAGCACCTGCCTGGGGAGCCTGGAGAAAGGGAAATATTTAAGCTATTAACTTCTTAAGAAAGGGTGAAACTCCAAGCAAGCACCTTCCTGGCACTGAGATCCTGCTAGGGAGCATCAACAACTTCTTGGGAATCTTATGCAAGATGCTGTCGCAATGCGCTGAAGCTTCCAAAAACTAAGAGAGGTGGAAGCCCTCTGCCCAGTCCAGGAAATGCTGGGGGTACAGGTTACAGGGGGGCAAGTATTCCCCCTGGAAATCAAGCCTGCATTGTCCTGTTGGAGGAGAGGCAGCCACCTTCCCTGTGGGCTTCCTGGGGGAGTTTGGGATGTGGCTGCCCCGAGCAGAGCAGGGGAAGCGGGGAAGCTCACCAGCAGCGCAGGCGTGTTGATGTCGATGGGTTCAATCACGGTGAACTCCTTCTTCACCTTCTTCACTGTCAACCAGGGTCTGTGCAGTTTGGCTTTCACCCAGTAGCGCACGCTGCCATACTTGCCCTCGAAGGAGGTTGCCAGGGTCCTGCGTGCAAGCAACGAGCAATTCAGAAGGGTTTTGCTCAGAAAATCTCATTTTCAACGCACCCTGTGCCCCACCAGGACCCACGTCCCAGCCAAGCCTCTCCTCTCCCGCTTTGTATCAAGGCAATAAAAATTATCAGCTTACTCGGGGAGCTGGAAGGTGAAGGGGAACTCGTGCTTTCCTGCTGGCAGGACGGTGACCTCGCCATTGTCTGTGGGCAAAACAGATTTCAGACGATTATCTCCCTCCTGCAGAACTTCCTCCCGGGGCAAATCGGTGGCAGAGATGTCCGGCACGGGCAGCAAAAGAGCAGCACGACGGCACAGGAATATTCCTGCCAGGGTTAAGCTGCAGCAGCTGTAACCTGGCTGCGATACGAGAGCCGGGCATGACCTGCGGGTGACAGGCGCTGCCCGCTTTCCACGTGTCTCCAGGCATGCAAAACCCAGGGGCATCTCCTTGGAGAGCCAGGCAGCTTCTCCAGGAGGGCTCTTCGTCATCCCCTGCACTAGGGCTCGGGAGAGAGAGCCCGGAGACGCCCAGCCAAGCCAGGAGAAGCTCTGGGAGAGTGGCCAGCCAAGGCTCCCCGAGCCCACAGGGTTTGCACCCCCATCCTGCCCGCGTTGCACACCTCTGGGGATCATCTGATCCACTCCCCTTGCTCAAAGCAAGCTCCTGAGCCTCCACGTGAGTTTTCCAACAGCAAAGGAGGAGTCGTGGGTGCCCTGTGCAGCAGCAGCTGGGGTCCTAGAGCCCTGATATGCCCTAGGATGGGTTGCAGGACCCTCAGATTCCAGCCAGTCGGGGTGCAGGAGCCCCCAGCCCCAAGTGCCCCAGGTCGGGCTGCAGGAGCCCCCAGATTCTGGCTGGTCAGGCTGCAGGAACCCCCAGCCCTGGGTTGGGATGCAGGAGCCTCTAGATTCCAGCTGGTTGGGCTGCAGGAGCCCCCAGATTCCAGCCAGCTGGGGTGCAGTAGACCTCAGCCCCAAGTGCCCTAGGTTAGGGTGCAGGAGCCCCAAGATTCCATCTGGTTGGGGTGCAGGAGCCCCTAGCCCTGAGCGCCCCAGGTCAGGGTGCAGGAGCCGCCCCAGATTCTGGCCGGTTGGGGTGCAGGAATCCCCATACCCCTGTGCCCCAGGTTGGGGTGCAGAAGCCCCCAGATTCCAGCTGGTTGGGATGCAGGAGCCCCCAGCCCCGGGTTGAGGTGCAAGAGCCCCAGTATTCCAGCCATTCGGGGTGCAGGAGCCCCCAGACTCCACCAGGTCGGGGTGCGGGAGCCCCCAGCCCCGGGTTGGGGTACAGGAACCCCCAGATTCCAGCGGGTTGGGATGCAGGAGCTCCCAGATCCTGGCTGGTCAGGCTGCAGGAGACCTCAGCCCCAAATGCCCTAGGTTGGGGTGCAAGAGCCCCCAGATTCCAGCAGGTTGGGATGCAGGAGCCCCCAGATTCCAGCGGGTTGGGATGCAGGAGCCCCCAGATTCCAGCGGGTTGGGATGCAGGAGCCCCCAGATTCTGGCTGGTCGGGGTGCAGGAGCCCTCAGCCCTGGGCTGGGGTACAGGAACCCCCAGATCCTGGCTGGTTGGGACACAGGAGCCCCCAGGTTGGGGTGCAGGAGCCCCCAGCCTTGGGTTGGGGTACAGGAACCCCCAGGTTCCAGCGGGTTGGGACGCAGGAGCCCCCAGATCCTGGCTGGTCGGGGTGCAGGAGTTGCCATACCCCTGTGTCCTAGGCTGGGGTGCAGGAGCCCCCAGATTCCAGCGGGTTAGGATGCAGGAGCCCCCAGATTCTGGCTGGTCGGGGTGCAGGAGCCCTCAGCCCTGGGCTGGGGTACAGGAACCCCCAGATCCTGGCTGGTTGGGACACAGGAGCCCCCAGGTCGGGGTGCAGGAGCCCCCAGCCTTGGGTTGGGGTACAGGAACCCCCAGGTTCCAGCGGGTTGGGATGCAGGAGCCCCCAGATCCTGGCTGGTTGAGGTGCAGGAGCCCTCAGCCCTGGGTTGGGGTAGAGGAACCCCCAGATTCCAGCGGGTTGGGGTGCAGGAACCCCCAGATCCTGGCTGGTTGAGGTGCAGGAGCCCGCAGCCCTGGGTTGGGGTACAGGAACCCCCAGATCCCGGCTGGTTGGGGTGCAGGAGCCCTCAGCCCCGGGTTGGGGTACAGGAACCCCCAGATCCCGGCTGGTTGGGGTGCAGGAGCCCTCAGCCCTGGGTTGGGGTACAAGAACCCCCAGATCCTGGCTGGTCGGGGTGTAGGAGCCCTCAGCCCCGGGTTGGGGTACAGCAGCCCCCAGATTCCAGTGGGTTGGGACGCAGGAGCCCTCAGCCCTGGGTTGGGGTACAGGAACCCCCAGATCCTGGCTGGTTGGGGTGCAGGAGCCCCCAGCCCCGGGTTGGGGTACAGGAACCCCCAGATCCTGGCTGGCTGGGACACAGGAGCCCCCAGCCTTGGGTTGGGGTACAGGAACCCCCAGGTTCCAGCGGGTTGGGACGCAGGAGCCCTCAGCCCTGGGTTGGGGTAGAGGAACCCCCAGATTCCAGCGGGTTGGGGTACAGGAGCCCCCAGCCTCCAGCCATAGGGGGTGCCGGAGCACCACCCCCCCCCACCCCACCATCCCCAGCTCGTACCTGGGGTGCCGAGCAGCGTGTGGCGGAGCCCGAGGAACTCGTGGCGGTCGCTGTAGCTCTGGGTGTAGGCGGTGCTGGAGCCGGCGCTGCGGGACTCGGTCCAGTGCACGCGGGCGGCGCCCACCGCCCGCAGCCTGAGGGCCGCCACCCGCGCGGCCGCCGCCAGCTCCAGCTCCACGCGGCCCGACACCGCCTGCCCGGGGCTGAAGGCCGCGGGGCCGGGGCCGCCGCCGCCCTCCTCGGGGCCCTCCAGGACCACGGCGAAGCGCCTCAGGCGGTCGAAGAGCATGGCGAGCGAGCGACGGAGCGAACGCAGCCGCCACCGCCGCCCGCCCCGCTTTAAGGGCCCCGGGGGCGGCCCCGGCGGGGGAGGGACGGGACGGGGCGGCCCCAACCAGGCCCCGGGCCGGCCCCAAACCGAGACGGGGGCCCGGGGGCGGCGGGGAGGGGGGGGAACGGCCCGCAGAGGCGGCCAGGGGCGGCACCGGGGGAGGAGGCGCTTGGGAAGGGCGCTGGATCCCGTGGGAAGGGAGCTACTTCCCTGGGAAGGGCGCTGGATCCCTGGGAAGGGCGCTGGATCCCTTGGGAAGGGCGCTGGATCCCTGGGAAGGGCTCTGAATCCCTTGGGAAGGGCGCTGGATCCCGTGGGAAGGGTGCTGGATCCCTTGGGAAGGGCGCTGGATCCCTGGGAAGGGCACTGGATCCCTGGGAAGGGCACTGGATCCCTTGGGAAGGGCGCTGGGTCCCTTGGGAAGGGCACTGGATCCTTGGGAAGGGCACTGGATCCCTTGGGAAGGGCTCTGAATCCCTTTGGAATGGTGCTGGATCCCTTGGGAAGGGCGCTACTTCCCTGGGAAGGGCACTGGATCCCTTGGAAGGGGCTCTGAATCCCTTGGGAAGGGCGCTGGGTCCCTTTGGAAGGGCACTAGATCCCTTGGGAAGGGCGCTACATCCCTTGTAAACAGCTCTGCACCCCTGGGAATGGCACTACATCTCTTGGGAGTGGGTTTGCAGCCCTTGGGAACAGCTCTGCACCCTTGGGAATGGTGCTGCATCCCTCGGGAACAGCTCAGCATCCCTTGGAAGTGGGTTTGCATCCTTTGGGAGTGGGTTTGCAGCCCTTGGGAACAGCTCTGCACCCTTGGGAACAGCGCTTCATCCTTTGGGAGTGGGTTTGCAGCCCTTGGGAAGGGCGCTGAATCCCTTGGGAAGGGCGCTGCATCCTTGGGAATGTCACTACATCCCTTGGGAGTGGGTTTGCATCCCTTGGGAACGGGTCAGCATCCTTTGGGAACGGCACTGCATCCCACAGGAGCGGGTTTGCACCCCCTGGGAACAGCGCTACATCCCATGGGAGCAGCTCTGCATCCTTTGGGAATGCGCATCCCTCGAGAATGTGTCTGCATCCCTCAGGAACGTGTCTGCATCCCTCAGGAATGTCCACATCCCACAGAAATGTGTCCAGGACCCCCGGGAACAGGTCTGCATCCCATGGGAATGTGTCCAGCATCCCACAGGATGTCTGCAAGGAGGGTTTTGGGGTCCCTTCCAACCCAAACCATTCCGTGATTCTATGACTGACCCGGCACCAGCCAGAATCCCCATCCCAGGGTCGCAGGCAGTAGCTGTGCTGGGGGGATTTCTCACTCAGAGCAGCAGCCCCTTCGTTCCAGTTCCCGCACGCGAGAGCCAAGGGCCGCGCCGCACACAGATCAACATCCTTCCTTCCCTACGAGCCATTCCCAGGGGTCGGAACAAGCCACAACTGGATCTGGGCTTGTCACGCAGCGCGGCCTTGCCAGCTGGCAACAAAGGGAAAACTGGTCTGGGACATCACTTCACTTATTTCTAAGAAATCAAGAACTGGCTCCCATTCAGCTTGTGCAATTCCGGTGTGAGCAATACATCTTCCCTGTGCTTTTTAACCAGGCAAGCACTGGTTTTCCACTAGCTCTTCCTGGGGTTTGTGTGGTGCCGCTCCGAAAACCAGCGACAAATTACACCTGTGTGGGGACTCGCTCCATCAGGAGCCCATGGCAAAGGGGTTGGAACTGGATGGGCTTTAAGGTCCCTTCCAAGCCAAACTATTCTAGGATTCTATTCTAGGATTCTATTCTAGGATTCTGTGTTGTGAAAGGGTGCAGAAAGGGGTCTGTGTGTCCCTAAAAGAGTTAACACAAATTTAGAAGCTTCCACTTCAGTTACCGTGGTGGTGTTTGCAGAGCACTAGGAGACTAGGAGACGGAACAGGCATGAAAAATGTTACTCAGCATTTGGCCACCAAAGCGCTGAGGATTTTTGAGTCGCTCCCGGCCACGCTGGGCAGGACCCACTGTTCTGAGCTGGGCTGATCCCAGCCACTGAAAATGAGCTGGGCTGAAGCCTCTCAAGGCTTTATCTGTCTCCAAAGCCCAACTGGAATTGTTTGTCTCCCTCCCCCAGGGAAGGAGCTTGTGTTTTATTTTATGTGCAAGGACCATTTGCTGCCACGAGCAAACATGAATCATCGCAAACGCTGTAAAGGGAGAGGGAAAGGAGGGAGGCAGGCGTGTCAGAGCACGAGTTGACTGGTGACAGCAGCTCTGGGAAGGTGCCTGGTGTCCCCACTGCGATGCCGGGTGACATTAGAGGCAATGGGGCTCGAGAGAGGGGCTCCATCCCACACTTGGCATCTTCCTCCTCCTGCGTGTTGGCACCCCCCCCTTGCCCGTGACTCAGCCTTCGCCCTTGGGATGAGAATCTTTGCAAACCTTCCTCCCGTGTCAGCTGCACGAGATGGCCACATGCGGGGTGGGAAGCTCCTCTCTGACCTCTTTGGGATCCTGGTGCCCGTAAAGGGTCGCTCCTCTCTCCTGGGATCTCCAGGAGCAGAAGCTGTGGGACCACAGCCAAGGGCTTTCCATCAGGAATGCTCCAGGGTGCCTAAACCCAACAAGAACCCAGGCCAGGCTCTGAGCAGGACACATCTCCAACTCTTCAGCCCCATCTAGAGTCTGGCCAGGCTTGAGCCGCTCCCAGCAGCAGCTCACACCCTGCCTGGGTCAGAAGGATCTTCTCCTCCTCCCTCTTGACCCTGGAGGGTCCCTGGGAAGCCAGAGAGGGATGCAGCAGGTAAAAATGCAAGTCAGCAGCTCTACCCTGATCTAATATGGGGACAAGATGGGACCATGTGGAGCCTTGCACAAGCTTGAGGAATAAGCTCTGTCCTTCTCAGATTTGTGAGTATTGCATATGCACAAGGATTAAGGTGTTGAGTGAGCCACCCAACAGCAGAATAAGAGCCCTGATGTGCTCCCAGCCCACGTGCCAGGACTCTCCCGGCTGTCTCCATGAGAATAGAACGAGTTCTAGTTGTTTGTCTCTCACCGGGGCAGGACTTGCACCTCTGGGAAGGGCTGCGGGATCCTGGGACAGAAGGGGTGAGGTCACAGAAAGTATTTCTGTTTCCAAGGGCTCTCGCATCACCTCATGCAGAACACACCGGGGCCTCGCCTCTCCCTGTTCAACCCCCATCTTTTCCTCGCTCCCTGCTCCCTAAGATGGTTACACAATACACATTCTACAGCCCCGTCACGCAGCATGAACATCCTCCTCTCACCCTTTTTCTTGTCTCACAGCGCAGCGCCCCGGTGCCAGCGCTCGCCACCCTGCCAGGGAGCTGCAGATAAGCTCACGGAGCCGGGAGAGCAGAAGCGAGGGCTCCTATCTCTCTGCCTGCTCCCCTCCTCTGCGCTGCCTTGTTACCATGACAAACCCTGCATTTTTTAAACACCACGCACACAAAGTTGATCTCATCGAGAAGCAACAAGAAGGGAGCAGTCACGGGGACCTCTGGATGATGGCACGTTTGCAGCAGCCTCTTGCTAGCTAATAAGGAAGGTCCTCGTGCTGAGGGACAGCGGGACAGAGTAGGACCCAGTGGCGTGTGGAGGAAGCGATTTTGGCTGCAGAACAGCTCTTCTCTGCAGCCCACGCTCCTTTAAACCATCCTGTGATCATGTGCCCGTGACCCTCTCACAGAGCAGAGAAGGAATCCATGTGTGGCAGAGACAATAAAATCCCAGCCCATGAGTTCTGACAGAGCTCTCTGCTCCACAGGGAGCCTGGTTCAACTCTCCCTGTGCCAAGGAGAGTCAGAAACCATCCTAGAATCATAGAATCACCAGGGTGGAAGAGACCCACCAGATCATCGAGTCCAACCATTCCCATCAATCACTAACCCATGTCCCTCAGCACCTCGTCCACCCGTCCCTTAAACTCAAGCTCCAAGCTGCAGCCGTGCAGGGCACTGGCGAGGCTGAGCAGCTCATCCAACTCCTCCAGCCCTGGCCAAGCGCCCTTCTCCAGACAGCTCTGGGGGTTCCTATCGTACACAATCCCAGAAGCAGAATCCAAACACACTCGCAGCAGTTTGTGGCTTCCCTACCGACCTTCACTGCGGGGACAGAGGGGAATATATCTCACCCTGTAACCATCCTAACACTGCAGTGACCGATCGCTCAGGACCTTCTCTGCTGGAGCTCAGGGCAAAGGTTTCTCCCATAGCCTGGAGTGTAATGGGGACACTTAGCACAGCTGCAGCTGCAGAGGGGCCACGCAAGAGCTGCTGCCAAAAGACAGAGACTCCAGTATAATGCGGGTGTTGGGAGCAGATGGTGAGGTACAATCCTCCAGAAATAGAGAATATGACCCCTCCAAGCACAAGCCAGAGGCAAGAACACCTCCAGCAAGGCAGCTCACATCCTTGTTCCATCACTCCAGTCCCCTCCTGCAACCTCTACACCTGCCAGCTAGGGCTGGGATGGCTTTCTAGGCTGCACTTGGCCACTGACACAACTAAATGCCCTCAACACGAGGGAAGCGTTACGGCTGTCTCCAGGGCTGGGAGTCAAATAGCACGATATCACAAGCAAGAACAAGGCAATCGGAAGCAAGGGAAGGGGGAGAAAAAGCCGCAGAGGCATGACTGTTACACTGTCATTGGAGGGGAGGGTAAATGACGTGCGCTTTCCTAAGAAAAGACAGTTAACGGACAGCTGAGATGTATCCCTCGGCTCTGGGTCATTTCATCCCAACCACACAAAGAATTCAAGTGGCTTGTTCTCTCACAGAACACATAAGCAACGTGCCAGCTGAGCTTGTGGTCTCAGTATCAGGAAACCGAGAACAAATATTTACCGAACTACTAAGTGCTCTTTCCACACTTATGAACAGACACTTCTATTTGCACTTCCCAGTGCAAACAGAACAAAAGCCACAGCCCTTTCGTGCTCACCAGCTCCAAATTTGCAGGCAGCTTCCTAGAAACCAGCAGCAGCGAAACCCTTGGCAAAGGTGAGAAGAAGGCATCCAAGAGGGACGACCCCACCAGGGAAAGGGTCCACTGGTGGAGACGCCTGCAGCCCGAGGGGACCCAACTCAACTCCGCAGAGCAGAGAACCCACCCCAAACCCCATCCTTACCGTAGATGAGCTGGCAGCGGCGGTGCAGGAAGGTCTGGTAGGCTGTGTAGTCACGGTAGACGGTGGTGAGCCCCACGCTGCGGCTCTCCACCCAGTGCGCGGTGGCGCGCCCGCGAGCGCACACCTCCAGCGCCCGCAGCCGCAGCGACCCACGCAGCTCCAGCTGCACGCGGCCGTGCAGCAGCTCCCCGCTGCCGTAGGCGCCCCACGCTCGCCCATCCTCCAGCTCTACAGCCAAGCTCTGCACACATCCCAGAGGTGGCATCGCTGCTGCTGGCCCTGCTCATCCGACAGCTCCAGGAGGCTGCTCCTTGCCTGGGCCAAGGCGAGCGGGACAGGCGGCTGTGCGGCTCCCCAGGGAAAGGAGGAAAGAGCAAAGGCTACACCCAGATCCCCTAATTTATCCCTGCCCCTAACTGGCCCAACCCTGCAGGCCTAATCTTCCTTGGGGTTGGACCGAGACCCTGTTTTGCAGCGATGCTTTGGTGTTGACCTCATGAGGCTGACGCCGTGCCGAGGACGGGGCCGTGGAGACAAGTGACGTGTTTTTAAACCGAGGGAGAAATAACGTGACTTCATCTTATCTCTGAGTCACAGACACTGCCGACGTGCAGAAGATACGTGCTGGTGGCTCCGTCGGCAGGGAGGGGCGTCACGCACCACCAACTGTGCCAGCGGATTTCACGCAGCTGGAGGAATCAAAGAAAGGCTGTTTGGCCTTCCCAGTTCACGCATTCCTGGGTAATTACGGGAAAAAAGTGGAGGAGAAGTTTAGAAAGCAAAAGCCCTCGCCCCAAAAGCCAGTTTTATTTTCTGTATCTGAAGCCGCATCAAAATCCACACGAATAAGAACGTGAATAACCACGGGGCCCTCCCAGCAACAGCTCCCCCGCCTGCTGCTTCCACCAAAACGCTGATGTCCACTATTCTTCCCCGTGGAACCGTGGCTGTTTCTGTAATAGCGCTGCTGGCATTAAAAAAAACACCCCAGGATCACATAAAGGAACTGGGCAGACTGGGAGCAGACACAAATCCCCATCCGTACAGCAAATGATGCAGTTGAGGTGTTTGAAGTGAGTGTCGGATGCTCACATGAGGTGCCTAGACCTGAGTACTCAGTTTCTTTGAAGGATGCGTGGAAGAAAGACTGTCCCTTTCCCCTTGTCCTGACCCAGAAGGAAAGCACAGGAGGATCACAGGGCCAGCACGCAAACTGTTGCAACGGGGAATGGTTTAGCAAGCTGTGTTCAGATGCTCTGGTGCTGGCTCAGAGCACGTGTGAACCAAGCCCACGTACACCAAAACGCTGAGGAGAGCTCGTGAGGTGGCAGCTGCGACCAGGCAGCGGCTGATCCTGCTTGCTCGGCCTCCCAAAGGAGGGGGCTGGCTGGCCGCACTGATTCCTCTCCAAAATATTTATGTCCCAAATAGAGATAGTGCAAGCTCAGCGTTCAGGAAACCCGTGTGACTTATCAGCTCGACAAAAATACACAGCTCGCCTCTAGGAAAACAGCCCGCTCGTCACAAGGTGGGGAGAGCTACCTCTCTGCCCTACAGTCCACTGACCTTTGGTTTCAGGCCTTGACACCAACGTCCAAATAGAAAACAAAGGAATATTTTCCAGCCCACACACAGTCCTGCAGAGCCTCTCCCTTTGCTTCTGATCTCTCACCCTTTCCCTGAGCTTCCCCCCTATCCCACCTGCTTCCTCCTGCCCTAGAACCTGCCCGGGGTCTCGCAATGCAGAGTGATATGTCACCCATTGCTTTGAGCTGATTTCCCAGTGTTTATTCGTGCTGTTACACCACCTTTTTGTGTCCTTGCTCAACATGTGAAATAAAAGTTCCCTGTAGGAACCAGGGCACCAGGCCGGCTAACAGGTAACACGACATGCAGAGAGTCCATGGTGGGGCAGGTTCTGAGCCATCACTGAAGAAGCAAGACCATCACGGTGTGAAGAGCACCTTCCTCTGGGGACAGTGTCCTTTCAGGTTCACAGGGGGACACAGCTTTCTGGGCATGAACTCATCCTTCTGCTCAGTCCTGAAGAGGACCTGCATCCTCCAGGGTAGCTCCAGGTTGATCTGAGGAGGCAGAAAAACTTTCAGCAGATGTATTGTAGAACCTGGCAGCCCAAACATCTGATCTCTCTCTCTCTGGCAGATGCAGTCTTTTCTGCTGGTGGCACAAAGAGATGTTTACCCTGGCTCGATGCCTCTAGCCATGCCAATCTCTGCCTGAGATTTTCCTCCTGTGATCCTTCGGGGGCAGGCAGAATCACCTCCCCCTTCCTCCAGCACTCCTTGGATCAGGGATTTCATTGCCTGTCCTCCCTCCCCCTTCAAAGATCTTTCTCAGCTACAACTCTGCTCTGCACAGAGCATTTACCCGAGACTGGAGGCAGATGGGATTTGCTGCGTGGCTGTCGTATCTCAAGAGGTTCAAGCGGTTCAGGCGCACACACCAAACCTGATGGTGTTAACGAGGAGGCCACATCTTTGCTTGAGATAATCCCGCTTCCCCAAGCTGTTCCATGTAATTCCAAGCCTATCAAGGCTGTATCTGCTGTAGCACGTCTTCAGAGAGACCTTGTTTCTGCTGTCTGTGTGGCCTGCATGGTGGAGACAAATCTTTTATCTGCCGATAGATGGAATTGAAATAAAAATAAATAAATTCAAGCCAGTAAATGAGGCTGCAATATCTGAAAAGGTTTGCAGTTTGCCTTGGAGTCACAGATCTGTTTGCATTTCCTTTAATGAGAGGAAAAAACAGGCTTTGACATCAGCACTTTGCAGAAAAACCTTTGCCCAGGTAGAAAACACTTTTTAGGTGAGTAGGAAAATGAAGACATGCACGCGGCAGTTCCAGGAATATCACTTCGTATGCTAGCGATAGAGCCACATGGAATTGCCACAAAATAATTACAATATGTAATAGTTTTTTGAGAAATGTTAATGAATCAGTGACCTGAATTAAGAAATCAAAGAGGTGATATCAGTGTTGATAGAGGCTGGGGGATGAAGAGATTGGTAACAGCCCTATGGAGAAAGACCCCAGGGTTCCTGTGGGAGGATGAGAAGCTCGATGTGAGTCAGCAAGGTGTGCTCGCAGCCCAGGAACCAGCCGTGTCCTCGGCTGCATCAGAGCAGTGGGACCAGCAAGGTGAGGGAGAAAGGACTCTGCCCCTCTGCTCCACCCTGGTAAGACCCCACCTGGAACCCTGCATCCAGTTCTGGAGTCCTCAGCACATGAATCATAGTCATAGAATAGTTTGAGGTGGAAGAGACCTTGAAGATCATCCAGTTCCAACCCCTCTGCCATGGGCAGGGACACCTCCCACTGGATCAGGGGCTCCAAGCCCCATCCAGCCTGGCCTTGAACCCCTCCAGGGATGAGGCAGCCACCCCTGCTCTGGGCAACCTGGGCCAGGGCCTCCCCACACTCATAGGGAAGAAATTCCTCCTTATATCCAGTCTAAATCTGCCCCTCTCCAGTTTATCCCCATTGACCCTCATCCTATCACTCGAAGCCTTTGTGAACAGCCCCTCCCCAGCTTTCTTGTAGCCCCTTCAGGTACTGGGAAGTCGCTCTAAGGTCTCCTCGGAGCCTTCTCCTCTCCAGGCTGAACAACCCCAACTCTCAGCCTGAAGGACCTGAATCTGTTGGAGAGAGTCCAGGGGAGGCCACGGAGATGATCCAAGGGCTGCAGCACCTCCCGTACGAGGCCAGGCTGAGAGAGTTGGGGTTGTTCAGCCTGGAGAAGAGAAGGCTCCCAGGAGACCTTAGAGCAGCTTCCAGCACTGCAAGGGTCTCCAGGAAAGCTGGGGAGGGGCTCTTGATCAGGGAGGGCAGGGAGAGGATGAAGGGGAACATGTTTCAGCTGCAAGAGGGGAGATTGAGATGAGATTTTGGGGAGAAATGTTTTGCTGTGAGGGTGGGGAGGCCCTGGCCCAGGCTGCCCAGAGCAGGGGTGGCTGCCCCATCCCTGGAGGGGTTCAAGGCCAGGCTGGATGGGGCTTGGAGGAACCGGACCCAGTGGGAGGTGTCCCTGCCCGTGGCAGGAGTGGGACTGGGTGGGCTTGGAGGTCCCTTCCAGCCCAAACCAGGCACGGACACCCGGGCAGGGCCTGGGCCGCCCCCGGGACGCGTCTCCATGGCGACAGCCCCGCCAGCTTCCCGGCGGCCCCCGCGCCGTGACGTCACACCCGGAAGCGCCGCGATGGCGGTGGGAGCGCTGCGGGGCCTGGCGGCGGCGCTGGAGACCTACCGGGGCCGGGACCGGCTGGTGAGGGCGGGACGGGGTCCTGCCGGGGCCAAAACGGGGACCGAGAGGAGGAGTGAATGGGGTGTTGGTTGGCCTGGGGGTGCTGGTTGACAGCGACTGAACAGGAGCCAGCAGTGGCCCAGGTGGCCAAGAAGGCCAAGGGCATCTTGGCTTGGATCAGACACGGCGTGGCCAGCAGGGCCAGGGAGGTTCTTCTCCCTCTGGACTCAGCACTGGTGAGATCGCTCCTCGAATCCTGGGGTCAGTTCTGGGCCCCTCCCCACAAGAAGGATGTTGAGGCTCTGGAGCGAGTCCAGAGAAGAGCAACGAAGCTGGGGAAGGGGCTGGAGAAGAAGAGGAGCGGCTGAGAGAGCTGGGGGTGTTTAGCCTGGAGAAGAGGAGGCTGAGGGGAGACCTCATTGCTCTCTCCAACTCCCTGAAAGGAGGTTGTGGAGAGGAGGGAGCTGGGCTCTTCTCCCAAGGGACAGGGGACAGGACAAGAGGGAATGGCCTCAAGCTCCATCATGGGAGGTTCAGGCTGAACATTAGGAAAAAATTTTTCATGGAAAGGGTCATTGGTCCCTGTCCGAGGCTGCCCAGGGAGGGGGTTGAGTCCCCTTCCCTGGAGGGGTTTAAGGGATGGGTGGACGAGGCACTGAGGGACATGGGTTAGTGATTGATGGGAATGGTTGGACTGGATGACCCAGTGGGTCATTTCCAACGTGGTGACTCTATGATTCTATGAATGTGGGAAGAACTAGGAACCCCC
This sequence comes from Phaenicophaeus curvirostris, assembly GCF_032191515.1. NCBI lineage: Eukaryota > Metazoa > Chordata > Aves > Cuculiformes > Cuculidae > Phaenicophaeus > Phaenicophaeus curvirostris. The sequence continues at coordinate 5,738,057 of NC_091419.1, read as the reverse complement.
ATCGGGATACACGGGGCTGTACCCTGCACCGGCGCTTGGTCCGGGAGCTCCTGGTGCCCCACGCTGGGTTCCAGCCCCCTTACCTGCCCGTGCACCACACCCTGCTGCAGTCCTGGTGACAGCTCTTCCTGTTCCCCCGCAGGTCCGCACGCTCTGCTATGGCTGCCAGCTGGCCGGCGGGACGCTGGCTGGGCCGCAGACCGCACCGACCGGGCTCCCTGGGTCCCTCCTGGCCGTGTCGGCGCAGCTGAGCGCCTGCCGCACCGTGCTGCGCCTCTTCGATGACCTCGCCATGCTCAGCCACAGCTGCAGCTACGGGCTGGGCCCTGAGGTGAGCGCGGGGCACAGAGCAGCCTCCCTGGCCGCCTCCGGCACCGAGGCGTGACCCACCCCGTGCCGCCCGCAGGACGAGGACGCGCTGGTGCGGGCGCTGTCGGTGCTTTGCAACCTGGCCAACCAGCTCTACTACCCCTGCGAGCACCTCGCCTGGGCGGCCGACGTCGGCATCGCGCGTGTCCGCTCTCAGAGGTGGTGGACGCTGAGCACGGCGCTCTGGGCCTTCGCCCTGCTCCTGAGCATCCTGCGGTGAGGCTGGCAGGGAACGATCCCTGGACCCTGTCCAGGGGGGAAGGGAAGGACCCTTAAGGCTGCAGAGGGATCTCTTCCCTGCAGATGTGGTTCATTAAAAACCTCCCTGTCAATGCTGTGGGAGAAATAAGTCTGTTCTCTTCTTTTTCAGCTCCCTGAGAGTCTTGTTCCAGCTGAGAGGAAAGCTGAGGCAGCACAAGTGGTAGGATTCCTCTCCTTGGCTATGTTTATCCCAAACGTATCTGTTCTCCTTTGTGAGCTATTGCTAATTCTTGTTACTCTGGGCTATCACCGGTGCTGCTTTTGGTCCCCGCAGTACACCTTCGCCTCAGAATCGGAAGGAGGTGAAGGCCCAAGTGAAGGCTGAGGTGCTGAGCATCCTCGCGGACGCGGCAGATCTCTCCAACGCAATCCACTGGCTGCCTCCAGGGTTTCTCTGGGCTGGGCGCTTCCCGCACTGGCTGGTTGGTCTCCTGGGGACCGTGTCTTCCCTCATCGGTATCTACCAGGCATCAAGAAGAGGGAATTCTGAAGCCGCATAAACCATAACTAAGCTTCAGGAGCCCATTTTTTACATGGTAAAAACACCTTTAGTGAGACAAGGTGGCTTTTAACTTCCCTGGGTGTTGATGACAGTAATTCCATGCATCCTGTAACTGGGACCACAGTCAAGAGGATTGTTTACAATTAAGTTTTTATCACTGTTCATTAGAGAAATCTTTCAGGTAAAAACTGGGATTGGTAAAAAGAGAGGGAAAACATTACTTCCCTCCTTCCTTCCTCTGTCCTGAAAGACAAGCACAACCCTCCCGTCTTCACTGTCACTTAAAGAGCACAATGTCACCGTTGGGAGGAGAAACTGCCACGGTTCCATCCCACTAAACTCCAAGGGGCTGGATCCCACGCCTTTGAGCTCCAGACTCAGCGCTTGGTGCTTCCTTGGAGTCAGGGAGGTGGGAGTTTCTCTGTCGGATATTCCTGTGCATGAGCCTGGAGCAGATGCTCCAAGTGGCTCTTCCCTTTATGTTTCTTTCGAAGGGAAAGAAACAGGGGCTGCAAGCAGTGCCTTGCCAAGCGTTCTCCTACTCCGTGCTCCTCATTTGAGGAGAAATACAGGGAGTTGGAACCAGCTGCGCCTGGAATGCCACCGGGTGGAGCTCTTCCACCAGGCTCCCGCAGGAGCCAGAGGCCTTGGGCTTTTTATTTTGCAGACAAAGGCAGAAAAATTGATTTAGCGCCTTCAAAGGGCTAATCAGACCCACGCCGAGGCGGGTTTTACAGTGCTGTTTCTAGGCGGTGCCAACAATAAACTAGACGAACGCTTCCAGGGTGGCCTTGAGTGATCATTACCGCTGATAACGGGGCGAATGTTCTTTGTCCGCTTCTAGAACAGTGACAGAAAACATTTGTGCTGTGTTAGCTGCAGCTCCCGCCTGTCACCAGCCTCCTCCTGCCCAAATAACTCGCAGCACCTGACTGGCGCTCATGGAAATGCAGCTTTTGAAACAGTTCTGCTTACTCTGCGCCCTCCCTGCGCTCCCGGCGTCGCACTGAGGCACCGGCCGCGCTCCCATGAGGTTCAGCCTCTTCTTTTGTTGTTGTTTTTGGCACAGACCTCAGAAACCATCTCCTGCCTGCGTTCAAAGAGCAGAATGAGGGCTTTAATCTTGTTATCGCTTGCTCCGTCCTTGCTGTTTGCCTGGACCTTCACCCCACAAAGAGTCACCGAGGCCGCCTGCTGCTTGCACTCAGAATTTGCTGTCAGATTTGCAGGTTTTGGTACAACCTGCTGTAGGGGCAGGTGTTACCAGGAAGAAACTCTCCTTTTGCTTTGCTGGTTGGGTGCTGGAGCACCTGGAGCATCCAGCTCCTGGGGGGTGGTGGTGGCTGCTGCCCCTGTGCCAGCTCCTGCTGCATTTCAGGGTTTTAAGGAGAAAGGAGATTGTCTCTTTGTGTCCTTAACCCATTCCTACAAACACGTTCTCCTGCTCAGCGTGGGACAAGCTCTGCTGTAGCGATTACGAACCCCGGCACAGACACCTCCTGCGCCAAGGGAGGGAAACTGAGCCGCGCTTTGAATCTTCATGAGGTGAAAGAGCAAGGTGAGTTGCCTTTAGTGCACTCGCTTTGTCCCCTTTCCACACAGCGATTTTAAATCAAATCACAGGATGAACTGAAGCGTTCAGGGACAAGGCAAAATCTGGTAATTCTGGATTTCTGTGGGTTTTACAGAGATGTTTTGGGCCCTGGTGACATTTTTAGAGCTGCAGTGGCTGCAACCACTTGCCCGGGGCGGTGCTTGCTCTTTCTCAGCAAAAGGCCTTGCACAAGCAGACCCAGTTCTCCCCAAAAAACTGCTTGTTTTCCCTTTTCTGCTCAAAACCCGCACAGTGCCACCCCCTGCCCTGGGCAGCGACACCTCCCACTGGCTCAGGGGCTCCAAGCCCCATCCAACCTGGCCTTGAACCCCTCCAGGGATGGGGCAGAATGCCCTCCTTTAAGGCGAGGTGGCTCCACCAGCGGAGCTTTTAGGAGCTGCCAGCGGCTCCAGGGGAAATTGGCTGCGGGACCCCGCCGGGCAGGGAGGGGTTAACTCGCGGCGCACGCGCGGCCCCGACTCCCCATTCACAAAGAACGCGGGGAGGGGGGAGCGGGCGCTGATTGGCTGCGGGAGGGGAGGGGGCGGGGCTAGAGTGGGGAGGGGGCGGGGCCTGAGGCGGGAGGCCACGCGGCGGAGAGAGCGGAGAGGGGAGAGGGACCGGGAGAGGTGAGAGGGGACCGGGGAGAGGGACCGGGAGAGGGGACCTGGGGGGGTGAGAGGAGACCGGGGGAGGGGTGAGAGGGGACCAGGACCGCGTATAGGGGACCGGGAGAGTGGGAGAGGGGACCGAGAGAAGTGAGAGGGGAGCAGGAGAGGGGGAGAAGGGACCGGGAAGGGGGACCGCGAGGGGGGAGAGGGGACAGGGACAGGGGAGAGGGGCAGAGGGGACGGGGAGCGGGTGAGGTGCGGTGGAGCGAGGAGCAGGGAGAGGGGAGCGGGACCGCAGGGGAAGAGAGAGTCCCAGGGAGGAGCTGAGACCCACCCTGGTCCCCATCCCAGTCCCCCCTGCACCCACCCTGGTTCCCATCCCGGTCCCCCCTGCACCCACCCTGATCCTCATCCCGGTCCCCCTGCACCCACCCTGGTCCCCATCCCGGTCCCCCTGCACCCACCCTGGTCCCCGTCCCGGTCCCCCCTGCACCCACCCTGATCCTCATCCCGGTCCCCCCTGCACCCACCCTGGTCCCCATCCCGGTCCCCCCTGCACCCACCCTGGTCCCCATCCCAGTCCCCCCTGCACCCACCCTGGTCCCCGTCCCGGACCCCCCTGCACCCACCCTGGTCCCCGTCCCGGTCCCCCCAGTCCCCGGTGCTGACCCCCCGCTTTCCCTCGCAGAGCATCCCCAGCACCATGTCCGTAAGCAGCCACGAGAACCGCAAATCCCGCTCGAGCTCCGGCTCCATGAACATCCACCTCTTCCACAAACCGGGCCACGCCGACAGCCTCCTGACCCACCTCAACCTGCTCCGCAAGCGGCGCCTCTTCACCGACGTGGTGCTGCGCGCGGGCAACCGAACCTTCCAGTGCCACCGCGCCGTCCTCGCCGCCTGCAGCCGCTACTTCGATGCCATGTTCAGCGGGGGCCTGAAGGAGAGCAGGGACGCCGAAGTCAACTTCCACGACTCCCTCCATCCCGAGGTGCTGGAGCTGCTGCTGGACTACGCCTACTCGGCCCGGGTGCTGATAAACGAGGAGAACGCGGAGTCCTTGCTGGAGGCTGGGGACATGTTGCAGTTCCAGGACGTTCGGGACGCTGCGGCTGATTTTCTGGAGAAGAACCTCTACCCCGGCAACTGCCTGAACATGCTGCTGCTGTCGGACGCCCACTGCTGCGAGCGGCTGCTGGAGCTGTCCTGGAGGATGGCGTTGGCCAACTTCACCTCGCTCTGCAAGTCCGAAGATTTCCTCCGCCTGCCCAAGGACAAGCTGCTGGAGCTGGTGGAGAGCGAAGAGCTGGAGGTGGAGGACGAGACGCTGGTCTACGAAGCCGTTCTCGGCTGGATCCGCTACGATTTGCCCCGGCGCCACGAGGTTCTGCCGGAGCTGCTGTCCTCCGTCCGCCTGGCCCTTCTCCCCGAGTCCTACCTGCGGAAGCAAGTGGCCTGCGAGAAGCTGGTGACCAGCCACAAGCTGGGAGAGGAGATCGTGGCCAACGCCATACGGTGCAAGATGAAAATCCTGCAGAACGACGGCCTCGTCACCGTGTGCTGCGCCCGGCCCCGCAAGGTCAGCCAGGCCCTGCTCCTGCTCGGCGGCCAGACCTTCATGTGCGACAAGATTTACGTGCTGGACCAGAAAACCAGCGAGATCATCCCTCGCGCCGACATCCCGAGCCCTCGGAAAGAGTGCAGCGCCTGCGCCATCGGCTGCAAGGTGTACATCACCGGCGGCAAAGGCTCCGAGAACGGCGCCTCCAAAGACGTTTGGGTGTACGACACCCTCCACGACGAGTGGGCCAAAGCTGCTCCCATGCTGGTGGCGCGCTTCGGCCACGGCTCCGCCGAGCTCTACAACTGCCTCTACGTGGTGGGAGGTCACACAGCCATGAGCGGCGCCTTCCCGGCCTCTCCCTCCGTCTCCCTCAAGCAAGTGGAACACTACGACCCGCAGCTCGACAAGTGGTCCCTGGTGGCTCCTCTCCGGGAAGGCGTAAGCAACGCCGCCGTGGTGGGAGCCAAGAAGAAGCTGTTTGTTTTCGGCGGCACCGGCGCCAACCAGAAGCTGCCCAAGGTTCAGTGCTTCGACCCCTGCCAGAACCGCTGGACGGTGCCCGCCAGCTGCCCCCAGCCCTGGCGCTACGCGGCCGCCGCCGTGGTGGGCAGCCACATCATCGTCATCGGCGGCGACACCGAGTTCTCCGCCAGCTCCGCTTATCGCTTCCACAGTGACACCTACCAGTGGTCCAAATTCGGAGACGTCACCGCCAAGCGCATCAGCTGCCGCGCCGTCACCTCGGGGAACAGACTGTACGTGGTGGGAGGCTACTGCGGGGCCCAGCGCTGCAAAACGTTGGACTGTTACGACCCCTCGTCCGACACCTGGAGCAGCGTCACCACGGTGCCTTATTCCCTCATCCCCACCGCCTTCGTCAGCACCTGGAAGTACCTGTCTGCCTGAGTCACGGCGCGGCCAGGAACCTGCGAGGTGGGTGCTGGGCTCTTCTCCCAAGTCGCAAGGGACACGATGAGACGAAATGGCCTCAAGTTGTGCCTCAGGAGGTTGAGGTTGGGGAGCAGGAACGATTTTTTCCACTGACAGAGGCTGCCCGGGGCAGTAGGGGAGTCACCATCCCCAGAGGGGTTCAGAAAGCGCGTGGCCAGGGCACGATGGGACATGATTTAGCAGGCATGGTGGGGTTGAGCTGAGAGGTCTTTCCAATCTTAATGATTCTATGAATTGCTGCAGATCAACCCAGAGCTCCTCTATATAACCGTGTGCAGCACGTGCAAACCCTGCGGGGCAGACGCACACGTGGCTCTGGAGCGGAGTTGTCCTAGAGAACAGCCCTATGCCAACATCACCTCCAGAAACGTGCTTCCAGGCTGGCAGCGTGGGATCTAAAACCCTCCAGGGCAGAGAATGTCTGTTTAGATGCTGAAATGCCCTAGGGAGAGGAGCAGTATAAATAACAAGACCCTTAACGTGGCGTGTGAGCTCTTCCACCGAGTCTTGGCCATGCAAAGACTTTGGGGAATGCTCCTTGCGAGGATTGGGTGTCGTCCCCCGGAGCTCCTGGAGCTGATGGTGCTGTGGCCAGGCAGGCTGTCTGCAGGAGCGGGGAGGGAGCGCGCGGTGCCACGGGGACCGGCTGCTGCTTTTAGCCCGGCCGCCTCCTCCTGGTGCCACCATTAATCTGCCGGTGGCACCCGAACGTCTTGTGGGACGCGAGGGCTGCGAGCCGGTGCCAGAACAAGATTATAGCTGGGATTCAGTCCCAGCAGGGTTGGTAACTGCGTTAGTAAGACAAGCCGTGTCTACATATAAACACAGGGTTTCTCTGCTTCTAATTATTCTCTGTTTGGTCCTTTCTGCCATTCCTGTCCCTCCGCTGCTGGGGGGGTTTAAGGAGCGCAGGCGGCTTCGCTGCACGCTGCTCTCACGTCGCTCTGTCTCGCACGGCAGGCTCCACACCAGGATTTTCCCAGGCTGGCACTTCACAGAGGATCCAGACAGAAGGCGCGGGCAGCAGGAGCAACGCCTCCCGCCTAGCAAGTCTGGGAACTGGCTGCAGCCCTTGCCTGGATCCCAGCAGCAGGGCGCGAGGCAGCGGCGCTTTCGCTCGGAACCGCTTCGGTGAATCCCCTTTGTTCAGACCAGGCAGGGGAGCAGCACCGAGAGACTCCTTGGCGGCTTGTGCTGCCCCTCGAGAGAGGGTGAAAGGATTCCGGGATTTTCTCCTAACTCGGGTGATCTCAGAGCAGGAACCAGAGGAATATTTTTTACTTCTTTCACTGACTATTTCGGTTTAAGTGCTATTTACTACAAAGGAAGCTCCTAAGGAACAGAGAGGCCTGTGTGGCTCGGAGCGCAGGCAACGCCAGCGGCCTCAAACGGCTTAACGCGTGACAGCACTTTGCCCGTGGCTGGTTCTGTATGTTTTTTGGGTTTTTTTTTTTTATATATACAGCAGATGTGCGTGTTTACTACTCAGCCTGGCGCTGCTTCAATAAATCTGAATAAAATCCACCCTGTCCCTTGCCTGCTCTGTGCGCTTGAGCTGCAAGTTTTTTCCCAGCCACCACTCGAGATCACAGAATCCTGGAATGATTTGGGGTGGAAGGGACCTCAAAGCCCATCCAGTCCCATCTCCTGCCATGGGCAGGGACACCTCCCACTGGATCAGGGGCTCCAAGCCCCATCCAACCTGGCCTTGAACCCCTCCAGGGATGGGGCAGCCACCCCTGCTCTGGTCAGCCTGGGCCAGGGCCTCCCCACCCTCACAGCAAAACATTTCTGCCTAAGATCTCATCTCAATCTCCCCTCTTTCAGCTGAAAATATTTCCTCCTCATCCTGTCCCTGCACCCCCTGATCAAGAGCCCCTCCCCAGCTTTCCTGGAGCCCCCTAATGATGAGCAAAATAGTGATTCTTTGCCTAAGAGTCCAAACCTTCATCAGCCAGAGATCTCTTTGTAAACGGCACCTGGAAGAGCTCAGCTCCTGCACTGCCTTCTAGCTTTGAAGGACACACAAATCTGTTTTAAACCCCAAAGATTCAGCTGTTCTCTGCCCTTGCCTGGTCTTTCTCTGCGGAGCTGGGTTTCTTCGCTGCCACAAAGAACGGAGGAAAGCGCTGCCCTTTCTCTCGCTGTGCGCTCCAGGCCCTGCTGCACGTGCTGGGAAAGCAGAGGGGAAGGAAAAACTCTGTTAAAGGTGGAAAGGAGGAGGCAGAAATCAGCATGGTCAGAGGAAACGGGCACCACAGGCGCAACCAGCTGTCTCACCACAGAAGCCTGGTTTGGGTGTGATTCATTACTCCATTTCAGAGTTAAATCAATCAATGTCACAACCCTTCCTCGCTGCCAGTATGGGCAAGAACTGGCAGGACTGGGAGGCAGCAGCAAGCTGCCCTCCTGCTGGTGGCTGAGGCAGATAAACCGACTTCATTTCCATCTTGGTTTCTGATGCCTCTGCCATTTACAGCCCCCAGGCTGGGCCTTTTCTCCTCTACCCTTGCTGTGTTGCCTCTTCATAGAATCATAGAATCACCACGTTGGAAGAGACCCACCGGATCATCGAGTCCAACCATTCCCATCAATCACTAACCCATGTCCCTCAGCACCTCATCCACCTGTCCCTTAAACCCCTCCAGGGAAGGGGACTCAACCCCCTCCCTGGGCAGCCTCGGACAGGGACCAATCACCCTTTCCATGAAAAATTTTTTCCTAATGTCCAGCCTGACCCTCCCCTGGTGGAGCTTGAGGCCATTCCCTCTCGTCCTGTCCCCTGTCCCTTGGGAGAAGAGCCCAGCTCCCTCCTCTCCACAACCTCCTCTCAGGGAGTTGCAGAGAGCAATGAGGTCTCCCCTCAGCCTCCTCTTATCCAGGCTAAACACCCCCAGCTCTCTCAGCCGCTCCTCTTCTTCTCCAGCCCCTTCTCCATCTTCATTGCTCTTCTCTGGACTCGCTCCAGAGCCTCAACATCCTTCTTGTGGTGAGGGGCCCAGAACTGACCCCATCGCTTGCCAGGCTCCTGGAGGGAGCGGAGCCCAGAGCCTGCCCTGCAAACCCAGCCTGGATGAGCCCACACGGCAGCAGAGAATCACAGGACCCTTTAGGTTGGAAAAGACCTTTCAGATCATCGAGTCCACCTGCCACAGCAGTGGACACGGCTGAGCCTGGGAGCCAGCAGGAAGCATCCCCACCCCTGCTAGCGAGCAGGGAGCTGCTTCACCTTTATTACATCAACAGCTATTCCCTAGGTTGGACAAAGTCCGCCTTTGCTCAGCAAGTCCGAGGAGCGGAGGTTTCATTCACAGCCATTTGAACAGCAGCTGTTTTATTTACGCTGCCAAGCAATAAATGTTGGCTCCCAGCCACATCCGCCTTTCGCACCGGGGACAAAGTCGCTTCTAGCAACACGGGGCTCTGTCTGCCTCCTGCTCCTGGCGCTGGGGTGTTATCTGAGCCACGCTCGAGGCTTTTTCAGCGAGGGGAGCGAGCGGTGGGGCTGCTGGAGCCTTCGCAAGCGCCTGGGAATTGTTTCCTCATTTCAAACCATGCTTACACGTACCTCCCTCTCAGGGAAAACCGGCACTTCGAGCACACCTGGGCTTGGCTGCTCGGCTGCGGCTCCAAAGTGCTGGCAGCGAAGCCCAGCAGAGCTCCATTGCGTTGCCTTCATCCTCCTCCACCTGGCAGAGCGCCCTGCACTGTCCCTCCAGCTCCAGCCCCACCTCCTCCTGGCAGAAACCAGCTCCCAGCACAGCCGGGAGCTCCCCTCCAGAAAACCAGACACCTTTGTCTCTTGCACGCTTGACGTTGTCCCAACAGACCTGTTTTCCCAGTTTGGTATCTCCAGGCATTGATCCACTTGTTGCTTCATTGCTGGGGCCAGAAGGTTTAGGCCAACTGGGCTGCAGGTGAAATTGGCTCAGGGGTTAAATTGGTTACTGGGGCAGAAATCCTCTAGAATTAATAGATCGCGTTTAGAATTTCAGCACAGCTCAAGCCCAGGCCTCTCCTCTCGGCCCAGAACCTCGCTTTGTGGCTGCATCCCTCCAGCTGCAGCAGCCAGACCACAGCCCATCGTCCCACCTGGAAGAGGCAACCCAAGGGCTTCACAAGGCTAAAAGCCAGAACAATCTAAGCCCAACACTGTCTTCCCACAGGAGAGCCTCCAAGCCACCATAGCTAGAGAACTACAGCATCAAACTGACCTGCTCTCCTCCCGGCCACGGGATACACCATCAGCATCAAACTGACCTGCTCTCCTCCTGGCCACGGGATACACCATCAGCCTCGATTTTAATGGAAGAGACGGCTCCTTGTGTCTGTAGGGGCATTTTCTCCCTTTTCTGCCAGTGCTGTTAATTGCAAAGAAAAAACCCAGCACAAAAGTAAGTGAGAAATTCTCCTTTTCTGGCTAATATTGGATAGGGATCGTTCAGATGAGCTGTGGTGCACCCACCACGCACCTAGTAAGGAACCGCACGCTGATATTTCGATTGACGATCCATGGCAGCACAAGAGAAACGAAGCACTGTGCTACACCACTACATCAGATGTTAGAGAAGGAATAAGGGACCCAGTACCTCTACCTGTCTGAAATCGCTTGGAAATGTGCAGGTCCCAGGTGGTCACCTGGGACGGCTTCAGGTCTAGTGACACCTCCTGTGCCCTGGGAAAGGCACACGGTGCTGCTCACCGAGGGGAGGTTTGGGCTGAACATTAGGAAAAAAATTTTCACAGAAAGGGTCATTGGTCCCTGTCCGAGGCTGCCCAGGGAGGGGGTTGAGTCCCCTTCCCTGGAGGGGTTTAAGGGACGGGTGGACGAGGCGCTGAGGGACGTGGGTTAGTGATTGATGGGAATGGTTGGACTCAATGATCTGGTGGGGCTCTTCCAACCTGGTGATTCTATGGTTTTCCACACTCCTGTGGACACAGAGCCTCGTAACAAAGCCGTGTTTGAGCTTCCCATGCGTGTGACTCTCTCAGAGCCAGCGACCCTGCACCAGCACTGCCAGCTCCAAGGGGGTTTGGCTTTTATCCTCTGCCAGATCCCATGGGCCCAGGAGCAACCAACAATGCCGGCACCATGTAAGGACAGGCCCTACATCCCTTCTTTCCTGAGCCTTAGGATGAGAAATCAAACCGGATTTGAGTCACAGGGGTGAGGAAAGGGAAAGGCAGAGAGCAGCACATTCCCACTGCTGGAGCACAGCGCGGAGCCAATATCCTTTGTGCGTGTTTGTCCTCCAGCAGCTGCCTCGCCAACGAATCGCAGATGTGCACATGGGAACCATCAGCCGCGTCTCACCCACATGAAAGGAGAAGGTTTAGCATAAAGCTGGTCATTGCCTATGGCCTCGGAATGAATCATTCAGATAGAAAGAATGTGGTTTGGGTTTCGGGTTAATTAGCTACAGATTTTAAAGGGAGACAAGGCAGGGCGGAGCTGCTGGGATACTGGTAGGAGCAAGTCAGCAGCTCTGAAGGCACCGCCGACCATCCTGAAGTCACAACCGCCTTGGGAAAACCAGCAAGAGAGTCTCAGACAGCATTGTCCACGATCCTGTCGGTCACAGGGTCCGCAGTCACCAAAGGAACCACTGTCCTGCTGCTGCGGGAAGCTCTGAAGCTTCAACACAAACACCCACGCTTTCAACACGGCTGGTTGCAGCAGCACCAACCTTCTAACAGATGCAAATTCTGCCCAAGATTTAAACTCGGCCCTGCTGAGCCAGGCAGTTCCCAGTGGGAATGGTGCTGCAGGGATCCCTCAGGGCCACGTTAACCCTGGATATCCCCCACCCAGGTTCTTCCTAGAAAGAATTCCTACTGCTCTGACACTTGGTAATGGCTGCAGAAGAGTGCAACTAGAAATTAAAGATAGAAATCACCCCTCTGCTCTGGAAGCTGCTCCTCCTGGCTTTGTTTCAGACAGCCTCTTTCAGCTCTCCCCTACAAAATCACTTTGATTCCATTTCTTACATCTAGAAACGGCTCTGAAGCGTTCCTCGCAGGGTAGTGACCTCCATCAGCTGGTGCTGCTCAGCCCCCTGCAGCTGCACAGAGCACAGAAGAGGAATTTTCTCTTAAAGGAAGCACAAGGAAAAACCTACACAGGCACAAGCTTTCCAGCTTCCCTCCCTAACACGTGAGCCTGTTATTCCCCCTAGGATCAACTCATAAACAGCGGTGTGCTTAGAAGTCTGTGATTATTTACATACATTGGAAAAGTAGAAAAACTCATGTTTTTCCAGCAGAGTTCCAGTTTGTTGCTGCACCCCAGACTCCAAACGCATTTCAGAGACACAAACCCGCGTCCTCCAGAGACTTTGATGTGCACAAAGCCCCCCTCGCTGTGCCAAGCGCCTGCACCCCTTGCACTGTCACATCCCAAACTGGCTGAGGGTTTTTCCTCAATCCTGGCTACAGAATTGGGACAGAAATCCCACCTCTCCCTTTGAGAGCATCAATCCAAGGCCAGTTCTCCTCGTCTGCCCTCCAGTTTTGCATCTGTCCTGATCTCCAGGAATTATGCGAGGTTATTGGGTTTAGGCTCGCTTGCCAGCATGCCACGAGTGAGGATTTCACCAGGAGACACAACGTGCTGGCTCGGGAGCTGGGAAGCACCGTGGCACCAGCCAGAGGCTATGGGATGGCGCTGGGCTGCCAAATTGGCACCAGCACAGGGTAGAAAGTTTCTATTTTCGTTACACTTGCTCCAAAAAGGGAAGCGATGCTGTCTGGGACAAAGCCAGGCACGTCCTAGACTGGCACCGCACAAAGCACCTACGCACTAACAGAGCAACTTCATTAAGTTTGCTCGCTCACTTGTACACCGAGCTCAGACGTTCCGAGAGCCGCTGATTTCTCCTGAGGGCGCTCACCTCGCTGGCAAGGTCCGCAGCCATCTCTGTCCTCCAAAAAACACCTCCTGTGCTCTGTCCTCTCCTTTGGAAAGCCAAAGCTCTGTCCATATGGCACGTGATGTCTATCCAGGGTAGAAAATGAGAAGTACGTGAGAAGCGGCCACCGCTTTGATCTTCAGTTCAAATAGAAAATAGTAAGTAATTATACGTATATGCAGAAAAGAAATCAGTTTTTAATTTTTCTTTATTGCTAGAAGTTGGTTTCGATCCTATTGCAGCTCTAAAATCCTTCAGTGGAGAACATTGCAATTACTGTAAAAATCATCATTTGGTGTGCTAAGATCAAGTTTACAATTCATCCAGAGTGCACGATTCAACAGAATATTAACATTTAACCAGCAACTTTACAAATAAAATAAAGGCTACAAAGATGCTGCCACAGCAGTATCCACGGTAAAGGAATTATTTACAATGTTTACACACTAACAAAAACCAACTGCTTCCCTAAAATGGTCAATTTAACCACAGACCATGATTATTTATTAAATCTTTACAGTGCAAGGTGGGCCCAGAAACCAGACCTAAGACTGAAAGCATCGAGAGTTCACAGCTCTGAGCGAGATGCGCGCGGTTATGCCAACGGGGTCTGCTTCCACGAGAAGTTTCCTTCCAGGTACAAACAGAAAGAGAATTTGAAATAAGCTTTTCTAAAGTGCTCCCATTTCTCTCAGTACAAAAATATAAAACCCGATTTATAAACATGGCACAAGTGGTACGAACCGAACCGGAGCTCACGGGTGGCGTGTGACCAAGAACACACCGAGGGTGAACAACAAAGAGCCACCAGTGGTTAGAAAGACGTTGTGTTAGGTCTGGCCTCGAGCGAGAGAGCAGGGGCAAAGGCTTTTCTTTACCTCGTTCACAAGATCAGGCAAGGAGAGCACGTGCCCAAGAGTTTTTTTCTTCTTGTAAATGTGGGAACTGCTGGGGAAGACAACAACACGCTCCAGATTCCCTTGCGCAGGAGCACAACACACAGGGACAGCGCTGAGAGCACCAGGGAGCCGCAGCTCCTCTTCTGCAGGGTTGAAAGCAGAAGTGAAACAAAAATCTACGTATTTTAACCCCTTTCTAGTTTAAAACTTCCACTGTAAATGCAAATGGCAAACACCAAGCTCCACGTACACAGGACTGCCTGACTACTACTCAGAAAGACAAAACTGCAGATTATTGGGAATTACTCGTACCTTTGCAGGAATGCCAGTATCTGGATGAGCAAGCATCTCTAGACACACCGATTCTTCTGCCTCACGCTGAGAAATGATTGGCGATCTCAATTTCTGGGCCACGCCACAACTACAATCCACAGACAGCACAGCTAGAACTGGGACAGCATTCACAAAACAGCCAAGGCAGAGGCGCTCGGTGCTAGGGATATGGAGGGATCTTCACGCTGAAACAGGGAATGCCCGTAGTCCAGATGGGAAGGGAAAGAGGAAGCAGCCTTTATACCAGAGCGAAAACTGAAAATCAGACTCACAGGAGCAGCCTCTGCATCACAACCTCACAACATTAAAGGACAAACATGACAACCATTTCAAGGCTGCGACACAACACAAAAGGAAGGCAGCTCAAAGCTCGCGCTGTGATCTCCTCCACACCCCAGTGCAGAAAGAAACCAAAAAGGCACCTGGGAGGCACAGAATTTTGACCTGCCTCTATCCCAACCTAGCTTTTAGGAATGAAAAACAATTGCTACAGGGTAGAACTATGTTCTAACCATCATCATCATCACATCGCAACAAGGCAAAAATCACTTCATCCTCCAGTCTGCAAATCCAGCCACTGATAACTTGGGGTAACTCCACAATGCCAACAATTTACCAAGCTTGGTCCCTTGGTATCGCAGTGAAGTGCATTCAATTCCATAGCAAGAATTTCTTGGGGGGTGGAGATGCCACCAGCCTGGGAACAAGCGAGATGGTTTGAGGTTTCCTCTTGCTGGACCTGCTGCCACTGCTTCAGGCCTCCACCAGAATCACTTGGCAAAGAAAGAGACCCCGAAACCCTAGCAGCGTTGCAGCAAGAAGCGCTTGCTCCCCGAGAGCAGTTCAATATTTGTAGCTTATCTTATCCCTCTCACGCTGACGAGTAAATCAGGATTTCTCAGTTTCTTTTCTGAAGATGACAACCCAAACTATCACTACCTGAAAATAAACTCCGTATTTGCTGCTGAAAATGTATAACATTTCTTGCACTGAAACTACTGAAATAATTGTAAAACTTTCAAGCAAAGAGCAGCCAGAGCCTTAAAGGTCATTTCTAACGTCACAGGGAGCCAAACCAAGACAAGACCAGTGATGTGAGGAGACTGATAATGTGCCACGTGATGCCACTGCCTTGCAGCCAGATGGAGAACTGACCAGCAAGCACCCACCTGTGCTCAAAATCACCGTAAAGCAGAGTTAAATACATGAAAAAAACCTATTACTAATCATGTTCTGAAAGGTTTTAACCCAAGTTTTTAAGCTCTGAGATGGTGATTTCTTTAATCCTGCTGCAACATCCCCTAAGCAACCTCTCCTGTGCACAATACATCCAATCACTTCACATTCCACATGGATTGGGATCCACATCCCGAGGCGCTGTGTGAAATCAAGAACTGAGATACAGAGTGAAGTGACAGAACACAACAAAACGACTGTGCAAATTAGTACAAGGAAATAATGCCTTTTGAGCAGAACACGTAATGCCATCACCATTCCACAATTAAGAACTGACCCATTTAACAAGAGGTATCAAAGCTGGTTTAGCTGGAAGCAGCTGAACCAACACAGGTTTAGCTCAGAGTATTTCTTTTTCTTTAATTCTAAACTCAAACAGTTCTTATTCCCTTCATTCCCCACAAAGAGCTGCAGAGGAGCCTCCGCAGTAACAGCAGCTTTGATATCTTCTGGTACTTGGAGCAAAGTCCCAACAAGTCTACAAACAAACAAAAGATGCAGAAAACTTAGGATTAAACAAGACAATAAATTACTGCATTCAAACGCTTCGTATACACCTCTTCAGCAAAGAGCAACAGCCAAGCCTCTAAGTTCATTCTGAACCAACTCAGGAGTTTTGCTTGGGAGAGGCACCCAGTGTCCCCGAGGAGACCTGCTTCCCAGTGCGAGCTGATGGCCCAGGAAACACGCGTTCAGTCCAATTCTTCATCACCGGTGTGTGTTCTCACACGTCCAATCCTTCTCATCCGCAAGCAGGTGGAGCTCCTGACCCAGGGAGACTCCGCTAAGCAGCTTTTCCTTCTCTCTTCTGCTGTACCTGGCCACGGAGCACGTGTTCCACAGAACTTGCTACAGAAACAGAGACGCTATCGCGATGTCTGTCATGCCTGGCTGTGAGGAGACTGGCTCGCTAGTCAGCTAGTGATCAGCACAACATTAGCATCAGCCGTTACACCGACCTGGGGAAGTGGAGTTAAAAATTTGCAGCCATTTTGGGGCCTACTACTAAAATTCTTTACATAAAAACCCGGGCGGTTCAACATCCACTATAACAACTCACAAGGTGATGCCCACAGAGTGTACATTCTCCAAAAAGAGCCTGTTATAGTAAATGGCAGCATTTTAATATGCTCTGAATTTATACACCCATGCCACGTGTCAATACTTTGCCGTGGAGAATTTTAAAGCGAATCGTTACTACCGTGCCCTCGTTCTGAGCTGCTGGCAGAGAAGCCAACAAAGCAGAACAGTAATCCAGGTATCCTTGCTCGTAGTAGCAGGGCAGGGATGGAAAGACATCAGTGCCAGGTATCTGCGACGCTGCACACCAGGCCGAGTTTTTGGAACAGTTATGTCAGAAGACAAATCTTTAAATGGAAATGATCAGAAGAAAATTACATCTTCTTTGCTGGTATCATCTTGCACATTTAACAGACTGGGCTGAGAGGTCACCAGGGCCTGAATGTGAACATTACTGGGCTTGAAGAGGTTCGCTGAGGCAGAGGAAGGTGCTTCCGGCTGAGCGTCTGCAGGGCCATACAATTCTATAGTAAGGAATGGAAGACAATGGATTAATGCCTGGGTGCAGCCAGTCTGGTGCATTTCCAAGGACATGGGAGGCGCTCCGGACGTACCTGGCTGGAACGCCGTGGTCTGGCCGCTTGGAAGGACCGGACTTGCCGATCGCCTGCCCCTCAGGACACCCTCCTCTCGCCCAATGAGCCTGGGGGGAAGTAGCTGCTTCTGATCAACAGATGCTAAAGGAAACATTTTACACATCAGTACCCAAGGCCAGCAGTGCTTCACAAATTTCCCTCTTCCACGACGGGCCCCACTGCACTGACACCTTTGCGCATCCAAGGAATATACCTGCTATACCTGCTGGTTCTGTTGCAAGTCACTTATATTTTCTCTTCTGCTGTTCAGACCACGAATACTTTCTCTCTCCTCCTCCTTGAGAATTTCTAGTTGAATTCCTAGCAACCCCTGACAACCATGGACTTAAAACCTAGCACTACAAAGCACAGCAGAGCTAAAACCTCTTTGTCCTCAGCATTCAACTAGCAACTTCTCTTCGCGCTACTTTTAACAGGCAGAACTGTGCTGAATGTTTGTCTCTGCTCCCCATCTGTCTCGCAGCTGCTGAGCAGCAGCACGCGCCGATTCTGGGATTTCAGCCTGTCACTTTCTTCATTTCCACAATAAAAGCAATTCGTGGAATGGATACTCTGGATTCAGAGAGCTCCTCTCAAATGCACATTCCTTACACGTCACAAAACCCAAATTCAATACCGGCTCTTTTGCCTCTGGTACAGAAAGTCTTGTTCCATTTTATTCTAGGATCTACACATGGGCATAATAAGCACATATCCCACTAGAGCTCACGAGAGAGCAGAGACCAGGGTATTGTGGTTTTTACCTTTCGTATAAATACAGACAAACACCATTAAGTACATTTCCACTGCAGAGACCATGATGTAAGAGCTATTAAAAATAAACCCAGGAGATGCGGTATTAGAGCTTTATTTGCCCATTTACCAGCATTCAGTATTCAGGGTAAGATGATATTAGACTTCATTTATGTGCAAAAACATAATCAAGTTTGTAATTGTACTGAACTTTAGGCACAACAGAGAGAGATGTTTCTACAATGTGCAAGAATTTCACCCTCTCCCTCCTGGATAGCTTTGGCTCGAGGCTGCTGTAGTGGGGTAGGCCCAAGGGAGGGGCGAACTTGCCAAATCTGAACCCTAGACAAAGCTAAAAAGATCATTTTGTAACTTAAAATTACAGGCCATTCTCTAAGCTGGCAGTAAGGCTATTTTAGGAAATAGAGGAAAATCTGGTTTTTACTGTCTCTGTCATTGGCAAAGATCACTGCTTTAGCACCAGGCAGTTAGCAGCAGAAATTACACCGTGACAGGGGGACTGTATTTTTACTTGCTTCTATTTCTAACAAAATTAGCTCCTTTCAACTCTACAACACACACAGAATCTCTGTTCTGGCCTGGAAGTCTGTATGTAATGACTGACTGGTGCTAAGAAAGGCACGGCATTCAGTGTCACTACAACCTTGGACAGAGAGCAAGGAAAGGTTAAGCTGGCCTCAAAACACTTCACTCACACAGAACAAGTAAAAATACTTGCTATTTTTTTCCTTTAACAAGATTTTTACACCCAGGTGTACAAACTGTCACCATTGTTCTGCCCTGCTGGATTACAGAATTTCATTTCCAACACAATCCCCTTGGGCTGTATTTCCAGTTTAAACACCATACACGTGTAATTCATAGAATCATAGAATCACCAGGTTGGAAGAGACCCACCGGATCATCGAGTCCAACCATTCCTATCAAACACTAACCCATGTCCCTCAGCACCTCGTCCACCCGTCCCTTAAACCCCTCCAGGATTCCAAATGTAAGAATTTTTGGGAGCCTAAGAACTGCAGTGAGCACACTAACAATTTCTAGCATACAGAATTCTGGGTTCCACATGGGCAGTGAGGGTTTTAAACAATGTTCTACCTCCCTGTAAGGCTGGCAGAGATCAGAAATGCATTTCAATATCCTTACCTGCACTGTCTGTCCTATGAGATGCTTTGTTCTTCCCACCTTTCTCTTTGCTTCCTTTCGTGAAAGTGGCCAGCTTTGTAGGAATCTGCTGCTGGACCGCAGCCGGCTTCTGGATCTGATTAGTCGCACTCAGGAGATGGATTGGCACTTCATTCTTCAGCGCGAGAGCCGGCCGATTCTCCAGGGTGGTACTGTCCCTACGAACCAGGTCTGGCCGCTCCAGGTAATCCAGCCCAGCGACGCTCACTCTCACAGAGGTTTTCAAGACGGGTGGAGATGGTTCCCCACCTTCTCCGTTGAAGCTCACAGAATGACTTAGCAGCTGGCTCTACGTGAGGAAAAGGTATTCTAGGTCAAATGGGTGTTTTTAGGCTCTCTCATACATGGAGGAAAAAACACTCTCAGCCCTGAGTACATAAAGCACTTTCTAGTGGAAAATTCAACAGGTGAGACAAAACCTACAGCGTGCTGGCAAACAGAGGGAAGAGCAAGGCTATAAGTCTTCAAACACTGGAAAGAACCTCAGGAGCTCCAGATTGCTTAGACGTTGCACCTAGCAAAGGGATGCAAGACACTACCCAGTGTCTGCGTGGAATTCCACAGACACTGGGGAACTGCCAAGCTCCCATCTGAGAGCAGCCATCACCACCTGTTTCAGGTGATGGCTCAAGGAGACCAGCAAAAAGCAAACATGGGTCAGTGCTGCAAGGAGAGCCTTTCTTCAGAAGCAAGCAGGTCAACAGAACTAAAACTCCAAGAAAATGAGTTCCTCACCTGCCCCATTTCTGGGGAGAACATGCCCGACACCGTGTTCTGCTTCTTCAGCTTCCGTAGCTGATCCAGACGCTCTCTCTCTTTCTCAACTGCCCTCTGAGCTTCCCGCAGTCTCTCCAGGTCATGCTGGTAGGCCTCTCGCTGCCTCTCCAGTTCTTCCCTCTCCTGGTTCAACTTCTCTCTCAGCTGCCGTGTCTCCTCTTCACGCTCCTGCAGCCGAGCTTCTGTGCTTTCAAATTCCCTCTGCTGCCGACTCCTTTCCCGTTCCAGGCGCTGCTGCTCCAGCTTTAGCTGGCTCTGAAGTTTCTGTACATTCATGAGTTCTTCTCTTTGCTTTTCAAAGTTCCGCTGTTTCTCCTGCTCCAGCAGCAGGTTGCCTCGCGTAGACTGCAACCGGTATTGCTTCTCCCGGTCTGCCATGGTGGCTCGCTGCACCTCGATGTAGCTGTCCTGCTGAGATATCACCGCCTGGAGGGGAAATCAGGAGTTCAGCATAAGGCACATGGGTTCAAAAAATACACAGAGCTAAATAAAAGACAACAGCACCTACTGGATTAGATCAGAGACTTTTGTCTTCCAGGGCAGACCTAACTCAGCATCTACAGCCCATCCTGGCTGACACGATATTGAAAATGGCTCAGCAAATAAGTTATGCTTACGTAGGTCAAAATTAACATTTCTTGCACCTAGAATTATTAGTCTGAACCCAATCAGTCAAAATATTGCTGATTACACCTTTACAGTAAAAACAACCAATACACATACACATGTCTATCAACAATAACTTTCAGAGATGAGCATGGAGAGGAGATGGGAGTTCAAAGCAGGAAAAGAACAGGATTTAAGTGAGGAGGAAAAAGAAGACAATTACTGAAACAACAGATCTAACTCTTCTTTCAAAATACCAGCCACAGCATTTGGTTCTTTGAGTCTCAGGTCTTAAATTCTGTGCTTCCCTCTAGCTTTAGGGGATATTTGCAAGGTAGCTCTTCTCCACTCTTGCATAAATGTTATTATATTTAATGCCTAAAAAACTCCTGGACAGTAACTAGAGGCTTACCTGAAGGCTGAAGAGCAATTGTAACAGCGTCTGTATCCTTTGGACAAGCTGAAGAGGAGAGGAGGCAGAGCGAGAAAGGAGACATTAGGCACGTGAACACAGCTCAGTTTGGATGCATTAGACTTTCAACACAATCAGTGGTGTCTCTACAAACACAAGTGGCTACACAAGTAACACGGTAACGGCCAGTGCAGCAGTATGCAGGCACAATGCACTTCAGCGTAGTGGTAACTATCGTAAATCGGTGCCCCCTAAATCTGACTGGGATTCTGGGGAGCAATCATCATCAGGTTTCTTCACAGGAGCGATTTAATGGTCACCTCCACCCACGCGCCAGCACCAAATCTCTACTTGTTCACAGGAGATTGAGAGGGCATCTCTGTCAGTGAGCTGAGAACACGCAACCCTTCCAAACGTTCAGAAAAAGCAGCGAGCCAGCTCTTCGAAACACGTCTACGTACCCCGAACCCACCTTTGCTTTCTGACAGGACTTTTATCTCTGTATTCATAATGTGTTAAGAATCACAAGTACAGGCGGCTAATGTGCTTGTGGTTCTACAGACATTAAAAACACTGAGATTTTTGGTGAGTTTTGGTTGGTTTTTGCACATTACGATGATGATATGGCTGTTTGCCACTAGATTTCCTAGCAGGAGAAGTAACACACCTGAGACT
Source organism: Phaenicophaeus curvirostris (assembly GCF_032191515.1). Classification (NCBI taxonomy): domain Eukaryota; kingdom Metazoa; phylum Chordata; class Aves; order Cuculiformes; family Cuculidae; genus Phaenicophaeus; species Phaenicophaeus curvirostris. The sequence continues at coordinate 5,716,745 of NC_091419.1, read as the reverse complement.
CGATGGTGGGCTGAGAACCGCTGCTGTCATCCAGCCTCGTTACATCGCTCTGCGCCTGTAAAAGAAACAAAAACCACACCCGTGCTTGAGACGCGTTGAGCACCGATAGCGTTGCCAGAACAAGTTGGATGGGTTCATCTTGTTAGGGAACAGTATTTACCACGGGTATAGGACGACTTGCTGCGGGGAACTCCAAACCCTAACCCTTATCCTCCCCACAGAGAGCCGTCCCTTTCTGCCTGCCACTGGAGCGGAGATTGCTCCCATACACTGAAGTACACACATCAAAACCACTTAAATCGGAGGCCAGGCTGAAGCAGATGTGTGATGATTAAAGCTAGTGTTAATGGCACAGCATCAAATGAACAAACGTCAAACCAAATTATCATGCCTCTCAAGTGCTAAGTCATCAACTCACCCCACAAAACACCCTTAATAGAGTCTAGCAATTTGATTGTTGCAGTCTAGCCCTACCAGCTATTACAGCTTTGAACTCTGCGAGATCTGTTCTGCACCACTAATATGAAGAGGAGCATGAGGAAACATATTTAAATCATGCGTAAGCCTAACATACGGTTTGAGATCCTTCTTCTGCATCAGAAGGGAGATCGTGGAGCTGCACGTCTGAACTGACAGCGGGGCCCCTCCAGTCCCACTGTCTCTGGTCACCACCACTGTTCTTCCTAAGACTCCCACCTGAAAGAAGAGCAGAGGACGAGCAGCTCACACCAGCACAGGGCCAGTGAAAACTCACCACATAACACCGCAGGCAACAAAACCCTGCAAATTTGAAGCTGGAACCAACATGCAACTGCACGACTGACCCACACTGATTCACAGTGGAAGAGCAGACAGAGGTGATGAGCAGGACTGCTCAAAAAAGTAGAAAAACTTGAGGAGAGCGGGTTAAGAGAAACAGTTCAAATTACATTACATTATTTTAAATCAAGCAACCACAACGTATGCACAAAAATGATCGTCTACGGCTGCCAGAATTGAAACATGGAATACTTGTTAGGAGAAAAATTCTATTCAAAGTAACACCACTGTAAGCGTGGAAGGAGGCAGGGGGAGATGGAAACCATCCTGTATAAAGTACCTACAGCAAAACAGAGCCTTTGGGAAACAACAGAAAGAACTCTAGAGCTTAACTACAAAGAAAATAAAGACCGTTTCATTTTTCAATAAATGCATGAAGCAAAAATAGTATAGAGTATTTCCACTTATTTCATTAATTAATCCATAAATGTGCCAAAAGGACCATTTATGTTCTCTAGAGGATTGAGCAACCCTTCAGCAGCAGTGCAGATACAAAAGGGGGATGGAAAAACACATTTAAGATTCAAGAGCAGAGAGCCGAATTCAAATTTCCTAGTTTTTTAGGTCAAGATTTTTCTCCTTCTCAACAAAACTAAAATTCCCTGCGGAATTGTGGTAATTAGGAAGGATGGGTTAAGGTAACGCCCTTCGCAAAACACCAGCTGAGAGCCCTACTCTGCTCTCTAGTGTTGGTATCATGCAAAAGATACAACATGCTAATAACAGCAATTTGCTCTTATCCTCCTCTTGGAGCCTGGTGAAGCTTCCTTGTATCAGACCCTCATTCAACTCATTGTTCATAGCTCGTTCTCTGCACAGAGAAACACAAAGAGCTAAGCAGCTCAGAAGAACACCAAACAGTCCCTTCCTTACTTTTGTTTGAAATGGCGGGGCTACTGTCGTATCCTCCAAAGGTCTCTGCTCTCCTGGGGAGCCCTGACCCAGAACCATCTTCAGGCTTACAGGATCCGTTGCCTAAGTGTGTGAAGATAAGGTTCTGGAGATTTTCCGCTAGGAAAACAGGAGAACAGGAGGAGAACAGGTCATGTCAACAACCATGTCTATGCAGCAAGACAAAAGCATCATGCTAATAAGTTAAAAAAGAGATTTCAACCATCAAGTGCATTAAAAGATGCAGCAGCTTGAGAGATTTCCTGCAGTGCAGATGACTCTTCCTTCATGACTGGCTCTTTATGTCAGGTTCTTCGTACTACACATATAAAGGTGACCTCTTCCTTCATTGCAGATAAGCAAAGCTTGAGTAGTGGGTTTTTCTTTTTTTATTTTTAATGTTTGTGCTTGTTTTCTTTCCGAATACACTATCTTTAGGCAAGCTATTTTAATATATAACCCTCATATAAATATTTATTTCAGAACCAGTGCATTACTACCGCAGTCAGTTACAGATTCATACTAAGATTCTGCTGGTTGATTCTTTTAAATAAAAAAAAAATCCAAGCTGTGGAGAAGCTCCTCTGCCTAAAAATACAGGGGCGTTTGACCCGACTCACAGGTTGGTTCTGAGAATAAGGAACTCTAATGGTGTTACATAAAAGTATTATGTTATTACAGGACGATTTTCAAGATCTGTACTTAGATCCTTTGTACTTATCTCCACCCCTGCATCTAAGAGAATGCATACACACCACCACGTTGCATTTACCTTCTGTCACTGCAGACTTCAGAAGAGCCTCTCCCTGCAGGTTTTCTGAGATATCCCCACGAAGAAGCAGCCGAGATCGGGATCCTTGGGAATGGTCTTCAAACCCGTTCATTTCAGACATTTCTAGATAAATCTGTTGCTTCTCAGTTAGGCTTTGCAGAATCAGATCATCTTTCATGTTCAAACGCTCTAAAGGAAGAGATAAGCTCAGTTTGGCCTTCTAATCATTGCCAGTACAGTGTGCAATTTGGGAGATTATTATTCGTTTCATCATCAGAGCATCAAATGCCGAGATAAGATATAATTAACATTTCAAGGAAAACTCATGGAGCACATGAGACTTAGCTAGACTTAAACTTAACTATTTCTATAGAATCCTGCAATACCTTGAAAGACTTTTGAAGGAGAAACTTGCTCACATCATGTGATAGACGAAGACGACAGTCATAAATCACACATGATGCTGCAAAGCAGTTCGTGGAATATATAACGAAGTCATTACCTTGAAAATCTTTTAACTTAGCAGCTCTTGCTTCAGCCAGCCTCCTTTCTGCTTCAGGTTCATTAAAAGTTCCTCCTTCTTGATCAGGACAACTGCAGACAGGGAGAGACAGATACATGTTTGATTTACACATTAGATAACTTAAAACCATCTCAAGGCTCAACCTGAAGCGTTTGCCTAGGACGTGGTTTATCCTCTGGGTCCATCCTCCTCCCCCATCCAAAGCCCCACTGCATGTGACACCAGTGAACTGAACTATTTCTTTATTTTTTAAAAAGGCAGAATAAAGTCTTTGGCTGGTTTTTATTGCATCTTTATGAGTGGCTTCTACCCAGCAAACCATCAGAATTGCACGGTTCAGTCTTACAAAGAAACTCCAGGGACAGTCAAATGGATTTGTGCAATACATACACACTAGTGAGTCCTGTAAAGAGGACAGATGAGCAAATCACTCATCATTTACCTTTCTACAGCTCTGCGGATGTGTGCCATCCAGGAATTCCTCTCCTCTTTTGAGCTTGTGTGAATTTCATACATTTCTGGTCCTTTTAAGGAAGCGCTAATTAAGAACATTGCCTTCTCCTCATTAGCGACCTCTCTTACGATCAGCTTTTGCAATGAGATAACTGGTGGTTTAGAGTCCTGTAAAACAAAACAGTACGTACTGCACTACATCATACACATTCTTCAGGATCTGTGTGCCCGAGCTCCCTGTCCTCCACTTCCACGACACGTGTGAGGTAAAAGAAGAAGATAAAAGGAAGGGAAAGGAAGTTCTAAGTTGGCATGGTAGCTACAGAAGAAATACTAACATAACACAGAGGTGTCACCATGTACCATCAGGCCTTGTGAATAACAAGGTGATGGATATTATTATCGTATAACTAGGGATTAACTGGATTAGCCGCCAGACTTTGCAATGAAAACACATTTACAGGAGATATATTCATTACTAAGAATCTCTCTGTGCTTCACACAGCATAGGCCCAATACAGATAGCCTAGAAAGGTCCTCCACAGAAGAGAACAGCTCGTTGCAACTGCTGAACCTTCTCAGCATAATTCAGAGTGAGGACAAGAAACCAGGACTGTGGAACAGACATCAGGAGCACCAGGTTCCCCAGCTTCTCCAGGCAGCTGTTTTGCAACTCAAACCACAAACAGAGGTCACTGGGAAAACAGAATCATTGAGCAGATCCTCTCGCTTCCTTGATTTATCTATGGAGAAGCGATATCTAAATTTCAAGTCAACTGTATACATACAAAGATGCAAAAAAATGATCAGTTTACACCTGTAGAGCATGTTACTAGAGGGAAAAAGCCACATGACTCAGGGCATCCGAAATCCCCATAAGATGTGGCAATGAGAGCCAGCTGATGGCAGGAAAAAGGATTTTGCACTGAAGCAGAGTGGGAGGGATTCAACAGGTACCAGAACTGATCCAGAAAAAGAAATTCTAGAAGAGCTGGCCGGTTTATTAATTCTCCCTCTGATCCTACCGTAACAAGCACCTAACATTGCAGAGTGCATTTCTTCTGTAGTAACTCTCACTTTCACAAATACTCCAAGTGAATGAATTAAATAAGGAGAAGGATACCTACCACTGATGCAAACGTATATTTTTGGTCCTTTTCTTGTAGGAGCAACAGCACATCAGTTAACAGGACTGCCAGAATATCTGCAGTGACAACAGAGGGGGAAAAATTAAAAAAAGAAGATTTTTAAAGCAGGAAGACTGGTGCAGACTCAAAAAACCACTCAACTCAAATCTCCTGTGGGAAATGACATCTCTCTGCCATATTGGTTCTCTACATGGGCTGCCAACAGACAGCCTGCGGTCGTGCAGAACCAGCACAACACAAAAAAGAGCTGATTTAAAGCTTGAGAACACCCACACAGGAAACCTACATATCAACCCATGAGGGAACCTGCCCCCCCTCAACAGCAGAATCTTCTGGAACTGCAGACGTTCACAGTGCCACCTGCTCCTGGCTGCATTCCATGTGCCTTTCAAGCTTTTCCTTGAACACCTGAGCAAGGAAGCTGTTAGAACATTCACTGATGGACACGGGTTTGATTTTCTAGCAGAACAGACATCATACAGAACGAAGGCGTCATGGGGCTGACACGACACGATCTTTCAAAGTGTGAACCAGAGCTCGCACAAGATAATGCCTTTCCACAGGAGACTCAGTCAGGATGACTCAAAGCTTTGTCATCTAAAGCCCTCCCTCTTGAATTGGAAAGCAGAGCAGGCAGATAATAAGCAACCAGCATAAGGAACTTATCATGCACCATTACAGAGATGCTTATTGGACGAGCCAAGAATAGAACAAGTGCTATTTCCTCCAATATCCTATTAACCAAGTAGGTTATTGTCATCTTATTTCATACTCAATCGATCAGTAATAAACAGTTACTAAAAAAAATAAATTATCTGGTTTCCTAGTTCTCCTTGTCCCCTTCGCGGTCCCTCACCTTTGAGCCGCCCCGATGCAGCTTTCCAGTACAGCATCCCATCCAGTAGAAGCCGCCTCTGCCCCATGTCATCCTTCCGGAAGAAAAGCCCATTCTTGAATTTCCCAGATGACTTTAGCTCCATTTTATGCATAATCTCCTTAAGGCGCTGCCCCTTCTCACACTCATTTACCATGGCATCTACATATGTGATTGTGTCCTTAATCAAACTAAGGGCCTGGGTCAGCTCTTCGTAATCTTTAGTTCCACCTAAGAGAAAAAACAGTGAGTCAGTCACAATGTCAACTCTGGAATGCAAGATGTCAGCCACCCAAACACACTTTAACGAGAAGGTTCCATACTGAACATCTAATGGTTTTTCCCAAGAGTTTAAATTTGAAAATACAATAAAATATCCTAAAGCTCTAAACCTTTAGTAAACTGACAGGCTTAACTACTACGGCTTTGCGGTTGTAGACTTGAAACTGAATGCTGCTCATGACCTCCTGATGAGGCAAAACTGATCTGGATCTGCATCTGCAACAGCATCTTCAGCTAACAAAGAAGTGAGAAAGCTGGTATAAGGCAGTGCCAGCCCACCTCCCTTACTTGAGGAACAAACACACAAAACATAGGAGAACAAAGATCAGGAGAAAACTGTGAGGCTTCTAGGAAAGCTTAACCAACCTACCTTCTGTGTTCTGAATGATGCGCTCCACCAAGACTGGATACTTGGTGATGCGCTGTGTCACCAGAAGGATGCACTCCTGGACACCCAGCCTCCTCACGATGGAGCAGTTGCTGATTTTCTAGAGAACAAAACAGACCCATCATGCCCATTGCATACACTGGTCTTCTCACACCCTCGCCTCTCACGTTTTCTGTCTCAGAATGCTGTTGTATGCTTAGGCATAGCACCACCAAGTGAACTGCATCTACTAAAGCAAAACTGATAACAACAAAAAATTGATTTTATTACTAGAAAAACATTTCAGCTATTATTTTCAACTCCTGTGAACTAAATTGGGATCCAAGCACAGAAAGTTCCAAACCTAAATGCTCTGATGGCCTATCTGCTAGCCAATTGGCTTTTATAACAGGATCTGACCCTAAATATGTAGAAAAGTACTGTAGTTTTAAAACCAGATCCAACCACCTAACAGCTAAATTGTGTCAGTAACGAACAAACTAGGTGTGTTCTAGCACTGTGTTCACCAGGGGGCTGATCCACAGAAACACAGCTCTGTTTAGAAAGAGAAGACTGTAAAGCATCAGCTTCCCATGGGTTGGTTTGGCTGCAGGCACAGAGCAGCCCTGGCAGCAGAACGCAGTCCCAAGGTTTTTCTTTATGAGGACTGAGGCTACGTTTTAAGACTCTGGTCACTTATTTAGTTCCTTGAAAGTAAAGGGTTCTCAGTTCTGAAGACACACAGTTAAGAAGAGCTGCAAATACAGAGCCACGTTGGAAAGTTCCCACAGTATCACTTATTGATAGCTGGAAAATGAGAATACCTAGGGCTGTGCAATGCCATCCAAGATTCAGGTTACAGGTCTCCCCAGCCCTTCCTATTAACTGCATCTCGCAGTGCACAGCGGACAAACAAACCACCCCAGAGCCAACCTTTGGGGTTTGGAAACATGACATAGTAGGCAAAACCAGAGTAAGAGCACCTGCTTTTACTATAATAGCTCATCGACAGAATTTCTCATGTATTTAATTTATTTTCAAGCCAACTTACACAGGTGGTGATGCAGCAGGGTGGTGATGGGCATAGCCATGAACAGAACAAATACCCTTTTCCCCAGCCCCATGGGCTCTCAAGAGCCCACCTCAAATCTGTCTTCAAACAGCTTAAAAGATCTGAAATACAATATGCTAACAGCCCATCAAACAAGAATATGCCTCTAACCCTGCTCATTCAAATTTAAGAGATCTTTAAGCGTAAAAATCAAACCTAGAGCAGTCACGTACGTTTTGCACAGAATGAGAGATTTCTGGTTGTTGTTTACCTTTATTAAGTTTTGGAACTTCTTGTTGCTTTGGAGCAGGTCTTTATAATGACTAACAGCTTCATTGTGCCCACAGCAGAACACGCCGTATTTTTCTTTCATTCTCTCCCCATTTTCACCTGAAAACTAATGGAAAGTATAAGGATGAAAGACATGGATCATTACACACATACCTACATCCCATAGAACTTGGGACCAGATGTGTTCCTGGGAGCCATGCTCAAACATTATAGTGGGAAGATAATCTCAAACTCAGCATTAAAGTAACCTTTACATAACATGGCTTTAACCTTGCACTTAGATTTTTTAGAGATTTAACAGTGTCAAAGAATTCACTTCACACCTGTTTTACCAAGAGGTCTCCAATGTTCTGGATTATATAATTTCGGTCACTGCCTTCTTCCAAGGATTCCCTTCGTCGCTCCTTCAACTGGAGCAGGAACTGCCCGTGCATCTCCAGCAGCTCATCCACACAAGGAAAGAGCTTGTTGATGACTGCATTTGGGAACTGCAGTTCCTCTCTCATGGCTTTGGAGTACACCTTCAGCATTATTTTCAGTGTCCTCACATGGTGCATTTCAGTCTGCATCAGCTCTGGGCAAGGGGAAATAAAAAGCCTCAAGTCACTGACATGCTGTGTAGTGATTAGTGAGCTATGAAAGAGCAAAGCCCAACAGCCACCATCTTTTGCACCACCTTCTTCTTCCCAGAACTGATGTGGAGATCCTAAATTTGCCCTGTTGATCTTGCAACCCAGAACAGTGGCTGATCCTACTTATTTATTGACGCCTCCCAGTTGCAGCTGAGCTACTCCCCAACAGCAAGCTGGGCTCTGCTGACACAGGCATATTGAAAACTATGGGGTGCTTAAAATCATCAACAGGAGGACTTGTGCACATTAAGACAGGTAACAGACCTGAAAATCTTCACTCAGTTGTAGTTTTCAAGCACAACTCAAAGTGGGAGCCAATAAAAATAATTTCTGCTTTGTCTTGAAACAGTAGCACTACGAAATAGAAAAACTTTAAGAATTACAAAAATAACAAAGGCTCTTACCATAAATGACATCTTGCCTTTTTCTAACATCTTTCCTTTGCCTTTTTGCATAAGATTCTTCCACTGCAACACTCCAAGACTCTGCCTCAAACTCATGAGCATCTGTTTCTGTTTCATTTCGGAGGGACACAGAATATGCATCTAGACCAAAAACATACACAATTTCAATCATTATTAAATCGTTTCCCACCATACCTCCTCAATGCCATCATTAACAACAAGAGCAAAACCACCTCAGTGCTGCTTTAAGACTGAGTAAGCAGTTACATAAACACTCTGAAATGCACAGAAATTCCATACCTTCCAGAAAAATGGAGTCTGCTGTTGAAGGTGCAAGCGAGACAACATCATCTGAAGTCTGCTTAAATTTTATAAAGCCTGAATCCCCTTCATCCATGTCTCCTGCAATTAGTCTAAATGGCCAAAGAAATTAGACCAAAGGATCAAACCAGAACATTAACATTTTATTTTAAGTTGCTGGGGTGGAGAAAAAAAAAGAAATCCAACTATTTCAACAAGCGTTTTTCCTAAGCTACAGTGCAGTTAACTTGAAATAAATATATAAAAGCTACCATTGCACCCAAACTTTAAACAGTCAAATCAATTTAGTCACTGAACTACTACAGCTTTAATCAGAGCAGCACAAGCAAGTATGAGAGTTCTGGTACGACATTTTAAAAAGGCTTCACCTGGTGACAAGCCCCAGCCAGTTCAGAGTACCTTCACTGAGAAGGGAGCATAACTGTGGCACGTAAGTAGTAAACAGCTACCTAAAATAGCAGATAGCATTGAATTTGTCTACTATTTTAATCAAGGTATCCTGCAATTTAAAACACTGCTGTCTCACACACCAGTCAGAACTAGAATAACTGAACCCAGAAGAGATTACTGAAATTCAACAAGTCTGAAGACAAATATACCCAGGAAAACCATATCTAAACAGAGATACTCCAACATTGCCCTATTTCATATGATATCTTCCACGACATAGCACAGAGTGTCTAAATACAAAGTGATTTAAACACAATAGAAGTTAGCTCACTGTTCAGGGAAATTAATCTCAGCATTAAAAGCTCAATAAATCCCTTCTGAGCTTGAAAGCTAATACGAGTTCTTGCTTTAGTTCTGTAATCATTTTGCTTTTCACATGAGGGAGAGCAGCAGAAGCTGGTGAATGAGAGGAGATGTTGTTTACTTACCCAAATTTATTAACGGCTCCTGCAGTATTCAATGAAGACTGAGAATTCCCTCTTTGGCTGATAGTCATACCGAGATTCCGTGACAGTACTGGGGTGCCATCCGGTCCCAGGAGAAGACTTCGGGGCTGCTCCTTCAGAGAAGCGGCTAGAGAGGCAAAAATTGAATTGGTGCTCAGAAAGTGAGGCGTACACTGCAGATCGCCTGCTCTCAAACCTCTCTCCGAATGCGGACGGAGAACAGACAGGATCCTGGATGTCAGGAGCTCGTTGTCCAAAAAAACATTCTCATTCCATTTTCTTGAAAAGGAACCACAAAAAGACAGCTCGGGATGAGCTGGGATCGCATTGCCTCTGCCGCTGCTTTTTGAATTTGTATTCCCCATGCTCGCTGCTGGCTGCCCTCAGACCGGGCACAGTAACGTGGCCCCTGAGATGCAGTGTTTTTATACTACCTGTGATCCTTCTAGAAATGTAAAGCTGCCACTTAACTTACTGTATTGGCTAAATCAGCAGGTCTGAAGTGCAGGAAATTGGTCCCTACTGTGCCCATTTAGTGTGGAAATTGCAAGTATCTTCTCCTTTAGTAAAACACCCGAACCTACACACAATTATTCACACCCTCCCGTACAACACGGAACATTTCAAGGCAAACAAGAAAAATCTGAGATCACACAAAGCCCACAAGTTCTTTGCAATGCTTATTGCTACACAGCGATTTATAGCTGCACACACACACACGGAACCTAATAGCTACCAGAGCTAAATTTAATTTGAATACTGCAGCTTTTAGTGCTTTTTAAATCTAGGAAGCCTGTGAACTGGAAAGATATTTAAAACTTTAATCACTATTACACAATACATGGAAACCTGTAATAGACTTCTAAAAAATGGATACAATTATTTAGCACTAATGTCTGTAACGAATGATAAGGAACAAGAGACAAAATACATCCTTTTAAAAAAGGAACTGTAAGGGAGTTGAAGATGAAAAATCAGCCAGGCAATCTTTAAAAGTCAGCCCTGACAAGGTCTGCAGTGCCCTTTTTTCAAAGTGCTTTTAAGGACACGGGAGTGGAAGAGGAGATCTTGTGGATCCTGAACCCAGGACTCTGCCACTGCAAGGAAGCTTTGCCTTGCACCCAGACCAACCTCCTCTTCCAGTACTGAGCTGGGAAGCTGCTTGAGGACTGTGCTGTTGTAGCAGTTCAAGAGGGACTCCGGTTCCTGGCCATGCTTTATGCATCGCCAGTTTACAGCTTCTCTTGTAAAAACACTAGTGCCTACCCATCCCCAGAAGTTCCCCTTTGTCAGTCTGCACTCCTCTGTGTGCCTCCACAAACTATCACCTCTCCCTCCAGGAGACTGCCTGTCTCAAACACAGCTAAATGGAGGTATTCATCTTCTTCTCCTCATAAAACAGGTTTTTCCACATTTCTTGATATCCCATACTCTACATCTGCTTGTGACTCATTTCATCTTCCTTGAAACAGTTTAGAATCCTACTGGGGCTGCAGGGAAGGTTTCATTAATGACATTTAATAGTAATTATATCACTGTATCTTTTCCTGCTGGAAACACCTTTCCCAATACCTGTTTGGGGTTTCAAATCATTTGACTCACAGTGCAAATCACAGTGCATTCCCAGCCTACAAACTGGGTAAACTGAGTCCTCTTCCATCATCTCCAAGTGATGAGCTCCAAGCCCACTGTGCCAAAACAGGAGACTGATACTAGCAAGATTTCGAAGGCAGATTTCTTCAACGAAGGCTTAATAATAAACGTCCTCCCATTTCATTTGGGGAAGCACTGAAATCATCAGCCAACAAGTTCTCTTTCTGTGCTCCACAAGCCAAGAACAAAGAGTTCTGTGTCACCATGGAAGGCCAAATCTAAACATCTCCAGAGGCAAAACACAGGCAGAGGGATAGAGGACACAACCACAGTTTGTACCTTAATAAAATGTATTTCTCTTTTATATCAATACAATATCTTTGGCTTTTTTTGCTGGGCATTGCAGTCTGCAGTGCTGTTCTGTGGGTAAAGACATACACTGCCCATGCTGTTCGCTGCCCCCTTAACCTCCAGCTTATGCTTTTGACTATGGAAAATAAATACTTGCTGCCTAGCAAAGTCTGCACCAACAAAAAGCCATTTTCTGAGTTCAATTAGCACTGTCTGCACACTGCTGCGAGCTCGTATCGATCGCTGCTAACCTATCACACCAGACCAGACTGTGTACCACAGAGCTGTTTCAACGACAAGCCCTACAGCCAGCTTTCCCCATATCCATTATCCCTTACTGGTTCCTATTTTAGGCTCTGCACTTTTCCCTAAATGCACAAACCCATTCGTGGTGAGGCAAGCAGCCACTTATCTTCTTAGAACAATTATTCCCTTTGTGCTGCCTGGTGGTAAGAATCGCTTCATCAAGGATGCCTTGCAATGCAAGTCAAATGATCCTAAACAGAAACACATGAAACACACGCAGGAACACATGGACACCAATGTCAACTGTGATTCTTAAAGCCATCAAAGCAACCAAATGGACCAGCTGCAAGGCAGAAAAGAATTCTGCTCTAGTTAAGGGCAGTCACTCAAGAGCCACAGAGCCTGTTCTGTTAATGCAAACCCTGTAACATCTACAAATTAAAATGCCATTTAAATTATATATCTGTGGCCATGATGGTCTGTTCCAGTAGCAAAAAACTACTTCAAAGCCTATGCTGCGATTTCTTCTTCTTTTTTTTTTCCTCCCAGGTCCCTTTTCCCACTTTGTTTCAACAGAGATTTATGTTCAGACCATTAGCACTAGCTTCTCTTAGAGATTTCTAGCAACCACCAGCTGCAGGCAAGTTTTAAATAGACAATTATGAAAATCTGATGTAAAACAAAGTTCACAGTTCTAGTCTTTTCAGAGGCCAGAGAATAGACAATCAATGAAAAACTGGCTTATTGATCCCTTTTCACCAAGATATTTTGAGGTTACGCAGCAAGAAGGTATCAAGAAAAATAAAAAGATAGAGAGATAAAAACACACAGGAGATTGCTCAGAGCCTCCAAGCCATTCCCAATAGAAAAAAATGCAGCCGTCTTATTAAAAGAGACCTTTTCTATCCTTCAATAACACACTGTGTATGGCCTTTAAAACATATTAAAGAAAAAATACAATCAAACAGATAAGCCTTGAGCACAGAAATCATTCTTTAGTACAAACCTGGGGAAATGCACTGGGGCGAACTCTGTGGAGATCCAGAAGGTCTGTGCTGCAAATCCTTCTGCTATAGGGAAAAAGACAATAAACTTACACATACAGACCATACTTTGAGTCCAAAATGAATTACCTTTTCCCATCGCATAGCACTAACTGTCAGTGAAGCTGTATACCAGAAGTACAAAAGATTTGACACAGGAACAGTTTTGATGTTTTTACATTCCAGAATGGCAGACAGACCTGAACATTCAGCACAAAAATCCCATTAAGAACAAACCAGACTGAAATAGAACAAAAAATGAACTTACAGCTGAATTAAAACTATAATCATAAATAATTCATTAAATGAAAGCAATCCCTTTACGTATACAGTTTTCACCTACACTTCATTGCCATTTAGCTTACAGCAACGTGAACTAAGCTAACCAGCCAGTTTCAACCAAAATTCAGACTTCCCTTTTAAAACTGCACCTCTGGTAATCTGTACAACTTTCTTGTTCTTACATTATGAGCATATTACTATTCATTGAGAGACAATCTAAGATGCAAAGAAATTAAATAAGTAATACAGTCGGCAACAAATAGCTCTTTGGGAGCCTCACTTCACTTTGAGGATCTCATTTCTGACTTCCTTCCCCGTATTATTTTGTGTTGCCGCTCCCTCTCTGCTCTCTTCGGGAGGAGTTTGTAAGGGCTGATTCCACCAAGAAAGTTTGGGAGATGGTACAGAGTGGAAATGAAAACATCTGAGCAAGTGAATGTTTAGGTTTAAAAGGAAAAAGCACAATGCCTTGAGAAGTTTATATATCAAAACCCCCATAAGAACATTTCTGCCCTCAGAAAAGTTACGTTCTAAATCACCAATGGCTGAAAGCTCTTCCTCTCACCTCCAATTACCCAGGCTTGAGCTGCTCTGCTCTCTTTTCCCCCTGGTGGCACTCCCTAATCTGCTATCAGTCTCTGATATCATCAACACTCGCAGGTTAAAATAAACTAAAACTCCCTCAAGTGTAATTAGTTATAAGGAGGAGGAAATTATTTTCAAAACCAATACCAGGATAAAAAAAACCCAACAGGTAGACAGCTACCCGAAACCAACCTGTGAACTCAGAGCACCGGGGTGACTCAGATGAAAAATTAACAGCTTGGCAAGATATAGAGGTCATTACAGTTCAAAAATGAAATCACTTAGGCTGCATTGCTCCACTTATAAATAATACGCAACTGTTCCAACCAAACTCCCCTCCAGCCCTCGCACTTTTCCATCAGCTTGGAGATGTCACAACCTATTAAAACGCAGCAGGATAAAACACCGAGGGACCATGTAATTCAAATTATGTTCCCCAAAAAGTGATGGGTTCAGGAACTCTGATACGGTTCATCATGGTCCCGACAGACACAAGCAGTGGTAAGGAATTTCCAGTACAGCAATAAAACATTTCACTTTAATTATTATATGACATGTTAATAACTATTTGATGCCTTGAAGATGTAAGGCAAGATTCTGTACTGAGGTAAATTAAACACTGGCACTAAATTAAACTCACTATGGCAAACACAGTTATTGAAGAATAACAGATTTTAACACTGACCTTGGGTCGGCTGCTGCTGCATTCAGCCAGTAAACTCCTGCAGTTCTTATGGACATTCACTGCACAGTCTGAAATACACACACAAAGGTCTTCGATTACTCTGGTCATTCCCACCCATGGAAAGGAAGAGTCACACCTAAAAGTTCTTAAATTTGGAGGAGATGCAGAGTAAGCTCAGATGTTTTAGTGACCATTCTCATTGTGCATGGTCTGTTCTTGAATTTACACCAAACGGTCAAGCTTTTCCACGACGATACAATTCACACAAGCAAAACGAGACACTACTGGCTGCACGAACAGCATCCTGCCTCACTGCCACTCAACCAGAGCACCGCTGCCCTCGATCAGCAAAGGCCACTTCCACGCTTCTCAGTTCACCATTGACACTGTTCAAGAAGGCAGTGATTCATTTGGCTCCAGAGGAACAGCTGCCTTTCTGCAGAGAGTACTGGTAAAAGGTGAAGTAACTGCAGCAAAGTGAAGTTCAAACCACACCACAGAACCCCCAGAGCGTCACCACTTCTCTTAGCTTCACAAAGGAACCTTCTCCAGCTAAAGAAACCAGAGTAGCCAACCCCCTCTCACACAAAACATAAACCCATCAACAGCACGGTAAAATCCAAACTCTTTTTTCCCTTGCAATAACTACTGCTTGAGAAAACAGGATGATAACAGGAGTGTCACATATTTCCTGCACAACCTATAAAATAAGACCCTTCATCAAAAGCAGAGGCAGGACACCAGCAACTCAGTAAAGGAACCAGGATTTGTTTCTTCCCATATATTTCAGGCGTGCCTGTTAAAAGAGAAACAGAACAAACCTGGCAAGAGGAATGCCATATCCTGTTTATGCTTAAAGCACAGAGAAAAAACTATTTAAAGCCTCTTCATCCAAACAGAACTGTTGCCCGTGCCTGGTGCCAAGGCTGGTGATCTGCTTTCAGGCTCCTGGCTAACAGAGGGAAATGCTCACAAGCAACTTCCATAATTACAGCAAAACTCTGAGAACAGGAGCGAAATAAACCACAACACCTGACATTTGTGTATCTTCAGCGACAAAACTCGGTAATTCTTTCCCTATTAATGCCTGGTAGGACAAATCCCACTTCAAAAGCTCAGCGACTTTGCTAAGCTAACTGTAAGAGGGATATCAACTTTAAAATACATTTCAATGTTAAACCCATGCACTTGCTCTGCTCTGTTACAGATAACCACCGATCTCACTCTCAGTAGGCATTTTTCACTTCACCATCTGATATATCTAATAGAGCCGTGTGCGAGTTTCCTGTGCTGCTGGGAGGCTCTTTACACAACAGGAGAGAACATACCAGAAAGCAGGAAAATGCTACAGGAAGATCTCAGAGAACTGCAGCTGAATCCCAGGACGCGATTCTTTAAGAGACCATCTGAAATGCAATTAACTTAACGATTTCCAAGTTGCGGTATTTGTGCCTGTGTAACAGAGAGGGTTTTGAAGAATCAGACTGTTCTATAAGCATCTTTCATTTCACAAAAAATGCTCCAGCTTTCCCTATCCCACACCCTTTTGCAGACTGCACTGAACCAAACATGCTCCAATTACAGCTGAGAACAAACATTCAAATACCAGTGAGTTTGACTTCCACTTTCTGCACACAAGATTCCTTTGAATTCTTTATTCTTCTGCGCAGCCTCTCTGAACAGGGTAGGAGAGAACTGCGGGGGGCAAGAAAACAGCAGAGAGAAGAATGAGGGATGAAGAACAGCGATGAAGCGACAGAAACCTGCACACAGAGACTGGTATTTAAAAGCCAAGATGCACATGAAGGGTTGTTACGGGTGCACAGAAATCATAGCTGGCCTTAGAAAGCACAGATGTCAGCCCAAAACCGGAGCACTGGTAAATTCAAAACTGACAAAGACAAGTGGTTTTGTGTGTACCCTCAGTAACTGGTAGTTACTGGGAGAGGCAGAACTAAATACTCTTCCGACTGCCACCCAGGCTTTTCCCTTCCTCGTCATCCCCTTACTTGCTCCCTGGAAGTGCAGAAGGATTAATTTCACAGGGAAAACCAGATCTCCCCCAAAGGATTTTATTTTCACACAGGCTCTGTCTCATGCCAAGATTGGCAGTTCAACTACCCCCACACACCAAGAAGCTGCAAGGAGCGGCAGAATTCCCTGCCTCACCTTGCTGGTCCCACTGCTCTGGACGCAGCCCAGGATATGGTTGGTTTTCTGGGCTGCAAGCACACCTTGCCATCTCATGTTGAGCTTCTCATTCCCCAGCGCCCCAAGTCTTTTTCCTCAGGGCTGCTCCCAATCCACTCTCCACTCAGCCTGTGGTTGTGCTCAGGATTGCTCTGACCCAGGTGAAGGACCTTGCACTCAGCTTTGAACCTCATGAGGTTTGCACAGCCCCACCTCTCACATTTGCTTATTCCAGGACTGCCACTACCCCTGAAGCATTCTGCACGGGCAGAAGCATTCTGCGTGCTCACAGACTCACTGAAACAGGGGTCTCCTCCAGCAAGAGGCTCGTAAGCATCAGAGATGATCCTATTCACATTTGAGGATAATTAAATTAATATCTGGTATAATAAAACCCTTCCCTTATGCTTTCCCAAAGGCTCACAGACCCGATTTAACAGTGTTTTATATTACAGTGCCCAAAAGCCCAATGCTAATTCATGTATGCAAGAGGGCAATGAACCTGGCTGAGGAAGGGCAGGTGAACACATTCTCTCCCCAAGCTGCAATACCTTCCAGTGGACCAGACACTGGCAATGGCCTATAAATGTCTTCCTGAATTGGATTCCAGGACAACTCTCTGACTCACCAGACGTGATGACAATCATGACCCTGACCTTTGGTCTGGAACAGCACTGCCCAATAAAATAACCACTACAACTAACAGTCAGAAACGCTGTGTTTAGTCTCAAACTGAACTCCTGCCTTATTTTTTTCCTCCAGCACATGGCTTTTAAGCATTTTAAACAGCAGATTTATAAAAACAAAACAAATCCACAACTTCAAAACAGCAAAGTTCAGTCAAGGATACATTTTAAGAGAGATTCCAGTGATGCAGGATTCAAGCACTGTTTTAACGCTAGAGTATATGCACCACCTATTAAATCCAACCAGCTGAAGAGAGCTGTGGACAAAATATCTCGTGAAATAAATCATTTTTCTGTTTGCATATGTCTGATGCTTCAGCAGTCCAAGAGAATCCCTTCTCTCTTCGCTCACCCATGCACCATACAAGGTAACTCATCTCTTGAACTGACAATCGAAACCTTTAGTTCTCAACAACTTGCATGTGAATGATTAATACAGGATATAAAATCTGAATTTACACATAAAGATACACAACACAACGACCAAGAAACATTTCAAACAACTACAGCGTTCCAGAAAAAGCAGAGTGACTTTGTGATAAATCTCCTCAGGAGAGAGGATTCCCTGGAACACGAAGAAGTTTCTCTACTGGGTAAATCCAGGTCAAGTATCCACAGGAACTCAGAACAGATTTAACTTTGTCCTAGTGACTCTGGTGACTGGTGTTTACTTGTTTTGCCAACTCGCCTAAACGTGTAGAGGCAGAAAACAAAAAACTGGAAGGGTGCAGGTTGATGAGATACTTGACATTCCAAAATAGAGACAGTCCACTGTGAGAGCAACAAACAACATTGAATTATCAAGTTTCGTCTCCCCTGTTAAAGGACCCCTCTTTGTCTCTAAAAACAACCTATAATTACTTTCTCGCTGTATCTGGCTTTATTGTCAAAATATCAGATAGACAAACCCAGGGTGGGGGGAATCATGCAACTTCTGGCGCCCTTGAGGTTTTCTTTAAACACAGAAACCCAAACCAGATCAAATGAACAACTGATGTTTCCTTTTTTAAACAAGGCAAAGTAAAATTAGCACATTAGCCTAAAAGAATGACAAGCACCATTCCAATTCTTGCCACACCAAACCCTTCCCCCATCCTACAGGAACACTACAGGACTGCAGCGATGATGACAATCACAAAAGGTATTCAAAATATTTCGGAGGTAAACATTAGGTGGAACTACAACACACAGTGGCTGATGGCTCCTGTCTGAGAGACTTATTCATGACCTTAGTTTTCTTACTGTACCAAACAGAAACTCACTATAACCGTGTAACTGTAAAATTAAAAAGCCCCCTACAAAACTCTCTCTTAAGAGGCAAGAGAAAAGGGAGAAGCAGCTGTTTCTTCTCTTAGTTTCACGCAGAAGACACAGAGGCACTGCAGTAACAAAGCCACAGCACACGCTCTTCAAACAGTAAATGGGAATTGTGCTTATTCATTAGAGCAGCAAAACCAGACACAGTACCAGGAACACACAGAAAGCTTTTTCAGTTTTCAATCACCCTCCGTTTCCCCCCTACCTCCTCCAAAACCCACCCATTTCTGCCAGGGTTTCCTTTCCAGCACAGCCAAGCTAAGCCTACAATCCGATATCATCTCCTGCTGCTCTCCCTAACACGCCAGAGCCGTGGAATATTTAAAATGGGTCAGTCACTACAACTGTGGATACTGAGGAGCTTTCACCACGTTTTTCCTGACACATGCAAGGTGTGTTTTTATGGACACCCTGGAGTCCTCTCACTGCTGCAGCACCAGCACCTGTCCTATGTCTAAGCAGTCAAGAAGACAAGGTGCAGGATTTCATTACCATAGGCATGGAATTGGTTGGGATGGAAGGGACCTCAAAGCCCATCCAGATCCACCCCTGCCATGGGCAGGGACACCTCCCACTGGATCAGGGGCTCCAACCTCCATCCAACCTGGCCTTGAACCCCTCCAGGGATGGGGCAGCCACAGCTTCTCTGGGCAACCTGGGCTGGTGCCTCACCATCCTCACAAGAGGACGCTTCTCCCTAAGATTTCACCTGAGGATGATCACAAGGACAAGGGTGCCAAGGCTCACAGGCACAGTGATATTTTATCCCCTAAAAGATAAAAGAGCAGACTTTCACAAGCCTGTCCTCCAGGTTAATCGTGGAATGGCTTGGGTTGGAAGGGACCTCCAAGACCATCCAGTCACAGAATCACCAAGTTGGAAGAGATCCACCGGATCATCGAGTCCAACCATCCCCATCAATCACTAACCCATGTCCCTCAGCACCTCGTCCACTCGTCACTTAAACCCCTCCAGGGAAGGGGACTCAACCCCCTCCCTGGGCAGCCTCGGACAGGGACCAATCACCCTTTCCATGAAAAATTTTTTCCTAATGCCCAGCTTAAACTTCCCCTGGTGGAGCTTGAAGCCATTCCCTCTCGTCCTGTCCCCTGTCCCTTGGGAGAAGAGCCCAGCTCCCTCCTCTCCACAACCTCCAAGCCCATCCAGTCCCCCCACTCCCACGGGCAGGGACACCTCCCACTGGCCCAGGGGCTCCCAGCCCCATCCAGCCCGGCTTTGAACACCCCCAGGGATGGGGCACCACGGCTCCTCCGTGAGGATTCCACCTCCCCCGTGAAGGGTTCCTACCCCTCCCCGCCAGCAGCCCCTGCGGGCCCCGGGGAGGGGCAGGGAGGAGGCCGAGGGCAGCCCGGGCTCTTACCGGAGTCCCTGGGCGCGACGCGGGCCCCGGAGCCGCCGCCACAGCAGCAACAGGAACCGCGGCGGCGACCCGGAAGTGATCGGGGTGCGCGTGCGCGGGGAGGGGAGGGGGGACCCGGCCCGGTGCCCGAGGGGCTGCGAGAAACCCGGGGGGGGGGGAGGCTGGTTACAAAGGGTTGAGGGGGCAACACGAGGGGCAGTGGGGGTAAACTGGAGAGGGGCAGAGTTAGGCGAGGCATAAGGAGGAATTTCTTCCCTGTGAGAGCGGGGAGGTTGCTCAGGGAATTGTAGAATCACCAGGCTGGAAGAGACCCACCGGATCATCGAGTCCAACCATCCCCATCAATCACTAACCCATGTCCCTCAGCACCTCGTCCACCCGGCCCTTAAACCCCTCCAGGGAAGGGGACTCGACCCCCTCCCTGGGCAGCCTCGGACAGGGACCAATCACCCTTTCCATGAAAAATCTTTTCCTGATGTCCAGCCTGACCCTCCCCTGGTGGAGCTTGAGGCCATTCCCTCTCGTCCTGTCCCCTGTCCCTTGGGAGAAGAGCCCAGCTCCCTCCTCTCCACAACCTCCTCTCAGGGAGCTGGAGAGAGCAATGAGGTCTCCCCTCAGCCTCCTCCAGGCTAAACACCTCCAGCTGCCCCTTATAAGACTTGATCTCCAGTCCCCTCACCAGCTTCACCTCAGCACGTTTGAAAAGACCTCTTGGATCATCAAGTCCAACCGTTCCTACCTGCCATTAAACCATGTCCCTAAGCACCTTGTCTACCTGTCCCTTAAACCCCTCCAGGGATGGAGACTCAACCCCCTCCCTGGGCAGCCTCTGCCAGTGCCCGATGACCCTTGCCATGAAAAATTTTTTCTTAATGTCCAGCCTGACCCTCCCCTGGTGCAGCTTGAGGCCATTCCCTCTCGTCCTGTCCCCTGTCACTTGGGAGAAGAGCCCAGCTCCCTCCTCTCCACAACCTCCTCTCAGGGAGTTGTAGAGAGCAATGAGGTCTCCCCTCAGCCTCCTCTTCCCAAAGCTAAACACCCCCAGCTGCTCCTTGTAAGACTTGTTCTCCAGCCCCTTCACCAGTTTTGAAATCCACCCCAAGTCCACCGCCAGACCATGTCCCCAAGTACGACTTATAGTTGTCTTTTAAACTCCTTTAGGGATGGGGACTCAACCCCCTCCCTGGGCAGCCGCTGCCAGTGCCTGACAACCCTTTCACTAAAGGAATGCCTCCTAATATCCAACCTGAATCTCTCCTGGTACACATCTTGAGGCCATTTCCCCTTATCCGGTTACTCGCCACCAGGGAGAAGAGACCAACATCCACCTCACTACAACCTCCTTTTACGTAGCTGTAGAGCAATGAGCTCTCTCTAAACATTTCACCAGCCCCTCAGGGGGGCACAGGCATCCCTGGCAGAGGGCAAGGTCACACAGGGTCAGAGGCACAGGATGGTTTTGGTTGGAAAAGACCTTTAAGGTCATCAAGTCCAGCCATCATCCAGCCCTGCTAAGTCCACCACCAAACCATGTCTACCCTTCCTCCCGCATGGAGGGCATGGCCACAGCCACCTGTAGCCCATGCTTCTCCCTCAGCCCTCTCCTGGGATGAAGGTGATAGCCACAGTCAAGAGGCACCAGGCTTTTTCCTGATGAGACTCCCCAGCTGCTGTCCCCCAGCTGGAGAACCACTCCAGCCTCTTCCCATCCCAACCTGCGGCTGGAAACATCTCTCTCCATGGGGTATCTCCAGAGCGCCTGCCTTCCATCAGTGCCCAGCCACAGCAGGAGCAAAGACTCCCCGGACCCTTAATGGATGGGATGGAGCATCTCCAGTGACAGCTTTAGCACGGCAGTTCGTGTGTTTATGCAGCACCTGGGATGTACTCTAAGTACATAATTCATAATTCAGAGCCCACATTTTGCTATTCAAAATGTGCGAAGTGTTTATGGCCTCTCCTACCAAGGCAAGGTTGGGGTGCCTGGCAGGGCACGGGCTTCCTTATCCACCCTGCAGCTGCGAGTGCCTGCTCAGAGCTTTGCAAATGACCCCTGCGCAGACAAACAGCGAGAGCAAAGGGGAATTGTCTTCACTATCAGCAGATTCATGCGCTGACTTGGATAGCAATTGCTGCTGGAAAAAAACGCCTTTTCCCTGGCACCGGTAAGGCTTGACCTGGAACCGGCACCGGGCTGCTGAAGTGCAGAGAGGGAAAATTAGAAGAGCTTTTGTCTTGACCTAACTTCACCTCCTGATCTATGATTCACTCTGAGGAATTACAACACTGATCTCCATCACAAGTTTGTCATATTTTAAATCATGCACATCCAAGTTGCCTGTCAAGCTTGAAAATGGAATGTACACGATTGCAAAGCAAACTTCTCTCTCTCAAAACTCCACCCCACAGCTTTTCCATGCTACTTTGAAGGAACCTGCCACTGTTTGGGCTGGAAATGTCCTGAAAGCCTAGACTGCCACGGGACCAATATTGTCTCTAGTTTTCACAGCACAACCTGCTTAATGGGTTTTATTTTTTTCTCTTCATCTTACGGTTGTGAGCTTTTCAGAAATGTTCCGTTTTGTACTGCTTCTGTACAGGACTAAGTACAATGAGGTCCCGGTCGTTTACTGGGGCCTCTCAGCACTACAGGGAAATAATCATTAAATAAGGCACTTTGGGGTAAACAACTGGTTGTCACTTGGTGACAGATTAATCCTTAGACACTTCAAATTTCATACTTGGCTATAATATAAAAGGAAAGCATTGCAGATTGCCCAACTACAGCTGTCACGGAGAGAACGTGCTGTGCTTGTGCGGCTGCCCTCAGGGCATCTCCACAAAATCAGCGCAAAATCTAGCACAGCAGCCAGCTGAAAGACTCCATAGCTTAGAGCTAAGGTTTGGATTGCAAAGAGGAGAATAGCACCAAGTTTCTAATCCTTTGTAATGCTATAACAACAAAAGATTTCTGACTGAATGAGTTGCAGGTAGATTACAGTCATACGGCTGCACGCATTTGTCTGTGCAAGCGTACAAGATGTTGCTGTTTTATCAGAGAAAGCAAGGAGCAGCACCTTTGAGATGTTCCTGATGAAGCCAATACTGCCCACATATGAAAAGAAAGTGAAAGGCAGAAAAGCAGAAGCCCCAAGAGCAGCATATGCTTCAGTTTCCTTCTCAAAAACCTCTTGAGTTCTGTAGAACCAGCTCTGTGTCAGTAGTCTCGTACCTCAGTCAGGGATTCCTCCAAAACCAGCAGTGCATTTTGCTTTCACAATTGCTTTAGATCCTGCTTCACTGGCTTATAGCCACGTGTACCTACTGCCTATCACAGTTGCTCTGGTTTCACCTACTTTACTTGGAATCCTATCAGTAATCATTTATTCCAAGTGGGACTCCCAGTCCATTCATCACTGTCTTCCTGTTACAGCAGCCAAACCTCATTTCTCCCCCAAAATAGAAGCTTTTTGGCAGCTATGTCTCCCTCCCGAAATGCAAAGTTTCAGGTTTTCAGATTTCTCAGGACTCTGAATGGGCCATGGGCAGAAATTCCAGGATAGAAAATCAAGTAATTCCTTCTTATTACAAGCCAAAACTATCCTCTCTGTATTAGCTTGTTGGTGCTGCATTGGAAATCCTGAAAGCAGGCACAAGGGCCAAGTGAGAGGTGAATTTCACAGATCAAATTTCAAGTCCAACCCAAGAAACATTCTGGCCTCTCTTTCTTACAGGCAAAAAAGCACGGGTGGAGGATGTTGGCCTGACAAACTTTAGAGAGCCGTGTCCTCCATTTACCCACATAACCGTTGTGAGA
This sequence comes from Phaenicophaeus curvirostris, assembly GCF_032191515.1. NCBI lineage: Eukaryota > Metazoa > Chordata > Aves > Cuculiformes > Cuculidae > Phaenicophaeus > Phaenicophaeus curvirostris. The sequence goes on along the minus strand of NC_091419.1, from coordinate 5,692,845 downwards.
AAGGAAAGGGTTCTCAAACCGCTTTCACAATGTGCTTTAAGTCCTGGAGAGCAGTGTGGTAGTAAGTAGCCTGTGTACAGAAGCAGGCAGTAAGATTCAGCCTAGGACAGGTGGACAGTCCGTGTCCAGAACAGCCTGTGTTATTCTAGAAGACTCATTAAACTGAGCACCTTCTCTTACATAAGAGGAGTTTGCCTGAAGCCCACCAAATGCTGTGGTTGTGGCTATCAGTTCCCTTTTGAAGAGGATGGTTGATCTGACCTCCCTACAGGGGCTACAGCTCTGTCTTTCCCCTAAAGTAGCAGAGATGGAACTCTCAACTAAAGATGCTGTAGAAGACCCACCTCTACCACACTACTGAAGCTCAAATGCTAGGAGGGAAGCAATCCTCCTGCATCTGTATTCCATGGCATATCCTTGGCTCACCTCCATGGTACAGCCTGCATGGAGAGCTCTCCTCCTGTCAGGGCTTTCCTGGGACTCATCCAACTCCTGTTGTATAAACTCTGGAAGCATGTTTATAAGAGAGGATTAATTTAGGCACAGAACCTTCTCCACCCTTGACAACAAAGGCTCAAAAGGAGCTTTCTCCATTTCCAGGTGAACAATAAAGCTAAAAACTCACAGTTCCAAGTTTATGTAAGAGCGCGGTTTGGGTGGCTGCTGTTGTCGAGATCCCAGTGACTGCAAACATTCCTCTCTGCTTTTCTTCCCTGCCAGGCTCCTAACATCGCATCTGTGAGACTCTGAAACTGGAGGAGCTGCAGAACATCTCCTGCATCCATACTCTCACATCACAGCCTCCTTCCCTGGGAGGCTTTGTACCGCTTGGTGTTGCGATAGATGGGAGGAATCAGGTGGGACAGCAAAACAAGTTCCCATGTAGAGGACCACCTGTGCTCTTCACAGCTCACATGCATGTTCCTAGCAGAACAACGATTCTTTGCTCTGCATTGGAAGCAGAATTCCTCCTGCTGTTAGTTTCCCTAAAAAGAAGAGCTCTCGCTCCTCTATTCCATCACAGTCATGGTAGCCACCAGACTTCTTGTGTCCACAGGACAGTGAAAAGTCCTCAGCTTTCCTAACCATCTCTCCATCCATCCTCTCCCTGGCTTCAGCTCATCACCTTTCCATCTTTTTTTGTTTCCTTTTGTCTGCTACCACGCGGTGGTGCTGCAGTTAAAAATACCACGGCGAGAAGATCAACAGCAGCACCTGACCATGAGATGGACCCAAAGCTGGCCGGGGGCCGAACGGGTGGATGGAGAAGTGTGAGTTCACTATAAGAAAACAAGTGGAGCAGCCAAATATCCGCAGGTCCTGGCAGCATCCGCAGCTCAGGCTGAGCCCTGGTGGAGCAGCTTGCCCTTCTGAAGAGCACGCGTGCCACTCTGGCTACGCAGTGGCCCCAAAGTTCTCTTTTCAAGAGCCCTGTTGGTGGCTTGTCAGGGGAGACCACGCTCCAAGCTGTGATAATGGGAGCAGGCGATACCAACCATCGACACTGCCACCCAGAAGCAGCTTGCAAAGGTTTCAGCCCAGCATCATCCAAATATAGGCACTCTCAGGCCAACAGCTGTCGGACAAGTCTCAGTCCAGATCTGACCACAGAGAAGGCAGTAATTTTAATGGCTATATCGGAACACAGCCTATTGTTCAGCTGCAGTTCAAGCCACCGCAAAGGGAAAACACAACCGAGCTGTGCTGCCCTGCCGCCCACGTTAACCTGGGCAGCGTAGCCCTGAGCAGCCCAGAAAGCCGAAGGAGATTTCAGATTCCCAAACACGTATCAGTTCCTCAGCCACCTCGGAGTTCTGAATGTTTGCAAGACTCAAGAAGACAGATTCCTCACGAAAGGGCTGAGAAACAGCGTAAACATCACTGTACCGTGTCCAATCCCCACGCACTGATGATGGACAAAGATAGACCAAGAAATATACCCGTTCTGGCAGCTAGCTCCAGCCCCTCGCACTCCAGATCACAGACCTTCAAAGCAGCTGTCCAGAGAAGGATCACTCACACCTCTGAGTTCCCAAGACCATATGGAGCACGGCTCCAAGCTCTTAGTGCACTGGGCATCAGGGACTGACTGCATCCTCTTGGGTTCAGATATTTTTTGTAGAGCGGCATGCAAGACTCAGCTAGGAGGTTCCTCAGACAGTAACTCTGCCTCCTCCTGTAATGTTTGGGTTCTTTCTCAATATCCACAAAGCACTTGCTCTTATTCAGCTCCCTGCTCCCTACTTTTTGCTTTGACATGTGGAAAACACTAATAGCTGAGTCCTTTTAGGTTTCCCTCCAGCTGCCCTGAAGGGAAAACACGCTTCTCGCGGCACATGTCCAAGGGCATCTTGTTCTTTTGTGCCCCAGGAAGGTTTTACTGACCTTAAGAGCCTCTGAGGGACCCTTACTGGAGAGCAAGCACCGCTTGAGGTTACAAGGTAGAGAAAGAGAGCAATTCTCTCATTTCCAGAAGATTTTCTCTGCAGACAACCCTTTGCACAGACAATACCTCAGGAATTAAAATGTTCTTCAGTGCCCTGAGTACCTGCTCCAAAGAAGAGGGGCAGGGTTTGTCCATCAGCCAAAGCCGTGCAGCGATGCCACAGTGGAAGCAGTGGGAGAACAGAGTCCCGTGCCCGCTGCTGAAGGAGCAGCTGCCATTCCTCTGCACTGCTTGCATCTGGAAAGCAGCAATGTCAAGCATGCAGGTTCTAGGAGGTCTCATTTGACTTTTGGGTTAGTTTATAAAGTTTTGAATGCTCTAAAATTCCCTGTGCCCGATTATAGGGTAGGTGCTGAGCTGAGACATCACTGCAGCTGGAAAACACCAGCCTAAAAGATGCAGCTTCACTCAGGCAGCAGGGATATTTGCCTGGGCAAAGCTGAACTTTGTGGGAAAAAAAAATTATTAAAGGAAATGTTGACCTAGAATCCTCCTTAGGGGAAAGGGGCAGGAAATGATCGAGTGGCCAAAGAAAACAAGAATAAACTATTGCCAAGCAGGATTTAGGGATCGTTGAGACTATCTGGAGAAACAACCAAGCCAGGCCAAGCAGCGAGGTGGGGTGCAGTCGAGGCAGGCAGAGAAGTGAAGCGATCTGTGAGGGTGGTACAAGCTGGGGAATGGGCTGGAGAGTGGGGTCAAAGCCAGGCAGCCGCAGCCGTACTCACTCAGGCACTGCAGACCACTTTTATTCACAAGAGGTTTGGCACACAGCGAGCAACTGGTGCAACTGGAGAAAACCCCTGGCACAAGCTGGTGCCCGTTGATCTCTTTCCACCTCTCTTTTGGCTCCTTTGTCTCTTTCTCCTTCTCTCTCTCTTTTGGCTGCTCTTTGTTCTTACCCTGAAAGGAGAAAAAAACACGACTCCATTACCAGCCTCTCTCTGCCCACACATTCCTTCCCCCCCTGGTAAAAACGAGCATGCAGAAAGCTGATGCACAGCAAGGACGGGGGGAAACTTTGTGCCTGAAGCTTTGGGATGGCAGTGCTTTTCCCAAACACCTTCCTAAGTCTTTCTAGGCTGGGGTCGTGCGTGATGAAGGGCAGGACATGGCAGTCAAAGCTCTCCTCTCCTGGTCTGCACAATGTTCTAAGACAGCCTGAGCGCAGCCAGAGCACGTCCTGGAGCAAGATGGGCTGGAAGTCAGGGATCACCCTGTCCAGCGCATTATGTGAAGGGTCACAGTGTGTCTGCTGACCAATCTAGAGGCCTCTGCCATCCGAAAGCAATCCAACTCACTGTTCCCTGGAGTCAGACTCCCTTTTCTGCTTGAAGACTTCAACAATTCTTTCCACAAATTCACCATCTCCCCCTCACCTTATCCTTCTGCCAGGATCCAGTGACTCGGCTCCGCAGGGAACTCAGACGTCGCATCACTTTTGTGCCTTTTTCTGCTTTATCGCTCTTTCCACTGTCTTCATTTCTGAAAGAAGACCAAACCCATCATAACTACAGGGAAGTGAACTGGCCCAGCACAGCTCAGGGAAATCACTGATGAAGGTCATCCAAAGCATTATTTTAGCCCCCCGTCTCTGAGCTTTCCATCTCCTGGAGGACCTCTTTGGCATCAGGCATGTCTTTGATTAATGGGACACTTGCAAATAATAATCTGAAATTTCAGCTTATGTTGAGTGAGTTCTGTTTATGTGTTTTCACTCAGTGCCACGCACAACAATGCCCCGATCTGGGCTGAAGCACTGCAGATTCCTGCTTGCCTGGGCAGCAGAACTTAGATGGAGGGGGGCTCGCAATCAGTCTGCTCTGAGAACACGAAGCGTGTGGGTTACCCTCTGTCTCACTTACTCATTAGACAGGAACTCAAACCAGGTGAGGTTCTGCTGGGAAGAATCGCTGCCTTCTCGCACACAAGCTCTCTTCTTCGCCCTGTGCAGGGAGAAGAAATCAGACACAGAGCAAAGAACACAAGAGCAGAACTTTCGGATCAGCTCATCTTTGGAGACAGGGCAGGGACGTGTTTGGAGTTACAGAAGCAGCACATGAGTATGGAGATTCTGGTACCCTGGGGACTTGCCCAGGTGTCATTTGCAGGTGGGTCCTAGGCAGACCCCTGACCACCCCTCGCACGGCCCTCTCCCAGACACACTTACCCATGGTATTGCTTCAGCTCCTGAAGTACCTGCTGGACAATTAGCCTGCCAGGGATGGGGCAAATGAAAAGCAAGAGATTAGAAAATATTTTTGCAAAGATGTCCTACACCCCACAAAGCGTCAGGTGCTGGTTTACGTCCAGCTACTCGTCTGTGCCCCAGCATGGAGTGGGATCTCCTTTGCTTTTGCATCTCCAGATGCTCAGATATACTCGGGAATCTCGGCCGTCTCAAACCAGCCAGGACTGACAATACCTACACGTGGTCTGGGGACACGTGGTCCTTCTCCAGCACCTCCAAAGCAGGGGGCTCAACACCTGCAACACAAAACATTCTCAGCAGGGATCCTGGCTTGCTCTTGCAGAACACCGTGTTGCAAGCTATGCAACGGGAACCTGTTGATCTGGCTGGGGTCCCCTTTGTCTTTAATGGGGAAGAAATGCTGGAAACAGTGAGAGAGGAGAAGGCTGCATTGCAGTTCTGTGAGGGAGGGGAAGGCTATATCACGTTTCTGTGTTACCTTTCCCTTCTCCAGTCCATATTACATTAACTTCTGAAGATCCTGCTTGCAGCTAGAAGGCAGGAGCTGATACCACCCTGGAGACCCTCCCCATGACAGGCAGCTTCCCCTCCACTGCCCAAGCACTTCGCTCCCAGGTGGTCCTTGCGGGTGGGAGAGGGCAGTGGATTCCAGCGGCACAGAGAAAGCCAAAATTAAGTTTGCAGGATTGAGGGTGCCTGTGTTTTTGTAAGACTTTTTGGCTTTCATTGCAGAACCCAGAACCTGACAGCCTTGTCCCCTGGCTTGCTCCTCTGCCAGCTGTGCTTGATGGTCTGCACACAGACTACGTTTGCCCCGCTCTTTAGGGTACAGAAGAAAGGGAACATTTAAACCCAGGCAGATGAAGTGGTGCCTTTTGGTCCTAGGAAACCATCTTCACCTTGTGTGAGTTGGGAGTGACCAGTGTCCCAGCCACGGAGAGGTTGTGTGGCAATGTCTCACCAGGGATGGGCATTTCTGGGCTTGGGCCGCACTGTTAGCCAGGACCAGACTCAAAGTCAGCTTGGCTTTTTATTTCAGGAGCTCCTGGGACCACATAGAAGGGAAGGGTAGAGGATGTGTAGGCTTGCAGAGGCTACGTCTCTGTTTTTTCTATCTTCTTGATCACGAACACCCTGAACTCATTTAATGCCAAGTGTATTGTCTATACCAACCTTCCACGGCTGGAAGAGGAGCGTCAAAACCGCAGGGAATCTGAGGAGAAGCAACCACCTCACACACTGATGGGACGGACTTTGACCTCAGTCTCTTTCCATTGCTGCCACATTCCTGGAGAAGCAAAGAGTCATGAGTATCTCTAGTACTTTGTGCAACAAGGGAGCCTCCATCAGGGCTCCAGAGCCTCCATGGCATGGCTGGGCAAGGTGGAAGGCAGGGATTCTTGACTTAAGTGCTAGTGATCATCCTGCCTTTCCACAGCCTCCTACCCTGCCTGCCTGCCCTAGGAGCTTGTGGGCTCCCTCGCTGCTTGGTTTGATCCCTGTGGTCAGGATTAGATCAGAATGCAGGATTAGATCACAACCCAAGATATCACTGGGAACAGGCTGACTCCTTGCCCCTTCTCTCTCTTGTTTTGTCAGGGTCACCATGACAAGACACTGTAAGGCCCAGCTCTTCAGTGGCTTCAGATGTGGGCTCCAGGAAGGCTGGAGCGAGTGACTCCCATGGCTGAGACCTTCTCAGGTACTTCTCACTTTTACAAGACACTGTGATACAATTGTCCTTTTAATATGAATTGAATCCAAAGAAAGCAGCTTGAAAAAGGAGGTGACACTGCTGTCTCCAAGTGCCTGACAGAGAATTACGGAGAAGATAGATCCTGACTCCTCTTAGAGGTGCACAGTGACAGGGCAAGAGGCAACAGGCACAAGCTACAGCAAGGGAGATTCCAACTAGATTTATGAAAAAAGAGGGCTGTGCAACATCCAGCTCTGAGGGCCTTTATTCTGCAAGAAGGGGCAGTTCAGCCCAGAGCGGCGAAAGCCCATCCCTGCTGAGGTTCCTGCAGACCTCCTAGAATTCCTGGTTCAACTCTGGCATCGAAGGAGTCCAGCCTGCAGCCTTCTGCACCCCCAGCTTGTCCTGCTACCGATGTACACGCAGCCCTTGCACACTTACCACCTCCTCTGAGCCACGGCTGACCATGAGGTTTGGGTGCAAGGGCTCTATCTCCACTTTGATCACCACGCCACCCCCGCTGCTGCTCCAGCTTTCTGGTTCCCCTTTGGGCAGCTGAAGGGACACAAGAGGCTGCAGACGGGCCTGGTTTCTCTTCTCCACATCCTCTTGCTCTGGGTCACTGCTGATCTCTGTGACATCCAGGCTGAACCTGATTCAAGGAAGAAGAACAAGCCGGTTTAGCTGACCCATGGCTATCGTGGCAGGCATAGCATAGTCTGCTCCTTGAATCCTGGGGTCAGTTCTGGGCCCCTCACCACAAGAAGGATGTTGAGGCTCTGGAGCGAGTCCAGAGAAGAGCAAGGAAGCTGGTGAGGGGGCTGGAGAAGAAGAGGAGCGGCTGAGAGAGCTGGGGGTGTTTAGCCTGGAGAAGAGGAGGCTGAGGGGAGACCTCATTGCTCTCTCCAACTCCCTGCAAGGAGGTTGTGGAGAGGAGGGAGCTGGGCTCTTCTCCCAAGGGACAGGGGACAGGACGAGAGGGAATGGCCTCAAGCTGCACCAGGGGAGGGTCAGGCTGGACAATAGGAAAAAAATTTTCATGGAAAGGGTGATTGGTCCCTGTCCGAGGCTGCCCAGGGAGGGGGTTGAGTCCCCTTCCCTGGAGGGGTTTAAGGGCCGGGTGGATGAGGTGCTGAGGGACATGGGTTAGTGATTGATGGGAACGGTTGGACTCGATGATCCGGTGAGTCTCTTCCAACCTGGTGATTCTATGATTCTGTGTCCTAAAGACCCACACAACTGGGACAAGGAGGGTCACCACAGCAAGCACATGGAAAAGGAAATACTAGGCAGTGGCAGCCTGGACACCAAGTCCTGACCCTGTTAAAAACAGCTCCCCTGGCTGCCATCAGTGAGTCCACGAGCTCCTCGGTCACCTGGGATGTTTAGCACTGGATGGCTCTTGCTGTTCTCTTAGCAACCTCTGAGACTGTGCAGCCACCCAGGCGGCAGCCTCGCCTGCCTGAGCGCTGCTGCCCTGCTGGCTGCAGCGCCAGAAAAGTCCTTCTGGGCATTTAGAAATGGCAGATGGTGTCATTTATCGAGTCAGCACTGTGGCATCAAGTCGTAAATCCTGCTCCCTCTGGGGCCTAGCTTCAAGGAAGGAAAAAGAAATCCTTTTGTGGGAAATGAGGCGGGGGGGAAGACCAGCTCCCCCCGTGCCCCACGGGTTCCCAAACAGCGAGTGCTGTTGCGGTGCCAGCAACGTAGGAGCAATATGATGGATAGGGCTCAGTGGAAAATCTTACTCTGTGCACCCGCTCTGTCCGCAGATCACTGGCGTTTCATTCCTGCTGCCAGAGACCAGCTTCAGGAAACATTTGCTTAGGGGACAGCGGGGCGTATTCCCCTCCGCTGGCCCCAAGATCACACGTGCTTAATCACTCGGCGAGGGGACCCAACAAGTCCCAGACACTGGCAGCCCCTCTGTGTCACCAGTGCTCATGTTCCTGGCACACAGCGTAAGCTGTGAATGATCTGCAGCGCATGGAACAACAATAGATGTGAGGATGAAAGTCTGAGCTTGATAGAGAACTGCCAAGATTTGTGGCTGAGATAATTTTAGGGTACCTTATAAGGAGGAGAGATAAAAATAGCCCTTGCTGGCTTGCACCTAACTCCCAGTCATCTGGGAGATCAATACATTTGTCAGCAGGGGAAGCGTGTGCGTAGGGACCTGGAGCCCGAGGCATTTGTGTAGCAGGAGCACAGCGCAGCGCTAACACCTCATCTGGAGACTGCTCCCAGCCAGAGCTCATCCTCACACCACAAAATACTCTCTCCTCTGCAGCCCCATGAGGGACAGAGGACACTGCAGCATCAGCAGGCACAGGCCACACCGAACCAACTAGCAAACAAGAAGAAAAAGGATTTGACAGAGCTCTCTTAATCCCTCTGGGGTGGGCAAACCTCCCTCTGAGCCAGAGCACGGAGGACATCAAGGCAGCTGATGCTGTTTGAGGTTTCAGGGTTGCCAGCGCCTGTGTGGCAGGAAAAAACTGGCAGCAAAAGTGTAAAATTGGTGCTAGAGGAGGCTCAGGCCCATAAAAACCCATTTCAGGCACTGCCAGCCACACGTGAAGCCCTCTCACTGCTTTCTGCCTGCAGTACCGGCTGCATCGCCCCCATCCAACCCTGGTTCAACGTGTGATAAAGGATTGGATGTGGGCGATATCTAGAATTACAGAATCATTAGGGTTGGAAAAGAGCTTTAAGCTCATCCAGTCCAACCATCAAACCAACCCACTGTGCCTACTAAACCCTGTCCCCACGTGTTTTGAACCCCTCCAGGGATGGAGACTCCACCACTGCCCTGGGCAGCCTCTGCCAGGGCTTCACCGCTCTTTCAGTAAAGAAATTTTTCCTAGTATCCAGCCACGGATAGGCACATGCAGGCAGAAACAAGCTCCCCCTGATGAGAGATCCTCTTCCCAGCCCCAAGACCAGGAAAAGAGGGTCTGCCTGCTGTCAAGGAGCCATTAAAACCTCTCACTGCTCTAGCATCTGCTCCTCCCCATCCCACCCAACGTGAGCAGCAGGCGTCCGGCTGCTTTGGCAGTTGCTGACAGGGGAGGGAAACCATCCAGCAGCAGCTGGGGCTCAGGGCAGTGTGATCACTCAGCATCGTTGTACTGTATATATCGAATATTGCTCACGGTCCTGCGTTACCTGCGCTTGCAATCCACAGGGGATAAAGGGCTCTCCCAGCTGTGTCTCCGGGAGGTGGACATCGACCTCACCAGCGTGGGGAAGGAATCCTCGGCCTCCTGCAAGTCCAGCTCTTTTTCTGCCTCTGCAGGACACTCGGAAGCGCTGGTACCATCTTCTGGCACTGCTGCACAGGAGCAAACGTGGCCTTTGTTCAGAAAGCGGCAATCGGCCTCGTCGTAACGCACCGAGCAGGAAATGGGATTGGAAAAAGCAACGTCCACAGACATTTTCCTCAGAGGTGTCTCTTCCAGTAAGCGAACGGCAGACACGGCCCGAGTCGCGTGTTCTGGCTGCGCCGCAGTCCCTGGCGCCGCTTGGGCAACTGGCAGGCTCAGGAGTCCCAGATCCCTGTAAAACTCTGTGCCGCAGAGAGCCGAGTCGGAGAGGAGATCCTCTGTGCTGCTCTGCAAGTCCGCGGCTGGGACATCCAGCTCTGTGGATGACGAGTCCTCCTGCAAACACAGCAACAGCTCAGCCTGAGCCCACAAATCCCATCTCAGATATTCCTGTTCAGAGTAGGAGCTGCTTTTCTTTCGCTTCTCGTGGCAAACAGCCCGCCTGCGCTTAGAATCACAGAATCACCAGGTTGGAAGAGACCCACCCGATCATCGAGTCCAACCATTCCCATCAATCACTAACCCGTGTCCCTCAGCACCTCATCCACCCGGCCCTTAAACCCCTCCAGGGAAGGGGACTCAACCCCCTCCCTGGGCAGCCTCTGCCAGCGACCAATCACCCTTTCCCTGAAAAATTTTTTTCCTAATGTCCAGCTTAAACCTCCCCTGGTGGAGCTTGAGGCCATTCCCTCTCGTCCTGTCCCCTGTCCCTTGGGAGAAGAGCCCAGCTCCCTCCTCTCCACAACCTCCTTTCAGGTAGTTGGAGAGAGCAATGAGGTCTCCCTTCAGCCTCCTCTTCTCCAGGCTGAACACCCCCAGCTCTCTCAGCCGCTCCTCTTAAGCCCGCAGCTGGTTTCTCAATCCAGATTTTCCAATAGTAGCACTCTCCTACCATCCCTCATGGCCAGACCTGCCCCAGCCCCACCAGCTCGGCTTCCTCTCCATACCTTATTCCCCCTCACATCAACTTTCCTAGAAGCAGAAGCAATATGATGAATTCCTTGACAGCCTGGATCAGAACCCTTTTCCCCCATTCTTATTCCCCAACAGACCCCTCCGAATACGACGCTGACCGCCCGGTTTGGTGACCGTGGCTCCTGCCTCGCACTGTGGCACCAGAAGGAAAGAGGACACTTGCCTTTTCTTTGGCCATGCTGGTGTGGAAGGTGTCATCCTCCGCGATCAGGGACGGGAGGAAGCTTTTGGGGGTGTCATACTCCAAAGCGGGGGTGCTGCGGTCAGTGAACTCCCGTAAGCATGGCTTGCAGTCAGACCCTGCAAGACAGAGAAGGTCGCAGCAGGTAACCAGATGGCTGAGAAGGATGGAAAACCAGCCTCGTGCAGCGAGGTGACAGTTGGCATCACTGAAACGCTCCGCGTGGCTCTCTGCTCCTTTGCCCCACAGGCAGGCTCTGCCAGGCAATCTCAGGACTCTGGCAGCCTTGATCCTGTGGGAACTTGGTGTAGGGGTCACCTAACAGCAGAAACTTCTCCCTCAAGCCACGGCAGGTGCAGAGCAGACACCAAGCTTGCACCGTCCCAGCCAGCCCCTCGCAGAACGCCCTGTGCTATCAAGGCTTTTCCACAGTACAATGGAAGAGTTGAGCACGTTTTGAGGGCTGGTGTTGACACTGTGGACCTTTAAAGCAGAAATCTAGGAGTAAAACTACTGGCAATGTTTTTATTTTCATCCGTAAGGAACAAAGGATGCCCTGGGAGGCCAAATTGGAGGCACATTAATGACTCCAGACACCACTGAATGTGCAGAGCAATAGCAGGAGCTCCCAGTGCTCCCAGTGCCAGCTCAGTTGTGGGGATTTTCCCCACTCAGGAGCGTGGAGCGGGTGTGAAGCTGGCTGCGTGTGCACCACCCGATAGCTCATTGAGAAACAAAACCGAGGGATCGTCCAGCTGACCGAAGCACATTCCTATGCAAGGAGACACACTGGAAACCTCAGCCATGATCTCTAAACCCTCACATGACTCACGGAGACCATTTATTCCTTCAAGATACATAAGGCAAACGGGGAAAAAAGCCAGGCTGCTGGCTGAAGTGCTGTGGTGGAGCTCTGGAGATGCAGAAAACAACAGCAAGAGGCTATAAGCAGCTGTATCCAAGGGAAATGCGACAAGAAACTGCTGGAAACCCACCACGCTCCAGGAAAGCAAAGCATAAAAACATTAATATGAGGAAGGTACAGTTAAAAAAAAAAACATTCTTGGAAACCTCACGTCCGGCTGTGGTTTTAACACTACGCAACGCAGCTAGAAATTGTGAGGTGCCAACCAGAAAAACACAGCAAATGTGAGGGAGGTTGGAGATTCATTCCATGGATCCTGCCGTGCGCTGCAGACCCCAGATTCCTGCTTTAAGGAACGTTTGGTGTGTTTAAATGTGAGTGGTAATCTCACATGGGGTTCTATCAAGCATCTAGAAAGCAAGGCATTATTTTAATAAAGGATTTTCTAACTGTAAGAGCAAGGAAAATTTGAAACAGGCTTTCTAACAAGGCTGTAAATATTAGTTCACAAGTAATTGTTCATTATTAGACCTGCCCGGGATTGTCCTTGAGCCACATCTCTGATGCTCCATCTCTAAAACAGGCAGAGGTTTAGTGAGCTATTGAACATCACTTTCTCCTTTCCTCAGGTGCCCCTGGATTGCCTCTAATCAGTTTGTAATTAAAAAAAAAAATAGTGTTTTGAGGCAATTACACATCTGAACCAGTGCAGGACTTAGCATGAGTTTGTAGGGAACTGAGGAGCCGAGGATGTCAGCCAAGGCTAAGGTAGAATTGATGCGAGGGGAGCAAGCGGGTGGTGGGAAGGGTCCCAGGGAACCAGAAAAAATGGGGCTTCCTCTCATCTAAGTCCAAAGAAGAAAGGAAAAGTTGATCCCCTGGCTTCACCATCCCTTGCAGCAACAAACTACATGCAGAGAAAGCAGCAAAGCCCTGCGAGGCGGCAGGGACGGAGCTGACAAGTGCTGAGGTCTGACAGAGCCCAGAGCCCTGGCTTGCAGGTTTAGCTAAAACAAAGAGGTTTTTCCCTCCCAGGCTGGGTCCGGCCGCCCTGCCAAGGCTGTGCAGGGTCTGCACCAGGCTGCAGCTCTGAAGTGGATCCTTGGAACAGAGTCAGCTCCTCAAAGGCTTGGAAAATAATTCCCCGTGCTCTGCCTGTGCCACGCAGGGCTCAGGATTTAGCCATGAAGTAGGTCAGCAGACCCACCAGACCCACCCTCCAGACCCACCAAACCACTTATAGTCCTCTTCGGAGATGAAGATGCTCCAGTTCCACACGCGATCCGTCAGGTTTGCAGCTTGTGGAGAACTCGGCGGCAGCGGCTGTCGGGCAGCAGCGATGGGGAGACCATTTTAGGCAATGTGTGAGCACCAGACACGACAAGGCAGGGCTCCCCACATCTAATGCCTCGGTCGGTTGATGCTGGGCTGGTGTCGCTGGAGCCGAGCTGTGCGGATATGTGGGTATCATGGGCTGCTGGAGGGGCTCACGGGGGGGAAAAGGCTTTCAATCATCAGGCTCTGGCACAGTGAGCAGGGAAAGATGAGGATGGAGCACACACAGCGGGGGGGGGGGCTGGTCTAAGGGGCATTGAACATAGAATCATAGAATCACCAGGTTGGAAAAGACCCATCGGATCACCGAGTCCAACCATTCCTATCAAATACTAAACCATCCCTATGTCCACAACCGATGTGGTCACCCATTTATGAGGGGGTGCAGCAAACCCTGGAGCCTCTCGAGCCTCCCAGACCCTGCGCTTAAGCCCATACAGAAGGACCCACGCTCCATCCAGCTGCCGCGTGGTGACGAGGGGATGGGACGTCTGAGCTCCCCTGGCACTGGCAGGGAGCAGCGTTCACCTTAACTCTGCTGAGGCTGGAGATGGGATGACAAAATGACACTGTCAAGAGCGTACACTGTTTGCTTTAGGAGAACATTAAGCAGATTAGGTATTGCGGTTGCTTAATTCGCCTCTGGCTTGGAACCATAAAAGGTTATTGCAGCAGGGAGCAGCCTCATCAGAGGAATTCCCAGGGCAGAGCAGGGGAGGAAGCATCATTGTCTTGGCCAGGCAGGTCCCTGCACGTGAGCAGGGCTCTGCCATGCTTTGATAGAGCTTCCAACAGGCAAAACACGATGACTTTGGGCTTCGGGAGGAAGGCAGCAATGACAGGCATCCACTGTGTGACAGGCTGGGACAGTCCCGGGGTTCCAGAGCATAGTGGGATCAGCTGGCAGAGCTGGTTTGTCTCAAAGAAGAAAACTCCACGCTGCTGTAACCATGTGCAAGGCCAGTGGGAGCCCAACAAAGATTTAAACGCTTCCATTTCAGACCTATAGTCAAGCCGTCCCCCCTGCAGCTGCCTCTGCTGGTTTCCCTCAGACAGGTCGAGCCCTGGAGATGCACCTGCAAGTGCCACACTCGATGATCCAGTGGGTCTTTTCCAACCTGGTGATTCTATGATTCTCTGAAAGGCACCGGTTCTGCTATCTGAAACCATCGGAGGAGGAAGGAAAGACCAGAGCATCTGGGCATTTCCCAGCAACCGGGTATCGAGCTGTTGGGAAACCACAGAGAGCACCACGGAGAAGAAACAAAAACTATCCCATATCTCCTGCCCCGCTGGCCACGCACCAGCTGCCCTTTCCGTGCGGTGTCAGAGCTAGAGGGTGAAACCTCTGTAAACCAGGGCTGAACCCGCGGTGCCAAAACGGGACGGAGCACAGTCCTGCGCCCGCTCGGGGCCCCTCGGCAGCGGCCGTTGGCAGCCTCGGCGATTGGCTCCCGCGGCCCAGGCAGGAGGAGGGGGGAAGATAAGCCACCCGACACTGTAACGTACTGTACAGCTCTCTTATCGCTGCGTTCGGCGCCTGCTTTTTGGGTAGGAAGGGCTGGGAGAGCAGGGAGCCAGCACAGCCCTCGGCTCGCTCTCGGCTGGAGGCTCTTGGCAGGGATGAGGGGGACTCGCAGCCCCTGGGATGCTCCTCAAGTCACGAGCTCAGAGTCACCGCGCAGTGACTCTGCTGGGCACGGAGGAAACGTCCGACGCGGATCGCCGAGTGCCAGGGTGCAGAAAGCCAGAGTCAGGAGAGGAGCTGAGCGGGACCCGAAGGTTCTGTGCCCACAGCACGAGCCCCAGCGGGACGATCTGCTCTGCAAGCACGCGCTGCGGGGGGGAAGCCTCGACCGAAACACTCACCAAAGCGGAAAGTGCTTGAGAGCACCGTGAGCCTGATCTATTTATCATAGAGATTGGCCCAGCTGAGTACAGTTTGAGATAGAATTAGCTCATAACCACCATAGCAGGGATGACTGGAGTGGGGTGTCCCAGCCAGGCTCGTGGGAGCTGCTCAGGGCTCCCTGCAGACCAGAGCCTGCGTGACCCAGCCTCCTGCTCTGCATTAACCTGCCTTTGACTGACTGATCTGGATCTCGTTCTCCTGCACATCCACAGTGTAAGAGAACTGGGGTCGGGGGGAGAATAACAAGGAAGAAAGCTCTAGCACCACAGATAAAGGTGCCTGAAAGCAGCAGCCTGAACACAGGGTTTGCAGGCAAGGACAGCTCTGTCTGGCTCCTTGGGACCACAAACCTCCTGCTTCTCAGGGCTTTCACTTCTCTCTTTCCCAGCCACGACACCGCATGCTGAAATGAGGCCACTTCACACCATCGCTAGCGTCTCCCATCGCTGCTGTCGGACACCGGGAAGCCCAGCGAGTGCCACGCAAACTGCCACGGCTCAGCCTGTGCCCCCAACGCAGGGGCTCTGCTCTTCCCCTTGCGCTGAAAGGCTGGAGGAACCTTTTCCTCAGCCTCTGCTTGAGCATCGAGCTCTCAGACACAAGGCTCAGCCCTAGCCAGGCACCTCCAGCTCACTGCCAGAAACCAATTCATTACAAAACCAGAAGGCTGATGTTTAACCCCTTATCCAGCTCCTGAAAGCATTAACGTGCCTTGAAAAGGAGCTGAAATGGAAGGAAAAGCATTAACCAACGCTACGCGGTGTCCCCTGCGGAGACGAGTGGGGTGCACCCGACGCCGAGCCCTGCCCAGGAACCCCAACGCCCTTTGCTCGTCCTGACCGCCTGCAGCAGCCCCTTTTCCCCACACACGAGGCCGTTACCTCGCTTAAAGGACCATCTCTTCTTCCAGCGCTTGGAGAACGATGGCCAGGAGTGGTTGAGCAGCGAGTCTGACATTTGGGAGCCCTTCGAGCCCCGCGCGAGGTTCAACCGAGCCCAAGCAGGAGGCGAGAGCAGAGAGCACGGCAGAGCTCGGCGCGGTCTAAGGCTGCGCTGCAGGCTCAGCCCAGGGGCTGCCAAGGGGGGAGTGGAGAAGCCAAGTGTTTTGTCAGAAGCATCAGCTGATGGAAGCCGCGGCCAGAGAGAAATTCCTGGTCTCTGGAGTTCCCACCTGTGTGACCGGTCAGTGACTTCGTGCAGCAGGGCCTGGGGGTCAGTGGCCCTGGAGCACACGCAGCCCCTCTGCTCGAGGCTTACAGGCAGAAAACAAGCTGTTAATGCACCATAATCCCCTTCCTCTCTGCCAGACCCTCCCTCCGTTCACGACCGTCAGCTGTGAGCCTGGCCAACCACCACCCTTAAGGCCATTCTGCAGGGGCAGAACCTTCACCTGGGGGCGAGTCACCTTCACCTGGGTGGAAGTCACTCTCACCTTCAACGTGGGGTAAGAGCTAAGAGCACAGGCTTGATATTTGCACCTCTGGCATCATTTTCAAGGGCCGTGGCAGAGCCTCGGCAAGGCAAGGCGCGAGACCCTGTCTGTCTGCACATCAGCACCATCTCACAGCAAACCCCTGTCCCTTGGCAAGGGCTTTCTCCAAGCCCTCTCAGCTCTTCCAGGCAGGGACAAGAGCGGGAGCTGTCTCACTGTCTCCAAGAGACGAGGCTCCCCACCGTGAGGTCTCCGGCTCCCCACCGTGAGGTCTCCAGCCCCACACCCCAGGCTGCCTCCAAATTTCGCTCCCAACCCCTCGATTAGACTGAAGAAGCCAAGTTTTACCCCCGCGCGGCTCCTGGGCCAGACCAACCCTTGTCCCTTCTGTTTGGCTCACGCTCGCGGCCTCGCTGAGCCCAGCCCAGCCAGTTTGGACACGGCCGCAGGCCTCACCGCGGCACGGAGCCCACGCTGGCTGGGTATTATGCAAAAGCAAGTGCCGAGGAGCGTTTCCCTCTCCCAACCGCAAACCCCAACGCGTCATCTGCCCAACGCAACCCTCCCCATGTCCCCTCTGCTTGGGCCTCCCCGATAACCCGAGTGCCCAGCGGGGAGGGGGATTCGGGGACCCGTCTTGTGCCGAGGCGACCTTGCAAACCTCCTGCCGTGGGGCAGCAGGAGCCGAATGCGGCGCCCACAGGGTGTTCAGCCCCCCAGCACTGAAGCAGAGCCAGCTCTGCCTTAAACCCCAACCTCATCATCCTCTTCACGCGCAGCAGAGCGAAGCTCCTTGGCTGCTGAGGGTCCCCAGCCTGAGTTTCACCTTCAAGCACTTGCACGGGGGAGGCTGAACAAAGCTCAGCGCTTGGGCTTTGGGCTTCAAGACAAGCTGCTTCCTCACAAGGCCTCGAGGAAGAGGAGGAACAACCTCGCTGTGTGGAACGGGGCTTGTGCAGAGAGCCACTTACCCTCAGGGCTGGAGGTTTCGGTCCGGCGGGTTCCATGCACACGCTTGCACCCGACAGCCCCGGCTCCTTCTCCAGCTGCTGGAGGGAAGCGAGAAGCGGGGACTCATCGGGGAAGCGGCAGCCGCGCAGCTGGTTTGCTCACGGGGGCCTCTGGCTCAACCGCCTCACCGCTTCCCCTTTCCGAAGGCACAAACAAACCCGCCTCGCCCATCCCGTGGTTCCCTCGACGGCAGCCCCGGGGCCGCCCCGGCGCCCGCTCCCACCCTCGCATGGGTTGTGGCTCTAGGAGGGTCCCACGGAATCACCCAGAGGGTTGTGGACCCTAGAGCACAGGGAGCTGCGAGCCAGAGATGGCTGCGAGCCAGCGATGGCTGCGAGGACAGCGATTGCCACAAACTCCTTCCTCTTCCGTTCGGAGAAAAACCGCTCGGCGTGCGCCGTGGGAGCCCCGCACAGGGGCTGCACCCGTTCGCCTCCTGCCAGGGGCAGTGTGGCCTCCGCGGGGCTCCTGCTGATGGCTCCTTCCCCTTCGCTGCTGTGGGTTGACCCTGGGCAGCACCAGAGGCCCCGAGGCCCAGCAACACCCTGATGCAGCGGTAGCAAAGCACAGAATCGTAGAATCACAGAATCACCAGGTTGGAAAAGCCCCACCGGATCATCGAGTCCAACCATCCCCATCAATCACTAACCCATGTCCCTCAGCACCTCGTCCACCCGGCCCTTAAACCCCTCCAGGGAAGGGGACTCAACCCCCTCCCTGGGCAGCCTCGGACAGGGACCAATCACCCTTTCCGTGAAATATTTCATCCTCATGTCCAGCCTGACCCTCCCCTGGAGGAGCTTGAGGCCATTCCCTCTCGTCCTGTCCCCTGTCCCTTGGGAGAAGAGCCCAGCTCCCTCCTCTCCACAACCTCCTTTCAGGGAGTTGGAGAGAGCAATGAGGTCTCCCCTCAGCCTCCTCTTCTCCAGGCTAAACACCCCCAGCTCTCTCAGCTGCTCCTCTTGTTCTCCAGCTCCCTCACCAGCTTCCTTGCTCTTCTCTGGCCAGAGTCCCCTGTGCAGGTGACACAGACGGCTCAGCTGCCAAAGCCAGCGGGCGAGGGACGAGGCCGTGCTCTCCTGCCCTCGCCGTGTGCGGTCTGGTAGGCGAAACGGCGTTAGCTCCTTCCCGAGGAGCCCGTGGGCGGCTGAGCGCACGCTCCTCATCCCGCGGCCCCGAGCGCGCGCCAGCCCCGGCCAAGCCCTAATCAGAACAAGATCCGCTCACACTTCAATTACTCAGAGACCGCAGGTTTGGCAGCACTTGGAATAGCAATTACCCCGCGCTCCAGGAAACCGCAAGAGCAAAGAGGAATTAAGGTTAAATTTCTCTCGAAGTCCACAAGAGCGCGATGGGTATCAGAGCCGAGGGCTGCTCCCAAACACCAGGCAGCTGCTCCGGCTGACGGGATGGTGAATTTTCCTCAGCTCGGATGAGGACGGCATCTTCTGAGGCGCTGAGGGACGTGGGTTAGTGATTGATGGGAATGGTTGGACTCGATGATCCAGTGGGTCTTTTCCAACCTGGAGATTCTATGATTGTCTCCCGCTCCCGAGAGGATCTGGGGAAGCGGAGCCGTGCAGGCAGCCGGGAAGAGCAAGAAGGGATAACAGCAATTGAATAAGGGATCTCTGAACTTCAGCAGCCTCTCCGTAGCTTAGAGCCCAGCAGGCAGCAACCCCAGCCCCGTCACAGCCAGCTCCAGTTTTGTGGCTTTGCTTCATTTTGTATTTTAGGATCATAGACTAGTTTGGGTTGGAAGGGACCTTAAAGATCATCCAGTTCCACCCCCTTTGCCGTGGGCAGGGACACCTCCCACTGGATCAGGGTGCTCAACGCCCCATCCAACCTGGGAAGCAGCTCTCGCTGTTGCAGGAGGAATTTCTTTCCAGGGATCACCCAACGCCTCAGGCTGCCCAGAACCCCCTGGAGTGGACACAGCCCAGGGAGATTCCCACAGAGGAGCTGGACCGGTGCTTGTGTTCCCTTAACACCATCCATTCTGCAACTGAAAGCCTTGCTTATTCCGAGAGGTTTATCACTCCCTCTGTGGCAGAGCAGCAGTCGGTGCTGCACAGACAGCAGAAACAGCAGGAACAGCGTTATTCTTGGATAATTTATTCAGAATTTTAATATAAACAGTTAATTGTTCAATATTCTGACACACAGCAAGATTTTTTTTCCTTAATATCCAAAGATACTTTCTGTACAAGTCACTGCTTGGCTCTGATATGAAAACATTGAAAAAAATAAATCCGGGGGAGACTTTTCTTGGTTTTTTTTCCCTTCTTTTTAAAAAAGCCAAACATGGCACATTTGATCCTTTATTTCAAACGAGGTATCTGCAACCCTTTTGTATTCTGGAGCCTCAGACACGCAGAGAAACAGAAACCCCCCTCCAAAAACCTCACCGAGCATCGCTCCACAGGTAACCGAAAGCGCCGTCATAGAGAGCTGCTCAGATTTCAAGAGGCTTCTCTTAAAAACCTCCATCAGCCAGTTTCCACGGGGCTCGGTGATGGGAGACGTGGACTCGGAGGGTGGAAACGTTGCTGGGGAAAGCAGGATTAAGAGCTTTGCTGTCAAGCCCAGCTCCGATCTCTCAGGTTGTTAATCCTGAGCTCGGGCTGCCCCCACACCCCAACTCCCCTTTCCCTGCCAGACCCTGCGCCCACAGGCACCTTCTGGCCTGGGAACCTCCAACCCCTCAGCCACAACACCGGGCTTGGACCAGAGCAACTCCCAGAAACATCATTTCTTGCCCCCGACAGATGTGTTGGAATAAAATCCCCAGGCTGCAGAGTTCATACTCACTTTATTAGACAATATTTAAGAAGTCTCGGAGCCCACCTCGTGCCGCAGGGCCTGCAGGTAAGTGCTTCCTGGCAGAGAGGGACAAGCAATTCTGTTTTCACAAAGAAATATGCATTGAATGACAGCAGCTGGGATAGAAACAGTCTCTCTAGGACTGCTTTCCAACAGCCAGGTTCTCCAGAATCGTGCGAGGGCACAAGGCGAAGCCAGAACGGAACGGGCTGAACACGTTAACGCTGCCACAGCCACGGGTAGAACCCAAGAAGAGCTAACGCAGAGCCAAGCCAAAGGGAATAAGAAGGCCAAATCTAAGTTCATACAAATACAAAACTAATCTCATTCTGAAACTCATGGATTTCTTAAGCAACCATTTCTCACTTTCTATCCGTTCAGCAGCTCCTTTCGCTGGGAGATTACGAGGGGCTGAGCCCACGAGGCTCCCACGGCGACAAGAGGGGCCGGGACACGGCGAGAGCATCGGAGGGTTTGTCTGCAGTTTCTTTCTCACTCCAGGCTCTGGATCAATCTCACACGGATCACGGCAGCACCTCGCACAGCCTTGAGAGTAAAGGTTTATGGCACAAAGGGATTTCACTTTCCGATGTGTAAAACAAGGTTCCAGTCTCGGTATCAGGAATCGCTCCTCGCAATTCCTAACACCACAGTGATGGTAGGAGGGAACTGGATGGCCTCCCTCCCTCCCACAAAACAGAGGCTCAAGAATCACCGACGCAAGAAACCCCCCTCAAGAAACCCCCTCCTTGCCCCTGACTTTTCCTATTTGCCTCCGTCATAACCGGGCCAACGACAAATTAAGCGACTTCGAGAGTTTCCCAAAGAAATACCGAACACCATACGCAACGCACTAAAACGAAGCAAAGTGTCTCATCACTATAATACAAATTCAGGAGGAAAAAGATAAACTATCCATAAATTAAAAGTACCCTTCAGCAACCTAAAAGCAGCCTCTCCCATGCCAACACAGCTGCTTTGTGATCAACAGAGAACATCCCATCGCAGCGCGGTCAAGTTCCTATCACCATTTCTGAGCTGGCACAGCTTATGTTAGTCTCTCTTCTAATTTACATCACGACTGAGTATTTACAGGCACCCAGGGTGGTGCTGAGCTGGATAACGAGCGTCGCGATGCTGCAGGACAAGTACCAGGTTCGCAGGAGGCGGTTAGGAAGGGGCAACTGAGTTCGGCGTGCAAAGCTTCTGAGAAACCTCTCCAGCCTCCCACTTCGGACACCTGCCCCGGGAAAACACAGCGGAGGACGGAGCTGGTCCTTACCCTCCTGCTTGGGCAGCGATAGAGGTAGCTGCGAGTCCCCTCCCTGCTGCGATGCTCCCGAGCAGAGCAGAAAGTCCGTGCTGGAGTGGGAAGCTCTTCGCCAGCAAAGGGCAGGATCCAGCGCTCCAGCAAACGCCACCTCAAGAGAAGAGCGAGCTTCCCCTCCAGCCACTCCGCTCGCCTTCCCACGCGATCGCTTGGCTCCTCAAGCAGCACCAGGGCTTCTGCTGCTTTGCCCAGCCGGGGATCCTGCTGGAGCAAAAGGGGAGCAGCCCCCACAGCGAAAGGGCCAGTTCCTAAGCGTCCTCCCAACATCCCTCCTGCAGGAGGTTTCATCCAGCATCTGCGACCTCAGCACGTACGCAGCCCCCGTGTCTCCACACAGGGATCCCCCAACCCAAGGGAGGGATGGGGCATCCCCAGGGTGAGGATCTTCCAGCGGCAGAGGCCAAAGTGTCACCTGTGGGCCGAGCATAAAGGCTTTCCCAAAGTGAAGCCGGACTTTACGGGTGATGCCATTTATTCTTCCAAATGCTGTAATTCAAGAGTGAAATCTTTAACGGCCACGTGTAGCAACGGCTACTGTTATTTTTTTGTTTTAAAGAGGGGAAAAGCGACATCCTCCCCCCAGCACCATTCCTTGTCCCTAGCACAACAAAAGGAGAGCTGGAACGATCTCCGTGCAGAGCATTGGGTATAAACGCCCGCTCCAAGCTGACAACGTGAGCCGCGCAAACAGACTTTGCATCCAGAGAGCAGAACACGGCTCCTGGCTCAGTGCTCCGAGTGTTGGGGACCGCACGTGCTCGCAGGGCCAACCAATACCAACCAGACGGAAAAGCCAGACCCAACGCGAGGTTCTGAGGGTTGTTTGTATAAAAGATCTATTCCCACAGTTACAGTCACTGTGATTTAAAACGTTACCCAAAGCAGGATGTGCTGGGGAAGGGTGATGCCAGGAGGTTACACCGGCCGGACTCTGTTACACCTTGCGCAGTGAGAAATGCAGTGACCGAGACCACCAAAGTCCAAGCATTTAAATGGCTCTTTTCTTCTTTTTTCATCACTTCAGAACCAGACGATGGTACCAGGATATCAAATCCAGATTTGGGATCTGTTCCTTTGGTCACTGCTGCTCCGATCGGCGATGAACAGTGCCGAGCCGCTCTCTTGCCCATTCCCTGCGGTGAATGGTCCCCAGCAATCAGCCAATATTCATTTTCCCTGATCTACAATAGGTCCAGACCAGAATATTTCATCAGGTTGAGAGGTGTGTAGTATGAAAAATATCCGTAAGAAACACTGAGGTAGAAGGCACCAGAACGGGACAGAAGGAATCCCACCACACCTACTGGCTGGGGTTTTACAGGTACAAATTTACAGGTTCTGTGTGTAAGAAAACAAATTGTGGCTTTTTTTTTCTTTTACAGTGTTTTAGATATTAAAATAAATTAAAAAAAAATCTAATAAGAAAAGCTTCTCTTAGAAAAGAGTGAGAAAGTCTCCTGTCCTGTGGTGGTGCACAGAGCTGCTGAGCAGTTCTACTTCGTAAAGCAGAAGAAATGTAAACGAGGCCTTTTCCTTACCCTCTGCTGCCTATTTCCCACCAAACTTGTGAGCAGCCTGCACCCTCCTCCCTCCGAACCGACCGGATCCCACCAGCGCACGGAGCCCAGCATCCTCCCCTGACCCCCGGGTTGAGCTACAGCACGTCACGGGCTTGGAGAGGCGCTTCCCTACAGATCCCAGCCCCTCTCATCGGCTTCAGGGAGAAATCTGCAGCACCACCCAGGCTGGAATCAAAAGCCCCACGTCAGCCTGGCACCCCCTCTCTCACCAAGTCAGGGAAACCTCATTTTTTTTTTCCTAACAGAGCACAAACCAGCTCTTGGGCTTCCCCAGGAGGACCAAGCATCTCCCCTCCACTTGCAGAACCACCTCCCAGACGACAGCAGCATCGCTGATCTTCACTCCTCACTGCCACCGCGCTACCTCCTGACACATTTAGGTTCGCGATCATTTTCTAACCAGTTCTGTCTTTTAGGCAAACAGCAGCAAACAAAGCAGAGTCCAGCAGATGGAAGGTGACGTCCCAAAGAGCTGAAAGCACTGGATCCCGCACGCGTCCCAGAAGTGAGCAGGATGCAGTGCGGGTATTCCAGGAAAACAGCGGTGGCCAGCAGGTAGCACGGTGCCAGGTGCCCACACAGCGGCAGCGAATCACATTCCCATCCAGCTTCTGCTTCACCTGCAGAGCTGCGAGCCTCGGGCTTTTCTCGCTTCGAGTTCTCACTCGTCCCCTCTTGCCGGCTGCTCCTGCGAGGAACGTGGGGGCAACGGAGCAGCAGGACTCGGGATTGGGATGTTCCGGTGTCCTTCAGCCCCCACCAACCAAGCGAAGCACCAGCCACGTTATCTCGGGGCTTTGGCCAGAGCCATTGACTGCGTTGTATGAATCACGAAACTCTTTTTTATAAAGCCTTGTCAAGAATAAACTTAATGTGTGCTTCACAGCTAAAGGGCAATTGGCTAAAATCAGTTCATTCTGAAATCTTTGGACCACTCTAAGACCAAACAATCCCCCAGATTCTCCCTTCCCCGAAAGGACCATGAACAGTCAATAATTTATATGAAGTTAAAATTTAAACTAAAGACATTTTTAAATACATTACAACAAACAATATATATATTCGATGCTGCGAGGACAAAACACTTCGTGTCTCAGGTCAGGGGACTCCAACTTTGTTTGGTCTTGAAAGTACCCACAAATCTCAGATTTCTGCTCCTTTGGCTCCCAGCACATTTTCCTCATTCATTAATGAGTAAAAACCTGCTCCCAAGAGTCCTCAGTATAAAAATAATCTGTTTAGGATTCAGTCACTCCAGGGAAATGGGAGGAAAGATAAGAACACGCTTCCAAGAAGAGGAAAGCTGTGAGAACATACAAAATATGTACAAAAAAACCCCAGCAGCGTCTGTTTTGCTGGACACACAACCCCACGTAGAGATACTGCACACACACAAGCACACGCACGCTCGCTCCCCTGGGATTGAACCCATTTTAAAAAGGATGAAAGCAGCAGCTATTGGTCAATCTGAGGATCTGGCGCGTCCGATCAATGTGTTGAATCCTTCAGCTGTAGTGAAGAGTTTGCCTGAAAGCCCGGGATCCTACTGGAAACGCTTTTGTCCTGCAGAAGGTTTGTTCCGCTCTGTTGGCCCGTAGCTCAGATCGTAGCAGAATTTCACGTCTTTTGTTGGCAAAGGCGGGTGCTCCTCCCGTTCAACCGACACGGTGGCTTCCTGTTTTGAAACCATGGTTACAGAAGGGACAGCAGCCATGGAAACCTCTTCCATTTACGTTCACAGATAAATCCACTGACAACCAGTCAACTTGGCAAAAAAAAAAAAAGTATTAATCATCAGCTGATTAAAAATCCAAAGAGTCTGTAGACGTTTGACATCCACTGTGGCAGCAACAACGAGAGTCCTGAGATCTGTGGAGGGGGGAAAAAGCAGACACAACCCTTGGGCCAAACAGGAAGCGTTAGGAAGGACTTGACCTGGGCATGGAGAGAATCCGCCCATTTTTCTTGCCACCGTTCATGTGAGTGTAAGGTATGTGCTCTTCGTAGTTCCCCTTGAGGGCCATGGAGGGCCCATTGTCCCTCCCCAGGACTTTGTCCCTCTGCGAGTACGAGGAGGGATCGAGGGGAATGCTCTCCATGTTCTCAAAGTCCATCTCGTACTCCTCCGTCTCCAGAGGTTTGTTCTCCTCACTGTAGAAGAACGAGACCTCGTGGAAGCTGGGGTGCAAGTCCTCCTTCAGCATCTCGATGATCTCGATGAAGGTGGGGCGCATCTTGGGGTTGTACTGCCAGCACATCTGCATCAGGCTGTGCCTAGAGCAGGACAAAGCAGAGTCAGGAGCAGGAGGAACACGCACCCCTGGTGTCTACCTCAGACCATCTGCCACCCACGCAGCTCCTCTGTTCTCTTCCTGATCTCCGTATCTGCCTGTAGATCCTGACTCTCTTTTTTCTCTATTTCTGTTGAGATGAAAAATCCCTTCCAATTCCTTCAATTGTTAACTCAGCTTCCAAAGGAAACGGAGCTGCAGTTCCCATGCTCTGCACATGCACACATCCACTTAGAGCCAACTTTTTAATACACTCATTTTTAACTTTAACTCAGCCTGGAAGACAACAAAGCTCCTAAGACTTAAGAGGAGAAGAGGAGGCTGTACAGAGGACAGAGGTCCTGCAAACACCCTGCCCCAAAGAATGGCTGCGGTGAGAGGTCGTATGTTATCAGACACCACGGAGAAAGAACATAAGACGCACAAATACAGCTCCAAACTAGAGTTCGTAACTGCCCACGGGACAGACAGCTGGGACAACAGGCTTTTCTCATCAGGAGCTCATCTCATCTCGTCGCTGCGAGGTGTTTTGCACTGTCTGCCTGCAGTGCCCTCTTGTCCCCCTAACCCTGCAGGCAGCCTCGCCTTGTCCGTGAAGCGAGTCTGCCCCAGAAATGAAGAGGCCTTAGACAGGATAAACAGCTCCTGGCTCAGCACAGCCTCCCCATCCTCCTCATCACCTGGATTTCTGAAAACGGGTGGTCAAAACCTGCTGTAATCCTCAAGACTTGTTATGTACAGACATGAACTACAGAAAACCTCAGCAGAGCTGGGATTGAGGAGCTGGTCTCCAGCCTCTGTAGCCATGTGGACACCGATGGTGGCCAAGCTTTGCAGTGTGACTTTCAGCAGCCACTAGTCCAGAGTGAGGGAAAACCATTCTGTTTGGGCAATGGATACAGCACTAATTTTTAAGATTTTCCTGAGCTTTGTGCTCCTTCCTGCATCTGCACTCACGATGAGAAGTTCAGGTTGGTTTAATTTCCCTTTGCGTGAAACAGGCTGGCTCAGGTCTCTAATTCCTGATCACTAAGGATGCACCAATTGCATTTCTGAGAGAGGTGGCTCACTAAGGTCTGTTTTGTTCCTTCCCAGGCCACCCTGGCTAGCCGCACCTCAGCTAAAGTGCGTAACTTGCTCGACTGTCCCCACTTCACTACTTACAGCCGCTCCGGGCAGTTGTCCGGCTGATCCAGGTACCCTCCGTCCATGACAAACTTTAGCACCTGCTCGTTGGAGAGTCCCTGGTACGGCTGCTCCGCTAAACTGCTTATTTCCCAGAGGACAACACCAAAGGACCTAAGAGAGAGAGAAAACTCCTGGTGAGAATGAAACATTCTTAAGATCTACAGGTGATGGTCTGATTTGGGAGAGTAAGTACTTTAAAAGAACTCAACTGTATTTCTAAAAGGAGGGTTTCAAACAAAGCTTTGTCTTGTCTGGACTCTGAAAGAGCCAGCAAGTCATAATTTAAATTACTTATGTTAAAGCAGGGAGCTCCTGAGCTGGAATCCACGTGGGCCTGCAGAGGACAACTTACCACACGTCAGAATAGGCAGTGAAGACGCCATCCTTCAGCGACTCAGGCGCCATCCACCGCACAGGCAGCAGCCCTTTGCCTCCTTTACGGTAATAATCTGTCTCGTAGATGTCTCTGGTCATGCCAAAGTCTGAGAAAAGCAACGGGGATGTGTTAAACGTCTCCGCTCCCATGCTCCTGTCACTGTGCAACATCGCCAGATGAATGGTCCCTCTCTCCGAGGCCAGACTGTTCGGCCCAACCTGCAGTCGCTTGTCTCCTTGGCATTAACTTCCAAAACATTTCCCTTTTCCCTGCATATTTTCTACAGAGCCGTGAAAGAGGCTCCAGAGGTAAAATCTTCAGTGGCAGCTTCTGCTCTAAACATTATTTTAATTCATCTCTTTTAAGTAAACCAGAGCTCTCTGCCCTGAGATACCACTGCCTCGGCTTTCAGTCCAAGATGCTCCAAAAAACCACTGTGTTGTGGTATTTTGGTTTATTTTTACATGTTAAATTTACTTATTTCTAAAAGGGTTTGGGTTAAAAAAATGGTTTTTGCGGAAGATAAATGACTTCTGAAATGACAGGATTATCAACATATGTTTCGTTGCACAGAATGATCTCCCGGTCCCACGCTACTTACCTCCAATTTTCACGGTGAAATCTTCTGCAACCATACAGTTCCGAGCCGCAAGATCCCGGTGAACAAATTTTTTGGCGTTCAGGTAGGCCATGCCGTCAGCGATCTCAGCAGCCATCTGGATCATCTCTCTCAGCGTTGGTGGTGGACGACCAGGGTTGTTCTGCAATAAATAAAGCAGCATGAGAAACCAAATCACGTTACTCTGTCGCATAGCAGATACTCTCTCTCCTGTCTTACCTCAGCATCAGGCCTCAAAGAGCGAAGGTAGCTTTTCAAGTCTCCATGTGCCATTAACTCCATCACCACCAGAGTCGGTTGCCCTTTCGAGACCACCCCGAGGAGGCGAACCTGGAAAATAAGTGCAGAATTCCCTCGAAGCTGTGGCCAAGCGCTCTGGGAAGAGCTCAGCTGTGAAAAGAAGGGGACAGAGCAAAGCCAACAGCCCCAAACAAGACCGCAGAGCAGCACCAAAAAGCCTGCTTCTGCTGGGAGGTTTGGAAAGATGCATTTTATAAAATACAACACAGAAAGATCCTATTTTTGACCAATGGCCCCTGCAGACGCGTTACTTTTGCAAGCTGAACGCTTCAAGAGCACCAAAGCACCATTAGTTATGTGATGGGACTTGTTAATCCCCCAGGCGCCCTGCGATGCTCACCACATGATGGCAGCTGAATCCTTTCATCACAGACGCTTCGTTTAAGAACTCGATGCGCTCGCGGAGGCTGGCTGATTCGTTAACGGTTTTCACAGCTACGCGTGTCTCTGGCTCTCCCTTCACTATGTCCTTGGCGATTCCTTCGTAGACCATGCCAAAGGAGCCCTGGCCGAGCTCTCGGAGCAGGGTGATCTTGTCTCGTGAAACCTCCCATTCATCGGGGACGTAGACTGTTGAGCAGAGGGAAACGTTTCTGAGCTGAGCTGAGAGACATCTCTGCAGCAGCCTCGCACGGCTCTGCCACAGGATATTGTGGGGACGCATTTCAAACAAGGATTAAGAAAACCGCCTAAGGACAAGGCCAACCCCGCGCTGCTGCACTGCCCGAGCCACCACACAAGAAATAGGGCACTGAAAGAAGCCCTCACTGCTCTCACCATCACTGGCGCTGAGATACTCAGGGTTAGAGGATGCGTAGAGCGGTCCAGTTGGCCCTTCCGTTTGTCTGGAAGAGAGACACAAGTTCTTCAGCACATCTGCAGCTTTTGACACATCAGAGCTGAAAGCACATGATTTAATTCCCAAAGCATGTGGCAAATCCAAACTGTCCCGACTTCCAAACGCACAACAGATTTCCTGAACTAGCTCAGCATTGCAATCATTATCTAAATCAGAAAACAAACACATCAGCATTACTTGGAAACAACATAAAACTGCGCTCACCTCTTTTTCACAAGCACGTAAGCAGCTCCAATAATTCCAGCAATGATAATAGCAAAGATAATCGGAACAATTATCACAGCAATATTAGGCTGAGCAGTCACTAAGAGAGAAAGAGAGAGTTGGAGGTATTAGACAGCCCCAAAATCCAAGTCTTTTCCTCAATAAAATCCCCACCTTGAATCATTCGGAGCAAACATGAAACCTGAAGCTATGTCAAATACAGAAGACGGGGCTGGTTGGAACGAGGACTCATGAAGGAAAGTCACACATTTCTAAGCAATTTCAGTTTCTTGGAAGTAGATGAGTTGATGAGTATTTTCCAACCCCCTCAGTTGCACTGCTTGCCAAACTCCTGTCTTCCAAAACACCCCAGATTTCTATCAGGAATTGTGTTGCAAAACAAATCAAACTCACAATAATCAGCCACATAAAAATAGGTAGGTTCTGTCCAGGATCCATTTCCAGCCAGAGAGGTAGCTCGTATACGGACGCTGTAGTTCCCAGGCTGGAGTCCACGGAGTTTACAGCCCTGCTCACTGGCAAAATGCTTACGGGAAACGCAGTAGTGAGCTTCCTGCAGAGGAGGAGAGCGGACACCGCCTGAGCTGCCTCTGCGAGGACCACAGCTCTGTGACAGCACATTTGCTTTTCCA
The DNA here is from genome assembly GCF_032191515.1 of Phaenicophaeus curvirostris. Classification (NCBI taxonomy): domain Eukaryota; kingdom Metazoa; phylum Chordata; class Aves; order Cuculiformes; family Cuculidae; genus Phaenicophaeus; species Phaenicophaeus curvirostris. Next base: position 5,663,228 of record NC_091419.1, on the reverse strand, counting down.
CCTTGCCTCCCCATCCCTCAAACCCACACAAACAGGGCTTCCAGATGCTCAGGTCTTTTCCTGTGCGGTGGTTTGTCCTGGATTTGCGTTTTACAGTTTGGTAGGTCAGGTTACAGCGAGAGCTCAGCCCTGAAACCTGACCTGGGCTGGCAGCCCACCCTGGGCACAGCCCTCTGCCCTCCTGCAGCACCACGGCTGCTTTATTTTCTCTAAGCAACTTAAGTCCAGATGTGCATTTTCTGCCCTTCCACAAAATAAAATTCTTGAAAAACTCCATAGGGAAAGCTGGCAAAGTGGACACACTTTTTTTGCAAACAGGCACCTCCAAGGCAGGGTTTTATTTCTGGATGCTGCCCCAGACTGACCTCCAGAGGGTACAAACTCACCAGAGAAGGTTTATGTCGCATTGGTTCATGCACAAGGGAAGTAGATTAGGATAGACCACCACATGCATGAGGACTATTAAAGACTGGGCTTTAAAGGTAGTACCACTTCTCCAGACTTGTGGGGTTAAGGGACAAGCAGAAATTCTCACCTCTGTCTCCCCAAGACGCCCGTAATTCACCTCGTACAGCACAATGAGACCATTTGGCTCCTTTGGTTCCTGCCACTTCAAATGTACAGTATTTTTCTCCACCAGTTCATGAGTAACTGGACCGACGACATCATCAGCCTTAGCTAGAACCAAGGCCATAATTAGTAACAGCTTTATTTTGTGTACTTAGAGGGGCTCTAGGAAAGCTGGGGAGGGGCTTTTGAACAGGGAATGCAGGGAGAGGATGAGGGTGAATGGTTTGAAGCTGAAAGAGGGGAGATTGAGATGAGATCTTAAGCAGAAATATTTTGCTGTGAGGGTGGGGAGGCCCTGGCCGAGGTTGCCCAGAGCAGGGGTGGCTGCCCCATCCCTGGAGGGGTTCAAGGCCAGGTTGGATGGGGCTTGGAGCCCCCAATCCACTGGGAGGTGTTCCTGCCCATGGCAGGGGTGGGACTGGATGGGCTTTGAGCTCCCTTCCAACCCAAACCATTCTGTGATTCTATGATTCTGTCTGACAAAACTCAGACCTTCCAATACTTCCTCCATCCTCCTTTCCCGTCAGGACACAAAGACAGCACCGCTCCCACGTGAAGTTTCGCTATCGCAGCCAACTCCCCTAGGAACAGCAGCATTTGAAAGCAGCCTTCAACCCAAAGCAAAGCTCAGGAAGACAATTACCTTCTGGCATGGTTCTGGCACTGACGTAAGCTGCAACGCTGCATCGGGATTCCTGAGCATCGTGGTTACAAGCATGGAGCTCAATGCGATAGCCAGTGAAATGCCTCAGGCCTGAGATAACCAGAGATTCCTTGGACTTCACTTTTTCAAAAGGTTTCTGCTCCTCTGCACTCTCGGATGCTGCTGAGGAGCTGTTCGGGGAGGATGGGATGGTGGGTATCACCACGGTGGCGTTTGCCACAGACCCCAGGTCTCTTCGTTTTCTTGATGGCCTGTTTAAGAATACAGGTTACGGTGTTATTTGTTATATTTCATACAGACACATTCTTCTGAAAAGGAAGAATTAAAACAGGAGGGCTCAGAGTGCCACTGAAAAGTCAAATATAAGCAACGCAACAAAGAAATTCAGGACTTCTTCTTTTCAAACAAGTGATCTTACCCCTGTAACGCACGGAGCTCTTTACAATCACATATTTTTGCTGCACCACTTCACACAGGGCGGGGGGAAACCCCAATAGTCTAAATATTTGCTTGAAAATTCAACTTCCAGACCCTCTCAGTGAGCACAGCTTTAGTGGGTGCCTTTACAGATGCCTCACGCAGTGTTGCAACGCTTTGGAGTTCATCTCCTACACATGCCGGCTTCCAGCAAACGAGGTCACATCCAGCCCAGCTCGGAGGCCCTTGAACTGCCGCGTATCCCAAGTGTCATAAACTTGCATTTACAAAGCCCAGGACCAGTTTCACAGCCCATAGGAATAAATCCACCACGCGGAACCCTGAGAGACCCTCTCACCTTTTCCCGAGAGCCCACACCTACTCCGTCCTCTTTAGCAGATGCATTTAAAGCTCCCAGCCTCAGCTGCCACATTGCTGTGCTGTTTGCTAACCAGCCTCTCAAATCACTGCACCTCACTCTGAAAATCTGATTTTTGGAGCTGCACAAACAGCATGGACAAGACGATCTTGTCGGCCTCCCTGTTCGCAAATGCTCACAGCCACCTTCAGCGACAGATTTTATCAGTAAACAGACAGAATCAAACCCACAGAACCAAGAACCATTCACAAATTCAGTTTTCTTGAGAAAAATGAGGAACGACTAACAAACCAAAACTCCTCAGTCTAGCGCTTAATGCCTTGCCGCAAGGAATTCCAAGCTGGGAGCCAACCAGCGTGGTGAATCAGGAATAGGATTCAGTTACACAAAAGGCGTTGATGCCGTTTGAGAACCCGGCTGTGTATTTTAAGGGGATGATGATCGTTTTGTGTGTGCGGCTATTAAAGGGTACGACGGTGACCTGAGCTGAACCCACGCTCGAGGTGTCTCCAGTCTCTAAAAATGTACCAGGCTGCTGAAGCAAAGCTCTGCGGCCGAGCTGAACTTTCCACTGCCACCCTCCGACTCCAGGGAAACGATCGCACAGGTCAGGTCTTCGCCTGCAGCCCCCAGCTCCTTTCCCAGCTGGTTTTTCTCCTCCTACAGCAAATGCAACCAGCTGCGAAGTGGATTTTCAGATTTCTTCAAACTAACCATCTGGTTGTACGCAACAACATCAGCACGTTCACCCACCTGGTGACCAAAGGGGATGCCGAGCAGCAGGTTCAGCAGAGCGCACTGCAGTTTTTAATTTTCTCTTTCTCTAATTACTAATTAACCCGTTTCAGAGCTGCTGTTATCTCAGCTCGTGCATTGTTCTGCACAGCGTCCTCCAACAATGGGGCAGAGTTCAGAGCGCCAGGGCTGGGTCGTGCCCCCTCCTCTCCCGTGGAAGGTTTCCTTACGGTCAGCCAGGACCTGGTTTGGACTCGCAGGCACAGCCACGTGCCGCCGGGTACAAAGTGTGGACTCAGCTGTTCCTCGTGTTTTAAAGAATTTTGTTTTTCACAAGTAAAAGAGTAATTTGACTGCTGATGCACACATAGTAAAACGCAAGAATAATTTTTCCCTCCTCCAGGAACAGAAAGCCAGAAAACCTTCTGAAGCTGTGAACCCCCATCTTCGCGTGTTTATTATCCCAGATTTACAGTAAATTTCTTGCCAAATTCTCTGTATTTTCAAACACCTGATGTCTTCCCAGAGCTGTTCCAGTGCAATTTTCATCACGGCTGTTTCAGTAGCTCCACTGACCTTCCCTTCCCTGGGGAATACCCAGACTTGGGCTCCTTCTCCTTCCACTTCCACAGGCTCTCGGCGTGTGCGAGAGCTCCCAGTGGGAAGGATGGAAATAAAAACTCATCACATGCAACACAGCCTGTGCTGGGGGAGCGTGAAGATGCCTTCGCTACCTTGCACCAAGTGTTTCCACACACTTGAAGAGCAGAGGAGCAGCTGGAAAAGAGCTTCCCCCTTATGCTGGTAAAAATCTTGATATATTTGATTCTTCTGCACAATGGGATCGAAGTGGGAAACCAAGAAAATAAAGAGTTACTTTTAATGTGATTCATTTCCCAGCTTGTTCACTCTAACTCATGAATATTTGTAATGGCACAAGGGTGTGTGACAGAGAGAGGGGACGCAGACAGACAGAAGAGCGAGATGCTTTTGCTGTGGTAGCGATGGTGGAGAGTAGACATGGAATTACCCCTGAACAGCAGCCATTTGGTTCTCCTCTGCCTCTCAGGACTTTTTTTTTTTTTTTTTTAGTTTTAAATCTTTCCAAGCTTTCCACAGAATCGCAGAGCAGCTGAGGCTGGAAGGTACCTCTGGAGATGGCCTAATCCCCACCCCTGCTCAAAGCAGGGACAGCCAGAGCAGCTGCTCAGGACCATCAGGATCAGGCTCCATGCATCTCCAAGGATGGAGACTCCACAGGCTCCCAGGGCAACCTGCTCCAGCGGGCAATGGCCCATTCGCTCCAATCTGTGCAAAACTCGTTCCAGTATAAGACCAAATAACACAGGAAAGAAGAAACAAAGCATCAGCTTCTGATGGCCACTTTGTTCACCTGCAAAGGGAGGTTACAAGACTTGTGACAGCATCTCCTAGAGCAGCCAACCAAACGTGCCGCGGAGAAAGAAGGGCTCCTGCAATTCCCAAAGGTTCTCAGAAGGAGAGGGGGGATCAGAGCCCCGTACGGACTGGATACCGCACCAGGATCAAACAGTCGGGAGGAGGATGGGAGGAGAAAAGTGGTACATGGAAAACGAAGGGGTAAGACATAGCAGGAGTAACTTCTCAAGTGCTCTGCCTTCCACACCCCTGCCTTCTCACATTCCCTGCTGGCCTCATCCATGAGATTTCTCCCCGTGACTGGCAGAGGCTTCTTGTCTCAAGGGAAGCCTACAGAGGGCCTGGAGAGGGGTCAGTGAGCTACCAGGAGCTGCATAAAGAGAACTCGAAGTAAAAGACACTCCATGTTCAGCTGCCAGGCTCAAGACAGGCTGCCCGATGAGCAGGCGACAGGCACAGGGATCACAGGAAAATTAATTCTATTTCCCGGTGCCACAGCCTGCAGCCTGGCAGAAAAGACAGGCAGGACCATGTCAGCAGGACAGTATCTTTACTGCTGGCTTTGAACGGCAAAAGGGGCTTGTAGGGAAAGGATTTGTGAGCCTAGGGGAAAAGGAGATTCCTTCCTTAGCAGGCTGACAAGGTGGCACATCCTGGTGATTGGTTTCTTCCCAGAATACATACCCCGGAAACGGGCCTGAGAAGCATCCTGGGCTGGCTGCACAGTGAAATTGGGAAAAAAAGAAAAGAGAAATGAGATTGTCAGAATTGCCTGCCTACATCGAGGAGTTTGGCTTTGGTACATAGCCTGGTCCTCCTCTGCCTTTGAGTATGTTGTGTCCCGGCATCATTTTGCACACTGGAATTTGTCCTTTTGATCACATTAACAGCAAAGAAACAGCAAACAGAGGGACTCGGCAAGAGCTTCCCTGCAAGAACTGTTAGGTCTCAGAGAAGAGAGTAATGCACTCAGTAATGAAAAGCGTTCAGTGCAGCAACATAGCTTTTGTCAAGCACCTGCAAATAAATGTTTGTTAGGAGGACAGCAAGCAGAGAATAAATATAGAGCACAAAATCCATGGCAGTGAAGAGGGTAAATTGTTACAGACTCTAACCTGATTCCCAGTTCATATGAAGTGTGAAGACATTCAACACCGCTTACGGTGACCCTGTGTATGCCACTCATTTTATCCCCCAGCTGCGGAGAATTCAGAGATGGGGAACAAGAGCAGGATCTTCCAGATTTGCAGAACCATCCCCTGTAAGTGCTCAGCTCTCACTAGTTTCCCACACACATTCAGCCAGACCAGGCAGTCTTAGGGAAGCCCAGAGAGACTGGCAATACAGCCAGGTCCAGCCCAATATCTTAGTTGAAGAATTAATTACATTCCCCTGCCTGGGAAATATCGTTTGATATTCCTACCTGGGGACAAACACTTCATTGTGCAGGTAGTTCTCAAACGTCTTGCGGAAAGCAGACTCTTCCAGCTCCTTCTGTATCTGAGAGTCTGTTTTGGGACAGGAGCAGCACTCTCCACTGACATCCTCGTTTTCACTCTGATTATACTTCTGAGGGTCTTCGGATTCAAAAGGAGGAGACCACGTCCTCGAGGGCAGCTTTAATCCTGTGGACAAAACAATTTTAGTATCACTGGTGCTTGACAGGGCAGAAGCAGATGTTTGATCCTACAGAGATCCCAAACTAGTGCACACAAGATTTAAAAAAACTTTTTGGGCACTCTGAGCTTTAATACTCAGGGCCGAGTTGCTTTCCCTCTGGTATAACAGGCTTTTCATTCAAAACTGCTCTTTTTGAAATGGAGCTCAAATGCTGCTGTAGTCTAATAGAGTTCTACCTGGTTAGCTACCAGCAGGTGAGATTCTGGGAGTCCCGAGTGAAACTCCGTGTTCTGAAAGAATTCCAAACCAGGCACAGGATGCCTTCAAAAATTAACCCAGCCACTGACCTCCTGAAGCACTGAAATCTTTTCCCTTGCTATCTCCATAGCTATTATTGAACTTATCACTCAGTTTCAAAAGGAAGTGCAGAAGGGACATCCCCCAAAGGACAAAAAAAAATCCAATCACTTTGTAAAATTATGGGTTTGGAGACGTTTTGCACACCACTTGGGAACAGCACCCAATGTATAATGTAACTTAGCAGCAGGAGAACACAGCTGCACCTCAGCCACACCTCAGCCTGTTTCATGAACAGCAGTCTTGGAAACAGTAAAACGAGGCATCTGGAGCACCTCCAACGTGTGGAAAATCTCTGGATGAACTCAAGAAAGCCTGAAAGACAGGCACAGAGAGAAACATGTGCTCACCTTTTAAACAGTAATCAAGCTCATAAAGCTCACTATCTTCTGCCTGCTGCTGCCAGAACACCAGGTAGTGCGTGATGTTTCCGTTGGGCTCTGAGGGTGGCTTCCACTTCAGGATAATTTGGGATGAGGAGTTGGAAACAGATATCGGATCTAACGGGACTGACGGAACTGTGTGGGTGGGAACAGACACAGAGGTCACTTCCACCGCTCTGCAAGAGCTTGACAGAACAAGGGACAAACACAGGCAAGTTTTGTTTTTTTTTCCTTGGGAATACACAGCATTCTCCGTAGCAGAGCCACCTAAACCCAGCAATCCTGCAGCTGGACATACCAGCAAGTGCACGAGCTCTTACACACAGCCACACATGCCTGGTGGAAGAACTGCACGCTGGCACCACCACCCTTGCAGGGAAGCAAGCCTTCTCCTGCTTGTTTAAGAACACCTTCCTACCAGAGCAGAGCTGTAATGGAAGTGGAAAGTTTCATGGACAAGGGACTATCACAAACACTGGGCAAACAACTATTTATTTAGGTCTATTTTTCTTTTTCACCAGTAAGGTAACATCAGTTTAACGATACTGACCAGTAGCGTTGGTCTGGACATAGATGATTTCACTCTTCGCCCCATACGTTCTTCGCTCGTCGGAGAAGGTGACCAGTGTTTTCACAAATATAGCATATTGTGTCCAGGGCTTCAAGCCCCGCAGAAGCCAGCCCGGCTGGGCTTGGGCTTTGGGCTCGTTGGACCGGGGTGGTGGGTCAACATCCACGACTGTCCAGCTGTTCGACCCGCAAGCATCTTGGCCATCAAACTCTGTCACATTTTGGTATGGACTTTAGGAAAGAAAGAAAAGCCTCAAATGAACAGAATCTTCATTCAAGCTTTTAAAAGCCTTATTTCTAAAGGCATTATTGGAAGTTATAATCCTTTAACCTTCAGAGAAAGCAAAACTATCTCACTGTATCCTGAAAAATGGAGTTTTGCAACCCAGCCTCTTAACAGCATCACGGACCAGGTACTGTGCCACAGATGAACCCAACAACTAAATCCAGGCTAATTACTTCGAGCTTTATGAAAACCAACTTCATAACCTTGATTCTAGAAGATTGGTTCCTACCTCAAAGGGAATAAAAACCTGAACATCCCATGGAGAGAGTGGGGAGGTGACACACTCCAAGGTTTGAGTATGTATGTCTGGAATAGTTGGAAAAACTCATGTTTGGATTGCTTTTAAATGAGGAATTTTGAGTGTACACAACCCAGGGGAGTTGCGATCTTAATGAACGCCTTCATTTAAGGCTAACATTGGAAACTTAAATGCCAGCTGCCATTTGGGGAAGCCCAGCCCAGCTATTCTTGTGTAACCTCGTGGAGGATTACTTACGCTTCTTTGTAAAAAAGCATAAATCCCAGGAGATCACGGAAATCGGGAGGCCAGTACGGCTCCCACTTCAACAGGATCTTGTCATGAGATGTCCTAATGGAAGAGAATTTCAGCAACTCATTTTCACCTGTAACAAAAAAGAAGAGACAATAACTTTTTTAATGCTAAAAAATAAAGGTTTCTCTTTTTAATTATCTTCGACATATTTATTTTCTCCACAGATAAACAGGAGAACCTTGGCACTGGGACGAGCTCCTTATTAAAACCTCATCGCACTTTAACGCTATTCCTGCCTGAAGCTGGAGGCTGGGATAGATGAACCTTCCAAGACTCTTGTCAGCTGAAGAAAATGACCCGTGTAGGAAAGCTGAACGTGACCCTAATAAGTGGCAAATCTAAAGGCAACGTATTTTTCAACTCATTATCATCTCTACAGCTGAACTCAAGCGCCCGGCTCTTGTAGACTCTGCACCCCAAGAGCATGAATGCCCAGCCCTGCCCAGGAGCAGCTCGGTCCCTCTGCAAACAGGGTGGAAGGACAACCAGTTGCAGGAGGGTGGAGTTTGAAGGCTCGAGGGACGCATTACGATATGCTATGTCCAACAACCCAAGAAGGATAAACTGTAGCTCCGATTAGATTTGTCATTCCTGCGGTAGCTGCACAAGGGAGCACGAACATTCATTTCTCTGGCACTGCAGCCAGCACAAACAAGCACTTATTTTTCCTTTTTTTTCAATAAACAGGATGCTGCCAGTGTGAAAACTCAACTTGAAATGTGAAAACAAGCAAAAAGCCAAACATGCTGGCAACCTGTGGTTTGAGGTGGAGGGTGGCACAGGGAACAGCTCAGCAGAGAGGAGTTCAAGCTGGCAAAGAGAAATGCAACCATCGCCTCCAGCTGCCTTTACACAAAACACCACAACAGCACAGGATCAGAACCCCAAAGCGAGTTCCAAATGCAGGGAAAGCTTGTTGGTGTCCCATGGGAGGAGATGACCTTTACAGGCAGCTGATTCCGTGTGCCTCTTTCACCCTGCCCAGGCTGGAGCTGTGATATCCCTGTGGGTGCTGCTCCATGGAGGCATTTTTCCTGGAAATGCTGTTTTTTAGGTAAGCAGTCCTTACATTACCCTCTGCCCACCTAGGCTGGCATGGCTGCATGTGTTGAGACGTGGCAAACCAGATCAAGAAACAGATTCAGCCAAAAGATCTTCACTTTTTAGGTCTGTTCACAAATAGCTGCAGCGGTCCAACCTCGAGGGCAGGGCCAGGGAAGGGGCTGGTAAAAAAAGCAAACACTACATGTTTGCTCCTTAGCTGTGCTGACACAAGCATCATCTTATCGCTGTTCTCAAAGAAAGCTGTTAGCTTAAAAACTTCTGAGAAGCACAACAAAAAGCGTTGGGAAAATTACTGTTGTCATAGCGATTCCCTCACGTGGCTCCAGAGACGGGTGCAAGTTTTGTTTCTCTACTGTGTTTATTCTGTCGCCTTACGACGTGGGAAAAGAAGATTATGACTATTAATCAGGTTCTCAGCAGTAACACAAAGTCCCAGGCTGGACTGAGGTTACGCTGTGCTAAATTCTTCAAAAAGACACAATAATACACTCAGCTGTGAAAAATGAACAGCTGAGCACACAGAGGGGAAAATTCTGAGGATCAGAGTCGGCAAGGTAGGCTCCTGGCTGCAGTAAAAGCCTGTAGTGCTTTTACTCCTAGTGTATCAACAGCAAGTCACATGCCTGGTGCTTTCCCAAAAGGACAAGGGAGAGTCCCTGGAAAAACATCACAGGCTGAGCTGAGAAAAAACAGAGTGTGAGGTCAGCAAGGCACAGGGAAAGCAGAAAGATTCAAGTCCTGCTGCATGCTGAGACTTTCTTACACGAGGCCTGATCGCCGTTTGTCTTCAGGGCTATGTCGTTCCTCTCCTGACGTCCCTTAGTCCCAGAGATTTCCTCCATCTTGTGGATTTCCGACAAACACAGTTTGGGATTATAATGGAAGAAGAGTTTGCCTCGTGCAATAGTGAGGTTGTGTTTACTCCAGTCCCAGAGCTGGCGAAGATTCTGGTTGTCCAAGGCATAAAATGAATAATTCCTGAAAGCAGAGAATGAAAACATGGACTGATCCATCGAAAACTCTTCTTTCTGCATGTACTAATCCAGACACCAAAGAAAATGAATACAAACTATCTTCCCTGGTCAGCTACAGGCAGGAGAACATTTAAAAATAACTCAGGAACCAATACAAATTGCCCTGATAGCCCTGGCGCTCCTTAGGCTTCAAAGCATTAAAATAAAACCCTTTTGAAAGAACTCACCCAGCTTCTAGGGTTTCTCCTCTAATCAGATGGAGTTTACGAAAGAAAGAAAGAGAAACCAAGGCGTAAGACCGGCGGATTTTTAGGTAACCTGAGATTTCTTCTATCAAGCCAAGATTCGCCTCTAACTCAGCGGCTATGTTATCTGCGGAGAAGAAAACATCCGCTTTAGCGAGGAATACTGACACCGGAGCCCAGACACATTAAATACAACTGTTTTATATTACTTAATAAGACCTTACAAAAACCAGTTAGCAAAAAATCCCAGACAAATGAGGAATTGCTTTGCAGTTCTTTTTCTGAGCCACTCTTAGGATTCCCAGTGGTTGGAGCAGAAGAGAAACGCCCCAGCTCACAGCGGTGTCATATTCGCTAAGCTGACAGCCCTCTCACCCCTCACTCGTGCAGAACTTACTTCCTCCGCGGATATTTATAACTAAGCTCCCATTAACCACCGTGCAGCCACGCAGCTCCTGGGCCGATGTCACCGAATCGATCGTCTTCTCTTTCCCAAAGTCGCAAACCTTTGGACAGGGCCCTGCGCAGGGGGTACAGTGCAGGCTGAAAAACAAGAGAGGCAGGAACGTGGGTGCGATGCTTTCGCGGAATGTCACGGGAGGCGACCCCAGCAATTCCCAAAAGCAGAGGAACCAGCTCAAAGCGACAGCGTCCTGACAAAATGCTGTAGGATTCACTTGCAGCGAGCAGCACGCGGCTCTGGGGCACTCTAAATAACTGCTGATAATTAGCTAAATTGTCATTTCCACATTCTGAACGTTCATGCCTCTCTATGTAACAGAAACCAGAACGGAGTGATTTGACTGTTCAAAAAGCCCATTCACCACGATGCACACACTGCTACACACACCAGGGGTTTTGAGATCAAGAAACCCAGGCCCAGTCTCCATCCCAAGATCGTTAACCTAACCCATAACTGATGAGCAGAGAGCTGGCTCTCTGGGAACCCTCAGACTGACGTCTGTACATAAAATTGATTTTTTAAAAAGGCAAGCAAGCCTGTGCTTTGTGCTCTGAGGAAACACCTCTTGAACAGCACCAAGCTGATCCCTTGTCCTGGTGATAACATCACAGTAAGGATGGAGCAGCGCCATGAGGTCCTACCAACAGCAGCTTAGAACAAGCACAGGGGAGAGGCTACGGCTGCTGTTCCACAAGCAGCTTTGGGGGCTGCGAGTTCTTTCTTTTGAAAAAGCAAAACAGGAAACAAAATTAAAAATTCTGTTAGAGTGAATTCCCTGAAATCGTTACGGCAGGAGCAAAAACATGCGAGCACAAAGCTACCAACATTCATAGGAAATCTGACTCATCACAATATCTAACGATATTGCTCTAACGATATTGTGATACAAACAGCAAAGTTCTCAGTGATAAACAGCTCTGCAACATAATTTGTTTCATTCCTTTGTTGGAAAACCCTGAGAACAGTCCGAATGGCTGTTCCCTGCTTTGACTCATGCACGCTTGTTTGTTACATTGCTCATTTCTGTCTGGCACAGCCTGAACCTGCTCAATGAAAGTAATTACAGGGACGCGGGACGGACATTCTGAGAACGAGCCACTGGGCACACGCTGCGCTCTTCTCATTAGACAGGACTTCTCCCCATCTGCTGAACAGCCAGGCACTCCAGTCTGAGGGCTGCTGTGGAGGGGAAAGGAATGGGGCTACTAAAACCCATCTCCCTTGTCCTGCTTGACTACAGAAAGACCCTTCAAACATCAAAACGTCCCTTTTCCTTGTCCTCTCTCTCAGTCTCCCTTTCCCACTTTTACCTAACTTAAGAGGAAACAAGCAGAGGAAGAATAAGCTGGTAGGTGGACCTGTCTGTGTTTAATGGCTTGAATTAGCAAGGTCTTAGTTTGCAAATCATATTAAAGCACACCAGGTAATTGTCACAGACACCTCAATGCCGGAGCCTTTCCTTGGTCCTGACACAGAACACAAAGTGAGACAAAAGCACTGCACAAACACCACAATGTGGTTTCATAGAATCACAGAATCACCAGGCTGGAAGAGACCCCCAGGATCATCGAGTCCAACCATTCCCATCTATCACTAACCCATGTCCCTCAGCACCTCGTCCACCCACCCCTCAAACCCCTCCAGGGAAGGGGACTCAACCCCCTCCCTGGGCAGCCTCGGACAGGGAACAATCACCCTTTCCACGAAAAATCTTTTCCTGATATCAAGCCTGACCCTCCCCTGGTGGAGCTTGAGGCCATTCCCTCTCGTCCTGTCCCCTGTCCCTTGGGAGAAGAGCCCAACTCCCTCCTCTCCACAACCTCCTTTCAGGGAGTTGGAGAGAGCAATGAGGTCTCCCCTCAGCCTCCTCTTCTCCAGGCTAAACACCCCCAGCTCTCTCAGCCCCTTCCCCAGCCTCGTTGCTCTTCTCTGGACTCGCTCCAGAGCCTCAACATCCTTCTTGTGGTGAGGGGCCCAGAACTGACCCCAGGATTTGAGGAGTGGTCTCACCAGTGCTGAGTACCGAGGGAGAAGAACCTCCCTGGCCCCGCTGGCCACGCTGTTTCTCATACAAGCCAGGATGCCATTGGCCTTCTTGGCCACCTGGCCCAGTTCTGGCTCATGTTCAGTCTCTGTCAACCAACACCCCCAGGTCTTTCTCCTCCAGGCAGCTCTCCAGCCAGATTTCTCCTAGTCTGTAGCACTTCTTTACCTGCAGACCCTTGTACTCACTTGCTGGAGTTCATGATGTACCCTGAGGGGCACTCGTGAACACATTCGTTGTTGTGGATAACGTGGCACCCCGACTCTCTGGCGTTCTTGCATTTGTTGTGCAGCTCCTGGCAGAAGCCGAAGGTCACGCAGCGCCATCCCTCGAAGCGATAGTATCCGGGTGGGCAGGTGTCGACGCATTTGCCGTCAAGGTAGAAGTTGCGGCAAGCCACGCATTTGTCAGGGTTGTTTGGCTCCGTGCAGTCCCCGAGACACTCGCTGTGGCAGCACTGACCGTCGGAGGTGCAGCCCTGGGACTTGCAGGCCGCGGGGCAAACTGCAGAGAGAAGAAAGAAAAGGCAGCTGAGCACCACAGGACAGTCCGATGAGGTATAACCACAAAGAGCTTATGAGCAACCACACCTCATCCTGCTCAGCTGGGTAAGACGTCTGCCTCGTCTCCATTTCTAAGCTGTGAATCCCCAATTTCAATGATATTTTTGAAGTTATCATTCACCCTCACGAATCATTAACGCTCATCTTTAGAAACGAAAACTGAGTTTTCCCTTGTCTTAGCCCAGCACTCAGAGGCTCCCAGGGATGCTCAAGCAAGCCCAACATTATTTCCAAAGCCCAGAAGCGATGAGACTCCTACAGCGAGAGCTCTGGTCTGGAACAGCCAGGTTCAGTCAGAAGATTTGAGTTTCTCAGTTTAAGAAGCTAAGTTTCCCACAGTAACGCTGCCAATAACACAAGTCCAACAATACTTTTACATAACCCTCCAGCTTTATCAGAGATTTGCTTCTTATCCATCCATTACCCTGTCACCGGTTTCCCTGGAGAAGCCCTGGCATCCCACAAAAGCTCTATGGTGACTCTACCACAAATCCAAGAAGAAGAAGAAGGGCGTCCACAAGTATTATTGCTTGAGGTTTTTATGGTTTACTTTTTTATTACCCATTACTTAGCGCCTCACAATACTTTTAATGAGCAGATTGGGCTTTGAAATAGAAACCAAGCAGCAGCGTAGCTCAGAGCAAACACCGTGACTAAGACTGAGCAAACCCAGAGCAGCTCTGAAGGGAAGGACAGTCCTGCCCCTCTGCTGCTCAGCATCTTCACACCCAGTCGTAACAAGTCAAACGTGGCTGAACCAGTTAGACCCAATTCTGTCACCCAGAACACGCTCCAGACCTTCAAGTTCAAAAATAATGGGACAATTAGGGTTGGAAGGGACCTTAAAGCCCATCCAGTTCCAACCCCTGCCACATGCAGGGAAACCTCCCACTGGATCAGGTTGCTCACAGCCCCATCCAACCTGGCCTTGAGCACCTCCAGGGATGGGGCAGCCTCACCAAAGATCTAATGAAGTTGAAATCACCACTCTAAGAGCCATTTAAACAGCAGGAGAAGGAAGCTGGGATGAAGAACGTGGCCAGTTTCATCCTCAAGAACTATAAAGGCTGGAATATTCCAAAGAGAATCCTTGTTTCTCGAGGAGCAGATGAGGAACTGGGAAATGCTGGCCCTCACCCAACGACACCGGGCACCTACAAAACACTGTGCCACACAGGATTGTTTGAATTTGTTATGAGAACCAATCTTCAAAGCCCTGTTGACACGTTTTGAGTTCAGCTGCAAATATTCACAGGGCAGAAACTGTCTGAATTCTCAACTCTAAAGGTTTTTAGAAGACATAATTACACTACTTTTAAACTGCTGTTAACGTTTCTCTCTTTCCTGTTCTATGAGCTTTTGATGTTTAAAGACAGCCTGAAGAACGCAAGGCAGCCAAGGCAACAGCTTTGTTTCCATTAAGCGCTCAAGATCAGAAATCATCAATGCTGTTTTGAGCAAGATCCTGAAGAGACATCATCTCGATGTTATCAAAGTGTGCAGGCTAGGGAGTGTTAATATTTCATTTTTTCCAATAAGCACTTGAAAGTCGTGTAGGAAGCTCTCCAGCTTTTGTTCACCACCACTTCTTATAACGATTACTACAGCATCCAGGTTACGGGACCTCAGATGGATCAGACAGGGGTTTTGTTTGGGTTTTGCTTCAAAAGGGATCTTCAAAAATCCCAGTTAGAGACAGGGCAAAGCTGCTTCGGGGTGGGGGCAGAAGTCACCACGCCGTTCCACAAAAGCTGCTGCTGGAAAAGGTGCTTCAGCACTGGCAGCAGAACCAAGCTTTTCATCACCACCACAGATCCCCTTCATCAGATCCTCAGGAAGAGGGCTCCAAATCCCTGTCCCAAGGATGACAAACAGCACAACGCTTAACTAATCCACCCCGGACAGAGAGACACGGAGGTTCAAACCTATTGTTCCAGGGGTGAATAAATATTTAACTAGCAAGCCAGAGTGGCTCCAAAGGCTCAGGGAACAATGCATTCTACAAACCTTCCTGATTATAGATTCAGCCCGACATTTCTTCACGCTGCTGAGGCCCGGCTGGGGGGGACAAAAGGCAGCAGAGTCAGCGCAAAGGAATTTCTACCTCTGTGGATCGCTCCTGACGTTTCACCACTTCCCTGTGCTTCAGGTGGAAAGAAAATACATCGATACTGTAAACATATTCCAGAGCCAAGACAGGTAACCAGGAGATCTGCATTTAACAGGCAAGTCAACCAAGCGCTAAGCTGTTCAGCTAACAAACACGGTTTGTCCGACTATGGAAGTACGATTAAAAACACTGGGTTTAGGTCTTGTTTTGCACTCTCTGCTAATAAAACAAGAGCAGGGAATAGTCTGAAAAAAGGGATAAAAATCACTCGGGTAATTTTTGCTTTTCCTATGGGATCCTCTGGACCTGGATGGGTTTAAGCAGCAGTGCCTGGGTGAGCCGAGTGTTCAAACAGCAGTGGTTCGGGTACAATAAGAGGTACAGAGCTCATTAAGAAGAAGCCCTAATCCACACGTATGAACGTCAAGACGCTGCATTACAGACTGCAGGAACAGATGTTCTCACAGGGGTTTAGGATGGATTTGTCATGAGTTGACATGCAATAACAGCCGCATCCGTGTGAGCGCGGGTCAGCGGCGGCAACCAGGGCCACCATGGGTCCTCTGGGGCCACCAGCCGTGTCCCATGCAAGCCGCTCCTCTTGGCCAGCAGACAAGCTAGAGGCAGGGAGCAAACTCGCCTCGCACCACCAGGTCCGTCTGCGTGAATTACACAAGTGTGTTTGGATTACAGACAGGGCAGCTCGGAGGCTCCCGATCCAAGCGAGTCCAGGACAGAAAACAACTGCGGCAGGAGAACCGCCCTCAGCTTCAGCCAATGTGTTTGCTGCCTGCACAGGGAGGCATCCAACCGCTCCTATCTGCACTGGGCAAACATGCCTTAACCCCTGCCAGCCACCTCAGCCAGGGCTCCCAAACCAGCCTTTACCCACGCCACCGTCTACCCACGGCGCCACAAAACCCATCACGCCAAAGCCATTTACCCAGCTCTCGCAGGGGTTTTCTCATGAACTCGCAAAGGCGTATTTATAACCACGAGAAAAATGTAGGAGGAAGCCAGTCCGGACCCAGCATTAACACAGCTCCAGAGGGCTTGTTTTGGCCGCGATAGGCAGCGCCTGGTGCCAGCGCTCGGGCTGCTGTAATGCTGCATGACGTGTGCGTACGGGTAGAGTTCAGAGCCCCGCAGAAACAGGATCGGCACTGCCCTGTGTTTTTTCCCTTACTGTAAATGGCTACAATAAGCGCGATATAAATTTATCCGCCAACGGTCACTGTAAATGGCTGCAGCATCCGTGAGAGGAATTCACCACGAACAGCCCCGCACAATCACACCGAGTTACGGCTGCAGCAGGAACTCTAATTTAATTTCCTAACCGTACAGTCACGATAATGACCTCCGCAGCAAGGGGTTCTTGTGGTTCTCAACCAAACAAACCCAATAAGGAATAAAAAGGAAACCCAAGGACTAATCGCCCACGGCAGCAGCTCCTCGGAGTGTGTTGCAAGCACGGGATCTTAATTTAGCACCAGAGTTTGTGCTGGGTTCCTGAACTTCTGCAACGGCTGAGCGGCATTGTTGCTATGAAATCCACATGGATCTTACCTCCTTAGAAAATTATGTATTAAATCATGCTACACTTAGAGCATTTACTTGATCACTTTTGCTCAAGACTGTCATTCTCCTCTTGAGAAAACGACTCCAAACTCTGCAACTCATAGAATCACCAGGCTGGAAGAGACCCACCGGATCATCAAGTGTTTGATGCATTTTTTTCTGTAAAACATTTGATTTGTTTTACTCAGAATCACCTGTTTTCTCGTGAGCATTTATCTGATCTGAACACATCACGATGACGCCTAACCTGAAGGCATCAGCATATTGTAAGGCTGAAAAGAATAATCCAAAATTAAATGAAATTGTGTTCAGTGAGACCAGGTACAACCTAAAGCTCCAGAGGAGAGGGGGTGCACAGAGCTGCTGTAGGAAAACCAGCGTGCTGCCAACCCCCCTGCACTCTGCCTTATGTCCTCGTTGTGTTTCTTCGTGTCATCAAGCCCAGAGAGGCAGAAGCCCAAGCCCTGAACCACATCAGCCACAGCTCTTGGGCTGCACAGCGACATTCAGATGGAAGCGGCGCGCCTGGGGAGAGCGTGGTTACAGAGCTCCACTTGACCCGGCACTACCCACCAGGCCCTCTCCAGATCCTCCTGAGTCTACAAAAGAAGAGGAGAAACCAGGACAGAAGAGAAAATAAGAGTTTAACACGCTTCTACAAAACAACTGCCAGCAACACCCACCACCAGCTGCCGCTACCGAGCGAAATTTGGGAAACATCACAAAGCTTTCAAGCAAACTTTATGTCACTCGCAGCGTTCAGCTGCTCTTACAACATTTATCCCTCCCTCTTCCTCAACGCCAGAGGTGTCCAAGGAACAACCTCCCCAAACACATCGACTCTGTTACCCACACACAGGATTTCAGTTCTCAGCACCAACTCGGGAAGAAGCAAGTGCCAAATAGACTCAAGGTTTGACAATCAGCACTAAAATTAAAGTGTTATTTATAAAATAAGGTATTACAGTACATAATGCCATGACCCTGTTGGGCCACGAGTTGGGAATGTTAGGAGGGCCGTATCTACACAGGAACAGATAAAATTAACTGCAGGTGCCTCCCTTCCCATAGACCGGGGCTTCCAAAAACAACATACGGTTATGAAAACGTAAAGGAAACTCTTCCCATTGACATTTCTCAGGACAACACAACTCTTATCTCCTCTATCAGCAAGGATAAGAAAAAACTTGTTTCTCCTCCCAACCCTTTCACAAGTTATGTGCTCGTTTGGAGCTACGGGGAACGTTCAAACATTCCAGAATGGGATCGGTGCCACCTGTGAACACCACGTATTTGGTTGCTTCTTGTAAGGAATCTTCCCAGCCAAGAACAGCCGCTACGACCAACACCGGCAGAGATGCTGGTGTGTTGACCTGTTGGGATCGGAAATGTGAGTTTAAAAAAGATATAAGGGTTTGGAGCTGTGTGCCACCTTGTCCAGTGGCGATAACGGAGGATACCGAGGTCTGTGAAAGGAGTTGTTGAATGGAGACGGGGGGGAAGGTTGAGCTCTGCTGTTGAGAGGAAAAGATCAGCCTCTTCTTCCTTCTGCTGTTAGACTGGAGTGATCCATTATCAACTCCTGGTGGAGCGTTTCTCTGGAAATAGAGACATTCACTCATACACGAGTTACGAGTTATTTATGCAATATACAAAAATATATTTATACACAAGTTATCTTAACACAGTGAAGCCTGGAGGCAGTAATCCAGTGCAACAGACCCACAACACCTTTGGTCACTCACTCTTGACTTCCTGAAGAAGAACCTTTGCCAACGAGGTCCTCCAGCTCCCACCGCGAGGACACAAGGCAGCACCCGTGCCCAGGGTACCAAATCCTACGTAGCTTCAGATTCAGTGGCTCAGCTCTGTGGCTGGAGGTGGTAGGACAGTCCAACTATCACCTCTTATTTTCAGAGACAGAATCTTCCTGGGCTACAAGCCTCAGCTATGAGCGTCCCTCACCTCTTCTCAATAAACCTCCAGGACAGGCTCCCATTTCACACATCTTCCAGAACTTTGTTTCGTCTTTGTTTTCAGCCCTGCTCTCCTTTGTCACCCCAACTATTTACAGAGAGCAGCAGATGCCTCCCACTCGGATACGCCTAACATTGCCCAGATAGAATGAAGATCAAAGAAACATCTTCCTTTTGTGCATTTTGAGCAGTGCACACGGTGTTCACGCTCCTTACGAGCCAAAGGTACAGAGCAAACCATTTCTCTCTGATCAAAGCCAAGGGACAAAGCTAAAGTAAAAAATTACCAATTAAAACTCCAGGCTGGGTCTGTTGTCATTCTTGAGTACCTTTCGATCTTGCTGACTGCACAAACAGTTAAGAACAACTCTCAGGAATTTACCTGAACTGTTGGCAATTAGACTCTAAATACCAAAACACAGAGTCTGATGTGAAAACACAGCAGCACCGTTAAAGGCAGGACAGGCATCACAAAGTGCACATGAGGACAGAAGAAGGCGGAAACGCTTTACCTGGTGCCCACAACGCTGCTGTTGTGCCACTCCAGCAGGCAGATCCAGCCTGCTCCTTGTCCTGTGCATTCAAAAAGACACAGGGGCTTAGGACATCATCAGAGATCAGGAATAACCTCTGGCTGTGCTCACCTGCTTGTTGTTGTTTGATATGCAAGCCCCAAAAATGACTCTACATCTTTAGAACCGAACCTGGAGTCTCAGCGAGTTATCATAAATATAACAGCCCATGCAAATCCATACCGGCTGCAGCCTTTCACTACCCTCAGCCCCTTTGATGGCTGATAATTGAAGATGATGAAGAAGCCATCACATCCACTCCTCTCCCTCAGGTTCCTGAGCCCTGAGAGGATGGAAGGTTCCGAACTTCAGTCCTTCAGACAGCAAATTGCTGAAGAGACACTAAGGGAAATCCCTCTCCCCATCAAATGGAGAGAGGTGTTCAGTGTATGCTACCCCTAGTGAACACAAGAGATTCGTAAGGAGCACATAATTCTAAAGTCCTTTAGACACCCACCTCCTATTGTACCTCATGTCGTACAGCAGAACAGAAGATCTGTAATTCAGACCCAGACAAGAAACTTTGAAGAGCTTTTCTGTAAAGCTTTGCTCATTGCTTGACTAGATGATCTTAAAGGTCTTTTCCAACCTTAATGATTCTATAATTGTTTTCCTCACAGCTATGACTGTGCTTTTTTTGTTGTTATGGTTTGTTAAATTTCAATCCTTATTACAACCTGTTTTTATCATTCAACGGCTGACATGCCACCTGGGAGCCTCATGAATGCTTCCCGTTAATATTTAACTATATATTGCTCTTTCCGATGCCCAGCATCTCACAAACATCCCTGTTCACTTTAACCTACTCCGTCAAACCTGCTCGCTCGCATTGCAATCCCAGAAAACCCAAGAATCATAGGGAAGCGGGTCCAGGCAGCCACAGACGTCCTAAAAATAAGTGTAATTGCATGTGAAGTTTGTATCCCTGCTGTATTTTGAGTACAGATCTCCACTGTCGTACCCAGTGGGATGGGAACCAGGTTTCCCTCAAGCCTCATCAGTGCGGTGCGAGAGGCAAGTTTCTCACCACAAGAGTTTGTTTCCTAGTGATTGGCAGCGTGGCCTGACCAGAATAAGTCAGCAGCTCGATGCTGAACAAGAGATGCTGTAAAAGAGAAATTTATACCTGTCCTATTCAGAAAAGGAGACAAAGGCATGCAGAAGCACTTTGATGTGCAGTGATGGTCTAAGAACAATGGTCTCCTAGTTTTCCAAACGCCGATCTAACAGAAGCTACTGCGTTTACCTACAAACCTTGCCCTGAAAACAAAGAGTGATACGATCAAAGCACGAGGCGAGATGTATAACCTTTGCTTTCCGCAGTGATAAGAGAGGGAGAGGATTGCTTTTCTCAAGGCCACGGAGAAGGATGTTGTAGTAAACAAGGCAGGAAAGAATGAAATGCACTCAGCTCTGAGGGAATAAGATTGTGGTTTAGATTAGTTACGTGAAAGATGTGCAGAACGTAACCTGGACACACAAAGTAAGAGCAGATCTACCTCAGAAAGGACACACAGTACACAGCAGGTAGGAAAATGGAGCTGCCCGTAACAGAGAAAGGTAACGAAATGGGTGGAAGCATAAGATTAACCACAAGGCGATTACACTGATAACTAATGATCCACGCAGAAATGTCAGGCAGAGGTTAAGATTCTAATCTGGGCAGATTTCATGGCACAGTCAGGAATCGTAAACACAGACACTGCCGTGGAATTAGTGTTTGTGGATGAAAACACTGAAAAGACACCAGAGAGAAAGAAGGAATATAACTAACCCAGATCCCCCCTCCCAGCTCTCCCTCCAGAGAGGATGAGGACGGAGAAAAGGAAAACATCCCCTGAAGCCCAGCGCACAAAGGACTACTCAGAGGATGAATCTTCCCGTGCAAAGGTCCCCAGCTCTGCCAGCCAGATCTTTTCTCTTGAGTTACCAGGATGCATAAATGTTTTCATGCACGGTCACTTCGCGCACTGCCCAAACCCCTGCCAGACCCAGAGCGGCTGCGAGGGGAACCTGATCCCAACACCAGCCTCTGCCCCACGGCAGCCACTCCAAGGGTAAAGTGTTCCACTCGGTGCCAAGCGAGGCTGACTGCTGGAGACGGCAGCGGGGAGAAGGCGACTCCGGGTCGCGAGCAGGCAGCGCCCCTGGGAGAGAGGCTGCCAGTCAGCTGCCACTGGCACAACCCCAGGCTGGAACAGGCAACCTGGCAGGAATCAAAGAATCATAGAAACACAGAATCATAGAATAACCAGGTTGGAAAAGACCCACCAGATCATCGAGCCCAACCATTCCTATCAAACACTAAACCATGTCCCTCAGCACCTCATCCACCCGTGCCTTAAACCCCTCCAGGGAAGGGGACTCAACCCCCTACCTGGGTAGCTTGTTCCAGTGCCCAATGACCCCTTCCGTGAAAAATTTTTTCTTAATGTCCAGCCTAAACCTCCCGTGGTGGAGCTTAAGGCCATTCCCTCTCGTCCTGTCCCCTGTCCCTTGGGAGAAGAGGCCATCACCCTCCTCTCTACAACCTCCTTTCAGGTAGTTATAGGGAGCAATGAGGTCTCCCCTCAGCCTCCTCTTCTCCAGGCTAAACACCCCCAGCTCTCTCAGCCGCTCCTCATAAGACCTGTTTCCCAGCCCCTTCCCCAGCTTCGTTGCTCTTCTCTGGACTCGCTCCAGAGCCTCAACATCCTCCTTGTGGGGAGGGGCCCAGAACTGACCCCAGGATTCGAGGAGCGGTCTCACCAGTGCCGAGTCCAGAGGGAGAAGAACCTCCCTGGCCCTGCTGGCCACGCCATGTCTGATCCAAGCCAAGATGCCATTGGCCTTCTTGGCCACCTGGGCCACTGCTGGCTCCTGTTCAGTCGCTGTCAACCAACACCCCCAGGTCCCTCTCCTCCAGGCAGCTTTCTAGACAGACTTTCTCCTAGTCTGTAGCACTGCATAGGGTTGTTGTGCCCCAAGGGCAGGACCCGGCACTTGGCCTTGTTAAACCTCACGCCATTGGACTCAGCCCAGTGGTCCAGCCTGTTCAGATCCCTTTGCAGAGCCTCCCTACCCTCCAGAACGACACTTCCACCCAGCTTAGTGTCAAACCAGAGCAGTCGCACCTCCTGTGTGCAACCAGCGCACGGGAGGCTTCACCCCAGGACTAACACGTGCATCCTCCTCTGATGAGACTCACATCCCGCGTAGATACCTCCAAAACTAAGTACTATAACGTATGGCTTCCGGTCATTTACTGGATGTTGTCATGGGTTTCCCCGAACAATGATTGTTTCAAAATCATCTTTGAACTGCGGAAAGGAGAAACGTATGCAGTAGCTCATTATCAGGATTATATGCATAGATTACACGCACCCATAGAACGTTCTCTCAACCAGTCTGGTCGTTTTGGCCTCATCAGCTCCCACCCACTGACTTACACACCCTGCTCTCCTCACCCAAAGCTATAACTATGGTCTCCACAGTTTATTTCTAGGTAGAAGAATTTACTCAGCGGCACTGAAATAGATACCATTTGCTCGCAGCCACAGAGCCAAGCAATAGAGACCTCCCTAGGAAACCGGTTTTTATTTACTACTTGCCCGTGCCATCTTCAGCACTCCAGCAACGCCCCTTTCCAAGGAATTCAGCGCATAACCTGCACAAACTACCCAACCCAGCTCAATCCAGGGATGTACCTGCTGAATGTCATTACAAACACCCTGATCCCTAAGGGGTTTGAGCTGCAGGACGCATGACATGCCACCTCGCTCTGCTTCTCTAACCCAAGTGCCAACGAGAAACGGTAAAAACAACTAAAAGCCACATGGACACAACCCCAAGGAAAAACAAACGGCTATAGATTAGCACAAAAAACCATTAACTACATTGCACAAGGCGTCCTTAGAGGCTATTAATCTCTTTCTCCTTGTAAATTATGCAAGAGAAAGTTGTAAGCTGAAGGAATTCAATCCCAAACCAGTCGTGCCCATGCCAACAAGGAAAGGGAACAGAATCTCTGCAGTTACATTGAACTCTGGGGAGACCTTGGATTCTCAAGCTTTCTTCCACAACAGTTAACGGCTCCAACTGCCTGTTGCCAGCATCACAACAATTCTGCTTTATTTCATGCCTCTCCTGTGGTGAGCTCTTCAAACAAAACCAACTCTCGCTGAAGTCACTTTGTTCAATAAGGAAGTACAGCAGTAGCAGAGGTCTCGTTATCCACCCATTAAGCAACGCTCAGAGAAGCAGGATCTCCTTCCAGAACACAGACCACGCAGACATGTGCCTGGCTACGAGGCTTCAGCTGGTGTTGATCAACTCAGATAGGGTCTGATCATCAGCCACCACCAGCATCATCCCTTTCAGAAGACAATTCAGAGCCGGTCTAATTGATACGGTAACATGAGCCACACCACCTGCCGATACCTAAATGTGTATTTATCATGGGGGGAAATCAAGAAATTAAAATTACCGTGGATAGAGTTCTCAGGGGGCAGGGGGCGAGGAGTGACACAAACTAGCGTTATCCAGCAAGAAAAAGGGATGGAACCTCCTCTACACAAGCCTGAAGCCATATCAGTTTCTCCAGAAACAGTCTTTTTCTTAAGCAAACTACAGCAGTTTCAATCTCAGCCCAGAGCTGCCATCACTGAAAGCAATTTTACACTGGAGAGGGGCCGAAGTTTCCCAGACGCTGCCCAGTCCCTTCACCTACCCAAGGCCAGATAAATACTTGACCTAGACATTTCTGACAGTTGTCTGTTTAAACCCATCTTAAAGATAAATTCTGCCTCAAGCAATTCCTGTATTTGCTGGCTGACGTTCATCGATCAGCTCCGCACGACAAACACGCCCTGAGGCACAGAGAGGGGCATGGAATCACCCAAGACCAGCGCTGAGAAGAGGCTGGTGGTCCCCAAGTCCACATCCACCACACAATCCTCTGCAAAATACTTGATACAAAGTGAAACTGAGGGTGATGAGGCACTAACCCAGGTTGCCCAGAGGATGTGTATAGGATACTCCTTCCCTGGAGGGGTTCAAGGCCAGGTTGGATGGGGCTTGGAGCCCCTGATCCAGTGGGATGTGTCCCTGCCCATGGCAGGTGGTTGGAAGTGGGTGGGCCTTGAGGTCCCTTCCAAGATTGTCTGAAACACTTGAGAGTTCATTGCTGAAGGCTGCTCGGTCTCCTCCAGCATCAGAGCAAGGCTCGTGTTTGAAACAGTGTCCCTTTGGGTGGATGGATGTCTTACCGCAGTGGATCATCACTGACAGATCTGAGCACCAAGCAACCTAACGCATGTTTGAAAAACACAATCTGGAGTTCTCTTTGTTATCACAGATTTGAGCATGTGGAAAAACAACACGCTCTTCCCCAGCACTGATCAACAAGAACCATCATGCAGCAACTCCTCCTTTCGCCAACAGAGCCATGCAAAACACCAGGAGGTTTTTGTTATCACACCCACCAAAGTCACACACAGCACAAGCACTGAGGAGAACATTTTCTATTCTCCTGAACAAAACACCTGATGCTGGATGCAGATACCCTGTTCTAGGGGACTTTTAGAGCAGTTCTCTCCATCAAGCCACAGAAACTCTGTATCCAAGCAGAGAAAGAGCAGCCAGACACTACAGAAATTATCTCAGCAGCCCTGGAGATAAGGTTATTGAGTGTGGCAGAGGAGCCTAAGGAAAAGGCAATCTACACACGGCATTTCTTTTGCTAATTTAACAATTGTGGAAATCTGATGGCCAGGTGAGAAGTTGTTTTGGATGAAACTCCACTTTCCATATAACTGCTTTTTCACTGAGTCTCCACGTAGAAAAGAGAAGGGCTACTGCATCTTCTGCTCCTTGTTCCTCCAGAAACCCAGAGCATGCAGAGTCCCCAAGCCTAAACCCACAGAACTGAACCAACAGAGAAACTCTTTGAGCTCAAAGGCTTCATTTTGCATACAGTTTTAAAACAAATGCCTTATTCCTTTAAGCCATGTTAAGGCTCCACTGGGTGAGACTTTCAGAGCCAGACATCGCACCATGAAGCTCCATTTCCTCTCTGGCTTTTGGGAGCTTTCGTGGGGTACTCACAAGGGAACTCTTGGACTCATTCACCTCGAGCCGAGGCTGTGTAAACACATCCAGCGCGATCTGCCTTCCTAGGGAAGGATGACAGTCAGCGAAGACTGAAGACCAGAAAAAACAAGTCCTATTTGTTTTATTAAGTCATCGCTGTTGATTTCCCTGCCCGTAGAACATAATTGGTCTGGCTTTGCAGAAGAGACAAGAAAAATATTTGGCTGATACTCCAGTTGTAACAAATAAGGCTCTTGAACTATTAAAACCCTTGCGGTGCTGTAATGCAGCATGGATGCCTAATGCAGTTTAAAATGGTAACAGAAAAATGCTTAGTTATCCCGTGGTGCCTGCTGACTGGCACGTGCCTTGTTCCTGGGAAACCCAATACGCTGGTAAAGCTTCCTGCACCATTCCAAAGATTTTCTAACCATGCCTGTAACAGTGCAGCAGGGTTCAAGCCCACCTTCAAGTGCAAACGTTCTTTATATGCTGCCTCCACCATAAAAAGCTGCTGATATGACTGAGTTGTGGCCTGAAGTTCCTGCGTGAGGGATTTCCAGGTGCTCAGCTCAGGGCAATAGCTGGAGCTTGATGGGTTTTGCCGCAGGTTGCTTAGTTAAAAAAAAAAAAAATCTCAGTTACTATTTTCAGATATTTCAGAACCAACAGCTCTGAAGCTGATGGCACTTCGCACGTGTTACGGGAAGCCAAGCTGCCACGCTCAGCAGCTCCCACAGACACCACACAGCATCAGTTTGGTCTCTCCACATCAGAGGAAAGAACTGTAGAATCATGGAGTGGTTTGGGTCGGAAGGGATCTTAAAGCCCATCCAGTTCCACCCCCCTGTCATGGACACCTCCCACTGGATCAAGGTGCTCAAAGCTCCATCCAGCCTTTAAAGCCCAGCACTTTATTTGGTTTAACAAACTGAGACCGACCCCCCTGCCTCCCTACCCAGATAATTCACTTTTTAAAAGACTAGATGAGAAGCCACCGTGCTTAGAGGCCAGGTTAAAGCAAACCAAGAGGAGCATGAAGAACCATCAAGCCAGCTACCTCAGACCTGCAGGTATCCCCTCTGATCTCTGACAAGCTTGCTACCTAAGTTGCCCTAACTCCATGGTTGACTTAAACCCAGTCTTCCCCTGTAACTTGAGCTCAGGCTCAGCTCCTCAAAGCAGAGCCCTGAAATTCCAGCGTGGCCACATACCAGCGGCAGCAGCAACTCTGCGGGAGACCCAAGTGACCAGCAGTAAGATGTGACCAGCAGTTAGATGTGCCCATCTCCAGAAACCTTCGGACTACAGCGAAAACAAACCACTGGAGTAGTTCTATGAGCAAATTAATGACATTCCCTCTTCCCAATTAGAAAGATCTTGCAAATCTTACACCCTTCATTAGGCCAGTCCTGCTAAATACCTGTCACCAAAGGGCTGGAACACTGAACAGCTCAACTGTCAGGCACCTGCCAGAGCTTCAGCGACTGCAGCGTGGGAGCCAACGTCTGCAAAATTTACAGTTCCAACAGAGCGGTATTTCTTGACATCCTGGAAAAAGGACACCTCTAACCTGATATAGGAGATTAAAGTCCCATTTATTTTTCTGGCACGCACCACGGCGATGCCAGCGAAACCACATACACCTTGAATTCTTTAATAAAACACAGAAGACTATGAATCTCAGCATTCTGCTGGACTTTCTTTCCAACTCTTTTATGGGTTTTCCTTTAAAACACCTTCTTCCTCGGAGCCTCTGACCTCTCAAGGTGCTCAGCCTGGTCAGCGAAGTAAGCAAGCAAAGCAGACTGAGCTGGAAGCCACTTGTTTGTACGGAGCATCCTCTCGCCCTGCCTGTGTCCTTCTCCTCCATAGCAATTCTGCTCCTATTTTGAAGGGTGTAGAAAGAAATTCCACATTGGAAACCTGTTTGGCCGTGAACAGGTGCTGAGCACCCTGCCCCGATTTTCAGTTCATTTAAATCCAGATTCACAAGGCAGCCAGACACAAATGACAACATTACACTCGCTCTGCCAACACTTAAGCACCTCAGAGAGCCAGAGTTAATTCCGTGGGGTTTAAATGCCACAAGGCGAAATGAAAGCCAGGCTGAGGGCTCCCACACAATGCCAGCCCAGTGCCCCCTCATCTGCAAAATCCCAACAGAGACGATGAGCGCACGCAGTTGTCATCTACAGGATGGCAGTGGCCCAGGCACAGGGCGCTGCTTCGGACACTCCCGTGATGCCAGACAAACTCGGGATCAAAGTAGCAACTGGAATACCGGCCGGCACAGAGCAACAGCTCAGCCCGTGCCAGGCAGTCCCAGCCAGGACCCAACAGGGGGGTTTTCAGCTAATTCAGTCCAAATTAAGAAGCACAAACACCCCAGCAAGTTCATTTGCACCCCTCCAACAGGAACTTGCATGTAATTATGGGGAATAATTGGGAAGCTTGGTCACTGCACTTTTAACCAGCTACTGTTTCAAACAGAGAAGGGCTAGTGCTGCTTCCTCCAGGACGCGCTTCATTATTCACCAGCTCTGTCGTTAATCAAAAGGTCCCGAAATCCTCAGCCTTTCAGCCCAAAATGATCTCTGCGCTGGGTACACTTTTGAGGCGAATTCTCTGTATTTATTGCCTATTAACTGTTGGACAAGCTAGGAATTGGTTCTTGTTCAAATGCTCTGCAGATGGAACAGATCTGATGGTGCCTTCTGTCTACGGTGCTGCTTGAGAATTGAGGCTGGGGAAAAAAAGTCTTCAGCCTCTCCTGCACTCAGGTAAAGGTGCGGCAGGGAAGAAGCCCAAGAAATATCAACATGGTGAGGCCACAGGAGCTGCACCCATGGGGATTTCTCAGCAAACTGAAGCTGTCAGTGTCGAAACCACCCAAGGTCAGAGGAGAGAAGCCTGACCAGATGCTTCTTAACAGCCCCAAGTTTTGTTTGGTGTTTTTAAAGCAGGTAGGATGTTTGTATGGAGTGATCATTCCCACCCTAGTTCCAAGCATGAGTACCACAAATCTCTTAACCACTCTTAATAAAGTAAAATTAATCAGTTGAGCCGTTTGCGAGCATCACAACAGCCCCAACCACGAGAGCTACCCGCGCTCAGTAACGCTGCCGCTTGGCAAGGCTGGAGCAGACGCCCCAGCGAGATTATCGGGTGTCAGCTTCCATCTGGCATTTGTCGGAGCAGGGGAAAAGCGGTTCTTATCAGGTCTCCAAGGAAAAGGAGCACTTCCACTCCATGTGGCAGCAACTGGAAACATTTCTTTTGTGTTTGAAGCTTTAAAAATATCTTGCCCTGGAGGTCGGCTGAGTCCATTTGGTGCTCCAAGACCCCTTTCCCAGACAAAGGTAATAAAACCAAGCTGCTGGTGACAGAAATTCCCAGCACATAAAAATTACAGGAAGCTGTTGCTAAGTAATATTTCTACCTAAGTAAACACTGCAAACCATTTCCCACACACACCTCTGAACTTTGTTATTCAAACCTGCCTCGAAGATGTTCGCAGTTGCAGGATTCCTTCTGGCACGGGTCTCTTGGAAAGCTCCCGGTGCTATTTCACAGCGGCTGAAAAACATTCCAAGCGGAGAAGTGCTTTTTCCGAGTGCTTTGTTGTGTTGTTTGTACCAGGAAACAAAGCAGGCTCCTAAAGCCACTCCTCAGTCCCCTACCTGTCCCAGGATTCTTCCTGGATCAGTCACAGGAAGATTAAAGAGAGATGCTGTTGAACCCCTATCTCCAGAGCTAAACATCATAAAAAAATCAGGACAAATATTTTCATACAATACCCTTCTTCAGCACCTCCTCGATGCGTCCGTCACCTCCGAAGGCCACCCCGTTATCAGCTCTGGTTTACCATTCTTTTCATTTGGCTCAAGTAGTTTCATGCACCTTCTGCTTTCTCCTCCCGAGGTCAATGCTTTGCAGCAAATTCTAGGCTGTGCTAACGGACAGACTCAACTCCTGCATTTATCCCATAAAAAGCAAGACATCAGTTTGAAGGAAGAGTCTGTCAACAAATCTGCAATGGCACAGGGTCTCAAAAACTCAAATTTCCTGTAGCGTGAGGTCCCAAGATCAAGATAACAGCCTCCTACGAAGGCTGCGTTCAGGATGAACACAAGAACTTGAACCTCTTTACATCCTCTAAGCAATGAAATCTATATTTCAGAGAGCCCTCCTTATATTCCAATACTCACCAAGGGACTGGCTGACCCCACAGATCATTTTCCTGTTCATTTTCATCTGGCCATTCTACTTTTCCTCCCTATTTCCTTATTCCACCTCCAAATGACCCAATATGCAAGTAAAAGGCTGAATCTACCTTTATAATTAGACTGTCAAAGCCATCAGGCTGCTGCAAATTACACACGGACGGAGCAGACTCGCTGCTGGCAGGAAATCCCATTTCAGAGGGAATTGTTCCTTCCGCAAGCGCAGTGACAGACATATAGCGTTTTTATTACATAAAAAAAACACATGTGGAAAAAAAATGCAAACTATGAAGATCATGTTTGGCAGATGCTGCCTGAGGTCTAGGACGTGGCATTTCCAGCATTTTTGCTGCCTGAATTCTTCAGCAGAGACGTTCTCTGCGTGAACACGCTGCTCCAAATGGAGAACTTGGTTTTTATGGCAGTAAAAGTAAGTATGTATGGAGGAAAAAAAAGCCTTATAAAAACGTGGGCTGAAAAGGTACAAACGTTCCAGAAGAGGAACGGCGTTTGGCTGCCACAAACAGCAGAAGGCTGGACTCAAATTCCAAACAGACTACACATTTCCCTCTCTTCCTACTCAAAATATACCATGAGTTGGCCTCAGTTGAACCGATTTGCTTTTCACACCAGCAAAGCCAGGCAGAAAACAGAAAACTCCCAGGACACACATCCCAGCCGATCCCCATCCGTGGCATATCCACCTCCGCACCTCTGCACTCCAACACAGATCCCTCAACACTGAAACTGTTTTCAAAGCTGCCCACAAACCATTTCAGTTCCTCCCAGCCGGTTTCAACCACCACCTTCGCTCCAACATTTCTAAGATCCTTCCCTTTGTTGTCTTCAACGTGTTATCATCAAGGAAATAAATTTCTGGGCTGGACGTAGAGCTGCAAGGATGATTCAGAGCCTTGGACGGGTGCCGTAGGGATAATTACATGCTACATCTAAAGTTAGTCTGGGAGTTTACTGGGATATCTGTGCCGATTAAAATAAAGAAATATCAAAGATGCAGGATCTGTCTGAGATGTGGCAGGGATAAAGCAAAGGAAGAGACCACCAAGCAGGCAGAGAGGGTCAGGGACTGGTACGGAAGAGCTGGGACCCCACTCCAACGCAAACCATCACTCTCTCAAGAGCTTTCTGGGATCTTGCAGCCTTCCCACATGCGTGCTCTCAAACCTCTTGCCCGTCTCCTCATTTGCTCCAGCAAGACTCAAAGCTCAGCAGGCTGGAAAAGCTCGCCAGCTTGAGACTCGACTCTTGCCAACCCACACGCGCTCTGTAACATCCAAACAACCGATATTTACATGCTCTTCAGGGATTTTTTTTTTTTTCCTGGTAGACAAAGGAGCAAACAGTCCCAGGGTAGCGATGCTCTCCAGCTCAGCCACCAGTTGGGGCAGCAGCAACTGCCCACCCACAGCAAAACAGAGGAGAACCTACATCAAGTATTATAAAACAAAGCAGGGATACAAATACCCCACGTTAACACACACACACAAACTCAAGCTTCCCCCCTAGAAAATTGTACTGAAATCACTACAGTTCACTCCAGCATCGGTTTAAAGGCAAAGAGTAGAAATAAAAGAGGGGAATATTCTTAAAGCACAGCACTTGCGCTGAGGATTCCCAGATAAGCTGCAAAAATGCAGAGGGGAAGGTTTGGTGGCATTAATGCCCTCGGTGCTGGGAGCTGCTGGGAGGCTCTTGAGGCTAAGAAAAGCCAACACAGAGCTCGCACAAGCGCCTATTAATCTTGACAGAACAATTACGCGTGCTAAGGATTCGTTAAGGCTGGCACGGGAACAGAGAACCCAAGGATTCGCCAAATAAATGTCACTTCATCTCCACAGACATTACCAGCGCGTGTGTGTGTGGAATGTCTAACGCTTAAAAAAACTGTAAGAGCACATGGGCAGGTGCCACGAGGCACAATATCACACAGACACCAATAAACTAAAGCTATCAATAAATAAAGGTACAAATCCCAGCGTTCAGCACACAGACAAGTGAGGCTTGCAAAGTGGTTTTGAAAATGTATACCAGTTACAGCCAAAACACACAGGAGGGTTGCTCCTCTAAATAGAACACAGAAAACCAGATGTGAGCATCCGGACAGAATTACTTTTGAAACCCTTTTCCATTTCAAATTACAAATTCAAATTCAAGTGGAATGGACCTGCCGGCTTGGCTGCCTTGGGTAAGCAAACTACAACAGCGCGTGGTGCCGGGAGGGGGATCCTCCAACACATGGAGCCAAATCCACACGATCGGCTCAAGAGCAGAGATTTCTGCCCCAATAGTCAAATACGACATTCCACCAGGTTCCATGGGAACAGGCAGCTGTATAAAGGAGAGAAACCCTGCATTCCAGCCTGCTGGAGCACAAACCCAGAATATTCACTGGAATAAGGGACATTAGGGATGGCCCAGCCACAGAGAAAGCTCAGTTCCATCTTTAATCTGATGAAATAGCAGAAAACAAAACCTGAATGTGTAAGAAACCAGGTTTCAGTGCCGATAAGAAGCATAAACCAAAAGAGCTTATAAACAAAAATGCTTTCTAACCTTATTTTTCAGTTTAAAAAGGAACAGACTCAAACACTTCCATCATCTTGCTCATACCCTGTTATGCTGGCAACAAAAAATAGCTGCTTTCTTTAAAAGGAAGCCAGACGATCTTGGGGTGAGAAGTAGCAGAGGGGAAACCACATTAATTTCATCAGTTTATGCATGCTGGTAGGAATTCCTTCTCCAATTTGGCACTTAGCACTCAGAATTGCCCTTTAAAGCTTGGCAAGAAATGCTCTCCAGCCCGCAAGTTTCCTAATTTTGCCTTCAGACACACAGCTCCATTGGGATGCGCCACCTCCAGAAAGAGAGGCAACTTAAACACATCAGCTCCACCTCAATTCATTTTGCTCCCCTCGTCAGTCAGGTTTAACACAAATCCAAGCAAATGTATAATTACAACTAAGCTTAAGCTCAGTTCCCAGTTTGGAAACCCCAAATCTGTATGAAATTAAAAGCAACCCTAACACAGTTTAAGAAACAGAGCTCGGGGAGGGTAACAGCAGCTGACTATCCCTCCACCCTGAACCGAACACCAGGCTCAAAGCCCAGAATTTTCACCCTCCCCTGGACTCCAGCAACAGGCAAACCCAGTTCAGGTCCTCCTCTCTTCTCCTTTCCCTTCAGCTCTAATCTTCAACTCGATGGTTGGACTCAATGATCCAGTGGGTCTCTTCAAACCTGGTGATTCTATGATTCTCGCACTGCACAAACACTGTTCACTCACCTTACACCTAGTTTCAGCAGGAAAGTTTCAGTGAAGGTGTGATTGTCTCTGGAAAGAGTTGGGTTCACTCCATAAAGCCTTTTCCCCACCATCCTGTTTCAACCCGCTGCAGCTTCTCAGTCCATTTGGACTCTCGATCTCCTAGCCAAGCCCTGACAGGGATACAAACACCCCAACTCCTACACAAGGTGCCAGTCACACTCACAGGTAAACTCGTGAGCTCTAGGCTCTCCCTAACTTTCCAGGGAAACCAAACACAACATCTTTGGATACATTATTCACACAGGTGACAGAAGGCCTAAAGCAGCTCCGTCCCAAAGGTCTTCTCACCTGTCAGACGCTGATTTTCAGCGCTGCTTTTAGGAACCCATGCTTAAAAGGTAGCAATGAATTAGTACCTACAAGCCTTCTGATAAGTCAAATAGGTTAAAACCCGACAGCCAAACCATAGTTGACGTCCGTCACTCACCTCTCTGGCAGCGATCGTGGGTCCAGCAGCGTTCAATGAAAATGCCATTTATCACCGTAGGCGGACAGCTGCTCTTCCCTTTCACGGTCCCCGGACACACATCTCCACACTCCTCTTTGTCGTCCTTGTTGGCCACGATGTAGTTATCTTCTACAGAATCCAAAATCCTTGACCAGTCGATGGTGGACAAGTAACACAATTCATTGTTCTTCTCGATCCGCACGGCGCCTCGCGTAATGTTCATCAGGTTGTAGAGGCCGATCTCCTTCAGGTGAACCATCTCAAAAATGACCAGCGCGTAATTAAAAAACAGGTGAGTTCCTCGAATCACAGTGAGGTTGGGGAAAAGCCCCTTTAAGCTCTCCAGGCCATAGACACGGAAAAGCAGCAAGTAGTCTGTAATCATAGTCAGTTTGGGGAAGCTGAGCTCACGGAAATCTTCGGGCTTGGTTTTAAACATCAGCAATATCTGCAAGTGGCCCTCGATCACAGTGCAGTTCTCCAGCATGTTGAGCCGGGTCAGGTTGTTGCGAATGTCCATGCTTCTGCAAACTGGAATGCAAAGAACAACGGTATTTATTGGTGAAGAAAAGGTGTTTAGTTTAGTTTTCTAAACACACAGTTCTGCCCAGGCTCACTCTATATATTCTGCTAGGTCCTTTTCAAAGAATCATAGAATCACCAGGTTGGAAGAGACCCCCAGGATCATTGAGTCCAACCATTCCCATCAATCACTAACCCATGTCCCTCAGTGCCTCGTCCACCCGGCCCTTAAACCCCTCCAGGGAAGGGGACTCAACCCCCTCCCTGGGCAGCCTCTGCCAGGGACCAATGACCCTTTCTGTGAAAAATTTTTTCCTGATGTCCAGCCTGAACCTCCCCTGGTGGAGCTTGAGGCCATTCCCTCTCGTCCTGTCCCCTGTCCCTTGGGAGAAGAGCCCAGCTCCCTCCTCTCCACAACCTCCTTTCAGGGAGTTGGAGAGAGCAATGAGCTCTCCCCTCAGCCTCTTCTTCTCCAGGCTGCAAGGGTTAAAAACAAACTGTGGGGAACACTCGCTGGTACCCGATTACAAAATAAAGAAAGAGGATTTCATCATTTTGCTGCCATCTTGCCTTTCTGGCTATCACCTCTGTCACGACTGCGGCTGGGAGCCCGGTCCCCAGGCAGCACTCGGTGCTCCCAGAAGCCAGAGAGGGCTCTGCAGGAGCCTGTTTCCCTTCGGTAGCTGCCAGCAACACACCTACCTCAGCTCCGATTGTGCAATTAATGCTGGTGGATGAGAGGGGCAACTTAGTGATTGCAGGGAGGTGGAAATAGGAATAACGCCTAGGAAACGGTAGCACCTTGGAAAAGAATGGGGAACAACTGGAAATGCACCCACCGAGGAGCAGAGCCGATGCTCCTGCCCAGACTCTACTGATGGGAGTAATTTACTACACCAGTAATTTCTGCTCCGAGCATTCTTTTCAGATTAGGTGTTCAGGCTTTTCTGTTCTTACTCTCTCGGGGTTGCACGTCTCCCTGTCTTGGCTCTGGACAGTTTTGTTAGTGGAACCAGTAACCCAAAGAACTGGCAAGTGAACAACTCCACGAAGCATAAATAGGATGGGAAACAGAATAATGTGAATCCAGACACCGGCAAAAGGAAAAGGTGGAAAAAAAAGCTTAAATAGGGAATTATTTTTAAGTCAAAGGGCAGGTAAGAAATCAAGAAGGAAACAGAGAGCCCCGTGCCTGTACAGCACAACAAAAATCTCAGTGATTACCCTTTTAAACTCAAATTTCATAGAAGCAAAGCCAGACTTCAACATCCCAGGGAGCCTGTGTAAAGCGAGGATACAGAATAGGGTAAAAATCACCATTTCACCATCCCACCAGGTGGATTGTAGTATCGTTTTTAAGACTGCCTCCACTTCAGGGATCCTCTCTGTAAGACCCACACACCCCCTGCCCCAAGCCATCCTTGAGAGTTAAAGGCACAGGATCTTTACTCTTCGCTGTATGTAAATCTCAGTAACTATAAAACTTGAAGCTGCAGAGTGACAGAAATCACCCAGCAGTACCCAAGCCTTACAAAACTGATGGAGAGGCAGATGTTGAGCAGTTATGATTATCGGACCCCTCATGCTTTCACACAGACCATTGCCGTGTGCGTTAAAAATAAACTCCATGCAAAAGCCTTAGTGATTAGTCAAAAAAAAAAAATAAAAAAAAATAAATCTGGCAACCCTGATACAGGATTTGGAGCGACGCTATTGCCCAACGGGTTTTTCTGGCACTATATCCAAGTTGTTTCATAAATTGCTTTCTGGAAGAAAAAGAAAAAGAACACAGATCAAGGATGCACATTTGAAAAGTGGGAAGAGAAACGTGATGCCCAACTGGCAGCAGCCTCTTTGCCCCGTGAAAAAATGTAACCGAGGTGGAATTCAGAGAGAGCTGCCCCAGGGCACGTGCCAGCCACGGGCTGAGAATCAGGAGAGCAAAGGATTCCCTTTAAACACTCTCAATATTTATCTTAAACGGTCAAGGTATTTTCAAGGCAGCATATGGGTGACAGGGTGGGTGACAGTTTTCTTTGTGAAAGGGGAAACAACAGAAGGACAAATAAAACTCCAACGCTACCGACCCAGGGAAAAGGGAAGGTCAGAAAACGCAGCTCGACTCCATAGACTCAGGGTTACCTTCAAGAGGAGAAGCTCTGAGCTTTTCTTGTGACTCAAGGCCACAAAATGCATCAATGCACTCAACACAATTACCCGAGTCTTTCATCACTTCAACTGGAATTCTGTAAATCAGTAGAACTCGGCCACAAGCTACCCCCAGACATCCTGAATCCACACAGCTCGCCCTGCTCAGCTCCACGGAAGGAGAAGACAGCAGGAGCTCGAGCACCAATGAGAAGTGGCTGTAGCCTGGGACAGCCAGGACGAAGCCCTCCAAGCGCGGTGGCCACGCTTCAGGCTACAAACATCTTCCTTCCCTACAGTGAAGAGCCTGCAGAAGCCAGGCTGGAGGAGCTGTTCTGGAAAGCCAACACCACGTGCTGGAAGGTTGGGTGCCACGCACCCAGGAAAATCAAGTCTTTTTCACCCATTTCTGAACTCTGATGCAGAAGGCGTTACTTGTAATTAGCCCTGCTGGCACAGATGAGATAGGAGAATCCACACACCCCAGCACACCGGGACACGACCCGAGTTATTCAAACCCTGCTGCTTTCAAATCCAAGCAATCGCAGGATAATAACCGGCACGGTGGCTGCTCTGCGACCGGGGTTCCAGCGCCAGCAGCTCCTGCACAACAGCAACATCAAACGCTGCCGTCAGCCCGGCACGGAGACAGAGGAGGAATTTTAAACACATTAGAGGGTTGTTTCTGAAACCAGCAACTGAACAAAAGGCTAATATTACTGCAAAGCTACAAAGATTAAAAGGTTTTGTACTGATTTTGTCCATAGAGAAAAATCACACTGAAGAACTAGTTTTCTTTTTCTAGGTTTTAGGTGATAAACGTCACTATAGTATCTGAGCTCCTTCTTTTTACCATCTCAAGGATCAAGGAAAACCATACGGAGTTCAGAATATCAGAAACAAACCACACTTTTTCATTGGAGAGCTCTCAATCTTTTCACACTCTTGAATTCTGTTCAGCATTTGCAGCTTCTGTTCACGCAGAAGCTGCTTAAGTCACCCCATAAATTTCTGTTACCAAGACGACAAGAAGCAGTTTTAAGCAAAGTAATAAGTATTTTTCCACAGCTCCTCTCGATAACATTCCTTCTGCAGGGGCAGGGGAATTAATCAGCCATTTGGTATGAGGGCAGGTTTGATCCCAGAAGAGAGAGAGCAAAGTTGAGCAGTCAGTTATCAGACAGACGACCTGGTTTCAAAACACAAATAAATCACGGCCGGGGAGGACACGCTCCTCATGCCCAGCTACCGAGCAATTCAGAGGAACCTAAAAGCCCCATCATTACGGATGTCTTTTTGATCAGACCCCCAGGAAAAAAAGTTGGGAGGCAAGCTTTGAACCAAACAAACAAACAAACAGACCCCAAGATGCCAAAGCCTCTTGAACCCATGAGTTTCGTAACAACCAGACAGTCCTGAACAGAGGAACCAGCTCCGATGTCAAGGGGCAATTTTCCAGACAGAGCCTCACCAGGAAGAGCTGGAACTGCAACCGTGTTTAGAGTAAACAACGTGGACACCAAACCTCACTGATTCACTGCTCTAAAGCTCTGGCTCTTTAACAGTCAACACCAGGACAATGCAGCACGGCACAGGAGAGCACAAACCATTTAAGGTAACTACTGAATTCTGCATTTTAGAACATTTGCTGCCTACTTGAATAAACAAATTATTTAAGAAAAATCGCACTCACTTTGGTCAAGTCAAAAGCTTTGCGATTCTAGATAAGGCTGACTAGAAGTGGTATCCAGAAGTTGGAAAACAGCTTTGGGGTGCTGCTTGGGATGACAGCCGGGACAGGAAAACAGCCTGTTAGGTGACAGGCTAGCGAAGGGGCTGTCAGACAACTTCTAGACTACCAAATCCAGAAACGTTCATTTTCAGACTTGGGTTTTCCACCTCAGTCATTCCGATCTGAGCAAATTCAAACGCAGACGCAGAAGCGAGTCTGTCTACAAACCTCCAGCCCCTCGGACAACATCTTCTGCCACAGCAGCCCAGGACCACGGGAGGTCACACAGGGCACTACCAGCCTTTACGACCCCCATCGCTTCAGGGGAGCAGGAACAGGCTGTACACGCTGCTGGTTCCAACATAACTTCTACTCCTCGCAGCAGTCACCTCAAAACTGAACTCCAGAAAGCTGATGAGCATGACTATGCAGAGAGGTGGTGTAAAACCTCTCTCAAACAGCAAGAGGGTCCAGCAGGACACGCATTTACCACTCAATGCAGGAAGCTCTGATGCAGGACTTGGTGCTAGCAATCTCAGCATCCTCCAAAACCAGAGTCAAACATCAAAGCAGCCGAAAGCCTCTTGAATTAGGGACTTCAGATCACCTGCAAAATACTTTACAAAGTATTTGCACTGCGCAAATTATATAAAACTATTCCAGCTTTGACATCTTGTACATCGCTCCCGTTTCTCTGTCTGTGAACTGTACGGCTCGTTTTCCCAACACAGGGGAATACAGCAAACAGGAGGGAGTTGAGATCATAAACACTTGCAACCCAAAAAGTAAATATGATTTAAATAAATAAATAAGAAGCTTCAGTGCAGCAGTAATAATAACGTTTTCAAATTAGGCACTGCTGGACTGAAGCCGTACACACATTTATTATTAGTGCTGCGTGTCAACTCCCTTTTCCGTTCCTCTGTCGGTAACGGGCAGGTTTGTACACCCTCACCAGCTAGAACTTACCCCCCACATAGACTCCTACCCCTGGTCTCTCTTGTCTTCTAATATTAAAAACATGATTGAAGAGAAAATGGGGATTTTGGAGATAGATCACTCGCCTGACTGATTCAAAACAAGAGGCTGTCTCAAGGGTACATCCTACGTTATTCCCTGAACACCAGGCACATCTCAGAAACACCCATCACTGCACTTGAAGCCGTTATCCCACCACTGCCCTGTGTGATGGGAAAGCCAACAGGCAGGTTACGGATTGTCTACGGGACAGACCAGCGTCCAACCCTGTCCCCTCTCTTTGAGAGCTTCCCTTTTATTAAAACACACCTGCAAACATCACCCAACATTAAAGCTTTTGACTAGGAAATCCTGAGCGAGTTTACTTCATCAAACCCATCAAGACCATTCGTACAGCTACAACTCCCATAGCCGTGGATTCTAGGAGACTGCAACTTCGGATGCAACATCTTTATACCTCGGTTTTACGGGATGCTGCTTCAGTCACTGGAATACCTGGATCTGAGAGACATTTCCCTAGAAATAGTCTCTTCTGAGGGCAGAGCTGAGTCCAAGAGCAGGGCTCGGCTCCCCAAGAGCAGCGCAGGTTCCCAAAAGCGGAGCTCAGCTCCCCAAAAGCAGCATCAGGTCTGAGCGCGGAGGTCGGCTCCCTAAAAGCAGTGGGGGCTCCGTGAGCAGGTCTCAGCTCCCCAGAAGCAGTGGGGGGCTCCCTAAAAGCAGTGCCGGGTCTGAGAGCAGGGCTGGGCTCCCCAGAAGCAGTGGGGGCTCCGTGAGCAGGTCTCAGCTCCCCAGAAGCAGTGGGGGGCTCCCTAAAAGTGGGGCCAGGTCTGTGAGCAGGGGTCTGCTCCCCAAACTAGGTCCCAGCTCCCCAAAAGCAGGGCCAGGTCTGAGAGCAGAGTTCAGCTCCCCAAAAGCAGGGGGGGCTCCCCAAAAGCAGGGCCAGTTCTGAGAGCAGAGTTTGGCTCCCCAAAAGCAGGGTGGGGGGGCTCCCCAAAAGCAGGGCCAGGTCTGAGAGCGGAGCTCGGCTCCCCAAAAGCGGGGGGGGGCTCCCCAGAAGCAGGGCCGGGGGTCCGAGCGCAGGCAGCTCCTCGGGGCCGCAGCCGGGGATGAAGGTGACCCGAGCCGCTCCCCGGTTTTCCCGGTTGCCCCGGGCGCTGCAGGAGCGCTGCGGGCCCCGGCTCCTCCCGGCTCTCGCTTTCCCCGCTGCCCCCGTTGTCCACTCCCTGGGCCCCGGTTCCCTTCACTCCCCTTCTCCTCGGGGCCCTGCCTTGCCGGTCCCGCCGGTTCTCCTCGCTCTCGGCCTCCCTCACCCCCGATTCTCCGCGGGGCCTCGGGTCTCTGGGTTCCCCCCTCCCCCAATCCCCCGGA
This sequence comes from Phaenicophaeus curvirostris, assembly GCF_032191515.1. Classification (NCBI taxonomy): domain Eukaryota; kingdom Metazoa; phylum Chordata; class Aves; order Cuculiformes; family Cuculidae; genus Phaenicophaeus; species Phaenicophaeus curvirostris. Next base: position 5,622,869 of record NC_091419.1, on the reverse strand, counting down.
GCTCCGGTTTCTCGGTTCCCCCCATTCCCTACACTCCAGTTCCCCGGTTTCCCCGACTCCCCGGCCTCCGGTTCCTCGGTCCTCCCGGTTCCCTCGGTCTCCGGTTCCCACCCCCCCACCCCGCCCCGAGGCTCGGCGGCCCCGCGGCTCCCGGCCCCGCTCACCCTCGGCGCGGCCCCTGCCGCCGGCCGCCAGCAGCAGGGCGATCCCCGCGGCCAGCGCCGCCGCCGCCGCTCCGGCTCCCATGGCCGCGGGGCGGATCAGAGGCGGCGGGGCGGGGGCCGGGCCCGCATGGCGGGCGGAGCGCGGTGCGGGGGCTGAGGGCGGCGGGGGGGCAGCGCGGGGCCCGCGGCGCACGGAGAGGCCCCTTTATAGCGCCCGGAGAGGCCCCTTTATAGCGCCCGGCGCCGCCCCGCCCGCCCGGGCCCCGCGGTAAACAAGGGGCGGCCCCGAGCCCGGGGCGGCGGCAAGAGGCGGAGCGGCGCGGGGACACGGGACAGGGACACAGGGCACTGGACACGGGATATGGACATAGACAGGGGCACAGGACAGGGACGTGGGCACAGGGACACGGGCACAGGACAGGGACAGAGAATCATAGAATCACCAGGCTGGAAGAGACCCCCAGGATCATGGAGTCCAACCATTCCCATCAATCACTAACCCATGTCCCTCAGCACCTCGTCCACCCGGCCCTTAAACCCCTCCAGGGAAGGGGACTCAACCCCCTCCCTGGGCAGCCTCTGACTATGCCCAGTGACCCTTTCTGTGAAATATTTTTTCCTAATGTCCAGCCTGACCCTCCCCTGGTGGAGCTTGAGGCCATTCCCTCTCGTCCTGTCCCCTGTCCCTTGGGAGAAGAGCCCAGCTCCCTCCTCTCCACAACCTCCTTTCAGGGAGTTGGAGAGAGCAATGAGGTCTCCCCTCAGCCTCCTCTTCTCCAGGCTAAACACCCCCAGCTCTCTCAGCCGCTCCTCTTCTTCTCCAGCCCCCTCACCAGCTTCGTTGCTCTTCTCTGCACTCGCTCCAGAGCCTCAACATCCTTCTTGTGGGGAGGGGCCCAGACTGAACACAGGACATAGACATGGACATAGGACACAAAACATAGGACATGGACACAGGACACGGGCATGGACACAGGGCATAAGACACAAGATGGGGACACAAGACAGACACAGGCATGGGACATGGGAACAGGACACGGACATAGGACACAGACATGGGCATGGACACAGGACACAGGACACAGGACATAAGACATAGGACAGGGACATGGACACAGGCACAGACACAGGCACAGCACATGGACACGGGCACAGGACATAGACATGGACATGGACACAGGGTATGGACATGGACACAGGATATTGGCACGGGACGTGGACACAGGTCCTGGACATGGGCACAGGGACAGCACAGGGAGAGGCAGGGACACAGGACACGGACACAGGCCATAGACACAGGCACAGGGCATCAACACAGGACATGGACACAGAATGTGGACACAGGCATAGAAGACAGACAGAAAACACATGAACACAGGACATGGACGTGGACACAGGACATGGACGTGGACGCAGGCATAGACAGAAAACACAGACACAGACACGGACATGATGCAGACACAGGCAGAGAGCACGGACACAGCTACAGATACAGACATGGAACACGGACACAAGCACAGAACACAGGCCGTGGACACAGATTACAGACAGAAAACATGGACACACAACCACCAGGAGGGCTGGGCTGGGCCCTGCGAGCGCTGGGCTCAAGTGTTGCCCGAGGAGGGATTGTGTGGGGGTTGAGGAGAGGACGAGGGGCTCCATCAGCACCACTCCAGGTGTGGGGAGGGGACAGTTCCGTGTCCCCCAGTGTGGGAGCGGGGCTTATTCCCAAATTTGTGAGCTGCGCTTATTCCTAGCCTTAAAGCAGAGCTCATTCCCAACCTTGGAGCTGGGCTTATTCCCAACCTGGGAGCGTTTTCCTCTCCCTACAGCCTTCAAAGACAACGAATTGTCGCAGAGACTCGGGAAAGAAGCTGGGGGAGAGGGTGGCACCTCCTGGACAGTGCCATTTTCCATATCAGTGAGCCCCGTTCAAATAGTTATTGCAGATTTCTGGTTGTCTTTTCCAGTGGGATTCGGCATTTGATGCCTTTTTCTCCTTTTTTAATCATCGCTGCAGTGTAGTCGTGCTAAGCCGCAACACTACGTTTCCTGGCAACTTCCAGTAATGCGATCTGGCTCTTGCTTTCCCCCCATTTCTACGAGATACCAAGTTAAAAAAAGCTCTACTCCAGCAGTTCATATAGAATCATTGAATAGTTTGGGTCGGAAGGGACCTTAAAGATCATCTAGTTCCAATCTCGTTCTCGCTGCCATTTCCCAGGTGTATGCAACTCCTTACAACTGGTGAGAGCTTAAGAGAGTTGGAACCTAACCCCCTCTCTTCAGAGCACTTCAGGAAGGAAGATACAGTCAAGGAATGGAAATAAACAACAAAAAGACCTGTTCTCTGCTTGCAAATGACCCTGCTCTGTGACTGTAAGCTTTGCATAGAGCAGACAGAGCCAGACGTCATCCAGAGAGCTCAGGCAATGTGGAATTCGTGATGGGATTGTAATAGCAACCTGCTTTTCTTACTCACTGATGTTCTTGTTGCCTCTCCTGTAATAATGCTATCAGCTTACAGATTGGTACAGGAGGATTAAAGGCTACAGATTTATTATCTTTCCCTAAAATGCTATTTTTAGTTTCTAATTACTGATTAAGAACATCAGGGTGCAATCTTTCCGGCATCTCTCCCGTACACTCACTGCTAGCTCCTCATCATGCTGCAGTGCGCTCGGTTTGCAATCAGATAAACCAACAGGAGCGATGTGGGTGCGAGGAAACTCAGCCAGCACCTGCTTATTCCTTTTTTTTTTTTTTTCTAGTAGCTGCACTGCAGGCTCTTCTCTCATGTCTGATTCAAGAAAACACAAAAATCACTGGTTTGATATATTAAATATGTCTCCTGTCTTCAAAACATTCACATTTCTTCCTTCCCTCCGCAGTGATAATGATAGAATCATAGAATCATAGAATAGTTTGGGTTGGAAGGGACCTCAAAGCCAGTTCCAATCCCCCTGCCATGGGCAGGGACACCTCCCACTAAATCAGGCTGCTCAAGGCTCCATCCAACCTGGCCTGGAACACCTTTTTTTTTTCCTTAAAAAAAATCCCTGCAAGGAAAATGAGTATGGAGCCTTGAAATAACGTTCTCTTTTCTGACTTTCAGCATTTTTTCTCTCTGATGCAGAACATCATCTATTATTCCATACCCAGCAGCGTATGTTTGCAGCAGGTGAAGGATATCCTCTGTAGGACAATTAAAATGCACAGAAGCATTGGCCTTGTTACTGCTTGTGTCTGGAGAACCCTCAGCGTGGCTGGGATGCAGGATCTTTGCCTTTGAAACACTTTAGAAAGTCAGTGTGACGAATGCGTATTGTACTTGCAGAGTGGGAGCCCAAGCGGCGTCCCTGCTGCGGTGTTTTCATGCAAACACACTCCAGTTTGTGTCATCTTTGGCATTTCAGCTGAGGTAACGCTCGGTGAAAGTGCTCTACACCATACAGGATAAGAGCAGCGCATCGTGAGATGATGCGAGTGAATTTATAGGCCCCATCAAAAGCCTCGTTCCTTTTGAAATCCCAAAGAGCTGTCCCATGGATTCATCTTTGCGCTCCCAGTCACTTCACAGCTGCCAAGAACAACAGGGCAGTACAAAAAAAGCCCAAAAACCAGCAATTTAGACCTGTATGTGTAGTTGTCTCCTTCTACAGAGGCGTGCGATGTCTGTAGGGTGGGTGCAGTCCAAACACCAGCCTTCACCCACCGCTTAGCGAGGCCTTTTCCTAACGGTGAAGTGCAGCTGCCTGTGTGAGCGGCTGCCCCAGTGCTCGGGTCGCTCTGGTTTTATTGGTTTTTCAAATGTACTTTCCTGCTCGTGAGTTTCTCACCGTGCAGCACACACTTTGCTCGGCCTCCCAGCCTTTGAAGATGCAGAGGAGTCGCCACGAAGCCAACAATAGCTCCGTCTGCATCCCTGGCAGGATGTTGCTGTGGAGGTTACAGAGCGGAGTCTTGGTGACCAAAGCCCTAAAGCTGGGAGTACAGGAGGCTCGACCTTGGAAAATTTATCTCATCCTGTTTGGATTCACACAGAACTGTTTGCCAAACCTCTTAATATAAAATATTTCACGTCATGGATCGACAAGGTTCCTTTCTTACCCTTCCTTCCGTCCACACCAAATCCGATAAGTGACGGCTCCCTTCTCGGTGGGAGAAAGCTCAGAGGATGAGGATCCGGTTGCTTTACGTGCTCAGGACAGCGGTCCCAGGGTTTTTACTGCTGAAACAGGAAACACTGTGAGATCCTTCAGGACAATTCTATTGTTACATTACCAAACGCAACCCTTGCCCAAGGTGGAAATGGCAGAGGGCATCTCTGCTCCGTCGAGTTCAAAGGAGCTGGAGATGAGGGATGCGAAGGAAATCCCAGCTGATCGTGGCCAGCTGCAGCACTGCCCCCTTTGGTCTTTTCTTGTCCAGTTTGTGGCTTTGTTTGGTTTGACTTTGGGATGCCAGAGACTTATTTTCCATTCCTTGTCAGAACATTTTGATATCAGGTCTTCAGGCCCCTCCAGTCCTCGTCCCCTGCCGCCTCCACCATTTGCCCCCAGCCTCTCGCAGTGGGTGCTGCTGGTCCCACCCTTAGCCCCGCACCAAACAGTGGCCACGGCAGCAGCTCATAGCCCCACAGCACCAGTTCTGATCCACATTCACCACCTCAAACCCCCTTCCTTCTCTTCTTTTATTACCATTTTGTTACACTACGGCACGTTTTTGTTGATCCAGTCAGTTTTGGCAAGACAGCTCAACACGGGGGAGCTCAGCAAACCGTACCCACGCGCTGCTTTGTCTCGTGTTTTACGTTTTGGACAACACAGAACTTCCAGTCCCTGCTGCGATAACCAGTTTGTTTGGTAGCTGGGAGACGCCCTGGCTTTGTAAATGTTACGGAGCAGGCACCTCTCATCCATTATGCACCAACTGCTGCCGCTTCCCGCTTCCGTCTCCGGTAAAGAGGCAGCGCTCGTGCCAGAACTGTCAGGGTGGGGTGACGGGTGGCAGTAGCGGAGCCGAGTTGGGTTTAACGTCACCCACATTCAGTGGGAGCACAGGGAGAGCACACACCAAGCTCCAGCAACGCAGCCGCTCAGGACGAGAGCTGCAGCCAACCCTGGGCTGGGCTGTCAGGCATCGGCGCGCTGCTGCCGAACAAACAATCAGATTATTAATTTCTGCTCCTCTTTGCTAGAGTATCACAGGTGAAATGTTTTCCATGCTGGTAACTCTTACTCAAAGCCTTTGATTCCCAGGTTTCATTTCAGGTTTTACAGCAGGCAGCGAGGATGGAGGTGGCAGGAATGGAATGTCCTGTCCATTGCATAGCTCCCACTCCTTCAAAGATCCTCGCTTTGGAGAATAACTGCTGGTTTGGAAAGCTGCTCACAGCCCGTACGCTCCGACACACAGCAGCTCTGCAAAGCCCAGGGAACACGCGCCTGAAAGAAGCCGATGTTACCCACCCACGGGAGCCGGTTCTCTGCTCCTGCTGTTCAGCCACCCTTGCTGACAGCCTATCGACTAAAAAATCCTTCCCAAACATCATAACTGGCTGTGACCGCAGACACGCTTCAAGTGTTAACTATTATTATTATTAGGAGTCTCTGCCACCAAAGCCCTTTGCCAGGAAAGCTCAGATTGATCCATAGCTGCTATTGCTGCCGGGCTCAGAAACCGTGTGGTCACCAAGCTCGGAAACGGCGCAGTCGCCGGCCTGACACGACCCACGTCCCCAAAGGATTGTGTATTTTTTTTACATGCTCTCTGGAAGTGGGGAGTCTGCCAAGAAGCCAACCGAGGCCCAGCCCTACGCCTGATAAACATCTCTCCAGCTGGATTTCCCAAGCTTTTGGGAAGGTTAAGCAATCTCCCCTTCACAATGTCTGCAACTCTCACAGAGCTATCATAGAATCACCAGGTTGGAAGAGACCCACCGGATCATCGAGTCCAACCGTATCGCTACGTATAACGTTTCTCTGCAGAGACTGGCACTTCAGAGCCCCACGCGATGAGATGGAGCTGGGGCTGAAGCAGCAGATTGTACGTTAGTCAGAAATCAAACCTGTCTCTCCATGACAAGGCACAAAGCCCTGAGCGATCGTTTAATCTAAATATCACCTATCCTCAAAGTGGTTTGAATGAGGATAATTACTAAACGAACTCAAGAAAAGCAAAGCCTGCAACTGCCAACAAACAGCTGTCGCACGCGGGGCGATTGCTGGCCACTGAGGCAATGAATCCGCGTGCCGGCCAGGGCCGGAGGTAACATTCTTCCGCCGGGTCAGAGGTAACTGCGGTGCCGTGCAGCGCTGGAGGCACTGTGCTCAACGGTCACGCGAGATAGCGCCGTGGGTGTCGCTAGTTACAGGCTTCAGTCTCAGTTCTGAAAGTTCAGCCTTCAAAATAACAAACACCGGTAAGATGTCAGTGGTCAAAAGTTAAAACAGCACCTGGTTCTGAGATGATTTCCTAGCAGGTTGTTCAGTTGGTTGTTCAGCAGGGACTGCTGCTGGCATAGAGGGAGGATATTTTCTTCCCACTTCCAGCAGTTCCCCTTCAGGTCTTTCTAACTGAACTTCTAATTTATAAGTGCCCAAAAGTTATGGCCAACGCATGGCTGACGGCCACATTCAGCTTCAAACTAATCTGCAATGAGGCACCAAGGCTTTTGCAAGCTGGAAAAAAAGATTTATTTCAAGTGATAAAGGGGGAAAGCGTTACAGACAATGAAACATTGATATTGTATCATTCCAGCATCTCACACAAAAAGCCATCCCAGAGTTTCATCCAACCTCTGCTCTAAGAGCAGAGCTCGGCACTGAAACGCTTGCAGGGAGAGCAGTAAACAATTAGAATTAAAAAATAATTAGGTGACACAGCATTTGCTAATGAAGCGCAGTGAAACGTCACAGCTGAAGGAAAACAACCAGGAAAAACAGAAGTGTCTATAAATGGATTGTTACAACCATAAATGTCTATAAAGCTCAAGAGAAGGAGTAAGTCTGCTCATACAGAATGAGCGTTTACATCAATGTGTGCTGGAAGAAAGAGCTGTGCTTCACGGTACAAGCCCTCATTTGATAAACCACGACTGCATGGCACACGGCATTGAGTCTGAAAAATGAACTGAAATACTTCATGCCCTGAGAACAGTGAACATTTTTAACACAGCTGGTTTTGTAACGAACAAAGACCAACGCTGAAGGAACAACGCATCGTCAGGACACGATCAAAGCAGCACTCGGAATTTCCTATGCAGTCAATCGTGGTGACAAATGGTGCTGCCCCACCTTGCTCTGCCCAGGGTGGCAGTGGAGATCCCAGAGCTCTGAAAGCCCATTGGGGGTCCAGACAGACACAGGCAACAGGACAGCAGAGTCCACTCCTGCTCCTCACTCCCTCCACCTCAAACGCTGTCCACACCTCAAAGCCAGCACTTTCCAACCAAGAATCCAGCAACGACAGCATAGATGCAGAAGGATTTGCTTTTAGTTTATCCCAAACACTTAAAAAATGGCTCTTACGCTGCCACAAAAAAACTGGTTTTACTGCAGGCTCTAAATTGTTCTAGCAGTAGCAATACTTTAAATTCATTCTCATTTATCCCATCTCTGCTTTATTGCAGTGACCTCCTCAGAATATGACTCTGACACAAACAATCCCGATCGGAATCATTTGTCTCAAAAGGGATAGGCTGGGGTTTTTTATTATTTTATTTTTTCAGCTTCGTTTGCCCTTGTCTTACAGTGAAAAAGTGTTTGTGCAGGTGAGGTCGGTGCCACACGGAGGGTACTGCACGTACAGCTCCACGGTGCCAGGGTCACCGTGTTTTGTTGATGCAACAACACCAACACAACAGACAATGAACGAGTGAGAACATTTGCACGTACAGAAAGGGAAGCAAACACTGCAGCAAGAGGCAACTTGAGCCCTTCTATACCAAGCCTAAAGAGCAGAAGACTGCCAAGTCCAGTCCCAAATACTCATGTGGGAAAAGGTGAGCGCGAAAAAAGCTTTACCTGTTGATAGTCTGAACCTGAGCCAGGCAGCCCCTTAAAGGCAGCATTCTCTCCTGCAGCCTACAGCTGTGTACGTAATAATGGCGTAATTAAATATCCTATTGGCAGCAGGGTCCTACCTCAGCACCATAAAGCTGTGGAGACAGGAAAAAATGTAAGACTTCAACTGCTACTGATACTCATATTAAGTAAACGCCTTTTAGAGGGTCACAACGTGCCACAGCCACATTAAACCCAGGATTGTATCTCTCCACTAAAGAGCTTCTTAGCAGCTCAGTGTAAACTGCCATCTTTATCCCATTTCCCCTCTCCATGGGAAACGATATAAAAAAAGGAACAAAATATCCACGCGTAGAAAGCCCACAAAACCCTCCAGTGAATCCAGCAGCCCTTGTACAGACAGGATGGGTGGAAAGAAATGGATCTGCTGTATGAAAGAAATGACTGCTGTAGCAGCCGGGCTTTCCGAGAGCGTTGGGGCAGTTTGGGGAAAAAAATGTCATTTCAGTTTGGGGAAGATTCTGATGAAGAGAATCATGCTGATGAATATAAAACAAACTACGATTAACATTATCCACAGGAGCCAGTTCACCGACTTCTTAGCGTGCTGTTCAAGGCGGTCCGACTCATCCTTGAGCTTCTCAAAGTTCTGGTCCGCCATCCTGAGCGAATGCGACAGTGTCTGGGGAGCAAAGCGAACAAACAGGTTTAGGAGTTCTGACCACCGTCCCTTCCAACAGAGAAAAGGTTTGGTTGCACTACAGAAGCAGACAAGCATTGCTTCTAGGTCTCCCAACTCTCATCTCCCCTGGAACTGAGTTCCAGGCACAGTATTTAACACACAAGCATTTCAACCTTACGAGCTACACAACTGAGAGCTCAGCACGTTAACGTGCACTACCTGGTTATCTTGCTTTATCACGTTCTGCGCAGCCAGAGTGTTGTTTTTGAGACTGCGAGCCAAACTTAGCATTTCTTCAGCTAACTTCTCCTGCATGTCCTGGTGGTGCTGTAACACGGCATCCAGCTCGACTGCCGACTGCTTCTCATCGGACGCGAGGCCTCTGCAAGAGGAGGAGGAAAATAACTGGGCATTTGTGCTTCCTCGCAGGTCAATCTCCCAAGGGTTCCCCAGACTCTACAACTCTGACAACAAGAACAGTTAAATCATAGAATCATAGAATAGTTTGGGTTGGGAAGAACCTTAAAGATCATCCAGCTCCAACCCCCTGCCATGGGCAGGGACACCTCCCACTGGATCAGGGGCTCCAAGCCCCATCCAACCTGGCCTTGAACCCCTCCAGGGATGGGGCAGCCAGAGCTTCCCTGGGCAACCTGTTCCAGGGCCTCCCCACTCTCACAGCGAAGAAATTCCTCCTTATGTCCAGTCTAAATCTGCCCCTCTCCAGTTTATCCCCATTGCCCCTCATCCTGTCACCACAAGCCTTTGTGAACAGTCCCTCCCCAGCTTTCTTGTAGCCCCTTCAGGTACTGGAAGGTCACTCTAAGGTCTCCTTGGAGCCTTCTCTTCTCCAGGCTGAACAACCCCAACTCTCTCAGCCTGTCCTCACACAGGAGGTGCTCCAGCCCTCGGATCATCCTTGTAGCCTCCCCTGGACCCGTTGCAACAGCTCCATCTCCTTCTTATATTGAGGATTCCAGAACTGGATACAATCCTCCAGATGAGGTCTCCCAAGAGAGGAATAGAGGGGCAGAATCACCTCCCTAATCAGCTGAAATAATTATATTTAGGTTTCTGCCAGCAGGCACTTCACCCAGGTATGCCTGAGATTTAAAGGTCATTGGGAAAGCAATTACCAAAACACAGAGTATAAGAACGAGAAATTGTGACTTACTTCCGTTTCCTGACATTTAACTCTTCAGAATCTGGGGCGAAAATAAATCAAAAAGAAAGTTTAAATCGTGTTTTAGTATGTTATAAATTCCCACGCAATCACAGGCTGAAAGAACAAGTTCTCCGTACGGGATTTTCACAGGCCCAAATCGTACTCTGCCCTCTGCCCCAGGGAATATGGGTTTCAAATTCGTACCTGCTTCCCACAGGGAAAAGACAAGACACAACATCAAAGGTAGGGTTGAGAGAACAAACAGATGAATCACACCCCTGGGGGCACAGTTTAAGCCCGTGTGTCTTGGTGTTCTCTTTCAGGACACGTTAGATTGGCCCGGCTCCAGCCACTGTACCAGTAGCTATGGAAACCACAAAGTAATTCCTACCCGCTCCCTAATGGATAACGTGGTTGTGTATTTAAGAGGAACTGAACAACGCCTACTCCAAGCGCCTAAAATCACATGATTTGCTCAGAGCAGAAGAGAACAGGAGCAGCAGCAAAGGTAAATTGTCCTTGCTAATTCTATAATTAGAATGTCGGGTTCTGTACAAAGTCTAGGGAAAAAAAGGGCTCCTGCAAGTCCCTGCTCCGCATTGATAACAACACCGAGGCTTTCATGTGTTAGGGTTGTTTGGTTTTTTTTTTAAATCCACTCCCTAGAAAAAAAAGTGAGGCACTAATTAAAAGCATGCTTTAGCCATTCATTAATACCTGACCTTCCTCTTTCCGTTCAGGTTAACTACAGCTAGAGAAAACAATAATTAAACTCACCATCGATAGCCAGGGGGTCCTGGGAGATGGAAAGAGAAACAAAACAAAATATTACAAAGGGACAGCACTAACAGACAGCCCTCCAGGCCTGGCATAATGCCCGTGCCCAGATTTAAACTATCCAAACCAGACCAAGGTGACTCCCCGCCCAGGCTGGAACACGTCTGAGGCAGAGCCACCACAGGCAGATGAACCAACAAGAGAAGCTAGAAAACAACAGTAAAGAAGCAGCAGCACCAAAACATACCGTACCAAGGAGCTCGCTCCTCATCTTGCCTGTGCAGCGAGCCTTTGTCTGCAGATGAACCGTTTTGGTAGCCGGGGTTCGTTCTTTGGTTGTGGTTGGGGTACGTCCAGGGGCCAAGAACTGATTTGCCAGAGCCTTTTCAGTTGATGAAGACTGGGAGAAGGAAGAGGCAAAGAAAAGTTGTGAATATTGCATTCTGCAGTATATGATCACCTGGACGTGTGACCGAGAGCAAAGAACACTTAAGTCTTTGCAAGCTGAGCCACCAGAACTTACCAATTTCTCAGCTTCCAGAAGTCCCTTTAGGAAATCCACTTTGCGCGAGTATTCATTCAGCAATTCCGGAGCAGGCTTGCTGTTGGAATTGAAAAATAACAATATGAAGTTATCAGTGTTTTCTGCTATCCGGGTAACTTTCCAAATAAAATAAAACAAAACACCTCCCCTACTCCAACACCTAGTTCTACAAAGCAGCATCTTTTAACAGGAGCCAGGAAAGTCACCTTTTCCCAGCCACAGTGGCAAGGACAGCATGCAGCAGGGGCACTGCCTGGGTCACGGCTGGCAGCCTGGAAATGTATGTGAGCACAGGGAGCTGGTGGCTCCTCGCTGAGCCGTGTCAGAGTGACTCTGTGGGCACCAAGCTTCCCTCAGTGACAGGGATTGCCTCAAGGCAGCAACCTTCCATACCTGAAGGGGCTACAAGAAAGCTGGGGAGGGGCTGTTCACAAAGGCTTGTGGTGACAGGACGTGGGACAATGGGGATAAACTGGAGAGGGGCAGATTTAGACTAGACATAAGGAGGAATTTCTTCCCTATGAGAGTGGGGAGGCCCTGGAACAGGTTGGCCAGGGAAGCTGTGGCTGCCCCATCCCTGGAGGGGTTCAAGGCCAGGTTGGATGGGGCTTGGAGCCCCTGATCCAGTGGGAGATATCCTTGCCCATGGAAGCGGGGTTGGAACTGGGTGATCTTTAAGGTCCCTTCCGACCCAAACTATTCTACAATTCCCAAGGTGGGAATCTCTCTGCCTAGGGGTTCTCTCCACTGCAGAGGTGAGAGAGTAAAGAATCCTGCACCCATCCTGGGTCCCAGAACAACTCACCCTGCTTGCTGCTTCAGCTCATGCAGCATGACTTCCAGCGCAGCCACATACTGCGGAGAAAAAGGAATTTCAGTGACACCATTGAGGAAAAACGTTCTATCTGATCCACCAGAGACCATGCTGCCATTCTGGAAGACCTACACAGGCTGGAGAGTTGGATGGGGCGGAATCTCGTGGAGTTCAGCAAAGGCAAGTGCAGAGTCCTGCAGTTTGGGAGAAACAATCCCACAGACCAAAAAAAAAATGCTCCTGTGAAGATGGGGAGGCTCCAGCCCAGGTTGCCCAGAGCAGCCGCAACTGTCCCATCCCTAGAGATGTCCAAGGTCAGGTTGGATGGGGCTTGGAGCAAACGGATCCAGTGGGAGGTGTCCCTGTCCATGGCAAGGAGTGGGCTTTGAGGTCCTTTCCACCCAAACCATTCCATGATTCTGTGACCAGGCTGTCCTGGTTGGAGCTGATCACCTGGGAAGCGGCTCTGGGAAGCTGCTCCGGGAAGCTGCTCCGCAGGAAGGATTTAGAATCATAGAATCATAGAATCACCAGGTTGGAAAAGACCCACCAGATCATCGAGTCCAACCATCCCCATCAATCACTAACCCATGCCCCTTAGCACCTCGTCCACCCGTCCCTTAAACCCCTCCAGGGAAGGGGACTCAACCCCCTCCCTGGGCAGCCTCTGCCAGGGACCAATGACCCTTTCTGTGAAGAATTTTTTCCTAATGTCCAGCCTGAACCTCCCCTGGCGGAGCTTGAGGCCATTCCATTTGGAAAACATCAAGCTAACCACGAGCCATCAGTGAGCCCTGGTGGCCAAGGGGCTCCTGAAGTGACACAGAAGAGTGTCAGTAGCAGGTGAGGAGTGTTCTCCCCCTCTGCTCTTCCCCAGTATGTCCAGTGGAGTCCAGTGTCCAGCCCTGAGCCCCCCAGCTCAGGAAAGACCAGGAACAACTGGAGAGAGCCCAGCAGAGGGCACGGAGATGAGGAGGGCCTGGAGCATCTCTTAGGAGGAGAGGCTGAAGGACCTGGGTCTGTCCAGCTCGTAAAGAGGCTGAGAGGGGAATCCCATCAATACCGAATCATATACGAAGGACAAGAGGCAGGAGAAGAGGGCAGATTCTGCTCTGTCTTATGCGGAGCAGCTGAGGGAGCTGGGGGTGTTTAGCCTGGAGAAGAGGAGGCTGAGGGGAGACCTCATTGCTCTCTCCAACTCCCTGAAAGGAGGTTGTGGAGAGGAGGGAGCGGGGCTCTGCCCCCAGGTGACAGCGATGGGATGAGAGGGAACGGCCTCAAACTGTGCCAAAGCAGTTTCAAGCTGGACATCAGGAAAAATTCGTTCACTGAAAGGGTCCTCGGGCACTGGCAGAGGCTGCCAGAGCAGGGGTGGCTGCCCCATCCCTGGAGGGGTTCAAGGCCAGGCTGGATGGGGTCTGGAGCCCCTGATCCAGTGGGAGGTGTCCCTGCCCGTGGCAGGAGTGGGACTGGATGGGCTTGGAGGTCCCTTCCAACCCAAACCGTCCACGATTCCGTGATTCTCAGCGACAGCGCGAGCTGCTGCCCGGGAGGCTCCCCCGGGACGCGAGGGAAGCGGCTGCCAAGGAGCCCCGGGTCCCGGCTGGGGCCCCGCCACGCCCCCTCCTCACCTTCTCCAGCCGCCACTCCTCCGGGTCCCGCCGCTCCGCCGCCAGCGCCTCGCACCGGCTCAGCAGCCGCATCAGGTTCAGCTCCAACCGCGTCGCCGCCATGGCGGGCGGAAGGCGCAGGCCACGTCCGGCCGCCGCCGCCATCTTGGGGCGGGCCTGAGGGGAGCGCGGCCGCCATCTTGGGGCGGGCCTGAGGGAGTGGGGGCGCCCAGTTTAAATGAACGCCTCAAAAAGAACCCGAAACGCGCAGGCCCAGAGGAACTGCCACGGGGAGCGCTCCAGCTGTCCGCGTCCTCTCCTACCCTCATAGAATCATAGAATCACCAGGTTGGAAGAGACCCCCAGGATCATCGAGTCCGACCATCCCCATCAATCACTAACCCATGTCCCTCAGCACCTCGTCCACCCGGCCCTTAAACCCCTCCAGGGAAGGGGACTCGACCCCCTCCCTGGGCAGCCTCTGCCACTACCCAATGACCCTTTCCGTGAAAATTTTTTTCCTAATGTCCAGCCTAAACCTCCCCTGGTGGAGCTTGAGGCCATTCCCTCTCGTCCTGTCCCCTGTCCCTTGGGAGAAGAGCCCAGCTCCCTCCTCTCCACCACCTCCTTTCAGGGAGTTGCAGAGAGCAATGAGGTCTCCCCTCAGCCTCCTCTTCTCCAGGCTAAACACCCCCAGCTCTCTCAGCCGCTCCTCTTCTTCTCCAGCCCCCTCACCAGCTTCGTTGCTCTTCTCTGGCCTCGCTCCAGAGCCTCAACATCCTTCTTGTGGGGAGGGGCCCAGAACTGACCCCAGGATTCGAGGAGCGGTCTCACCAGTGCCGAGTCCAGAGGAAGAAGAACCTCCCTGGCCCTGCTCGCCACGCCGTGTCTGATCCAAGCCAAGATGCCATTGGCCTTCTTGGCCACCTGGGCCCCTGCTGGCTCACGTTCAACCAACATCCCCAGGTCCTTCTCCTCCAGGCAGCTTTCCAGCCAGACTTCTCCTAGTCTGTAGCTGCACAGGGTTGTTGTGCCCCAAGTGCAGGACCCAGCATTTGGCCTTGTTAAACCTCATGCCATTGGACTCAGCCCAGCGGTCCAGCCTGTTCAGATCCCTTTGGAGCCTCCTGACCCTCCAGCAGATCCACACTTCCACCCAGCTTAGTGTCATCCGCAAACTTGCTAAGGGTGCACTCGATGTCTTCATCCAGGTCATTGATAAAGACATTGAACAGCAGCGCCCTCAGCCCCATCTCCCCCCACCATCCCTCCCAAGCGCAGGAATCAACCCGCCTCTCGCTCTCCTTCACAAGCCCAGCACTCCCCTGCTCCGAGGGGACCTTAGAGCGACCTTCCTGTACCTGAAGGGGCTACAAGAAAGCTGGGGAGGCGCTGTTCACAAAGGCTTGGAGTGACGGGATGAGGGGCAATGGGTGTAAACGGGAGAGGGGCAGATTTAGACTGGACATAAGGAAGAAATTCTTCATGATGAGGGTGTTAAGACCTTGGCCAAGGATGCCCAGTTGAGTAGTGGCTGCCCCATCCCTGGAGTTGTTCAAGGCCAGGTTGGATGGGCCTTGGGCAGCCTGATTTAATGGGAGATGTCCCTGCTCATGGCAGGGGGTTGGAACTGGATGATCGCTAAGGTCCCTTACAACCCAAACAATTGTCTGACTGATTCTCTCCCGAGCCTAGTGCACTCTCCCCTCTTTCTCCCAAGCCCAACGTTCCCTGTGTGACTACTCCTCACAGAATCACTAGGTTGGAAAAGACCTACTGGATCAAGTCCAACCCTTCCTATCAATCACTAAACCATGCCCCTCGGTGCCTTATCCACCCATCTTTTAAACCCCTCCAGGGAAGGTGACTCAACCCCCTTCCTGGGCAGCCTCTGCCAGTGCCCAATGACCCTTTCTGTGAAAAATTCTTCCTGATGTCAAGCCTGAACCTCCCCTGGCGGAGCTTGAGGCTCACACCTCACCAAGGAGCCCCAGTATGTCAGGAAGCACCGACAGAGGCGATGCCGTCCTTCAGAACAAACCATTCATCAGGCAGGACAGACTAGGATAAACCAGGACGTGTATTTTTAAAAAGTGCAATGTATTAATAAACATTTTTATATATTTTGGTCTCAGTTAAGGCTATAACGACATTAACGGTTCTGTAAACCACACAAAGTTGTCATAACAACGTAAAAAAAGTAAGGCAACACACATCGATCCAAACTCACTGTTGGTCCCATGAGCCTGTCCTAAGGCAAAAGGAAAAGGCACGGCAGCAGAATCGGGGGACGCCATTTATCCCGTACACTCAACTCACATATTCTACTTGACATGAGTTCTACGTTAGGTTTTCTTTGCAGAGTTTTAATTTAAAGTGAAGAATATTTGTTATCAGCAGCCCTGCTTAACCCTTTCAGCACTGTATGTTTCCAGGCTGCCTTTCCAGCTGCCACAGAGGACATGAATAAGTTCACAGCCTTCAAAGGGTTAAAGCCAAAGCTGCAGTCAACTTCAAAGAAGTCCAGACAGCTCAAGTATTTCACTTCTCCATACAGGGAATGTGAGAATAAGGGTCCGAAAACCTCCGTTTTACTTTTGCAGTTGGTTCATATTCATCCAGGAGTTCCTGAGCATGGGCCGCTGCAGACCCTTGTGCAATGTACACAGAGTGGATTTTATCAGTTCGCCTTGCTGGCTGCTCCCTCCGTCTCACCGTTATCAGAGTCTCTTTGTTAGCACAAATCCTGCCCTGGGATTCTGTACATTTGAAAATCCCAGGAGGAAGTTTGATATTTGCGGTTGGCATCACTGGAGTTCGGCGGGGCACTTTAGTCTTGGACAGAATCAAAGAGGATCTGTGTCTCAAAGACAGGGACGCAGAGGAGGAATTTGAAGAGGTTTGCAAAAGAGAAGGCACTTTGCAAAGGTCTTTGGCAGGCACGCTGGCGCTCTGAGCACGGCGGTGTGATCCCATCATCGCTTTAAAGAAATTAGATACTTAGATACTGAAAGCAGGGATAAAAGTGGAACTTGATACAAGCAACTGGGACCAGACAACATCTGGGCACCCGGCTGCATGCAGCGAAAGATGTAGAATAAAAAAAAGCACACACTACCTTAATACTGACCTTCGGTTTCCACCCGTCCTGTCCTCTCCTCCAGCAGGCTCTCTGTGCTTGCTGAGGTCTCAGAGTCTACGTTTTCCTCATCAGAGCCTCGCTGGTCGAGCTCAGGTAACCGGTAAGTTATGTCTTCCCTACACAAAACAGATCAGAGCACTCTAGAAAGACATCACTGCTATTGAGCAACTCTATACATCACATCTTTCAGGTAAACCTTGATGACTATGTGCAGGAAACATTAATTCTCATGGTGTTTTCTCTCATCTAGTCCTTTGCATTTTCTTTTTCCCCGTTCATAAAGGGTTATAAACCAGAATTAAGACAATTTTGGACAAGAAGTACCGCTTTACTCTCTGCAGTACCTCCCACTGCATCGCCTACAGAGATAAGGGGTTTTCAGAGCTGTGACTCACTTTTCTTCTTTTATCGACTGTATGCGATCAATGAGAATCTCCTTTTCCCGGTTATCAGCTTCAGAAACTTCCTCTTCTTCATGCAGCGAGTCCAGTTCTGAGTTGCCACTGTCATTTCCTTTGCTCTGTGAGCTTTTACTCTGCAAGACAAATTTACGTGTAACCCTTCTCAGTCATCAGAAGCCGCACGAGTCTTGTCTGGTTGGGAGGTGGAAGAGAAACGAATGGGGCAGACAGAGCTGGTGGGATTGATGAGCAGCTGTTAGTTATTCATACAAATGTTTCAAAGAGTAATAAGACATTTTTCTCTATTCACCTGATTCCTGGAGTTTTTTTTGAAACAGTAGTTTGATTTGCCAGCCTCAGCTCAGTTTTAGTAGTCACTTATAAGTAATATTATTGCATCCAAATTACATTTAGAATGGCTTTAAGATAACAGTCATGACAGAACAGGTCAGCAGCCCTGCATGCAGGCTGGGGAGGAAGTGGCACCGATCCATGCAGTCTCAGTCGTTCCAGAGAGTATTTAAATCCAAGTTACAATACATGTAGTAAGTGTTTTAGCCATGCAACAGCACAAAGTAAAAACCACACCGAACATGCACTCTGAACACTGTGTACATACCAGCATCCCCTCGTAAGGGGAAGAAAAACCCAGTTTTACAGGCCAGAGCTAGAGAGAGATGAAGACCAAATTCACTGTACGTGGCTTCTGATCAGTTTGGTTTAATCAGTACAACAAAACCAAAAGTACTGTTTAACCCTTACAGTCCTGTACTTTTCCAGGCTCTCTTCTCAGCTGCCACTTAGAAGAACAGGAGCAAGTTCACAGGCTTAATATAATGTGGCATGTTTTTTTCCACCATCCACCTCCAGAGTAAATGAACTGCTCTGCCACATAAAAGACTGCAATCTCAGTTCTACCAATTCACTTATATGGGAACAGATTTTGACCACTACAAGAGCAGATCCCCACCCCTGCACCCTTCACTCAAACTGAGACTCCAGGCAGCTGTATATCTAGCTCCTACCTACAGCTCAGGGCAAGCCCAAATCCCTTTTCTTCTTCTCTTCCAATCACCTTTGGCTCAGCGGATGGGATGGACAGGATAAATAAGCAGCACATCCCTTCCCAAGAAACCAGGGGTCGCTTTCTGCTGGATGGTGTGATTCCGCGGTTTATTCCAACACTTACCGTGTTCTGCCGCAGCAATGAGAGTCGTCGAAAAGCAATGCTCTCTGCTGCTTCAAGCTGACTTATTTCATCCATTTTTATCTTGTACTTCCTTATCTGTTCCTTGATGAGCATCTCCACACACCTGAACAAAAGGACAAGAATTTATTCAGCAGCCTCATACTGTTAAAGCTAATTGCGGTGGGATGAGCTGCCTCTTTAGGCTCGGGGGCGTTTGCCACAGACACACATGGATGAGATGCAGTCGAGTGTCTCAAAGGAAGCCTTGGAGAGGGTTACACGCATGGTGACACGGTGAGGAGTCCAACACAGCAAGCGGAACAGGACAGACTTAAAGGTAACAGCACATGCTGTTCCTGGGGTAACCAGAGCCTCTCAGCTGACGGCACACAACCCCGGTGAGCAAACAGACATCACCATGGCTGCCAGCTGCTTCTGCCGCCTGCGCTGGCACAGACTGGCAGACACAGAAGTAGCCTGAAACTGCCCTTCCCCACCTCTATGGCCCCACGGGTCAGTAAGATGTTACAAAAAGCTGTCACTTTTCAAGCTGTTTTCATTTGGGGCAGACTCAAGGCTGGTCATGCAGCGAGGATGGCAAGGGGCATTCAGACAGCCAAAGCTGCACGAGCTAGAGGAGAACAGAGATCAAGGACAGAACCTTCTTCAATTCAAGGGACAACACAGCAGAAATTATCAGGGGTTTCCAAGTATGCAGGAGGCAGCTGAATTCTACATCCTACTGTTCATTACGGCTTGAGGCTCAGCAAAATATCTCTTAGTGTAGAACCTCCACAAATAAAATACAAACCTGATATTTACGAATTAAAAGTCATCTTACTTTATGCTTTGTAAACATAAGACAGGTGGAAAGACTCAGAGTAAGGCACAAAGTGGCATGAGTTGCAGAACTCTTAACCCTCAGTTTCTCAGCTTGGTAAGAGTAATTTGTTGTACCAATTGCAGGTAGTTGTACCAGCTCTCCATCGTATCTCAAGGTACTCCTTTGCAGCAGATTACTAAAACTTACATGGTTGTTTTTGAAACATCCTTCATGCTGGTTAAAGGATCAGAGGTATCAGGACAACGCAAGAGGCATGGAGCAAAAACAATGGCCAGGGCATTGGGTGACATACGGTTGACATCTTCAATCAAAGCCACTCTGAAATTCAATGTTCAGAACAAAAAGATGGTTTAAGCAAACCTTCCTAGAGCAAGAGCTATCTGATTAAGCTTCACCAGAGTTCCCAAATAACACAAGAGGCCTCTAGGGCACCGAGTACAGCAAGGAAGTACTAACCTTATTTTACACCTACTACACAGACAGTTTCACGCATCAGATAAAGGAACAGGAAGCCACACAGGTTAAGCTGGCTCGGTAGTGTCTCAAAGTATGTCTGGTGAGTCAGTGCCTCCTCTTTAAAAACCCCTTTTCCCTGTGTTCAGAGGGCCACTCAGAAAATTCACAAGTTCCTTGGATGAGAGCAGCCCCTGTGCCAACACCACTTATCCCTGCTCCCAAAACTAGTGTGTGTGCAAGCGTTTATAACCCTTGCACACTCCCTACCACGTATGCTAACATACTCAGTTCACTATGTACCCATCTGTATAAATCCTGGTGTCCAGACTCAAGAGCCTTTCAGATCTACCTTGTCCTCAAAGCTGTTCTTACCCAATTTGCTAAAATACACCAGGTGGTAGAAGTAAGCACATGTCTAGCTTTAAGCACAACTATCACCTGCAATTCCTTCATTCCCAAACCAGCAGCACAGTCCCTGCATCGACACTCAGGGGGTTGAAGATCTTAAAGCTTCCAAGAGGGACTCAAAAGTTAAATGGAGTTTCTCTCCAAATGAAGTAATTAAACTCATTACTTGACCAGATGGAAGATGAGTCGCTCCAAGGTGTTGTGATTTGCTTGTGGAAGCTGTTCCAGGACGCTGTAAATGGCACAGAGTTGCTCCTGCTTTTCTGGTAGTTCTGTACAAGGGGAGAAAGCACAAGATCATAATTGCGTGTGATGCTTGGAAAGCCACCAAGCCCTTACTGACATTGTCTTAAACTATCTGCAACAGGTAGAGATTAAATCCTTGGCAGCCACACTGTCAATTCATATACCAAGTGTTCTAACTGGATGTTCAAGTATCCCTCACAGCTCTGCAACTTTCCTGCTCTTTCAGCCGTCGCTGCTGTTAGCAATCACCAAGTGACACAGCAAGGTCTCCAGCCTTGGGTTCTTACTCCTGCTGAAGCTAAATTAATCTGAGGATTTGAGATATCTGGCTGGCTACATCTGGTCCAGAAAATCAAGAAGGAAAACACACTGTACGAAGGGAAACCCGCTCAAATGCTTGCTGTTTTTAGAAAGGGCAGCTGTGGAGTGACACCACGCTACAGAAAAAGGAACCCCAATGCAAGGTCAGATAAGCAAGAGGATAAATTCCCCAAGAAGTGTTTTATGTAAAATGCCTACAATCATCACTAAGTGTACTGGAAGGAAGCTGCTCAGCCAGCGTGAGCGCCTTTTAAGTTCTCCTCCCAAGGACGTGATAAAGCTAAAGAAAAACAATTGCCTCCAACTTCTAAAACCTACCTACAGCTCGGAGAAAATCGTTGTACTGCGCTGATGTCATCAGTGGGTCAGGCAATTCCCGTAGCCACTGCTTAAGGATCCCCGTAATGGTGTGGATAGGGTAGTTCTCCAGTTTCACGGAGTTTGGATCTGAAAATAAATGTTTTAATTCTAGCAATTCATCCCTGTGATGGACACAATGGGTCCCCAAAAAAGTAACATTAGAAACCATCCCATTGCTGAATCAAAGCAGTAATTCAGAAGAAAAAGACTGCTGCTTGTCCCTTTTATGTGCTAAGCAGCTTTCTCCAGGCAACAAAAATATAGCCTGCACACCCACCAGAAAGTGTTTTTTTCACAGCTCTCAAAAGCAGCAGATAGTTTCAGCAGAAAAGAATTGCAAGGAAAACTGGTATCACACAAGGAAGTCAGAGGGCAGACAACGCTGCCTGACCTGCTTGCAGCAGCTGTTTCAGCTCCTTCATGCGATTTGCTGATCCTGATTTCCTGTAGATGCCTTCTGTGTAGAGGCCATGCATCTCCACATACTCCAGTAACTTCTCCATGACAACAGGGACTGAATTTCTCTCACTGGTCAAGGAACTCACACACACTCCAAAGTGACGTGGTTCTGTGTCCTGTTCATTCTGGAACCGATACAGGTCAAGCACCATAAGCATCTCTTCCCAAGCTAGGAGATGCCATTGCTTCATGCTACAATTAGCTTTTGTCGCTGGAAGCATAAGCTAGGTGTTTTATTAGAATCATGGAATGGTTTGGGGCAGAAGGGACCCTAAAGCAGTATTGTGTAGTATCACAGTAACACTCCAGTTCTACTGTTCTTACCTTTTTTCCACAGGACATACAGCTGCTCTGTATTTTGGACATGCATTTCTTGTGACAAGTCAACTTGCACACTAGAGAGAGGAGCAATCGTTACAAACATTCCAAATCACAGGAAGACTCTAAGTATCTTGCCTCACTCGCTGTATAACCTGCACGTGCTGCTCACTGAGCTCCATCTGCACCAGCCAAAGCTACCAGCACTGTGCACGTGCGGTGAGCTGAGAGGCCAGAGCAAGGTGTTTTCACTCACCGCTGCAGAGACAGGCCTTCTCCATGGGCCAGATGTAGGACGAGCAGTGCTCGCACGACTGCCGTATGCTCACTTGGTAGTTTGTGAATACGTGGCCATTGTGTTCTTCAATCTGGTGGGAGACAGAAAGAAATTAATGGCTTTTGTTTGCCTTTTAAATTATTATTGTTGTTATTAATAACATTATCTAATCCCATCTTAGATTTCCCACTTTTGTCTAACAATTACAGCTGACAGCTTTGACCTTGAAACCAAACTTCACCCTATCTCAAGGCAGCTGGGTTTGCCGGGTCATTCCATAATTGACTTACTGCCCTGGTTGAAGTTAATCAGCACAAAACATTAGCTATATGGTTTGTTATTGATGTTCAGTAGTTTTCCTACAAACAGCCCCATTATTGAGAGAGCCATTATGTTCTAAAAGGTACTATGGAAACTGCTGGAGTTCCACCATAAGTAAGATCTCTGATTAACGGAAAACAGTTTTACATTGTGTCACATGTTATTAAAGAGGTAAGTGATCTACCATGCAAAATAAAGCAGAACTGCAGTACAAAATCAAGCTCTTTCAAGAGTATTTTTCTCTGTGTTCTGCAAGTGCAGCTGAGGACTTGGATTACTGCAAGAAGAAATGTACTTACTGCCCGATCTTGTTTTCGTTTCTTCTTCTGGGCTTTGGTTTGCTGCATGGAACACAGAACTGGCGTTAAGTCTTTGAAATTCAAACGTTCCACTCCCTCTTTTTTTCCTACGCAGTTTCCCAGACCCTACTTCACCTCCAGATGTTTGAGGCACCACGCTGCAGCTTCAGCTCAGTGCGAGAGCTGTCTGAGCCCACACTGTCAAATTCCTAAAAGCCAGCTGAACTCACTGCCTAACGACAAAGCAATTCTACCGCTAAAACTTTCAGAACTCTTAAGTTCTCACCAAAAAAAAATCTGCAAACACTTGAAGATTCTGAAAATACTAGAAGTTAAATAACAAGTAAACCCCAAAAGGTTTATCAGCATCCGGAATTTGTTATATGTGTGATTCACAAATGGAAAGTGTTTCCCATATAATGAGGAACACTATGGAGACTTCAGAGGTAACCTAGGATCCTTATCCTGGGAGAGTAGGATTGTTTCATCATCCCATAAGCCAGTAACAGAGTAAGTTTTATACCTTGGGCTGCTCAGATTCCTCTTTTTTCGTATATCCTCTGATGAATTCATCCAGAAGGGATTGGAAGAGATTCAAAACTAGCTTGACTTCTTTCTCTTCCCTTTTTTTGGCCAGATTTGTAACTAGAAGCTGGTAATTTTCCACCAGATCCTTGTAGCCAACGTGGATTTGCCCATTCTATAGAAGAAATATTATTCAGAAGACAGTATTTTTGGGTGCAGCTGATACAGTTTCAGACTTTTATGTGTTTAAGTTCCAAGGTAAGAAAGTACATTTGTGATTCAAGTAGAAGATAGCAGCCCATGTTAGAAACAAGTGAGCACGCTCCCCTACTTCGCTGTAGAAGGACACTTGGCACAGACATGGCAGTGCTGGAAGAACAAGGAAAACGCTGCTGGCACCTCTTTTGGTGTTTAAACACAGCAACCTGAAGAGGATGAAGACAGCAAAACTCATCCATTTCTAAAAATAAGTTACGGCTGAGTTACTGAGAAAGGGAAACAAAACAGTCTGCTTAAGGCTACAGCAGAACTGTAAAAGGTTCTTTTTCATGTCTAACATTCAGCTTTGAATTCTATGCTAAGAGCTGCCAAACTGCTTTGTTAAAGACCTGTAGGCCAAGCTTTTAAACCACACTGAATTTATTACCTACCAAGTTTTCCCTTCATTGAGACTTACTACTTACAGGAGCAGAGTACATGGTCTTGATGTTTCCTCTAAACTTCTCTGTGGCTTCAAAAAACAAACATTCAACCCCAGACTTCTGGGAGCGCAAGTCATTGATCTAGAAGGCAAAGACACCTGCATCAAGTTTCATTAAAATGAGAATTTCCAACCGGTGTCAAACTTCAGTTGCTGTGCTCGGTCACCTATCCCAGCCAAAACCAGGACAATGACCATTCCAATGATTTACACCAACATTTCCTAATGCACTGTGAGGGTACAAAAATAGGAGGCGGGTAGGCACTAACAAACTCTCTACTTCCTTACATGAATGCCACCAGGATTTAATGTAATGTAATGTAATATAATGCAGTCAGTCACTTAAAAGAAGGAATAGGAAGAGCCTTAACAGAGACCTAGTTCAGTCAAGCTATCAAATCAATTCCCCTTTGCTTTAAATCATAACAGAAGCTGGCACCTAGAGAAGCAGTCTTTAAATAAAATTCCACACAAATAGTGAACGCAGACTTGAGTTTTGTCCTAGTTGAGCGTCTGTTACCTTGTTTAGGAGGAACTCATCAAGATGTTTCAGCTCATTGGCATTTGCAATCTCACGGACTATGGATGCTCGCCAGTTCTGGGACACACTGGAGATCTTGCTGATCTTTATAGTACGGTTCTTCTTTGTCTTACTGCTCTCTTTCACGTGGCAGTCCCCAGCCTGGGGGCGACCTGGCTGTCCAGAAGAAGCTGGGGAAGACATTAATTTGTACATTAAAGCAGGATGACTGTATTTCACCGCATTTGCTTCCGTAGTAGCCATGCAAATATTACAGAAAAGACAACATGAGCGAGCTGGAGATTAAGTCACAAACTCACCTTCTGAAACCTTCTGGGTTCCTCCCAAGTCTGGAAAGAGAACACAAGAAACAAGGGAGAGGCCTTCTCCTTCATCAATCACATCAGGACTCTCCTTTGGAATTTTCTTCTCTGGCTTTTTCCCCAGAAGTCTACGCAAAGGACTTTTAAAAGCAGACCTGAGATAAAAGCAGATAGAGGTTTGTCACATCAGCCGTGGAGGCTAGCTCTGCTACAAGAAAAGGCTCTTTTAACAGCACAGCTCTCACCCACACAGGAACAACCTCTGCTCTGCAACTTACTCTGAGGCCTGGAATGCCAGAATGGAGGGAGCAGGACAGGGAAACAGCACTACAAGCTTGCTGGGTTAAGTTTCTCTCATTGCTGGGTTAAGTTTCTCTCATTGCTCTCAACGCAGCCACTCCCACAGCGGATGTCAACACGTGTCCCCACAATCAGGTTTTCAAGAAACAGTGGAAAGCCTCCCCTTTTTACCCTTTTTCATAAAGGTGGGTCAGTCCCACACGGAATACGTACTTGGCATCTGTTTGCTGACTGGCTGACTGTGTGGAAACAGCTGCGTCCGAGATAAGGAAGAAGTCACTGGGCTTCTTTTGCACAGGATATTTCTTGTTGTCTTTTTCTTCTTCTATCATATCTGGCGATTGCTGCAGTAGAAGAGGGGTCAAAAGCAACTACATATTGAGTGAAACAGATTCTTCAAATGGTTTTAAAAATTAGGATGGTGAAAAATTTTGCTTCATTGAAATGAAACACTTCACCCAATAGGTATTGGCTTACTATTATAAGATCCAGGTATATTTAAGGACTTGATGGATGGTTCATGTATTAAAAATGAAGTTTTCAAATTGTTGAATAATATTTGCTAATGAAATTCTTTTATGTGGGTATCAAGTCAAAAAAAACAACCTGAAAGGAACACAGGCATGCAGAACATGCTATAGCTAATTAGAAATATTAGAGGTTGGAATAAACAAGATTAACCAAGCATAAATATGCACAATAGCATCAGTACCTGATTCATGGCCACAGACTGCGCAAAAGTTGAGAGGTCATTTAATGAAGATGAACTCCCCTTCTTTCTGCAATGTTATAAGATCAGTTTCAGATGACATATTTTAGAGAAACCCATACCCTCTTAATATTTACCACCATTAAATAACTCACATATGGACATTAGATACAAGAGAGAACCCCGATCAACTCTTTTAACTCACTTTTAAATGCAAAATGAACTGAACAAGGAAAAAAATGGGTCAGGTTTCCTGCCATACCAGAGAGATGATGCTTGCAAACTGCAGTCACTAAAATCTTCTTTTCAATGAACAAAAGACACATGAAAACAAACTCCAGGCACTGTAACTAAAGCCCTGGCTCTCCAATTTGAATTCAGCAAGGCAAGCCTCTGAAACATTCTACCCATACAGACTCAGCTGCAGGACTGTGAGCCAAGAAAAAGCAGCAGTCGCTCACAGCTCTGCTTTCCTCCCATAACACCTGCAGATACATAGGCTATCAGGAGTTCAACATCTATTTTTAAATATTATATAAATATGTTTCTTGAACGAGTAAAAATATTCAGGAAGCCACCCTTACTGTAGCTGATCCTGAGGAGACTTATCCGCACGTGTCCTTTCATCCAAAGACTGACTCAACATATCGTTCTGACCGGCATCAGACTGTCTCTTTCCTTTCCACTTCTCTCGCTTGTATTTTAGTTTCCCTGGGTCGTCCACATATCTCTGGATTGCCGAAGAAGTGGGACTATCCAGGTCTTTGGCTGCCTTCTGAGCATGACGTTTGTTTTTATCTGCCCAGCACTCAGCCGGAGTTTGAAAGCTCCCAGCAGCAGACAGCGTGTTACAAAGATTCAGCGCAAGATCTGTCGGCCTTTCAGGGCAGCTAAAGCTTTGGCTGCCTTTAATCTGGTTATTTTGGGTCCCTTGTGCTTTCGCGCTATCAACTACTTTACTATCTCCTTCATCCTCTTCTGGTACAGGTGGTTGTTCAGGAACAGAGCCGCTCTCCGTTTTCTCACTTGATGGCAGTGAGTCTGGAAGAGCTTTTTCTTCACTCCGACTTTTCTCTCCCTCACCGCTTCCCTGAAGGGCAGCATCTTGTGCTGGGAATTCCTTTGGCTTTGGAGCAGTTTCCAAGGCCTCTTCAGAAGTGGTTTGATCCTCATGGCACAGTAATGATGCTCCTTCTAAGGAAAACAGGAGATGCTTATTCTGTAACTCGTTATGTTCCAGCCCCCTCTGCCGACGGGACTCGCGTTTCTCCCGGCTGTTTGTTACTTTCTCCAGGCCCTCTGTCACGTTCTTCTCGGGCAACGAGGCCTTTCCAGATGCGCTCAGGGTCTCAGATTCCTCATTTGGAGCTTGATCTCTGTCCTCAACAGCTCGATCCAGCTCTGTTTCGTGTTTCGCTGGCTCTGTTGCTGGTTCACTGACCTCATCCTTGCTCTCAGCATTCTCTCCGTTCTGATTTTCCTGCATTTCTCTCTGCTTTTCCTCAGCCATTTGCCGAAATCTGTGAAAAATTTGTAAGACAAACACAAATGTTTAATGCACAGCAGTCAAAGGAAGCACCCAGCTGTTGAAATGCAACCTGAACTGCAGTGCAGACGCAAAGCACAAATACAGTCCCTGTATGCCTGCACGGAGATCCCTTCAGGAGGACTGGCAGGCATCAACGCAGCTCAGCTCAAGCACCAAGCGCTTAACCAGTTCCCACACACCATGAGCCAGTTAATACCAACTGCAGCATCACTCAGTAAACAAGTCAACACATCTCACAAACTGAGCCTGGCAACTGAAGCCAAGTGGCTAAGTGGTTAAAACGCCTGTTTACACATCATATCGCTCCCCACTTCTTTACCTCTTGCGCTGTAGATGCCCCCTGACCATGGCTTGCAGGAGACAAATTCTCCTCTTCTGCTGGAGGTAGCGTTTTCGTTCCCTGTGTCTTCGCCATGCTGACTGAATATAAACAGCAGCGTTATTCCTCTGCAGAGCCACCCTGACACAGCGGGAACGCCAGCAAGCCTAAGAAGGGACATTTCCAAAGTAAGGGTGGTGTACTCGAAGACGGGGAGCGTTATTTGAGGAAGCTGGTTTGTTTGTTTGGTAAAGACTACTGGCAATTCTCAAACTTACCTGTAAAACAATGGCTGCCTGCCTTGTTCTGAGAAAGCGCCTCCTTTCTAAAACCATCCTGAGCCAGCTCTGGATGAGAATGATTTTCCTGATTACTTCTTTGTGTAGTGTATCCTGTAGCATCTGCCGCTCAGCCTCTTTCATAAAAACCTGCTCAGTTAAAGAAAAGCTCATCAATAAAAAGTTCAGAGGAGCCTTTCAGCCCCCACTGGAAGTACCTCCACAAGCTCAAAAAAGAGAATGGTAATACTCATTACTGAACCAAACCTTATCAGCTGACAGCAATGAGCACGCTCAAAAAGTAAAAGTCCCTTTGTTTTACCAAACCCCAGTGTGTTGATTCTATGACACACAACTGTCCTTACAGCCTTCAAATCACAGAACTCTTCTAAAATTAAAAGACTGACCCATTTGACAAATGCCAACAGCAACAATTTCCCCAAATCAATATCTATACAAAACACATTTGTGCTGTACTGCAAGGAGACAGGTTGGCATCAAAACCAATGAAGCAACTGCTCACATCTGTTTCAACATCTGCAAGAATCAAACCAGCCAATTTAAATATAAAACGCAGAAAAGAGTAACCCCATAAATGAACTGCACTAAATTTTGCCGTGTACATCAGCATTTCTTACTGGCTTACAGAAAGTTTCACAGACCTTGGTCATCCCTATTTGATAGTAGTTTTCATCCAGTTTTAGTTTATTCAAATAAACACAAATGTCTTCCTTAGAGGCTTTGGCATTTTTGGGCAGTAACACCTGAAACTGGTCTATGAATTCCTGTGAAAGGCAGAGACAAGAGATGAAAGTTAGAATGCAGTTCACAAGTTGAGAGTTTTAACTAGATTTCTAAAATTAAGCTAAGACATTCAAGCTATAAAGGTTGGAAAGCACTTGTTTCTCAGTCTAAATTGGGCTCTCTTCTTACTCTGTAAAATGCAGTCTTCATTCAACCTCCAACCAACAGCAGAGATCACCTTTCTGTGATCTACAGAGCTACACAGAGCATTTTATAGAAATTCACATCAGGAGGCAATAACATGCAGCACTGATCGCTCACACTGGAACACAACACTCGATGCTTTCCTTCACGTAACAAGTGAAACAATTCACTGGTAGATGACTCGCCCAACAGTGACTACAACTTGTTACCATGTCAGCCCTGTCCAAACTACAGCTGATTTTTACCGTTCCACCTTAGTGAACATGAGCATCACGTGAAAAGAAGCAAAAGACTCCAAGGTAACATGTGTTTTCCCAAATGGAGCAGATATTTCTCAAAGCATAATTGGCACCCACATACCTGGAATGTGTATTTGGCACTGTAGCCAGATCTTCTGATCCGCACAGTTTCTAGC
Source organism: Phaenicophaeus curvirostris (assembly GCF_032191515.1). NCBI lineage: Eukaryota > Metazoa > Chordata > Aves > Cuculiformes > Cuculidae > Phaenicophaeus > Phaenicophaeus curvirostris. Next base: position 5,593,456 of record NC_091419.1, on the reverse strand, counting down.
ATGCCAGTATATCTCAACTGTTGTAGCACCAAGTTTTCATCAAAAAGCATCTCTTTCTGAAAAAGACAAGCAAGTCAACAGCCAGTGGATGCCTGGAGCCCTAGTTCTGTCCAGCAGAGAGAGCATATTCTGGTTTTACACCCTAGGGACCTTTCACCTTCACACAGAACTCGGGAGATTTATTACAGGGTTGGAAGACAGACCCGTGGCTGTCAGACCAACTCACCTCTCCTCCTAATGCAGCCTTACCTTCTCAGCATTGGAGCGGATGCAGCGGATGAAGAAGGGCTCAGCTTTACCCAGGGTCTCCAGTAACTTATTAAGAGAAGTCTGAAATGAAATATTCAGAAATATTTGTCTTCTTCAGATACCAGCATGTGGAGTTGCACTTGACAGCAGTACAGCTTCTTCCTCAAAAATAATGTGTAGAAATAATCTGATGGCTACAGAAAATCCTATGTTATCCGAGAGAGAGGTTCTCCCACACTGCACAGCAGATCCCTCTGTTTTTCACCTTTTCTCAAGATAATTAAAGTGGAGTTTGCAATGCTGTAACAGTAGCACTAGATCTACCCACAAGAGCAAGGATGACTAATACAGAGAACAAGCACATTTCAGAGTATGAAGGTGGTCTTTGCATGCAGTCTAATCAACTCATAAATCTACTTCAGACAAATGCCACGAATAAAAACGACTGTTTCAAGTAAGATGAGCTTAGGTCAGAGCAGAAAGGTGCACCCAGAGGTGTCAGTCACCCACCTGGAACTGTGCGCTTATGCTGGGGGGTTTCTTCTTCTTGTGTAAGTGCAAGAGGGATTTTGTGGTTCGATCGTGCAAAGTCATGCTCACTATGAACTTCAGGGATTTGGAATCCAGCAGGTTCTGGAAGAAAGGTTTTATAATCAAAGTGCAAGTCGCTAACCAAAGGGGACACATTTCTGTCTGCATGAACATAAGTAAGAACAAAACTAACAACCTAGAGCTCCACACTCAATGACACATTACACTGCATGATTATTTCTATTTTAGACCAAAGCAGCTTCCTAAGAACAAAAATTCTCCGCTGCCCCATCCCAAGAGTCTAAGGTGAACAAGGTGAATTACATGATCCCTGTGTTTGCCCTCCATGACTTGATTAGAAATGGCTTTATCCATGGCATCCCCAGTCTAATTAAACTGATGCCAATTCAGTTTTTTCCCCATTCAGTACATTCACCCATCCTTTAGATTGCCAAAGAAGAAGTTTTGGAGAATAAAGGTTACAACTTTACCATCCTATGAAAGAGTATTTTCTGAAGTTAGTTCTGTCAAACAAAATGAACGTTCACAGTGAAAAAAAAAAAAACAGCAAAAAAATAAATCTAAATTTACTGTACAACTTTACCTTGGGAATGATCTGCTTTTGTTTGACACCTCTACTTTTCCTGTTAAAACAGTAAAGCTCATTTAAGACAAAAACACACGTGATTTTGGTTATTTCAGCAAGCTGTAAGTTGGTGCAATTCATGAGGCAAGGTGCAGGACAGAAGCAAATTAGCACAACAGCAGCAGGGTGTGTTCATGCACGTCTCTTGCAAGCGACTAAGGCAAGAAATGCAAACTGCTTCATAATAAGAATATTTATTTATTGTTTTTTTAATAAACTGAAGGGTATTGGAAGCCTTCAAAGGTGAATATTTTCTCCAGTGTTAAAGCTATTACAAACCACACTTGCCCAGCTGATTTTTGTGTGGGTTCTCCTGTTTTGCTAACCACACAGGCACCAAACTCTCATCGTGCTGCTGAGGCACTATTGAGTAAAAACACTTGATTCAGAAGTTCTTGCTGCTTGCACAAAAGCCCTGTGAAAGTACTTAACTGCTCGCAGAGGGACAACACACCCCAGCACTCCACTTAGGAGTTCGATACATCTGAGATCACCCCAGAACATCCTGGGGCACCTCACAAACCCCAGGCACTGCTCACCCACACATAGACAGGGAACTTGGAGCAGAAGCTCTCAGAAACAAGGCTGCAGCTCACATCCTCCTTATTTTACGCACGTGAACATAAGACGCGGTCCAACTCCACACCTCCCATGCCATCCTGAATTTCATGAAATCATTAGTGATAACTTGTGAGAGATTTCACTGTCGAATGTTTTGCAACAAGCTTGTACTAGGTACTTGGCATTTCAAGCAAGCTTACATGAAAAGCAGGTTTAACTTTCAGCCAATGCAATGAAGCGCCAAAGCGTTCCCCATAGCCGCTGTATTTTTTAGTAGGGATTCTTTTATTCTTAATTGTCTTGTTTAGTTTTTTGCAGAAGACAAACTTAGGGCAAGTTTATTTTTAATGGACTAGACTAATTGCTTGATTACTGTTGCACTTTCCAAGCAAGACCTGCAGCACCAGAACTCACGGGAAGTGGGAGCGGTGTTGGAGTCGACTGAGTGACCGAAGCAGCTTACAGGGATCATCCCCCTGCCACGGGAGCTCTTTTATACTTGCGATGATTTGTTCATGCATGTCTCTAAAATGATGCACAGCAAAACAAAGATGGCAAACAAAGATACACAGCCACAGGGGGGTGAGGGAGGAGGAATTAAATACCCAAGTGATCCTATCACCAAGTGTGCTCCAAACAGCAGCAGGTCAATCCCAGACTACTTCTTCCTAAGCGTGAATGATTCTTATCTCATACTAAACTTCATCTCCAATTCTATCTTTTAATATAAATTCTTGACTCATCAATTCAGAAAACAGAGGGAAATTTAGCAAAATGTACGTAATGGGCAAGGAACCTTTTGTTAAGCTAAGCAGCCTTTTCAGATCGATATAAGCTTTATTATGATCAAGCAGTAAACATTTTCATAGAGACTTGACTACAAAAATGGGGCTGCTTAAGCAGATTTACACCAGAAAAGCTAAAAATTAGCTATTTCAGGAACATTTGATGAAAGTTTCGTTTTCATTTCATTTCAAAATCATTCACAAATTGAGCTTTACAAGTAAGCCTGGGATGGTCCCCACATCATGGCAGATTCCATTATTTGAAGCATGCACCGTGCTGGTGAAGCATTGTGGCTTGGCACAGAACCTACCTTCTTTACTCTCCAGAGAGGCACAAACCAAAAATAACAGAAGCATAAGAATCACTTCTGACTGTTAGATGATTCTGAGCTGCTCACGGAGGCAGCAACGCTGTTATAGACAGCTGCTTCCTTCCCTGGGTGCCTCTGAACATTTTTGAATATCAAGATTTGATTTAAGATCTCACAAGAAAACAGATAAGTTACGCTACGGCCAATCCTTTCACCCAAATCGTATCTTTAGTTCTTAACTGCCATAAGTGATAGAGACTGTCCAGGATGGAGCAGTTACGAAGCAGCATGAAGTCACTACTCAGCGTGTACTTTATAGCTTCACTTTGCAGTGAGCGTGCTCAGAAGGGTCAGTCTGCCCAGGAATGTGCCTCCCTGGCCTTTGACTGCAGGTCTGTGTCTACTTACTTCTTGCTTTCATAAAAAGAAATGATGTCTTCAAAAGCATTTATATCGAAATCCTCAGAACAATCAAATGAGAAATCAAGCATTGAGCAGCTGAAAAAGGAACACGTATAAAACCTAAATATTCCATAGAAAGGCAAATACGCCTCTGCAGAGCAGTTCTTTAAGACTTGCCCTGCCTCCTAATCATGACACAAGGCTGCAGAACACACGAGTGCTGCTACGAATCATTCAGTGACACAGATTGGCTGCAGAGGAACTCGCCCTGCTAAAAGCAGCACACAAAGTACAGAGAATTCAGATCCCAGCGGTAAATGCACTGAGGCAACGTCACTCACTCTTGGTAGTGGAGGGTCTTACATAAAATATGCTAGAGTATTGTTTTGATAGTATTAAAAAGGCCAAACAAAACAAGACAGGAGAAATAAAACTGGTTATTGTTGTGGAAAGATCTACTTGACATGAAAATGTGAGTTGGCAAATCCGGTCATTTCCCTGGTAGGGGTTAAGTACGTGTTTCTCACCGATAAACTTTTTCTACTGGTGTATTTGATCTCTGGAGTTCTCCAAGGGGAACTCTGGGTCCTTGACGTATCACTCCTGTTATAAAATAATCAACATGTTGGATTTTGACAAAGGTAGGAGTATAACAGATAAAAAAAATATCCCCAGCAACTATAACAAGCAAAATAATTCTCCAAGGGCCTGGAGTTTTTACCTAGTACTTTGGCTGTCAAGCTAGACCATTTCTTCTCAAGCTCCCTACTACTAGAAAGTAACTTGCAGCTGCTCAGAAAGGCTTATAAAAAATCAGTCTTTAATCCTCAATACTCATTTGAAACTTCACAGAGGTTCAAGAAGATCAAAACCAGTAACAAGAGAATCGCGCATACTAGAACTAGTAACATCTTCCCAACTTCCACAGACAGAACTTCAAATTCAGCATAGCCTGCTCAAAATGGTGCACTTTGTGGAGGAGGAAGACTGAGAGATGTCAGTAAAACAGCACCGTTCTTTGGCATGTGAACGTTAAGCCATTTTCACAAGTCAGTTGTGTCCTTGGTACCAAACCAAGACCGTATCTGGATGATAAGGTTTTGCTGTGAAGTGGTTCTGCCAACAAACACCAATTGTACAGCACATGAAAGTGTTTCCAGGGCGTTTTTTCCCACCATACCTGCAGTCTTCTGAGCTCTCTGGCGCCCAGCTTCTGCGAAGACGGCCATCGCTCGAATAGCTGCCCGCAGGACTGCCCAGCGGAACACGGCCACAGGGTCCATGCCTATCAGCTCCCGCACGTAAGCGCTGTCACTGCTTCGCAGTAAAGCCACGATATCTGGCCTCATGTAATCCATATTTTTCTCTCTGAAATCCTGCAAAACAGGTAGATTGAACCATAAGCTCTCAGGAAAGCTGTGTTTTGACCCAATATATTGATCACTACTCAGAATAATTCATTATTCCGTATAAGTCTCACTATAGTGAGCATTATCCTCAAGTCTAGAACATCACCACCAAAAACAATAATCTGCAGTACATAGAATCATAGAATAGTTTGGGTTGGAAAGAACCTTAAAGATCATCCAGTTCCAACGCCCTGCCATGGCCAGGGACACCTCCCACTGGATCAGGGGCTCCAAGCCCCATCCAACCTGGCCTTGAACCCCTCCAGGGATGGGGCAGCCACAGCTTCCCTAGGCAACCTGTTCCAGGGTCTCACCACTCTCACAGTGAAGAAATTTCTCCTTATGTCCAGTCTAAATCTGCCCCTCTCCAGTTTATCCCCATTGCCTCTCAGCCTGTCACTCCAAGCCTTTGTGAACAGCCCCATCCCAGCTTTCTTGTAGCCCCTTCAGGTACTGGAAGGTCACTATAAGGTCTCCTCAGAGCCTCCTCTTCTCCAGGCTGAACAACCCCAACTCTCTCAGCCCACAGAAGGCCAGAATCACCTCCTTCGACCTGCTGGCCATATTTCTTTTGATGCAGCCCAGGATATCTGAGGACACAGCTGATCCAGCCCATTCCCAGCAAATTTTAATCCTGATAAAAACTACAGGATAGGTAATTTTGTAGCCATTGGATCTATCACCTACTTTGATCTGGTATTTAACTTTCCCGGCAAAGTGTCGAATAATAAAAGCAGGCTCCATCACTGGGGTTCCAACAAAAAACTTGTTCTCCTCATGCTGCTGTTTGAATTTCGCAAGCAGAGTTTGGTTGGTGGCATGTGGAAAGCTAGGAACACAAAACAGAAGAGATGAGCTATTTTTCAGACACAGGTACGTTTATTGAGGTGCAATGTGACAGTGCGGAATGCCTACTGATCCCTGGGGAAAGATGGGATTGTCCAGGATCCCTACATTTAGGTTGACAAACCTGCTTTGAATCTTAGAGGTGGGCTCAATTTCTGGACCAAAACCAAACAGCTCCATAGACAGCAGAATAGTCTGAGGTTTCAAGAATCCATCAGGCCTTCCTCCCACTTCACCAGCCAGGCTCAGTTAGTACCGTATTAACTCTTTACCCCATTTGCTACATAACATTCCAAAGCTTACACTTGCATTTTACTGCAATCGCAATCCCGTGGTAAAACACAAATGCGAGTTTCTAAGTCTATTTGAGCCAAAGTTCAATTTATATCACCCCCACAATGGAGTCATTAGAAGCGAACTAGATGTAGATCACGGTCAAAAGAGAACCCTTTGTTTCCCATAACATTCCTCTCCTTTTCATTTGTATTTCTGTTCCCTTCTCCAGTCCTTCCCTCCTCCCTGCCACACTTTTTTTTTTTCAGAAGACGTTTGTTGCTTACTTGCTTTCTTCATCCAGAAGATAGAAGAGGCCAGTGGGCTTCTTGCTGATTAAGTGAATGCAGGCCACATTATCAGTATAGTCAATATTGTGCCAAGTGATCCCTTCACTCTTATATTCCTCCTGTGTAGCTCAAGAAAATTCCCTCATCAGTACAGTGCCCTGACCTTCAGTGTCCTGTGGTCTAAACTCTTAAAAGACATCCTGGAACAGCTACAGCAAGTTAGGTTTGTGAGTTCAGGCAGAAACAAAAATGAAGACGATTTATAAATAAGAGCAGAACAGCAGGCACATCGGGTCAGACCAAAGGAACTCTAGGAAAGTCACTCGGCAGCGGGTGCTTGGGGAAAAACTATTTAAAAACCAAACCAGTGCTGTGCCTTCCCAGCAACAGCAGCCTGGGAACTTCAAGTCAAACATTCCATCTACATCATTGCATTAAACCCCTAAGGTAGACATACATTGTAGGAATTTAAGTCTGGTTTTCTCTCCCGACTTCCAGAATACTGAGCTCCAGAATTTCCAAATCGCGCTGTCAGACAAATAACAGAAGTTTCACACAGGCGGTTTAGTCCTACACAACATCAACACCCAAGCTTCCCTAATCAAGCAGTGTGTGTCGCTTTGGGTCACAAAACTTGGGAGCTCTTTGACAAGAGAAAACGAAGCTCTTCTGCTGCAATGACACCACAGCAAACGCCTGCCAGGACAAGCTTCCCATGAAGATACGGGACCAAAACAGCAGTTTTTAATGCTGTAAACACCCCCCCCCCAAAAAAATCCTTAATGATTAAGTACCAATGTAAAAAATAATGCATAGAAAATTAACTAAATATGTTTTATGTTTAACAAAAGACAAAGAGCACCTCTCAGTGTTCTATGATGATAGGAAGTGGATTATTTCTAAGGAGGTAGAATCCATCTGCCTAAAGACAGACAGCTCAGTGTGCACTCCACATCGCAGAACTGAAATGCCGCCTTCCACAGACAAAAAAGCCTTTCTTAAAAAGATATAGAGGGCCCCTGAGGGCCCTCATGCTGCAAGAGATACAGGAAATCGGTCACTCCAGGATTAAGCTTATTTGGAAAAATGGCACAGAAAAAAGAAAACAATCTAACTATTTACTCTAGTGAGCCTGGGGAGCCTCTGCTGTCCCAAGCTACAGAACATCATGTTTACATACAAAGTTTGTATGTTTGGTAGTTCTCTTCTCTTTAAAATACTGTTTAAAGTTATCTACAGAGTGTTGACAAAACACCGCATACTGCAGACCGCTTCTTTCTCTCAGCAGTGACCTGAGAAGACTTGAACTCACAGCAGAAAAAATCCAAGTCTAGAGCAATAACCCCCAAACCTGAGGCTAGAATGGGGTCTTCAGCTCCTGCAGCTCTCTGAGCACTGTGAGACGATACCCTCTGCGAACACATAAGTCAACATCTGCCAGTAATACTGGGATGTCAGAACCACTGCCAGTACTGGCCACAGCTGTATCCCTAAATGCAGTCATGTGGAAGAAACAGGGGCAGGTTGTTAAATATTTACAAAACAGACAAAAAGAAGAGAAACTGTTTCCCAACCATTAAAAACAAAACCATAAAAACCTGAAACAACACCTCAGCTGCAGACTTTCAATCTCAAACTTTAATCTGAACTCTCTCTGGGGTTGCACAGGCATCTTTATAGTTGCAGTCAAGCAGAAACTTAACACTAGTCCTCTAAAGAAAGAGACTTTTCTATCATTAGGTTATGCAGAGCACTCAGTACAACAAGGCTGCAACCTTCAAACAATGCCATAACAAGGAGTAATAAAACAATTAAAAAGTAAGACTTCAGGAAATACATTCAAGCAATTAAAGAATTACACCATGGGGTTTTGCAAAACTGTGGCTAAGTTTGCACACTATAGGAGCACATGATAAAACAAGGTTTTTGTTTCAGCAGTTCTGATTTCTTACCTGTTCCAGTTTGAAAATATGCTGATTGAAATAATACTGGAGCTGTTCATTCGCGTAATTTATACAGAATTGTTCAAAACTATTGGTTTCAAAGTCTTCAAATCCAAAAATATCAAGTACACCAATGGACAAACACTGAAAGAAGAAGTGGAAATCTCATTAAGCCATCTGTCACACAAGGCCCAAGCCCACAGCAGCTACAAAGAGCCCTGCAGACCACGGTGACAGATGTGGAGTATGTAACAGTTATGTTGATTGTGCAGAGATGATTAAATATTATCATGTAAATTAGCATGGACTTAATCAAAGCTTATCCCAGATATCCGAACATGTCATCTACACTGCTGCCTGTGAGCTCTAAACACACAGAGCCTGATTTCTGTGAAGACACCTACTGTAACAGACTCCTCCATGTCCTTCTTGTTAAGGAGCGCATGATTAATTCGCAGAACGATCCAATCAAACAGAGCACTGTATAAGGACTTTGCCATCGAATCACGAGCTGTGATTGCCTGCAGATGAAACAACAGTCACTACTTCGTTTAAAACCAGCATTTCTATTTCAGGCCAGTGTCAACCAAAGGTCACAATCCTACCAGAGACAAAGAAACCCCAAAGCGTCCCCGACTACACTTTCAGACATCTCTCATCAAATGTGATAGCGTATCACGTTAGCTTTTTTGTAGCCAGAAAGGTGAGTTTAATTATTTAAAACAACACTACAGGTGTTCTTTTACTCACCTCATTGAGACTATATGGCAAAATCAGCTTATCATTAGCGGTCACAGTTTTTCTTTTTGTTAGCACTTCTACTAGAATTTCTCGTTTCACCTTCAAAACAAGCAAGAAAACACGGAGTTACTGCACCCTCAAGCTCTCCGAGGAGTAATCTGATAGCAACAGTGCACATACAACTTCCTCACAGAAGCCTCTCTGACAACAGCGACACTTATCATTCACCAACAGCTTTACAATTTCTTCAACTTCTTTATATCATTCTCAGCTTGGATTCATTTTAGATGCTTCCCCACGGTGGCAAAGAACACACCTGCGCTAAACTTATTTCTACTTAGCTCTATAATTATTGGATAAGCAAATTTGACTTCTATGCCGTAGGCCATGTCCCACCCCTAATCCCAGTAACATCACCAATTTTATCCATTACCCTCCTATAATACAAAGGTTGTGGAAGTGTTGTAAACTACATCGAGATACAGCAAACTGGCACCAACATATTCAAGTAAAACACTTAGGGAGAGGATGATAAAAAGATTTATCATCAGAGCTAAAGAGGAATACTCTACTTTTAAGAGCTGGGAAAGAATGTCCAACACTTCGGGAGGTCCTACTTCCAGCCCTTCATCACGGCCTGTAGCTTTCTTCTTGTATGTAACGTTGCCCAGATACAGAATAGCTGAAAGGATTGAAAAAATCCTAGGGAAGAAAAACAGAATTTGGTAAGAGTTTTTCCTTTAGTCCATTAGAACTGGTTAGTAGATTGAACTCTACTTCAACACCCTCAAACATTCAGCTCTCCTTGCTTCCCACTGGACTAAATGTGACCCCAGCACACAGACAGTTTATTGCAGTTCATGAACCGGCTATCAGTAACAAAGCTTAAAGGATTCTACTCACTGTTTTTTTGTTGCTGAAAGGAAACCAACCATCTCCATGGCTTGTTTTAATCTTTCAAAGTCATGTCGGAGATCTTCCCCATCTTCAATTTTCAAGTTATGCTGTGAAGGGAAATTCATAATTAAAGGCAAAGAACGAAACCCAGACATCACAATAAAACAAGTACAATCTGATCTGCTTTCCTTAACAACACATACAACACTTTCCAATGGGTTTGTAAATCCCTGTTACAGATTACCTGATTGAGGTAGAAATAATCTTCAGGTTGCTTGAGGTGAAATTCTTTACGCTCTTCCGCATTGACTCCAAGTAGCAAATAATAAAAGACATGGTAGTTCCTAAAAAGTCAACACATTTCTCTGTCATGAAAACGTAATCGTTTTTCTCTTACTCTATGCATTTCACAAGCTCTTAAACTCTCGCATTGATTATAATTGTGTAGGTAAACTGTACTTATCTCTCACCTTTCATCTTTTTCTTGAGAAACCAGGCGGGATTTTTCAAGCAGGTATTTTTCAACAACAGCCCTAAAGAGCCACAAAAAAATGGAAAAAGTATGAGGGCAAAAGAAGAGACCTCACAAAACATCAGAGAGCAACTGCCAAGAGCTCACATAACAACACCTGCACTGGGATATACAAGAGTAGCTCAGTCACCATCTCAAATCTAAGCCAAAAAAATCAAGTACACGCTACATGGCAATTGGAACAAAAACAACTATGAGGAGCCATCCATCTGCAGTGCTTGTTTGAGGAGACATAACTGGAAAAGGACAAACAACTCTAGAGTAGTGCTGATGAACTGTAAGCAGAAACAAGATATGGAGAGTGCGAGCAATCTGTTATCTACTCGGAGATTAACGGTCATCTGACAAGGAACACAAAGACTGCAAGATCCAAAAAATACCCTGGATAGCCATCTGATTCTCAATCTAATAAATTGGCTAGGTTTTCATGATGAAACACATATCAGTCTGAAATGGAAGCCAGGCAGAAATCCCCTGAGTAACTAATCTCCTAAAGAAAACTCCAAACTCCTTGACATGGAATAAGATGAATGAGGCCAAAGTTTGTGCAGCTTTTTCTCGTGCTGAAGACAAAACAAATGTATTCAAACTGTACCAGTCTCCTGGGCCAGTGTGGCTTCATCTGAAAACATGCCAGATTTGTTCAGAATAAGACTCAAACCAAATGTGGTACAGAGTCCCCAGGCGGTTCTGTTATCGGTGTTTTGCAAGCTGCAAACGCAAAGGTGACCCAGAGAAAAGATATTGGATAAAGCCAGTGATGGCAACACGGCAGAGGGCAGCAAGTTTCAGTTCCAGGCAGAACTCCACACCAATATCGCGTGTTATGGCACTGCACCTGAGCTAGCACAGGTACATCATGTGTGACACTGCTGGGGATTCTGCAGATACAAGCGTTAAAAACATTAAGATGCATTTTACAAAGCAAAATCAGAAAGAAATTATTCTATGGCCTGATGCTGGACGAGGAACTACACGTGGATTCGCACAGAAATCACTAATATCACAGAAAAGTTTTGGACAAACTCCTTCACGTGAAGTAAAAGCACCCACTGTTGAATCAGAGCAAAGCACAATCTTTGATTAGTGATATCGAAGAACTACATTAATGTGACATCGTACATCTAGTATGGGGTGAACAATATAAAGAGACCGCTATGACTCAGCTGCGACTCTTAAAGGCTAAAAAAATAAATGTAGATATAGACTATTTCATGCTTGTCCTTCGGACAGAAGCACACGATTTCAAATTAGTAAAAAATTTTATGGTTTGCTTTATCCCTGTAACTGGTGTATAAGTTGCTTCTTTAAAATGGCTTCCTCAAATGTACTTCACTTCTCTCCAACTCCTCTTAAATATTCAGATCCTCTATTTTTAATTGCAAAATGGAGGGGTTGTGAAAAAGCCTTCATTTTCCACAATTACAGAGCAGCAACAGCAAATTCTTAACCCGACAAGGTTGTACAGCGAGGGATGATTATGAGGCAGCACCTGATCGTTCCACAAAGCTCAGTCAGAGTCCTGGGAAGCTGTTCTCAAGTAGAAGAGCCTCAATAAGGTTTCATATACACCAGAGCCTTCATCAACTCCTGCAGGCACAAAGCTCAAGCCCAGAACCGCCTTGCGCTATACTTACCCCCGGACAATACCGTTCTCTAAATAGTTGACTTGAATAAACTTCCCAAAACGACTGGAGTTATTGTTATGTGCTGTTTTTGCGTTTCCAAATGCCTGGAATAAAGCAAAAATAGTTCATTTTCAATTAAATTAAATACACCGACACTGAGCTTTCCACGCTTTTCTGTTCATCGTTCAGCCTCCTCTCAGCTTGCAACATACGCTCAGAATCCTACAGAAATGTCACCATTCGGATACCCAAAGGGCAGCTTAAGCAGCCTCAGCTGTTCCTCACGGATCCATACACACTTGTTATTTGCCCCATGCAATAATAACTGGGATTCTGAAGGAGGGGAATAATAAATTAAGAGAAGGGGAAAGATAATTACAGCTGGAAAGTGTGAATCAGCCTCACTCATCACCAGGTATGACCTTGGAAAGGATATTCCATAGGAAGACGGCACAGTTACCGCGAAAAGGCCTCTCCCATAGAGAAGCCACAAACTACACCCTGTTCCCTGACATACGGCCCCCACTCAAAAATGTCAAAATACATAGAATTTCCCTTCCAGGGAGAACAGACCGTTAGGATCTCATTCCTAAAGTCAGCCTGTGAATTTTCCAAGTTGCATACTGAAACAACAGGAGAAAGACAAACAGCAACACTTTGGATCGCAGGACATAGTTGTGCTCATTGGCCACCTAACTCTGCTCCCCAACACCGAAAAATGTGATTTCATTAGGAGGTGTCAGAAAGGGGAACAAAGAGGTACAACACCAATCCAAACGGAGCATCTTTAACACTTCTGCCTGTATCAGGAGCCCTCCGACAGATGCTAGCACACACAGAATGCAAAATACCTCTGTGTGAGCCACACTTAAGAACTAGAAAGAGAACTTATTACATTTAAAAGCCCAGTAGAATCAGTTGTTGTGAATGTCCTTAACTTTATCAACTTTTAGCTATGTATTCCTTAGTTAAAACAAACTTATCCTTCTAATACCCAGGTGGAACCCACCATACAGAGAAGAAACCCCACGCGAAATGCAATTCATAGAATAATAGAACCATAGAATGGTTTGGGTTGGAAAGGACCATAAAGATCACCCAGTTCCAAGACCTGCGTTTATCCAACCGTTTGGATAAACATACCACTCAGTGTGGGCTATCACCAGCAATTCAGTCACAGATATTTCCTCTTGAAGCTCTGAGCAATGAAGGTCTCCGTTAGGAAATCCGGCTCCCCTAATATAGAACACTTGTGGAATGATGTCACTAAAAATGCCACCCTCTTCCTCCACACGCGCACACACATCCAGAGCAGGATGGACACGGAACGTGGATCCCAGACACAGCACAGAGCTAAGCTGCACATACATAAACCTGCCCAGTCACGGTGTGTGTCCTACAGGAGCCCTGTTTTCATGGCAGCCACTTTGTAGATTGAAAGTGCTCTCCTTTTTTTGTTTTCGTGTGTTTCAAACTCCCTTACAGGGTTGTGGCTGCAGCACAGCGCGACACCACTGCCAAAATGGGTTCTCAAAGCTCTTGCACAAGTAGGTTTCCACTGCCAGCTCCCTAGCGCTTGGAGAATCCAAAAAACAACTTCTTGCCTAAGAGAATGTCCATAATTCTTCAGACGGACGATTTTCTGACCTGAAGGAAGAGCCTGAAGGAGCTTTTCCTGTGCAGGGTGAAACCCACAGGGTGGTTCTGCTGTCACTTCAGAGTGGCTGAGGGGTTTCTCGGGAGCGAGGATCTGTGCCCTGCAGCACCGGCCAATGGCTGAGACCAGGCTACGCGTTCAAATGCGAACTGCTCATGTTTCTCAAAGTAAGCATTGACCAAGCCACCACTATTATCTTCTAGCTACTACTCAACAAGCTGTCATGCAGAATTTTTTCCAAGCCCATTCTGCACACACATATGTGAACACGTGCATAAAATCCAGTCCAACTCCTCCCAGCCACCTAGCACCACCAAACCGAAAGGGGGGTCCAGTAACATCAGTGCAGCAAACTGTCTGGTTTGTACATCATAGAACCCGCTCCTCTCCCACCATGGGGCTCAGCAGCACTCTGAACACCACCATCCAACTACCTGTTCCCTAAACTCCTGAGGAATCCATTGGAGTGAACCTTGCCACGCTGCGGGACAGAGGACCAGCGAATTGATTCCAAAAGAACTTCACTTACAGGAAGTTTTCTCTCTGAAACCAGCAGTTAGCGACCAGTTCACAGATACATGCAAGAAACCAAGACACAGGAAAGCCGAATTGGCCACATTATGTTTTAATAATAAACATTTTGGCATTAGAGAGTTAAGAAATCCCATAACCCCAGCTTCCTGAACAATTTTTCTTAGTGATTACTCATGTAAGCACTGAATACAGTTTCAAACTAAAGGCCCTTGTGATCTCATGTGTCTGGTATTTGGTCAGAGCATACAGAAAATTCTTAAAAGCTGATCTAATATTATCAGTTTTTAGGAAACTTTTCATGTACTGAATGGTTTCCTCATAAAAGCCTTTAACATCTACAACCTTTAAAGAACATTCCAAGTCACTTAACGTTTTGAGTGGGGAATTTTTTTGGGTATCCTTTAGCTTCAAACTCCAATCACTGCTACCACATTCTCCAATACACTTTGACGAGTTAACTCTGTAAGTGACATTCCTGCCTAGAATCAGAAAGATACAAACATTTGAAATATTAAACATCGTAGTATTTACAGTTGGGTATCTTGAACCACCCAGAGCTTTATCCTACAGAAAAAGGATTACAGATGAGAATTAATCACCCTCATTGCCCAGCCACTGCTCTAGATAGGAAGTATCCATCGTGGATAATTCTAGCCAGGTAGTCTAAACACAGACAAATTCAACTAAAATCTCCCTGGTTTGCCTTTTGGAAAGCCACCTACTCCTTTCCAAAACAAATTCAGATGATGTGAGGGGATGAGAGAATTCCAGCTAAAGAGAAACAACCGTTTCTATAACCAAACCCATTCACCATTTTCCCTTGGGAGTCCACAAGGAGATGGATAAAAACAAATCCCTAAACCTACGTCTCTCCATGCAGAACACTGGCTCTATGAAAAGCAAGTGAGTCAAAAATAGCAGAGCAAGGCCAGCAGGAACCAGAGTGCAGCCACCCTATTCTGGGAGTCAGGAAGCCATCCAACCCATCCTCTCACCTTGGAAGGCAGGAGGCATAAACTAGAGCTGCTACACAAAACTCCAAAACAGGGACAGCTTTAAAGGCATTTTTTGGGGAAAAAAAGCCAAATTCTCCTCTTATTTATTGTAAAAAGAAAACCCCAACACCACAGCTGTGCTCCCTATCATCTACCTCAGGAACACAACTGAAAATCAACACAAGTTCTTTGATAAGGATTGCCAAAACCTGAGAAAGCTGTCAGGGTTTCTGTGCAAACCATTCTCATCCACGGCAGATCCACTGCTGCGCAGACCAAGCCTTTCCTGTGCCAAATCGTTTTGCAGACCCAATTTCCACCCCCTGGAAGGGGAAATGAGCTTCAGAGTTGGAGCTGGTTTAGCAGTGGTCTTCACAAACATGCTGTAAAATTCACTAACACCAGGGCTGCGGTGCTCAGGGGATTTTGCAGCTCCAATGTCCGGGGGAAGTCTTGGCAATCCACGTGATGAGACTGTACAAAGAACAAGGTGATCTTTCCCCAAGAGATGTGTGCAGCAGGGAAAAGTACACAACAGCACATTTCTACCAAAAAAAAATAGTAACATCTAACCCACTGGAAAGAGGAAGTTCCATTCCTCCTCTGATTATGACTCTTAAAACACACACATGCAGATAATAGCTCCAAAACAACTACTTTCCCTTTGAGAGAACAGACTACACCCACTAAATATATATGCAGGCTTTTATGGCAAATACAAATGAAAACCAGAGCTGAAGCCCTGGTACATCTATAACTGCATTCTTCAAAATCTAGAAACTGTGAAGAAGGAGCTAAATATCAACAATAGTTTATCTGCAGATTACTTGGCGATTTGAACAGAGATTAATTAGCCAACAGAAATGGGATTCTGTGAGGAATGTTTCCGAGTTCAACAAGTATGTGACGATACAATTATATACCTACCTCCCCAACACACCAAAGGTGCTCACCTCTCTGCGCTAGAAACGTTCACTTTATCTCCTTGAACTTTCATGAAAGGTCAGCCTATAAACAGACACATTTTACTGAGGTGTCAGGAAAATAAGAGGTTGCTGAAAGGGGGAAGTTCTGAGCCAAACTGCAACCAGTTTCTACAGCGCAAAAGTCAGGGCAGCAGACTTCAGTCCAGAGCACATTTTCATCTTTCATGAAGACTCAAAATAAAACATTAACATTGAACAGAACATCCTCAAATAGCTTAGACTCCCTACAAAACCTGCAAGAAATCCCCCGAAACGTCCATTTCAAAAAAATTTCCTTTCAGCACTTCAGTTCCCTTCAGTAAAAACCCAAATGAGTCATCACAGTTGGACCCAGAAGTGACCGACTCCAACAGAAGAGTCTATTGGCAGTTGAACTTCCACGAAGCAGACAGCTCTCTGTGCGTTCCTCCCTAGACCAGGATCAGTCCCGGCTTTTTAAAACTACGCTCAGTGACTGGAATTGCACAAGAGCATGCACACTGGGGAACATGGAAGCTTTGCTGTCCACCGAATCCACTCTGCAGTATCTGAAGCAGCACAATTTGATATTACTTCTCTTTTTGATGTGCACTGAAGTTAGGTGAACGGAGAAGTTTATTCCCACTGCCTTAAACAGAGCTGGGCCAAAATCACAGGTTCCCAGGGATTTATTTCAGCCCAGACAAATCTTCACCTCTGTAAATTACAAAAAGTTTTTTCTCCATTGTTTCAAATCAATGAATAATAATTTTAATACAAAAACATATATTTGATGCTGAAAGAGGTTTTAGGATTCAGATGTTCCCACTTTTTATATGTTATTGTCAAACCCCTTTAAGTTTTGCTTAAAGTTTTTTTAAGTTTACACTGACTCGATGTGCGACTGACCAACACCCTCAGAGAAGCAGAGTGAGAAGATTCCTTGAGAATTTCAGAGGAGCTTCACGCTATGGACAGTACGTACTTCAACAGCCACGTTAGAATCCATTTGGCAACTCTGTAAGCTAAGCTTTCACTCAGTCATCATTTTTCCAGCTAGCAAGACTATTTCCTCATAAAATACGTTACTAAATGCTCAGCAGCAGTCTGAAGAAATTAAAGTCCAAAGGAAAAACAGCCTCACTGTAGAAAGCCACCAATGTCTCTTAAACATGCCCAGATGTACATGACATTTACCTGTGACTCCAGCAGAGTAATTAATTTTGATTTGGAATTAAGGGATGTGTGCATTTCTCATACAATGACATTCCAAATCCCTATCTGCTTAGACCCAGCTGTGTCACAGCCGACAGAGACGGGTCGGAAACAGTTAAAGTTAGCAAGGCAGCCAGCTCAGCTGATCAAACAGTGCTTTCCACAGTGACCCCTTCCTGTTTTCTGTTTAGAGCTGCAAACTTCAACTCCAGCAACCAACAAACCTCAGACAATTTTACTTCTTCTTTCAAGCAGCAGAAACCAAGGCAAAAAAGAACTTGCATATATTCCTCATTCTTTATAACTGCGATTTGAAAGCTTTTCTGTAAATGCTTCATTTTAAAATTTAACTTAAGGGCTCTTTCCTATTTTATCTAAAAGCTTAAAAAAACAAGCTCTTTTTAATGAAAGCGCTGTTACATCTGAGCATATTTAAACCTACAAATGGCAATGGCTGTGTTCAAGCTTCTGGCTGTTCAACATTTTATTACAGGTGACCGTTACATCCATCCCAGCTTCCAGAGTTCTTCCTTTCAGATGAGAGAGTAAAAGGGAGAGGTTGAAATCTAAAAGGTCAGTTTAGGTTTCTCCTGCTGTTTCCTAACACAAGAGCTGTGATATCCCCTCTCACATGCCTAGTTTTGCTTTGTTAGAAATACTGTAGCCATTAAGAGCCAAAAACAACTCACACTTTCTCCCCAACTAACAAAGTGGCTCTCTTTAAAACAAAGAGCTGTAGAAAAGAAACAACTCCCTCAAAAAGTAAGTTTCCAAAGATGCCAGAGGCCTTGCTTACACAAAAAGCCAAGACTGCACCGAGCAATTGGGTTTCAGTGGAACAGTCTTTTTATGAAAACATTTACTTACAATTTGACTCAAATGCCATCAAAACTTTCAGAAGGAAGACGCAGGTAACCTCTGTCCTAGACTATCAGTGTTCAGTGGGGAAAAGTTAAGTCAAACATAAACTAAAAGCAACAGGAAGTCAACTGAATGGGAGGGTAACTAAGGAAAATCTATTAGAAGCAGCTGAGCAACACAGCCAAGCACCAACACACCTCAGTGATATTTAGAGCTCGGCTCGAGCAGGTGACCCCAACAGCACTTAGCTGAGGTTTTCAAGAAGCAGTTTTCACAGAAGGCAATTTTAGCATAAATTTACCTCCAGAACTGGTCCAGCTCCTAGAATAGTTCTCTCCACACCACTCGCGTACCCTTTCTGGCTCAGTGCCGTGAGGCAGTGAATTAAGAAGTTTGTGCTTTGAGTTTTGCCAGACCCGCTTTCACCTGATATCACTATGCACTGGTTAACACGTTTCTTCAGCATGGTGTGATAAGCCACGTCAGCAATGGCAAAAATATGAGGCTCCAGCTTCCCGAGCTGATGATTCTCATACATCTTGACATATTTAGGATTATAAATGGGCAGGAACTTGAAGGGATTAATTGCAATCAGAATACTTCCTGCGTAAGTGTAAATCTTGTGTTTGAGAAAGCGGCATTTGAGATTCTCTAGGATCGCCTTCTCCGTTAGGTTGGGGAGGTTGCACAAGTCATCAAAGTCCTCGTGATGCCATGGAAGAAAACCCCTTTCAACCAATCGCCGGGCATCTGTCTCCTTGGAAAGCAACTGCATCTGGACATATTTAATGGTCCCATCAGTGTTCCTTTCTTGCAAAAGGAAGTAGTACCCATCCTGTTGTGGATGCTCATCCTGAGCACGACGAGGCCAAAGTAAAACTCTATGAACAGGAGAATCATTTACATCAAGCACCCATTCTTCACCACCTGACTCTTTCACCTCCACAAGCACATAATGTTTTGAGACATCCAAGTTTAAGATATTTATCACGTCCTTGATGACATCTGAAGATGTGCTGTCCTTGGTTGCTTTCACTTTGCAGCAGGGAGCACTTTCTGTCGAGAGCTGGGGATAAATATGAAGATTATAGGCTGCCTGTGCCTGGCAAACTGCACTGTCGGCATCTTTTAAACTCATTCTGCCCCCAAACGGGCTTCAGTCTTCCACCTCTGCTCAATGTGCAGTGCCCATTGTCTAAAAAATATAAAGAGAAAGAAAACAAGTCAGGTGTTTAAAAATGTGTACAAAAGCTATAGGGGCAAGGTATTATTTTCTGGAGAAGAATAAATTTATTAAAAATTATTAAAATCCAAATGCACTATTTATGCACAGCAGTGATGTTTTTCAGTATCTATCCTCTCTCTGCTTTTCCTTCTACCCCCAAGCCACCCCTTCTTCCCTGGTGTGGCGCCACGAGCATCCATACGGCCACAGAGCAAACTGAATTGGGATAAGCGTCCAAATTAAACCTTCCTTTTTTTCTCCAGGTTACTTTTCACCCAGATCATTTCCTTGACCCGTTTTGCTGTTTGGCAGACAAACATTTATTCATCCTCCCACATAAACCCTCCCTTAAAGCTGCACAAGCAACACAAGGTAGAAACGGGGTTTGATCTCTTCTTAACTCCGCAGTGGCGGTGCAGAGCAGCCACAAACCATGGCAGAATGAACAGGGCAGAGGTATGAGGAGGAAAACGGCTTTGACTTCAAGAGCCACACGTCTTCTTCATTTCCCTCAACTGAGCTTTCTTCGTGGAGGGTGCAGGGTTTACCCCACTCAGTTTTACACGAGCAGTGCCCACAGGTGACCAGGGCAAACGCTGCCATCAGCTCCTCCTAACCCTGCACACCATAGTGATGTCCTCAACACACACAATTTACCCTGACAAACTGCAAATTTCACTCAAGTCAACCACATCCTTGCTACAGGAAGGTTTGAACATGCTCTTTACCTTCCGTTTTAGGCAACAAAGTAAAATTAGCCTCATTACAACTACTTCTCAGTTCAGCTAACAAGATCCCCAATAACCTACTTAATTCACAAGCCTTTGTACCTCTCTCAACAACTCTTTCCTTGCTGATTTTCAGGAACCTGATACGCACAAGTCTTCAAAAATCATCAATTCTGACTGCTTTTTCCTCCTTTCAGCCCCAATGCAGGCCAGGATTTCAACATCAACCTCACAGAAGTCAAACTCCTCCCTACGACCAAGTCATCGTGCCTTTCCCAGAGATCTTTCTCACTGCTGCTTGGAACACCCCAATCACTGCGACCAAGCTCGCTTACATGGCTTTTATTAAACAGTTTATTAGCAGTGGAAGAAGGAAAATGAAGTACCCCTTGCAACAGTAGGTTAAGCCTCACATCCTGAACATCAGTTCACTTTTTGTTTAAGGAACAAAGTGTTCTAATTACACAGTTCCATGCTGAATATCTGTAAAAAAAAAAAAAAAAAGAGAGCGAAATGCCAATGAAGTTGCTTTTTGCCACTACCCAACTGCACAGGAACTCGCGTAAGGCCACAGAGAGCAATCATTTCAAATGAAAATCAGAAGAGTTGGAAGCATTTAGCTGCCACTTCTACTGAAAGCAATGAATCACTGCACAGAAACATATGAGACAGTTGTGCCTCACCAAGGGCCTCAGAGCAGAGAGCTGTGCCTTAAGGGAGTAGTAAGCATACAGAAGGCTTTGTTATGCAAGCCGGATCGTTTTTAGTGGCTGCTCATCAAAAGGAAGCCTGAGCAAGCCACAGACAGCGAGACAACCACAGCAAGTCACTGGGCAAGCTCTGTGATCCCTCCCAGGATAGTTTTTGTTCCTTGTTAAATTTCATGGTTCATTCATTCAGGAGAGCTTATTGCAAGAACCTGGTCAGACAGAAGGATGGACCAATGAGCTCCAAGCCCCATTTCCTGTAACTATCACTGACCAGTGGCTAATTCTGAAGCACCACGAAGGTAATTACACAGGTGTGAAGCACCCTTAGTCTATAAAAGTTCAAATGACCCTAGCATTCAGTAGAAACTGCTGCTCAGGGAGAAGATGAATGTGGAGCAGCCAGAAAAAAAGAACAGCACTGACCATTTTCCTCTCTAGCTGGGCAGCCAGTGCAAAGGAGACGGTGCTGGGCAGACTTCCTTCTCTCTTCCCAGCAAGCAGCTTCAGACACCCAGTCTGCTGCAATAGAGGAAGTCCCCTCAGTAAGCATTTTCACCAAAACAGCACCCTACAGAATGCGGCATCGACTTCTTGCTCACATAGAAGAGCTGAGCCTAGGAGCTGACCTCTCGCATTGCTAAAACGCATTTCCTACTCTCATCTCATGTCAGCTACAAGATAACCTGGTATATTGCTGGAGACTCCCATGTTACCCCATCCAGAGAGGGAAGCAGAACTGAGATGGCCTCTTCCCTACTGGTGAAAAGTCCAGGCCAATTACAGCCAGCAGCAACGTGATAGCTGGCAGTGCTGCCCAGATGTGTATAAAACCAGAAAGAGAGAGACCTCTCCTCCTGAAAAAGACAGGTTTCTGACAAAGAAACATGCAGACATGATCCTTAATGTATTTACTCTCCATAGAGACTTCTGTCCAAGAACCAGAATAAGAATATTCAGTCATTACAAACAGGGGTTTGAGGTAAACCTGCTGGTCTCCAACTCCTTATGCTTTTCTTAGAAAGAATACCAAACTTATTTGATGATAATACTGCTCCAAGAGTGATCAACCTCTGACTTCATACTGAATGATATTTTGAACCACAAATTAAAATATGAAAGCAAGGAGCTTGCACCAAACAGATGATAAATTGGTTACCTAATGAGTCCCAGTATTCGACTACGGAGAGGATACCATCAAGCAACTGGAGGATAAGATTCTAGTGAAGTTGCATTCCTGGCATCAAAGCAAATATTTTCATGATTGTTCTGAAAGAAAGAAAAGGGATATTGGTAAAGAATGTGTCAGAGGGAGATGGAGAAGGCAGCAAGGACTCAAAAAGCTAGGTCAGTTATATAGTTCAGTAGCACAGGAGCAAGAAAACAAATGCTAAAAACATTTCTGCTCAGTTTATAGATTTATAACTTCAAATTTATCAAAGAAATTTCCATACCACAGGGATGGAATGGGACCTGTCCTGAAATAGGCTTGAAAACCACAGTGAGTAACCTTTTGAACATGGTATTCTAGCATCATATCACAAGCGTGACAGCATTTGTAACCCCCAGATAAACATTAAATAAGCGTTTCAGTAGGCAGCTGCATAACCCTTGCGCTCCAAAGGTATGGGACCAAATATCACCTCGAAAAGAAATTCAGTCAAGCTGAGTTGTAACAACAAATCTGACAGAAAATACCCCCTTACAGCAAAACAGTCTGAAGCTTTGTCTGCAAGAAACACAAGGAAGAGACTGATAAGGGTTCGAGTCCTTGCGTGGGGAAGGAGAGTTTGGTAACAACCACCAGGCTGGAGGACAAAGCCAGAACACAAGGCAGCAGCTGGAATTCAGAGCCAGACAAACTCAGGCTAACACAAGACATAAATATCGCCAGAAGGCCACACTACACTGCAAAACTGACACCACAGAGAGGGCCTCATTGCTAAAGTGCTTTTTAGACAATCAGACAGTCCCCAGTCACAGATGTGCCTCTTAATAAGGTAACACCACCTCATTTATGGCAAGAGTGGTCCGAACAGATGATTAGATGGCTCTTTCTGATTTTGTGATCTCCAATTGTTTAGAGAAAAAACTGTAAGCAATTGAAATCACTGTAATGTGGCTCATCAGGGAAGCACCAGCCTGAATTCAGGTGCAGAGAATACTGGAAGAAAAAAGGAGAAATACAAGAGCAGAAGGTAATAATGAAACCAGCGTGTTCAGCATGCAAAACAGCAAACTCGGGAAAGCAGCAGTCTCGCACCACTGTCAAGTTTGTTTTGTAGATGGAAATTCTGCAAAGCTACCCCAATTCCTTTCAGTGGTCTTACTTATTAGAAGGTCCTTTCCAAAGCATGGGAAAAAACAAAGCCGTGTGGTAGTGAATTTAATAAGCAGGAGGCAGAAGCTGGCACTGGGTGCACATCTACTCATTTTAGACTCCCTCCTGTTTCCTTAAAACGTTTTACTTTGCACAAGCCTTTTTGTAGCACAAGCGTAGAACTTCACAGCACTAAAATATACTAAGTACGTCATCATTACCTACAAAACACACAAGCTCCCAAGGTAACAGTCTAATGCCATATTTATTTTTATATTACCTCTCAGTTAGTGCTTTCAGTTGCTTATAAAAAAAAAAATAACCCCCCATGGGGCTTACCAAGCAATAATCTCTGTGAACACATGGCTGGATGGTTTAGCCCATCACTGAAGGGTTGGTTATATTGCCACTTAAATCATCAAGTAGGGCAACACCACAGGTAACCACTTCTATGCTTTGTAGAAGAAACATAGTAGGCTACAGAATTTATCATCAATCTGTAATACTATTTTTTGCTCAGACAACATTAACAGAAATAGAAAAAACAAAATTCCAATTCTAGATGGTCAATTGATGGTATTTTCTAAGCATTTCAAGCCCCCATTAAGCCAAATAATTTTTTAATATGCACTAAAGTCAACATTGTCTACTTATTAATGTAGTAAAACGCTAGGAGAGGACTTCACCCCAGCCAGTGCAGGGGATCTGTTTAGTTTAAATAAGGCCATAATTTGAAGCCACATATTTAGTCAGTGAATCATAGTGGAGCTAAAAAGGGAAAGCTACCATTACAGCAAAATTGTTGGAGACTAACTTTAAAATATCCTAGTTCTTCACATTTTCATGTACATTTCTCCAGTGCCACATTCCTCAAACGGAAAGATTCCCACATCTCCCACTGTTCATCAAGTAATTTTCAACACAAACGTAGAAACACATCACACCTAACTGGCCTCTGAAGTCCCTGATCACCAGCATCACCAATGACCGTTCAAGAGAGACCCCTCTGTCCGAACAAACTGAAAATATTCAGCTATTACTTATCCTTGATTTCCAAAGCAAGGGATTTCCAGCAAGGTAACAAGCTACAGGGACACCTCAAAATGTCCACGATTAGCTGTGTGTTCCAGGTAAGGCAAAGGCCTCAGCCCTCATCTCGCCTAACAGCAGAAGCTGTTAGTGCAGCACAAATAATTTCTACTTTTTCCCAGTATTCCAGACATTTGTAGATTCTTTGAAATCCGCCGAGTATTCTGGTAACAACTCAATATTTTTCTCGATCATAAAAAAATCTTCTGCTGAGCTGAACAGCTTTAGACCCTCGATTTTCCCTAACAAAAAGCTCTCACCTTTCTCTCCTTCAAGAGGAGTTGTTCTGAATGGAGCATGCAATTTTACATCACATTTATCCCTACTTTATGTCATCAACCCTGCCAGAGAAGGTGCTGCCACAGCCAGCCTAACGAAGGAGAAGCCGGGCTGCAAGGCAAGTAACTCAACAAAGAAAAACACCAGAGAAATCACCTCCATTGCAGGCGGTTCCTTCTTTCTGCTCCCCAGAGACCCTGATCCCAACCTACACCCTCACAGCACCCACAGTGCAGACCTCTGCTTCCTCTTAGTGACTCAGAGCACAATTTAACACTGATCCCTTATCGGGCTCACCGTGACACTAACAGTCTACAACATTCTATTACCTTACAAAACCGCGACGTCAGAGGTAGAGGTGTGCGCTCGAGTATGATTCAAAGGAAATGAAGGCCCTGTTGAGAAAACAAGGAATGAAATCCAAACAACCCTGTGTTAGAGGCGAGAGATGTATGCCAGAAGAACCCTGGAGACTGTTCCACCACCTTTTGTAGTTTTCTTAATTTAATCCTTAATAGCACTACAGCTGTCAACAAGGGAAGCCAAAACCTCACTAGCCTAATGCTGCATTTACACCAGTAAGAAACTTCAGGTTGAATTTTTCTGTGAATTGGAAAGGAAAAAAAAAGGCATTCATCAGCACAACATGCACATTTAAAAAGCATCTTTAAGAACAATTTTATTGTTAAACACTGCTGGTCTTTAAAGGAAGGGCAGATTTTTCTAGTATCTGCATTGGGTTTCATTTGGTAATCAGATACAAACAGTACAATAAAGCTGAGATAAAAGCAACTCCACGGGCCACACTTGAGTCACTTGATACACCAAGAAAACATGATATACCAGAGACAAAACCCCTGAATTCCCATTTTCTGAAATAAAGACACTCCTACGTCTTTCAGAAGGCAGATCAGCTACTGAAAGAGCCATCTATTGAAAAAAATACATCCTCATCAGCATCTCAGGCTTTACTTCTTCACATTGGGATAAGCAGGTCTTGCTTCTTAAAAATTAAAATTAATAAACACCTTCAAATTCACAAAGAAATACTGAACCACAGACTTTTTGTTGAGTCATAATCTTTTACTCTTCTCCTCGGCTGTTGAGATAGCTGGTACCATTGCACCTTTCAGGAAATTTCCCTTTGTAAACGCCCAAGACATGGAATCACAGCATTTACTGCCGCGCTGAGGAAAGGCCATATTTAGCCCAAGCAATACTGAACTACGTGCGTGTGAGTCAAACAGTTATTCACACACAGGATTATTCAAGAGGTCTAATGTTTGAATCATTCTTCGTCAGAAAACCCATTCTGGACAAAGCGTTACTTTCTAGGTGGACCTCGTTTAAATTTTTCATCAGCTGCATTTACTCTTCCTCAATTATTCAGTTCTAGAAGCATTTCACTGCCCTATCACTGCAGAAACAACAACATCCAGCTACTGAAAAAGCTTTTTGTTGAGACAAACATTCAAGCAGCGTGACAACAAGAAACCCAAACAATCAAACAACCCAAACTACCCCGTTCCACAACAGTTCCAGTGCATTACTGCGGTCACTCAGGTTTATGTTAATAAATAAATGCTAATGATTAAGGAAATGGCCTTAAGATGCATCATCCTGAAAAGCACAGATCGTGCTACAGGACTCAAACTGTAGAGCAGATAAAGAATCTCCTTGTTAGTTCAAAGACAAAACCAATTAAGATTAACTCCTCTCTAAAGTGCCCGCATGAATATTGTTGCTAGTATGAGCACAAACATGCGTTAGAATTTCCCCATAGTGCTTCCCTTGTATTACATCCATTTGTTCCTGACAAGACTCGGAGTTAGACACCAATGACTTACTAAAACTTGCTGGGTGTGACAGCAATCTACTAAACCGGAATGCAGTGTTACCTCACACTGACTTCAGGGCAAGTAGTTCTGCTGCGTATTCCAGCTAACAGACCTGAAACCAAAGAGCTCCCAGTTACCCACGTCCCCTAAGTTACTCTTATTTACAAAGAGCTAGGCAGACAAGCAGATACCAATCTTCCTCCAGGAGCAACGTGGGAGGATGCTGATGACATCTTGGAAAGGCTAATTGCATCTGCCAGAAGCCTGAGATCGTCTCCAGCCCTTTCCTACACTGCCAACCGTTTCCAGAGGGCAAAATCAGAGAACACTACACTCATTTGCATGCCAAGCATTTCTTGCTTTTCACAACCACGACCTCTTAAACGAAGCTGGGTACGAATTTCACCAATAGACTGACAGTAATAGAAAACAAGGTTAAAAATTATACTATAGAGTCACCTCACATTAGGGTCACACATACGTACAGTCACAACAGTCACGAGTCAGGACCGTTCACTGCCACTTTGGGTCTACAAGCATCTAAAAAAAATTATGTTCCCAGCTTGGAAAAGTTTTGCTTTTCAGAGATTGCAAAACCAGACTTACCAAAAAGACACAGCGCTACCAAGACAGAGGTGGCCGGAGGCACACAGCAACCCGACAGCGATGGTCACTGCGATAACACACAACCTCAGCACAGCGGCAGCACTGATGCCGCCAAGGGATGCCCCAAAATGAAACAAAGAAAGAAAAGATCATCCTGACGATCTTTTTTGAAAGACGCCGTTAAGATTTATAGAAAAGATTAAGGGCTGTTCACCATGGAGTCAGAGATGTGAATGAGAAAGGAGGACACTGCCTGGCTGAACAACAGGGAGCAAAAGGCAGGAGTTAAAGTCGGGGTTCACGGCTCCAGGGTGAGGAATCCCAGCCCAGCTCCTGCTCTCAGGGCACCTCCAGCTCTGCTGATATGGAGCAAGAACCGTCATAGCGCCCAGCCCAGCTCTGTGGGGAAGCAGAGACCCCACAGAGGCCGGCCCCAGCTCCTCAAGGGAAGGGGGCACGGATCCCATAGAGCCCGGCCCCAGCTCCTCAAGGGAAGGGGGCACGGATCCCATAGAGCCCGGCCCCAGCTCCTCAAGGGAAGGGGGCACAGACCCCATAGAGCTCGGCCCCAGCTCCTCAAGGGAAGGGGGCACGGACCCCACGGAGCCCGGCCCAAGCTCCTCAAGGGAAGGGGGCACGGACCCCACGGAGCCCGGCCCAAGCTCCTCAAGGGAAGGGGGCACGGACCCCACGGAGCCCGGCCCCAGCTCCTCAAGGGAAGGGGGCACGGGCCCCATAGCGCTCGGTCACACCGGCCCCGGGGGACGAGACCCGGTCCCGCTGGGGAGGCGGCGGGGTCCAAAGGCTCACCGGATTCCCCCCTCCCCACAGCGCCCACCACACCAACCCCAGCTCCTCGGGGGTGCGCCGGGGCCACCACATCACCCGGTTCCCGGGGTCCTCGAGAAGGCGGCGGGGTCCCACGGCTCCCCGCCCACCGGAGCCGCCACACCGGCTCGAGACAAGCCGCGCTCCCTCTGAGGCGCCGCAGCTACAGAGCCCTGTCGCCTAGAGAAAAGGCAGGAAAGGAAAAGGAGAACGGGCACCAGCCTCAGAGCCGCCCCGCGCCGCCGTTTACCTCCGCCGGGGGGTGAAGCGCCGCCGCCGGCCCCGCCACAGGCCCCGCCGAGGCGCCGCTTCCGGGTAGCGGCGGAGCAGGGCGGCGCCCATTCAGCGCCGAGCGCGCACCGCGCATGCGCGCATCCACCCCCACCCCCACCCCCTCCCCGCGGCGCGCGCCGAGGCGGGAGGCGCGAAGCAGCGTCATGGCGGGAGGAGGTGGTTGGGGAGGAGAGGATGGGAGAGGTGGGGCTGTTCAGCCTGGAGAAGGGAATGGTGGAGGCATGGAATCATGGAATAATGGGATTAGAGAGTCATAGAATCATAGGATAGTTCTGGTTGGAAGGGACCTCCAAGCCCATCCAGTCCCATGGGCAGGAACACCTCCCGCTGGATCAGGGGCTCCAAGGCCCATCCAACCTGGCCTGGAACCCCTCCAGGGATGGGGCAGCCACAGCTTCCCTGGGCAACCTGTTCCAGGGCCTCACCGCTCTCATCACAACCCCCTGAAAGGAGGTTGTGGAGAGGAGGGAGCTGGCCTCTTCTCCCAAGGGACAGGGGACAGGACGAGAGGGAATGGCCTCAAGCTCCACCAGGGGAGGGTCAGGATGGACAGCAGGATGGAATCTTTCCTGGAAAGGGTCACTGGGCCCTGGAACAGGGAGGGGGTTGAGTCCCCTGCCCTGGAGGGGTTTAAGGGACGGGTGGACGAGGTGCTAAGGGACATGGTTTAGTGTTTGATAGGAACAGTTGGACTTGATGATCCAGTGGGTCTCTTCCAACCTGGTTATTCTATGATTTTATGATCTGTTCCACAATCCACTTGTCACAAGTCTCCATCTGGACTTCGAGCCATTGACCGCCACTCCGTGAATGTGACCATCCAACCAGTTTCTTTTCCAGCAAACTGTCCACCCGTCAAATCCATATCTCTCCAATTAGAAGAGAAGGATGCTTGTGCGGCTGCATGTGACTACGAGGAGCGGCTGAGAGAGCTGGGGGTGTTCAGCCTGGAGAAGAGGAGGCTGAGGGGAGACCTCATTGCTCTCTCCAACTCCCTGAAAGGAGGTTGTGGAGAGGAGGGAGCTGGGCTCTTCTCCCAAGGGACAGGGGACAGGACTAGAGGGAATGGCCTCAAGCTCCACCAGGGGAGGTTCAGACTGGATATCCGGGAAAAATTTTTCACGGAAAGGGTCATCGGGCACTGGCAGAGGCTGCCCAGGGAGGTGGTGGAGTCTCCATCCCTGGAGGGGCTTAAAAGGCAGCTGGATGAGGCGCTGAGGGACATGGTTTGGTGTTTGATAGGAATGGTTGGACTCGATGATCCGGTGTGTCTTTTCCAACCTGGTGATTCTATGATTCTGTGCTCGATGGGCGCCACCGCCTCGCGTTGCCCAGCCCTGAGCCGTGTCGCTCGCTCTCTCAAGCGGCTTCTAACCCCTCCGCTTCCCCGCGGGTCCCAGTCCCGCCGTGCGGGGCTCTCGCTCCTCCGCGCCGACAGGGGGAGCGCGCGCGCCCGCGGCCCCGCGCGGGGCGGGGCGGGAGGAGGTGGCGCTGCGCGCGCGCGCGGCTCAAAATGGAGGGCGGCTGAGGTGGAGCGGGAAGCGCTTTGTGGTTCTCTTTTTTCCTGTGTTTTATCTTGCTACCTCCCCTTTTCGTTGTCTTTTTCCAAGATGTCCGCGCCGCCCGGCGGCTCCGGTGCTCTGGCGGCGGGGGGAGAAGCGCCTAAGAATAAGCGGAAAGGTAGCGCGGCGCGCTGAGGCGGGTGGGGCCCCAGGAAGCTCTCTCACGCGTTATACCGTTTTGTTAATAAGTCATTAAAGTAAATTTGGGAGATAAAAGCTTCCCCGAGGCAAGGAACGTCTGTTTCGCGTGGCTAGCGGGGAGGAGCTGTGGGCAAAGCTCATCCTTTGCAGTCACAGAATCGTAGAGTCGTTTGGGTTGGAAGGGCCCTTAAAAGATTATCTAGTTCCAACTCCTCCGAGATGAAGCTGCCCGAGGCCCATCCAACCTGGCCTTGGACACCTCCAGGGATGGCGCAGCCACAACTTCCTTGGGCAACCTGTTCCAGTGCCTCAGCGCTCTCATAGGGAAGAAATTCTTCCTTATGTCTACTCTGAATCTGCTTTTCTCCAGTTTATACCCACTGCCTATTGTATTATCACTACAAGCCTTTGTAAACAATCCTTCCCCAGCTTTATTGTAGCTCCTTCAGGTACTGAAGGGTTGCCCGAAGGTCTCCTCAGAACCCTCTCTCAAAGAGCCACGGATGGTGAATCGGAGAGTGGTTGGGATTGGAAGTGTCCTCTGGGTACCATCCAACCCTCAGGCTAAAGCACCCTTGTGGGCACTCACTGCAGCGCGTCCAGGTGGGGTTTGGATATCTCCAGAGAAGGAGGCTCCACCCTCTCTCTAGGCAGCCTCATGTGTCCTGGGAGCAGAGCTGTGTCTCTTCCCAGACAAAAAATCACCCTGTCTCCACTGTGCTTGTTACTGCTGTGGTATGTGAAGATCCCCTGCAAGTACTCCGAGTTGTGTCGTGACCGAACTCTCTGTGCCCCTCTTTCAGGGGGAAGAATTGTGAAGTCTCGCTACCTGCAGTTTGATAAGAAAGGCACCAAGAAGGTACTTGGACACCTCACTGCTGGGCTTGGGGGGTGGCCAGCAGAAAGTGGAAAGGGTCTGAGGGGTGGCTGGGATACGTGGCAGTGAGACTAAGTAAAAAATGGCTCTGCTGGGCCTGTGAGGGAGTGTTACCTGGTGCAGACTTCCCAGGAAAGTGCTTGAGTCCCCATCCTTAGAGGTATTTAAAAGATGGGTAGATGAAGTGCTCAGGGTTGTGGTTTAGGAGTGGGCAGGCACGGTTAGGCTTGATCTCAAAGGCTTTTTCCAACCGCATGATTCCATGACCTGGGTGGGAACCTGGGACTTGCAAAGCACCAAGATGCCCTGGGATTGCAGTTGTTTATTATCAACATCCTAGTCAGAGTTAAGGTATCGCTAGTCTCAATTACTGCTATGTTTAGTCTTTTCTGTTTCTTGATTGCCAGGATTCTTCAGCAAGTTCCTCTTCAGCAAATTCCTCTTCAGCAAATTCCTCTTCAACGTCTGCTGCTAAACTGTCTACTGCTAAACCACTGTCTGCTTCTAAACCAACGTCTACTGCTAAATCATCTTCTGCAGCTAAACCACGAACAGTGCCTCCTCAGAAATCTAAAGCTTTTCCTGGTAGGTTTGACAGAATTTGAAAGTCCTTCTTTTGTGAATTTGTATTTCTAACCTGTGTAACTCCTTAACAACAACTCTGATATGTTAAGAGGTGATATTTTATGTTAGTTACATCACTGCCAGTTGTTGTCTGTATACAAAAGGAATGAGAAAACTGGTGTGGGATTAAGAAGTGTAAACTGAAGTGTGTTGAACTGTTGTCTGGGTATTCTGATAGAAAACTAATCTGGAACTGAGTGAAAGCATATATAAGTGTGAACTTGTGCAGAATCTGTTCTAATTCTTCTAGTCTGATAACAGCTTCTTTCTACAGACGTTACCTGTAGCTCATTAAATCAGAGTAGTTTTGAGAAAGGTAACTTGCAATCCACCTTATTAGATGAAGACAAAATTAGTCTACCGGACCTTGAACTTTCAGCTATTAATGGTAAGCTTCCACTCATACTCTATTTCTTTGTTTATTATTCATTATTTTTAATGTGTGTGTTGTAATTTGATGACAAGTAACCCATATATTCTACCATATTTGCAAGAAGATTTTGTTAAATAAGGTGAATGTTATTTCAAGTTTCTCTAAGCAGAGTTATTGAGACCTTTAGTGTCCATTTTTAGTATCTTTTGGGTGCTCTGTTATTTTTGCTTAAGATCAAATATCAAAGAACAAAGTACCCTCAAGTCTTTGTTCCTCTGACAGATGGGTGTTAGATTAACATCCTTTCTGAAAATGGTGTCGCATCTGTCTGTTACTGAAAACTAAATGTTGGTGTGATCCACATCTTGTGAGTATCGTCAGAGTCAGAAATCGAGCATGAGTCTTCTTTACGTAGTAATTTTGGAATTACTTTTGTCATGAAGAAGCTTGATAGTATGTTGACCCACCCTGTATACTTTGGTAGAAGAGAGCAATAACTCCTCTGTCGTGATACAGGTAAAACTGTCCGCAGAAAGACTCCTGCTTCAAATTCTGCTGGCAAAGCCAAGACAAGGAAAGCTCCAAACCCCCAAAATACGGTCAGTCTCACTGCTTCAATAAGTGATTTATTTTGAAAGATGTGAAATGGAGATTTTTTTGTCATCTTTAATCTTGATAACTTTGAGGTCCTGGGATGCCTAAAGCCTTCTGGCTCTCCTACTGCTAGCAATGTTTTGTTTTATTGAATGTCTCAACACAACTGAATCTTTGCTTCTGTTTCTTGTGGTCAAGAACCTGATCCAATTGTAACATCTCTGCAAGTCGATTCTTTTTATATTCTTGTCCATACTTTTTAATTATATTTCATTATCTTCATATATTTCCTGGTATTTTTTTTTCTCCAAAAGCTGGCATTGATCCAACCTCATTTGGAGTGCCTTGTTTGGGAATCGTGTCTAAGATAAAACTGAAACTTCAAATTCTCTACCAGTATTATGAAAAGTGGCTGACAATGTTATAAAAAGCAGCGGAACAAAGACTTATTTAATTAACATGCATTGTTTAAGAACCCCAACTGTTCTCATTGAGCTGACTGTTGCTGATGGTGTTCCAGGCACAAACTGGCCTTCCAGTAATTTATTTGAACCTTGATAAAGTAACTGTTGAAATACTAAAATTGATCTAGTGATTTGTTTTCTGTTCTGAAGGGAGATGATTCTTGTTCTGAGATACAACAACTGGAATCTCTGACACTGCTTTTAACTTACCTAAGAGTAAGGGTGAGTCAGTCAAGTATTTCGTGTTTCAGGTAGAGGAATTTGTTATTGAGGAATTGTTTAATTTCTTGTCTACGCTTTTTGTTCCATAAAGGTAGATTTTTATAACTTCATCTGTTTATGGCTCTAAAACTTTATGACTTACTTTGAAAACTTGTAGTGTGAACTCAGTGCCCGTTTAAGCTGGTGCTGGCCCTTCATGGAATGGGGGCATGCAGAGGTGAGAGCATGTGGGGCTCAAGATTGTGGCAGTAGCTTTGTTCTCAGTTCACTCAGTGCTGTACATGTGTGTTTTGCCTTGCAAAAAAACACTAGTGGGTGTGGGGGAAGAAGGTGAAACAGAGGCTTTAATATACTGTGCTTCTTGAGTGAGGTCTTTTCATTAATTGAAGCTGTTTGACCTGGTCTGAGGCTTGTATTTGTTTCTTTAGAATATGTTAATTATTTAGATGTAGTGTCACTTTAGTTGTGAATCTCTTTTGGATATAATAGGCAGGAAAAAATCTTGCCAAGCTGGAGGAAAAAGCAGAAGAAAACTTGATTATATTGTGTGAAGAGAAGATGAGACAACAGGAAAAGCTCTACGAGTTGAAGCGTGAAATTCTACTCAAAGAGAGAGAGCAGAAACTTGACGAAGCATTAGACAAACAGGTAGGCTTGTTACAATTTATGCTTTTACAATCTTTTAAAGAAGCTCACTATGAAGTAGTCCTTTATGCAGAGATGTCCCTGCCTCTGTGGTCTGCTAGGGTAGAGTTTTATCTATCTTAAAATAAATCTCTCCTTCCTGTTGCAGTATGCAGTGCATTACAGTAACCTAAAAAATACCTTTATTGCTTTTTGGTTGTCCCCTGTTGGACAGGCAGGAAGGAAAATTTTGAGCTGTTGAGCAAGGGGCAGCATTTGCACAGGGGCTGCCAGAGCACTTTACAGCTTTGCACGGGAGATGCAAGTGTCTTAAACACATGTAAAGGTCCTGCAGTTACGGTTAAGGGTAGAGCTGAGGTGCTGACCCTTAGATGAGAAGTGAACATCTTCTAGTTTTTGTCTTATTTTCATACGTTAGGCAGCAGTGGTTCTGGCCTGGTTGTAAGAAGGCAATTAACTTTCAAAACTGAGCCCATATTTGCTTTTAACAAATACACATTGCAAAAATTATACAAGACTTCTGTTTTTTTGGAGAATACAAAGTATAAAACACTTTGCCTGCTACATTGCTGATACCTTTGGGTTGCAGTAAGAAGGAACTGGTGTTGACCAAGGCATTTTGAGGTGGTAGGGGAAAAGCTGTTAAATGACGTAATATGAAAATTGTACCACAAACTTCTTGATTCGCTCTGTCAGCGAGCATTTTGGAGTGGCGTTTGGGGGGTTTTATCAATTATTTTTCTCTGTTGAGCCAGGTTTGTAGTAACAAAATGACTGCTTTTGAAGAAGTTTTGCTTTGTCATGTGTCTTTTTCAGCTGGAAGTGCTTACGCCCCTTGTTGCTGTTTGCGAACAGTTTAAAGAGCAATATAAATGCTTTGCAGATGCCCTGGATGCCACTAGACATGAATTACCTGTAGAGAATATCCACATAGAAGGAGATATGCACACATACCTTGGTATGAAATTTACTTTCTGAAATAATAGTGGATTTTTGGTGTGCTGAAATCCTTGCACTGTTAGTGCTAGATCTGTCTCTGGCCGCTGGAGGAATCTAACCTGCTCTCAGAGCTCATGTGGCCACTGTGCTGCAGTGTTAGTCACATGTTTTACTATTAATAATTCTGTTCTCTGTTTAGCTGCACTTGAACAATTTTTTTATCTTGCAGCAGGTAAGAAATAACTTTCTCAAGTAGGGCAGTCTTCATATAAACGTTCTTTAGCACATTTCTGTATCTTTTAACAGTATTCATGTTATTCCTCCTTCCTTGTTCCTCATGGGTAAGCAAGTTGTAGAAATACTGTGGTCTCTTCTTCTCTCTGTGTCTGAGAGGTAAAGTATATGAGCTTGTGTTCCCTGTAGAACCAGAGCTGAGATATGTAGTGTGATGTCTTGAATTGGACAAGTTTGGTTTAATAAATGAGTACTCGTGCTTTGTATCAATGTCTGGACAAAAGGTTAAGTTTTAAACTGCTGCTCTGCAAGAAACAAGATTCTTAATCATGTTAATATTCTTATTTACATCTTAAAACAAAGGGAAGAGGTTTATTGAAGAACTTGGAATTCTTTTAAGAGCGCTTAAAAGGAAATAAGTGTGTATTTTTCAGTTTAACACTAAAGGGGAGAGGACTGGATAAATCTCCTGTCAGGGGTGCATGCCAATAGCAATTTATGTAACTGGCCAAGTTATTTTGGATGTTTAATGTTTTGGATGTTTGGATTGTTTCTTCTCTTGCATTTGTCTTGTAAAAATCTTGGATATACTCTAAATGAGGGCTTGATTAGCAATTTTAATAGGCTGTTGTTGATGTTGGTCTTCATAGCTAAAAGTAGTTTGGCTTTCACAGTTTTCTCACAATGTGTTTCTAAAAGCTGAATGAACAGTAGCTTTCCATTATCTGGTTCACTTTTCTCTCTTCAGTAACGTAATATTCCAGCTATTCATTAATGTTGTGTTTACTGCTGCCACGGCATGTATTTTGGAACAATATTTGTAATATCTCATGTTGCAGGTGAGCTGGGAAAGGAGTTAACTACCACCCAGGAACTTCTGACAGAACTTTTACCAAGCTGCTCAGATGAAAGCGCAAATGCACCTAATGCTCTGAAAGAGCTTAAAGAAATGTCTCAGAAAATGAGTAAAGGGCTTCAAAGGTATTTACAACTGTTGGGTGAAAAAAATGGCTCAATATTTGGAGGAAAATCTGTAGATCTTGCCAGAATGTACATTGGACGAGGACAAATTGATGGGAAAATAGCACTAAGTTTGATTCTGTTGGTGTTAGACACCTGTGTTTCTGTTTCTTCCCTGCCTGCAATCAAAGTAAAGATGCTTGAGGGCTTTCTTGTGTGTTGTGTGCGTGGAAATTGATAGACCATAAAGGCACCCATCGCCCCCTCCTCTCCTGCACACGCCAACCTTTGGGAAGAAAATTCGCAGCTCATCTTTCCTCTGGCGGCTGCATGGAAGGACAACGACACAAACATCCAGGCATGTAGCCTCTGGGGACAAGCAGAAGTTATCCTCCAAAGTAACTGATTTAGCTCACTTCTTCTGTTACAGGAGCTTCACACAAGTGCAGAACCTGGCATCTGAAGCAAGTAAAGAAGTTTCTCTGCATAACCAACAGATATGTGAAGAGAATCATGGACTAGATGTAGCGAAATGCTGGTACTTCGACTGAGTCCGTATCTTACTAACGAGTGGGTGCTAAATCAATGCCAGCATGTTTCTTGTATGAGCGTATAGCTTGACTAGATCTTCGGTTAAACCAGAATATGAAACCAGCAACATATGTGCCTACTGACTCAGGAAATGGAGTTCTGTGTGCTCCTGTAAGGAGACGTCTTTGTTTATAACATGGATTTGTCATGCCTTTCACAGCACCTTCTGCCTTGACAGAACTGAAAGGTAAAAGATAAGAAACGCTATTCTCGTTAGATATGGCCTGTGTATTCTTAAACTTGTTGGTTTACTTTCTCGCATGTGGCTTCAAGTGCTGTGATTTGCCTCTTTCCAAGTGGAGTTCCTGGCAGGGCAGCAGACCAGAATACATGTGTGGAATCGGGGATGTGGTACTTTGCCTTCACTGGTGTTGTCAGAGGATCTGTAGGAATGTGCAGCAGGGTCACTGGTCTCCTGGGGAACATGTTCTAGAGGAACTTTTGGTTGTCCTGCATTTCTGGATTTGCTGACAGGAAAAGCAAAGTGATAGCAAATGAGGGGGATGATTGGAAGGAGCCTGGTCTCTCATTACAAGTGAAAATTTTGATAACTTGTTGCCTAATTGTCTTGAAAACAAATTATTAAAATCATAAATGCTTTTGTATTAACAAGACACCTTCTCCTTAAGGATTTTATTATTTAATAAAGACTATTTTCTACTACCATATCAATAGCCTTCACATTTTGGATATCTTCACTGATCTACAGCAGCTCTTGTTTCCATCTAGGCTTACCCAGTACTGCAAAATATGCCCAGTGCTGGGTGTGCAGGCACTAACCAGTGCCCAGAGCGCTGAGCCGGGAGATAGTGAATGTGGGGAGAAACCTCAAACCTAACTACTACGTGCCTGAGAGTGGGATCTGTTGTGAGCGTACACACCAGGTGTGGCAGGTTTTTTCAGCATACTTTCCATTTTTATGCATGGAATGTGCTTCTCTCGGACAGACGTGCTGTGTCCTGTATTTTTTCACCTGTGGTTCCTCTTCCTCTGTTAGTCAAAATTTTTGCTTTGTATTGGCTGTGCAGTGGTTTCTGGGTTCAGCTTTGTCTATGAAGCTGCTCAGAAACACTTGGACTATTTTCCTTACACTCCTTGAACTGCTATTCAGGTTTTCTTCCTGATATTACTTGGGATGTAACTAGATTCTTACCTAATTTTATTTAAAATTAAGAGTAAATTAAGCTATAGTAATGGGATCAGCAAGATGTGTGCTGCACCGGATGACAAGTCAATAGATAAACTAAGAACCCTCTAGTCTTCAGTTTCAGTGCGATTTCTTTCACAGCAACTTATGCATGAGCCAGTGGGAAAGCAATGAGTTTTTTTAAGATACCTATCTGTTATTTATACTTCCTCAAGCGTGTTAGCTGAGCTGCCCCTGTGTGCTGCCGTACGGTCCGTGACTCACTGGTGCTGCCGGCAGGATTGTTCTGAGTCAGAACCATGAGCTGCACCTATGAAGGTGGCCGCTGGATGGGGAACTTGGCTACGCATTCGTGTCAGGGTCTGTTTATTTTTGGTGGATGGAGATGCCTGTAGAAAGGCTCCAATTTGAAACTGCTGGTCAAACAACTATTTTCGCTAGGTTTGGGTGGTTGTCGGGATATGTCCTTATGCCTTTAACCTGTTCATTTTGTCATTCTGAGACTCAAAGATAAGAGTGAACTTCTTAAAAAGGGAGTGGGAGGAAAAGAAAATCCAGTTTATAGTGTCCTGATAGTTGTCTAGACACAAGTCAGAATTTCTTTCCTAGGATTTCTTGATTAGTAGAGCTCATAGCTGGCCTAGAAGGGAATTTCACTGTCAACTGTAACGCTGTTCATTCTCCTCCCTGAGAAGGGTGGTGGAGAAAAGGTTCTGCTCCCTGCAAACCCAGCTAAAGTCTCTGTCTTTGAGGTCGCAGTTCATCCTGGCTGCTGCAGGTGGCAGCCCCTGTCTTCACAACCAGCCTGAAGCACAGAGGGAGGCCTGGAGCCAACGGACAGCTGCCACAAAACAATCAGTGCTTGGGGATGTGCACTCATTGTTTCTAGAGACTCCTCGGCACCGATTCGAGCATTCTGACCATTCTTGTCCTTAAATCGAACACAATTCTTTCTGCAAGTAGTAGATGAAGCAGCTCAGCCTCTTCAGTTTTAACCTATTTCAAAGTGAAACTTTTCCATCTTGATTTTCTTGAATGTTCTTTCTAAGTGGCTCTGCTTTGGCTCTTTTCAGAAGTGTTTCAGACTCCTCCACCTTGAAACAGGCATAGAATTAAATGCTGTCGTATTGAGCGCTGTACAAGCAACAACAACAAAGAACAGCAGAATCACTGGAGCAGAGCTAAACGGATGTGGCAGCACTTATTTTGTTTTTTCCATTTATTTTCTGACAATGTCCCATGTTGTGAACTGGTTGGAGTCCTAAACAACTTACAGGCTCTTTTTATTCAGGTTATCAATCTCTTCTTTAACCTAGAATTAGTCATTTTCTCTTCTGTAAATTCTACCAATGTAGATTTGGTTTTGTTCTGTCTGAACTGGTGCAGTACTTATTACTTCTGTATTCATCTCTTAGGCTAGGGCTTCTCATTGACCGATTGTTTAAATTCATGTGTCCTGAGGGGTTGGGTTGTTTTTGTTGGGGGTGGAAGAGCTGCGTTCTCTTCCAACAACTAAAAACATTTGGGAAAGGAACTGGCTGGGTGGGACAGGGAGCACAGAAATGTAAGTGTATGTCCCCTACAAAATTCTCTTCTTTGCCAATTGCTCTTTAGGCTTTTATTTTAACCAGGTTTTGCACTGCACAGATGGCTCTGCCTGGGTTCGTTCTGGTATTCCTGGGGGAGCTCTGACCGTGTTCTCTTCAGTGACACTGGTGTTGTGTGACTGTTCTGACCAGCCACTCAGGAGGGCTGAGTGAGACTGTTTTTAGCTCTAACCCCTGTGTTCCCTGCAGCCAGGAAACCAGAGGCAAAGGTGAGGGGCGTCCCTCTTGCCTCCAATGTGCTGCAGTGAGGCTGCAGCCCAGGTGAGAATCAAGGCCTGTTTGTCTCTTCACTGCTCCCAGCCCTACTGTTCTTAGTGTACACCGGCTTCAAATGGAGCTTGTTCTGTGCTCGTCAGCAGCAAGTAAGCAGCTCATGACCCCAGCAGATGTTTCTACATTTTAGGCTAATGAGAACTTTACTGGATTACTGCAGTCTTCTCTGCCTTGGAGTACATACCACTTTGTCGGAGATCCGGAAACTCGTACCGAATACAATAAACAAACTGCTGGCTGTGCTGCGATTGCCAGGAGATGAAAAGAGTTCCCCAGCAGCAGAGGATCCAACAGCTCTGAAATGCACCACTGAGCCACACCAATTAAGAGCATTTCCACTGATTATGTGAGCATTCCTGTTCATCTCTCAAATGATTTTTAGGTTCTTTCTTCCGCTGCAGTAGCATGTGGTCTGTAAAACGAGCATAAAGATGGAGAAGGAGGTTAGAAGAGTGGCCTCAGATGCTCTCAGTTTCTTTAAAAATATCCCTCTGTTAACATGTACACAAGACCTATGGCATTCCCTGCTCTTTCAAGATCTTAAATTTCATATGTTGGGGAAGCAAACGCAATTTGCCTCACTAATTTTTTGTTTCTATAGGTAACATGGCCCATAGGATGTAAAAATTTAATCCCTTGTTCTAATATCTGCTGCACGTTGAGGTGGGAAGTTAAACAGCCTCTTAAACTAGCAGATTTCTTAGTACCACTTAAGTATTTTTGTCAGGAATTAAAGTGCTGTACTCCTCTAAAAGACCAGCCTCTCCTGTTCTGAGAATGGTAAATAAGCATTTTTGACAGAACTATTTAATTCCATTCTCAATATCATTATCCTGTTAATGCCACTCAGATTATATCCGTATTTTAAATGAGCCCTTTAATCATCCTTCCTTTGTAATTTTATTCTAGAGATGCTTGTATTCCCAGGAGGCAGGATCAGTCTTGTTTCTCCCACTCTATCTGGACTGATGCTGTAAGCAGTACTGGTCCCCATTGCTGGTAAGTTTGCAGGGGAGCAACAAAGCCAAAGGGTGCTTGTTTTACAGCTATCGGTTTCTACATTAGATATCTGTGTTTGGCTAAGAGAAAGGAGGCTGTCACAGAGACACAAAGGGAGAACGAAACTGGGAGTTAAAGAAATGGGTGTGGGTGTTTTGCCCTGAATGTAACGCTGTAAAAATTAACTTAAGACCTTACTCTTGTTTGGTGGCGTATCATGACTGACAGGAGTGGCTTTCCTTCGGGAAGGGGGAACAAATGATTCTAGCTTCCCTGAAGCCGATGGCTTGTCTGTTTTTAATTTTTCACTCACCTTCTACTAAAAACGTGCAGGGAAGAGGCTGAGTCCCCATTCCTGTAGGGACTTAAAAGCTGTGTGGATGTGATGATTTCGGACAGTAGTAGAGCTGGCAGTTTGTGGTTGGACTCAATGATCTTAAGTATCTTCTCCAACATAAACGATTCTGTGAAATCTAGTGCGTACCGAACTTGATGCAAAATGAGATTAATAGCCCCGTGTTTGCTGCAGCATCTTTTCATATGTGCGAAATTTATGCATGTGTTCTCAAAATTTTTGACTGTGTTACCTCTTGTGCCTTTAGGTCTGGTCACTTCTG
This sequence comes from Phaenicophaeus curvirostris, assembly GCF_032191515.1. Lineage (NCBI taxonomy): Eukaryota > Metazoa > Chordata > Aves > Cuculiformes > Cuculidae > Phaenicophaeus > Phaenicophaeus curvirostris. The sequence goes on along the minus strand of NC_091419.1, from coordinate 5,552,423 downwards.
TGGCCAGGCAGTGCTAACACTCGTGCCGAGGCCATTAATGAGGGCTAATTATGAATGGTGTGATCCCACAGCTTTATTGTCTGAGTAATCTTACTGATTTGAATTTTGAAATTGAGGGAGGGGTGAAAAGCAGCCGTTTGAAAATACCTGTCTGATCATTTTAGCATTGTACAGTTTGTTTACTGGGTAAATGGGGCGTGATAGGGAGAAATTTTTCTTCTGCACGGTAACGATAAGAACATACAAGCAGTCAGGATGTAAGTTAAATCTAGGCAGAACCAATATAGATGCATTCACACCTTCTATACTGCAGCCCCTCCCTCCCCTTTCTGCCATACGCATCCCCTGCGCGCTTTCCACCTGGACGAGTGCCTGAGATTCCTAAAATTTCATGAGCAGAATTATGTTTTTTGTAAACAAAATAAAAATCCGAGCTATGTGCAGTGCGAGTGGTGGGTGAATATGGCTCATAGATGTGCCTGATGAATAGTTTTTATACACAAGCAGTTCTGTAAAAACTCCCTTTAAACTCCTAACTTGTCCCAGATGCGGGTTGCAGGCGGCTCTGGAATTCCAACACCTGTTGCATCACACTGAATAGGATTCATTTTGGCAGGCACAGAAAATTCCATTTTGGTAACTAAATAGTTTGAAATGATATCTAAAGCCTCTTTTTTTTTTCAGATAAGGCTGATTCCAGCTTTATTTACAGGATTGCACATACTTCCATAATTAGAAGATGGTTTACAGTCTTTAGAGACTGTAATTGCCTGGTATTTCTTGGAGTCAGTAAATATCAAACAGAAAATGTTCAGTTTGGAAGAAATCTCTCTTTTAAAAGAAGTTAGCAATGATTTAAAAGGGCTGTACTTCACATAATGATAACTTTGAGCTGTGATTTCTGATGCATAGAAACACACTGGTTTGTGTTCAGAAATATTGCAGTGTTATAAAGATGATGGAACTCCATTCCAGAAGTGCTGAATTCATCAGTTCCTCATGTCACTGCTTCGAAGTCTCGTACTTGGAGCTTTTTTAAATAGAAAATGTGAGTGACGATGGAATGGATGTTTAGTGGCACTTTGTGGGATTTTGGTGCATTCCCCGAAGATCTCGGGCATGAGTCTGTACAGAAACCATTTGTGGGTCTAGGGTGTAAGGAGGTGTGGGTGATTGAGTACAGATAAATAGAGTAGGGTAGAGGTAATTATGTTTTTTAAAGCGTGGTGCTGTTTTACCCCAACCATGCCTGATCTGTGCAGGACTAGTATAGAAATAATTGCTTTGATTGTCCATCAGTTACAGGCTTCTATACTGTGAGAATGGCAGAGGCACTTGCCTTTTGATTTGTCTCCTTATTGTCTTTAATCATAGGCTTCTAACATGCTCTTAGGCGTTACCTTAGGAAGGAGATGAATGTTTCTCTTGCTGCTTTGCAGACAGGACAGTGTTGGACTGAGGCACATGGCTCTGTGGATGTATCTAAGGGAAGGAGGAAGCTGAAACAGAACTTGGAATCCTAGATTTTAATTTATTTTTGCGTGTTTTGGCTTGTCTCAGTAAAAAATGCAAACAAAACATTCCCCCTTTCATGTACTTTCCAGGAAGCTGCTTTTCCTAAAGCCCAGCTGGTTTGCTTGGGAAATGGTCTCTGTGGTTCTAGAGTTTGAGTGAGCTTGAACAAACTGAAGGAGAATGAAATGGTGAGGAAGAATCGACTCTTGAATTTAGTCAATCAAGCTATTGCTATTTCTAGTTGAGTTTCAAAGGCCAAGTTGTGTTCTAAAACAGAGTTCTTATATTAGGAATAATGTAAAGTGAAGTGAAGCCTAAATTTGACAGAGTCATTGCAAGTAAATGTTGATGTCAGCTGTGCCGTCAGCGCGTTTGTCATAGCGCGGAGAGAGAAAAAGCTGATGTTCTAGTGAAACATTTGTAGAAAAATACAGCTCTTGGAAAAACTGAATGCTGGACATGAGATTTAAAACCTGTGATGTCAATTGATCTGACATCACCCCAAAGAACACTAGTGCAAGGCTCTGAAGTGTTAGTGGTGTAAACTCATTAATATCAGCCAACAGATATAAGACATTAGGAAAAAATTTTTCACAGAAAGGGTCATTGGTCCCTGGCAGAGGCTGCCCAAGGAGGGGGTTGAGTCCCCTTCCCTGGAGGGGTTTAAGGGATGGGGGGACGAGGTGCTGAGGGACGTGGTTTAGTGATTGTTGATAATCCAGTGGGTCTTTTCCAACCTGGTGATTCTATGAAAATACATTGCTTGTTCTTACAGCCCCCCTGAGAAGAGCTCAGCTCTGCTGGAGCCCCTCTGGGATCCAGGCTGTCTGCAGCGAGGGCTGCAGGAATCACTCCAGTTACCTGTGCGCAGCAATTACTCGGTCACTCTGTGACACGGCAGTGATCCTGTCCTCTGGAATCCCTGCGCTGCTTTGGCTCTGTTCTCCCCTGGTTTCTGGGCTGCACCCAGTTCAAGCTGGTGCGGTGAGGGCTCCCCCTCCTGCCCCCAGCTCTGCTGGGCTGGAGAGGGCAGGGGAGGGCGAGGGGATGGAGCGGCACCAGCTTGGCTCTGGAGCTGGAGTTGGGAAGCGGTGCTTTGGCTCGGTTAACGGAACCGGAGTCCCCGTACTCCTCAGGGCTGATGGGACCTTTGGGAACCCCAGCACCGGCACCTCGGGAGAGCGGGGGGGGCTCGGGAAGGTGACCTGGGGTGGGGGGGGCTGGAGACGGGGAAGGAGCCGCCGGGCTTGAGCTGTCGGGTGCGCCGGGAGGCGCGGTCCCGGTCCCTCCCCCGGTGCAGGAGCCGCAGACAAAGAGCCGGGGCTGGGGCCGAGCGGGCACCGGGGCCAGGAGGGGGCGGCCCGGGGGCGGGGACGCGGCGGGGGCGGCGGCCAGAGGCACCGGGGAGCCGAGCCCGGCTGCGGGGCGCCGGGGGCTGCGCTGCCCGCGAACAAAAGGCTCCTCCTGCCCCGGAGAGCGGCGCGGCCGCGCGGCTCCGAGCCCCGCAGCATCACGTCCCGCGGCTCTGAGCTCCGAGCCCCCGCAGCATCGTGTCTCAGAGCTCCGAGCTCCGCAGCATCATATCCCGGAGCTCCGAGCCCCGCAGCATCATGTCCCGCAGCCCCGCGCCCGGCTGCGCCTGGGCGCTTCTGCTCACCCTCTGCAGCCTGAGCGCAGCGCAGCCCCGGGAGCGGCAGTGAGTACCGGGAGGGAGCTTGGGGAGACGTGAGCCCCTCTGCTCATCGCGGGGCCCGCACCGGCCGCTCGGTGCCTGTGGGAGCCCCGGGAGGAGGGTCGGGTTGCCCGCCGGTGCCCCGATGCGCAGCCCAAGGGAAGGGGGAAGGCTGCGGATTTCCTGGGAATTAGAGTCATAAAATAGTTGGGGTTGGAAGGGACCTCAAAGCCCATCCAGTTCCAATCCCTGCCATTAAATCGGGCTGCCCAAGTCCCATCCAACCTGGCCTTGAGCACCTCCAGGGATGGGGCAGCCACAACTTCTCCGGGCAACCTCTTCCAATGCCTCTCCACTCATGGTGAAGAAATTCTTCCTTCTGTCTAGCCTGAATCTGCCCCTCACCAGTTTATCCCCACTGCCGCTTGTCCTGTCACTACAAGCCTTTGTGAACAGTCCATCCCCAGCTTTCTTGTAGCCCCTTCAGGTACTAGAAGGTTGCTCTAAGGTCTCCTTGGAGCCTTCTCTTCTCCAGGCTGAACAACCCCAACTCTCTCAGTCTGTCCGGCAGCGGCCGTGGGGCTTTGATCTGCCAGCAGTTATTTAAGGAATCCGGGGTGGTGCACAGGGGCTGTGGTTGTGCTCGGGGTGGGTGAAGGTGGTGTTGGCTTCTCCCAGAGAGCATCTGAAACATTCCTGTGGGGAAAAACCATCCGGGAGAAACATTTCACTGTGGGGAAAGGTCTCTGGCTTTTAGAAATGGAATCTGCAGCTCATTCCAGTGTGTCGAGGTTAACTTTGATTAAGATTTGCTTTGTTCTTTATCCCTTGCTTGTTATAGCCTGTCAGCATCGCGAATAGTTGTGTTAACCAAGTGCCGCGGAGAACTGATTTTCACTTGCTTACTAGAAAGTATTTCTAAGTTTTGGTGTAACCTGACAGAACGTGCCTAAAGGATCAGTCCAGTCTCTATCAACTGTATAATTGCCAAGTTAAATGTTTAATGTTTAAATGCCACTTATTCAGTGATTTAACTGTATCGAGGGAGTGATAAGAAAGAGCTGCAGCACTGAGAACAATGTGAGTACATGTGCTTCACATATGGCTCGGCAGCGCTGTGCTGGGGTGACAGTTTGAATCAGATTGTTTCATACTGGGTGCAGATGGTGCTCTCTCTCCCTCTGCAATTGGATCGGCGGTATCTGCCTTACTAAGAATTTGCAGGCTAAATAGTAACTTTTTTTTATTGCTATTTATTATTGTTCCGATGAATTTTCAAACCTGGCAGCCATAAGGTTTTGAATCTGCAAGTACCCTACGCAGTTAAACTCACATGCCACGGAGAGCTGAACTTCCTTCAGGGGTAATGGGATCTCCATGGCGATGCGGCCTGCTGGGAGAGGAACATGGGCTTGGAATTTGATAAAAGATGACTTGGGGGCTGTAAAACACCATCATCCTCATCCCGGAGTGATAATTAATCACAAACTAAAGCAGCCTGGCTCACGGAACTGCAGGAAGGCAAAGGCTGAGAAACTGCGTTTAAGAGTCATGTGAGGAATTGCCTCATTTGAAAGACCTTTTGGGTAGAAAAACACCCAGAAAGGTGTGTCATGAAGAGAATGTAACTGTGTTGCTTGCAGCCCAACACATCAAAGAGCTCAGAGCCTGTAATGCTTTTAGCTGACAAGTTCGTGGCACTGTGCCTTCAGGAGGAAGGGTACAGATTCCATTCAGAAACACAAGGACTGCAGTACACATGGGGGTTTTCTAGGGTGGCTTTGAAACGCCGTGTCTGCCTGCTAAAATCATAGAATCACCAGGTTGGAAGAGACCCACCAGATCATTGAGTCCAACCATTCCCATCAATCACTAACCCATGTCCCTCAGCACCTCATCCACCCGTCCCTTAAACCCCTTCAGGGAAGGTGACTCAACCCCCTCCCTTTCCTTTTTTCCTTTTTGCTTTTAAAATAATTCATTGCTGATAAACTTGCAGGATAGAATTGTTTGAACAAAAAAGTAGTAGCAGAGCTGAGAATTTGAGCCCAGAAACTGGATGGGTTACCTCTGTCTAAACATGAAGGTTAGAGGTGTTCTCTGTATGTGAGCCTGACCTTAAGGAAGTGCTGAGTATCAGCACTGAGAGTTGCTTCTGTTTTTATATATCGATGAATGATGAAAATGGAGCCGTAAAAAATAATTGAGGCGAAAATGTCAGAAGTATCGAAATTATTTCAAAACAAAGTATTATCTACAAAACTCCAGTGGAGGTCCAGGTACCACCTTGTTCTTTCATGAAATTCCAAGTTTTTATGAATAGCTAGTTGTGTATTTAGTTTGTTTCTAAATTAATTTATTTCTACATGATAGATACATACAATAAGCATCAATATTATTGCCTTTATTTAAAAACAACAGCTTTGTGAGCCACTTTGGCTCTGTTTGCCTCTATGGGCATTCTGTGTTCATTCTATGCTTCTTTGCTGTAGTTCTGGGCTGCTGCTGGTCACAAACATGACCCTACAGGGGCAAATACGTTAGAGGAGTGGTTTGGTTTTTTTTCCATTTGTTATACAGCAAAAGACTTCCCAATAAAGGTCTCATTCTTGTTGCTGTTCTTGACTGTCCACTTCCAATTTTGTTCCTCAGGGGCTATTTGATTGCGGCACCTTCTGTTTTCCGATCGGGCGTGGAGGAAGCTATCAGTGTAACCATCTTTAACTCTCTCAAGGAGACAACAGTCCAGGTGCAGTTAGTAGTCAAAGGAGAAACCGTGTCACGAGGTCATGGAACAGTTCTGGGTGAGTTCCTGCTATTCTCAACTTGAGAACCAGTTGATAAGTTGTGGGACTCTGGGAGCGCTGCAATACCTCTTACAGAATCGCTTTGTGTGATAACAGAATTGGAACTAAAGAACTAGTTAATTCATTAGCTACTGCAAAATGTTCTCAGTTGATCGTGCTAATGCGATATTGATATATATGAGCTCAATGATCCCAGGTCGATAATTTCGGAATATCAAGACATAAAGAGATCCTGGGTAACTGATGTTCAAGAGTTTTATGGTGCACATCTTTCCTTTTGAAACCTGAGTGCTTCACACTAGCAAGTGTGTAAGGAATACAGTAAGTGTTGTCTTTAAAGAAAGATGTAAAATCTCCAGCAGCAGTGTTATATTCTGCCCTTAATTTACCATGAGCGCTGAAACTAGAATCTCCCCATCTCCAGGACTGAATGTTGCTGAGAGGGGTGGTAACATGTGCAGCTGGATAAGTCTTTAAAATCCAAGACAGATACCTCTCTGCCCTGTTTGTAAAGACAAGAAGTGTTTTGATTTTGTCTGACTTGATACTGGATGGATTTACATTAGTGAAAATGAAGTCCAGTAGTGCTGTTCTACCACTGTGGGTAGTGGTGTAAGCTGTAATGTAGACAAGGCACAATCAGGCTCTTTAACCATTGTGGTTTAACCCTTCTGTGTGCAAAACCTGTGAGTTAGAGTATATAAAAGCCGTTTCCTTTCTTGGAACAGATTGTCTCTGGTTTTATCCTTCCCTTGTCTTTGTAACTGGCTGACAATTGCTCAGTAATTCAAAGGGAGTTATTCTTACACATGTGGGCAACACATGCTAAAGAGAAGTCTTAGGTATGGCTCTATCCAGCAATCAAAATAGATCCTATGAGTGTGTGCTTGGAGAATTATTCAAGTCCCAAAAGCGGCCAGGTCCTTCTTATAGCACAACACCTCTGTAAGTAGGATGCCCTGCACTAAAACCCCAGCCTTGGTGGCACTCCCTGACCGTACAGCACTTTGCAATTTACCTTTGGTAAAAATCATAAATAACTGTGGACTGGATTTGTTTTGGGGAACTTTGCTGGGTCTGACTGACTTTCCCTGCAGATTGTTTTACTCAATGCAAGAAAATCACTTCAGGTGGAAATGGGCTGAAGGGATATTGCACTTAGCAGCTCCGTGACAGGGGGTCTCCTTTTGCAAAACTGCAGGTGTCTAAGACATTAGTACCTTAGCTTGAGAAGAATAACGCTCTCACTCACCACTCACTCTTTCTCTCTCTCCTTAGATAAAGGAACAATTAAACTGAAGGTGAGTGTCAATTATTTGAAGATGTTTTTTGGTGCAAACATGAGGGGCTTGCCTTCCACCACATCGGGCTTTGCTTTCTAAGCAGCTGAGGCACAAGTGCAGGTCATGTTCCAGTACACACACTGAGGAGGAAGAAACATTCACAAGAGAAGACACGGAGATTGAGAAGAACAGATCTTAATCCATCACAGCTCATCTCTCAGGCCCGTATGGCACTGAAGAAAATCAGTATCTGAATCTGTGGGTCGTTGCTCAACATGTAATTTTTAAAGTCTTTTATTTCTCTGAGCAACTAGTTGAAAATGTGCAAGCAAGCAGGTTTTGCTTTTAGTTTGTGTTTGTTCTTTTCTTCTATGAGTGGAGCCGTGCCTTCCATAGCAAGGTTGGTTTCTACATGTAACACATCATCTTTAGTGGAAGGTGCACATGTAGATCAAATATCGCTGTACTTTAGTGATAAGGAAAGGGTAGAAGAAAATTTCCTGCTATGTTTTAGCATGACTTTGCCTCCTTTGAAGTTTTTAGATTGTAAAAGACCCAGTATGTTCTTCATTTTCTTTTATTACTCACACGTAGTTACACTGAAAGGCAGCAGGTGGCTGCTCTTTGCTACCTTCAGTGTCAGTTATATCCTCAGAAAGCACAAAGGCTTCTCTGTGTTCTCCTCACCTCATGGTCTGTTTTCTAGGTGCCCTCAGGACTTCGCGGACAAGCACATCTCAAAGTCTGGGGCAACCGGCACCTGGCAGAGGAAGGCTACATTTTTCATAACTACACCACAGTCACCATTGATAGCAAGGGATCATCGGTGTTCATCCAGACGGATAAACCTGTCTATAAACCCAAGCAGAAAGGTAAAGTGACTTGGGAGAACTTGCCAGATGCTAGAGCTGCTTTCAAGCAAACTTTTGTTTCAAGGGTGAATTCTAGGATGAGAGATTCTGTTCCCTGTTAGCTGTGATGAGTAATAAATGTCCTTTTTTCCTTTTGTAGTGTTGATAAACCTCTTTATGGTGACTTCTGACTTGAGACCAGTCAATGACAGGGTAAAGAAAACTTTTCTTTCACACTGTAAAGTATGATGGAATGCTTGGCAACCTGTATTTTATTCTAATGTACATTTACACACACCTTTAATTGGGTTTTTAACCTGTTTAGGCATAACTTGTGGTTGCTTGTTGTTATTTATGAGTTAGTTCTTTTCATTTGGCCACGTTCCTGTGGAAGGAGAACGCATGCTTCTGTGGTGCTGGCAAATACAGCAGAACTGCAAAACCAGTTAGAGTTTCAGAGCCTTGTGCTCAATTTAGATAATGCACAGATATATGAAGATATAACTTTTCCAGTTAGATGTGCAAATGAAACGCGTGTTTCTCAGACTTCCCTTACCAAAGAAGAGGTATTTAAACTTTGTCACTTCATGCATCATCCCTTGCTTATGTCAACTCTGCAATTCATCACAAGAAGCACAAAAGTAGCTTTGTTTCTTAAAGCCTTTTATTCTTTCTTCTTTTCTTTCAGATTGAAGCTTATGTGGTGGTGAGTATCGATCAGTCTGCCAACTATCTGACGTATTCTGTAGAGGGAGGCACAAGATCCTTGTGGGCTTTAGAGGAACAAGTGTGCACTCGTGTGCCTTTTCATATCCATTATGGCCATTCCCAGCTGTAACCTATGCTGTTATCTCTGTCCCTCTGAATAGAAGGAAAGTACCTTCAGAGGCCAGTTCATCCCATCCAAAATGGGATTCTCTAGGATAGGTGGAAGATCTGCCACTTGATAGTCCTTACTTGTGTGGATTGTTTATAGAAGCAGTGTCCTTAAACGAGTACTGATCTTTAGAAATGAAATACACCCTGGGAAATTACATTCAGAGATGTTTCAACAGATGTTAGTTCCATGTGAGCTGTTAGTGAAGTGTATGTATTGCAAAACAAAGTTCTTTGTTGCAAACTGAGTTCAGTGTTGTCGTGATGCTCATTTTCACTGTGCTGTTTCTCATTCGTAAACTACTGTGCAGGATCCTCGGGGGTCTCGTATGATCGAGTGGAGCAATTTGAAGCCATTTTGTTGTGGTAAGTTCTTGAATGTTTCTGTAGTGTTATTTGCCTTTGCTTCTACTTAACACTGAGTCGTGTTCAATAAGCCTTGACAAGGACAGAGTTCATGGAATGTTATTTCCTTTCTCAGGTATTGTAAATATGAGTTTTCCTTTGTCCGATCAGCCTGTGTTTGGTGAATGGCTCATCTTTGCCGAAATGCAGGGATACACATACAACAAATCCTTTGAAGTTCAGAAATATGGTGAGTTGTACCCAAAACAGCTTTGACTAAGGGTCTGTTGCAAAGGTGGTCTTGCCAAGGTGCTCTTGGTTGGCTCCTCTCATCGATTCATTTTATGCTGAGGGCTCTTCCAGCTGCGCTGCCCTGGTCCCACCATAAACAGTGATCTTGTCAGAGCTGTGTGTGCTGTTGCTTGAATCTGCACCACAAGATCTCCCTGAAAAGATCCTGTTGTATTTATTTTTATTGCAGTGTTGCCAAAGTTTGAGCTGCTGATTGATCCCCCTCGCTATGTTCGTGACCTTTCACTCTGTGAGAAAGGAACAGTCCATGCCAGGTAGGAACATGTCCCACGTGAAGTTCCTTTACTGTAGGCTGTAGCACCACCACAGGATGGGGCAGTCACTGGAGCTTGGATCTCATCTGCTGAAGACTTTTCTGATGGTTTCTGGTCATCGTAAGAGCAGTCATAAAACATGCTACGAAGAACACACTGGAAAGCCTTCTGTGATTGTTTTGTTCCTGTTTCCTAGATGTGCAGGTCACATGGCACTAGCCTTGGGATAACCGGGGAAAACAGAACTAGCTGGAAGTTATGAATTATCTTCTTTCCATTTCAGATATACATTTGGAAAACCAGTGACAGGAAAGTTAATTGTCAATATGACTATAAATGGGGTAGGGTACTACAGGCATGAAGTGGGCCACCCTGTCCTCAAGACCATGCAGGTGAGGGAGAGCATTGAGTCAGCTGTGATGAAATGCCTGATCTGTACTCTTTGAAGTTAACACCACAGCTCTATTTTATGTGACTGGGAGATCAGAAAATAAACAAATAAATGCGATAATTTGGTCCAGCATAATACAAATATTACATATTTTTACATGGTATGTTTATGATGGGGGGGGATGAGAATTTCTTGCGTAGTATTAATGTGGCTTTAGATCATATGGGGCTGAGGGTCAATATGAGAATGAGGGACTGTGACAGAGTGAGTCCAGACTGTGGATAAGGGAGTTAAATGAAGCTTTCTTACTTTCCTCCTTCCTTCACCCGTGCCCCAATTAATTCCCTCCACTCAACATCCTTTAAAAACACTGCTGCAAACTCCTAGCGAGTGCCTGTGCTTTAGATTTGGCTTCTAGACCCTTTCTGAATGCAAATGGAAACTTGAGTTTCTGTTCTCCCACACACTTCATAGATTGATGGCTCTGCTGTTTTCGATGTGTGTGTGAAAGACATGATGCCAGCTGATGTTCCGGAACATTTTCGAGGCACAGTCAATATCTGGGCCACAGTGATCAGCTCTGATGGGAGCAAGCAGGTTACGTTTGATGACTCAACGCCTGTTCAGAAACAGCTAATTGATATTAAGTACTCCAAGGATACCAGAAAACAATTCAAACCCGGACTGCCTTACAAGGGAAAGGTAAGATTAATAGTACAGACACGGATGCCGGGCTGATATAAGGTCATAGTGACTTGATACCAGGATGTTTGCACCAAGTTCTAGTGTTTTTCCCACCTGCTGTTTCTGTTGTTGACTGAAATTGCCCATAACGTAAACCCTATTATTTTATAAATAAAACACTTTGTAGGTAGAAGTGACTTACCCTGATGGAAGCCCAGCTGACAGAGTCACTATCCGAATTAAAGCTGAGCTCACACCAAAGGACAATGTTTATACAAGTGAACTTGTATCAAGAAATGGCCTGGTGGAGTTTGAAATCCCCTCCATCCCCACAGCTGCCCAATACGTCTGGCTGGAGGTGGGTGAAAGCTCTTTATAGGATTAGCAGGCTTTAATGTAATTAATCTTGTCAAACCTGGACTTCATAAATCACTGTTGCAATCAGGAAATCAGTGCCTTTTAGCTTCAATTTCTTGATTTAAGTGCAGCAAATGCTTGCTTCTTTTTCTTGCTGTCAGTGGAACTGATGGCGATTACCATCCTGAAAAGATGCTTCTGGAAACACAGCTTAACATAGTAGTAAGGGTCTGGTGTTTGGAGAGCACTGTTGCTGTGTAAAGATGACAAGAGAGGAACAGCTAGAAAGCATAAAATGGGAGATGGGATACAGGGTAAGAAGGGAATACAAGTCAGACTTTCTATACGTGCATAACATTCAAATTTAATTTTTTTTTTAAGACCAAAGTGACAGCAATTGATGGGAAACCGTCTGGGGATCAGTATCTGCCCAACTACTTGTCCATCAGTAGCTGGTATTCACCCAGCAAGTGTCACATCCAGCTCCAGGCACCAGATAAACCTTTCCAGGTGTGTTGGCTTCATTCTGGTGGGTCTCTTCCAACCTGGTTATTCTATGATTCTATCATGGCAACAACTGCATTTCCTGACTTAAAGTGCTTTGTTCTATTTAAGTATCTCTAGCCTTTTCTGTCTCTAGGATCCTGGATTGTTGTTGTTTGGGGAAAATGACTGGATTTAGTTCAAGCCAACAAATCCTGAAAGATTGGAAGTGAAGTTTGTAGGAGTTGCTGAACCGCTAAAGACCCAAATTAGGGCTATGTAGTCTCACTAGAACTCTCAGTTTAAATCTCAGCTGGATCTGTTTAGTCCTCAGTTACCAAGTGATGAAGGTAGTTGCCTTGTTTTCTTTTGTAGTTTTTGTAGGAGCCTCTCTGAAAATGTGGTCTCTCCAGGTAAAAATTGTCATGATCTCTCTCCTAGCAGAAATAGCTGATGTAACAGTGATTTCTGTTGTATATTGTTTTACTGAGAGTAGTTCAGGACCCAAGAAGATGCTGTGAGGGTCTGCGTATTGCTTTGTGGAAAAAAAAAAATGTGGGTTTTGGCATTATACACACTTAGATTTCTGTTATCAGCAGATGCATCAGGTTGGGTTCGGACTCTGTGTCCCAATAAGGGCATTTTTTCTTGTCATTGCATTTCATGGTAGTTTAATGGCTAATTAATCTTTTACAAGTTTCCTGAGGTATGGAAAGGGGATTATACCCTGCTAATCTGAACACATTGTTCTTATTATAACCTGATTAGAACTAATTCTTCTGTGGGAAAGCTAGGAGCTGGATGACCAGCTGATGTGGGAACTGTTTCCCTGCTTTGCCAGCTCTTACTGGGTGTTCCAATTAGCTACAATTCATTTTTTTAATGAATTGTTTCATCATTTGCACTGGGGAATTCTTAATACTTCAAATATTTAATGTCACGAGGCATTTCTTGGACTCTCTGGCATTCTCGCTGTGTTTAACCATTAGCAGCTCCTTGTGTTCAAGTCCTTGCCACATTGGTTTGTGTCATACATACGTTCTGGTGAGGTAACCCTGTTAGTGCTGGAGAAAGGGAGTTTCCACAATATTTCATTTCATCGTATTCGGTCTGATGGCTCGGAAGCCAATTGCAGGCCTCGGATGAGCTTACCCAGAAAAAAGCAGCTCCCTCCTCGTTTGTTTGTATGTTTGACAACTCCTTGAGTGCCAGACTTGCAAATGAATATCAAGACTTGTGTAATTTGAAATCATTTCCCCTCAGATCTGTTCCCAGTAATTGCATGCCACAGTGGTTACGTTTGAATTAGTTTTGGCCACATGAAAATAATCGCCATGTAGAATCTCAAACTCAAAGATGATCAGACACCCATCTCTTTCTTTTTTGGGCTGGGCTGATGAAGGGGTGTCTAAAATACGACCAATTCTGGCAGCTGCTCTGTGCCAAAAGGCTTAACTTTCAGAATTCCAGAGATTCCTTTATTGTTTTCATTAATGCATCCAAACCCCCAGCCCGTTCTCCTCTTGGACACGCAGGGAGTGAAGAGCTGAGCACAGACCCTTTTTAATGTGTGAAAAGTCCATGAGAACAGTGCACATGTAATGTACTTTTTGGTGCCTGTGTTTCTTAGGAGTCCCCTCTCTTGTGGACTGAAACCCAGGTAGATTCGTATGCTCTGCAAATAACGAGCCTGTTTGTACCAGACCATGACCACATCTTCTGCATTTCTGTCTCTGGGTGCAGGTAGGAGAGGAGGCTTGGATTGCAGTTAAGTCCACGTGTCCTTGCAACTTCACTCTACATTATGAAGTGGCATCGCGAGGCAACATTGTCCTTTCAGGACTGCAGCCCAGGAACATCACCCAGCAGAGGAGCAAAAGAGCTGCCTTTCCCTTTGAGAAGAACGTTGATATCACACGCTTCCCCGGGACAGGTAGGAGCATCAGAAATACTAACTTGCCCCTATTTTCAGGGAAAACCACCTTTCTGCAAACCTAAATATCCTCTTTTTTTGAATTTGATGCTACTTAAAGGGCACAGAATAATTTTGTGCAAGAAAAACGGTGATAGCCATTGCACACAATCATACAGAAAAAAAGCCTGATTTTTCCAAGAGGGGTAGCACTTGGAGTTCTCTTAACAGAGGGAGACTAGTGAAAAATCCATTCTGTCTCAACGTGCTTGGCTTGGTATTGACTGAGTAGTAGGGAAGCATATGATGAGTCTGGAGAAGTTTAAGCTGGTTGAGCTTAAATGAGGAAGAGGATGTTAGATGGGCTGATAGCCTGGGTCAGGCTCAGGGAGAAGATCATGCAGTTAGCATCGGGAAGGGAAACGAAGTGTGGAATCCTGGTTTGTGCAAGGAATAACCAGAAGATGCCAGTCTGGTGGATAGGTACCTGCTTGTTTATTGTAAATGGCTTCGTAACTTAATTGTCTGTTTCCTTGATTTTATGTCAGGAAGAGCTCTGGCCAGTCACACTCTATCCACCCTCTCCCTACTGCTCATTACACTATGGGTGCTAATTGCCTATCAGCTTATACAGGGAAAAGTAAAAAGAAGGGAAATACCTTGAGTTCAAGAAGGATGCGTTGAACAGGAGCAATGGAAGGATGCAAGTCCTGGGCGGAGAATTCTGTGCCTCACAGCATTTAGATGGGTCAGGAAGAAAGTGCTTTTGATAACTAATGCTGCCCTTCTCACAATTTGTTTTAGCACCTACCGGTGTCCCTGCAGCAGAGGCTGAAGTGTGCATGACGTTCCTCCGGTTCTCGGTTGTTCACAGCATGGCTCCCTTGGGCCGTCTCCTTGTGTATTACGTGCGGGAGAACGGAGAAGGCGTTACTGACAGCCTGCAGTTCACCGTCAAGTCCTCCTTTGAAAATCAGGTATGGCAATGCAGCGAGTGCAGAAGAAAGGTGGTATCTTGTTACTCTGTAGTTTTGTCTGCTGATTCTCAGTCAAGATGATGGGGTTTACTGGTCAATTCCTAGGTTGCAGTGACGCTCTCGGCAAATGAGACCAGACCTGGTGATGTTGTGAACATCAAGGTCAGAGCTGCAAAGTCAAGCTGTGTCTGCGTTGCCACTGTGGATAAGAGTGTCTACTTGCTGAGGACAGGTTTCCAGCTGACAGCCAGTCAGGTAAAAATAAGCTGAAGGCACTGATGTCTCTTTATTAATACCGCTCTCTGCGCTTGACCTTTCGTAAGCAGCCTTTATTCCTAAGAACAGCAGCCTCTTCCCTTTCCTGGCAGGTTTTTAAAGAGCTTTCAGAGTATGATGTATCTGATGCTTTTGGAGCTCCGAAGGAAGAAGGGCACTTCTGGTGGCCAGGCATGTCCTCACGTAGACGCCGTAGATCTTCTGTCTTTCCGTGGCACTGGGACATCACCAAGGATGCTCGCTTCGCGTTTACAGTAGGAAGAATCAGCCTCACTTCTCTGTGGAGCGTTTTTTACTTTCTTGTTTGCAGGATCATTTTCGGCTCTGTAGGCTGTTGGTTTTTTTCACATCAGAGCTGTTTCTCCAGGGGGGTAGGCTGAAGAGTAACTTGTGAGAACAGAGTATGTTGTTCCAGCAAAGATAATGGAGAAACAAGCTTTAGTTTTGGCTTGTCTCCTTGCCTCCCTCACCGGTGCAGCATGCAATCTCTGTTCCCTGATTGCCTGAAGCTGTAAGGACATTCCATGGGAAAGGCCACGCTCTACATGTTGTTTCTTATATTCCTTACATAGGTTTCTCCTCCTTGTTGCCCTTTAAGATAGACTGGCCTGGTCTGGTGCATATGACTGGTACATATGCAGTGATGTGTACCTGACTGGTAATAACTGGATGTGTGTGCAAAGAGAACAAAGCTTGCACTCCCTTCGGCGTTTGGGAGCTTCTCTCTCTTATGCATAAGGATATTTAGGGGACAGGGCTGGCAGATGGCTTTCTTCTGAGTTCTGTATTTTCCCTGTAAAGCTCTGTGGACCGTTTCCATTTTGCTTGGCATTCCTGGTAGCGCTGGGCGGTGATGTCTGATGTCAGAGCTGCCTGCTAACTGCAGCAGAACACATTGGAAACTTCTAGGAAGGGTAAAAAGCTGTAATGTAACATTCTAGGGGAAAAATATGTGTAATAATTTTTCACCTGTAGGTGCCTGGCAGTCACACACACCCAGTAATGTCAGATACTGGTTGAAAGGCATTTTCCGAGCAAACGAGCTTTCTCGTAAAGCCTCTGCCTGTGAAGTGCCTGCATATTTTCACATGAACATTATTTTTATATAAAGCTTTAAAAAATCCTCAAGTTTTAATTGAAAATTACCCTATTAGGCGTTGGGTGGGGGTTGAGACATTCTATTCTGGAAAGTTTTTATTGGTACATGTTTAATTCTTGCTTTTATTTTTCTCTTGCTGGTTTTTGTTTTGTGGTCTTCGTTTTTATTGTCCAGGAAACGGGCCTGGTTGTAATGACCGATATCGTCAGCTTGAACCACAGGCAGAATGGAGGGATGTACACAGACGAGGCTGTCCCAGCTTTTCAGCCGCACACTGGGACGCTGGTGGCTACGATGCATTCTAAAATAGCACCGAGGTACCGTTTCTGTTGTAATGTGTGATTGGTTATGGTGCTCCGAGCTATATTTTTCTATGTTCTCGTCTGTTTTCTGCTTCCACGCCCCCAGGGAATTGCTTGGTTTAGACAAGGTGGTGTTGAGGAAACTCTTCCATTATCTTGATAAGCCTGACAAAAATTATAACTGGCACTACTTTGTGTTTAATTCTAGAGAAATGCAAAGTAATGATCTTCAATGATCATGTGAAACTCTGCATATCTCGATTTTCTGTGAATTAGTTGCTGCTTCTCACTATTCGCCGAAGAAGGGCTGGCCTGCAGAACTGCTCCGTGCAATTTCAAAAGAAGGAATGGAGGGGAATATCAAGTAGTGACTGTAGTAACTGCTATTAGTGAGGCCATACCCTGATATCGTGGGAAGTCTCATGCCCTGTGTGCTCCCTTTGATTTTGGTCAGCAAAAGAATTTTGGATCATAAAACGTTTGTTTTTTTAGATTATATAATTTGTGCTAATTTTTTAAACGCTGATTTATCAATTACTGTTAAAACTGTCTTATTAAAGAGTCAATTACCAAGGAATTGTTTCTTGTTCTAGCAGAGCAGAGAAGAGAAAAAGAACCTTCTTTCCTGAAACCTGGATTTGGCACTGCCTCAATGTCAGGTATTGACAGGGAATTCCCTTGGGCTGTAGTCTCAACTGCAGAAAACAGAGCTCTGTAATGGAGTTCCATTAGCATTCTCTGATATGTGTTGTTGCTTTCCTTCATTACCGCTTTAATTCTCTTTATTGTAACATTTCATCTGGTCCTGAAGCACGTTCACAGCTTCAGGTCGAACTTGTCAGTTGTGGTTGCTTTGCAACCTATGTATAATTCGCTTTGGTGTCACAGTTAGAGGAACATCTTCAGGGAAGCAAAGGATTAATGGCTTTGTTCAGTACGTTTCTGGTTTTTATTCGCTTATGGGAAGGGTGTAGCAACAAGTTACTGAAGAGTGAGTGAAGATAACAGGTTTGCAGTGACTGGCTGGTGCGAGGAGCTGCCTGTTGTGTAATCTTGCCTCACATTAAATGTAAGTCAGATCGCTGTTGCAGTAAAAAAAGGACTGTAAGGTATAAGTTGATGATGCGCTTCTAGCTCTCTGTTAAAATCCTCCTGTGAGCTGGAGTTCTGTGTAGAGATGGAGGCAGAGCAGCTGCTTCTCTAAGTGCTGGTACATTTATTGATATCCTGTATATTGTTTGCTTTTTAAAGTGCACAGAGCCCTTCTTTCTCTTTCCTGTGATGCAAGAACATCTCCCCCAAACCTTAATTTACTGCCCAAAAAGTGGTTTCAGGCTGGCACAACTGGAACTGAAAAAGAAAGAATAAACAGATGAGTAAGCTCCCAGAACAGCCCATCTAGGAGAATGTGAAGCAATTATTAAAAGGCTTCTCCAGGTTTACAAGTAAATTTCATTCTCCCTAAATGATTATAAATTAAATTTGACAGGAACTTGCAGCAAGTGTATTCAAATCTGTTCAATTGAGCATGAAATATGCTTTGTAGAAATACACAAAGAGCTCCAGAAGTGCCCGTTTGGGCCTCTGCAAGCTGGGGCAGTTAATTATAAGTGGGAGAGTGTGGAATAAAAAGTTGCAGATTGTATTTTCTCCCCTTCATTTCATTAGAGACCACTGAAGCAAGCGTTCCTTGATTTCCACTCTCTTGAACAGGAAGTTTTTTTCTTCTTCTACCGTTTGTAATTACAATATCCAATCCTCAAAAAAAGAAACAAAAGCCTAATGTCAACTTCCCAAACCAATTCTAAACATTCCGAGAGCCTGGCTGGAGGGTCTAATGGCTGGAAATGTGTGTGTACTTTGGCCCCCCGCCCAGAAGAGTAAGGGCCCTCATGTGTGAAAATAATGTTAATGCTGGTTATGGGCTGAAATCCCAGTGGAAAGAACTTCAGCTGCAACAAATTGTCCGGTTAAGCAGGCTGGAATACTGCCAGTTCTGGAGCTACGACATCCTCCCGCGTACTCTTCGGGGCTGAAGTTTACTGCAGGTACCAGCTCCCTAATTCCAGTTGGGATGAAGACTTAAATATGAAGAAACTAATGTGCTTAAAAGAAGTTAAAATAACCTGGTGCTGTTGAGGGAAGTGCATTCTCCAGGTCCTGCACTCTGTAGTTTGAGCTAGGGAGCCACATTTGTTGGCCAGGGTGCCTGGAGACTGAGTGGACCCAGTGTACTGCTTCAAAGGTGTAGTCAGCTCTAGGATTTTATCAAGCTCTTTGTTTTAATCCTTTCCTACTGTACCGTGAACACCAAGACTGGTACATAACACGCTGCCCGGCTCATCCCAGTACCACAGCTTAAGCTCATTGGAGGCTGCAGACAGTTGATTTAAACAATGCAAGTAAAGATGCTTCTTTGGTGCCCAAAACGTAACTGATGGTTGGTGGAGAAGCTGCGAAAGAGCAGTTCTCCACTTTGTCCTGGATGTGAACTGGGAGGTGCCACAGCGTTAGGAGGGAGCTATGCTGCAGACTTGCAGAGCTGCAAGATCTGAAGATCTTGTTTTCTCGTTTTCCACGCCAGCTAAGATGCACGTTGCTCTCAGAAGATTACAGAGCTGGCAGCATGGGTATAGAGCTTGGGGAATAAATAAGAGCTTCAGAGAAAACAACCTTAGGGTGTACTCATAACTGCACCAATCATCCTGCCAGCTGAGCCATGAAATAGCTTTTGTTCTGGCTTTAGAGGAGATGTTTTCTGTTCCAGGCAAGGCCAAAGCTTCTTTGCAGGAGGGAAATAGCGAAGGCTGCCGAGCAAAGTTGAATTTCTATTACTCTGAAGCATGGAAGAGGATATCAGGTTTGTGATACCCTGCTGCGGTACACACAGTGAAGTGAAACACTCAGAATAGAAATTGGGTTTGTAATAATTTGTTTCAATCCTCATTGGAAGAAAGTTGATGTTTTTGGAAATTTTTTGATCAGGCATTCCAAAGTCAACTAACTACAGTGTTTCTGAACCAAGATGTGCTCTCCTGGACAAGCACTCACGAAGCTCGGTGTCTGGCAAACTTATTGTTTGCACTTCTGCAATGTGGTGATGTATGGATGGGCACAGGGGTCCCACCCAAATGACTTCTGTTTCACTAGCTCTGAAATAAATTATTAGAATCATAGAATAACCAGGTTGGAAGAGACCCACCGGATCATCGAGTCCAACCATTCCTATTAACCTTATCCTATTATATCCTATATAGTCCAACCATATCGTATTGCTGGACTATTCTTACCCAGGACGTCAGCCCAGGGTTCTTATTCTTTCCTCTAAGAAAAGTCACTCTGTAACGAGGCTGCAAATGCCTGTAAAGCTTTTAATCTAGTAAGGGTTTGTCTGTCAGGCTGTTTTGCAGGAGCAGCTTCTCACTGTTCTGCTCCTTATGAGTGTGCATGGGTCTCAAAAGACTTGATGGAGAGCATGCAGCCTTTTATAAGCTATTGTTCAAAGCAGACCCTGTTGTAGTGTTTTAAGTTTGGATCTGAAGGGAATTCCCCGAAGTGTTTGACTCTGTGCTTTAGCTTCACTCCAAAGCATCTCATAAATCTGATCAGCTGATGTTGTTCCTTGTTCTTCTTGGCAGCAATGTATCAGGGGAAGCACAGCTGCACGTGGAAGTGCCCGACTCCATCACTACGTGGATAACGGAAGCTGTGGCCCTGTCTGAGGAGAAGGGCTTGGGCATCGCCAATCAAACAGAGCTGAAGACATTTAAACCTTTCTTCATTGACTTCACTCTGCCCTACCACGTCATCCGGGGAGAGCAGACCAAAATCCCACTGACTGTCTACAATTACCTTGCTGTCTGCGTAGAGGTAACTGCCCTCATTCCTCTTGCTAAATCACTGAATTCTGTTTTCTCATCGTTTCCTGTGATCTACAAGCTACGGTAGATCAGGTGTAGGGATAATGTAGTGATGAGCTCAGCATAAATGCTTTGAACGAGATAAAAAGATTGCTTTGTCTTGGCCAATTGCCCAGAGCAGGGGTGGCTGCCCTAGCCCTGGAGATGTTCAAGGCCAGGTTGGATGGAGCTTGGAGCCCCTGATCCAGTGGGAGGGTGGTGGAACTGGAAGGGCTGTGAGGTCCCTTCCAACCCAAACCATTCTGTGATTCTATGTAGGGAAACTTATACTGAACCACTGAGAAGGATTTCCCTCATAATAAGAAAGCTGCTATAATTAGGTTATTTTGAAAGAGTTTTTTTTAGTAGAAATCCTCTTTGTCTCGATGTTTTCCCAAACCCATTGCCTGTCCAACTCCAGCAGTATCATCCTGAGCTTCTTGTAGGATTGCTGAGCTGAAAGCTATGTTGACAGTCAAATACAGTCCTAGAAGGTTTGAAGAATGAATGATCTGTGCATGCTCTAATTATATTAAGCGTTTTGTAGCTTTCAGATTTTTTACAGGTCTGTTGGGTTTGCAGCTGAAACAATGCAATAAATGGCATTCAAACGTTTTCACAGGTCTATGTGAAGATTTCTGTTCCCAAAGGCATAAAGTTTGTTGGGCATCCTGGGAAACACCATCTGACAAGGAAGAAGTGCGTTGCCCCTGGGGAAGCGAAACCCACCTCTATCGTTTTGTCCTTCAGTGAGCTGGGACTGAGCAACATCACTGGTAGTACAGACCTAAGAACAGCTTGTGCTTGAGGGAGTTTTACAAGTGTTTCTTTTTGTTCCTTTTTCAGAAGAAAATCCTTATTTCCTAGTACCCCGAGGTGGGATCATTCTTTCAACTTTCTGCCCATGTAGCTTTTCAACCTCATTTTTTTCTTAGAAGTGTCTTCTGTGGCTGTAACTCGCTGAGGAATCTGTGTGAACCGACTTGGAGGTTCACCAGGCATCAGCTTTCCTGTTGTGCTGTGGGCACGTCAGGTGTGGACCTGTTGCATTTCCCTGAGATCAGTGGCAGTTTTAAAGGAAGTGAATAACAACAAGTTCTGTACATCTTTCAAGCAAATAATCACAGGAAAAACATGCAACACTGGGAACTAGGAGAAGGTTTCTTTGTTGCGCTGTCACTGTCCAAGTATTGTCCCGTTGTCGATGTGACTGTTCAAATTAAGATAATGTGAGCGCTGTAATTACAAAACGCTTGATGTATTGTTTATCAACTGTAACAAATTAGTTTAGATCTTTACTTGAACTCCTGAGGATCTTCCTATCACAAAATCTGTTTCTTTTCCCTTCTTTTTCGTAGCAAAAGCTTTTGCTTATAGTGGAACCAATTGCTGTCAGGATGGGATGCCGACCTTAAAGAACGGCAGGCACTCAGAGGACAGTTATGTGGACAAAAAGACCCTGGTGGGAGTGGATTATGTGCGCAGTAGTGTTGTTATTGAGGTAAGAAAATATGACTTTGTAATCATTCACGAAAAATATAAATGCTTGGGCAAATCATGACTGATATTAGATGGTTAATGAAAGAAGTAGCTTTATAAGGATCTTGAAGTTCATTCATTGTATGTTTACATAACTGGAAACAATCCATTTTTGTGGTGTGTGTACAGAAAGGGCCCCGTTTGTTCTGAGTTTGTGCTGGTGAATCTTCAGTTCTGTTCAGAAGAAAAAGCAATAGGAATATTTTTATTGCCTAAAATATGTTGTGCTGTGGGAGTCACTGGTAATGGTTGTGTATCTCTAGCTCCCAGCATCCAGTGTCATAACTTGTGTACTAGGGATATAAAACTGCACAGCAGCAGACTATTATTTCTGTGTTTTGTAAGTAAAGCTGAAGAGCTGTTCCTGCTGACCCAAGCACTGTGTAACATGTGTGGATTTCTGTCTTTGTGCAGCCAGAGGGACTGTCCAGAGAATACACCTATAGTGTGTTCTTCTGCCCAAACGGTAAGCTCACGATTCAAGTGAGATGCTCAGCTTGTTTGATTTAGTTATAAATAGAAACATGGGGCTTCAGCTTATGGAAAAAAAAATTAAAATATCTTTGTTTCCCTTCCTCTGTGATTGATGAGCTCTGGTGAGCAGGAGGAACTGTGGAATAAAGAGCCTTTTTTACCTGGCTGGCTAATTATGAATTTGCTCTAACTGCCCAAGTGATTTCTGGAAATGGCAATTGAATTCCTTTACTTTCAGAACAGTTCAGGTACTCAGCCCTGTGGGCAGTAGCTGGGACAGTGCTGTGGTGTCAGTTATGTTTTAAAATTCAGTTGTGGAATCAGAATGTCCTTCCTGCCCGAGAACTGGATTGCTCAGAGCTCCAGGAGCTAAACAGAGATGCTTTTGACCACTAGACTGAAACTGAAAAACCATATGCAGGCTTTGTAAGAAATCCACCTGAGCAGTTTGAGTTGAGGGATCTTCTGTATTGGAAAGGGGTATAAACAGAAGATGGGAAGATGGATCCATGTATGCATCCACAGTTTGTGTAAGAGAAGCTGGAGTAAAGAATATGTGCTTGGGCAAGGTCTGTTTGTTTGAAGATAGCTGTTAGCAATGGGTTATTATTGAAGCACATGAGCTCCAATTCTTACAACGCTCCATTATTTTTCTGACCAGAGAAAATACAGATTTCTACACCTAATAAATATGAGTACCAATACGTCCAGAAGCCTGCCCAGATGACACACTTTGACATTGCTGTGAAAGCACACAACGATGCTCACCTGGCCCTGTCCTCTGCTCCCCATGACATGGCAGAGATGACAGAGATTGTCATTGGTGGACATCAAAACACAAAAACATGGATTTCTGTAAGCAAAATGGGTGAGCCAGTGGTCAGCAGGGACACAGCTGGTATCCTTTCCTGGGACGAATTCCGCAGCTTCTGGATCAGCTGGAAAAATGGAATTATCCAGGTAGTGAATTTGTATGTAATGGTCTGAAAGTCTCTTGCTTTCTTAATATCATTTAGGTGCACGTAAGGCAGATTTTCCTTAGTCCTGTTAAAGGAGAAAGCTTTGTTCCTGTTGCTTTGTCTATATCAAATCTTGATTGGGCTGCTTTAGTCAGAACAAATCTGCCTGCCACGTTGTGTCCAGGACCTCAGTTTTTGATGTTTTTAGTGCTGAGTGTACCAAAAGCCTTGAAGGCCAAGCCTATGGAATTCTTATTAAACTTGCTTGGGTTATTTTTGGGGTGGGAAGGAGAAAGGTACCAGTCTGTCTGCAGTTTGATGCACACGGCGGTTACTGGGTTCAAGGACACGTGGCAGACTGCGTATGCGTGGGTTCTTGGAACTGCATGGTGTTCTGTTCCTTTCAGGTTGGCCATGGTACTCGGGTGCTAAACGAATCTATAATTGTGGAGTGGACAGTCCCCAAACAGCTTGAGGTGAAGTACATTGGCTTTTCCACAGGCTGGGGGTCAATGGGAGAGTTTAAAATTTGGAGAAAAGAAGAGACTGATGAAAATCACAATGAAGCATTTACTCTTGGAGTTCCCCACAACATAATTCCAGGATCAGAAAGAGCTACGGCTTCAATAATAGGTATCGATTATGAGGAGGTATCACTAGGTACCAGTTATCAAATATGAAGAGATGCTCCAGCTGTTACTTGCTTCTGACCAGGGTTTGAGTACAGAGCAGCTAGGACAGCCCCAGGCGGTTCCAGAGGTGTCTGCTGCTTAAGTCTGGGACAAGGCATTAATTTTTTGTCACTTGTTTTGAACCCTGTTTGAGCTCACAGTGACTGAAACGATTCTGTGATTCTATGAAAGCTGGAACCATGTGAGGGCTCTGCAGAGACGCTGTCTGTTAGTTTGTCATGTTCACTTTGTAGCCATCATAGTCACAGCTTTTGCTAACTGTGTTCTAAACTAGTAGCTTAATTGGGAACTCATGGATAATCAGACACTGAAATGTGAAATTTTTTCATTCCAACAAGAGCTTGAAGGGCTAAGACTTAACATTTGAAGGAATTCCGACTCATGATATAGTTTATTTGAACTGATTCTGTGTAGCCAGTAGGAATTAATGCAGTCGGGGGGAGGGAAGGGGGATAATCATAAGACATCAAAAGGAAGCAAAGCGCAATTCCTCGATGCTAAATTTATCTCTTTCTTTTCAAACAGGAGATGTGATGGGTCCCACATTGAACAACTTGGACAATCTCCTGCGATTGCCATTTGGATGTGGGGAGCAGAACATGATCCATTTCGCTCCTAATGTCTTTGTCCTGAAATATCTGCAGAAAACCAAACAACTTGGCCATGAGGTGGAGAGTGAAGCTACTGATTACCTGGTTCAAGGTAACTTGTTACACTTGCAATTTATTGAAGGAGAAAAGACATGTAAGTGAGAAGAGTTTTACTGGTGTCACGTTGTCCTTTCTAACCGAGATTATCTCAGGCGATGAGGATTTGCTATTCCTTGTAGGACAATCACACACATTGAAAATACCACTTATAGAAGGTAGTCAGCAGAAACCCAGTGCTGCTCCATTTGCCTGGCTGCAGTTGTTTCACTTGTAATTGCTGATAGCAGTAAGAGAAAGGGAATTTCTTAGTAGTCTGTGACGGTTTTTCCTTTGCAATATCATTTGCTTTTATTTCTTTTTACGAATCTGCAAGCCTTCCAGGTTTTTGGCTCCAACCTCTGCCTGCTAATTAACCCTTACAGAAGGAATCCTCAAGAGCTTTCAACTTTTCTGTGTTTGTTGGAGCCCCGCCAAGTACAAGGTTTAGATGAGGAAGTCTGTTTGCTCCCTCCTGAAGGTTTTTGTGAATCACTAAGCCAGGAAACTTGTTCATCACTGAGTCATCCATCACAGAAAGTGCTGATACCAAGCAATTCCTCTGTATTCCCTCATCTCTGGAAGTGGCCTGAACTAAACTAGGCAGTGATTTTTAGTGCTATAGAATCAGGTGAACAGGTGAAGTCTAGAAAGTTTTCAGTGAGCACCTGGTATTATCTCTGCTCCCTGTGAGCATCAGAAAGCTCTGAGCAAGAGGAAAGGTGTAGGAGTCATGGGCAGCCCTTTCTTGGGGATTGTGGAGCTGCCAGTGTCTGGAGGGGTCAACAAAGAAACTTCACCTCTGAAAATGAAAAAGTAATCCGTTCCTATTAAAATGTCACTCAGTGTGGAATAAAACATCTACTTGTGTACTGGAGTGCTAAGCCAGCACTAAATGTCTTTGACGTGATTGTCCTGATGGTTTGACCTGTCTCTGTATCAGAAATTCTCATTCTGAGGGGTCTGATCCCAGTGGGCGTTGCAGAGCTTTATCCAAGTGTGTGTCTGTGTTCCTCAGTAGAGAGGCTGAGGAGCTTTATTAGGACAGGTGATTCACGGTTATAAGACAAACAGGCTTGAGTTTTTCCAAATAGGAAGAGCATTTTGATTATCTTTATTTTCAATCTCAAAAGACGTTCCAGCAGGCAGTTCTTACCTTCAGCGTTCAACTTGTTAATCACTGTTGTCTAAACCAAGTCTCACAAGACAGCACAAACAGCTCGGAAGTGTTCCTGTGTGTTAAAATCACAGCTGGTGTTGCCATGTTACAGTAACTTGTCCCAAGCAACAGCTTTGGAGACAAGTCTGCACCCTGTTGTATCGTTAAAGGAAAGGAAAATTCATCTCCATGCTGCTTTCAGAAAAAGGGAAGGAGAATTGGCTGTATGCTGAAGTATAAATCTTTCTTTTAATGCTGCATCTTTTCAAGGAGGTGTCAAATTCTTAACATTTCTGCTGGCTGAACTGCAGGAGCTGTAGCCTCACAGACCTTGGCTTGAGTGGATTTCTGAATAAGCTACAGCATACACGGAACTGGTTGGAACACTCACAGCAAACTAAAAGGTTGCCTCGGGCAGTAGAATCCCTTACACTAGCGCCAGATGGTCTGAGTCTTCATTCACTTTAT
Organism: Phaenicophaeus curvirostris; assembly: GCF_032191515.1. NCBI lineage: Eukaryota > Metazoa > Chordata > Aves > Cuculiformes > Cuculidae > Phaenicophaeus > Phaenicophaeus curvirostris. The sequence goes on along the minus strand of NC_091419.1, from coordinate 5,526,151 downwards.
GTACTTGTTTTTCTCTGTGTGAGGATTTTGGACTCCCTCAATTCTTTTGTGACTTCCAGGCTACCAGCGCCAGCTGACCTACAAGAGACAAGATGGTTCATACAGTGCTTTTGGCGAGAGGGATTCCTCAGGGAGTATGTGGTGAGTTGCTCTTTAAAACAGAGTTAGAAAATTCAGTGTTTGCTAAACGGGAGAAGTACACAATTGGCAAGGAAGGAGTGATTTTTCCAGTATCCATCACGATATTGCACACAGTGGAGAATAGAAGTAATACTCAGTGACTACAGACTTACTGTTTCGTAGAATTGTTTAGGTTGGAAAAGACCTTTAAGATCATCGAGTCCAACCCTTAACCCAGCACTTCTAACTCCATCACTGAGCCGTGTCCCTAAGCGCCACATCCACGCCGCTTTTAAATCCCTCCAGGGATGGTGACTCAGCCCCTTCCCTGAGCCTGTTCTGGTGCTTAGCAAAATGCTGCTGAGGGTTCTTACGACACCGCTAGGTTGTTACAGTTGTTTCAAGCCTCATGGTCAGTTAGGATGGTCACATCTGCTGATATGTCCAGGCTTCAGGTGTAGAAGCTGTAAGGATCGGACTTGGTCTCCTGGAATTGGAGTAGCAACGGGCTACTGATTTCTGATTAAGCACCTGATTTCTCTGGGGAGTGGAGCTTCTTCTGGAGCACATACAGAGAAACTTTCTGTCTCTAGAAGTGGCAGAGGCTGTACCAGGATCAGGAAAAAAAAAGCCCTACCAAAAATAACCCTCAAAAAACCCCAAAGAAGTCTTTCTCGCAAGTGCTTTTCTTCCCCTCATGGATGAAGTGAAATGGAATGGGGTGGATTTATGCCCTGGAAAGTGAAGTGCAGGACCTTTCAGTCAAACAATGAGAGCCAGAAACTATGAAACTGAGCAATCAGCTCATCTCTCCAGTGTCCCCATTAGGAAGCCCTTTACGTTACGTCCCATGTGTCTTGGTTGACCATAGTGTCTCAGATGTAGAAGATTCTTGTCCTCATTCATTTGCTTCTCCATCTGCTCTGTATTTTGCTTTAAACTGGTTTTCTTTATGCAGTTATCTAGGGGAAGGACCACTTGTGAGATGCTGCTGCCTCGCTGTTTCTGAGATAGTAAACTTTTATCTCAGATCCGGCATCTCCCAGTCCCTAGCTGTAAAATACAGTGACACAGAATTACTTCACACTTGAACGATCCCCAGGCCACACACTCTCTACCCTCCCATTCCTCTGGGGCTTGTAAATGGGATGATTCAACCTCCCAGAGCTGGCCAGAGTTCACACTTGTTGCATGTCAGAGGTTTAGAATTCCAAAATCACTTCTGTTGCTTTCTTAAGTCCTGAGTCTGTATAGTCTCACACAGCCACAGACTTTAGCAATGGGCTTTTTGGGGGTTGGTTTTTTTGGTTTGTTTTTTTTTTTTTTTTTGCAAAGACAGTAATAAAATTGAAAAATTTACCCCACTCTTTTCTTTACAAATAATTCCATTTTATAAAGATGATTCTTTATTTAAAAGTTTTAGTAATGCGTGGAGCAGATGAGCACCTATAAAAGGGAGCTGAATTTCATAGTGTGCCATAACCAAGATAAATATACCTTCCAGCTCTACTTATCAGTTGAATTTGTTGACCCCTAATCCTGCTCTTTTCTAGGAATTTGGACAGTGTTCAGGTGCTCTTATGCATCATAATTTTTTTTAACACTATTTAGTTTTTCCCCAACAAGATTTTTAAGATTTGTGCTTACTAAGAATGTCCTTTTCCCCTTACTGATATGTTATTCTGAGTTCTTTTCTCAGTAAAGATGATAAATTTGTATTTACAGGCTAACAGCTTTTGTCCTCAAGTCCTTTGCACAGTCACGTGGGTTTATTTTCATTGACCCGAAGGAACTAACGGCTGCCAAAGACTGGATCATCCAGCACCAGAAAGAAGATGGCTCTTTTCCTGCTATGGGCAGGATATTAAATAAGGACATTCAGGTAAAAGCTGTACAGACTCAAAATTGTGCAATAGGTGCATTTTTTAAGTTATTATCATAGCACAAAGTGCTGCAGATTCCTGGAGTTGTGTCTGGAAGTGTGAAGTTCTAGGCACTGAGTGTGTTTTCAGGCGATTGCTGGGAAAGGGAGCTACAATGGTGGGTTGGGTTCCTGAATTTCATGCTCCTTATGTGCAAAGGAAAAGAAGTTCTGTGGTGCCACAGCTTATCTTATAGTTAGAACATCATTGTCTTGCTTCAAGAGTCGGGTTATCCAGTGTCCTTTTCTCTAGTTTCCATCCAGCGGTTTGTGTTTGCTGTCCTCCAGGGTGGAATCCATGGGAAGATCTCCCTGACGGCTTATGTGGTTGCGGCTCTTCTGGAAACAGGCGTAACTTCAGAGGTAACGAAAACTGAGATGGAATAGCTCTTGCCTTCTACATATTTTAAAAACTCTGTTTTTACTTTTTCAAACGTGATTTTACTGCTGCTCACTTTCAGAGGTTCTGTGCTCCCTAGAATGAGAGCATTCAGGCACCAAAGGCTGTTGGAAAGCCTTGAGGCAATTCTAAAGTTCAGGAATCTGCTCTGAAGTTATTCAAACCAAACTCCGGTCCTTCAACCATCGGCTGGAGGCTCCTTCAACAAGAGCAGAACTCTTCCCTGCAGCCCCATCCCCCGACCTCTCCCAGAAATGTCTGCAAAAGCTGTTTTCTGCCTTGGAATTTTGAGTGTGATTGCAGCCTGTGCAGATACTGGTACCTTCCCTATATATATACTCAAACCCCCTTTAATTAGCTTTGTGCTCACAGCAGTTTAACTGGGGCTGCGTAGGCTTCAGGGATCCAGAGAGCGTGTACAGTCTGCCCTTTATTGCAGTGGCCAAACTGCTTTAGGTTGCAGGGTCTTTGGAGAGCTGCACTCCTGTAACAGGCTGAACTGAGGGCTCTGGAGAAAGCTTTTTCTCTTATTTGTAGTGAGACAGAACAGGAACCCTACAGGAAAAAAGAGGAGCTTCATGGGAACGTGCAACTCTGCTGCATGGTTTCGAAGTCAAAAACCAAAGTCACTTACAGTACAACTGGTATTTTGGAGGCTGTTTATTAAAAGCCATGGTATAAAATCAGCGCTCTTCTCCTCTGCTGGATTTTTTGTCTGCATGCAATTTCACTGGAGGTGAAATGACTGGAGATGCTCAGATAACATCTCAGTTAAACGTTCCCACTAATCATGAGTGGGGAAGTATCCACTTGCAGATGGACTGAGCGAGTCGTGAATACAAAGAACCAAGGGGAAGCAGAGCAGTGGGCAAACAGGCCTGTGCAGGTGGAACTGTGAGATCAAATCAGAGTACAGTGGCTGTTGCAGCATGTCTTGGTGATCTGTGCTTGGACAGAAGGATTGTTCTTTCAGGCAAACCCCAGCAAGTTTATGGAGACTTTGAAACAGCCCTGCAAACAGCAGCATCTCTTCAGAAAATCTGTGCTAATCTCGGCACTTCTGACCACATCCCTGCAGAGCCCGAGGAGTGACACTGTGCTGCTGCTGCAAGCGCATCCCCCCTGCCCCCCAGTCCTCGTTGAAGTGGAGGCCTTTGACCTTATGCAAAATAAAAAGAAAATACATTAGGAAACTTTCCAGTGCTCGCAGTAACTTTCTCCCAGTGTTCCCCTCTGAGAAGCGATAGAATTCTCTCTCGGGGCTGCTGTGTGTCAGGACAGCCCCAGTGGTTTATTTGCTGGAAGTGCAGTTTTTGTGGATCTAATGGTTTTCCTAGAGGAGATTTGTGAGTGTTGCTAATGATCTTAGCTAGGAAATGAGGAAGGGGAAGGTCAGTGCCACAGGGAAATGAAAGGAAACCAAATTACATCAAGTCCAATTAAATTGTTTCTATAAATTATCAGAGCCACGTTCCTATGCGGTGAGGTCATTGAGGGAGTTAATAAAACATGTTTGTTGGCTGCAGGGACCCCTGGGAACCTTGGCCTTTATTATCCTCTAGCGTCTGCTAGACGCTCCGGAGTGTCAGGAACACAATCAAACATCCAGGAGAGAGCTCTCTTCTGCTCTGTTCTTCTGCTGCCTCGCAGGGGCATGAAATCTCTTCAGCTTTAAGGGGAATAAATGTGTCTCAGTGTTAGTGCTGGTCATTCTTGCTGTGTGATTTGCTCCCTTGTTTGAAACTGTGATGCATGGCTTGTTTTAGGGAGAGGAAGGCGTTGGTGTCATTCTTCAGAGTGCAAATCACATCTTTCCTGTGGTGTTGGTTTTTAGTGGACACAAAGTCATGAGAAATAAAGCGATTCTAACTTCTGAGATGTAGAGACCGGTAATAAGTCTGGGCTCTTTCCCCTAAATATAGGAAGAAAGAACAGCTGTTGAGAAAGCCAAGCACTTCTTAGAGTCCAACTTGTATTCAGCAGAAGACCCCTACACTACTGCCTTGACTGCGTATGCGCTGACACTGCTGCACAGCCCCTCTGCTGCTGCGGCGCTGCGGAAGATGAACAGCATGGCTATCACACAAGGTACCGCGCTCCTGGCTCTCACCTGGGTAGTCCTGGAGCTGGCAGCCCTCTTATGGGAACACACAAATTGCCCTTGCAGCTCTAGCGAGGTATCTGAGTTACCCCAGAGGAGGCAGCCTGGGAGGTGAGGTCTTCTTCATGGCACAGTTTGACTTTGTAAGGCAAGAACTTTCCTGGATCTCTGGGGCTTGAGCCCCTTAGTTCCACTGATGGAGCTGATGCTGTAGGAAGGCAGGGGCACCAGGGGCTTGCAGTGACAATATAACAGTTTGTCTTGTAACATCCCATTCCCTGATGCTGTATTTGAATCCAAAATCTGAGAATTGCCCGATCTGTCGCGTTGAGCTGTCTCTGTAATTGCAAAGGAGCCTCTTGCCTGTGGGATGCTTGTCAAAATGGAGGGACAGTACAGTTCACAGCATCAATCTATTCTTTGCATCAATACAAGAGTGGACTCAACTCTTCCAGTGTACAGAGGCTCAGCTGCAGGCCTGCTCCAATATCACACGTATTCCCCTGTCCTGTTTTCCTAGACGGCTTTACGCACTGGAGCCTGACGGGAACTCTCGTTACTGATGAAGATACCTTCATGGGATTTAATGATGGTCTCTCTCAATCAGGTATCTGTACTGAAAGACAAGGATAAGGGGTTGGGCTGCAGCAGGAGGAGTGGAGACAGCATGTAATCATGTCAATTGTTTATATAATGCACTGAAAAATTCCCCTCGCTGTGTCTTTTTTTGCCTTTTCTTTCTGTTCTTTCCCTGCTCCATGCTGTCAGGGTTCCTGGGGGGCCGTGAAGTTTTGCTCCCCAAAGCAAACTTCTTCAGCCAAGGTATTATGAAAATGGGAAAAAAAAAATCCATTTAAAATGTTTTATCTTCTCTTTCTTTTTCAGTTGTTTCTGCAGAAGTGGAAATGACATCTTATGCCCTTTTGACATACACACTCCTAGGAGATGTGGCTTCTGCTCTCCCAGTAGTTAAATGGCTCTCCCAGCAGAGGAATGCACTTGGGGGGTTCTCATCCACACAGGTGAGCTGCCTCCAAAAAAGGTGGTTTCGTTGCATACGGTCAGTTGTAGAAATTGGTTGATTCAGGAATGGTCAGTGCAGAGTTTCTCTCTGGAGTCAAGACAGAAACTCTCTGTGTCCTGGTAAGAAGAACTTTCCAATGCTCCTTACGGCTTCCTTCTCAGGCTAATAATTTGAAGGTAGCCCAGACTGTGTCCTTACAGGTGCTTTTGACATTATAAAAACAATCAAAACCTGATAATTCTTTTGCTATCTAAGTTAATAAGGAAGATTCTGCTACCAGAAGCTGGTGACTTTCAGTTCAGTGCTTATTTCTAATTCTGCTGTGCTCCTGTATCTTCCCTGTTCCTATCTCTCCCTCTTCCAATCCCTAGGACACGTGTGTAGCCCTGCAGGCTCTGGCTGAATACGCTATCCTGTCCTACGTTGGAGGAGTCAACCTTACCATTTCCTTGGCTTCAACTAATCTTGACTACCAGGAGACGTTTGAGCTGAACAAGATGAATAAAAAGGTCCTCCAAACTGCAGTGGTAGGTGGTTTTGTGCTAACGTAGCCACGTTTTTTAAGCGATCCAACTGAGCTAGGTTCTGAATGACAACTTAGGTAAGCTCAGTAGTGGTAAAACCACAAGTCAAACACTGAGATCATGGGGCTTTCTGGGGTTTTGTGGCTGGGTTCTGATGTGAAGGAGGCAGCACTCAAAGGCATTTTTCACCATAACTAAATGCCTGCTTCTTATTTAGTGTGCTGCTTGTTCCTATCATTAAATACAGGTGCCTGGAAAGAGTATATGATGCTCACTTCACTTCTGCAGTCTCCTTTATAGCCAGAAAGATATTTTGTACAGAACAAAGTTAGAATTGATATTTATTTCTATTCTGAGTGTCGTGTCTTGTCTATGTCTTAACTGTGCAATCTCCCCAGATCCCCAGCATCCCAACGGGGCTGTTTGTGAGCGCCAAGGGCGAAGGCTGCTGTCTGATGCAGGTAAAGTTGCCATGGGGCTGGAGAAAGCATGTGAGCAGAGGGTCTCTAAACTTGGTCTATTTGCCACTTTTTTAACCCCGATTTGCTCTGAGAGAGCAGTTTTACTTTGCATTTTTCTCAAAGTAATTATACAACAATTGCTTTTATACAGTAGTTGCTTTAATTCATAGAAGGAAAAGTGATTGTACTGGGGTGAATCTGATTTGGTGTAGCTTTACCTATTTATAACTGTGATGCAAAACCTCTGTCACCTCTGAAAAGATCTGGTGTTTATGTGGGTCTTCAGGGAATGTTTGTAGACGCTATGAAATGTTGGGGTCTAGTAAACTCCCCCGATTTGTTTTTTCTCATTCTTCCCCCCTCTTTCTGCTGTAGATTGACGTCACTTACAACGTACCTGATCCCATTGCCAAACCAGCTTTCCAGCTCCTGGTTAACCTGAAGGAGCCCAAGTCAGAGCAGCATCTCCAAGCTCCAAATCTCCTGCGATCTGTCTCTCCAGATGAGAATCGCTCTGAAGCCTTGCACAGAGAGAGGGCACTGGTGGATGATGACGATCCAGCTTCAGATCAAGACCATCGGGAATACAAAGTCATCCTGGAGACGTGCACCAGGTAGAGGAAGTGCCAAACAGCTCAGATGTCATTTGTGGAAGGGAAGAACTCTTACTCCCCTGTCAGCTTCTTCCATATTCCTTCCTGTAGAGGCAAAGCCATAGTGACTACAGTCCTGAATGCAGTTGCCATGGCTCCAGGCAAAAATGAGATGTTATCTCTGTCCGTGTGCTTGCCCTGCCTCTCCTGGCTGTGCTGCTGGCAGATGTGTTGCCTCTGAATGCCACAAGCCTGTGAAATCCTGGACCCAGCATTTTTTGGCCTGGTTGAATTCTTCCTCCCTCTAGTAACAGCCAGGGATGGGTGACTCAAACCCAGCATCCAAAAGTGTGCTTGGGCTGTGTATAACACAGAATCACTTTCTCAACATCCTCTCCTCCTGCCTAAGCACTGCGGCTTGTACTGGGGAGGGAGGCTTGTAAAGTCTTGACAGTCCCTTGAAGATGTCTGTAACTAGGGAGGCTGCCCTGCGTCAACACAACCTTTCTGTTATTTCTGAAACTCCTGCCCTGGGAATTACTGGAGCAAAGACAGAAATTTGAGGGGAAGCTCAGTCTGAGAAGATTGATTGCCTGGAAAGAAAACAAAAGCAAATGAAATCTTCCCTTTCCTCCCCTTCTTGCTGTGATGATGCTCATTTAACTCCTTCATCATCTCATTTAGGCACTGCAAAGAGGGGAGCGCAGCTAAAGATGACAACTGAAATATTTTGAGTTGAAGGTTTTCTTCAGAATGCGATTGTTTTAAGTGTTGTGCTCAGTGAAGTTCTTGGGGTACCTCTGAGGAGCTGGGGAGAAAAGAGTGTGAGAAATGGAGGGCTGTGATGTGTAATGGAGACTGGGAAAAATGCAGGTAAGGGGATCCTGTGGGATTTTTAGGGAGTATGGTGCATGGAGTTAGATCAGAATTAACAAGGTTTAGTGTCTTGGGGGACTGTCAGCCCTGAATTGCCATACACAGAGCCAGCGGGGTCTGCCCACAGCCCAGCTCCTGCTTCTGGGGGCGTACGAGCATGTCTGGGGCGTTACAGCCAGGCTGGCTCCGTGCGGTGCCTTGGCAAACTTGCCCGAGCTGGAGGGCTCCAAGGAGAAGCCTCCAAAGAGCCCTGCAGGAGCCAGTTTGGATCTGGCATGTTCAGCCCTGGACGCTGCCTGCTGTATTTTCAGTGCTGGGCAGGAGCTCAGGAGCCTTCTTGGGTCCAAGCTTCTTATATTTGCAACTAAAGAGCGAACAGGTAAGCTGCCAAGGACTGGTTAGAGCTGAGTGTGAATGCAGAGCAAAGAGAGCATTGTTCTGGGATTAGCCAGGGCTTCTCTCTTACAGTGTCAGCTCTTCTGCCCTGCTGCAAGGCATCAAAATCTTTTGCCCAAATAAACTTTCTCTCCACCCCTTCATGAGTTTTTTTTCTTATGTACACGTCAGCAGTACCAGCTCTCAATTTCAGTGGGTTTTGGGGTCTCCATTGATGTTATAGAGGATGATGTCGTTATGATTCTTTAACTCCAGTGACTAGAGAGTGAGGTTGAAAACTCGTTAGCAAAGATGGATTTCTCAGCATCAGTGAGATGCTGGAGGGAACTGGCTGCAGTACTCTAGGGCTGAATGACTGCCTGTGATTGGGAGGTCGCATTCCTCCTGCACCACAATCCACTTACAGCCCTCCACTTAGGAAAGAACAGAAGTTTTTTCTATTCCAGGGGTTTATTCCCTTTTACCAAGTGCATTTTCTCAGTGATTAATTGAAAAAGTTGGCAAGCAGCACCACATGAGATGACAGCCTTCCCTCAGCTTTTCTGCCTCCATGTGCCTGGACATCTCCTGCATCTCTGCCCGCTGTGAATAGCATTTTATTTTTGTTGAACAGAGGCAGAAAAGAGGGTTTTGTAAAGCCTACTTGAATGCGGCTTTCAACAAGTCCTTCAAAGAGTAGATAGTTTTTCTTCTTCTCCTCTGAGGTTGATTTCAGTTGCTCTCCACCCTGAGTTGTCCACGTACCATTTGTTATCTTGGATCCTGAGTTTGTTTTCCTTCTTTCTTGTTGTTCTCCTGGGCAGATGGCTGCACTCTGGATCTTCTAACATGGCTGTCTTGGAGGTGCCATTGTTCTCAGGGTTTCGTGCTGACATTGAGAGCCTGGAGCAGGTAAGCTGGTCTAATAGGTGCGTGAGGTATCATCTTGGGCCAGGACCTGGCCCAGTCCCCTTGGCAGGGGTAGGAAGCAAACGCCAATGCATGTTAGAGCACTGTCCACAAAGACACGATTGAAACTGGAGGGCAGAAGGCAGGAGGTTCCACTTGTCAAAAAATATTTCTCCGAAACAAGTAAACAGATGTTCTGGGCAAGATTAACAAATCTACTGACTCTGGCCAAATGAAGGTTTATTGCTGAGCACACTGCTCCGTAATTACACGAGACCCGTTTGGAAATGCTGAAGTGCAAATGTGCTCTAACGGGAGCTGTTTATGGCTTCTTAGCAGGCTGTGTTATCTCCAACATCTGGATCCCATTGCTTTGGAGGCTCTGTGTCTTGGAATTTTTTTGCCTTTTTTTCCCCCCTTCTGGGAGAACATTGTGTTTATTGCAAGGCAAACTGAGGTGGATGGAACGTGCCTCTCACCCAGCCACCCTCTAGGGGAGATGGACCATCCTCATCAGCTTTGCTTTGTTTTGTGGAAGTGTTGCAGTGCGTTCACCGGTGGGGTTTGTGCTGCAAATAGATTTTAAGGACTATTGACTAAAGAGGTGTCAAATCCTTGAGAACTGGTAAAGAGCTAAAATATTTTATTTCCTAAACATCTTTTCCATTAATAACTTTATCTTCATTACACTGGGAGGGATTTGGGGAAAGAATTTTCAAATAGAATCTTAATGAGGAGCAGGTGCAACACTGCGTATGGCTGTTCAGATAAGGCAGGACCAGCAGCCACATGTTTCCAATGTCCCTGCAGTGAGGGAAATGAGGAAGGATAGGAAGGGAGCCTGTAGTGGTTTGGTTACCATCTCGTCTCCTCCTGCTCAGGGTCAAATCCACAGTAATTTACTTAAGAAATGGCAGGAAAACTATGGATGGGAACCAGGCTTAGGAGCAGAGAACTCAAAATGGGACTGGAGGAGGACAACAGGATATCTTCATGGCATTAAACCCATGGAATATTTGATCAGCGGAGGAAAAGGAGGAGTAAAGGGAGGGAAAGAGTTGAAACAAAGAGTGCAAAGAGGGTTTCATTAGGGAAGAACAGAAGAATTATTAGGTGAAGTAACGAATCCCTGTACTCCTTTTTTCCTGAGATGGTCTAAGAAGATACAACTCCTATAGTTTATTCTTGGCTATCTCGTTGTACCCAAATCACGCTAACAATGGAATTCTTCCACTGAAGCCCAGTACTTGTTTCGCCATGTGTTTTGGCTCAGCAGAGCCCTCTTCTTCCTACCACTGCATTTTGTTGTTGCCTCAGCCGTTGCCCTCTGCTCCTGGTGACGAGGAGCAGGGCTGTATATCACGTTTCCTTGTTCCTTGTTTGTTCTCACAAGGGAGCAGTGTGCGCCGCGCGGTCCCACCTGCAGCGCCGGGGCAGCGATGGTTAATGAATGCTCTGGTGAGGGCAGCCCCCCTGGCTGTGCAGCCACAAATCCTTCTAATAATGCTGGGTGTCGACAAGGTCAGGAGGTTGCCACAGGCTGGTGTGTATCAGCTGCACCAGAAAAATGCAACTTTAGCTGAGCCGAGCGTTTCCCGGTGGCGCCAGCCTCTCGGAGCCCTCATAAAAGGCCTGTCTGCAGCCATCCACTGCTGAGTAATAACAGCCGCCACCAGGCCCCTAAAATTATAAGGACAAATTAAATTGGCCCTTTCCATATCGTGTGGGACTTAAACACATGTTCTTTTGCTTGTTACAGTAATAGCAGGAAGCCCTGCGCAGGGTTTTACAGCTCGGAGCACCGGGCTAAGAAATTCACGGTGAAGCCCTTGGCAGCAAGGTTGGGCAAACTTGAGCAGGAATGCTTGTCCGTTCATGCCATCATTTCTAATGCATAACAAGAATGATGCTTTGTTCTCCTTTCTACAGTTTTCCTTCTAAGATCTCAAAATAACTTAGGAATATGGAAAAAGAAAAGCCAAGGGGTTGCCTGGCCAAGAGGCCACTTTGGAGAGCAGAATGAAAGTCTCTGCTCCAGCCCAGACTTTGCTCCCCAAACTGGGATTAAACCACAAGAGTCCTATTCCACAGCCCATCATCCTCCCCAGCTTCTGGATTAATCTATGCCCCATCCCTGGAGGTGTTCCCAGGTTGGATGAGGCCTTGGGCAGCCTGATCTAGTGGGACGTGTCCCAGCCCATGGCAAAGGGGTTGGAACTGGATGATCTTTGAGGTCCCTTCCAACCCAGACTATTCTACGATTCTGTGGTTGGACTTGATTATCTTAGAGGTCTTTTCCAACCTTAATGATTCTGTGATTAAATGTTTTTGACGTGGTAGATGTGTTCTGAATACAATTTATCAAACCGGTGAGGATTGATCAACGGATGGTGTACAGCTCTTTCATTGGGAGTTTTAAAATAAGACCTTGTAGGATTAGACCAGATGGCAGCATTTCCGTTTTGGTGGTAATCCATGAGCTTTCTGTGTCAGGGCAACGGTCGCTGGACTCTGAAGTGGTGCAGTAACTCTGAAACCAAGGGCTCTGGTGCTTTCCTCCGCAGACAGTGATCACGGGTACAGACAAGACTGGCTGTCGGCACAAGGGGAGATGGGCTGGAGCATTTGTACAAGTAGCTGGGGTGCCCCAGCTGTGGGAAGCACTCTTAGATTGTGTCCTGATACTCCTCAGACTGTCCCAATAAATACAAAGCTTAAGGGGAGAGGTCGGCTGTGGGTCAGACTGATGCGACACAAATCGCAGCTCCCTGGTCCTCAGAGGGAGAGGAGATGGGAGCAGAGGCCTGGCCTCACCCCGTTCATCGAACCGAGGATGCCTGGGGCTCTCTCAAATGGCTGCTCTTTTCAAATGTGAGGATTAATTTTCCTGGCAGAAGAATGTTTTGGATGTTTCAGCTGGTGGGAGAAGGGAACCTTTAACACTGGGTGTGATCCAGCAGGGTCTCTTAGGTCTTGCCTGGGCTTTGGTAGTGAAAACAATCAGAGAGCTTTTCTGTTGGATTAAGGATGATATGTCAGGCATCAGGGAGAATACTCAGCACTGTGCACCTTGCAAGTGTTCCTCATCAGGGCACGGAAGGAACAGGGGTGTTTTTTTCTTCAGCTGTATGGCAACAACTGCAGTCCTCTCTGCATTCCCCTCACCTGCTGAAACATCCTTTTCCAGCAGAAGAAACCCCTGGGTTTTAGTGGCTGGTCAGTTTGTCTGAAGTATTTCTTCTTCTCTAATTCCAAACTGCTTTCTATAAAATGAGGTGAAACTAAACTTATTGATTCATTCCCCAGTTATTGATGAACAAGCAGATTGGATTGAAAAGATATGAAGTGGATGGAAGAAAAGTCCTTTTTTATTTTGATGAGGTAATGACTTTGTTTCTTATAATTGTGTTGCATTTCAATGAAAGGCAAATGCCCCATGGATCAGGCACAGGCATGGGGTGGTGGTGATCCCTTACGGGCGAGGGTTTTCTTGCAGCTTTAACTGACTTGTGCTTGAGCCCCTTTTGAGACTGGTGGGTGTTGTGGGCTAGGTTGGAAACTGAAGCGCAATCGAAGCAGGTGGTGAGATTCAGCCCATATAGAATTTCTGGGAAGATAACATTAGGCTTTGCCTCAAAATAATCTCACCTGCAGGTACAGTTACCATTGCTGAGAATGGAGTGAAAATGCAGTTGATTCCGATCTCGAGCACACACCTGAGTGTGGAAGAGCAGCTCTCCTGGCTTGGCCCTTGGCCCTGGATTGTTGCCCAACTGCATTAGCGAGCTGATCGATGACAGTGGGGGTGTGGGGTCAGCCAGGGAACACGGCCTGAGCTTCACGTTTGCCATTGTTGTATGGCAAGTTTGCACTATAAAGGCTGCCAAAGTATCATGCCATAATTAATCTTGTTTGGCTTTTGTTTGTTAACTTTGTCTCTGTACCTGCTCTTGGAGGTTTCTTCGTTCTCTCTGGTGTATAGAACAGCGTGTTATATTAGGCCAAATGCAAGGTCCAATACTTGGGTTGGGGCAATCCCTGGTTTCAATAGAGAATGGGGGATGATGTGATGGAGAGCAGCCCTGAGGAGAAGGACTTGGGGAGCTGGTTGATGAGAAGCTTGACATGAGCCGGCAATGTGTGCTCACAGCCCAGAAGGCCAAGCGTGTCCTGGGCTGCGTCAAAAGCAGCGTGGCCAGCAGGAGAGGGAGGGGACTCTGCCCCTCTCTTCCTCTAGATGATTAGTTCCAACCCAATCTATTCTATGATTAGCAGTACAAACTATATATATTTGTCTCTCTTCACCTAAAGTGCAGCTTTTGTTAAAACAATGTTTTTATATAACTTCATACAGATTCCCAGCCAGTGTATGACTTGTGTGAAGTTTCAAGCTTTCCGAGAGCACATTGTTGGGAAAACAGCTCCTGTTCCTATCAAAGTGTATGATTACTACGAGCCAGGTAGGTGGTGTTTTTCCTGTTTTTTTTTGCTAGCAGTAGAGCTCTGGACATAAGGCTCAGTTGTGATTTCTCATTCTTGCTGGCCTGCAGCTTTTGAGGCAACTCGTTTCTACAACGTGAGTGAAAACAGTCCCTTGGCACGGGAGCTCTGCGATGGACCAACGTGCAATGAGGTGGAAAGCTCTGCCAGCCAGTGGGTTGGTAAGTGGCACCAAAGTCAAACTTTTTGGAAAACAGAGCCCACAGGCAGACTTGCTAGGAGTTCAGAACTCAAAATTATGCTTAGGAAAAAGCTCTATTTCGCTATCTGTGTTAGTAGGAGTTTCTTGAAGGTTTGTGGGGTAGCAGCATTAAACTTCTGACAGCTCAACAGACCCATGTAGTTGGTTCTTCAGACCCAAAGGGACTGTTATTTGCTACAGAGGCAAGACACAATGTATAAATAGAGCAGAACCTGCTCAAGGTGAGGTCTGTTAATAAACATAAAGGCAATTTGGTTTTCTTTCTCTGAAGTATCTTGCTGTGGTATTCCACAGCGGAGTGTTGGAGGATTGGACTGTCATGCATCAGTGGAGGGAATAATTTTCCCCAGAAACTGTATGTTCCTTTCTCTCCTCTGTTGTACCCAATAATTTTGTTGTCCTACATCCGGAATCTGCTGCCTTGTGGTTCTTTCAGGAAGACAGCTTGATTCTCAGAATGTTTTATTCTACTGTGTTTATAAATCCCTAAGGGAAGTCTTAGGGAATTCAACATGAAAACTGACATCAGAGAAATAGGAGAAGGTTGCCACCCCTTCTTCCCTTCCCTACGTTATGCAGAAATAGTGCTCTGGATGTTTTTGTTTGCTTTCCAGGCTTTGTTCACTCTGGACCGTGCAATAATGTTTTTGGCTGCTTGGAGGATGAGTATTTTGAGCAGTGCATGTGTTCGCGGGACTGCGGCTATGACGGGGAGCCTGTCTGTGGGTCGGACGGACAGATTTACCCGAACCATTGCCAGATGGAAGTAGCATCGTGTAGGAATAATACAAGGATAGAACAGATGCCCATGGCCCAGTGTTCTGTCTGTAGGTTTCATTCAATTCACTTTTCCTGTTTCAATCTGTGTGCAGAACGCTACAAATCCTCATCTGAATGAGTGATAATTGCATGTGTGTGGTAGGGAGGGGAGGAGAATTCAAATGCCCCTGTGTATTGTGTTGCTACTCACACTACAGGGGGTTAAATTATATGAGCAGCTGCCCTCCTGCTTAGCTCAGAATAACCGGCTTTCTGTTTTCATGAGTATCTTTCACAATCAGAGTGAACTTTAGAGAAAATTTGTGCTACTCTCTTATCTGAAGTGAATAATCCTGGATAAAAATGACATTCATGAGATACAGCATTCTTTGGAGACTCTGCATGGGCTTTTGGGGTGTGCAGTGTAGGAGCTCTGTGATCGCAGGGTGTGCCACCTCTGGAGTTGCAAACGTTTTCTAGAGATTCATTAGTGATTCCTGAAAGGAGTTAGGAGCAAGGTGGGTCCTGGTCCCTCCTCCCAAGTATCGAGCGATAGGACAACAGGAAATGGCCTCAAGTTGCTCCAGGGGGAGATTTAGACTGGATATTAGGAAAAATTTCTTCACTGAAAAGGTTGTCGTGCACTGGCAGAGGCTGCCCAGGGAAGGGGCTGAGTCACCATCCCTGGAGAGATGTAAAAGCTGTGTGGATGTGGTGCTGAGGGACGGGATTTAGTGGTGGGTTTGGCAGTGCTGGCTTAAGGGTTGGAACTGTTGATCTTAAAGGTCTTTTCCAACCTAAGCAATTCTATGATTAACAAGTTTTATAAACAAAGGATTTACTTTTCTTTTTATTTACAGCCAAAAGTTTGCCAGAAGAAAGGGAGACGCACTCCCACACAGCTGAGCAGCCCAGCATTCAACAGACGCCAGCAGGTAGTGTCACACCTCTGCATTTATCCAGGGCTTTTCCTTTAGCAAGGGTAAAGTTATCTTGTCGCTGTATGTAAGTATGTCTGGCTCAAGCACACGTAAGTAAAGATGCTGAATTACAGGAAATCGTGTACGATACGTGCTGTGGTCAGAGCACGTGCAGGATTTAGCTAATTGTCCATAGGACTGAGCGAGTGACCCTCCTATTTTCTCAGCCTTGGTATGTTTGAATAACACACTGTGAGCTTTCCTTCAATATTAAGCTGGAAAGATCCCACTTTAAACCAGGCTGATGTAATGGGTTCCAACGAACAACTAAACAATAGACCAAAGTACTGCGAGAACTCGAATCCAGGTGGATTAACTTTGTCTCTAGCAGTTCTGTGCAAGAATCGAGCTGGCAGTCTTGATTCTCTCAGCGCTGCTGTTTGGAACAAAGGGCCTTAGTGAGCAAAAATGTTAAGGTCAGTAGATGGAGTAGCCAGGAATTTGGCTGCTCATTTTATTTGATGCTTACATTCATACACTTTTTTTCCAAGACTCATGTCAAACTTGCTCCTGGCTCACAATAAATCTCACCAAGAAGCAGTGGAGGGTCAATAGAATAGTTTGTTTCATGCTGTTTCTAGTAAATAAACTGGACTAGATTTTTCCTGGCTGCTTTCCACTTGTTAATTTTCTTTTCCCCTGTTCTCTAACTCGCCTAACAAATTGGTAAAACCAGTTAATTCTTCAGGAGAAGGTGCTGTGCCTTCTCATGTCTTTCTGGTGCACCAGAGACACTATCCTGCTCTTTGCCCTTCCTCTGCTCTGCAGAACCCATCAGTGGTTTTCTGGTTAAGGTGCAAAAGCCTTCCATTCTTACTATTTCTACAAGTCATTCCATCTTAAGGTGTTCAATGTCTGTCCTGTTTGCCCTCCCTTTGTTTCTGCACTTGCTGTGAATGAAAAGATTGATGCCATTAGAATAACTGCAAGGAAGAACGCTTGCTGCCTTTTATTCTGTTCAGCATGGAAACTCTGCAGTCTGAACCTATTAAAGCAGTGTTCCCAAACTGGGGCACTGCTGGTACGAAAGGCCACCTGAAGTGTTGTGTTGCTGGCTTGCAAAATGGACTTGCAATTACATTCTTTTCAAATAAAAATTCGTTAGTGAAAATATGGTTACCTGGGAAAAACCTTGTGGAACCTGATGGTGGTCCAGAATCCAGAACTCTTCCAAACTCTATGTGAAATAATCTCCTTTGAAGTATCTGTCTGAGAAAAATAACCCTCTGGCTTCTGTTGTGAGTAGACAAGAGCAGTGTTGGCTCTCTAGGCTGTCAGTAAGAGCAAAAGTGGAAATTCTGATGTGTGTGTGTGACATTTTATAGACATGTCAGATTAACAAACCTGCGTGGCATAAGGATGTGTTTGTCAGAGCACAAGCGTTTAGAGCTGGCTTTGTTCTAGGATCTGAGGGTTCACGTTGAGGCTCTCCTGGAAGGCAGACTCCTCTGAGCCGAGCAGCCGTGGCATTCCAAAGTAAAACGGACTAAATCCTGCATCAGGAAAAGCACCCAGCATGTGATTTTCATTAATCCTCTGGGCTCCTCTCAGGTCAACCACACGCTACATGAATCAGTTTAACAAATGAATGAATCCTTGCTCGTACGTGGGTCGCGTTTGGACTCGCTGGTCTGGTGGCATTGAAGCATGTGATTGGTTTAAGTTGGCTCAGGTGCTCTGCGCTTCCAGTGAAAGATCCAATGAGCCATGTCTAAACCTGCCATTTCCTAAAGGATGCAAAACTCCAGGAGCCAAATCAAGCTTAGGGCAAGTTGGTGGAAGCGGCTCAGTGTGTTAATCTTCAGGAAATACCATTTTCTTGGAGAACCTCGTGGTGTTTACATTGTCTGAAATCCTCCCGTGTCTGCTGTGTGACCTGGGCTGGCTGCGCTTAGTTCGATCGATGCTCTCGTTGTGAGCTCCTGTGTTACCCCAGCAATGGGAACAATGAGCACCAGCTTCCTTCCAGCAGACAGTGGGGAACTTCATAACGTATTCAGGCTCAGTGTGGCACACGCAGGCTCGCGGTGTGATCCATGCACAGCCCTGAGTTTGCTGGGGTAGAGCCAGCTGTTGAGTGATGCTATTCAAGGTAAGCAGCTGTGTATAGATAGTTCTGAAAAATCAGGATGCAGTGCTTCTTACGTTACGCAGCTGTGGTCAAAGCGTTCTACAATGCCTCTCAGGAGTCTGCAGCAGACCTTGCAGCAAGGGAGGCTGAGATTTCATCTTAAAACTGTAGCTTTTTTTTTTGTACAAATGGGCAGAGCCTCTTTGCATCTTTAGAAAGGTTCTCGTGATCGAGAGGGAGGTGTGCAGCGTGACAGGACTTGGTTGAAACAACTCATTTTTGAGGCTCCTTAGCTGCTGTTTCTCACAGTTGAATTCCTGAGACTCAGGGACGGAACAGGTTTTGGATAAGTAGCATAGACTCACCTCTGTCCCAGCACTGAAGCTCTGCTGTTATATTCTCACAGCCTCTTCCAGTCATATTTGTTTGGACTGAAGGCTCCGGGAGCAGGATTTTGGTTGCTGGCTGGAGTACAGGGATCTCAAGCGACTCTCTGCCTGTAGCGTTCCTAACGTTAATTGTCAGACTAGGCTACGAAATTAGGGATGGATTTCAGAGCCTCAGGGATCCTCAGTAGCTCTGATACCATTTTGCTGGTGAATCATAGATTAGTTTGGCTTGGAAGAGACCTTAAAGCCCATCCAGTTCCAACCCCTCTGCCACGGGCAGGGACACCTCCCACTGGATCAGGGGCTCCAAGCCCCATCCAACCTGGCCTTGAACCCCTCCAGGGATGGGGCAGCCACAGCTTCCCTGGCCAACCTGTTCCAGGGTCTCACCACTCTCACAGGGAAGAAATTCCTCCTTACGTCTAGTCTAAATCTGCCCCTCTCCAGTTTATCCCCATTGCCCTTCATCCTGTCAGTATAAGCCTTTGTAAACAGTCCCTCCCCAGCTTTCTTGTAGCCCCTTCAGGTACTGGAAGGTCGCTCTAAGGTCTCCTCAGAGCCTTCTCTTCTCCAGGCTGAACAACCCCATGAAATGATGCGTTGATTGCTTCCATAGGTCATTAATGCTCTTCTGAAATGCCAAAATTACTGAGTCTGTGGCTGCTGCCGCTGGAAGACAGCATGTTGCTATTGCGATGATGTTGCAGTTCTACAAGTATTGATGGAAATGCAGTTCCAGCGTGCGAAGCAGCACTTCTCAGCGAGCCCGATGTGCTCAGTGCTGCTCTGTGCAGCTTTGAGCTGCCTGACCCCAGCCTTCTCCCTGCAGCTGGGCTGTGTTGCACAGCTCTGCTCTCGCCTTAGAAGGGCCGGTAGCTGGAAGAACATTCTGGGTGGGATTATCATACTTTGATTTAGTAGGAGTGGTGCTGTTTTTTAAGAAATTAAATGCCATCACCAGCTCTGAGCAGGAACATCTGAGCGAGCTCTGCTCCCAGGTGGAGTCATCTCGCAGCGCTCCCTGGCAGGCGCATTATTCGCGGCCCTGCTGTTCCTCTAGGATGGGTTGAACTGGCGAGGGGCCATTTTTCCCTTCACCCCGTCGGTGTTCAGCAAACATTGGCTTGGGCACAAACATTTGGAGCTGGGGGAGTGGTTTGCATGCAACAGGAAATGTCAGCCTTTCATCTTTGCTTTGACTCCAGTGCTGCATTCCTGGGAACAGTGAGGTCTGTGATGTTAATTCAGTCCCTGGTGGACAGCAATCATCCATTCATAGAGCAAGCTCATGATCTGGCAGGTTCGCGCATGGAGAAGGCCAAGAAGAAGCGAACACGGAGACTGACTCTGCTCTCAGGCGAGCGTTGCTCTGCCTGGGGCCGAGCGCGTTGCTAGGAGGATGTGGGAGGCAACAGGGAAGAGCCTTCAGATATTTTATTTCTGGAGAACAAAGAATTTCAAAGACCTTGATGAGCGTTCTCAGTAAATAAAGCCAACTTTGCAGGGGGGAGGGGGAGACTTTTCCTCTTTGCAACAAGTACATCGCAGTGATTGCTTTGGTTTGGGTTAGAACAGCAGATATAGAATGCAAATAGGAAAGGTGGACTGAGCTGCCTCAAGGAATGGTTTAGAAAACAGGGAGCTCGTGGTAGTTGTAGAGGTTTAATCTTGCAGTCTTACTCCCTGGACAGGGAGCAGTCACCCACCACAGGGAGATGCAGCCTGCTTTGGGCAGGGACCTCAGACAGCCTGATCTAGTGGGAGGTGCCCCTGCCCATGGCAGAGGGTTGGGTCTGGATGGGCTTCAGGGTCCCTTCCAACCCGAACTATTCCATGATTCTATGATTCTCTGTACTGTGTGAGGGACCTGCCAGTGTCCTGGAGGGAAAACAAGGAGAAGAGAAGTACCTGTCTCTGCCTGCAATGTGTCTGCTCCTGTCTTAAATGCTGGAGGTTCCTCAGTGGGCTGTGACCGTGCTGAAGCCGATGGCTCTTGGCTACTTCTAGCTAGGGCTGAGGGAGAAGAGAACGGCTTTGATGTTGGCTCCTGGCCTGCTGTGCCAAAATCTGCATTCCTGTTGCGTTGAAAAGAAATCTAGCTGCTTACACTGATCTGTGTCGTGACATGCACGGAGGAAACCGCTCTGATACAGGCTGCCCTCTAGCTTTAACTTGCATTTGTAGAACGGCGCTCAAAGAGTGCGTGCGTTGCGCATCCTCATGAGGATTAGCAGCCCCTCCGCCGAGGCACCTGGCTGGGACTCAGGGAAAGAGAGAGGGGTGTTCTCAGGATGCAGAGAGACTGAGACACCTGGTGTTCCTATTACTATATACTGGCCTCGGGGTGAACAGGTTCTTAATTATGCATCTCATTAATTAAATATTTTAAATGAGACTTTGAGGTTTGGTTGGTTTTTCTTTCAAATTACGTAGCCCTTTTTTTTTTTTTTCTCTGATTCCTCCCATTTTCCCCACTGCCCAGGTCTCAGACTGGGAAATAGAAAAATCAGGTTTATAGCAGCCAGCGGAGCTTTAGGCTGGACATTAGGAAAAAATTTTTCACAGAAAGGGTCATTGGGCACTGGCAGAGGCTGCCCAGGGAGGGGGTTGAGTCCCCTTCCCTGGAGGGGTTTAAGGGACGGGTGGACGAGGTGCTGAGGGACATGGGTTAGTGATTGATGGGAATGGTTGGACTCGATGATCCAGTGAGTCTCTTCTAACCTGGTTATTCTATGATTCTATGATTCTCCTTGCGTGTAGGTCTAAGCTTGCATGTGTGTTGACCTGTGCAGCCTCCTTTACACCTGTCAGGCACTTGTTTGGCCCCTGGTTTGCCTCTGAAATAACATTCCTTTCCTTCAATATCATCCCCTGCTCTATGATGCAATCTGTGATGCAGTTTCTTAGGCTAAAGCCCAACCTGAGATGCTGTGGTTTCCTTTCCAGCAGAGGAAGGCCCTCCGCTGCAGACAGATCTCTCCTACTACTCGTATGAATATGACCCAGACCCCTACGCGTCAGAGGCTGACGTCTTTGAGGTTGTGACAGAACTGACAACAGCCAGCACGTTAAAAGAAGGGGACAAGTTTCCAGAAGCGGTGACCACAGTATAATGGTGAGCGGGGTTTGAGAGACCTGGTTTGAGAGTCAACATGGAATGTCCTGCTGTAATACGTAATGGGGAAGTGGCTTTTCTCTATCATGTTCTCTCCTCCACAGAAATACATAATTTAAATCAAGAGAAGAGGCCCAGAGTCACCTCCTGTATGAGTTTGTTCCTACAGACGACCTGCTGCAGAACAGAAACCGAATGATGACTACTTCCCGATGCACTCAGAACTGTAGGCTTTGCTACCCCCGGGGGGCTGGAGCGCTGACGGGGACACTCAGCCTTATTTTTCTGTTATTTTTCCTGCCTTTTGTACATCCCCTTTGGAGCGTTTCCAGGGATGGGAGACCAATGTGCTGTGCCCTATAGGTGAGAAAAACAGGGGCTGGAATTCAAACGTATAGACCATTTCCAAGTGTTTTCTCTGCTATCAGGATACTGCAAATGCCGTTTCCTAGCTACGTTTAGAAGCCAAGTCCAGGCCTTGTGCTTAGCAGAACTGCTGTTTGAGGAAAGATGGCTGAGAAATTTTCTCTCAAGTTATAATAATAAATGTCAGTGTGTTTTGCTAATTACGACAGAGCAAGAGGCTAATCATCTTCCCGGCCCCTAAGCGTGTGCACCCACAACCCTGTCCCACAAGAGGAAAACTTCTCTGGAGGCTCCGTGTTTGGGACAGTTTTTGGGAGGTTCGTTTTACAAGAGAAAACTGTGATTCCCTGCAAGGGCTGAAAAGCTGGGCTGTTGCCCACGCAGCTGTGGGCTCTAGGTGGGGAGGAGGGTGCCACTGCGACAGGGATGGGGTGGGAGAGCCCTCTTTGTGTTGCACTGTGCTTGCAGCCCCAGCAGCCCCTTTCCTCTTGTAACCTTGGCATGAGAATAAAGCTGGCCCGAGGCGCATTCCTGTTAAATGCTGGCTTCACCAAACACCTTTATTTGCTCCCGCTGGGCTCCCCACACCAGGGCTGTTCTGGATGTACCAATCTGTGCAAGGCCCTGGTCTGCTGGCCGGTACAATCGCTGCTCTCACAGCCTGGACTCCCTCAGACCGACCTGCCCCAGGCAGCGCGGTAAAACACAAACCAAGAGCTTTGTGTTTCCAGAAGTGCCAGAGCCAAGATGTTTTGGTTTCCCTTCCTGCCTGGAGCAGCATTGTTCTCCTCTGAGGAGTTGCATGTTAATTGCTTGTTGTGAAATAGTGTTAATATTTTATCTCTCCACTTCTATTGTTACCAAGACCCCAAGTGGAGTGGGAATCCTTTTGAGGGTGTTTAATGGTGAATGGAAAGAGGAAAAAGTCCATTCATTTTGAGAGGACACATGACAAGAACATATCCAGCATAGACATTCCATACCAGAATAAAGGCAGTTTTATTCCAGAAGAATGTTCGCATGGGGGCAAACCAGGAGGTATCCCAGGATTTGGGCATGTGTGGTTTCCAGTCCTTTTTTGTCAGGGGTCAGATATTTGCAGAATGTTGTTGCCATGATGAAGGTCTGAGTCTTAAGTTCCCAGAAATTTTGGAACTGCTTTGCTGGCACGTTCCCAGCCCTTCTTCCTCACAGGATTTAGCTGTGGCTGCTGCCCGTACGTACCCGCTGCTGCGCAGCAGAGGGGTTTGCCACGTCTCTGCCGTGTGCGTGAAGAGACCGTGTCCTCGCTGAGTCCGCACGGCACAGCGGCAGCGCTGGCAATTCTGTTCCTGTCTGGCAGGTAAATAAATGTCCTTAAACTCAATTCCATCTCCTGTAAGGAGCTGGACGCTGGCTATTGTGTACACACACAGGACTGAGTCAATATTTATCCCCTGGGTAAATAACAGACCTGGTGTGAGCGGCAACAAGAGTGTTTTGGTTTTTTTCTTTTCTAAATAGCAAAGCTGCACAAAACAAACCCTGCTGTTCCCTGGTTCCAGCCTCAGCTGCTGAGGGCTTTGAGTCTGGGACAACAAGACGTTCAGTCACCCTGATAATGGCTGCGTGACCAGCTTCCCAAAAGAAGATGGGACCTGAGTTCTGTACCCCTCATCCTCCTGTCCTCTGTCCCTTTCTGACTTCAGATTTCTCGTCTCCTCTGTTGTATGCTTTTGGATGGATTTTTGAAGTCATTTTATATTGCTTAGTTCTCTCCTAGATCCTTGGGCAGTCAGAGCATCACCAGTGGCAACAAGGAGATGCGGGTAGGGAGTTTCAACCAAGCGTTAAACCTGACTGACTTCATTTTCCTCAGGCTCTGTCCATGCTGTGCACTAATTCAAGCTGCAGACACCTCCCCATTGCTGCCAGCTAAACGATTCCTCCAGGTTCTGAGGGGTCTGTGTGCCAGTGCACTTCCCCTGTTTGGGGCAGAGGGGCTTTGCTTCTGTTCTACAATAAGAACAAAAGCCCGAGGGACTGGGACCCTCCCCAGGCAAAGGCAGAGCCACCTTCACGTCCTCTCGCAGAGGCAGGACAGTGCACGTGAGGGGTTGTGGGGGCGGTTCTGGATCCCAGAACCTGCCCTCGCCCTGAGTGCAGCTCTGCTCCTTGCAGGGGAACCACCGCTCGCTCTGCTCGTGGCAGCTTCCACCTCGCCCCAGCCTCGTCACACTGAACTCGAGCCTTTCTGGAGTTCAAAAGAAGTACTAGAAGTACCCTTAAAGTATTTCTGTTCCTGACAAAGTGGCCGTAGCCCTGGCTGTGTCAGCTCTCCTCTGCCCTGTACCCGGGGCAGAGAGGCTCTGCTTTCTTACCGTATTTCACCCCTGCACCGACCTGTACCAGCAAAAGCTCTAGGACCATTTCTGTTTTGTTCACAGAAATCTTAGCAACTCTGACTCCAGAAAAGGATTTGGTTTAGATTCTGATAAATATTTTATTAAAAACTGATTTTCAGACCATCTTGCCTGCCTCTTATTCGCACTGTAGGCTGTTTGTTTGATCATAGCTTATGGTGAGGACAGAAGTCATGTCTGTCCCAGCAAAACTAAAGAATACAGGAGCTCTAAAGAGTTTTATTTTCTACCTTGCTGCTTTCTGGGATCTGCCCTGGTGCTGATGGAGAGATGAGCCAGCTGCAGTCTGTCCAATTTGCAACAGGTTCCAGTAACCAGCAAGCTCGCTTGCCTGCTTCCTAAGAGACAGCTCTTGGTTGTGTGGGACACGACACAAAGGAAGAATGGACTTTCTCAAATCCTTCTTTAATATTTCCCTTCAAAAGACACAAGTTTTTAAAAAATCCATTAATACAACCTTTGCCCGGAGCACTGATGGATGTCCAGGGTCGCTGGCAAAAGCAGGGCTGAATGAATGGGATTTTCACACGTGGCACCAGCGAGGGGCTGACATTACACTGGTGTTGCTGCCTTACCCAGCCTGGGATGTATCGCCTAGAAAAGCCAGGGCTCTGTATTCTCCTGACAGAATATTTTAGCTTGGGAGAGCACCTTTCCCATAGGCACCTCTAGAACTTTTGAAATGTTTAGAAATTCAGTTTTGCGAGTGCCTGTTCTTTTTCAGTTGTAGGTGGAGGGAATACGTGTTCAAGGACAGCAAGCAAGGCTGTAGCAGAGAAAGACAGAACACACGGAGAGCAATCAGGCTGCAAGGAGCGTTAGGAAGCCAGATGTAGGTGTGCTGGGAAGAGCATCCGTAGCAGTAAGTGACCGGCTGAGAAGTAGAGTCCCAGTAACAGATCGATATGTGTTCAGCACTCCACGTCTTGTCTGGACTCCACACCTCGCCAGGAATCTCGTGGCCCAGGTCTGTTCAGTTTTAGCTATGCAGACAGGAGAAAGGACTTATTTTCTGGGAAATGCAGCTCCCTGCTCTGGATAAAACTTGTAAGACCCAGTGCTGTCTTTCATCCCCACTGTGTGCTGCGAGTGCCCTGGGAGCAGGGAGTGGGAATGGAGGCTTACACCAGCGACTCCTTGGAGCTTTTTGGAGGGAGGGTTTCCTTGGAGGTTTTTAGGGATGTGGCAGTTTGTTTTCTGTGGTTGAAGAATCTCCTCCTCACCTTATCCCGGAAATCTTCTGAAACGTAGTAGTAGATGAAGGGATCGGCGCAGCTGTTGAAGGTGCTGATGGCCAAGCTCAGCATGTAGCTGACGTAGAGGCTGCCGGACAGCTTGGAGTTGTAGCTGGAGTAATGGACAAGGAGGAGAACGTTGCTGGGTGTGTAGAAGGCCACAAGCGTGAACAGCACGAGAGCTGTCAGCTTCACAGAGTAGGAATACCGCTTCCCGCTGTCCAGGAGGGTGTGCAACACCGAGCAGTAGCTGAAGAGCATCGCCGCGAGAGGAACGAGGAAAGCACAGGCGATCAGGCAGATGAAGTAGTAGAAGTAATACCCGTCATCCTCGTGCCTGGGGAGAACGTCGTGGCAGAGAGTGACGTTTGCTCTGTACAGGGGATACGACTGCTGCTGCAGGGTCAGGGGCAGGGTGAGGACGGCAGCGCAGAGCCAGATGGCACTGCAGGTGCAGGCAGCGAAGCCAGGAGTGCGGAACGAGCGGGAAAAGAAAGGGTGCACCACAGCCAGGTAGCGGTCGACGCTGATGCACGTGAGCAGCAGCACCGAGCAGTACATGTTCCCGTAGAAAAAAGCCGTGGTGAGCCGGCACAGGCCTTCCCCGAAGAGCCAGTTGTTCCCCAAGAAGTAGTAGAAAATCTTGAAGGGCAGCACCAGGGTGAGCAGCAGGTCTGCTGCGGCCAGGTTCATCAGGAAGACCGTGGAGGTCAGCTTCTCAGCCCTGGTGGCCAGGACCCACAGGGCCAGCCCGTTGGAAGGGAGCCCCACCAGGAAGACAAGGGTGTAGAGGCAGGGGATGAGCCGCACGGTGACCACGCTGCCCAGCTGAGAGCGAGTGGCCTTGTGTATCAGCAGGTACGTGACGTTGTTTATGGTCACCTTTTCCCCAGGGATGGCTCGGGGACACGGTGTGATCTCTGGGGTTGTCGCCTGCTCGTAGGTGCCGTTCTGGGAGTAATCTGTGGGTGCAAGAGCAGCCTGTCACTCGCCATCCGTGCAGTGACCCTCGTGCACCGCACAGCAGGGGACACGGGTACCACCCCCACCGCCGAGGGGGGCTTTTTATGCTGGGGTCCCTAGAAGTGAGAGCATTCAGTAAAATGCTGCTGTGCGATGGGTGGGAAAAGCTGGCTGACAGGATTAGGGACGCAGCGGTGACCATCGGTGGTCGTACTGAAAATGTACACAATTCCTGCCCTGTGGTTTCCCGTGGGTGACAGATATTTGCTCAGTTGTACAGGGATCGGTGGGCCTGGGGACCGAGTGAGTGGTTCCTCTGCCCGACTTTCAAAGAATCCTGAGATCTGGCCTCTTCTGCCAAGTGACAGGGGACAGGACGAGAGGGAATGGCCTCAATCTCTGCCAGGGGAGGTTTAGGCTGAACATTAGGAAAAAATTTTTCACGGAAAGGGTGATTGGTCCCTGTCCGAGGCTGCCCAGGGAGGGGGTTGAGTCCCCTTCCCTGGAGGGGTTTAAGGGACGGGTGGACGAGGCGCTGAGGGACATGGGTTAGTGTTTGATGGGAATGGTTGGACTCGATGATCCGATGGGTCTCTTCCAACCTGGTGATTCTATGATTCTATGATTCTGGGGCCACTGCAGGGTAAAACCATGGCTGTGGCCACTTTCAGCTAAAGGTTCTGGTTTCAAGTGCCCACTGTTTTACCTCTCCTCTATTTCTTTCTTTCTCTTTCTAGTTCTTTCCACCTCTGCTTCTCTCTCTTGTGTCACCTTCTGTCACTTCAACCAGAGTAGATGTGCATCTCAATTACAGCGTGCTCCCCTGTGATAGCTTTAAAAAATGAGTTTTCAGCCATCTTAACAAAGTACCCGGCACTTCAAGAAGCAGCAGTTTTTCACCCAAGGGTAGACACTTACCATCGTAGTCTGGAGAGCCCAGGCAGAGTCCCCAGAAGGCACAGCCCAGCACAAGCCTGCACGGCAGCCGCTGCATCCCGAGGGTCCCCATCGCGGTGCAGGATCTGGCGCTGCTCTGCTCTGCTGGGAGCTGTGTGAGAAAGGCACTGTTAGTGTCCAAGCCTACGCATTTCCTTCTGCTAGCCCTTAACTCTCGGAAGCACTCATCCCGTGGAGGATGAGGCGTTCGAGGGGCTGTCACGACACGCACGAGAATGCGTTGCCCAAGCAGAGCCTCGGCTCCGGCTCCAGCACCAGCCACAGGACTGGGAGGGACGTGTGGATCCTGATCTACAATAAATATGGGCCATACTTCGTCATCAGAGCTAGACCGTGGCTCGAGTGACTCATTTCGGTCTCCTTCCTGCTCCAGAATATTCCTGGAAATAACAAATATGGTCGGATTTGATGCAGTTCGAATTCGGTTCAGAACGTAAACTGAACTCCTGACCTCCCGTGTCAGACATCCTTCCACTCAAGAGACCCAAATGGCTCTGCGTGAGATCCAAGGTCTTTTCCCACCGCCTGGTTCCAGGTACTTTCTGGCAGCGCAGGGTGAGATGATATCGTCCCCTTGCAGAAACAGGAATGAGGGGCAGGAGACCTGCAGATCCAGTGAAACCTCCCCGCTCCCAGGGACTACGCAGGGCTCTTGCAGCCTTGTCTGCTGGCAGTTTATGGGTTTTAGCATCTGCCTGGCAGCCCCCAGGTTAGGCTGGGCATTTCAGAGTTCCCTCATGTCTTTATTTCTGTTCTCTCACTAAAGAAGGGACAAAGCTCCCACACTTCCCTGCAGCAGTTGATCGAAACTCCTGTGGGTCAGAGCTGATCACATTTGAAAGCACCAGCACCAGCCTGTAGAGCCACAGCGTGCAACGATAAGCGGCACGGCTGACAGAGACACTCTGCTTCCGCTGATAAATCCCCAGGAACAGGGGCAGCCGCTCCGTGCAGCAGGAAAGGGGCCTGGCGAGGGCGCACAGGAAGGCTCTGCGGGTGGGTAGATAGTGGTGGATTCCAGCTGCTCTTCACTAGCAGAGCTGGTTTTCCAGAGATGTGCAGTCTCCACTTGGTAAAGCCCTAGGAGGGTTGAGTGCTGTGTTAGCTTCCACGTTGGAGCATTAACAGGCTGCCCAGGGAGGGGGTTGAGTCCCCTTCCCTGGAGGGGTTGAAGGGACGGGTGGACGAGGTGCTGAGGGACATGGGTTAGTGATTGATGGGAATGGTTGGACTCCATGATCCGGTGGGTCTCTTCCAACCTGGTGATTCTATGATTCTATGATCTGTGTTCCTCACATGGAGGAAACTACTTATAATGGTGTAAGAGGGATTGGCAGGCATTGCCTGATCCTTTAGGATCCTTTGCTGCTTGCTCTCCCTGCTTCTCTCACTCCTTGAGTGTGTGAGTCCCTTCCATGCTCTGCCTTGCACAGCACTGTCCTCCCTCCAGTATGAGAACAAGCTGAGAAAGCTGAGGTTGTTCAGCCTGGAGAAGAGAAGTCTGCAGGGAGACTTTAGAGCAGCTTCCAGTATGGAAAAGGGCTCCAGGAAAGCTGCAGAGTGGTTCTTCATCAGGGAGTGCAGGAGGAGGATGAGGGGAACAGTTTTCAGATGAAAATGGGGAGACTGAGATGAGATCTTAGGCAGAAATGTTTTGCTGTGAGGGTGGGGAGGCCCTGGCCCAGGTTGCCCAGAGCAGGGGTGGCTGCCCCATCCCTGGAGGGGTTCAAGGCCAGGTTGGATGGGGCTTGGAGCCCCTGATCCAGCGGGAGGTGTCCCTGCCCATGGCAGGGGTGGGACTGGGTGGGCTTTGAGGTCCCATCCAACCCAAACCGTTCTGTGTTTCTGTGATTGGTGGGGAAATCCCGAATCCTCTCCCATTGCCTGTGCGAGAGCCCCAGCTCTTGCCCAGTGGTCATCAAGCCCATGGCCTGGGAGGCTGCAGGGCTTTAGGACTTTGCTCTCCGGTTCCTGCCTGGCTCCGCAAGGGAGTAAAGCCAGAAGCTGAGTCCGGGCAGTAGGAGCTGTGAATTTGGTTTGGCAACCCCAGAAGCCGTTCAGTTCTTTCTCCTCAGCTTATGAATGGCCTCTTCTGTGAAGGCTGCAAATCCGAGCCTGGCTGCTGTTTGATGGGATTCTTCTATTCCAAGGAGAAAATGATCCTATTTCCTTTGCTTTCCCCATATTCCCACATCTTTGTGCCAAGCGTGTCGAGAGGTGGGGTTCCGCTGGCAGGGACAGGGAAGATGAAATGCTGGATGTTTTGCTTTTGTGATTCTCCCAGGATTTATGAACCATTACAGAATGACTCATGCAGCCGCATATTTTCCGCGCCTCAACCAGGATCCTTTCCATGCTCTGTATGCAAAAAATTAGACCTAATCAGGTTCAGATAGTGTGCAAATCGCAGTCCTGCTTCCTACGGCCAGGTCTCTGGAGTGCAGCAGAGCGAGGTTACTCATTGCCGTGTTCCTCAAATCTCCTATGCTCTGTGATCTTTAGTGACTGCTTCACACGCAGAACAGCTTGCCTGAAAAATCCCAACGCCAAAGGTTTGTCACGGCTTGTTAACATCTTTTCAAGTCGTGTGATCCCTGCTCTGTGGGGTAACAGTGTGGGTTTAAAGTAACTCCTTGTGCAACAAGAGCATCTCCAGCGAGAAGGTGCTTCTTTATTCCATGGCTCTGAACCCAGAAGATGTAATGCTGGAACACAGGCTGGGGATTTTAGGGCTCAACGGGAGGGTGCAAACACCACCTGGCCTGTCCCAGCACCTTGAAGGCTTGGAAGAGCAAATGTTGGTAGGTGATGAATGGGGATGGCTGTTTCTGCTCTGTTCCAGCATCTCTGGAGTTCTTCAGCTGCAGATTCACAGGTGTGAAGATCGAAATCTTAGTGCAGCCAATCCCCACCCCAGGCTGAGCTCGTGTTCGTGGCACAGACATGAGGGGCAGCGGCTCTGCCACAGCACCAGCAGAACCTCATATTTTCTGTGAATTCAACGCTCGCCCTGCCTTGCCCAGCATCCAAACCTCCTCAGAACCATGGGGACAGAAAACCTCCACCACTGAAACAGAAGCGATGTCCTTGATCCAGGATCCCCCACCCCAGCGTGGTCTCTGTGGGCTCTGGAACCTGCCGGAGGGCTCCATGCCTCGGGCACTCTCCCTGGCTTCGCCTTTGTACCAGCTCCCCTTTCTCTGGCAGGTCTGGGACCATTGCCTGACTCTCCACAGCTCCAGGGACTCCCCAGGCCTCTTTTCCTTTCTGCTTGTTCCCCACCGGTCCCGCTCCGCTGGGATCCCACCCAGTCCTTTCCCTTGGTTCTGCCGCCCATAGTGCTCGGATCCTGCTCACCGCTTGCCTTCCTCACGCTGCTCTAACATTCTGGGGGAGCTGTTTCTTTTTCAGAACTCCTCTGCTCACCTACAGTTTTTTCCTGTCAGTGTAGGAAACCCCCATGAAGCCAACTTTCATGAACATTGGAAGTGGTTTAGCATGGCTACAGCTCACAAGATGTTCTGGAATAGCTTCTTTCAGTCCTTTCTCAGCCAGGTAACGATGCTGGGGCAGCGGCTCCCTTAACGAAGAGACAGTGCTGGCTCTTGGATGGTTCTGTCTGTTTGGATCCCTCCCTCGGCACAGGTATGAATTACAGTTGCTAGAGTTTGAGTTGCTAATTTTGATGAGTGGAAGGCAGAACGTACCTCTGGTTTCCCTCAGGTTCTGTTACTTAATTCTGATCCAGAGGAAGGACTGAAGCACAAACTGAAAGTCAACTTGCTCCCGGTCTGCAGCCCCGACTCTGGGCATCTCAGCGACACAGACACAGGGTAAAAAATAACCCTGAAAGATTAAATTCGAAATTCAGGTTCTCCCTTTAGTGATTCTTCATTTCGTTTAGAAAACCGTGACTTCTTATTCCATCCCACAAACCTGAAGGATATTTTTAAGCTGTCTTTGCCGTTGCCAAAGCTGTCAGCTCCCCGCGATCCCCAGCTGCTCTCGGGTGATGTCAGAGCTGGCTCTGCCTCCACAGCACATGGAACGTCCTCTTTGAGAGGCATCCAAGGTGTCCACGAGAAGACTTGTGTGAAGCAGGCCGTGTCCTCGGGGACACCACTACTAGCATTGTAATCAAATTATTCCATGCAATTTATGCATCAGAGGATTATTAGAAAAACGTTTCGCTTCCCTGCGAGCAAGCGCTGGGCTGCCCAGAAGGCGGAGTTGCCTTTTGTTATGGCAACGGGAGTGTTGGGAGTGATGTAAAGGAAACTCCTGTGGGGTGTGGGTCCCATCATCGCAGCTTCATTTGCAAGATCTACACATTTTTTGCTGGGCAGAGCTCAGGGGGAGTGCAGCAAAACGTTTTATTACCCAGGAATGCGGGGAGGCTGCGGGGAAGGCGGGCGGAGGGCCAGTTCTGTGGCTGCACTTAGAATCATAGAATCACCAGGTTGGCAGAGACCCACTGGATCATCGAGTCCAGCCGTTCCCATCAATCACTAACCCATGTCCCTCAACACCTCGTCCACCCGTCCCTTAAACCCCTCCAGGGAAGGGGACTCAACCCCCTCCCTGGGCAGCCTCGGACAGGGACCAATCACCCTTTCCATGAAAAATTTTTTCCTAATGTTCAGCCTAAACCTCCCCTGGTGGAGCTTGAGGCCATTCCCTCTCGTCCTGTCCCCTGTCCCCTGGGAGAAGAGCCCAGCTCCCTCCTCTCCACAACCTCCTTTCAGGGAGTTGGAGAGAGCAATGAGGTCTCCCCTCAGCCTCCTCTTCTCCAGGCTAAACACCCCCAGCTCTCTCAGCCGTTCCTCACAAGGCCTGTTCTCCAGCCCCTTCACCACCTTTGTTGCTCTTCTCGGGGTTGTCCTAACCTGGAGCAGATGTGCTTGGAGGTTTGGGAACTGGGAGCAGTCCCTTTCCTGAATGTCCATTTTATTTAGCATGTGAGTGCTCGGGGGCTGGACCTGGGACGAGTTTCTGTACCACACCTCTCAGCCCAGAGGTGCTGCTAGAAATAAACCAAGCTGGGATCCCACACGCTGCGCTGGCACCGCAGGCCTGAGCTCCCAGTGCCGCGTGGAGCCACCAGCCCAGCCCTCCTGCGTGAAATCCTGTGCACGCTGCTTGCGGGAACGCGTTTCCCTGTTCCACTGGAGGGTCCAAGGCTTCTGCCTGCCAGAAGAGAGCTGCCACGCGTCTAAATCACAGATCCCGCAGCCTCTCCTTCATCCGACTTCTCAATTGCGTTTTTCTGCCATTTAAAAGTTAGTTTCAGGCACAAACCAATCAGTTTGTAGGCTGTCAGGAGGTTTAAATGAATTCCAAAGCAATTTAAAACACTGAGAGCTGCAGACTTTTAAAATCAATATTTTATTTTACTTGAATGTGCAAATAAATATAAAAAAAACCTACATTCAAAGAGCTGGCAAAGCAATTACAAGCCCCAAAGCAAAGATCCTTCAAAAACATGGAAGAACAAACCCTCGATCAAGATCGTGCAAGCAGACAAGACGGCAGTCAAGCCCGAACTCTCAGCCCTCCGCAAACCCCTCTCAACCTGCTCTGCCTGCTGATTCTGTTCACGTCGTTTGCTGCCATCGCTCTGGAGACAACAGCGCTGCAAAGGGCAAAGTCCTTCTGAATGGGTGCAGGTTATAAATTAAGGTTTACAAAATAAGGATGCTTAAAAATACCTGAAGTACACTTAAAAATGGGGAGATGGAAGGGGACGGTGCCTGGGGCCGCTGCCCTCCGACACCTCGGACACTTGGAATCAAATGCGTTTTAAGCCACAAGTTGCAACCTATTTTCTAGTAAACATTTGTATCATAAAACCGTAAAATTTGGCACGTTTGTTGCCCCCACTGAAGACAGCAGAGAGGAACAGGACTGAGGCGTCCCCGACCTCATCAGCTGCTGTTACCACTGACTGAGACCAGAGCAGAGGCAGAACCTTCAGCTCATTTCAGCAAACAAAACTTAAGGAGCCCCAGGAACACAAACAGGAGCTCGCGATGAAGTCTCTGCCGGCAGCGGCTGTGCCAGCAGCCCCAAGCACCAGACCGGCTCCCTTTTTCCCTCCTACAGATGATTTTGTGAAGAAGGCAAAGAGACAGCACAGTTTGCCCTCAAACGTACCCCAAAGGCTGTTTTTTCTGCTGTCGAGTGAGACAATCGCAAACCCAAATGCTGTACAGTGGCAAGAGCCCAGGAAAGATCCGAGAGGCCACTACGTGGGTCTGGCAGAGATCAGAACAAAAAATCAAAGCCACATCAATATCTGGGAGGGGTGCTCCCCCAAAAGCCAGGGAAAAGTTGGAAGCAGAGCTGGAAGGAGGCTGGCCCTGCCTCGAGACACGATCTTCACGACACACTCCATGGACAGCGCACGCGTCCTTGGCCCCGGGAAAACGAGAGCGAAGTCGCGAGGCTGCAGGACAGACACAACTTGATCTTGTAGATTGTTCAATAGATGAAGTCAGACAATCGGTGTAGGGTTCTGCACGGTTTGGAGCGGGGTCTTGTTAGGTTTCATTTGGAAAAAGCTTATGTAGAAGTACAGAGGGTTCAGTGGAAAAGCTCGTCTGCGCTGGCTGCGGCTGGATCTGCCCGTGACAGATCTCGTGTGTCACTGCAAAGACCCTGTGGGAACGGCGAAGCATCCAGTGCACACACCACGCTCCACGAGCTCCATCTACCGCTGTCAGTGAAGTGGCACAACCCAGCAGAGCCACGGAGTCCGGGCACGCTGAAGGGAAGCGAAGCGCCTGGGAATGCCGACTCCAGAGGCTGCCAATCAACATGTGAAATACAATTCAAAAAACCCCAACAGGCCAGACCTCACAATGGACTTTCCTCCCCATGGATATTCCTCCCCATGCACATGCTCCAACGGCTCCAGATCCAAGAAGGCTGAGTGTGCAGCACGTCCCAAGTTCACGGAGCAACAACACGGGATCCTGTGCCCATCAAGCAGGGGAAGGCCCCGGGCCCAGACTGCCTCGAGCCTCTTCCCTTAGTTCACGCTTCACAACACTTGGTTGATGAGCGAGAGCTGGAGTGTTGCGTACGCTGCTCACCCTTCTCTCGGTTTTGGCATTTTCCTCACCAGAGCACCAGTAAACACTGCGTTCATCGCCTTATTAGTGCACGCGGATAACGAAGAGCCCGCAGCAGGGCCAGCGATCTGTGCCGGGTGCTCTCAGCACCTCCCGGCACACGGAGGTTACACTGAAGAGTTCCACAGGCTCCAAGACGGCATAAATTCAGGAAGATAGGGAACATTAAACCCTTCGGAGTGGAACCAGCTGCCTGCATCTGCTCAGACACCAGCCCAGCCCTCCAGCACTGGAGCGAGGGAATGTCTGAACGGTGAGCGGCAGCGCCCAGAGCCCTGTTCCCATAAAGCTTTTAGAAGTCTCTTCATGATGGCTGGGGGATCACACTGCAAGGAGACAAGTCTATGCCATATGGAAAATACATCGTAATCCAACGTAAAATGCTGTTTGGATAAATATGATTAATACATACATTGCATTCCCACCACTATTCTCAGAGTAAATGTGTTTCATCAGCGATGCTCCTAATTGTCTCGGTCCCAGAACAAGTCTCTGCTCAGGGAGAAGCTGGACGGCGACTGTACTGAACTCTGTATCTGTTCACAGGGACCCCGTGGACGTTCACTGTCTCACAGGTGGTTTTACAGGGCACCATCTCCTCGTCTTCATCTCCCATTAACCAGTCTTGAACTACATCAATGGCCTCCATGGTCACGTTCTCTTCAAGCCACCTGTTGTGCCACTCCTCAAACTGCTGGTGGTGCTTCAGCAGCACCATTGGCTGCACCTGAAACAGGACAGGAAAGATCACTGAGTGGTTTCTGGGGAGAAGCCAAACCTTCAACTCTTTGTACGTCCAGGATGCACGTGCTTTACAATCCAACACAACCAGCAAACACGGAACTGCATACCTGCATTTAAAGATCCCTATTTCTTAAAGTTTGCCACTCCCCCTTAAAATTGGCCTGGCAAAGAAAAGGCTGCTAAACTAAACCAAAGTACAGAGCATTTACCAGCTCTCCTCCATGTTTCATCCAACACAGAGAAGTAACTTCTGGGTGCAGAGTGCAGGAATTCAGCCACAAGACTTCTTATGGGTACCTGTCTTTTGGCTCACATCCTCAACCTCTGCCACCGCCCGAGCTGCAGAGAGAGCAATAGGAGATGCACCTGCTTGGCTCGGCAGAGCGCTCCCCGCCGGTACATGTAATCCTCTGAGTTCATGATGAACATCATCTTGTGGGTGTTGAGCTTGAACCGGCAGTCCACGTTGCAGGCACTTTCCACCCCGATGAGCCTCTTCCAGGAGCTCTTCACTTCGCTGCGCAGAGCCCTCACTTGCTTACACTGCCACTTGCGAAACTTTTTTAGGTTTCTAGAACAAAAGAAGGATTAGGAAGCACTTGTCATGCTTGGTTGTCCATTCCCTTAAGCTAGCAGCACTGGTGGGACTGCTCCTCGAATACTGTGTTCAGTTCTGGGCCCCTCACCACAAGAAGGATGTTGAGGCTCTGGAGCGAGTCCAGAGAAGAGCAATGGTGATGGGGCTGGAGAACAAGAGGAGTGGCTGAGAGAGCTGGGGGTGTTTAGCCTGGAGAAGAGGAGGCTGAGGGGAGACCTCATTGCTCTCTGCAACTCCCTGAGAGGAGGTTGTGGAGAGGAGGGAGCTGGGCTCTTCTCCCAAGGGACAGGGGACAGGACGAGAGGGAATGGCCTCAAGCTCCACCAGGGGAGGGTCAGGCTGAACATAAGGAAAAAATTTTTCACAGAAAGGGTGATTGGTCCCTGTCCGAGGCTGCCCAGGGAGGGGGTTGAGTCCCCTTCCCTGGAGGGGTTTAAGGGACGGGTGGACGAGGTGCTGAGGGACATGGGTTAGTGATTGATGGGAATGGTTGGACTTGATGATCCAGTGGGTCTCTTCCAACCTGGTTTTTCTATGATTCTATGAGCAGAGCCGACAGCACGTGTATTACATTTGTATTTCCAAGTTTAGTTTTCAGACTCTCCAGGATCATCCTCCACACAGTGACAAATATGTAGTGAAAAAGGAACAAATCAGATCTCGAATTCCTCCCAGACGGGCCTGCTCAGACACTCTCGCTCCACCCTAAACACAGTTTCATCAACAAACATGCGCAGCACACTTGGGATCCCGAGCTGAGCGCGCTTCCCTAGAGCTGCTGGTATGGCACATCACCCCAAACCACTGCCCCGCGCGGAGAGAGGAAGCGGTGCCTGTGGCTGCAGCTGTGACTCACGAGAGGGAGCGCTCACCTCTGCAGAAAGACCGGTTTCAGTAAGAAGCCATCATTCTGGTTGTTTGGAGCTCCCTCTACCCCAACATACTGCTCCATGTAGTTCGCCAGGTGCTATGCGACAAGAGAACGATTTCAAGTCAGGTTTTGCCCTCACCAAGACAAACACGGCTGCACAGAACTACTTTATTTCCAAGCTGCTGGGGTCTCACTTGGCCCCACGCTGATTTACGTTGAAGCTCTTTTGCCAACACACCCATTTCTGCCCATGACCACAGCCCCACAGGTAATATTCCCACACTGCAGGTAAACTTGTCCTCCTGGCCAAGTCTCATATTTGGGAACCAGGAAAGCATTCTTAGACACCTGCTTTGCCTGTGGGACAGCAGCCTCCATAATCACTGCAGTACTACCTGGACCTCCACAGGATCTTCTGTCTGGGTTTCTTCCGTGTCCAGAAGCTCAATGGTCATGATCACCTGCCCCTTCCGCTGGAGAAACATCACCTGTAACAAAGGCACAGGCTCAAGATATTGGACACAGAGGTTCACCATAAAATGCTCTATATTTACAGGTCATTTGGATGACAAATAGGAGCTAGGAGAGAAGCAAGCAGCAGGGCTTTTAGTGAGCAAGTACTCCCCTTTCCTGCTTGTGCTCCGGTTTTGGTGCCTTCTCCCCATACTGCGCCCTCTCACCATTGTGGCCTCGGAGCTTCCAAGCCCCTTTCTCCCAGGTTAAGCATCCCAGTCACTTTATGAAGGTGCCTGGCAGCGAGTTCTCACCTTGAAACAGTTCTCATCCGCCATGCACCGCTCAGCCTTCCACTGATAGCTGGTCTCCTTTGCTGCCCGGACACACCTTGAGGACAAGTTACCTCCAGCAGCACCTCGCTTCCTCTCGTTCAAGTAGAGCTCGACAACCTTCAAGCAGATGTCATCGCTCACAAGATGGTGAAGCTGCCATCAAAAAAGGGGGAATTCAGCCAGCGAGGCTGGGCCAAGAGTTAACTCTGGTGCATTGTGAGAGGAGACAGCTCCCACAGCACCGCACCTCAGAGCAGCACTGGAGGTTTGACTCCAGACTCTGCACCCTGCGCTCTCTCTTTCATTACTTTGCAATAAAAGAACAGAGAAGAGTGCAGGGCTGATGGGCATTAACTGCAACAAGATGATAATGAGAAGATAGGTTTCAGTAGAAACAATTGGACTTTTTTTTGAGGGGGAAGAGCAGAATTCTAAAAAGACTGTAACTTAAAACATGTTGGAAAAAGCCAGGAAGGGTAAATCCCCTATGGCAGTCCCTGTTCTGAAGCTGAACTATCTCACCAACCTCTGTTAGGTACACAACTTTCTTATGAATTTGCTTTAACTTTAGCAAGTCCTCCCATTGCAGAGCTCAGGGAGAAACCTGTCTGCCTAGGGAAGGGAGACGCGCAGCCACCCAGATGCAGCAGAGACGTCACATCAGTTACCTGGCGGACAATATTCTGCACCAGCTTGTCCATCGTAAAGCCGATGTAGGCGTGGATGGTGAACATCTCCCTCAGCGTGTCCTCGTACTGCGTCGGGTCGATATTCCCGTCCAGCAGGCTCCTCACCATATCCAGGAACGCGGGGTAGTATTCCTCCAGTTCCACCTCACCTGGGTGGAGGAAAAAGTACGGTCACTTAATGCACGTGAGAGGCAGAGCGAAGGCAAGAGGTACAAGGGACAGCACTGCCCAAGGACTGCAACACTCAGTACTGAGAACACCTTACATACAGACTACGGCTACTGCGAGGTGCTGATTAACTGTAACCACTTTCTCTCGTGCCTCTCCACCACTGCTTTGTGTAGGCAACTACTTCATCATGGAGCCATTTGCATTTCCAATCAAAGCTAAAAGATCCCTACCACGAAACACTGGAAAAGATCTGAAAGCAGTGGGCTTGTGTGACATCCCTCTGAACTCCGCGTGAGAGCCCTCTGAGATAAATCACAAACCGGCTATCCCATTACATCATCCACAAACAACAAACACAGTGGAGGTTTGCACCTCTGCGTTCCTGCTGGTCTCAGATACAAACGATTGAGCCCCAGCAACCCAGGTGTGAAGAACAGATTACATCCTGGCTTATTCTTACTTGGTTGCTTCAGTCTCAGTTCCATGGCTGGATCGTTGGTTCTTTCTTTTCTTCCCTCACAAAGCAGTTTCTCTCTCTCTTTTTCAGTCCGATATTCTAGAAGTTGCTTCTGAGCTTGGCGATAAATCTTTAGAAGCCTCGAGCACAGAGTCTGGTGCAGGCGGAGGAAGAAATACCAGTTATTATTGACAAAGAACAGACTGTAAACGTCATCCAGAGTGTTGTGGGGCTCAGCAGCTGTAACGTCGCAGAAGGTTGCTTTGGTCTCCAAAGGACTGCTCGGAGGCCCAGGCACGTGTTTTTTCCGTAGTTCAGGAGTATCGAGGTTCTGCCCCTGGTGGTTTTCTCTGTCCTCATCTGTCGATTCTTCAGAAATGCTGTGCTCGGGGGGCTGAGAGAAAAACAGCTCAGGGATGAAGTGATGCACGATCTGCCGAATGGTGGCTTGATCCTCCTTTTGGATTGTAGGCTGCCTTTTCACATAATAGCTGATAAGAGACGCCGCATCTTCCAAAATCTGCTTATCTTCATAGATAAAGATAAGATGAGGCTCGTTTGTGGACGAACTTCTCCCCTCTGAATGCTGCTCCTGATGCTGTAATCAAGAGACAAATAGATAAAGATCCTTCCAATCCATGCTCAAGAGCCATTCCTGCCAGAAGAAATAAGCCAGTATTAATGCTGTGATTGGGACAGTCATTTTCCACCGAGAGCTCTCCAGAGCACCACCATTTCAACAGGGTCCCAGGGGCTACGTAAACACCTCGATAATACCAGAAGGGAAGGACACGCAGGAAGGATTGTTTACGAGCATACGCACCTCATCGTAGACGCTCTCGATCTCGTTCAGCAGGCTCTTGGAGCGCAAAGCTTTGGTGTCGTTTTGTTTGAAGTTGACGGCCTGGTGGTCAAGGGACTTCAGGTAGGCTTTCTCGTACTGCTCCCGCCAGATCTTGTTGAAGCCCTGCTGGGCCTCCCGCCACTCCTCCTCTTTTGCTTTCAATCTGCATGAACGGATGATCCACTTCAGTTCAGAAAGCAACCACAGAAATACACACAGAGCATTTTAACTTTCAGAATTCCTGGAAGGAATAACTAAAGAAAGCACCACCACCAACGGCAAGTTACCCTTTGAAACAACATCTATAGAAAACAGTTTAAAAATGCTTTAAACGTTCTCTATCAGTTTTTTAAGACGCCAAGTGAAGACATGAGAATGGGAATTACCTCTTCAGAACAACAGGAACTGCAGTAACAGGGTTTTTCTTAAGACTCTCGATGATCTCAGGTGCTTTATCACCGTAGATGCGATAGATGGCCCTGCGCTGGATCACTTCTGACGTTCCTCCCAAGCAATCATCCAGCCGAAATTTCTCCTGATCCTCCTGTGTCAGTCGTGAGAGTTTTTTCTGCACGCTCTCCAGCACACGGATTGTGGCTAAATTGGTCTCCAAGACAACATCCAGCTGTGAAAACGTTCATAGAAGAGACAGTGTGAGGACAGGCACAGCACGAGACCAGCAGCGCTCAGGGTATGGCTCACATTCCAGCACCATGGGGCAGAGCCAAGAAGCACCAGCAAGGTTTCTTACTGAGAAACACACCTCCAAAGACCCCATGCCCCAAGGACAACATGCTTTTTAGATCTGGACTCAGGCCTAGGCATAAGGAACAGACTCCAAACAAGTGGAGAAAACAAACTAGCTCAAACCAATGAAGAGTAAGAGAACTTCCAGGATTTGGCTACCAATTAATTGAGTCAAAATCCTCAAAGACTGAAGTTTTGCTTCCCGAGGAGGTAGGCAGGCAGAAAAGCAGCTCAGCAGCAGAGGTACCTCAAACCGCTCATCTTCACAGCGGTGCAACTGCTCCTCGTAAGGAGTCTTCTTGGAGCTGACAAAAGTGGAGTCTTCAGACCAGGATGGAAATGAAACCCACGTATCATTTAACACCTGCAACAGCGCAAAGACACGTCCTTGAGCAAAGCCTAATGAGCCCAGAGCTGTTCCCATGGGGTCTGACACTTCTTTGGTTTATTTTTGCAAAGTCCTTCCACGAGTTCCCATTGGAAGGTCCAGACCTAGTTCATAGAATCATAGAATCACCAGGCTGGAAAAGACCCATTGGATCATTGAGTCCAACCATTCCCATCAATCACTAACCCACGTCCCTCAGCACCTCGTCCACCCGTCCCTTAAACCCCTCCAGGGAAGGGGACTCAACCCCCTCCCTGGGCAGCCTCTGCCAGGGACCAATGACCCTTTCTGTGAAAAATTTTTTCCTAATGTTCAGCCTAAACCTTCCCTGGTGGAGCTTGAGGCCATTCCCTCTCGTCCCGTCACTTGGGAGAAGAGCCCAGCTCCCTCCTCTCCACAACCTCCTTTCAGGGAGTTGGAGAGAGTAATGAGGTCTCCCCTCAGCCTCCTCTTCTCCAGGCTAAACACCCCCAGCTCTCTCAGCCGCTCCTCTTGTTCTCCAGCCCCTTCCCCAGCTTCGTTGCTTTTCTCTGGACTCGCTCCAGAGCCTCAACATCCTTCTTGTGGTGAGGGGCCCTCAAAAGTCACTGCCACGACAGCTCCTCAGAGAGGAGAGCTCTGTGTGGACTGTGCCAGGCCCCGCTCAGAACACTCGACAGCACCGTCACCAGCACCTCAGAGCTCACTCTGCCCACGTCAGCAACTTAAGGACAGGGGACTGAGTGGCCAACAGCAGAGAACAGGCTGATCCCCCAGTACCTCCTTGCAAATGGCTGTTCTTCCACTGCACTTGGGTTGCTGATAGGTTTTGGGGAGAGCCCGGTAACTCGACCCTATGCGTTTGCAGGAAGCATAATCAATCTCCCGACTCATTCCATCCCCAGATCGGTCGCTCAGTGGAGAAGCAAACGAAAGCTCCTTCACGCCAAGAAAGGACTTGAACTGTGCAAAGAGTTCTGGGAATTTCCTTCAAGACACAAGAAAGCGTAGTTCATTACTTCACTCGGACAGTTTAACGTGTGTCATAAAAGTGAGGGAGAAAATCTAAACACACTTAGCATTGCAATGAGAGTTCTGTCACGAGCAATTTACCTCTGTTACCATTCTCTCTGAATTGCTTTATGTGCTTTCTGACTTCAACAATCTCCCTTCACAACTTCACAAATGCTCTGCTTAGCCAACTGAGGAGTCCCTGGTCCTGGCCTTGTGACTCTCGCTCCTCTGTTGGAAGCCAAACTGCCTGAGAAGCTCACATCAGAGAGTTACAACTGTTTATCCTTCTCTCAGCTCCAACCTAAGATTGAATGTTTATATTTGAGAGATTTGGACAGGCAGCGCGAACAGATCACCCTCCAGAATTCACGGGATTCTCTGCCCTCAGTGACTTTGAATAACACCAGGCAGTCTGCTGCTCAGGAAGGTGTCAATGGGATACACAGAGAGGGGGAAATATCCTCCTCAAAACGCTCTTTAAGAGCTGTGTACATCAGTTAAAAGGCTCAGATTTCATTACTCCTCCTTATGGATTAGGCTTCAGTTCCTTGTATGCTACCTAGGAGATACTTCTGAAGTTACATCCAAAACTTCAGGAATAAAGTTCACAGTGTCTACCAAAAACTAAAAGAGCAAGACCTATAAAAGTCCCCCAGAGCAGAGCACACAGTCAGTAACTTACCCTAAAAACGGTGTAACGAGCTGGAGCAATTCAGAACCAGAAACCAGCTCCTGGTTGAAGAGAGCAATGCAACGCAGAAAATTTTCATAGACTTCCTGGCTCTTCAGCACCCGCCGCACCTGCAGCACAGTTTGGAGAGACACAGTCAGAGCCCCTGAACACCATTTCTATTTAGTTCATGTTCTAAGCAGCCCGAACCTTGGGTGCAGCGACAAACCTCTGTCTGCACTGCAACATAAAAAGAGAACATGGATGGAAATGCCCAGTTCAAACAACAACTTTGTGTCTACAGATGGTACCGGGAGGAAACACTGCTGAAAATGGAGAAAGACACGGCTGTATGAGACAAGCCTTCAGGAAAAGGTTCATTATCAGCTTCTATTCATCTTCCAACCCCACCTATTTTCTCTTCATCCATCTTTCTCTACTACTTCAAATGTCAATCGATCGCTAAATACTGACACACAGATCGTTTAGAAACCCAGTCATTTAATAACCACCTTAATGGCTGAAACTAAGCCCACTAACTGTGAGAACAAGCCAATCACTGACCTTGTCGAAGAAGGAAAACTCTTGTAGTGTTCCATATTTTCCCACTGTCGCTACGGACAGATCTTTGGTTCCTCGCAGTTTCATTTTCTTCTGTTAGAAGAATGAAACAGTTATCCTTAAAATGTTGTGACTTAAATGCTACCAAATTCCGCTACACTGACACATAACGGCTCCGAGAAGGCTGAAACTCAGCACGTCCCAACCAGCGCCCCAGCACCGCTGTGTCCAGTCCTCCACTGCAGCCTCTATCGAACGACAATTTCTTTGTACAAGCAATAAGTTGTCCCTTGCCAGGACAATACTTTGTACAGAAGATCTTGATATTCAGTATTCAACGTTACCTCACGTTACCTCATACTTCAACAGTTCCTGTTGTCTATAGTCAAACTTTGACATTTTCTTTCT
Source organism: Phaenicophaeus curvirostris (assembly GCF_032191515.1). NCBI lineage: Eukaryota > Metazoa > Chordata > Aves > Cuculiformes > Cuculidae > Phaenicophaeus > Phaenicophaeus curvirostris. The sequence goes on along the minus strand of NC_091419.1, from coordinate 5,482,846 downwards.
CATACCAAGACCTACATACTTTGAAGACGCTGCTTGTTACGACTTTATCGAAGCCATTACCTAAACACAACGAGTAATATCAGGTTATTCTAAGTTTTTATTTCCTAAAAGATACCTTTGCCGGGCCAGAAACGGGGCGCAGCAGCAGTGGTCTGGATCGCTTTTTGCTGTGTTCCAGATTCTTCTCGTGCTCGGTCTTTTGGACGCTGTTCACTTCACATGGTCCATTTCCTGTGAACTGAAGTAAATAAACAGTGACATCAACGTTCTCTTCCCGACTGGTGCAAATAAAGAATCTGACACAACAGAAAAGGACAGAGAGTGTGCAGTTAAGTCACTTGTTCTGCATAATTCCAAACAGCAAAGAGGAGCAAAGTTCACCTACTGGCTGAACGTTTCTCCATGATGTTTGGCATTCCTAAAGCATCTTTATGTATTCCACAAACAGAGAGAATTCAATATTCTGCCCTGTTCTAAGCACACACGTACCAAAGACCTCTTAGCCTCTGGGAGGAACTGTCCAAACTCGGAAAGCAGATCCTCCTGTCCCCGGAACAGATTTGCCACTTCAGTGAACACCTCCTCCTCTGACATGCCTCGGAAGGGCCGGCCTTTCGTGTTCAGCTGCTCCTTCTATAAAGACACGCAGAGATGTTAAACAGAGTCCAAGCCAAACCTCGCTCTGCAAGAAAACTCCTCAACCCCATAAGAGGCAACATCCCTACGCTATACGAACTTTAAATAACTATCAGATAGGCCAGGGTTCTCACAGAGCATCCTTTCACACAAAATACCACTATCTCAACCCAAGGTTAACAAAGACAGATCTAGGTGTGACCCCTTGACCCGAGGAAGTTCTACAGTTTTCATCCTTCTGTCATTTCATGTGAGCAGCTGTGAGACGTGTAGGGGACAAAGGCTTGTGCTGGGTTGCTGCAGGAGGCTGGTCAACAGGCAGACGTTTCACCTGATGAACAACTCAAGCAGCCACAGTGCAAATCCCGCAGGTAGGCGGCTTTTTACCTGGTAAGTATGAAGGATTTCTAAAAAGGATCTGTAGATTTCTGGATGGTCAAGAAAACGTGTTTTGATCTTGTTGACGTAACTGATAGCATTGTTGAACTCTACAGAATCAGACTCCAAAGGAATTTGGGATTTATCTTCTTTGTAGGGAAGCTGCTGCCTAAACTCCTCGGAGCAGTCGCTGTGATTGTGTGAATTCTCCTGGGAGTAGTGGACCAGGAGCCCGCTGCCAGGGAGCGCGCTGGGAACCGGCTCCGAGGGCACCTGGGGACAGAGACAGGAGAAGTGACTGGCACAGAAACACAGCAGCAACTTCAACATCGACCTCACACTGGGACTCTCAAGCTGCTTAGCTAAAAAAGATCACCACGTAACAAAGAAAGAAAAAAATATCTCATTAGCTAATATGTTTCCCTTCCTAGTTTATTAACACTATCAGTTAAAACCAGCCCACAAGTTGTATCTGGCTTATGACCCGTCTGGCTCAGAATCGCTTTGCCTGCCACTGTGCTTCAGAGCGTGAACAAAACACACGCTGCGGTCTCTGTCACCACTGTCTCAGTCCAGAGGAACTGTCAGTTTTAGAAAACATTAAAACGTCAGGCTCTAAGAGATGCTACATTTCTAAGCAGCAGAGAGATCCAAGGGAACTGAGATGTAAAAGCTATTTACTGCTGCTAATTAGAGCCAAACCACAAGTTGATCAGGAGAATTCAGCAACAGCCGTTTCAGGCTCCACAACCACACAGCAACAAAGCAGAGGCAGCCAGTGGGTGTTCTAGCTGGTGTGTCATCGCAGGATGTCAGCAATCGCACGGGCCACACCTGACCTGCATTTTTTCCTATTGCCTCAACCCATCTCCCCATTCCTCAGTGAGGTCTGGAAACACCACTCTTCCAGGAACTCTTTTTTTCAGTCTGTCACTCCGTGCACCACGTACCTAGGATCTACATAAACGTGTCAAGCCAGTTGCAATTTCAATTTTCAGAAGCGCTGAAGTATGTGGAGCTGCAGTGGCGCTTCGTGCAGCAATATCACTCTTGTCAGCTAAACTAACAACTGGTTGGGGAATAAAGATTTAAATTTATACCGTACCCATTATTATAGACTTTGAAAGCCATGTGAAAACTTCAGCAACGTGGAATACGTGTGAACCTACGTGTCCTGAACCGTGCACGAGATGTGCATAGCGACAGATGTAGCAGGATTTATTGCGAGAACGTGAGCTCCTTAACCCACCTGACTATTCAAAGGTGACTGTATACTCAGCTTCCCGTTCTTTGGAATTTCTATCCTGTAGCCCAGAGGGAGGAAGGCATTGAATCCTACGATGAGGTCGGGATGCTCGTGGAAAAGCTGGGAAACACGTCGGATTACTCCTGGTGTGTCAATGCTGAAATTGAGAAGGGTTTGTTACTTGAGTCCAAACCAGAAACACAAACAAAGTGTAGCAGATTACAGAGATTTGCGAAGCTTCTGGCTTCCTAGAGAGGCAAGTTTGGGGATGTCAGACTCAGAAATCAGCCCAAGGCTGCCCGCAAAGGCAGAGGGGGTCCCTAGAGCCACCCCGGGACTTTCACCTCTGGCTCTTGAACTCCTTCATGATCTCCAGGAAACCGTTGTAGGTGGCAGGATCGCTGCCGAAGCGAATCTTCACCTGGTCCAGGTAGGAAAGTGCATCCTCCACCTGTGGGGCGAGAACTCAGGTGAGGTCCAGAAAGAGGGGATCAGGCACCCCATGACCCCAGAACGGGAACAGGGGCACCCCATGACACCGAGGAAGGTGGGAACAGACCCCAGGGACAGTTCTAGGATCCCAGAACTGGAACAGGGACACCCCACGGCATCGAGGGAGGAGGGCACAGACGCCGGGGGGAGCCCCAGGATCCCAGAACGGGGACAGGGACACCCCACGGCATCGAGGGAGGAGGGCACAGACCCCGAGGGGGGCCCCAGGATCCCAGAATGGGAACAGGGACACCCCACGGCATCGAGGGAGGAGGGCACAGACCCCGGGGGGAGCCCCAGGATCCCAGAACGGGGACAGGGGCACCCCACGGCACCGAGGGAGGAGGGCACAGACCCCGGGGGGGGCCCCAGGGCACAGAGGAGGAGGGGGCGCAGCCCTGGCGGAGGCATGCCGTGCTGGATGAAGAGGCCCCGAGGCCAGGGCAGGCCCGGGGCGGGGGGATCAGGGCTGTGGGCAGCGTGAGGCTCCTGGGGCGAGAGGAGAACGGTGGGCAGGGACCCCCGGGATGGGGACGGCGGCACCGGAGGGGAGCAGGAGAGGGGGACAGGGCCAGCAGGCCCGGGGGTGGGGGGTCACGGTACAGGGTGGGGAGAACGGGGGCGCCCCACGGGTGGCCGGGGGGAGGCCCTGGGACCGCCGGGTACCGGTACCGGGGGGAGTTGGGGGGGGGGGGGGGGTCGGGCAGGGCCGGGCCGGGCCGGGCCTAGGGGGAGGGGGCGCGGGGGGCGGCCCTTTTAGGGGCCGCGGGGAGTGAGGGCGGCCCCGTGCGGGGCAGCGACCGCACTCACATGCACCGGCAGCTTCTCCTGCGCCGCAGCCCGTCCGCCCCAGCGCGGGGCGCTGCCCCCCCGGCCGCCGCCCCCCGCCGCCATGTTGGGAGCCGCGCGCCCCCCCCACCCCCCGGCCGCGCGCGCGGGGCGGGGCGGGGCGGCAGGACCCTGCGCGGCCACCGTCGGCCGGCGCGCGCGCGCGCGTGCGGGGCGGGGCGGAGCGGGCCCTACGTAGCTCGTCGGCCGCGCGCGGAGCGGCGAGATCTGACCCTCCGCGGCCACCGTCGGGCGCCGCCCGGGGCGCCGCTGACTTCCGGTGTTTCGAGTGCGATGGCGGGAGCGGCGCCGCACGCAGGCCGAGAGCGGCCCGGCCCGGGGTCCCCTCATCCCCTCCGCTCCCTTAGGCCGCAGGGTGAGCGCCCTCGGGCCGGGGCACTGCGGGGGGCGCAGGCTGGGGTGGCCGGGGCTCAGCCCGTCACGGGTTAGCGGCGGGTTCCGCTCTGTGTAGGGGGATAAAATGCGGGCTAGGGTTGGCTTTGGAGTTGTTCTTTTCCTTATTTCTCTTCCCGATGTGGTTATCGCGGCGGTAGCGGCAGCAGCAGGGTGCCGAGGCATCGCTCCAGTACGGAAAGGGGCTCCGGGAAAGCTAGGGAGGGGCTCTTGATCAGGGAGGGCAGGGATAGGACGAGGGGGAATGATTTTCAGCTGAAAGAGGGGAGATTGAGGTGAGATCTTAGGGAGAAATGTTTTGCTGTGAGGGTGGGGAGGCCCTGGCCCAGGTTGCCCAGAGCAGGGGTGGCTGCCCCATCCCTGGAGGGGTTCAAGGCCAGGTTGGATGGGGCTTGGAGCCCCTGATCCAGTGGGAGGTGTCCCTGCCCGTGGCAGGGGTGGGACTGGATGGGCTTTGAGGTCCCTTCCAACCCAAACCATTCTGTGATCCTATGATCAGTAGTCTCTGAATGTCTACAGCGTGTGTGTGCCAGTTTTCCAGACCCCCCAAGCCTATTTCCCCCTTTCCCAGCTCCATGTCACTCTCCACAGTTTAATATTGGAATTCTGAGATGCTAAGTCAAATGGATAGAAAGAGAAACCCGCAAGCTCAGTTCTGGGTGTTTATGCTATGTTATCCTGTTTGTCTTTCATTTTTACACAGTGGAACTGATTTGAGAGAGTTGTCTGGTACGAATCAGGCTTGCAGAAGGATTTCTTTGGTCATACTTGCATGAATTTTCCCCATCTTCCTTTCTGCACTTTACTGCCCACATTGCCTTGATGTTCTGGAGTGGCTTGTGCCAACGAGGGGTGGTCTTAGGGCAGCAAAATTCCTCACCAATTGTGTGAGCAGCCTGTATTATTGCAACAAATCCACCTGTGGCTGGGGCAGCTTGGTCAGCAGCTGGGTCTGTGTACAGCCAGCAAGGCACCAAGTGGGAGATAAAGGCGTTACTGGGTAATAGCATTGAGCTTAAAATATGCCACTTTCTCTAAACGGTCCCTTGTCACCAGAGAATCTGAACTCAGTAAAACTGGGTCAGAGGAAAGGCAAGGAGGAGAGGGGGTAAAATAAGCCTTGCTGCTTGTTTCTCCTTGGAGGGTGATAGCTGCATCACTTAACAGAAACTTAGAGGCCTTTCTTGCCTTGCCCTTAAACTTGCTGCTCATATTGGAATCCAGAATATTTGTCTCTTATTACGTGCTGGACTATTCTGGCTGCTGTCTTGCAATTGCAGCTTCCAGTCACGACGCTTACACGCTGCCTCTGGATTCAGCAGTCTGGCCTCCTTTCTGATGCCTGCCCAAGCTGTTCCTGCGTGGCTTGTTTCCCTTCCACAACACAAAGGGTGCTACCAGCCTGTTCAGTGCAGGAGGGGCGTAGACCTTCATGTATTTGCTAGCATGTCCCAATTACTCGCCATTTGCAGCGTCCCAGGCTGGCGTGGACTGATGCAGTGTACGAGCGCTGATCATCCTTTGAGAAGTGAGCGCAGCAAATGCCTTTCAGGAGAGATGTGGGTGGAAAATGGATGGCAGGACAAGAGGGAATGGCCTCAAGCTCTGCCAGGGGAGCTGGTTTGGGCTGAACATTAGGAAAAAATTTTTCACGGAAAGGGTGATTGGTCCCTGGCAGAGGCTGCCCAGGGAGGGGGTTGAGTCACCTTCCCTGGAGGGGTTTAAGGGACGGGTGGACGAGGTGCTGAGGGACATGGTTTAGTGATTGATGGGAATGGTTGGACTCGATGATCCGGTGGGTCTTTTCCAACCTGGTGATTCTATGATAGTAAACCCCTTGTTCCTCTCATAGGTCAAGTCAAAAAGCTGCTCTTTTGCTCCAGAGATCAGAGCAAGTTATCTCCCAAGTTATTCTATGATTCTATGATTGTTATGCTGATAGATATAGGACATGAAACGTCTCAGAGTATTCAGCGGTTATTCAGTGCCTGAATCCTGCTGTGAGACACAAAGAGGAGAGGTATTTCTGACACCACAGCCAGACAGGGATGCTTAGAGATGGTTCACGTGCTGTGTTTCCCCAGCTGGAAGCCCCTGCACTGTCTGACCCCCGTGGTTGTGCCAAGAGCAAGCTTAGGTTCCCTCTGGTATCTAGGTCAGTGTGTGCTTTTGTTGTCCTGGCGACAAAATGACCCACTTTATCCTCATTTGTTGAGGCAATTGCAAATGGGACCAGCGCACGAGTGAGCACGAAAGGAAACGGACCTTCATCCTGCCTGGGTGTAAGCTCACAGGCAAAACTGTATTGCTACAGAAAGAGATGTTGTCTCCTTCCTGCTCTGTTTATTATATTTCTTGTCTCTGATTAGTTCTGTTCTTGGGCTGTGTCTGCTCCCAGGACTAAATCTACCTTTGAGGAATCTGGTGAGTGTTGTGTAGGGGCCCATCGAGTGACTGAAATCTGCACAGTGAAATGAGAACAGGGGAGGAGCAGACACTGCGCCAGCTCGGATGCTGCTGGCACAGCTTCCCAACTGTCTCTGGGCAAGAAGGCACGAAGAAAAGAAGCCTGGCCTGTTACACTCACTCCTAAGAGGGTAGAGACAAAAAAGCATTTTAAAACGTGACTGTAGCCGGCTTGTGATAGCTGCTGTAGTGTATTTGCATGATGTACAGTGTGTATTTGCATGATGTACAGTGAACTGAGTGGCCTTATCTGGCTCTCGAATGATACAGGGAAGGGTGTTACATGAGTAAATGTAATGGTGTGGCAGGGTTTCTCCCCTCAGGGAGGAGCAGCACTGTGTCCCCTCTCCTTAAGCTGTGAGGGAGTCCAGGTTGCCGACAGGTCCTTGCCATGGGGCAGTAGGCGCTGTGATCGTAGTAAACTGCTCTGATCAAACAAACTGCTGGCTGGCAAAGAAGAAACCTTAGCTTCCTCTAGAGGCCCCTCCAGAATGAGGCATTTATGAATCTTTCGATGGATCCCAGGTACTGGCTTCTCACACTGCGGTTTTATTTGCTAATAGGAAAACTCTGGGTCTGGAAATGTTGGATCGCTTGGTTATAGAATACAACACAGCAGCCCTGATCCAGAGAAATATCTTTCTTGCATTTTTCTGTGGCAAATCCCCCATCCTGTTTTCAGACCCCTCGGTCACGCTGTGGTAAACAGCCACAAGAAAGACAATTCTACCCACCAGGGACCTTCTCATGCACAGTCAAGGCTGTGACATTTTGAGGCCGCTTCCCCTGCTGTGCTTTTTAGAGGAGAGTTTACCACTTTAAGCGACGTATTCATTGAATTCAATCAACGAACTAGGAAATTTTAAGATAAATTGAGAAGACGCAGCAAGTAGGAGAAAAGCTAAGCACGTACATGGACACAAAGCTTGAGTGCCCCCTCCCCTGTCCATGGATACTTTTCACAACTGCAAAATTAAAAGACATGGGGAAATAGAGGACATTTTTCTCCTTCCGTCTGTTTTATCACCCGAGATTATAATTTCTGCAGAACTGGAATATTCTCTCCCCCAGATTAAGTAAACTTCTGTGGCGGTGCGTACTCAGGTGACGGAGCAGTGCAAGAGGGAGCGCTAAAATTAGGACAGGGAATGGCTGTCTCTGCAGCTTTCCTTGGGGCTGTTCTAAGTGAAAAGTGATCTCTAATGAAGTCTGTGCCAGCCTCAGATGAGAAAGGAGCTCCCTGGCGTTAGGAATTCTGTCTGTGCCGCTGCCCAACAGGGAACGAGCCCTCAGCACAACAGCCCTGGAATAATTCATTAGCTCTCCCCGAGGGTGCAGTAGGTACGGGAAATCCTGGCATTTATTTTGTGCTCCAGCCCACAGGAATGCCAAACTTTACAGTGAGAGAGTGGGTTTAGCTAATAACTTGTCTCTTGGTGAAAATCCAGTCATATATTTTATCCCCAAACTGTTCCCAAAAATACATCGGGTCTGCCACAACTCGGAGAGGCATTGCAGGTAAAACCTTCATGCTCGCTGTGTCCTTGTGTGCCCGCTCAGCTCATGCTGCCAGCACTTCTCCTGCATTCCTTCCAGAAACAGCAGCTGCGACTGTTCCTGGAAACGCTGAGCTCTGCTGGGAACGCCTCCCTGTCCAAACAGCCTCTTCATCGCAGTGCATCCTGCCGGAGGAGACGCTGCAGTAGTTTCTTTCCTTGCAAAACACTTTTTGTGGCATTGAGACCATATCTGAGCTTGTGTTTCCTTGTGTAAAAATGGAGAGAGAGTGATTTTTCGGAAGAAGGGGATTCTGAGCTTTGCAGTTCCTGAAAACCTGAGTCATTGCCACCCCCTGCCAGTTCCCACTTCAGGAGCTCAGCGTGGCAACCGTGCCCCAGTAGGCAGAGGAAGTGGGAAGTATTTGGATATTGTCCAAGAAGAGAAGTTCTTCACAAATATTCCTTGCTGTTGCACTGGTGGAATCGAAGGTTGCAGTGGCCAGTCAGGTCCTTTAAAGAACAGCACATGAACCGTAGAGCAGGCAGTTAGAATCATAGAATCACCAGGTTGGAAGAGACCCACCGGGTCATCGAGTCCAACCATTCCTATCAAACACCAAACACTACTAAGGGCCCAAATAAAGATGTGCAAGTGCATGAAGGTGCCATTTCGATGCCTCTGCGTGTCCCGTGTGCTCTTGGACTGATGCTGTCAGCGCTGACCTGGTGCTTTGCACCTTTAAAGCACCACCCAGCACTGAAAAGGGCTGCAGGAGGAAGAAGCAGGCATTTGGCAGCAAATCACCTGGCACGTATTGAAAGGAACTGCTTCGCTGTTGCTCTGGAGATGGCCGAGGTAACATCCAACTTTACCTTCTGGGTCTTTCCGCTTTGCTAGGTCATGTAATTGGTTATTCTTTGGACAAAACATGGAAGAATGTGCACGCTGCCATTAATTACAGGGTAAAGGGGAACCCTGGCTGCTGTAGCGTGGGCTCTGTTGGGTTGGCTTTGCCCTTCCTCACATCAGCTCTTCAGTGTAGGAATTCTTAAAGGCCTCCCTTTATTTCAGTTCATTTACTGTGAGGAATTTAACATTTTCTATAAAGTTACCCTATGTTGTTTTTTTTCTTGCACCCACAGTAAGGGCTGTGGAGCTCCCCTAGCCGTGAAGCTGGTCTGCAGCGATGAAGAAGCCGTCGACATTTGGCTTGGCTCGCTCTGAGCAACGGGAAAGGGAAACCTGTCGCTCAGCAAGAAGTGCTGAGGGCTGCATCTGCAACACTTTGCTTTTTCCATCAGGCAACCAGGGCCCCTTTGAGGATTAAACCTAGGGCTAAATTTAGCTCCGTCTCACTGGAGTCAGTATCAGGAGTTAGCAGATCAGAACATCTTTGGAGGCAATGACGTCTGTTCCAGGGAAGTTTAAGCCCTGGCATGCTCCTCTCCTCCGTGGTTCTGCTGCAGAGTCTGGAGCCGGGAACATTCCAGACAGCCGGGGACCCTGGAGACATCACAGGGTCTTGGAGCGCTCGGAACCCCTGCTCTCCTCAACCTCTCTTGCTTCTTGTCCCACCCAGGTCCCAAGCAAAATGTGGTGAGGTGCAGTGAAGTGAAGTGTATAGAACCTTACAGAACCTTGTGTTTGATAGGAATGGTTGGACTTGATGATCCAGTGGGTCTCTTCCAACCTGGTTATTCTATGATTTAACATCCTGTGGAATGTTTCTCCTGGATCCTGCTTGGCAGCTGTGTCTTTGCTCTCCAGTCAGAATCATTTGGCATTGGGTCAGTGAGATTTTAAGTTGATCTGGGAGTTTTGTGGCTTCTGGGACCGGCGCAAGCAAAAGAAACACGGGATTTCCTCAGGTGCTAGGGAACGAGTGGAGTCACTTCACCATTTTTATTTGTTGACAGCTTTTATGGAACAAAATCCTCTCAAATAAAAAATTTCGAGTCTTGTGTGTGCCAGGGGTACATGGGGGTTCAGTGGAGCAGCATCTCTAGAACCTGACAAATGAGATGTCAGGCAGAATTCCCATTTCCTACTGTAGGGGAGGGAAACTCAAAAGATTAAGGCACTATCAAAACCCAAGCCCCCAAATCATTCAGCCTTTTGTACTGGAGCTCATCAGGTTCTACACAACAATATTTATTTTTTTTATTTGACCATCGACTTCCATTTTTAAGACACACAAGCCCCCTGTCCCCCACTTCTTTTAACTCCTCCTGTCCCCAGGTGCAGGGTAACAACATAAATACTGCTGGGGGTGGGAACACGCTGCTTCTGTGGAAGCCTTGTGCTTCATCCCCACATGTGCACCGCAGTGATCCCAGCCCTCAGGTGATGATGCTTTTAAGAACACAATCAGTTATAAGAACAGCTTAAAACTCCTCTAAAAGCCAGCAGTCACTGAGCAGCACAAAAACAGACAGACTCCTTCCCCAAGCCATGCAAGGGATTTTGGATTCTCCACTCACTGGGTACAAGCAGCTTTTGCAGCCCTCTAGTTTGGCCAAAAGGGACCTGCCAAAGACAATTGGTATCTCCAGCTGGTGGGCTTTTACCAGTCCTTTAAGGTCATTTTAAGTGGCTGGTGTGAAATCCACTTCCTCAGCCTCTGTGTGTGAATTTAAGAATATAGGAAATGTTCCTACATCCAAGGAGAGCACTCGAGCTGTCGGTGCTCCAGAATCACTGTTTCTGGCACCATGTAGCTGTGGGCACAGAAGCATCCCCTTCTCTGTACAAAGATGCCATTGTTTTAAAAAGCCAGTTTCGGGTCCATGAATTAGGGTGCCCTGGCAATTATAAATAAATAGTAATAAATATGTATTTGCACTCACACACCCTGCTTGTATCCCACGGGATTACACACACCAGAACCATGCTGCTTCCCTAATTAAATACATTCAGGTTTGAGGTGGGACACGCTATTATTAACGACGTTTAGAATAACCCCAGTGCCAGTACCCAGCACTGGGAACATTTGCAGCTGCAGAATTCTGGCTTCACCTCCTCTGGAGTCAGAGAAGAACTGGAGGGTAACAGAGGTCACAGGTGGCTTTGAGACTCTGCTCTGGAAGAACTTCCTTGGCCTCTTTACTGGGTGGTTGCTTTTTTATTCTGCTTTTTTGGCTTTCCTTTTCCTTGTGCCTTCATTTAGCTCCTCTTTTGACTTTGCAGGAGGTGGCGGCAGATGGGAAGCCTCCGGGGAGGCCCCGTGCTGATCATGGTGGTGACTCGTGTGTCCGCTAGAGACTGAGCCAAAGAACACTGGGCAGAGGCAGCTTTCCAGCGGTGCAAAAGGTGAGGCGTGCGAGTGAGTTGCCGTCATGAAAACCTGTCACCAGCAGGGAATGCGTAAAGTTACAGGTCACAAACACTTGTGTGGAGCCCCTCTACGCGGCTCAAGGCTGAACCACAAGGATCTGCTCCCATACTGCCCGTGTGCTGGGGAATTCAACCTGTAACTTCCCGAGCAGATTCCCTGCTACAGCCCAACCCTCAGGAAGGGGAACACCCCCAGCTTCAGTCCCTGCCCTTGCTCTGGGTTTGTTTGCAGTAAACCTGTGACAAACTTACCTTGCAAACGATCATGAACATGGTGAAAAAGAAGATGAGGTTGGCTTCAGAGACAGGGAGCCAGTGGGTCTGCTGCAGGGTGAAGAGGACCGTGCCGTACAGACTGGCCTTGGTAGGGCTAGAAGATAAACAAAGACATTTTCTAGGTTTGCATCCAGCCCTGAGTGGCTCTTTAAATGTCATTCCTGGTCCGACAGAGAACTTAGAAGCTACTTACAAGGACATATGAAGAATTTCATTTGTTTCTGGCTTCCAGACCCCACGCAGCAGTTGCTCAAAGTTGGACAGCAGGGCGACCCCGGAACCTGTGAAACAAAGGGGTCAGCTAGAGCTGCCACCCCAGGGAGAGCTCTGCCATCCTCTCTAGGCCCCGTGGGATAAGGATCTCCTCAGGGGAAGAAAAGCCTTGGGGCTTTCTTCCTAAGTGCACAAGAAGTTAAACACCAGAGCAGGGCAAATGCTTCCTAGGCTTTCTCCAAAGTGTTTCCCGATGCAGGGAAAGAGCGTTTGTTTCCCTCTGTTCCATTTACTGAGGCTCAAACGCTTGCTGCAAACACGGAGCATCAAGCCATGCAGTCACCTGGAGCTTTGCTCAGGCTCTCTCGTCCCTCCCCACGGGGCCGGGGGCTGCTGCGTTAGGAGTACCCCACGTCTCACCTTTGACCCATCCCGTAGCCATCATAATGAACCACCCGTGGTGGTAAAGGTGATGAGCATGGTGGACCCCCGCTGCGATCTTGCGAACTCTGACCACCTCCTTCATCGCCACGAAGACGAGCTTCAGGGGCAGGAAGCTGACACACTTGTAGAAGAGGTTCATGGGACAGAAGAATATCAAATACCTGGAACAAAACCACAAGTTCAAGGTTCCATTTCCATGTCCTGATCTGGAATGTATGGAGAGCATTGATGTGGAGAACTGTGCTGTCAGCCTGAGGTGTGTTCAGAACCAGGTGCAAAAGCACACACCTGACAGCCACCGAGGACATTAAAGTTGAAATAATTGGTTAATTTATGCACATTCCACTAATATGATGAATAAAATGCCCCCAAACCTTCCGTGTGTGCCACTCCTCTGCTATATGTGGTATCAGCGCAGCGCGTGCTGCTCTTGCGGTTTGGCAGCTATGAATAGAAACACCCGGTGGCTGGACCAGACCCAACCCCTACAGCCCAGGCACTGGGCAACTGCTCAGAGAAACTGGAAACTAGACCTAGGAGTACAAAAGATTCAGAGCCTACCTTGCCCCACCTCTGTCCCCAGTTAATCCAAGCAGGATAATGCACGAGTCACCCAAACAGAACAGCTCCCTTCACACCGGATGGGTTTACATCCAGCCAGCGGCGTCTTGTGCTTAATAAATGAGACTCACCAGACTGCTGTGGCCAGGATGACACTGGAGTTGTTACTGAAGTAGTGGATCGGTGACTCTCCGAGTAACAGGTCAGCGAGGATGTAACTGCCAAAGCAGTGGAGCATGGCACAAAGCCAGGAGGCAAAGGGGCTCTTGCGAGACATCTCCACAGCTCCTGCCAGGCAAATTCGACACGAGAAGACAGATTCAGTGCATAAGCAGGAACTTCCAGACTCTCTAAGAAAGAGGCTTGCATTGCACGTTCCCCAGCAGAGTCAAAGAGAAGCGCGGGTAAAACAGCTACAGAAATGTGTTCTGTAAGGCCCGAACGAGTACCAGATAGTGTCAAGAAATAATATCCGCGATCATAGCTCCCAGGCCCCCCGAAAAGTTTCAAACAAACCTAGTCATGAGAAGTTTATGAACTAGTTAAGAATCTAGCTCCTCTATTTGCTGCCCCTGACTGCAATCAGAGGGAACAACTTTTCCCCCTGAAATCAGTATCTTTTTACAGTCCAAAATTAAAACCTACTAGTACTAGTCTCTCTGTTGCTTCAACCTAGGTGTCTTCTACAATTCACGAACATTCTCTTTCATTCATAAGATAACCTGTAAAAATAGAACAGTGATTCTTAACCTTTATTTGAAAGAGAGGATAGGGGGATTCTCCTGTGCTCCTGCACGAGTTTGGAAATACTCTTTGAAAATATAACCAGATATTAAGGCAGTGTTACTATTTGGTATTGTATTATAAGTTCTTCCCACACCTTCTGTTGCCTTTTTCTCACTCCTCTAGCCGTTCTCATCCACCTCTGTACTGCTCCAAAGAACTCTCTTGAGAACATCTGTTTGTACAATTGTTTCATCACTTTAAGCTGCTCCAGAGTCCTTGGTGCAGTGTTTCAAACACCAGACAGCTCAGTGAGACAGTGACAGGCAGTCAAAAGAGAGAATGCAGGAATGTTACGCCAGTGTTCCTAGCATTAACCCACCTTAAACAGCAGTAAGTGAATCAGCATGCGCTAAAACTGCGCTCTGCTCATGCTCTTCCATCCTTAAAGGCATTTGAACCAGCTGAAAACACAGTGGAAGCGAGACAGCTGCACTGGCCATTATGTGAAGCTGGTTCTATAGGAACTTCAAGTTTAGCTCAAGGGTTAAATTTAGTAACACTTGTTTTTCTTTGGCTTCAGGAGGCGACTCTGGACGTTACTGTCCCAACCCTGATCTCCAGCACAGGAGCCATGGGATGCAGCAGGGTAGGAATCCAGTGAAAAGCACACCCAGCCGAACCCACTCCAAGGGGATTACGGGGCTCACATAGCTTTAACAGCTGTTTTCACCAGGGCTGCCTGTTAACTGCTCCACTTGGGACTTAATGCTGGAAGACAGCTGTATGGGATCAGGCCCCCCAAAGTCCAGCACTTCTGTTTACCCGGAGTTTAAACAGCATGGGAGGTAGATTGTGAGGGTTTAAAAATCACACCAAGGTGGAGGGGGTTTTGCCTCCTCAGTCTTCGGGCAGTTGCACTGAAGCTGTTCAAAACAGAGCACAGAGAGTGCGCTCACTGTCACCAACAGAGAGATGGCATTTGGAAAGGAGCAACAGACAGCCAGATTGTGAGGGTGCAGAAGGGGAAAGTGGAGATGCCGATCTGTGGATCTTCACAGGATAAACTCAAGGGACCGAACCCAGCAAGTTGAGCCGGGTGCCCCAGTACAGCGCATGGCACTGCGGAAACTTGGGAGGAACCAAGGTTTTACTTCAGCCTTTTCATGTACGAACAGGGGAAGGATTGCCCCAGAAACAGAAAAAACAAGTGGCTGGACAGAAACCTAACATCGAGTCCCAGGGAGTAGCATAGCAATGACCGGGCTTAAATACTTCACTATGCTGGAACCCAACCTTAAATTAAGCACAAAGTTATTTTTCCAAACCAAAATCACCGGTGCTCAATCTTTCAGCCTCATACATGGCCAGAGCTCTGCACCCCAAACTCTGCAGCCAGGATTGGGCAGCGGGGACTCGCCGGGGATGGACTGACACCCCAATGTGATCATTCCCGTTATCCCTACTGCGATCGCTCCCGTTGCTCTCCCTGATGTGATTGTTCCCGTTCTCCACGTGATCCTTCTCGCTCTCCCTGATGCGATTACTCTTGGCCTCTCCAATGCGACCATTCCCACCCTCCCCTTTGCGTTTGTTCTCCCTCTCCCTGCTGCATTTGTTCTCACTCTCTCCGATGCGATCGCTCCCGTTATCCCCTTTGTTTACATTCTTGCTTTCCCTGTTGTGATCATAGAATCACAGAATCACCACCAGGTTGGAAAACACCCACCGGATCATCGAGTCCAACCATTCCCATCGTTCTCGTTCTCTCTGGTGCAATCGCTCCCATTATCCCCAATGCGATCGTTCTCATTCTCTCTGATGCGATCGCTCCCTCACGTTATCCTCGATACGTTTGTTCTTGCTTTCTCCGTTGCAATCGCTCCTGTTATCCCCTATGCGATCACTCCCTCCCGTTTTCCTTGAAGCAATTGCTCCCGCTATCCCCTGTGCGATCGCTCCCTCCCGTTTTCCTTTCCCGTTTCCCGTTATCCCCATTGCGATCGTTCTTGCTCTCACTGGTGCGATTGCTGCCATTATCCCCTTTGCGTTCGTTCTTGCTTTCCCATTGCGATCATTCTCATTCTCCCTGATGCGATCGTTCCCTCCCATTCTCCCTGATGCGATCACTCCCATTATTCCTGATGCGATCGCTCCCGTTCTCTTCTATGGGATCGTTCCTGTTCTCCTATGCGATCACTCCTGTTCTCCCCAATGCGATCGCTCCCATTCTCTCCTATGGGATCGTTCCCGTTCTCTCTGATGCGATCGCTTCCATTCTCCCTGGTGTGATCGCTCCCTCCCATTCTCTCCTATGGGATCGTTCCCGTTCTCTCCTATGGGACCATTGCCATTCTCCCCGGTGCGATCACTCCCATTCTCTCCTATGGGATCGTTCCCTCCCGTTATCCCCAATGTGATCGCTCCCATTCTCTCCTATGGGACCCTTCCCATTCTCCCCGATGAGATCGTTCCCATTCTTCCCAATGCGATCGTTCCTGTTATCCCCGGTGCGATTGCTCCTGTTCTGTCCTATGGGACTGTTCCCATTCTCCCCGGTGCGATCGCTTCCATTCTCTACTATGGGATAGTTCCCGTTCTCTCCTATGCGATCGCTCCCTCCCATTCTCTCCTATGGGATCATTCCCGTTCTCTCCGATGAGATCGCTCCCGTTATCTCCTATGGGATCGCTCCCTCCTGTTCTCTCCTATGGGATCGCTCCCTCCCATTATCCCCGGTGCGATCGCTCCCGTTACTCCCTATGCGATCGTTCCCGTTCTCTCCTACGGGATCGCTCCCGCTCTCCCCGGTCCGTCCCTCCCTCCCGCTCCCCCCGCCGCGCTCACCTGGCTCGTACTTGAGGTAGAGGACGGAGACGATGAAGTAGGCGGCGTCGAAGAGCGGGAACACGGGCAGCGCGGCGAAGGCGGCCGCCAGCTCGGCCACCGGCAGGGCCCCCGCCAGCTCCATGGCGGCGCCGCCGCAGCGCCCGGGCCTGGGCCCTGCCTCCCCGCTGCCTCCCCGCTGCCTCCTCCTCCTCCCCCTCCGCCTCCTCCTCGTCCTCGTCGCCGCCGCCCCGGGGCGGGGCCGGACGCGCCTTCCCCGCCTCTTCCGCCTGTGGGGCCTCGGCGCCGCCATGCTGGGGGACCTGCTGCTGTGCGGGTGCGGGGCCGGGCCGGGGGGCCAGGGGGGCGGGGGGGCCCGGCCCGAGCCCCCACCCCCTGCCTCTCTGTCTCTCCCCTAGGACGCTGCTGGTCAACGCGGGCGCCGTCCTCAACTTCAGGCTGTGAGCGGGGCGGGGGGACGGAGGGGAGGGACACGGCTGCCCCAGATCCCGAGATGATCCCCCCCAGTCTGATAGGGACCCCCCCCAGGTCTGATATGAGCCCCCCCCCCAGTCTGATAGGGACCCCCCCCAGGTCTGATACGAAGCCCTTCAGTTTGACAGGGTTCACCCCAGTCTGACAAGGACCCCCCCAAGTCTGATAAGGACCTCCCAGTCTGACTAAGACCCCCCCTCAGTCTGATAGGAAACCCCCCCAGTCTGATATGAAACTCCCCAGTCTGACAGGGACCCCCCTAATCTGACAAGACCCCCCCCGCAATCTGACAAGAACCTTCCCCAATCTAACAAGAATCCCCCCAAAATCTGACAGGGACCCCCCAATCTGACAAGAACCCCCTCCCCAATCTGACAGGGACCCCCCCACTCTGACAACCCCCCGCTCCCCTCCAGTCTGATAGGGACCTTCCCAGCTTCACAGAGACTCCCCCCAGTCTGATAGGGACCCTACCAGTTGACAGGGACCCCCCCAGTCTGACCTGCCCCCCCCTGCCATGCCCCTCTCCCACAGGAGGAAGAGAGACACGGAGGGGTTCGGCGAGGAGCCCAGGGAGCCCACGACCGGTAACGGGGCAGCGGGGCCTCACCACGGGGCCTCGCCCCGGGCTGCCGCTCCCCTGGGGGCTGGGGTGGGCCTTCTCCCTAGGGAACTCGAGAGAAGTTTCTGCAGCCTGGAGGAGGCTGTGGGGAGACTTTAGAGCAGCCTCCAGCACTGAAAGGGGCTCCAGGAAAGCTGAGGAGAGGCTCTGGATCAGGGAGTGCAGGGACAGGATTAGGGGGGGTGGTTTTCAGCTGCAAGAGGGGAGATTGAGATGAGATCTTGGGGAAAAATGTTTTGCTGTGAGGGTGGGAAGGCCCTGGCCCAGGTTGCCCAGAGCAGCCGTGGCTGCCCCATCCCTGGAGGGGTTCAAGGCCAGGCTGGGAGGTGGGAGGTGTCCCTGCCCATGGCAGGAGTTGGAATTGGATGGGGTTTGAATGTCCCTTCCAACCGAAACCATTCTGTGATTCTATGAAACCCATGGTTAAAGCATTTCCAAGGCACCAATGGCCAAGCTTAACCCCATTCTGTTGGGACATAAATTCCTCTCTGGCTGGAATTACTAAATCGCAAACTCACCTTCCCCTCTGTGGTGTTTACACGCAGACATGGCAGTCCAAACCCTTGATCCCAAATAGGTGATTTGAGCAGAAACAGTTTCAGGTTGTCTGACCTGTTTGGAGTGGGTTTTTTTCCATCAAGAGTTGCTCATGTTCTGGAGATGCTGTTGAAAACGTGACATGTTGGCGTATTCGGTATTTTCAGATCAAGGGCTTCTCTTTTAGGTGACAATATCAGAGAGTTCTTGCTGAGTCTCAGGTACTTTCGCATCTTCATCGCCCTGTGGAATATCTTCATGATGTTCTGCATGATTGTGTAAGTAACACGCTGCAGCACCTTGCCGTGTGTTTATCTGAATTCAGATACACTATTTTTTTTCTTGCAGAGATATTCCTCTTCCGATCGCTTTCTCTGTCTCTACTGTTCCCTGTTCTTTTCCATTTCACTTCTTTGTTCAGTTTTCAAAGAGGTGTTGGTTGACCTCACAGTTTTTGCTACTGCGGGTGCCTGTAGTGCATGCAACCTCAGCAAGCGTGTGGGTTGTTCGGCCTCAGAGATGGTGTTGGGTTGTGAAAACGTCCTTGGGGCCAGCATTCCCCTTTGATTTTGGGGATGCTTTAGGTTTCAAGGGGGAGAACCCCTACCAAGTAGTAGAATGGAGTCGGCCTTGAGGACAGTGTCTGGAGTAAGGGGGTTAAGTTTGGACAGGCAGGCTGCTTCCCTTTCCCATGGGGGCCATGTGAGGAGCAGAACCGCTGGCCAGATGTGTGCTGCTGGGGTGGCTTGGAAGGGCATTGGCTTTCACAGCCATACCTGATTCTCATCTTGTTTCTTTCTGTTGCGCCACTAGGTTATTTGGATCTTGAAAGTCATCCACAAACACTCCTGTTACCTTGGAAGAGACTTTTGGCTGGAAACACAACTTTTCTATAAAGCAAAAGGTTACGATGCTTTCCAAAGGCAGCCCCGGGACCGTGGCCTGTTCTCTGGTGCGAGTTCCTAACGTGCTTGAGGGACAGGACACGTTCAGCTGCTCCCGGCAGTCCTGTCTGAACACGGTGCACGTGGGTTTACTCGCTGCCAGTGGGATCGAGCCCTTAGGCCCCTGAACCAAATTCTTCACAGTGAAATCACTTCAACTTCCCTGAAATAAAGAGAAGTTTGAGTTGTTTTGCTGGGCTTGTGCCTGGGTGCAGGGAACACCTGCAGTGTGAGAGCGTGACCTCGAAACTCCGCATCGCGAATCCCACCCAGCTGCCAGGGCGCTGGGGAGGCGCATGGTGTGATTCTTGTGGTTATGAAGCTGAGCCAGTTATTGGCGTCACTTCTCACAATTCCATTTAGTTTTGTTAGAGGAAAGGAAGATTAAGAAAAATTAGCTTCTCAGCTTCTCGCTGTTTTTCCAACAAAATGGGTTTTAATTTAAAATTTCCCAGAGGTGATTTTTTTTCCCTAAGCAATATGGAAGGGCTTTGGAATCAGAAAAATAATTCTATAAGCCAATCCTAAGAAATAGTTTTGGAATAATCTTGGATTTGGTTGAATAAAATTGTTCTATTTAAGGGTAAAGTACTTATCTGATGCCGTGTTCATTCTGTTATGGGAGAAATGGACTCTCTATCAGTGTGTGGTGAGAAATGCTAACTTCTCTGGTACCTGTGTCTGGCTCCCTGTGTTATTTATGTTACACACTCTCCAACCAGCGACTTCCCCAGCACCGCCAAGGCCATTTGAGGGAGTGCAGTGCTGGCTGGCTCGTAACTCACACTGAACTACGAGCAGAGCTTTCTCAGCTGCTGTTCTCAGAGCTTCTGACTGTCAGGAAGGAGAGAGAACCTCATGGAAATTATTCTGAGGCTCAGGGTTTGGTGAACACCTTGGATTTCCCCTGGACGCTGGGCGCTCACAGTATTGAGTCGCCCTCTTCTGCGTCACCTGAAATTTCCCTGGTAATGAAGCATGAAAGGGGAGGGATCGTTGGAGGGAAGATGCCTTGCTTAATGAACACAGGAAAACGCGTGGAGGAGAGGATCCTTCACACACAGTTTGAACTGGGCAGAAAGCCTTACAATCCTTGGTTACATTTAGATTCATTCGTTGTCTTTAATTTCATTATATTTTAATCTAATTCTTTTGAATGAGACACAAGGAGCGTGAGCATCCCTGTCCTGGCATCCAAACAAAATCCAGGGCTTTATATAGTTCTTGGAAAACATTTTCTCTCTGATCTTCCTTAAAGTCTTCTCCTGGAACGCACCGGGGAGGGGTGGAAGCGGCCGCTGTCCCTGTGTAACCCACTGCGGTGCCCTGCGCTTGGCACCACTCCTCGGATCCTATGCAGAGCTGACATGCTGCTTTCTGAGCTTTGCGCACTGTGACTACAGGGAATCAAGGGTGATTAAACTCTGCTAGTCATGGAATATTGATGATTTTATCACCCTAAATAGCTGTGTGGCCTCACGGTGTGCTGTCACCTGAGCATTTCAGGGGTTCAAAAGAAACAAAGCTCTCATTCGGCTCCCAAGCAGCTGCTTTGGAAGCAACTTTGAGCGGCCCTGCAGTGCTTTGGGTGGTTCCGGTGTCGCGGGGGATGCTCCCGCCGCCTGTTTCTGCTGCGTGGCTGCTGTTGGACCGAGTCATGGTTGCATTGCAGCTACTGAAACTGGACTGCGCTGCCCCTCAGCACCCACTGCAGACAGGCCACAGCTGCCCTCTCAGCCCCGACTGCCCCTCATGCCCCACTCCAGACGGGGACAGGCTGCCTTTTCAGCCCCTACCTCCTCTGAGCCCCCTCAGCCCCCGACAGTGCCTGCTCCAGACAGGGCAAAGTCACCCCCTTAGCCCCCAATTCAGACAGGGCCAGGCCGCCCCCCTGGCCCCTCAGAACCTGCTCCAGACAGGGGGAAGCCCCCTCCTCAGCCCCCACTGCCCTCAGCACCGGCTCCAGACAGGGCTGGGACGACACCACAGCCCCCAACCCTGCCTCTCAGCACCTGCTCCAGGAGAGACGAGGCCAGGCTACCCCCTGAGCCCTCTCAATCCCCAGTCCAGACAGGGCCGGGCAGCCCTCCCTGCCCCGTGGCACCTGTTCCACACAGGGCAAAGCCCTCCTCGAGCCCCCAGCGCTCCCTCAGCCCCCACTGCTCCTCAGCCCCCGCTCCAGCAGGGCCAAGGCCAGGGCCGGGCCGCCTCCCCCGCCCCTCAGCGCCTGCTCCACACGAGACGAGGACAGGCCACCCCCGATCCCCCTCAGTCCCCACTCCAGACGGGGCCCGGCCGACCCCTCAGCCTCCCAGCACCCGCTGACCCCCCCTCCATGCCCACCCCCCGGCTCTCCGCCCCCCCCATCCCCCGACCTTCCCCCGTGCGCATGCGCGGTGCGCGCGGCGCCGCGTGCGTCGCTGCGTCAGGGGCGCGCGCCGTGCGTGCGTGCGTGCGTGCGTGCGTCGGGCGGGTCCCAGCGTGCCCTGCGCGGGGCTGCGCTCCTGCCCGCAGTTGAGTTCGGCCCCGAGCGGAGCAGGCGGGCCCGGCCCCTCAGCGCCCCCCGCCGCCCCCCCCGCCTCCGCCGCCGCTCCGGCCCCCTCCCGCGCCGCGCACCCCGCCCGGCGGGGAGCGAACATGCGACTCCGGCTCCCCGAGGAGGCCGGCGAGTGAGGAGCCGCCGCCCCGGCCCGGCCCGGCCCCCGCCGCCCGCCCGCCCCGGCCGCAGCCGCCCCGCTTCGCCCAGGCAATGACAGCGGCTCCGGCGCCCTCCCCGCAGCAGATCAGGGACCGGCTGCTGCAGGCCATCGACCCGCAGAGCAACGTGAGTACGGGCCGCGACCCCGCCGGGGCTCCCCTCGCCGCCTGAGGCTCCCCCCGGGGGTCCTTCCCGGGGCTTCTCCCTTCCCCTCGGCTCTCTCCGCTCTGGGGCTCCCCCTCCGCCGCCCCCCGGATCTCCCACCCCTCGAGGGCTCCCCCGGCACCGCTGCCCCTGGAGCCTCCCCCTTCCCTGGGCTCCCCTCGCCGCCTGGGGCTCCGCCTGGGGGTCCCTCCCGGGGCTCCCCGCCGGGCTCTCCTCGCCGCCTGAGGCTCCGCCTGGGGGTCCCTCTCGAGGCTCCCTCCGGGGCTCCCCTCGCCCCCCGGGTCTTTCGCCCCTCCGGGGCTCCCCCTCCAGCACCCCCCGGGTCTTTTCCCCCTCTGGGGCTCCCCCTCCGCCCCCTCGAGGCTCTCCCCTCCCTCAAGGGCTCCCCCGGCACCGCTGCCCCTCGAGGCTCCCTTTCCCGGGGCTCCCCCCTCGCCGCCCCCCGGGATCCCCCCGCGGGGCTCTGCCCCCTGGCCTCGCCTCTCTCTTTCCCCACCGGTTCTCCCCGTCGCTCCCCCCGCGCCGCAGCTCGAGGCTCCCCTCTCGCCGCTTCCCCCCGGGGCTCCCACCCGGCCGGGACCGCGGCTCGGGGCTGCGGGCGCTCCCGGGGCCCGCGGCCGCCGCCCGGCCATGCGGCCCCGCCGCCTCCCCACGCCAGGCCGCGGCTCGGGCTCGGCCTGCAGGGGGCTCTGGGCCCGGCGCTGCCCCGGGGGCTGCCCCGGCCGGGGGCTCCGCGGCGGCCCCAGCGCCGCCTCCTGCCCCGTTCGCCTTCCCCGCTCCCCCTGCGGCGGGGAGCACGCGCGGGAGCCGGCGGAGACCTCGCCTGGAAGCCTCTCAGTCATCCAAACTGCCTTTTACTCCTTCGGAGGGGCGTTTTGCCATGTGCCAGGGTGTGCATTGCCGCGATGCCGTAGGTTTTTGAGCCGTGGATCAGCAGCACCGGAGCAGGAGGAGGTGTTGGGTTTGGCCCCAGTGTGCGGGGCAGCTGCGTGGGGCTGAACACACGCGTGTGCGAGCTGCTCCGGGAGCCTGGCTCTGCGGAAATGGTGCCCTGGATCCATCGCACCTCCCTCTGCCCAGCTGAGGGGATTCGTGTACCAGGCCCACGCTGAAGACCTGAAGCAGGGAATGAAATTATCGCCCTTCAAAAGTGTCTGGAGGGGCCTGCGTGTGATGGGAGAGCTGCACAAAAACCACCTTGACTTTGCGGGTTCTTCAATAACCCCTGCAACGTGCGTTTATTGTGAGACGTGGTGCTCGCAGTGCTGCACCTTTGAGTGGCGAATTTCAGTGGGAATGGTGGGCTTCTAACCATTGGAATCATTTGAGTCTGCGGTGCTTTGTCGTGGGTCTTGCTGAAACACAAATCATAGAATCACCAGGTTAGAAGAGACCCACTGGATCGTCGAGTCCAACCATTCCTATCAAACACTAACCCATGTCCCTCAGCACCTCGTCCACCCGTCCCTTAAACCCCTCCAGGGAAGGTGAATCAACCACCTCACTTCGAGTTCTGTTCACTCCAGGGTCGCTTGTTGTGGCTGCAAATGTTTTGCTTTACGTTCAATTGACTGTCAACTGAAGTTTAATAAAATTCTAAGAGATCTCTGATTTCCTTTAGCACCCAGACTGCCAGCAGCACTGGTTGCCCTGCTATTACGGTCTAAAATGCTGTGGCTGTGTGGGACTAAGCAACTGGGAAGTGTATTTTGTGATGGGCACTTTTCCCTGTCTCCATACGTTAACGTTCCATCGTGCTGCAGAGGTGCACGCGGTCCGGTTGTGACAAGGGGGAGCAGAAAAAAACAGGCAGCTGCCTGCAAGGGGAGGCTGAGCATCAGCTCTGCCATAAGCCGAGGAGCAACGTATGTAAAATTATAATTCTACATACTTGATACTTATCCAGGGCAGTAATCGGTGGTGGAAAAATCAGCCCATTGTTCAGAAGTGCCTGTAGGCAGGGGCTGTCGTCCACTTTAACCTCTTCCTCGGAGGAGAGCAGAGGTGATGCTGTTGAGATTCATTGTGCAGGTTCAGAGCTTGGACTTTTTCTCCAAAGCATGTGGAACACGTGGTGACCGCTCGATGAAAACACCTGCCAGGCCGCTTCACGAAAGGAAGGAAAGAAGGATATTTTGAACATGTGTAGAAGCAGATTCAAGATTTCATCACGCTTGAACGCCAGCATGAAGGTACAAGAACTGTGGTGCTGTGTTCCCACATGGGCAAGTTTGACTGCTTCCTTCTGGCCTTTAAGATCTTCTAAAATAAGTGGTTGCATTCGGACTTCCAGCGTTCATTGTTGTGATACACCTCCTTGTTTTCCAAGAAAGTCAAGCTTTGAGGCCTGAAATTTGCTCGGGCTTTTCAATGTGACTGTAGGGGGGTGTGTGCGCCTGTTTCCGGAGAGGAGAGAGGGTGAGAACTGCCCTGGTACTGTTGGATATGCAAAAACCAGTCTGGTTCTGTGGGGTGAGGGGGATTCTGAGTCGTACTTTCTTGTGGGGAAGCTGGACTTCACGGGCACACTATAATACAGGCTTTCTCCCATGTGGATGTTCATTGCAGTGGAGCTGCAAAGGTCTCTGTGGCATGTACAGGTCCTGGGTAGCTCTGAAGTCCTGCCTTAAATGTAGAAGAAAACAAAACCAGATAAGTTTCCCGACCTGTGCTGAGTTGAACTGCTCAAAATGATCTTGTGCCACGCTTTCAGAAGCTGCTTGCTTTGTGAAATCATCTTCTGTACCCACTCTTCGCTCTTAACCACTTTATGAAGCCACGCTGGCTCCGGAGCAGCACTTCAGTTGTACACACGCATTTAGCACCGAGACCTCTCCTAGTCAGGGCTGCGGGAGCTGAGTTTTACACGCTTGGTTCAGGATTTACAGGGGTAACCTCTATTTCAAAGGAGACCTATAAGAAATAAGCTATTTTTAAAGAATTACATCATCTCGGCAGCCACCCGGGATGTCTGGTTATTGTGTCTTCATTTATTCAGCCTTTTCTCCTCGAAAAACCATATAGGCGAGCTGCTACTGCTGCGTGACTTCAGCACCGAGGATCGACATCGCTTCCCTTCCAAAGCTCTGCGCTAGTGAGGACGCAGCAAGGGGAAGGCCTGAGTGTAGTGGTATTGCCTGCAATGATGGGTGGCAGGATTTTATTGCAGGAAAAACCTTTTCCTGGAAGAACGGTGTGGAAGGAGTGACTGGGGAAGATTGTCCAAGCCTTCCTGCAGCGACTGGGTGCAGCCTTACTGGGGAGATTCTCTTGGTTCTGGAAGAAGCAGCACTTTTCACGCTGGGCTCAGTGTGTAGAGGAGCCACCTCTTCCAGCAAGAAGAGCACCTTCGCCTTGTTAAATTGTGCTCAGCGCTCCTTGGGGAATTTATTACCTGATGTCAGGAATAATGAGAACTAGTAGTGTTCACTCTGTGGGAAAGGCTGTCTTTTCCACCTAGAATTATGCTTGCAATTAAGCGGTTCCTCTTCCTGAATACGTAGCAATCTTTGACTGATTTTCACTATTAGCCAGTAATTTAATTATTTGCTGTTAACACCTCTCTGTGATGCAAACCCTGCTTTGGTTTGAGGAACAGTCCCTTCTGTGTGCACCGTGCGGTAAATCGAGGTGCCCTGCCTGCAGTATCTCTGTTGGCTTTGCTGCTCAGACCTGCAGGAGGGGCTGTGATCTGAATTATTAATGATAAATTGGTCCGTGTTGCGATATGTTCAAGAGCGTGTTGCTCCGGGCTGATCCGCCAGTTGAGCATGGGTTGATGGTTAGAGATGGTTCCATGGCTGGTTGCTGTAGTGATGGCTTGATCCAAGTCCCAGACACAAAATCCTAAATACGCTTTCTAGAACCAAGTTTAAAAAGAGGGGGAGAAGGTGCCATAAGGATACAAATGTTGGGAGTGGAGGGGGCCTTCAGGAGGGTCTCGGTGATTTCTCTGGGCACAGGGAAGTGTTACGTGTGGGCGAGTGCAGGCTGTGCGTGGCTTTTGCTTTAGCTTGATCCCTTTCTGCGGGGCCCTAATAAGCTTATGAGTTCTGAGGAGGCTGCAGCGTGCAGAGGCTGGAACCTGCTGCACCTCCTGCTCATTTTGTTTCTTCCCTTATTGCAGCTGCTCTCGTTGCAAG
Source organism: Phaenicophaeus curvirostris (assembly GCF_032191515.1). Classification (NCBI taxonomy): domain Eukaryota; kingdom Metazoa; phylum Chordata; class Aves; order Cuculiformes; family Cuculidae; genus Phaenicophaeus; species Phaenicophaeus curvirostris. The sequence goes on along the minus strand of NC_091419.1, from coordinate 5,456,907 downwards.
CAGCATTGCGGTTTGTGCTTGAGGCAGGGCTTGTGTTTCAGGAGGGGGTGACGTGTGCAGGCGGTTGGGGCGATCCCCGATGGGTCTGCGGTGTCATTCCCATCTCGGTCCTGGGTTCTGGAGAACCTAGCCAGCTGGATACACTGGAATTTACCAGTTTGCGAGTGGTGGTGTGGTCACTTTGTGGGCCTCGCTTGCAGCTTTCCTCTCAACCTCCTGCCAAAAGAGCTTTTTCTGCTTGGTGGAAGGGTATTCCAGCAGCGCCTGTGATGCTGCGTGGATACAGAGTGCAACTGGTCCAGGTTAGCACTGGTTGGGTTGGTTGCCCAGCTGGTTTGGGTTGGTGGCGATACAGCCTGTTCCGTTCTGAGAGGGTTTTTGAGGAGGTTAAAGAGTTCTCCCTTGGGCTGTGTCCCTTGCGGCGGCGAGACTGCTGTAAAGGCCGAGGCTGCCAAGATGGAATCTGAGTGAAATAGAAACAGCCGTGAGTTTGGGTTGAGGGGTGAAGGCAGGGGGAATGCCACATCGCCTCTCTATTGTCAGTACCGTGAAGCTTGGCCTGGTCACAAAGGTGATGGCCGTAGCATTGCTCATAAGCTGTAATTTGAGTGTTTGTTCCAGCATCAGGGACAATTTAAATAACACCTTCCTCTTGCTTTTGCTACCCACACCCATTTTCTGTGTGCCAGGGCAGCTATTGGCAGACTCAGTGGTGGACTGAGCTGGGGAATCAATCAGGGCTTATAAAAGCGAATGTAGGTCTTTTTTCCCAGGTAGTTTTTGATGTAGCTTAGCTAGCTGGTAAAACTTGGGGTGCGTTACTAACCATCCTGGCACAGAACTGGGTATCGAGGGTTTAAATAAGTATGGAACTGAGTATGGATTGCTGTTTGCTTCCTTGTGCTTCCCTGCTGCCGTAGCGCAGCCCGTAGGAGTGTGGTCTGGGATCTTGTGAAAGGTGATCGCACTTGTCCACGTTTTGAGATGAGAGTGAGTACCCTGTGGTCCCCTTTCCCTGGCAGAGGTTTTATTCTCACTGTCGCTGCATGTGGTTCACGGAGGTCCGGAGTCATCCCTAGCGTTCGTTGTGATGGAAGAGCTCGGCACGTGTTCCAGGGATAAATGCTGGAATTTTTCTTTCAGGATGCTCCTGAGTAGTACCTGACGAGTGAGCTCTGCAGCTCGAAAGGAAACCACCCAGTCCTCAAAGCTGTGTAGCTGATATTCCCAATAGTCATGAATTGAATGGACTTGGTTTAAACTGCTGTGCTCCCGATGGAGCCGCACCGTGTGGGAGAGCTGCTCTGATCCCCATCCATTCCGCGCCTCCGGCTGCACGTTCCTGTTCCCTCCATTGCGCTGACCCTGCTCACCTGGCCTGGTGCATCCTGCGGGGGCCTCAGCGGAGCCAGACCCCCTCGGTTTGTCCGGCTGTTCCCAGAGGGGCCCAGGCTTCCCAAACCCAGAGGGCAGAGCTCTGCAGCGAGTGGCTGTGTCTGCACCTGCTGTAGCGTGGGCCTTGGTGGGAGATGAGCGCTTGGATCGCTCAGAGGCTGGAGGGAGAGGAATAACTCGTCTAACGCATTTTTCTTGCTGTGACCGTGAAGCGGTTGACTGAATGGAAGAATCGACTGCTTGTAGGTAGGATGAACAGCAGGAGCAATCTCTGCAGTCGCCACGAACTGCGGTGTGGAAGAGACGGCTGGTGGGAGACGCGCGTCCTTCCCAGAGAGATTTGCTAAAGCGCGCTTCGCAGAGAGCAGAGAACTGGAGGCTGTGGTTTCCCCAGCTGCTCTGAGCTGGGGCAGCGGCGTTGCTGCTAGCACACTGGGAGCCAGCGTGAAGCCGTGTCGGCACACGCTGGTGTGGAGTTAACCGAAGAGTGCAGGGAGCTGAGCCCGGGGTGCTGGGCTGGGGGGTGCAGCTGGAGGGGTGCTTGCTGCCGAGGCGCTGCAGCCTGATGCTGGCACGGGCAGGAGGAAAAATATTGGCTGTGGAAAGCTCCCGAGTGGCGAGAGACACAATCTGTGTCGGAAAGCACGGAGACCTGCAGCTTAGCCTGGGGTTCAGAAACCTGGACCTAGGGTAGAGACTCCAGTTAGGGGGTCGCCCAGTGAGTCGAGGTGAGCCCAGCTCAGGAGCGTGCAAGGTGCGGGCTCTGGTTTGGTCGTGTGACACAGCAGCGCTCTCCTCCTGGCAGCTCTGGCTCCCGATCAAAGCCGTTCCGAGCAGCAGAAGCTTTTTCTCCCAGTATCCTGTGAGGGCAGAGCCTTTCCAGTTTCTCTGAGGAGCTGCTGCAGTTGACAAGTAGAGTTTTATTTTTTCAGGAACCACAAAAGTTGCAGGATGGGGAAAGAAGGAATTGATTCTGCCTGCTGGGGAGACCTGCTGTTAATTGGGAAGTGCTTCCTTTCAAGTGTTGTTACTCCAGTGTGGCAGATTTGGAGTTTAAACTAATGGCCGTAGAGTTTTTATAAATAAAAATAAATGTGTCTGTTTTGGCTGATAAGTCGTTGCTGCTATCTCGTCCCACACGCTGCTGACTCCAGATGAACTCTCTCCGGGCCGTACGGTGCGAGCTGGCCTGGCGCCACTCACACTTGGCCTTTAAAGCAATATTTAATGTAAAGGGAAGTACATCACATTCACTTTAATGTAATTGCGGGTTTGTTTATTCAGTATTCTAACAGCTAAATTGTTCTTTCTGCAGGTAATTCATGCTTTCAGTGTTTGGAACAATATTTAAGTGCCAGCAAATTGCTTTAATTTGAGGTGCAATCTGCTAAACTCAACAGCGTGTTGGTGTTTTCTGGGGCATGGCTTTCGCGGGGCAGCGGTGCGTGTTTAAGTGTGATTGTTAATATCAAACTACACAATTTTCAGCATGTCCAAACAGTTGGTGGTAGGAATTTCTATTGAGGAATCACTGGAAGTAAAAGGTAATTAGTTCTGTTTTACTGAGCAAAGTGGTTTCCTGAGCCAGTGGTGGGGAGGAGAGGCATCCTACCTGCGGCTCTGTCTGTGGGACTCGGCAGCGCGCTCAGCTGGGTGTATTTTGAAACTTTGTGTGTGCTGGGGGTGGAAACCTTGTCTGGGAGTGACAGCCCGTGTGCTGGGGGGCTGCCTTCTCCCATACTGCTTTCTCCAGCCTGCAGAGCCCCAGGGCTGCGCTGCCAGTCTAAACCGGTGATCGCTTTAAGGAGCGAGAAGTGTGGGTTCTCCTAAGGTGATGATGCATCTCCAGAACTTCTCTTCAGTGAACAAACTTCCAGCACATCTACGAGCAGCAGAGGTTTCTGTAACCTGAGCAGGGCTGGGTACCGTGGGCAGTTTGTAACGCCTCATGTGTGATGTGAATCGCTTCCATGGAAGGGAGCGTGGGATTTTTATGTCTGTATGTACGTGGTCATCCTGAAAGTCCCAGCAAAATGTCTACCTCAGTGTTATAGTTTATCCTTGGAGAAACTAGTTGATTTGAATAGAGGTGGATGTAGTGAGGCGGAAGAGAAGATGCAGGAGGTGATGTTGGGTGTCACTGTGCTGGAGTGTCTGTAGCCAGGGCTGTGCCTGCAGTGGGTCGTGCCGTGCTATTTTCTCCTCTTTGGTTGTGCAGCTCAACACTGGGCAAGTCTCCTTCTGATGAGATGCTCTACGCTGTTCTGCTGAGTGTGAAACACGCTTGTCACTGGCCCTGTGATCAGTGGTCTTTGTACCATAAGGTCGTGATGGCCAGGGCTGAGCCAAACCCAACAGTTTCCGTGCTTGCTCTTGTTTCGTGGTGCTTCGTTTTGGCAGGACCGTGCTGTTTGAGAAACGTGTGTAAGCCCTTATAATAAAAACATCTTTGTATAACTACCTGTCCGTATCTTGGAGAGGAAGGGATTCAGAATGACTGTTTGGATTCAGCTCTCTGTTTGGGCTGGGAGAAGCGAGATGGGGCGTCTCGGCCTTTCTGGTGGGTGCTGTGCAGTGTCCGTGCCCCCCAGTGCGAGTCAGGGCTGGGTGGCTGGAGGATCTCGTGAGGCTGCGTGGTCCATCGCTGCGCTGAAGCAGCATCACCTCTGTAAGCCAGCTCCGTCCAGGCTTGGCTCAGCTGTTCTTAGCCCTCTCTAGTGGCTATGGAAACTGTTTGAGAGCTTATTCGAGCGTCGTAGCTTGCTGGTTATTCCTAATACATAATCAGCATTTGTCTTGTTGCAAATTAGGCCAGCGAGCATGAAAACAGTTGATCACCATTTTCTTCGTTATGAGTAATAATGCACGGGAAGGCTCATTTCCAGCTTTGTGCGTCTCCTCCCTATTTTTTTCAGTACTGTGTGAACCGAGTACTCAAACTTTCTCTTATTAACCATGTTTTCAAACCCTCTTATCACGACTCTCCTCTGAACTCTTCTTTGTACGAGTGCTTCCTGAATTGTGGTGCCTTGAGGTGAACGTGTAGCTCCAGCTGAATTTGATTCCTCTGCCATTCCTTATCAGAATGGTGCCGAGTGAAAAACAAGACTAAAATTATCTCGCTTGCTGCGCACCGTGGTAGATACCACGAGGACTGCCCTGCTGTGACAGTGACCGCCTGGCTCCGTGGCCTGCGGTGCCCACGCCTCCTTACTCTGTTCCCTTATCTGGAACTTGTGCCCCGCGTGTCTTTCCAGTTTGATAATATTCCGCGTAACCAACCTTTGCTTCGGCTGTGTTGAAGTGCAGTGGATGTTGAAGGTGACAGACAATTGTTCCTGTGTCGAGAACGTCTTTGGGTTATTGGCTGATAAATAGGAGAGGAGAGCGGTGTTGCCAGCTGGTTTCTGTTGGCTTTAAAGCCCTCTTCCTGTAGAGGAGGCAGATTCCCTCGCTGTGCCACTGCTCTTTGTGAACTGGCCGTGTTCCACGGGCGCGTCCCCTCCCCATAACCTGTGTTTTACTGCCTCTTCTATCTCTCCTGCTGAACGACTCCACTGATGAATGCTCCGTTCACTGGTTCTTCCCCGCTGTGCCAAAGCGCAGAGCATTTTCCTGCTGCACCAAGGGCCTCTGCCAGGGCTGGATGTCTCCTTCAGAGTGAACCATGTGGGGAGGAGCTGGAGTGCACTGACCAGCTGCTCTGGGGTTGTGCTTCACGCTCTTGTCGCTGCCGGGGCAAACTGTGTCCTACTGGCCAATTCCCCCTCATCCCTTGGCTGTTCCCGTCTCTCTGCGCCTTCCTCGTGTGCGCGCGACCTGCCAAAAGGTGACAGGGCTGAACCGTTGTCTCGCCCAGGGGAAAGATTTCAGGTTGTCTGATTTCTTCGCAGTGCGGTATTTTTTTGGAATTGGACCTTACTTCTGGCTTTGGGGAGTGCACATGAGAAGGCCTCTGGGTGATGTTACTTTACCGTTGAATAAAGCCTAAGTACAAATAAAATAGAAGCAAACTGGTTTGACTCTTTACATTAGACCTGGAAGGTTGAAATCCAGCATTAAGGATAAGAGCTTGTTGTGCCTCACTGCTTTCTGACTGCTCTTGGCAGTCAAAGAGTGTCCTTCTACCTGTTATTTTGCTGCAAATTCCTGACCAGCCTGGACTCTGAAGGGATTTCTCTTACTTAGAAGAGGCTCCCAGTGGGCAGCTTTCAACCCAAACCACCAGTGCCTTCATCTTTAAAGACTGGCTTTACCAAATACGCTTAGAAATCTCACCTCTGCCTCTAAGAATCTCTCGTGTGCACTGGTGAATATTCGAACTCCGCTTGGCAAACTGACTGGACAAAGCAGCGTGGGGTCATCTCCTGGCATGTCATTTCTGTGAGCAGCACCTCGTGCCCCTTGTCTTTAGACAACATCCTGTAATGCTGCAGGCGGGGGACACCGTTAACAGATCGGCTGCGAGGGAACCGAACTAAATACCTGAATTCTGACCGCGCGTTTGGTCGCTGTCTCCCAGAAAATGGCATTCGAGTTGACTGTGATCATTATCGTTAGTGCCTGATGTCTAACGTGGCCTATGTGAGGTGCTAAATAAACACCATCCTACTGTATTTCCACATGAATAAAGCCGCCTATGAAGTGAGCAAAACTTTTCTTCTGTGTTTCAGGTTATTGTGCAGAGTGTGGCTTTTGTCCAAACACAGCACCGGGGCAGGGGCTGATCCTGACCAGAGCCCCCGGCCTAGGGTAGGGCTGGTGCGGAGGTGCAGGTGATCGCTCTGCTGCTGCTGAACCTCCCGGTGAATCAGCTCTGCCTTCCTGGCAACTTCAGCGTTATCGACCTTGAACCCAGGGCTTTCTTAAACATTATCCTGCCGTCCCTACGGATACGCGTGGCCCAGAGATACCTGACAGTTTTTATAACTGCCCGGTTGAGCGCTGCTGTCCCCGGGAGTGGCGAGAGGACAAGAAATGGTACAAATGCTCCCGTGAGCTTCTGTACAGACAGACCACGCTGCTTTTCTTATCTTAATTGCCAACAGGAGGCACCAGCCTGGCACCGGAGCTCGGAAGCTGTGGCGGTAGGAAGGACAGAGAGGTCTGTGCCATCTCCCACGGGGCAGCCACTTCTCTGCTTTTGTGAAATGGCTTTGATGTTACAGGTGGGAAAACGTTACAGAAGTTCTTTCTTTGAAACTAGAGCAGAACACTGAGTATTGATCGCGTATTCTGAGGGACGAAGGTGAAGTACGGTGACAAACCTGTCCTTGCAAAGCCAGCGCCTCCTGGCTGTGCAGTGTGTCTGAGGAGGCCTGTCCTGGAGTCAGGTTATTGATGGTTACAGCCATTTCAGGGAAATTGTAGCATTTTGAGAAAGTTTCTGTCATCGGGGACTCTGGGCTAAGTGTGAACACCCGTTAGGAGCAGCGGAAGGTGCTGCTGTGGCCCTTGTGGATGGTGCTGTGTCAGAAGATGTTGTTAGTGCTGTTGGGTGGACTTTGTGCAAGAGATTAAAAAGCCTTTCTGGACAGAACCTGGCGGTTCCACTGCAAGGGTTTATGCCTGTGCTGAGCTCTCTGGTTTTCTTGTGACAGGGACACACCTCCTCCTCCTCCCACTCGCGGCTTGTGGAACCGAGTGTCTCAGCAGCATCACGCGCGCTCCCTCGGATCTGGTTTGTCATCTGTCGTGGTCTGAGTGTGCACGCATGGATCTTTAGGAACGTCCCTGTGAAACGTTTAAAAACTCCAAACTGCTTTATCTGAAGGACTGAAGGGAGCGTTTCTGTGATGTTGGTTTCTCTGGCAGCAGAGGGGTGAGACGTGGGTTGTCCTGTGAGTCGAGGCAGCCGAGGAGGACGGGAAGGCTGGAGGTGGCCGGGAGTGGCTGAACCTGAACACGCTTTTTATCCTTTTCAATTGCTCTGTAACGCACCCTGATGTTAGTTACTGAATTGCTCTTGCTGTGTAAAAGCTAAAATAGGATTAAGATGGCAGTTTAAAAAAGGCAATTAAGCTCCTTGATCGTTTCCAGAGAACGTGGAATCCCTCACTTTTGTCTGAGGCCACAGTAAAAACATTTAGTGCTTAACTTAGGGAAAAATCTTGGGTATAGGCAGTGAGCTCCAGAGCCCGAATGACTCGGAGACGGGCCTGGAATCAGTCAGGTTTGTTTGGTGTGGCTGGCGTTCCCGTTGGCAGGAAGGGGTTATATAGGGGATTCAAAGCAGATGCTCTCCAGTGAACTTTGGAGTGACTCCATCCGTGTGTCCGTCTGTCTCACAGTACGGGAGGAGCGTGGGGTGGTTGGAAAGGCTGTAGAGAAATCTTCCTCAGCCGTTCTCTGGGGGCTCCTGGATGGGAGATCCTGGGGTTGCTCCATGGGAGTTCTCGGTTTGGGGTGATAGTAACGAGCTGCAGTGTAAGGAGACAAAGAAGAAATAGAAACTAAACAGAAATAGGAACGAAAACAATGTGTAAGTTCCTGAGATGCTGACTTATGCAATAGTGCTTTTAACCAGTGTCGGTAGAGAGTGAGGCTGCCCTGCTCCCCCATCCCACTCTGCTTTCTGTCCCTCAGCCTATCCGCAGGGTTTGTGTTAATAAATCATCATTTCTGGTGCTGCTCAGAGTAGGGTGGTGTCCTGGGGGCTTTGTCACTTCTAAGTCAGTCACAGTCTTGGGTCAGTTACGTATATATATTATATATATATATTAATTTTATTAAACCAGTACCAGGTGAAGGTAAAGATCCTGGTGTGTGGTACTGGCTGTGCTGCTGTCGAAATAGGTGCCTTCACATGGAGCAGATGACGCACGAGGCGTTTTGGGGAGTTCATCTCATTTTCATCATTGCATTTAACTCTACTGCAACAAATTTCATAGTCTATGTTATTTTTAAATAGGGGAATATTATTTTTATCGGCACGAACTCAGTAGTATGAGGGCACTTTTGCTGTCATCTCTGGCACCGTCTGAGGGAACGGAGGAGCTGTCTGTGGGTCCTGGTGCAGAGCTGAGCTCTGGCTGGTGTTTCAGCGTTCAGGGCATCCACAGATTCACGTTGGGTTTATTGAAACAGAGGCACAGCCGGCACTGGAAATTCCCTGGCCAGTCTCATCCCTCCTAGGTGTGTGTACGTGAGCGATCGCTTTCCCCACCCTGACCTTTTGATAGAGCGGTGATCCTGTTTTGCCTTCGGTTTCCCCTTTAGATCCTGAATATTTGGGGATTACCAGTAACTGCCAAAACAGTTGAGCTGGTTACTGGCGTGTGCAGCCTTTCTGCGCTCGGGTAATTCACTAAAATACGGGTTGGAAAGGAGAGTATCGTGTTTTGCAAGTCTAAAAACGTTTGTCTGGAAACACCCCAAATTGAGCATTAGTTGGTCCTGAAACTGAACTAAAATGATGTTAAATGTTACTTAAACTGTGGTGCGAAACAATGCTGATGGGGCAGGGCGGGCAGCGCAGGGTTCGGCACGTGGAGGAGAGTCGGAGCGCTGGAGGGGAGCGATGAGAACCGAGTGTGTCAAATGCTGCTGCCGCTTCCAAGCTTCAGCGGGATTCTGGCTGTCGGAGGAGACGACCCTGACAATCGGGCTCATCTTTAGGCTAAGGGAGGCTTTACAACCTGTAACTGTTATCGTTGCTCAAAGCCTACGAGGACTTTAAAGATACATTTGCCTGAATTTTAGATTTACTTTTACCAGCGTTCCGTTGCCGACTGCTTTATCCAGGTATCCCTGACACCAACCGGTCCCGCTGCGGCGGAAAAAACATTGTCTGTGCACCAGATTTCCTGCAAGGAAGAGACTTCAGCTCCTTATCCTCCTGTGGTATCTCAGTAGTGGGGCAGAACTTGGCAAAGCCAATTCTTACAGAAGTGCAGCCTCTTTAAAAGGCGGAATCTTGCAGCGGCGCGTGGCAGGGAGGGCAGGGCTGCCTGCTGATGCTCTGGGCAGCGTGGGATCCAGCTGCTCTTGCTAAGAGGTTTCTCTCTCGCATGCAGTTCACATCAGTTGAGTCACAAATGAAACGAGGCAATGAATGAGACTGGGATTCCCGTTTTCCTTTGCTTATGTTGTACATCTGTCTACAAAGGTGGATTATAAACTCCAGGGTTTGGTGCTGTTAGCATCAGGTAATGGAAATACGGATCTCTGTGTCTTGGGTTTCTTATAAAACTTACTAAAATGACACTTGTGCCGGTAGCAAAGTGGTTTTTGCGTGGAGCTTCCTCACACACGGAGGTGTCGCGGTGCAGCCTATCGAGAAATCGGATCCACGCTGCGTTAGTGGCACGTGGATCCCCACGGTTACTCCTTCCTATCTCCTGTATCGGGGAGGACACGCCTGGGGTGACGTGGAGGTTTTGGGGAGGCTGCGTCCTATGCCCGTGCGGGTGATGGGCTGGGGACGCCTGCTGGGCACCGCACCGGCTCCTGGGAGCTGTGTTGGTACCCGGGTCCTCCCTGTGTGCAGGGAGCAGCAGCGGGTTGGATGATATTAGAAAACGGTGACTCGTGGAAGCGCAAAGCAGAGCTAAAGGAGTAAATGCAGGATTTCTGATATGCTGCCTTTCCCCCTTTGGCTCTGGGGTTCCCAGCCAGGCCGTCGACGATAACTGCTGCCTGGGCTGGCGCCTCGCGCTGTGCTCGTCGCTCACAGGGGTTTATTGCTGTCTCCTTGCGTTCCGCATGCGAGCGTGTGTGTTACAGCCCTGCAGCGCCCAGCAAGGGCAGCAAAGTGTCCTTGTCCCGGTTCTTTGAGCAGTCGGCTCCCGAAGCCAGACAGTCTGATACCAATTTTGTGATTAATGCTTCCAGCAATTAGAAAGTGGAAGGTCTTAAACTATATTTGATAACGAAAACCTGTACGTGAAACATGAAGTGACTTTGTCTTCCTTGTTGCAGATCCATAACATGGTGGCAGTGCTGGAAGTGATCTCCAGCCTGGAGAAATACCCCATTACCAAAGAGGCACTTGAGGTATGTCACCCTCCGAACGTCGCTCCGGGTCTGTCTGTATAGAAGGACTTTCTCTGCCTGTCTGATTTCCATAACAGCTTTTCTCGAAACAATAGATGGATTGCAAAGGATTCACAATTAAGATATTATTTTGTCCCTCTCGTGTTGCTTCTCCCATCGCGATGCAGACACAGGGATTCTGTCAGGGCTCAGATCAGTATTCTGTGCAGCACAGTCCCGTTTGTGCAGGGCACTAATCGCCACTTGCTGCTGATTAATTCTGTTGTGTTCAGCAGCAGTCGCTCTGCCTCCTGCAGTCCTGCTCACCTTTTTGGTGGCCAAGGAACAGAATCTGAAACAGGAATGTGGCTACTGTGGGTCTGTTGAGGGGAGCGGGTTCTAGCTCCCGGTGTGGTTGGTGAGGTGAGGGGTGGGAGAGCCCAGTCTCGCTGACCGCTCACAGAGAAGCCCTAGTGGCTAAATTATAGGGTTTTTTTCCAAATTTCATTTTGAAATTATTGATGTTACTTGCATTTAACTATTGCTTGACTATAATTCCAGCTGTATTTCAACATCTGTATCACAACCCGTTGCCTGTTTCTCTCGGTCTGGTCTGTTCTCCTTGGAAGGGCCGTCCTTACGTAGCCTGACTTGTGGAATGGTTCTTTGTTTTTAACTGTGCTTTGGGAACAATCGAACACTTCCCTTCCTTCCACTTGTGAAACCGCTGGGGGACACCCTAGGAATGCTCCTTTAAATCGGGCTCTCCTACCCTCTCAAGGTCCTGGGGAGTGGAGGGAGAGGAGAGCTGGAGGAAGAAGGCTGGATGTAAGTCGTGCCCTGGCGGGGCAGGTTTGTGACACGGAGGATTTTGGTGTCCGCGCATTCCTGTAGCAGGCGGAGAGGCTGGAATTCTGCCTTTTTCTGCAGGTCTTGCACTTCCATTGTGTCAAACACGCACCCTCTCTGCCCTGGGTGCTGTTTCCCCTCGAATCTGACCTCGCACCGTTATTCCCCAGGCTCTTGCTGGGTAAAGAAACCATTTCTGATGCTTTTCCACGCTAACGGCTCTGTGCTTTGGCCGGAGAATGGAGATGCCGGGGCGTTCGTGGTAGGTGGCAGAGCACAGGTCCAGCTGCACTAATCCTTTCTGAAAAGGTTAACTCAGTGCTAAAATCCTTAGTGGTTTTAAGCCAGGTGTTTTGTAGGGTAAGTGCTTCAAAGCAGAGGTGCTGCTTAAGGATTCTGTTTGGGATTATACCTGTTCGTAAAACAACTTCTCTTTCTTTCTAGGAAACGAGGCTCGGGAGGCTTATCAATGAGGTGAGGAAGAAGACGTCCAACGAGGAGCTTGCCAAACGTGCCAAGAAATTGTTGCGGAATTGGCAAAAGCTGATCGAACCCGTAACCCAGAATGAGCCGGTGCCGAGGGGGCTGCCCAACCCAGCGGGGTCAGCGAACGGGGGTGCTCACAACTGCAAACCAGACGCGCAACTTCCTGCTGTGGCTGGGTCGAAGCCCATCAGCGAATTGAAAAGTAGGAACGATATCCAGAAACTGAATTCCCCAAAACCAGAGAAATTGGGAAATCGGAAAAGGAAAGGGGAACACAGGGATGGGCATCAGGGCCCTCCTCCCCCAAAAGTCTCCAAAGCTAGTCATGAAGTATTACAAAACTCTTCGCCCCCTCCGACAAATGGAATTGGGGGGAGTCCTGAGAATTTTCCTAGTCCTGTAGATGTAAATCTACACGGGGGGCCTGAAAGCAGCAGGACAGAGCTCAGCGAGAACGACAAACACAGTAAGATCCCGGTCAATGCTGTAAAACCTCACACCAGTTCTCCAGGACTTGTAAAACCCTCAAGCACTTCCTCGTTACTAAAGACTGCGGTGCTTCAGCAGCATGATAAATCGGAAGAAACCACAGGGCCGCACCAACCTAAGAGTCCTCGCTGCGCCTCGTTCAGCCCCAGGAACGTCAGGCACGAGGCCTTTGCTCGGCAGCACACCACGTACTCACCAAAGGATTCGATGCCGAGCCCCTCTCAAAGGTCTCAGTTCCTGGATGCTGCGCAGGTGCCGTCGCCTCCGCCGTCCCTGATGCAACCCTCCACGCCTCCCATGCCAGCGAAAAGACTGGAATTCTCTCAGCAGGCGGCAGCTGAGCTATCGCAGCACTGGCCGGAGCAGCCGGGGCCTCCCGAGAGCCAGCACAGGCACCCAGTGGGGCCGCTCCAGCAGCACCCGGCTCCCGGCTGCAAAGCCAGCGCCCCCCACCCCGGGGAGTCTCTTGCGCCGCACGTGGGCTTCTCACAGGACGCTTCCAAAATGGACAGTGACGACGCTGCTTCAGGTTCCGATAGTAAAAAGAAGAAAAGGTACCGGCCCAGAGACTATGCGGTCAACTTGGATGGGCACATGATAGAAGGGGGTGTGAAACCCGTGAGGTTAAAAGAGAGAAAGCTCACTTTTGATCCCATGACAGGACAGATAAAACCTTTAACACAGAAAGATCCTTTGCAGGTAGAAATCCCTGCGCTTGCTGAACAGCACAGGACAGAAACGGAAAAGCAGGAGCAAAAACCCAACCTGCAAAGCCCTTTTGAACAAACGAACTGGAAAGAATTGTCCAGAAATGAAATCATTCAGTCCTATTTAAACAGGCAGAGTAGCTTGCTGTCCTCGTCAGGAGTACAGACTCCAGGAGCTCACTACTTCATGTCTGAGTATTTAAAGCAGGAGGAAAGCACTAGAAAAGAGGCTAGAAAGACTCACGTTCTAGCTCCTAACAGCAAACCTACAGACTTGCCTGGGGTGACGAGGGAGGTCACGGGCGATGACCTCGCCAGGATACGGGAGCACCACTGGCCGGGCGTGAACGGTTGTTACGACACACAGGGTAACTGGTATGATTGGACACAGTGCATATCGTTAGATCCACACGGGGATGACGGTAGATTGAACATCCTGCCTTACGTCTGCTTAGACTGAGCCCAGGGTTGCTAAAAATGCTTTTTTACATCTGCAGTTAGCGAGGAAGGCAGACGCGCTGGAGAGAGCCTCCCGTCCTGGACAAAGGGGCCCCACGAGCTGAGGCGGGGAGGGAGCTGGGGACGGCCGGCTCTTCCCCTAAATTCTCCTTTTGTGAAATGCTGCTACCAGTTTACTAACAATTGCAAAGGAAGGCATACGAAGGTTGAGAAATTGAGTTCAAAACTCTATAGCGAGCGAGCTATAAAAAAGTGTTAGTCCCCAGGAAGCGAAGAGGATTTCCAGCACTTTCTGAATGCCGGAATCTTACCCACAGGCAGGTACAGAGCAAAACGTGGAAGTTACCTTAACAAAATATGCATCTATTTATTTGACTTGATTTGGGTTTTTATTTGGCAGTGAGGTATTCGAGAGACGATGTGCAAAAACTGTAGTTTTTATTTGTATCACATCTCTGAACATGATGGCGTTGTTTCATGTGGTACGGAGATTGGGTTTTAAAGGGCAGGTGTTGCACTGCAGGCTGGGCCGCCAGCTTCAGCTCAACATTCCATAGGCATCCACATACTTTAGTCTGGTTTCAGTTTAAATCCAGTCTCTGAGAAATGCTGCAAAAACTAGATGTTTAATGATATTTTTGATCCCACCACCACCAGCCAAATATTTTCCCTCCTTTTCCCTTCCTGCAAACTTCTAGGAAAAAGTAAAAAAAAAAAAAAAATTAAAAAAAAAAAAGATAAAAAGAAATCACCTTTTCTAGAGTCTAAATGTAATGAGGGTGCTACAAGTTTGTAACTGTACTGTGAGAGGGAAAAAGGAAGCCTGTTTGTATGCTGGAAATATACTTGTTACCATTCCTTTAGATATTGTTTGCCTTATGGATATCCATCATAAACGCAATTTGCAAAAACAAAGAGCCTTAGTGAATGTACAGAACCGAGACTTCTGCGTTCCTGGGATGCAGAAGGGAGCAACTTTGCTATTTTGGTCCTTTCAGCGGACACATTGTGATATAAATGTGGAAATAAAAAAAATTTGCACAAACCAGTTTGTGAATTGTCTCTACTGACCTCGTTCTATCAGAGTTTGCTCCGCTCAGCTCAGCGGAGCGATCGTCGGCCCCGAAAATCCAAGCGGAGCAGCGGCTCCCGCCCGGCGCTGTCGGAAGCGGCCGGCAGGGGTGTCTGAGGTGTCTTCCAGGTGTGTTGGGGGTGTTCAGGCGCACAGGTTGGAGTTTCTTTGGACCCGGGGTCTGCAGACTGAGAACCCCGGTGCTGTTCACGTACCTCGGAGCCTAAAGTGATCCCAGCTCCTCTTCCTTCTCAGCGATGCTGGGATATATAATTCCTGATGGTTACAACGCTTTCCAAAGCAGCCTGGCTCAGCGTAGACAGCTGGGAGTTTGCTGACTCTCGTTGCTTTAATGGTTGGGCTGAGTTGTTTTCTGCGATGCCGTGTGCTGGGGAGAAGGGGAGAGGACATGATACCAAAATCATTTCTAGGTTTAGTGACGTTAACGCTGTTATCCCGTTTGTGCTGGATCTCGCTTCCCTGGAGAAGAGCCCTGCCAGGAGCTGTCCCGCCTCCGAGCAGAGCTGAGCCCTGCCGTGGTTTTAGAAGGACGTTCCTCACCAGGCTGCTTTGTTCCAGGGGATACAGCCCATAAGACTCGATTCATTTTTGACTTGTTCTTGTTCAGACTGACTGTTTTTGTGACCTGACCGGTACTGAAACGTGTGGGTGTCTCAGAAACGGTAACCGATGTCTGCTTGCGCTTCCATTTCTGAAATCTGAGGTCTGAGAGAGAAACCACAAGCGCTTACCAAGAACTGTTCCCAAGTGTCTTTTCAGTTACTTCCATCTTGTCCTTCCGCAGTCAGAGCAGTCACGGAGCGTTCTGGAGCTGCTGCCTCGCAGTTTGGGAGGGTCCGTTTGGTGGTGAAGGGCTGCAGAGCTGGTGCTTTGGGAAATGCTTGGAGTTCTGTGTAAAAAAACACCGTGCATCTCATCCCCCTCCCTTCTCCCCCTTTCCCTGAGCTCTCTTGTTTGGGAACAGGGTCCGAGCTCTTTGGAGGCTACGGGATGCAGGGCAAAATTCAGGACATGGATGTCACCCGGGGCGGGAGGAGGCGCTGACCATCTCCCCGCGTGCCCGTATTCCCAGTTCTGCGAGCGCCGCAGACGTGACGAGGTTTACACAGTGATATTATTTTTATCGATTTTGTAAAAGAGTTCAATGAAGTTTCCCTGTGCGTACCTGCTGTCTGCTCTCCTCTGTGCCCGAGGTCGCTTTCTCTGCCTCCAGTTTCTCCTGCCTGTCCTGCCAAATTGATTCTTCTGATCCTAAAATTATAACGCGCTGCCGTCTCCTCCCAAATGGCTCCTCTGGGAATCACCTTGAGTGCCCGTGGTTTGGCTCCGGGACAGCGCAGGGACCCGCGGGGCCTGGAGCCGCTTCCAAAGGTCGGGAGCGATCGGCCCGCTGCGACCTTCGCTCCCTGCAGCCTGGGAACAGCCTGTTCCCCGCACCGGGGCGAGGGGACCGGGCAGTGCCGGGAGGGACGGGGGGTGTGAACGGGACTGGGGAGTGCGGGGCAGGAGAGAGCCGGGAGGGGAGGGGATGGGAGGGGAGGGGATGGGATGGGATGGGATGGGATGGGGTGGGACCAGATAGATGCTGTGCAGGGAATGGGATGGGGATGGGATGCATGCTGTTCAGGGGACAGGATGGAATGGATGCTGTGCTGAGGGTGGGATGGGGATGGGATGGATGCCGTGTGAGGGATGGGATGGGACGGGATGGGATGGGATGGGGTGGATGCTGTGCAAGGGATGGGACGGGATGGTATGGGTGGATGCTGTTCAGGGGATGGGATGGGATGGGATGGATGCTGTGTGAGGGATGGGATGGGGTGGGATGGGGATGGGGAT
The DNA here is from genome assembly GCF_032191515.1 of Phaenicophaeus curvirostris. NCBI lineage: Eukaryota > Metazoa > Chordata > Aves > Cuculiformes > Cuculidae > Phaenicophaeus > Phaenicophaeus curvirostris. The sequence continues at coordinate 5,440,617 of NC_091419.1, read as the reverse complement.
GGCATGGGATGGGGATGGGATGGGGATGGGATGGGATGGGGATGGGGATGGGATGGGATGGATGCTGTGTGAGGGATGGGATGGGATGGATGTTGTGTGAGGGATGGGATGGGATGGGATGGGATGGGATGGGATGGGATGGGATGGGTGCTATGCGAGGGATGGGATGGGATGGGATTGGATGGGATGGGATGGATGTTGTGTGAGGGATGGGATGGGATGGGATGGGATGGGATGGATGTTGTGTGAGGGATGGGATGGGATGGGATGGGATGGGATGGGATGGGTGCTATGCGAGGGATGGGATGGGATTGGATGGGATGGGATGGATGTTGTGTGAGGGATGGGATGGGGTGGGATGGGATGGGTGGATGCTGTTCAGGGGATGGGATGGGGTGGATGCTCTATGAGGGATGGGATGGGATGGGATGGGATGGGATGCGATGCGATGCGATGGATGCCGTGTGAGGGGCGGGACGGGTGAGCGCGGGGAGCCCGGCGGGGGCCCGGGGAGCGCGGAGGCGGAGGCGGAGGGGCCGGGCTCGGCGGGGGCTCGCGGGGCGGGGCGGTCCCTGCCGGCCCCCGTAGCGCCGGGGCGGTGCCGTGGCTCGGGGGGCGGGGCCGGGGGCGGTGCGGGGGCCGCTCGCGGGGCGGGGCCGGGGCTCGGGGCTCCCGCAGCCATGTCGGCGGCGCCGGCGGGGCCCGCGGGCGGCTCGGGGCCGGGGTCGGGGCGGGGGCCGGCGCTGCGGGAGGGGGCGCGGGTGTCGGCGCTTTGCCTGGCGTGGTACGGGCTGAGCGCGGGGGGGAACGTGGTGAACAAGCTGCTGCTGGGCGCCTTCCCGCGGCCCGTCACCGTGTCGCTGTTCCACATCCTGGGGCTGGTCGCGCTGCTGCCGCCGCTGCTGCGGGCCTGGCGGGTGCCGCCCGCGGGGCCGGCCCAGCTGCCGCCCCGGGCCTTCCCCCGCTACATCCTGCCCCTCGCCTTCGGCAAGTACTTCGCCTCCGTCTCCGCACACGTCTCGCTCTGGAGGGTCCCCGTGTCGTACGCGCACACGGGTGAGCGCGGGGGGGGGGGGGCGCAGGGACGTGGGCCCCGGCCTGGGGGAGGGAAAGGGGGGGGGGGCCCTGCGCCTGGGAGGTGGCCTCGTACCTGGGGGAGGCCGGGGGGGGGCCCTGTGCCCGAAACGGGGGCCGGTCCCTGTCTCCAGAGGGTCCCTGTGCCTGGGGGAGGTGAGGTGAGGGTCCCTGTGCCTGAAACAGGGGCTCTCCCTGTCCCCAGGAGGTCCCTGTACCTGGGGGAGGCCGAGTAGGGGTACCTGTATCTGTAGGAGGTGAGCTGGGGGTCCCTGTGCCCAAAGCGGGGGGCTGTCCCTGTCTCCAGAGGGTCCCTGTAGGTAGGGGAGGTCAGGTGGGGGTCCGTGTATCTGTAGGAGGTGGGGTGGGGGTCCCTGTGCCCGAAGCAGGGGGCTGTCCCTGTCCCCAGAGGATCCTTGTACCTGGGGGAGGTGGGGTGAGGGTCCTTGTGCCCGAAGCGGGGGGCTCTCCCTGTCTCCAGAGGGTCCCTATACCTGGGGGAGGTCAGGTGGGGGTACCTGTATCTGTAGGAGGCAGGGTGGGGGTCCCTGTGTCCAGATCCCTCAGTACCTGGGGGAGGTGGGGTGAGGGTCCATGTGCCTGAAACAGGGGCTCTCCCTGTCCTCAGGTTGTCCCTGTACTTGGGGGAGGTGAGCTGGGGGTCCCTGTGCCCGAAGCAGGGGGCTGTCCCTGTCCCCAGAGGGTCCCTGCACCTGGAAGGTGGCCTTGTACCTGGGAGAGGTCAAGTGGGGGTCCCTGTGTCCTGATGTCTCAGTACCTGGGGGAGATGGGGGGTCCTTGTGCCCAGAGGGAGGTCCCTGCACCTGGGAGATGTCCTCGTACCTGGGGGAGGTGAGGTGGGGGTCCCTATGCTTGAAACAGGGGGCTGTCCCTGTCCCCAGGTGTTCCCTGTACCTGGGAGGTGTCCTTTTACCTGGAAGAGGTGAGGTGGAGATCCCTGTGCCTGAAACAGGGGGCTGTCTCTGTATCCAGGAGTTCCCTATACCTGGGACGGGGGCCCCTGTGCCAGGGGGGATCCCTGTACCTGGGAGAGGTGGGGTGAGGTTCTCTGTGCCCAGGGGGAGTCCCTGTACCCAAAATGGGGGGCTCCCCCTGTGCCCAGGGTGTCGTCCCCTGGCTCAGGGTATCCCTGTGCCCAGTGAGGGGTCTGTGTGCTGGAGAGAGGGGGTGGCCTGGATCCCAGGGAGGGGAGAGCCCAGCGTGCCCCTCTTTGGGTGCCCGATGTGTCACCGTGCCCCGCTGGGTGCCCAGCGCGATGTCCCAGATGCATTAAGCCCCACTCTGTGTTTGTACGTGTCCCCAGCGTGGGGACAAGGAGAGCTGAGCCCGTGTGGGCCGAGGTTCTGGCACTGATGGGATTGACCCTGTGTCCCCCCCGCATCCGCAGCGCTCACCTGCTGCTGGTGTGGGGAGGGGGCTTGGCCCAAGCTGCTCATTCCCACCAACATTTTCTTTCTGCTTTCAGTAAAAGCGACGATGCCGATATGGGTGGTGCTGCTTTCGCGGATCATAATGAAGGAAAAGCAGACGACGAAGGTGCGGGCAGGTTTGCTGAGGTTTCATCTCCGGGTGGTGTCCGTGGTGGCTCTGCCAGCTGGGGTCAGGAGAGCCCAGGCTTTGGGGAGCCGTGTGAATGCTGTGGCTGAAATTAGATTATCCAGATTTTACAAGTTCCTTTTGTTGTGAATGTAAAGAAAACGCGTGTAAACGTTGTGCAAGGTGATGCTTTCTGATACGCTGGAGTAGTCGCAGTCTGTATTGCAGTCACTTCACTTCCTCAAACTACAATAATGTAAAAGTTGGTCCCTGGTTCTGTTGCTTCATTCTTCTCCTTTCCTCCCCAAATCAGCCGTGTGTTGAAATGAAAGTTCTCAGAAGTGAGCTGCTCTTCTCTGCTCCTCCTCCAGGTTTACCTGTCTCTGATCCCCATAATAACGGGCGTCCTGTTGGCCACCGTCACGGAACTTTCCTTTGACATGTGGGGGCTCATCAGTGCGCTCGCTGCTACTCTGTGCTTTTCACTCCAGAACATCTTCTCAAAGAAGGTAACGGTTCCGCTGTTCTAACACGGGTGAGCACATCGTCCTGCAGCAGAGATTTTCCAGTACATGCATAGATGTGTATTTTCTTTTTAAGTTAACTTCGTATCAGAGGGCCCAAAGTAGCGGTTGGTGTTCATAATGCTGTTCTCTGCAGCTCCTCCTGCCCCTCAAAACTGCTGCACTGAAACTAGGCAGAACTTAGTTTATCCCAAGCCTTTTCTTTACCCCTCAGGATGGATTTTTTTTATTTCCTCAGTTGTGTAGTGCTTAAATTGAACAGCTCGTTTGATGTTGCTTTTAGTGTACTCTGCTGTATGAAATCCTTTCCCTGTAGGGAATGAGTCAGTGTCAACGCTGGGTGATCCTTGAAATCTTAGGAAAAAAGTTGTATATCTTGAATTTATGTAGTTATAAAATGATTTGGTTTGTAGACCGTTTTAGATGTGAAACTGTCTTATTAGTACTGAGAGTCACTGCTTATGAAACTACTGTTTTCAAATGGACATTGGTTTTCTTTGCTCACCCTTACAGGAAATTCATCCTGTAACAGTATTTACTTATTGCTATAATTTATGTTGTCTAAAGCAGTTCGGTTAGAGGCTCCTGAGTCCCTGCTGATAACCTGGGCAGAGGCTGAAGAGAGGCTGTTGTTTAATGATGTGTTTTGTCAGGTGTTAAGAGATTCCCGGATACACCACCTTCGCTTGCTGAACATACTCGGGTGCCACGCTGTGTTCTTCATGATCCCAACGTGGGTTCTGGTCGATCTTTCTTCCTTCTTAGTAGAGAATGACTTGGTAAGTGTTGTGTTTGGGAAACTGTTTGCTGTTTAGAAAGCAAAGAGAAGAAAAACACAGCAACAAACACCACCACCTGTACCACAAAGAGTGCTGCAGTGTCTCAGTGTAGTTCCTTCTCAGCGTGGAAGGAACTGCTGGGAAATACCTGCAAGTTATTGCACAAAACAGTATAAAAAAAGAGAAGCACAGTGTTTATTGTGAGGATCGTGTCCAGGTCTCTCACCTGTAACCTGAGATCATTTCTGTTTTCTCGTCATGTTTATCTTCCCGACAGAGCTCGATGTCTCATTGGTCCTGGACTCTGATGCTCCTGATAATCAGTGGATTCTGTAACTTTGCCCAGAACGTCATTGCCTTCAGCATTCTGAACCTGATCAGCCCGCTGAGTTACTCTGTTGCGAATGCCACAAAAAGAATTATGGTCATCACGGTCTCCCTTATAATGCTTCGCAACCCGGTGACGAGCACCAACGTCCTTGGAATGATGACGGCCATCTTAGGGGTCTTCCTGTATAACAAGGTAAGGGGTTTGTTCCGTTGGTTTGTTTATTCAGAAAACACTCCAGTTTTGAGTGAGTTTTTGTACAACAAGCTAACAGCAAGCAGAACGTAGATGTGGAATGTGTGGCATAAAGCTTCGTTGCTGAGGAGGGACGTGTGTGCTCTGAGTGCATCCTCGGGTGCTCGAGCCCAGCAGCTGTTGGGCCTTGAACAACTTAAATGTTGGTCTTAATATTTTCTTGAAAAATGAAGACTGGGAGATAACTCGCTCTGATCTCTGGAGCAAAAGAGCAGCTTTTTGACTTGACCTGTGAGAGGAACAAGATTTTTATTATCATAGAATCGTAGAATCACCAGGTTGGAAGAGACCCACTGGATCGTCGAGTCCAACCATCCCCATCAATCACTAACCCATGTCCCTCAGCACCTTGTCCACCCATCCCTTAAACCCCTCCAGGGAAGGTGACTCAACCCCCTCCCTGGGCAGCCTCTGCCAGGGACCAATGACCCTTTCCCTGAAAAATTTTTTCCTAATGTTCAGCCTAAACCTCCCCTGGTGGAGCTTGAGGCCGTTCCCTCTCATCTTGTCCCGTTAGAAGCCGCTAATGTTTTCAGACTCTGCCAGGCGTAGATAGCAGTGTAACTGTTAAACTGTGTGCTTTTTTTCTAGCTATACAAATATCTTGGGTGATAGCTAAGAAGAACTTTCTTTCCTTTTTTCTCTCCTAGACAAAATACGATGCAAACCAAGAAGCAAAGAAGCAGCAGCTGCTTCCAGTTACAACTGCAGACCTTGTGAGTTTAGACCGGCATCGAAACACTCCTGAGAAGTCTCCGAACGGACTCACGGCATTTGCCCAGCATGGAGACTATCAGTACGGTCGAACCAATATCCTAACGGACCATTTCCAGTATAACCGGCAAAACTATCCAGCCACCTACAACCTGAATCGGTTTGATATATAGAGTCCGGGAATCAGGTACAGACGGTGATATCGAGGCGTCCCCAGCATTATCAGAAACTTTTAGTACATGCGTGAATGTAAAGCCATTTTATCGTACAGGTGTGCAGAGGGAAGATGCATGTGTGGTGCGAGCGGTACCGACCCCAGCTCCAATAAGATGGGAATTGATGGGATCTGACGCTGGAACTAAATTGTCCGGAGAGCCTGGCGAAATGCATGTACAAAACTTGAGAGTGAAACATCTGCTGTTGCTGCTCCTTGGCAGACTGTCAACTCATTGTCCTTTTGGCAGCTAAAGTCTGGCCAGTATTTTGTTTCCGTGCTGGTAACGTCACCTTTAATTTGTCTCTAATATGTTTTACGGATACTTCCCTTTAATGAAACTTTCAGAAAGAAGTGAAGCTGTCGGGATTTGTCTGTTGGAGGAGGATTGGCTTTTAGGTAGAGCAGTTGCAGATAGGCAGACCAGGATTCATTTCAGGCAACTGAAGAACTGTGGCTCTTGACTGCCTTGTGCCTACGCCTTCAGTTGTTGATGACAAACCAGCAGTGTGTTTCTGAAAGCGCAGGCAGCAGGGTCTCAAGAAGCGTGCTTCAGGCGTAGAGAAACCGAGTTCTCCAAAATCTCTCCTGTGCCAGTCACTGTAGATAAAAGTTGGAGCTTCAGATCCTAATTGTTTTTTGAATAATGTAGTCCTTCAGGCGTTGCTTCTCCTTGGCCACCCAGAAAACACCCCCATAAATAAAGGGTTTGGAATAACACAATATTTCTTTTTATTTCACTTGCTTCACACCTGTTCTTACAAAACTCTTCTGCTGCTTTAGAAATCGAAAGGTTTAAGGTGTTTTCTTCTCAGTTTTACGCGTAAATTATGGTCGCTTATATGATTCATCATGAATGCATCAATTTGAATAATCATCATTCTTAATTGTTTCTTAAGCCCATCTTTTTAGATCCTACTTGGTTTTAAGTTTCTCAGTTGCTGGTGCTGGAGTTGCCATGCACATTTAGCCCGACTTCTACTCGAGTCTGTTGAAAGAAGTTACATTTCGTGCCGTGCTCTGTTCCTGCAGCTCCCTCAGCTCAAGGAGTAAATTACTAAGAAAAAATTATTGGAATTGGCAGTAAATAGCTAATTTATGGCGAAGAGCAGCTGATTCGGTATAAATGAACGTACTTAATTTAAGATGACTGTTGGGCATCAGATGGAAGAATGAAACCAGTTGAACTTGGGGTTCACTGAATCAGATTGTTATTATTTTAGCAAAAGAAGATTTTAGGGTCCTTCTTTCCTTAATAGCAAAGCTGTTGTACAATGAGATTTTTGATAGCGTAGGTATTACATTTTTACTAGAAAGGTATTAGATGCCAGTGACTAAATTCGGGTGTGGTAGAGAACACTCCCTCCCTTATTTATCGCTTTAAAATGGCCATTTCCGTGGCACGAGGTGATGATTTGGCTCCTTTCTGGATAATAAAGAATTGGTTTTGAAGTGCAAAGTCAACCTGCTCCGATTCCTTTGGCTGACTATGGAGGGAGTTACATGGACAGCCTTCCACCATGCAGCCCCAAAGAGGAAATGGTTCTGGAATGTTGAAGATGGGTTAAGTGCTGCTAAAGGTTGCGAGCAGAACTTCCTGACTCGACTGGAGTTGAATCTGTTCACACTCGCTTAGAACTTGGGCTTCTAGTTTAGAAAATCTAAATGTATTCTTTCATTAACTTTGGTTAACAAGAGCAAGATAATGAGGAAAGCTTTCTTTCAGATGAAATTGCCTGTTCCAATGTTAATTCGCGTGTAATTATTTCTTTTTAATCTGGGAGGGTGCAAAATGTGTATTTTAAGGCTTGCTTCCCGATATGTAAGTGCTTTTACACACATGTGAAAAGGATTGCGTGGACTCTGGGTTTGGATTATGTTCTGGCTCTGCCAAAGACACTTGTGAGGATGACGTGTAGGCTGGAATTCGTAAGGGGGGCAAAGGCCTCCGCGGCTTTCTGAGGGAAAAGCTGTAAATGGTTAGACTCCTCCAAACACTCAGTTGTGTCCTTTGTGCCTGGGTTTCCCGTTTGGAAAACGGAGGTGATTCTTCCCTACTTTGCAGGGGGATGAAATATCCCAAAAAAGCAGATCCCTGGGGATGTGCACACCTACTGAGTTCACCCATACAGTTTCTGGTACGCCTGTCCCTCTAACATCCTCACTCAACTGGAACTGCTACTGGGATTACAGCTCCACACACTATTCACAGCTTGGAGGCGCAATCGGATGCATTTAGATCGTCTCCTTTTAAAGAACAGAACCAGATCTTTGTTGCAGCTTTTTTCAGAGAAGGCTGGCGCTGCACGCTTACTCTTCCAGCTCAGCTTTGTCCAGAGCATGGCAGCAGGAGAGGGCTTTCTCTTGAAAACACCTTGTCCCGGGTTGTGCTCTGGGCCCGCAGCCTCGCTGTCTCTGGAACAAAGCTACTGTACTTGGCAAAGCAAACAGGGACTGATCCAAAACAGAGATATCATCTGTACAGGGCCCAGAGAATGAATTTCTGAATGCCTGACAGGGTTCAGGCTCTTCTTGTTCAGGTCAACAGGGTTAATTTTGTATGGTAGAAGTTGTAATTAAAAGGGCTCAGTGACTCAGTTACAGGAGGCAGCTTTGCTGAGTACCCAGATCTGAGTCCGTAAGCAATATTGCCCACATTCCAGTAAAGGAAGTTTCCGATGCTGTTGTAAGATGCATTTTAATCTCAGACCGCAGCGGGATTTTGTTTGGCAAGGTGGAACGTTTGTTTTAACATGGTTTGTAACTTAATGACGTGTTTAACTGTGTACATAGGTCTGTAGAAAGTGTGGAAACACTGGAATAAAAAGGGCGTATCTAGACAATCGTGTATAGCGACCCTGCTGTTGGATCATGGTGATGGGGCTTTCCCTTTCCAGGAGGCTTTGGGAGTGCCCTGTGTTGGTAGCAGTGCCAGAAATCAGGTTAATGTTTTGCCGAGTGGGTGTGGTGCCTCACCCGATGAGACTGAAACCGGGATGGCTCGGATGCTGTAACTGGTGAGAGGACACTGGTGGCCAACATCCATAGAAATGCCTCGATTTCCATTGTGCATTTCTAATGTACGTGTAAATACATGCCAAAATGCGGGAATTCTTCCCCAAACAATCCTGGATAGTCCCAGAAATACGAGAGTGAAAGAAACTGACTTCTCCGCACAGCGTGTGGGTTTCCCTGTAGGGTGTCTGGGGCTCTTCCAAGCGATCTTCAAAATGCTCCCCTTTCAGGTTCAGTTTTAGTACCTGTAGCGATTAGAGCATCTAATCTGGTAAAACGCTTCTGTTTTTGAAATAACTAAATGCTAAATAAAACTGAGGCAATACTTGGGCTTTGTGGGTGTACAGTGATCTGTAAAAAATCATGTGGCAATTTGGGGTAGGCTCATGATCATAGAATCGTACCATGGTTTGGGTTAATGATGATTCCTGAAGCTCAAAACCTTTTCTTTCCAGTGTGTGTTCGAATCCACATTTTTCTGATGTAGCATTTTGCAGCAGAAGAAACTTCTGCCATGTAGCTTTGTGAAAAAAAAGGTGCAATATAAATAAAAGGACAGTTTGTTTTTCTGAGGCTTCCATTTCCTGAGCTGTCTTGTAGCTGTTAAGCATAACTCTGGGATATCCTGGTGGTGCTGGCCCAGGCAGACAGAGCAGCCGTGTTCCTCCTGAGATCACAGGGGTACAAGACCGTTGCGTTATGTCAGTGTGCAGGCAGCAGTCACCACCCATCGTCTTCTGTTGGTTTTTTATGTTGGTATCGATAAATTCATGTGAATAGGGGTGGTTTTATCTCTCACTATACAAAATCCGGCACTTCAGCAAATGAGGACTCTGCACTGCTGTCCTGTTCCTATTCCATGCCTGTTCTGTGACGTTCTGGATGTTATTCGCCTGGATTGCCCGCAACGCACCCCTGCGGCTGCCGAAGTTGGGATCTCTTGTGGGAAGACAGGAAGAAAACCCAGTGGTGAATTCCATGTACTGGGACATCTCCTGTGTAAGATAAATCAGGTATTTGAATGGGTTTGGCAGGTGCCTGATGGGTGACTGCAGTTTTTGGGGCTCTCCCTGGATAAATTGATGCTGTGTGCTGAGGAACAGTACCTGAAAGGGCCTCCAAGGAAGCTGGGGAGGGACTGTTCATAAAGGCTTGTAGTGACAGGACAAGGGACAATGGGAATAGACTGGAGAGGGGCAGATTTAGACTGGACTTAAGGAGGAATTTCTTCACTGTGAGAGTGGGGAGGCCCTGGAACAGGTTGCTCAGGGAAGTTGTGGCTGCCCCATCCCTGGAGGGGTTCAAGGCCAGGTTGGATGGGGCTTGGAGCCCCTGATCCAGTGGGAGGTGTCCCTGACCATGGCAGGGGGGTTAGAACTGGATGATCTTTAAGGTCCCTTCCAACCCAAATTATTCTAGGGGCCTATGTAACTAGACCTGTGTCAGGGCTGCACCACTCTCATAGGGAAGAAATCCTTCCTTGTGTCTAATCTAAATCTGCCCCTTTCCAGTTTATCCCCATTGCCTCTTGTCCTGTCACTCCAAGCTTTTGTGAACAGCCCCTCCCCAGCTTTCTTGTAGCCCCTTCAGGTACTGGAAGCTGCTCTAAGGTCTCCTCGGAGCCTTCTCTTCTCCAGGCTGAACAACCCCAACTCTCTCAGCCTGGCCTCACACAGGAGGTGCTCCAGCCCTCGGGTCATCCTTGTAGCCTCCTCTGGGCCCGTTCCAACAGCTCCATCTCCTTCTTATGCTGAGGATTCCAGAACTGGATACAATCCTCCAGAGGAGGTGTCACAGGAGAGGAACAGAGGGGACAATCCCCTCCCTCCCTGCTGGCTGCGCTGCTTTGGATGCAGCCCAGGACACGGTTGGTTTCCCAGCACCTCAAGTCCTTCTCCTCAGGGCTGCTCTCAACCACATCATCCCCCATCCCGTACTGAACCCGGGAATTGCCCCGACCCAGGGGTCGGACCCAGCTCCTCTGGAACTGCAGCGACGGGGCCTTCCCGCTCCCCGCTCTCTTCAGGCCGCCGCCGTCTCCATAGCGACGCGGCCGTAAAGCGCGGCTGCGCGGGCCGCCGGGCTTCGCGCGGGGCTTCCGGTTTCGCGCGGCGCTTCCGGCTTCTCGCGGCGCTTCCGGCCGGTGCGGCCTAGCGGCGGCGGCCCGTCCCGTGCCCCGCAGCCATGGAGATGCCGCTGCCGCCCGACGGTGAGGGGGAAGCCGCGAGGATCCGGGCGCCTGGGCGGGGAGCGCAGGGCGGTGCGGAGGAGGGGGCGGGGGGGAACGGGAGGACGCGGGGGCTCCAGAAGGAGCGAGGGGAACGGGGAGGGGGCGGGGGCTGCGGGACGGCACGTTTGGAGCGAGAGGGACGGGGAGCGGGACACACCGGGTCTGGAGCGGGACAGAGGGCCCAGAAGGTGCGAGGGGAACGGGGGGCGCAGGGAGGCCTGGGAGGCGCGGGGCGGCGCGTTTGGAGCGAGAGGAACGGGGGGGAGCGGGGCCCGGGGTTTTGTGAGGGGAACAGGGGGTGCGGGGGGAGCGAGGTGCCAGGTTTGGAGTGGGGGGATGTGGGGGGCACGGCTCAGGGAGAGCGAGGGCAATGGGGGGCGCAGCGGGGAGTGGGGGGTAGCGGCGGGGCTGATGGGGCTGCCTCCCCACAGACCAGGAGCTGCGGAATGTCATCGACAAGCTGGCGCAGTTCGTGGCGCGGAATGGGCCCGAGTTCGAGAAGATGACGATGGAGAAGCAGAAGGAGAACCCAAAATTCTCCTTCCTTTTTGGAGGAGACTTCTATGGCTACTACAAGTATAAGCTGGCCCTGGAGCAGCAGCAGTGTGAGTGGGGCCAACAGCTCGGGGCAGCACAGCCCCATGGTGGCTCAATCCCCACTGTGGAGCTGCTTCCCCCTCTCCCAGCCTCATCCTGCCCCACTGGGGCTGGGTCGCAGCCCCTTTCTGCCCCCTGAGCACCAGGCTGGTGGCTGAACCCCCAGGCTGCTGGGTGTGGAGGTTGGCTTCCCTGAGCTCCAGACCGTGCACCGCGGCTGGATGAGACCCAGCACTCTCAGGAATGAAGTGGTCCCAGCGCAGCAGCCCGTTTTTCAGAGCTGTTCCTCTGGAAGTGCGCGAGGAGCCGTTGACACTGTTCCCTTGCACCATCCTCCTTTGAGTGCACTGTTTCCTTTTGCGTTAAGTGTGAGGGACTGGTTTGGGACCAGCATGGGTGCTGTATGTGGGCTGGTGGTGGCAGTTGTCTCTGTGAGGCTTACTTTAAAAGTTTTCTTTGTCTGTTAGTGTTGTGCAAGCAAAGTCAAGATATTGAGGCTACCGCACAGATCCAGCCACTGCCACAGCCGTCTCTCCCGCCAGCTGCGCCCATCCCAGCTCCTCAGGGCACTCCTTCTGTGGAGGAGCTGATCCAGCAGAGTCAGTGGAACCTGCAGCAGCAGGAGCAGCACCTCCTTGCTATGAGACAGGTTGGTTTAAGATAAGAACTCGGTTTAACCCAGACTGCTGTGAAAATGAGGAGTGGAGAGCAAAGCTTCTTGGTTGTAAAAGATCTTGGTCTTCAAGATAGCAGTTTGCGGTTAAGAGGATGGGGATACAGCAGCTCAGTTCTTCCAAAGAGTATTTAATCTAACATGATTCTTTTGTTATTTTTCCTTCTTTACTTTAGGAACAAGTCACCTCTGCGGTCGCCCTTGCCATTGAGCAGCAAATGCAGAAAGTTTTGGAGGAAACCCAGTTAGATATGAACGAATTTGACAACTTGTTGCAGCCCATAATCGACACTTGTACAAAAGATGCAATCTCAGTAAGTGATCTAAAGCTGGGCAGCCGTTTAGTGGTGGTGTGGGTCAAGTACCGCTTGAATTTTGGGTTTGTCTGTACCATAAACAGCAGCTCTGTTTATGGTAAGTGAGATGATGGCTGTTAGTGGAAAGCTTCCCTTCTTGCAGCTATTTCAGGGTTCTAGGAAGTGAACACGTTAGATTAACTTGAAATACTTGAAATTTGCTTTTTAAAGGCTGGGAAGAACTGGATGTTTAGCAATGCGAAATCTCCTGCACACTGTGAGCTGATGGCTGGGCACCTGCGAAATCGTATAACGGCGGAAGGAGCCCACTTTGAGCTCCGGTTACATCTCATCTACTTAATCAATGACGTCCTGCATCACTGGTAAGAATTACTTGGGGGTTTCCAGTTTGATGTTTTGATGAATTTAGTGAACTCTCTCTCTGCTAGATGCACTGTTCGTGAGTGGTCACTTCTAGTGGATTCACTATTTTTAGTAGCTCTCTTACTATGCTCACTGCTGGTACAAAGAACAAGTGCTTTAATAACCAAATTCAGCTTTTACCTGCTTTGTGGGGTTTTTTTGCTCCATTTGAGACTTTACAGTGAAAACTTAAAGGAGGGGAGTGCTCTCTTTTTATGAATCTACTACTTTTAGTGAAGTGGAAGTTGGGGTGGATTGAATATTACAGTGCTCTGAGCTATCCTGAAAGGCAGTAACTCTTCCCATTCTTTTTCCGAAGCCAGCGGAAGCAAGCACGAGATCTTTTGGCTGCTTTGCAGAAGGTGGTGGTGCCTATTTATTGTACCAGTTTTCTAGCGGTGGAGGAGGATAAGCAACAGAAAATTGCCCGAGTGAGTATCTGGTTTCAGTTTAGCTGATGCTTGTTAGGTCAGTGCTAGGCAAGCTCACAAATGTGAGGATGAAGAGGAGCATTTAGATGTTTCTAGTGTAATTGTCTACATAAAGTCTAACAGAATGTGCTTTAATTTGTATTTAAACTGGAACTTAAAAATAAATGGGCCTTGTTTAAAAGTTATCGTAATGATGAGTGCATCTGGATATTCAGTGGCTCAAAGATGAGTGCCGAAATTCTAAGTCTTTTAACAAAGCTAGAGAAAAAAACCACTGTGCCTCAATTTTTATTGTTCATCAGTTCTAAGAACCTTTTGCTCTTGAATTTACGCAGCTTCTTCAACTATGGGAGAAGAATGGGTACTTTGATGAGTCAATCATCCAGCAGTTACAGAGCCCGGCTCTGGGACTTGGCCAGTACCAGGTTAGCCACTAGAGAAAAGTAATGATTTTCTTATTGATGTTAAGGTCTTAAAAACAAATATAGGAAATATTTTCTTTTTTTGAAAGTTAAGTATTAAGACCCACCCACCCCCTGGCCTTGAAGTTGTTCACAAGGGATTAAGAAAATGATGTAGAACACAACCTTGTTGTTTCAAACGTTCGATAATCCGATTGCTGATACAATCCCAGAAAGTTTGTTTGCATTTGTAACTGCACAGGCCTGTTCATATTAGACAATGTGTCTTCTCTTTGTGGAAGTTTGTTTGGTAAAAAGGAAACTAAAGACACTGTAGCTTTAAACTGTATACGCTAAGCCTCAAAATTATTGTGGCATGAGGAACTGTTCATTGTTAGCGTTAATAAAGAATGCTGTTGACTTTAGCTGTAGTTGAGAGCTAGGAATCAACCCAGGCAGCAAATTCCAGAGATCTTCAGAGCTCCGTGGTGTGCTGGGTTCCTCGGTCAGCAGGTTATCCTGCACTCCCGGGCATTTCTTGGAAGGGGATGGAGAGCAGTAGAGGAGATTCTGAATGAGCAGGTAGGATGACTGCTCCAATGAGGTGTGAACTTGTTCTTCTTCATTTATCTCATGTTATCAGGCAAATTTGATCATTGAATACGCGTCGGTAGTACAGCCTGTCCAAGTAGCCTTTCAACAGCAGATACAGAACCTGAAAACTCAACACGAAGAGTTTGTCAACAGCTTAACGCAGCAGCAGCAGCAGCAAATACAGATTCCACCACTGGAGAACGAGGTGAAATCAACTCCTCCGCCTCAGGCCCCCACGGCCCCACCAGCTGCAGCTCCACCATCGGCTCCGGTCACACAAGCAGGTACGAGTCTGTTCTGGGGGCTGCACGGAAACTGGTGGGTGGCAACACTGTGAGGGGGGAGGTTGCTGCTTTTTCAGTTGTGAGCTGCTGTGCTCTGCAGGCAGTGCCCGAAACTGTGGGGAGGCAGCTGGTCTGGTCTGGCGCTGCAGTATAAAAAGAACCAAGGATAGGAGCATTACACCGAGATCAGGTCCTGACCTGGGTGCGTATCATCGTCTCCAATGTGTTTCAGATGATGGTAAATCGCAGCTGCCTCTGGCTGGTTCCACAGAGTATGACACATCAGGGTCTGGAGTGCAAGATCCCGCCTCGGGGGGACCGCGTGGCCCTGGATCTCACGATCAGATCCCTCCCAATAAACCACCCTGGTTCGACCAGCCTCACCCTGTGGCGCCATGGGGTCAGCAGCAGGTAAGGAACATGGGTCTGAAACCGAGAGGTAGAGGGAGGAAAAGGTTCAGAACGAGCATCTGTGGTGTGGAGGTGGAGTGAAAAGCTGTGAGAGGTATAAATCCATATTAAAAAGCCAAGCTTTCTCATTCTGAGCACAGTTAAAGGCAGAGTATAAGCCATATTTCAATATAAACTGTATTTTTATCATGTCAGCCGTTGCCTTTTCTCTATGAACAAGCAGAACAAGAAGCAATCTTGTATACAGAGGTGTTTGGTTCAGTAAGAGCTTGGTCTTTTGTTGTCTTTTCTCTGAAGCTGCAGCTGTTCAGACCACGTATTTGGAAAGTTCTTTCACTTGTGTGTGTTGCCTGCAGGCTCTATTCACTGTAAAAGAAGATAGTTTTCATTGCATTCCCTTTTTTTCTTTTTTTTTTGTAGCCTAATGACCAGGCTTCTTACCCCCACCAGGGACCACCTCATTGTCCTCCGTGGAATAACAACCATGAAGGAATGTGGAACGAACAGAGAGACCAAGGCTGGAACAACCAGCGAGAGACACCTTGGAACAACCAGCCTGATCCTTCTTGGAACAACCAGTTTGAAGCGCCCTGGAACAACCAGCATGAACAACCTCCATGGGGTGGGGGGCAAAGGGAACCTCCATTTCGAATGCAGCGGCCACCTCACTTCAGAGGCCCATTTCCTCCACATCAGCAACATCCCCAATTCAACCAGCCCCCGCATCCGCATAATTTCAACCGCTTTCCACCTCGCTTCATGCAGGATGATTTTCCACCTCGCCATCCCTTTGAAAGGCCTCCTTATCCTCATCGGTTTGATTACCCCCAGGGGGAATTTCCACAAGGTAAAGTGTGTACCAGGCCAGGTTTCCTTATGTCGCGATGCTGACTGCCGTTACAAAATGATTTAGTGCTTTGGGGTGACAGCTTATTCCGGGTGGACTGCTGTGTTTTGCCTGAAAAGCGTTGAGTTTGGGGGTTTGGGAAGCTCAACTCGGTAGGAAATAACACACGGGGTTGGGTGCATCGTTGTTTTTTGAGCCTTTCCTAATGGATGCAGATAATCAGAAACTGTTATCCAAACTCAAGTCAGCATCTCTACAGGCACTTCTTTTGTGACTCTTGCACTTTAAAAGCAGTAAGCTTAAAGATGAGAAGCAGCATTTGCTGGTAAATTTGGTCTCCTGCACCTCAGGCTGTGGTCGAGGGCTCCTCAGCTGTGGCCTCCGTAGGTGGAGGAAGTTTGAGGAAGCCAAACTAAAAGCGTTTGTTCTTGTGCACACATTCATCTGTGCTCTCTTCTCTTTACTTGTACTGAAAATCTCTCTGATTATCTGCTTCCATGTTGTGTGGCTCGGTAGTGTCTGCTGGGTTGATCCGTACCTCCAGGTCTCCTTTCCCGTTTGGTTTGCTGTCTCGCTGAAGCACAGGGATGTCTGAGAGGGTGGTTGGGAGCTGCTTGCCTGGCCTTCACGGCACAGGTTTGGCTGCTGGCTCCCTCATGAGGTCTGGTACAATTCTGTCCCACTGTAGTTTCTGTTTCTCATGCAGAAGTCATGGTTACTCTGGAATGATCCTTATCGCTTTAAAGTCTAAAGATCGCTGTGGTTCTGCGTGACGAGCTGCTTCACAGAGCAATTAGGCTGCTGTGTAGGAGTTTCTATTTTAGGCTTAAAAGGTTCTCAATTCCCCAATTCCCAAAGCTACTGAAAATTAGTGAATTCCAGTTTATGTATTTAGGATTGTGATTGGTTTCTCCAGTAGAGTGTGTTCTCGTTTTGTTTTCTTTGGGTTTGCTGTTTGTTTGATTAAGAGTTGTGGCAGTGAGTAGGGAGAGCAACTTTTGTGGGGAGAATGGAGGTTTAAGCTCGGGAAAGATTCTCTGTTTTGGACTGCAGTGGGGATCCAAAACCTCTGTTCCTCATGTGCCGTTGTTGGAGGAGAGGATTTACTGAACCAGGTGGCTACAGTTAGGAAATGAATGAAGCAGTGAATGCAGGTGATGCTAAAACTCTAGTGCAGAGGAGTTTAGTTGTGCTGGCTGGAGCCTGGGCAGTGACTGTAGTGGTTCTTCCTGGGAAAAACTGCAGACCGTGTGGTTTTCCAGTATGGTATTTTTCTCTGTGAGGTGCAATGAGCTCAGCAGTGAGCTGTGAATTAATTCCTGCCATATTTATATCTTTATATATGGTGATCTGGCTTAGAGATAGAACTAATTACAGGTAATTAAATGCTAAGCCACGATCGTGCATTTAGGCTTCATATATAGATCCCACCAGGAGCTGCCCTGCTCTTTCTGAACCCTTTTGTTCTTGTGCGTCTCCTTCTTCCAGTACTTTTTGACCGCAGCATGTCCCAAAGTGAGCAGTGGCCTAGGGTTAAAATATCCTTTTGTCTTAACAGCTGTTGCTGCAGCCAGGGCAGGAGATGCGCGGTGAGATGTTCCTGCACGTGGACCAGACTTTTAGTTTGCCAGTTCTGTTGCTTTTTGGGATCTGCAAGGCTCTAGGTGCCAAGATTGTTTGTTAGGACAACACAGGGATTGCACGATGTCTCTCTGATTGACTTCCTTTCTCTGTAGCTAAATAAAATGTCCTAACCCTTCCCGCTCTGCAGAAATTGGACCTCCTCATCACCACCCCGGTCACCGATTGCCTCACCCTGGGATCAGCGAGCATCCTCCCTGGGGAGGGCCGCAGCACCCCGAGTTCGGGCCTCCCCCCCACGGGTTTAACGGGCAACCCCCTCACATGCGGCGACAAGGGCCCCCTCACATGAACCACGACGACCCGAGCCTGGTGCCAAACGTTCCCTACTTTGATCTTCCTGCTGGACTGATGGCTCCTCTCGTAAAAGTAAGTGCTTGCAGGGGGCCCTGACAAGTAGGGATAAAAGATCAAAATCCTCTGGTCAATATTAGGGACAGTTTAACGTGAGCATCAATGATTTCAAATCCTTCCGTCCAGCTCCCGTTAGCCGGGGCTGCCACAGGGTGTGCGAGGGCAGGAGGTGGGGAGAAGGTAGTGGGAATGGTAACATTTTCAAGTGTTGTCCCCGTGAAAGCCATTTGAGCTCATATACGTGAAAGCCTCATTTACTCTTTAAAATCTTACCCTGTTTTTAGAAAATAGAAATCCCTAGTGATTTTCAGGTGGCCAGAGGGACCTGGCAGTGCTGATGTGGCCTCTGTCCCAGCGTTTGGGATTCAGAGTTCTTCCTTAGAGATGCTTTGCAATACCAATATACAAAGAGTGATAGAGAACAGGGAAGATACCTGTACCAGCATCTCTGGGATAAGTACACGTATGCATTCTGTGTTTCAGATGGACAAATAGGTTTCTTCTATCTCTAACTCTGTTACTCTCAGCATACACCAGCGTTTGCCAAGCTTCTGTCTGGCCCCCGAGGGGGATCAAGGAGATCTACCTCTTATCCACCTGGCAACCCAGCTCATGCTGCAGCCTGTGTGGTGCTGGCTTTTCTTGTAGAGCTCAGAATGGTGATGATAGCATGAGAAAGCACTGGGTCACCTGCAGAATCCTTATTTGTGATGTGAGGTCCCAGCACAGTTAAATCTGTATTTATCTCTTCAGGTGGGCACCCTATGACACATGATATCAATGTGATTTGTTTTGTTTCTGGCAGCTTGAAGATCATGAGTATAAACCTTTAGATCCTAAAGACATACGTCTTCCACCCCCAATGCCCCCCAGCGAGAGACTCCTGGCTGCTGTTGAGGCATTTTATAGCCCACCATCTCATGACAGGCCTAGAAACAGGTAAGAGTAGGTGTAGCTCATGCTGTGGTGAGGAAAAGCTGTCTCAAACTGCGAAGTGTCTGTCTCTCCCTTCATTTGTGTCTTGGCTCTTGTTATGCTGAATTGCATCATAAACTGCACATGCTTTTTGATCATACACCAAGATTTGTGAGACCCTTTGGCCCAGGCCCTTTGTTCCCTATAAAATCCTGTGGAAACCCTGAACATCTCCATTGATCGCAGAAGAGTTTTACAGGGGTCTGTTCTGTGTGGTTGATTCCTTGCAGTGAAGGCTGGGAGCAGAATGGACTGTACGAGTTCTTCAGAGCTAAAATGAGAGCAAGGCGGAGGAAGGGCCAGGAGAAGAGAAATAGGTGAGCGATCCTGTCTGCTGCCTTCTGATGCACGCTGGTCCTTTGGAAGGTGCTAGGAGTCCCATGGGCTAAGGGCAGAGGGAGGGCCTGTTGAGCAACGTGCTGGGGGAGCAACTGAGTTTCAGCTTGCTGGAATTGCCCTCATCTGCAGAAAATGGTTCTTGCCACTCATTTTCATTGGATTGTCTGCAGACAATGTAGCGCTTGTGGGTAAGGGGAATGTTCAGAAGCGTATTTGTGTTTCTTGTGCTTCTCCCAGGCATTTCACTGCTGTTTCTCTGCTTTTGTCTGTGCAGTGGCCCCTCTCGGTCTCGCAGTCGCTCTAAGAGTCGAGGTCGCTCATCTTCTCGGTCCAATTCGCGATCTTCAAAATCATCTGGCTCCTATTCAAGGTCACGGTCTCGCTCCTGCTCTCGGTCACGATCCTACTCGCGCTCGCAGTCCAGGTGAGTGCGGGGGCTGAATCTCAGGAACTGGGAGGGGGGACAAAACCCAACCCTCTGGGCTGCAGGAAGAACCCCAGGGGTTGCTCTGGTAACTGATCTTTTGTGCTGTCCCTTCCCAGAAGCCGGAGCAGGTCCCGCTCTTCTCACAGCCGCTCGCGATCACGGTCACGATCCAGATCGAAATCGTACTCGCCAGGAAGGCGGCGCCGGTCTCGCTCTCGCAGCCCCACTCCTCCGTAAGCTTTGATTTCTCTTTGTACTGACAAGGGCACTTTCCTCATGAGCTGGGAACATTAAACATCTCAACAGAGTAGAAAAGAAGGTGGAAAGCTAATTTAGAAACTATTGATACGCTCTGTGTGCTTACAGAGACAATATTGCTTTGTTGTGGTGGCTTTTTGTTGTAACAAAGCCCTGTGCAACTCTGAAGGCCTCATACGCCTTCTGAGCAAGCAGGAGGAATCCTGCAAGTGCTCTCTTGGGGAGACTGTGGTGTTTGATTTCCCTTGTACAGAGCAGCAGGTTGAGTGTTTCTAGCACCTTTATAACTCCATCATCTAATAGCTTTATAAAAGAACAGCTATGGGGAACAGATGGGATTGCATTGGGGGTTAATGTTTTAACAGAACAAAACTAGCCTTGCATTGTGGCAGGATTGGGTTGCTGCTGCTTCATTTGTTCATTTTATTCCCTTAGTTCTTCTGCTGGTCTGGGCTCCAGTTCTGGGCCTCCTGTACCTGAATCAAGGCTTGGAGAAGAGAATAAAGGCCATCAAATGCTGGTGAAAATGGGTAAGATGCTGTTCTGGAATCTTACACGAGCCAGGGAACAAAATGAGGCACTCGACTCTTGGATACAGTTGATTAATGCATGTTCATAAGTTACTATCCCTTATTATTCCAAGAGATACAAGAACATGGAGCGGTGCCTTTCTGGGAAGAATGTGGAAGACAGGGATGTGGGTTTGGCATCAAACGGAGCTCACTGAGCTCTGGGCCGGCAGACAGACTGGGCTGGCGCTGGCTTTCCGCTTGCCCCCTTAC
This sequence comes from Phaenicophaeus curvirostris, assembly GCF_032191515.1. Classification (NCBI taxonomy): domain Eukaryota; kingdom Metazoa; phylum Chordata; class Aves; order Cuculiformes; family Cuculidae; genus Phaenicophaeus; species Phaenicophaeus curvirostris. The sequence goes on along the minus strand of NC_091419.1, from coordinate 5,420,194 downwards.
CAAGTGTTAGGGATGGAGCTGAGGCTCAGCAGCTCCCAGAATCGTTGCCTATTGATGCTTTTGGAGTAAACACGGACCGTTCCTGTGTTGTTTCAGGCTGTAACCACCTGGTTGTACCAAGCAGCCACTTTCTGCAGCTGTTTCCAATGTGTCTATTGTTTGTCTGCAGGATTTTCCTAATAAAGAAACAGTTACAGAATTCCAGTGTTGTCTCCTTTCTGCAGGATGGAGCGGATCTGGTGGATTGGGAGCCAAGGAACAAGGAATTCAGGATCCAATTAAAGGAGGGGATATCCGAGACAAATGGGATCAATATAAAGGAGTGGGAGTTGCGTTAGATGACCCTTATGAAAACTACCGAAGAAATAAAAGTTACTCATTCATCGCACGCATGAAGGCCCGAGATGAATGTAAGTGCTCATTTTTCAGTGATTTAAAAGTGGTGTGGGCTTGATAGCGATTTTGTGCTGTTTGCTGCTTGCTGCAAAGCTAGATCTAAGGCTGGTAACTCTTATTTCCTTCACTTAATGGGTACGACAAACCACAGGTAAGTAGACTCATACTCCAATTACTCAGCATCTTTTCCTTTTTCAGTTGTGTCGCGTTCTAATTTCTGAAACAATAATTAACAAGTCCATTCTGGGTCAGCCACCTCGTGGCTGCAAGCCCAGCATCTATGAATGTTGCCCTTCCAAAAAAAAGGAGCAATTGCAGTGGGAGGGGAGGGAGTGGGGCCAGAGGAGGGATGGGAGCTGGGACAGGGAGGTGGTTGTTGTTGTGGTTGGAGTTAGGCCACGTTTTCTGCCTGACCCTGCTCAATTAGCACCATGTTCTGCTAACGCCAGAACGGGGAATGAATTCACTGCAGTGCAGGAAGAGTTCAGGAAACATGGAGGTGCTTCCCGTGAGATGGAGACATTGCCCAACAATCCATTTTCACAGAGTCTGTGTTAGGTAGAATGACCGCGTTGGCCCAGGACTGAAAGGAAAACATTCAGCATGCTCAGTGAGGAATCACTTCGGCCTGCGCTGCAGGAGCTCTGTGTAATCGCATGGGTTCAAGTAACTCCCAAAAGGAAAAATTCCTTATTCCTACATCCCTCATTCCATGAAACCTTTCCGACAGCTTAGGTGACTGCAGAATGAGTAAGAACTCTTTTCCCTATTGTTTCAGCGAAGCGTGAAACGCAAGACCCTCCAGCACCCGAATAACTCGCTGAAGAAAGATGTCTTGCACCTCCTACAAAACATTAAACTTGTATAATTCCGGATTAGAGGCTGGAGGAGGGGAGAAACGAGTTACTTTAAAAACTATGGTGACAAATGGAAAGCTAGGACATGCACTTCGACAAGTTAGTGCTTAAGGAAGGCCAGTCCTAACCCTGACATATCTGATGATTTTAGGAATTTCCATTTATCTTGGAAAATTTATTAATTAGTTTCCTGTTTTATACTAGAATTGTCCCCGGTGCAGGATCACAATTCAGTCATTCCTGGGCAGTAGACGTTACTGATGTGGTTGTACATTCTCTAGTTCCATAATGTATGTTTATTTCTCTCAAAGGTTAATTCTGTTTGAAGTGGAGGGGTGCTGCCTCGGGATCGAGTCAGACTGATGCTGAGCAGTGTATCCCAATGTCTAAAAGGGGAGTGACGCCTCTAGTTCCAGTACAGGTGACCCATGAGCACTGTGCGAGCTTGTTAGAGCCTGCCCTCCAACCTAACGCCCCACACACCAGCTGCTGCAGTCCCAACTCGGTCAGAGCACGAGGGTTCACTGAGGGATGCTCCATGCTTTGTAACGGAAGACGTTCTTTATGCTTTTTATATTTTTGTATATACCCTTTAATAAAGCTGATTAGTTGAGTAGAAGAGAATCGATTTTCTCTGCTCTGCAAGTTTCTAATGATAAAACGTTCTTGGAAACTTCCTTTAATCGACATGAGAAAAAAAAGCCCTTTTGTAACCGTTTCCAGACCACCAGCGAGCGCTGTTAGGCCCTCCCAGCGCTTCCAGTCCAGCCGCCGGCGTGGTGGTTCCCTCTTCCAGAGCCGTTTGTTTGTAGAGCAGAGACCCTTGTAAAACCGTTCCGTTAACATGGTGAGATATCCGTTTGTTGTAGATCTGCTGTAGTTGTGTACCTGTCTGTGAATCGGCATACGCACCTGTACGGTATCGACTTGTGAATTTTATTGTTTTGCCTTCCAATAAACACTTTTTTTTTTTTTAATAAAAATCCAATAGTGGTTCATCTTTCAGAGTGAGTGGATTGCAGCACGTTGGCTGTCAGCCTTCCTTGTCTTGAATCGATCTGAACTCTGTGTGCTTGGGTTTGTAGCAATCTGATGCAGCTGATTCCGTATAAAAACTGATTAGATGTGGCTGTGAAGTCAGGGTGGTGTTTCTCTGCTGTGAATCTGCTTCCTCGGGGGCTGCAGTGCAGACTTCGCTTCTACTGTGAGCACAGTGCACGCAATAAACACATGTACTGCACTGACTTAACCATGCTCCCTCCAGAAAGAAGGGTTTCTGGGTTTCCCTTTTGCTGAACGCTGATTTGGTGTCTTGCCTGTCCCTGTGCCCTCTACAGCAGTGAAAAATTAAGATATAGCAAAATAAATTATCTCTAATAAGACAGAGAGCAGTTGGTAGAAATCCTTCCAGTACCTGGTTTATAATTTATCTGTACAATCTGGGAGGGTTTTTTGTTCCAGCTTGAGATCTGGAAATGTAAATTTAAAGTTCAAAGACTCAAAGCTGTTTTTCCTCCTGGGCTTTCTGAATTTCTTCCCATGCTTGCTTAGTTGTTAGGGGTGGGGATCTGTGATTCTTGATGTACTGAAAAAAAAAAAGTTAATATATAAATGTCTTTATTATGTAGATAAATACTTTCTAGTACTTAAAATCTTCACATCAATACCTGCACTTTGCTATGCAAGCAAGGGAAACCAGCCCTTCTGTGGCAGCATTAGGGGGATCCTTGCTCGTCTGAGGACAGCCAAACTGCACAGCAAAAGCTGCTGCTTCCAAAGCAACAGCCCCAGGAAGACTCAAGTATTTTACTGTATTGGCTTCTGATGCGTTATTAATATGAGGATGAGCAGTATAGCATATTCTTCTATAAAGTAATTTATGCAACAATAATAGGAACTAATCTGACTCATGAGTAATCTGCAAAGGAAATCAGTTTGCTGCAGATGTGAGAAGCATTTGGGAAGGAATCTAGGCTTATGCGATCGAGGCTGCTGCCCTATCACCAATACCTCTTTGGCCTCTTCCAGGGTGTGGTAGTGGAAATTCTCCTTCTCTAAGGACTCCACAAGGGAGGCGTGAAGGTGGCGAATGTTCTTCACGAAGTGCTCCGTCAGCATCACGTGCTGTTTCAAGATGGTGTTTAAAACTAGCGCCGAGGGGCTGTGAGCTGTCAGGGCTGTGGGAAACGGAGGGTACGTACTTCAGTGACGCTGTAGTCAGATAGCGAGGGCTGAACGACCCACGAAGGGGTTAGGAGAATCAAAGAGAGTAAAATGGAATAGTAACAACATGGTTTTCAGTACCTTCTAGCGTGCCCGTGCCGACAATGTGACTGGCAACAGGTACTGGATCAACGTAGCTGTTTCCTGCAGTTGGGTCGAGCATCGCAGAGGTGTCTGCTGTGTAAGGAAAAGAGAATTCCTGGTTTTGGAGGGGGAAGGCTTAGCACTGGAACTCTGTCCATCCTTATGGTCTCTCGGGACACCAGTTGCTGCAGAGCAGCTGTAGAGCCTGACAGGGAATTCTGCCAGCCAAAATAAAATGTAACAGTGCGATGCTGGTGTTACCAATAGTAAAGATGTGCTAAAAACATTGGGTTCCATTTGAGAACAATGCTCAGGTTATCGCAAGCTCTGTTGCTAACATGAGCTCCTCCTTCCAGAACTCCTGTTGGGCATTTGTAGCAAAAATCAGTTCCAAGTTCTTATTCCCTTGTCCAGCTCCACTCTTTTCTCCAGAAAGCAGACTAAAATGTGGGGCTCTAGAAGGGTTTTAATGTCACATCAGCCAGGAGAAGCCAGTACTGAAACGCAGAGCTCTGCCAAGGCTGATGAGGTGAGCATATAGAAATATAAGTGGCCTGAACAGGGTGATCTCACATGCACTTACTTGCTGACCAGCAAGGGCCGAACAGAGAATCCACTGTTTGAACCGCAGCTTCTTTGACAGTCGCTCTCTGTACCCGGTCATGTCGCGCTCTGGTAAGTAAAGGTGATGATGCTGGAGATCGGTGTTTTCCAGAGCGTGTGCAGCTCTTGGAATGTTCCTCTGACATTTCTGATACAGATTCGCTGTCTGTTGTAGGCAGAGAATTTTCAAAATCTTCGGAATACTCCGAATTAACAGTTCTCGCCTCATCATGCAGACAATCCTTTTCGTGTCCAGGAAATTCTGCAGAACTGCCACTTAAATGCTCAGAGATTTCAGCCTCACTCGCAGTTTGTTCAATATCCCTTTCAGAGGAACCACTCCCACCACTTACTGCTCTGGTCTTTTTCAGAGCAGTTTGGTCTTTTTCCGCCAGGGATGTATCATTCTCTAAGTTGCTGTTTGATTCCTGAATAACTGGAACGCCTTCTCCCTGTCAAACCAAAGAGCGCACATTAGGAGAATTCAGAATTTAGAAGTATTTTACAATATCCACCTTCCATCAAGCGAAGGCAGAGTGGAAACAGAGGCTAGCAGGGAATTCCTACTTACTTTCTCCTTTGATTCTGCCACCTCACTGGTGATATCCGGTGCCAAGTCATCAAGACTCAGGATATTCAGCCTGAAGTCTGCAAATAAATGACATTATCATGAGAATTTGCATGAAAATTACTGGACAATTTCCCTTATGTTAGAAAAGTGGCTACAAATAAATCAGTACCATACTCCTAGTTTGAAGTGTGACACTAAAAAGTAATAACAGCGAATCACTCTAGCCCTAAGTTAAAACTTAGCAGCAGCTCTTTGCAATGCTTCCTCCTTTCCCCATTGGGGATCTACTAACCTGAACTCAACAGATTGCTATTTACCCTTGTTCTCCGTCAGACCCATCAGCACGTGGGTCCTACTGACAATCAACCAAAACCAGAAATATATTGCACTCAAAAAAAGAAACAGATCCCCATAATTCCTTAAATAAAGCCTCAGTTTATGTAAAATGACAGGACTGAATCCCTTCAAAGTGTGTATTTGCCCACGTTTATTAATAAACTTATCAGTAGATTATTAGTACAATTCACATCAAGTCTACAGAGACTACTTTGGAACTAACTTACCACATGAGTCACTGCTGGTTGAGTTTTCTGCACCAGTTGCTTCAGAAAATAAATCATCTAATGATTTTATTTCACTTCTGTCACTCTCAAGTGATATTTGGCTTTGCTTGGCGTTGCCTGCTTGAGGCAGAGTAATCTGTAAAGTATTGTCCTTCATGGAAGAAGACAGCGACTGAGAGCTCGTATTATGTCGTACAGACAAGTTTCTGCTGGCTGGTGATGGTGTTGGTGAGTTAACTCTACCCAAACAAAGCTGTTGGTTAACCATAACATTCTTTTTAGGGCTTTGGATGCTTTCTCCTTCCCTAGAGCTGGCATTGCCCAGGGTGGCATTTCCACTAGTGGCAGTATATTTCTTCAGGTATTTCTTGCCCCTTGCACTGTGTTCCTGACTGGAAGCAGACGAGAAGGACTCCTCGTCCAAAGGCTTCTGGCCCAAGTCAGTGTTTTGCGATTCCATCTGCTTTTTTCGATTCATGATTTTGCTTTCCAGCTGTGCCACCTTCCTCAGAGCTGAGCTTGACCGGGCAGCGCTTCCCAAAGCGCTCCTGGCCCCGTGTCTGCTCGCGGTGTGCACTGCGCTTCCCCACGTCTGGCACCACTGCCCACTGTGAACGTTGTCATTGCGTGTCTTTAGGAACCTGCTGTGGTGGAACGGAGCTTGTCCTGTGTTCTCCAGCTCAGCGTCAGCCACGGAGCCGTTGCTAAAAGAGTGTGGGAGGACACTGCGCCCGGCTGTGATAGTTCTTCGCGGAGCATCGCTGCGTCCCTGCAGAGAAGAGGACACAGAGGGCCTTCAGGGGCAGGTGGCCCTGGTCTGGGTGAGCCCTCCTGCTCCCTGCCCTGGTCCTGCCCTCCAGTGTGGGCTGAAACCCCTCGGTCCCTGGTCTGGGTGAGCCCTCCTGCTCCCTGCACTCACCCCACACTGCAGTGTGGGCTGAAACCCCTCAGTCCCTGCTCTGAGCGGCCCCCTAGGCCCTACCCTCGTCCTACCCTAGGCTGAAACCCCTCGGTCCCTGGTCTGGGTGAGCCCTCCTGCTCCCTGCACTCACCCCACACTGCAGTGTGGGCTGACACCCCTCAGTCCCTGCTCTGAGCGGCCCTCCAGGCCCTACCCTCGTCCTACCCTGGGCTGAAACTCCTCAGTCCCAGGTCTGAGCAAGCCCATTTGCTCCCTGCCCTCATCCCACGCTGCATAGTGCGCTAACACCCCTCAGTCTCGGCTCTGAGTGGCCCCCCAGGCCCTACCGTCGTCCTGCCTTGGGCTGAAACCCCTCAGTCCCGGTCTGAGCGAGGCCTTTCGCTCCCTGCCCTCATCCCACCCTGCAGTGCGGGCTGAACCCCCTTGATCCCCGCTCTGAGCTGCCCCCCAGGCCCTACCCTCGTCCTACCCTGGGCTGAAACCCCTCAGTCCCAGCTCTGAACGAGCCCTCTCGCCCCCTGCCCTCATCCCACCCTGCAGTGTGGGCTGACAGCCCTCAGTCCCCCCTCTGAGCGGCCCCCCCCGGCCCTGCCCTCCTCCCACCCTTCGGTACGGCCTAAGACCCCGTCCCGGGCCCGCGGGCCGCCTGGTCGCCTCACCCGCCCTCCGTCCGCGGCACTCTGAGCCCAGGTGACCGCAGCCATGCGGGACGGGGCGGCGGCGGCTCCCCAGACCGGGCCCGGAGCGCCGCTCCCCGGCCTCGCCCCCTCAGCGGCTCCACTCAGGCGCATGGGATCAATCGCCGGAAGGCGCCGGCCGCGAAGACTACAACTCCCAGCATGCATTTCGCCGCGGCGTGCCCCCGCCCGTCCGGGACACTAAGCCAATCGGAGCCCAGCACATAATGAGCGGGGAGGGCGCAGCCAATCAGAGCCCGTCTCATAGTGAATAGGGTCAGCGCAGCCAATCTCAGGAGGGCGTGGGCTGTGGAGACTACAACTCCCAGCATGCATTTCGCAGCAGCGTGCCCCGCCCCTGGAGTTTTAAGCCAATCAGAGGCCGCTCCATAATAAATAAGGAGGATGCAGCCAATCAGAGGCCGCTCCATAATAAATAGGGAGGGCGCAGCCAATCGGAGGCCGCCGCGGGAGGAGCGGGGCTAGAAGGCGTGAGGGAGGTGGGCTGCCCGGTTCCCCGGGCTCTTCCAGCCCAGTGTGGGATCCTGCCCTTAGGTCACAACAACCCCGTGCAGCTCCAGGCCTCGGGAAGCCCGGCGGGAAATGTGCCTGGCGGAGAAGGACTTGGCGGTGCTGGTCAGTGGCTCCATGTGAGCCGGTAGCCAAGAAGGCCAATGGTATCTTGGCTGGGAGCAGCCATGGGGTGGCCAGCAGGAGCAGGGATTGTCTCCCTGTGCTCGGCGCTGGTGAGGCTGCACTTTGACTCCTGGGTCTAGGGTCTCTTACTCCAAGGAGGACATTGAAGGGCTGGAGTGTGTCCAGAGAAGGGAACGGAGCTGGAGAAGGGGCTGCAGAACAAGGGCCATGGAGGCAGATGAGGGAGCTGGGGTTGTTTAGCTTGGAGAGAAGGAGGCTGAGCAGGGAGCCGGAGGAAGAAGGAGTGCAGCTGAGCCAGGAGCAGGGCGCCTGAAGGAGCAGGAGCAGAGCTGTGAGTGGAGCAGGGAACCAGGCCTGGAGCAGGAGCAGAGCTGTGAGTGGAGCAGGGAGCCTGAGAGAGCAGGAGCGGAGCTGTGAGTGGAGCAGGGAGCCTGGGAGAGCAGGAGCGGAGCTGTGAGTGGAGCAGGGAGCCTGAGAGAGCAGGAGCAGAGCTGTGAGTGGAGCAGGGAACCAGGCCTGGAGCAGGAGCGGAGCTGTGAGTGGAGCAGGGAACCAGGCCTGGAGCAGGAGCGGAGCTGTGAGTGGAGCAGGGAACCAGGCCTGGAGCAGGAGCGGAGCTGTGAGTGGAGCAGGGAGCCTGAGAGAGCAGGAGAAGAGCTATGAGTGGAGCAGGGAACCATGCCTGGAGCAGGAGCGGGGCTGTGAGTGGAGCAGGGAGCCTGAGAGAGCAGGAGCGGAGCTGTGAGTGGAGCAGGGAACCAGGCCTGGGGCAAGGAGCTGGAATAAGGAGCTTGAGGGAGCATCAGCCTCAGGGCGCCGCTGGCCCCGCCCCTCCCTGCTTGGCCCCGCCCCCATCATAAGCCCCGCCCCCACGCCTGGCCCCGCCCCCTCAGCCCCGGCCCCGCCCGGCGCGATCGCGGGGAAGATGGCGGCGCTGCTCCCGCTGGGGCCCCAGGTGAGCGAGGGGCCCGGGGCGGCTGCGCACCCGCGGCGGGGGCGGGGGGGCCGGGGCACGGGGCTCCCTGGAGCCGGGGGGCTCCTCGCTGGGACGGCGCGTCGTTCTTCCTGGGCTGGGCCCGAGGGGAGCGGGGCCCGGGCTGGGCCTCCCGGGCGGCGCCGGCGGGAGGGCCGGGAACCGGGGCGGAGAAGCGGACCGGGCGGGTCCCTGCACCGGGCACGGCTCGGGGCCCGGGGCACAGCACGGCGTGGGTGCCAGTCTTAGCCAAGGCACGGGTCACGGCGCGGCACCGGCTGCAGCACCGTCCCCGTCCCCTCCCAAGGCCCCGGTACCGGTTGCAGCACCGGTCACGGCACCGGCACCGGTCACGGCCCCGCTCACAGCACCGCTCACAGCACCGGTCCTGGTCTTAGCCAAGGCCCGGGTCACAGCACGGCACCAGTCACTGCTTACAGCACCGGCACCGTCTCCTGTCAAGGCCACAGCACCGGTGACAGCACCGTCCCCAGGCCCAGCGCTGGCCCCGGGCACAGCACCGGCACCGGTCGCAGCGTGGGTCCCCGTCTTAGCCATGGCCCGGGTGACAGCACCGTCCCCTGGCCTGGCACCAGTCATAGAATCATAGAATCACCAGGTTGGAAGAGACCCACCGGATCATCGAGCCCAACCATTCCCATCAATCACTAACCCTCAGCACCTCGTCCACCCGTCCCTTAAACCCCTCCAGGGAAGGGGACTCAACCCCGTCCCTGGGCAGCCTCTGCCTGTGCCCAGTGACCCTTTCTGTGAGAAATTTTTTCCTAATGTCCAGCCTGACCCTCCCCTGGATGAGCTTGAGGCCATTCCCTCTCATCCTGTCCCTTGGGAGAAGAGCCCAGCTCCCTCCTCTCCACAACCTGCTCTCAGGGAGTTGGAGAGAGCAATGAGGTCTCCCCTCAGCCTCCTCTTCTCCAGGCTAAACACCCCCAGCTCTCTCAGCCGCTCCTCTTGTTCTCCAGCTCCTTCTCCAGCTTCGTTGCTCTTCTCTGGACTCGCTCCAGAGCCTCCACATCCTTCTTGTGGTGAGGGGCCAGAACTGACCCCAGGATTCGAGGAGCGGTCTCCCCAGTGCCGAGTCCAGAGGGAGAAGAACCTCCCTGGCCCTGCTGGTCACACTGTTTCTGATCCAAGCCAAGATGCCATTAGCCTTCTTGGCCACCTGGCCCAGTTCTGGCTCCTGTTCAGTCAGCTGTCAACCAACACCCCCAGGTCTTTCTCCTCCAGGCAGCTTTCTAGACAGACTTCTAGTTTGTAGCACTCCGTCCTGGCCTTTAGGGCTGCAGGAGGAGCCCAGGCAGGGCCAAGGAGCAGGGATGACGAGAGGGTCCCTATCAGCAGCTCCTGCAGGCAGCGGGGGTCCCAGACTCCAGGAGCTGCCCAGCTCTGTCTCAGGCTCTGCTCCTGTATTTGGGGCGTATGGGTTGGTTTCTGCTGTTGTTGCAAGGTTTTGTTTAATTTCTCACCCAAATAATTCCATAGAATCATTGAGATTGGAAAGAACCACTGGAAGTGATCTGCTCCAGCTTCCTGAGTTGCCCATGACTGTGTCCAGGTGGCTTTTAAGTATCTCCAAGCAGGATGGAGACTCCACAGCCTTCCTGGGTGACCTATGTCGGTGCTCACAGTAAAAAAGTGTTTCCTCGTATTCAGACTTGTATTTCAGTTTGTGCCCACTGCTTCTTGACAATATGTATCCAAAGTACATTTAGAATCATGGAATCACAGAATCATTGAGATTAATTGCTTAAATCTGAGCAGTGGGATCACTGTTTATTCTTTTCTGTGTTCCTGTGAGGACAGTCGGTTTACTTATTTCCTTTAAAACAAAAGAAGAGCAACCCCACCCCCAGTGCCTTGAAATTAAAGCTGTGTTCTACGCTGCCCAGGCCCAGGAATTCAGAACAATGGCTATCGATAGTTCATATTATTCCATATATCCATTTCCTTTTAGTAATGGACTTGTATTTGTGATACTCTGAAGATTTATCTTTGGATGGAGCTGTGTGTTGCTCAGACAATATGTAATTTGCTGTGTGTCTTATTAAGAGAATGCAGTGCTTTTTAGTGCTGAAGAGCAGCAGGAGTCCTGTTAATAATCTGTTTAATTGGACGTATGTGTTCAGAAACATCTGAAAACTAATATGAACAAACAGTTACCAAAAGTTTTCAAGTGAAGTAATGGGGTGCAAAATGTAGCTATAGATACACTCTGGACCTGGAAGAGTTTGTGGAACTTCTATAGTACACTGACAAAAATATACCAAATATTTATTATACTGGAAATCCTGCTGCTGTGTTGTTTAAATTCTAATTGGTATTTGAGAGGCTAGCATCAATGGTATTTTGGGCCTCATTCTGGGAAGGTCTCACTTGCTTTGAAGTATTATTTTCCACCTTATTAGTGGTCTTTCTGCTGTGCCAGGTGTGTTCTCCCTGCAGCCTCTGGAGGTTGTGTAGAGTTCTGTTAGGGATATCAGGACAGCGCTGATCGTTTTGTAGCTTGGTCTTCTGCGACAGCTCAGCAAGTCCAGTAGGGATAAAGGTAATCTTTCTAGGGCAGCAGCAACCTTCTTGTGGCTCTCATCTCGGTGGGACACCTTGGCTTTTCCCCTTTCACAGGTCTTATTTTTCATCCATCATACGATATGACAAGAGTGGCTGAAAGAATTGTGAAACAGGAGGACATCAAGGAAAATAATTCATCTGATCCGGACTTCTTTGTGGCCCTGAGATGACCTCGGGAGAGAGGGCTGCTAGGAACTGTCTTCATTAATTGTCCTGGTGGCAGCAGCTTGCACCTGTCTCTTTCCCAGCGCTGTGTTAGGGGAGATGGAGTTGTCTGGGTGTGCTGTGAGAGTACACAGTCGAGACTTGGCCTTCAAATTTGTACAGAAAATCAACTTAAAGATCAGACAACAAGGCACCAGGGTTCTGCAGAGTTTCTTTGTGAGATGGTGTAAGGTGTTGGGTGTAGGTGACATTTTGGGGAACAAGGAGCAGGCACAGAAGCTGGAGGGCTGTTAAACTGCTGTGTGACAGGTTGTATATCCTCTGACCACTCGTCAACTGCAAACTCTGCACAATGTTTTTCTATCGTTGCCAAAACTCACGCTCTTGTGTAGGTTCTTCATCAGCAGATGCCATCAAATTACAGAATCAGCTTGAGTGGTAGCGATGAAGTCCCATGTAGTGATGGGTAGATAGGCAGCTCTGCTATTTTTATCATTCGAGCCCGTTTTGTCTGGTCTGCTTCATCACAGAGATGCAGTCACTTAGGTGAATCGATCAGAGCGGCTTAATCTTTGTAGAATTCTGCAAGTAGACAGTTGAGTGCTGAAGTGCTTTCCAGTGGCACTTGGATGAATCTATCGCTGTAGCAGAAACTTCACAACGTTTAGGCCCATCACCCTGGATTCCTGCCACCTCCGTCAGATCTGCCAGCCGAGTGTGAGGGCTGACAGCCTCAAATAAGGATAACGAGGAGGTAGTGATGCAGTGAGCTCATTCAGCGCTGCTGCTGGAGCCGTTTACTCTCTGTCTTGGTGTGAGTTCCAGTCTCTGCACGCTCTCGGACACTCGCCAAATTAGAGGAGCTTGTAGCTAGTCTTTGGCTTCTCTGAGCCCTCTGACAGACGGGAGCTGTGTGGTTGGGTGGTGGTGGGCTAAAACATTGGATTTTAGTCAGAACGGGACAGACTATTTCCTACTTCCACCTTATTTCTGGATGATGTTTCCTGCCTCGGTCTGGAACACAGTGCTTGTCAGATTGATGAGTTATGGTCGCAGTGCTTTTCATCAGTCTTTTCTTTCGTCATGTTTCTGTCTCCCATCTCCTCAGTTTAGGCAGAACATCCAGAAATCCACGTGGAGGGCAAGGAAGAAGGTAGTGTTTGGGAGGTGATGTACCCATGCTCGGAGTTAGTGCAGCATCATCATTTGTCAGGTGTCTGATACGTCCTGTTGATGGAGAGCGCGTGTCCCGAGCAGGCTGGGGGACGTTCCAACATCTCTGTTTCAGTCATTAAGCTGTGTTAATTGGGTCGGTACGATGCTTGTTTTTGAAGGCCTTTGACTGCTCGGAGGGGTGGCTTGTTTGAGACTGGTGTGTGAGGGGTTTGCTCTTGTTGTTGAGGCTGGGGAACAGAGTGGAGGCGTCTCCTGCTCAAGGCTGGAACTCGGGTGGCAGTTGCAGGAGGTGAGAGAAGCGATGGGTGTTGGGGCTTCTGCCTCTCCTGGCTTTGCCGTTCCCGTTGACTTGGAATGTCAGCGAGAGGAATCTGCTTGTTTAGTGTTCCGAAAAGGCAGAGCCCACCTTTGTGTGCGCTGCTTTTGTGCAATGCTGTGATAACAGCAAGTTGGAATCCTCAGGCAACGTTGTCAGGGAACTGTGAGACCTGTTAATTAACCATTCATTCAGGTTTTTTGTATTGTTTTCTTACTGTGTTTCAGTTTAAGATCCCAGTCCTAAAAATGCATAAAGCGGCGTGTTTTGATACCAGGGCTCGATCTATGCATATAATTGGCTGCTGCACACATTCCATAAGTACATAGACATTACAATGCAGGAGGCACTGGGGCAGCGTGAGATTGAAAACTCTGCTTTTGGTGTCGGTGATTCTCAAACTGATCTGCAACACCTTGGCAAAGAGTTCAAAGCTGTTCTACGAAGCCTTACTGCCGTATAGTGTGGTTAATTAAAAGTGTGAATAGAAATATGAATGCTGGTGGTGTCAGTAGTCTGTCAGCTGTGAGTTTTGGGGGATTGGTGTTACCCACACTTAGGTTTCAGGTACGCAGTTTGGAACGCAGCAAGTTAACACACCGCTCTGTATTTGTGATAAATGTAGCGCCCAAAGTATCATACACTCTTTTCCTATCGGTCCCTAAAGACAGGCTGGCTGTGGTTGCAGTTCCTTCTCTGTTTTCATCATCTCTCTCTTGTTTTTCAGTTTTCTACTGGGAATCCGTTGTACGAAACATATTACAAACAGGTAAGTTCTTAAAAAAAATTAAAATGAAGCGCAGTTTCCTCTTCCCCAAGATTTCTCTGTCTTTCCTTTTGCCCTGCAGTGCTAAACTTCTCTAGTTTCTCTAGAAACTAGTTTCTCAGTGCACGCTCGTGTAACTCCTAGAGACAAGAGACCTTTCCTTTCTTGTCTCTGTTTTTGTGACAAACGTGCTTCAACTGAGTGGGAATTTTTCTTTTTCAGGTAGATCCAACATATACAGGGAGAGTTGGGGCAAGTGAAGCTGCGTTGTTCCTTAAGAAATCTGGTCTCTCTGATATTATCCTTGGAAAAGTAAGTTGAAGGAATTAGGCAACACAGTGCTTATTTGTGGGCTTGCTTAAGTGCAGCTCACATTAGGCAGAAGGGATTTGCAAAAGGGGGTTTGATGAAACACGAAGCAGATCCTTTGAGCATTAGGTTACTCAAAGGCTGGCGATGGTGCCAAGGGGTTGTTCTGAGTTTCATAGGAATCCAGAAGGAAAAATTGTCTTTTGTGTAACACGTCTGAGAATTAAATCACGTTGTGTGTCGTAACTTGAAAGCTGCAACGAACAGTTCAAGGCAGACTACACCGTGGACTGTTGAGCTGAGTTAAGTTCTGTTTTGCAATTGCAGTGGCTTTTGTTTTCTGTCTCCCCAGATATGGGATTTGGCTGACCCAGAGGGCAAAGGATACTTGGATAAACAGGTAAATGAAACGTGCCTGTAGACCTCCTACATTATCTTGCACAGATTAGCCTTGTTGCAGGAAAACCCTGGTATCCACAGTAGTGATCCTCAGCTTTTTTTACCAGTTTTCATTTATAATGTGAGGGTTATTCCCTAGCACTGCTGCCATCCGAGTACGTTACTCGGTGACACTGCTTGAGAAGTTAAGATCTAATTTTCTGTCTCTCTGTTGTTTTGCGAATAATCAGAGTGTGATATATAGATAGGTAGTCACTGAGCGGGGGGCTGTCGCTGTGCAGTTAACTTGAGTGGGTCTGGATGTCTTGTTTCCATACTTCTCTCCGTTGCACGTATACGGTGTTAGCAAAGATCATAAATACGTTCTTGTGGACTGATTCAGACCGGTTGCTTTTTTAAATAGAAACCACTGTTGTTTGCAGGGTTTCTATCTTGCGTTGCGCCTTGTGGCTTGTGCACAGAACGGCCACGATGTGAACCTGAGCAGCCTGAACTTGACTGTGCCACCTCCTAAATTTGTAAGTAATGTTTACCTGAATGGATGTATGTATTGTATGTGTCAGTTGGAACGCTGGAATAATCTCCTGTTTCATAAAAATTGTGGTTCTGAGAATTCAAACCACTGTCAGACCATTCCTTAGACAACTGCAGTCCTGTCCTCCCGAGTCACACGTACCAGCCTTTCCTGGGCTGTGAAACCAGTGCAAGTTTAGCTGCAGTCAGCTTGTTCAGGGAGCTGGGGTGGCTGAACTGTACATTTCTGAAAACAGAAAAGAAAAATTAAGATTTATTTTGGGGGCTAGGTCAACAGGAGAGTGTGGCAAAGGGCATGAGTGCAGCTCTGCGTGCAGTAGGTGTTGCAGAACCTCCCTGAGCTTGTCTGAGTTCTGTGTACCTATTGTACGGTGTTCTTACTGAAATAGTATTAATCACTATGACTTGTTCTGTTATTAGGGTACACGTGCAGCCTCTTTTCTTTTTTTTTCAGTGTAGTTAAGCTTCATGTCTGTAACCATGTCCTAGAATGATTAGTAAGGATTTGAAACAGAAGTGTGCATATTTTTGTTTGTATATATATATACACACATATGAATTAAAATTTCTTTAATTATAGCATGACACCAGCAGTCCCTTGCTGATGACACCACCTTCGACAGAGACTCACTGGGCCGTTAGGGTAAGTGTGAAAGGCAACACATTCCATCCATTCTTTAAAAGTAAATATTTTTCTTGTCTGTAATTTTCCCAGTGGGAGGAATTTGTATCAAACGTATTTCCCATTTCAAAAGCCCTCCCCTCCTGATGACAGACTGTGCACAATGGAGAATATTGAGCTGTAGTCTTATATTTGAAATAGAATCAAATAAGCCTTTGACAACCCCTGCTGTGATGTTTTTAAGACACAATGAATTTTAATCTTCTGCCTGGATTTCTTCCAGAATCCTCATAGTAGGCACTTTCGTGTTTGTATAAAGGAGCCCCGCTGAGAGCAGCAAAGCCTTTCACCAAATCCATCCCGAAGTATTGATTTAAAGCTCGAGTTCATACATTCTAATTAGTATTCAGTGATACACCCAACATGTATCATTGGTAAAAAGTAACTTCTGATATATGGGAATATTTGTATGCAGTTACTTTTCAAATACTTTTTCCCAGAGGTAGAAATTTAATAAAATAACTTGTAATGTTGATTATGGTTTTTCTGTACTTGCATGTTGTACTTCAAAGTGGGAAGCGAGTTATTTGGGGAGAGGAGTTATGAATTCTACAGCGTTTGTCAGACTGTTTAAAATCTGGTCAGCAGTGTTTTAATCCGAATGCATTAAAACACATCTTGTTAAAATCTCTGAGCTATCGTAACCTTAGCTTTGAAACTAAACTCCTGAATCTGGCTCCGTGGGGTTTACACTTTGATACGGTGTGGTGGCACTTGCAAGAGAACTTGGAAATTTAGAATGAATTCATTACTGACCAGTCTTAATTTCTTGCAAGATCTCATTTTCCACACTCACACAGGCACACTTTTTTACTTATTCAGGCTATTTCTTACCAACTAGGTGGAAGAAAAAGCAAAGTTTGATGGTATTTTTGAAAGCCTTTTGCCAGTAAATGGTTTACTTTCAGGAGACAAAGTAAAACCAGTTCTGATGAATTCAAAGCTACCTCTTGATATCCTAGGAAGGGTAAGTATGCTGTTTAGATTGAGCTTTTCTCTATTTAGCTTCTCATAGTTGCAGTGTTAAATATTTAAATATAACTTCAACATAGACCAGGTTTTGGCTGGGATTTTACATCAAGTGTATGGTGTATAGCAGGGACAGTAAGTAGGCTTTGAAGTTTCCACTTAGAAATAAGAATAATAATAGTAATTTGGGCACTGGAGTAGATTGGCTTCATTATGTCTGTATTCATTTTAAGAGCTGGAAATTTTGATTGTTTAAAAGCGAGAAGAAGCTCTCCAAAACCGTAATAGCTTTTATAACATTATATTGCACTGTTTTGTCGTGGTTCCAAATCCAAGTTATTAAGTGTACCATTAAATCTGCCCACTGTTTGTACAAGGGAACACTTGAAAACGTCCTGGTTTATTGTAGCTGCCAAATTGTCAGTGTTTTCATGTATATTTATAAATGCTTCTGAGATCTGACCTCGGTGCATCCAGTGCATATCTGCAAGAGAAGCAAACCTCCTTATTTTTCTACTTCCATTTAAAATATGTGTTCTTTAATTTTTTGCACATCGATATGACTGAGAATAAATACATTCTGTGTAAGAGCAGTGTCTGTGTTAGATAATTCCATCTGTTCAGGAAGAACAGCCTCTTTCTCCGTCTTATCTACAAAATCTAAGGGTAACTGGTTTTAATTCTGTACTTTAACATGGTGAATTACTCAGTCTGGAAAGGCTTTAGATTTTCTCTTGTTATCACGATAGAAATGTAGGAAGCTTTTTTCTGTTCCAGAAGAGCTTGTGGGAAGGCAGGAGGCTGAGGGAATGGCAAAGGACTGATCAAGCAGTGTAAATTTGTACAGGGGCCCCATGATAAAGCTGGGAGTAGGATTCAGGTGACTGAGCCTCAGTCGTAGCGTTCTGTCCACTCCACTGTGCTGTCTCCTAGTCATAGAGGTGATTAAACAGCGTGAGCTGATGGCTGAGTGTTAGAGCACGTTTCATATCCTCCTAAATCTTCTGTGTGTTTCCTTGGCTGTACTTGACCTAAGAATGACCTGAAGCTGCGAGATGCTGAAATTCTCTCCTGCAGAAAATTCTGGGGTTTGGACGTATTTTCTTGACCAAAAAGGGAAATGAGAACTTTAGGAATAGCGTGCAAATTGGGAATGCGTTGACTTTTCTAAAATATTGTAACTTCCTTATAAGAGAAATTTGGGCAATCTGCTAGCCCACGCCCTCTGGACAGTTCTGAAAGCCACTGCTTGATGGTTTTAGTCAGCTTGATGGCTCCTTCGTTGCAGCATAGAAAGGTGAAAAACCTGCCTCTGTTGCATCCAGAGTTTATTAGAGCCAGTGTTGGTTCATACAGCCACTCTGATCCAGGTGGTTTCATCAGAGGGTGTTTAGCCAGGTCCCAGCATCTGTTAGAAGTCTTTAGAGAATGTGCTTAGCATGATGACGATTGAAATCAAAAGCACATAATATAACTTCTTCTCTAAATAATTGTTTTTTTCATAACTGCTGCAGGTCTGGGATCTCAGTGATATCGATAAAGATGGTCACCTGGACAAGGATGAATTTGCCGTGGTAGGTTGCTTTAAATTCCCAATTCAGTGTGTCTGCTAGAGCTCAGTTTGTTCCCAAGAGCTTTGCAGCTTTCCCTGCTGCAGTTGGCTGTAAATTGTCCACGTGGAGCTCTTAAGTGATCTTTCTCAGATCCATCTACTGGCTTTTGCCTGTGTCATCAAGATTAACTGTTGTGGAATTACATTCCAAATGATTTGCTCTGGTTTACATCTCTGATCTTGCTGTCTCTGTTTTACTGATATGTAAATGCCTGACATTGGAAAATCTTGTTGCTTTTTTTTTGTAATTCCTAATGTTATCTGACCTTTTTGCCTTTGCAGGCAATGCATTTGGTTTATAGAGCTCTTGAGAAAGAGCCGGTTCCTTCACTGTTACCCCCTTCTCTCATACCACCTTCTAAAAGAAAGAAGACGCCCGTCTTTCCCGGTGCTGTTCCTGTTCTCCCTGCGAGCCCTCCACCAAAAGACAGCCTCCGCTCCACCCCATCTCATGGGAGTGGCAACAGCCTCAACAGCATAGGGAGTTTGTCTCCTAAGCACAGCATCAAACAAGCACAGGTACAGATCTCATTCGTGGTTTTTTTCTCTTTTTTTCTCTCTCTGTTTTTTTTTTTTTTTTGTATTAGAATCATAGAATCACCAGGTTGGAAAAGACCCACCGGATCATCGAGTCCAACCATTCCCATCAATCAGTAAACCATGCCCCTCATTAGTAAACTCCAGGAAAAATTAAAGCTCCTTGATTTCTGCCTCAGGAGCACTTGTCTGAAAACATATTTGTTGTTGAGCGATTTGGATGGAGGGAATGAAGTGAGAAAGGTAAAACTTAGAAGAATGGAGAAAGAGCAGGTGGATTTTCGTAACATGAGGTAGTAAATCTTACAGGGAATTTTCACTTTTCGTAGAAAGTGAAACTATATGAAGGTTTTATTTATATTTTCTGCTTTAATACTAAAGAAATCATTAATCTACCTTCTATAGCTCCTCTACTAATAGCATGAGGGCTCAGTGTGCCTTTGGGTCCACATCTCCAAAGAATGAATGTTTTTCACCCGTTGTATAGTTTTTTCAGTATTTCTAATTCAGATAAAATGTGCAAAGCTAAAATTTTCATAGGGAAAAAGGGGAATTACCCGTCTGCCAGTCAGACAGGATTGTGCAAGATGTTCTGCACATCTGACTGAATAATTACACGTATACTCGGTGTGCTGATAAAGACTGTCCGTCTTCCTTCTAATCTCTATTTTACAGCCGTCTGTGAACTGGGTAGTACCAGTGTCGGAAAAAGCACGATACGATGAAATTTTCTTAAAAACAGACACAGACATGGATGGGTTTGTGAGTGGCCAAGAAGTAAAGGACATTTTTATGCATTCAGGTCTGTCTCAGAATCTCCTAGCGCATATATGGTAAGAATTCCCGAGTAGCTGTGTTTTTGTAACTTACTGATCTGGGAACTCAGATTGTCCAGCCAGAGCTGTGATCCTGACACTAAAGAGAAAACAAACAAAATCCAAGCCCTTTATCTTTTTCCGTTGCCGCACTACAGTAGGTGGGCTCTGTGGATAAATGAGGGAGAAATAGATACTCCCTTTGCTTTTCTGGGAGGTGGGTGTAGGTTAGTCTCTGAATTGTGGTTGTGTTTTGAAGTTCTAGTGCTCTGAATATTTTCTCAGTGATGCTCTTCTGTCCAGTTAAACGTGTCTGATAAAATACTGCTCTGTTTTTGGAAGTCGTTCATGAGAATAAGCCATTCTATGTGTACTTCAGGTTTTTTGGTAAGGGAGAAATAAACTTTTCTTATTTCTAAGCTTGATCTGTGTTTTATCAGGGCTCTGGCAGACACGAGGCAGATGGGAAAGCTCAGTAAGGATCAGTTTGCGCTGGCCATGTACCTCATTCAGCAGAAGGTCAGTAAAGGGATTGATCCTCCACAAGTGCTGTCCCCAGATATGATCCCTCCCACGGAGAGGAACACTCCCATACAGGTACGTCACTGATCAGTTGTGGATAAAACTGAGCTGATGTGCTTCGAAAGTAACGGGCTCTCAGTATTAATTTTGTAATTATTGTTTTAATATTATGGTAAAGAATTGTTGATTTTTTTTTCCCCTTCTCTTCTCTTACAATTTCCTTAATGTTTGAAATTATGCATGAATTTTTAACAACACAAGACAGTAAGTAAAGAACACAGCAGAGTATTCCATAAATATAGGAATAATAATGCTGATAAAAGCCTAGTATGAAAATTACTCATTTGTAATAGCGAAGGGGTTTGCTAACTTAGGGTTAAAAGCTAGTTTAGTAGCCTGACCCTGACTCTGATCAGCACCAAATTCCTCCTTGGAAATGTAATATGTTTTTAATGGCTAAATGAAGAGTGCTGACGTCCTGGTTTCCGGCAATTGGTGGTTAATTCATCCCTTGTAGCAGGACAGTCCTTAGTCCCATATTTATTACTGTTCATGCCGTTTTACTGGAGCATCTGATCTTTTTCTGAGCCCTGCTTTGTTCCTTTCCTCAATAGTGTATTGTATATTCCTGAAGCTGAGATGAATAAATCCTTCTGTCATATCAATATATTAATCTTTTCTATAAGTTGTATAGTATTTTCCTTTACGTTTTCTACTTTCCCTGACCAGAAAGCATTTGAGCCTCTAACTATGTTGTGATTGTTGCTGTTGCTGTGGTCCCGTTAAGGTTTTTCCTATATCCTTTCTCTGTAGACTCTGTCGGGGTACTTGACCCCTGTAGGAACTGAGATGTCAGCACTAACAGAAATGCGCCGTGTGAGTAATCCTAGCATCCCAAAGAATGCGAATGTGTTCCACCGCTTGTGATTTTTCAAAAGTGTTTTTTTCCATACCCTCTGCTGTCTCTGTTCTGGTGTTCCCTGACTCTCTCTCGGCATGGGGACAGTGTCCCAGTGGTGTGGAAGTTCCAGTGTTGGCTGTGACCTGGTGATGCTGCTTCCTTCAGCAGGTTGAGATACGCTGGTCTGTCAGGAAGTTCTGTGATGGGCAGCTCAGTGTTCACATGTTGGAGTTACTCGTGTGCCGGTTCTCTGAAGTTGTGGGCTTTTAATATACTTGGGTGCAAGAGCTTCAGGCTTCCCATTATTTTCATTTGATTGGATCTTTTTTCCATCAACTGTGGATTTAGCTGAGTGAAACAACAGCAATTTCCTTGTTTAAAAGGCAGGAGATGCCCTCTGCGTCTTCCCTGATCTCTGCCTGGCTGGAGAAGTGACCTGCCCTGCAGGAGATGGGGTATAACTGCAGAAATGGGCATTAAGTAGCTTCAGGGCTCCAGAAGGCTGAAATTACAACCTGATTTCATTAAGTTCACTGGCAGTTTTGCTATTGACCGTAGCAGGGCTGAGGTTTTGGGGTTTGATTTTTAGTTCTACCATTGCCTGCAATTTCTTCATTGGCATTGTGCGTGTCCTTTAACTGCTACGTGTTGTGACTCTCCTGTCTGTGAAATGAGTGTAGGACAAACCTGCCTGTCTGAGAGGCAGAGTTGGGTGGCATGCGCAGTGGCTGTTGCTAAGAATTTACTGTCTCCCATATAATTTTGCAAAGACAAAGAGGATTGTGTCCCACCGTTCTCCTCAGCCTTTGTAAAGGGAGATCTGTTATGACAGAGCATTTTAATAGACTTTCTTTCCTAACAGGATAGCTCAAGTTCCGTTGGGTCAGGAGAATTTACAGGGGTGAAGGAACTGGATGATATCAGCCAAGAAATTGCACAGCTGCAGAGGTAAGGGTTGTGGACTTTTAACAGAAAATGTTGAAATAGAAGCAATTTAGTGCTTAGGGCTAATGTGTCCGTTCCTTCCGGTTTCTTGTAGTGAGTTTATCATCTAGAGCTCCCCCAATACCCTACAGTCAGCAATTCTGTACAGCCAGCCCGGATCCTACCAGATGACCTCACAAGATCGATTATGGAGCAGATAGTACTTTCCAAGAATAGCTGATAGTTGAATAATTGACCTTTACTTCTTTAAAGAATATATCGGAACGTGGGCTGGCATTTTGGTCATGTGGCGTTTCCACAATAATATTTTACTGATTTTTGCATGTACACACACATGGTGTGTTATTTAGCTAATCATGAAAACTTGTGCTTGTTTGTCTTACAGAGAGAAATATTCTCTAGAGCAAGACATTAGGGAAAAGGAGGAATCAATCAGACAGAAAACGAATGAAGTTCAGGTAAAACCACACTTTTTATTGGTTTATCACTATTAGTTTTCATTTTAATCTAAAATAACATATGGGGAATTGAGCTTGCTTTCTTCTGTCTTTCCTTAAGTCACTTCTGGGCAAGTCTTTTGTCCTTTCATGTGATTTTCCTGTAGCTTATGGAAAGGTCTTAATTTTCCGGTGCTCCATCAGAAATGTTTTCTTCTGATGCAGGTTACTATAAATAGAAGATGATATGTGAACAGTTTAAAATGTCTTTCTTCTTAGTGCTTGACTAACACTGTATTCTAGGACATTGTTGTTCAAAGAGTTGGCTTTGCTGATTGGGATAGCTCAATTACCTGTGCTTGTTGTCACAGTCTCTTTCCATCTTGTAGGGGTGGAGTTGTTTCCTGATATCTCACACAAGTTCCTGCAGAAACAAACAGTACGCGTGCAGGCACTAGGCTATGCGACATAGAAAATCTTCTGGAGTTTGCTTGTCTGTGTGTCTGTGGTTGATTGCTCCTGTAAGGCAACAGCTAAATGTCCGTTAAAATCTCTGGGATTTTCTGCAGGAACTGCAAAACGATTTAGATCGGGAGACCAGTAACCTGCAAGAGCTCGAGGCTCAGAAACAAGACGCCCAAGACCGCCTGGATGAGATGGACCAGCAGAAAGCCAAGCTGAAAGATATGCTGAATGATGTAAGGCAGAAGTGCCAAGAAGAAACACAGGTGGTGAGTGGATGCTAATGCTGGACGTACGGAGAGCAGTGTCTCTTGTTGAAGGCTTGTAGGGATAGGACAAGTGGGAACAGGTATCAGCTAGAGAGGGGTAGATTTGGGCTAGACATAAGGAAGAATTTCTTCCCTATGAGATTGGTGAGGCCCTGGCACAGGTTGCCCAGTTCAGTTGTGGCTGCCCCATCCCTGGAGGGGTTCAAGGCCAGGTTGAATGGGGCTTGGAGCCCCTGATCCAGTGGAAGGTGTCGCTGCCCATGGCAGGGGGTTGGAACTAGATGATCTCAAAGGTCCCTTCCAACCCAAACCATTCTATGATTCTATGAAATTCTGTTTAATTCTGTTTAATTCTGTTTAAGGAATAAGCTGGCTGTGTTTATTTTATTTTGCCATACATAGCAATTCCCACACAAATACACAGGGGTTTGAGAAAGGATTTTGCTATCTTGGATACCTTTCATAATGGTCATAAATGGAGGATTGAACCAATTGATCTTCAGAGGTCCCTTTCCGTATAAAATATTATTCTGCGAACGTATAAACATTTGTTCAACTTAATAGGGTAGTTGAGAAGCGTTATCCCTAACAGCCCATGGGCAGTGGTGTGGATTGTAATCACTATGAACCTCCTGTCAGTATTCTGAGTTAAAAACAGGTTTCCAGGGCATACAGCTGTGAGTACAGCTAGGATGCTATCTTTGTGTAGAAACATAGCGTGTGAGGTCGTGAAAGGAAGTGTACAAGGTAGTAGTTGATAGGCTTTACAACTTTCTATAATTTATTATAAATTCATAGTTTATTAAGTTACATTTATTTCAGATTTCACTCTGATTTTTGTAATATTTTGTTTCAGATTTCATCTCTAAAAATACAGATTCAATCTCAGGAATCAGATCTAAAATCGCAGGAAGATGACCTTAATAGAGCAAAAGCAGAGCTGAATCGCCTCCAGCAAGAAGAGACCCAGCTAGAGCAGAGCATCCAGGCTGGAAAAGTGCAGCTTGAAACAATAATCAAATCTCTAAAATCAACACAGGAAGAAATAAACCAGGTATTCACTGTAGTTTATACAACTTTGTTTTTCGCTTCTTGAAAGGCGATGAGTTGAACATCAGCTAGAAATGTTGTTTTTCAGAAAAGGAAAAAATGCTGGTTGGTGCAATAAACTTGTTTGCTTGGTAGGTTCCTTCCCGGTTTGGATCAGGAGAGGTTTGGTGCTGGTGGGGTGAAAATAAAGCTATTTTGCAACCATGCTTAACGAGAATGCAAGAGTGACACGGTTATTGAATGCATAACCTACTAAAGCATTTTTCACTGCTTAGGCAAGAAGTAAACTTTCTCAGCTTCAAGAGAGCCACCAAGAAGTCAGTAAGAGCATAGAGGAATATAACGAAGCACTCAATGGGGTCCACAGTGGCAGTCTGACTAATTTAGCAGACATAAGTGAAGGCCTTGGGCAGCCGGAAAGGAGCAATTATGGAGCTATGGTAAGAAAAATGACTGCTGTTTATTGTATTTTATAGTTGTTCGGTTGGGAACTTGCACCTGAGCTGAAGTTAAGGTGTTTGTATAGTTGGCTTTTGGTGTGTTGGCAAACACCACGATCCCTGCAAGGCAGCAGTCCAGTGCAAGGCGGAGCAAAGAGTTTAATGCTCACAGAAAAGCTGATTTTTAAGGTTTGGGTTAGTTCTTGTGCTAGGACCTTGTGCCTGTGTAATTCTAGCAGTGTGGATATGTCAGCAAACTGTAAGGATGTACAAAACCAAGGAAAAGGTCACGTTAACCCTTGGTTTGTAACCTGGTGCATCTTTAGTCTCAGGAATTGGGTAAAAGACGTGTTCCTTCCCAAAATACATAGGCAGCTCTCTGCTGCTTAAACAGTTCCAGCATCATTGACCTCATTTATTATGTTTTCTTTTAATCAGTATTTTTCCAAAATCATAAGATCCTTTGTGTTCTTAAATATTTTCCCAGTCAGTTTCTTTTGGATACTTATTGCTCATTTGGCTATTTTATAAATAACTCCAAATCACAAGATTTTTCTTTTTTTTTTAAATGTATTTCTTCACTTGAAATGGAAAAGTTGCATACTTGCCTGGTTCTATTACACATCTACTCGGTGCTTTCTTCTTAGGGAAACATGTTTTCCAGAATCCTTGTAAGCACAAGATTATGAACAACAACACATTGAGACACGATCCTAGAACATGTTAGAGCCTAGTTTCTGGGCTTGCATGGCTTGCATAAACGTGATATTTCATTTCCAGTGGAGACTTCCACATGTTCCTCTTATTTGCAAGCCTAAGAATTGCTTACTGGAAGAAAACTCCATGTGTTCACAGTAAATGTTTTAAACCATTGTGTTCCTTTCCTGTTTCTTAATTCTTCCTTCCTCTTCCTCCTCTCCCCACCTCCCTCCTGGCTGTTCTGAGAAGTATTCATTAAGACTTTTTCATTTGCATCTTGTAAAGGGAGGAGAGAAATCCAGTGCTGGAAGCAGCGTAAGCGGTGGTTGTTGTTGGCTGTTCCTCATGTTGGAGTTGAGTGGCTTTGCTGTCGTTGGATCTTGAGTATGGGTGCTCAGCAGTAATTTCTTGTGTTTGTAGTCCTCAGAAAGATTTGTGTATCTTCCTCTTTTAACTGTCTTACCTGAAGCTGAGCGGTGAAATAGCTGGGAGAGAAGAATGCTTTGACAGCACGATGGTTTGCGTTTGTTATTCCAGTATTTGAAAACTGAGTATATGAGAATAAGAGAAACAGTTTAACTTTTTATTGTTCTAGGTATTGTTATTTTTTGATGCTCTGCTCTCTCGGGCTACGTTTTTCCTTCTGTTGTGTAATGACTTCTGCTTAAAAGCCATTTATTCAGAAAGTTCTTTAAGAAGTAATTTTTAGGATCATAAAACAGGAACTAAGATACCGTAGAATTTCTGCTAAATGAGTAACTGAGCATTTTAATTATGGCAAGTTGCTGTAATGTTTCTCCTCTTAATTTTTAGGATGATCCATTTAAGAATAAAGCCTTGATGTTTACCAATAATACACAGGAATTGCATTCAGACCCATTCCAGTCAGAAGATCCTTTTAAATCTGATCCGTTTAAGGGAGCCGACCCTTTCAAAGGCAGTAAGTGATCCATGCCTTACCTGAAACCTTGAAGAGCGATTGTTGACTAAGAGACATTGTCACAAGTTTTTATCTTCTTGCTTAATAGTGGATAAAAAAATGTTTTTTCTCTTCTACATAGGTGACCCATTCCAGCACGATCCTTTTTCAGAACAGCCGCCAGCTCCAGCAGGTAACAGCCCTTTCGATGATGGGATAGGTGTTTTTAGCCAAGCATAAAGATTTCCAAGGTTTCCCTCGCCACGGATTTTTGGTTTGCCTGTGGGAACTTAAAAACCTGACAGAGTGTGCATTCAGGATCCATATGTTAATAACGTGCCTGTAACACTTTAGTAAGTCCATAACTTTAATATAAACATCTATGTGGTCAAACATAGTTACTACCCTGTTTAGGAGAGGTATTGAGAAGTTTTATCCCATTTATACCAGGTCATGGTGTGTTTTAATCAATGAGTGTGAGGTGAAATGTGGAATTATGGACACATGCTAGGTGCTACATTCTATGTACCTTTAATGCTCCTTCTAGATCCATTTGGAGGTGATCCCTTTAAGGAAAGTGACCCATTTCGAAGTTCTGCCCCTGAGGATTTCTTCAAGAAACAAGTGAAGAGCGACCCATTTACCTCGGATCCGTTCACAAAACCCCCCGCTTTACCCTCAAAGGTCAGTAATTTTTAAATCTACTCATAATAGATTCTGTTACTATTGACAGGCTTTTTTCCTGACTGATGAAATACCATGAATTTTGTTCTTACAATTAAGCATAGATTAAGGCAATCAGCAGTTTGTTCTTTCCTGTGAAGTGACTGTAACTTTTCAGCTGACAACCCACTTGTATTAGGTTTTTTCCCAACCGACCTCAGCAGTTACTTAGCAAAGCATTTTCCACGGTAATGATGTGTTCACCATGCAACTACAGTTAGGTGGATATTTGGTTTTCTGTGTTGGAATTCCAGCCCACGAGTACCCACCCACTCACACTCCATCCACGTTTCTGTTTGTGTAGTCACGTAGTGAAGGAGATCAGGGTTACTGAGCCAACAGCACAGTGGAAGGACTGCACAGAAGATGTTTGGCAAACATAGAGTCACAATTCTTAAGCTGTCATACATGTGTGTGGTTGTTTTGGGGATGGATTTTCTGGTTTCGTTTTTCAATGAATCCTTTTCCTCGCCCTTGTGGCGTTCACTGACTGCGGCCACACAAGTGTTAGAGCAGTATTCTGGTATTCATCATTATTTGTTTAAGTCTTGCAACATAGGTTTGTACTCGGGTAACAGCAGACTTTTCAAACTGCAGAGCAACTGTAAACACCATCTATTTAAAAAGAAATGATATACAGCCTCACTGAATCCACCATAGGGGAAATCCCTGCTCTGAAATTCAGGCTCTTTTAAAGACTGAACAGTAATGGGTGTGATTTCTTATTTTGCCCTTGAAACTCACACCACTTGTATTGCTCTGTGATGCGATTGTCCCTTGAGTGTTTTTCACCTGTAGGTACTTGGTGTTTTGTTCGAGGCTATCAGTAGCCAAATGCGCTAACAATGCAAATTAGATACAATTGGTCGATTTGACCCTGCTGGGTGTCCACTGAACAGTGGTCTGAAACAGGAAATAATCTGTCTTAAAGCAAGAGGTTTTGATATGCACGGAAAGGCAAGTGCACAGCGCACCAGAGCAGTAATTATCTCTATCTGTTCTTGTTTAGCCTGACCCTTTTGAAAGCAGTGATCCTTTCACGCCTTCCAGTATCTCTTCAAAAGGTCCAGGTAAGGAGGAAAAAATTTCTTGTGAAGATGCTTAAGGAGGTGTTTCTCTGTGAAAGAAGAGTAAATTTCTCCTTCAGACAACTCTTAGCTATTGTTTTATAGAACTCTCTTTTCACATCTCATACCACGTCCAAATACGAATGTTTTTTAATCACCTTCATTGGCACCAAGTCATTCTTCATAATAGTTATTTTAAATAACTTTTTCTTTTCTGCTTCAGATCCGTTTGGAACACTGGATCCATTTGGAAGTGGTGCTTTCAGTAGTGGTGAGGGGTTTGCAGACTTCAGTCAGATGTCAAAGGTAAAGGTTACAAGGAAAGCAACTGTCCTATTAAAAACTGATGTACAGGTAATTGTTTCTAAGCCTGTGATATGACTAACTTTTCAGCTGACAACCCACTTCTGTTAGGTTGTTTTTTCCAACCAACCTCAGTAGTTACTTAGTGAAGCGTTTTCCATCCATCTCAGACACAGTGAGGTCTTACCGAGAGTGGGAGATTCACTTAACTTTTCACAGACATTTTCAAATACCGGAGGAGGAAAAGAAATAACTTATAATTTTGACTTGTAAGAAAAGATTTGTTTCAGATAGGAACATAATTCAGTGTCCAGCTTTCCTCTGAGTCGTGAAGTCTGCTTCTTGGATACTTCAACTCTCACAGTATCCTGACTTGTTCTTAAACTTCTCCATGAGTGCAGGGAACCAGAGGAAAGTGGAAAACATGGTGTGCTGACATTTCAGAGCTCTTAACAGAACCGCTGCTCCCTTGAGTTCTTAGTATAAACTGAGTACATAGGGTGTTCCAAATGGACCTCAGTCCTTACCTCTTCCTCTGGTTGAGTCATAGCCTGCTGTCAACTTTCTGAGATGGAATTTGCAGTTGGCATGAGTTGCCCAGCTCTTTATGCTGAGGTCCTCAATAGCACTTGGACATTGTAGATTAAATGCTAACTCGAAAACGGGTTTTCATATCACTGGCTGTAAATTCGTTGTGTTTTTTCTGACTGTTCCATAGTTTCCCTGGGGCCTGGCTCTCCGCTAGGTGGCACTGGCTTCTCAACTGGTCATGGCCTCGCTTGGGTTGGGAGGATTGGCCAAGGGCCAACTGTCAGCGTTGGCTTTGCCTACAACATTCCTCTTCCTGCATTTCAGAATGATAAATTTCCATGGATGGCATGTTTTTTTGTGCTTTTTTTATCAAGAGCCACCTGAATGGAGGAAATATTAAAATTGTGGGTTGGGAATTTTCAGCAGCATGTTTTCCAGGCTTTTAGCAAGTCACACACAGCGTCTTGTCTTTCTTGTAAAAGCTGCTGTGTGTGACTTGCTAAAAGCCTGGAAAACATGCTGCAATCCACCGTGTTCGTCTGGTTTCTGTAAGGGTGCTGTTCATCAGAGGGAAGGCCTGGCTCTAGTGGCTGGTCATTGCCAAACTGTAAAAAGTAGAGTTTTACTTCCTTTTATTTTTCTCACCAGCTTTTTGCTAGGACTAAAAGTTCTACAAGTACTTAAGGGATTAAGAGCATGAGTACTTCTAAGTGTTAATGATGTCCTAGCACCTCTGCCAGTGGGCGTTAGCTGCTCACACCACTGACACAATTCTGTAAGCCTGTCCTCGTTTTTTGAAGTTAATGCTTTTACTCGCAGCTTTCATGACAACCAGTGCTCTGTGCTGTGCTTACATTCTTTTTCTGTTCTTTTTTCTCATCTAGTCAGTACCTTCAGACCCCTTTGCCTCCTCTTTTGGAGGGGTGGGATTCTCAGATGACCCTTTCAAAAGCAAATCAGACACACCAGCATTACCACCGAAGAAAAATGTCCCTCCACGACCCAAGCCACCCAGTGGTAAGGAGATTTTCTTTTTTTAATAGCCAGTTGCCCCCCATTTTCTGTATACTATTGGTCATAGGAAGAAGTTGGCAGGCTTTTGTCTCATTATCTTTGAATTTCAACCACAGAGGAAGGTGTGAGGTGGTCAATAAATTGGTAGAAATTGTCAGTACACCAGACTGCAACTCTTCAGATTGGAAAGCAGATGATTAGGGAGTGGTACGATCTGTAAAATCACTTGGGGCAGGGAAAAACAATTCTGTGTTTTCCAAATATCCCACAAATTACGTTAATAAACGGCACCTTCAGATTAACAGAGAGGCTTCGCTATATACAATACTCTAAATTTAGGGTATTCTTTTTTTGCCAGAGAAAACAGTGAATGCAAAAAAATTTCAAATGGGTTTAAAAATGTACTAAGTAATTCTTAGAAGAGAAATCCAGAAGGCAGCAGGGTCTACAAAAGCCAAAATACTCTCTCTGGCTCCTGTGCTGCTGAGTGTCTGCAAGGGATTCTGAAGAACAGCTGTATCTTAACCTTGTTTTGATGCTTCCTGAGGCATCTGCCACTAGGTACTAACCAGAACAGGGTTATAGACTGGGTGGACCTGTTCTGATCTGTCCAGGTTTGATCACTCTTGCATTCACACGTTGCTGCATTAATGAAATAATCTGGATAACAGGCTTGTTCCTGCTTGAAGTCCATTCTGCATGGAAATTCTTTAAAGTGTAGGAATCTCCTGAATTGAAAGTAAGATCTTGTTTAATGAAGATTCAGCTTCTGCTTGTTCGCCTTCCCTAGAGTTGGTTTTCAAAAGATTCAGATAGTAGTGAAACTGTTTTAAGAACTGAAGCCATGCAGAGCTGTTGGTTTCAAGTCTTCTTTTAACAGCAGTGGCAGAGTTCAGTTAATGCTAGCAGCAAACTTCTAGTTGGCTCAAAAAAAAAATCCACCCCAGCCTGGATTCTGCTTATGAATATAACTCTCCATCTAACGTTGGGTCAACATCTCATGTTCTCATGTACCCACTGACAGTGTTGGGAAGTTTAATACATGGAAAACAGGTTTTTTTATTAATGTCTCCCTGTCTAAATATGTGGGTTGTCTGCCTTTCTGCTGTGGCATTTTGGAGCAGAGCTTTGTGTCAGTGTTTCTTACTACTGAGGTACTGGAGAGCCTTCAGTAATTAAACACCCCATAATATGTAACGTTGACAAATATCAACTGATCAAACACAAATTAATAAAATCAGAGATAGAAAAGCTGAAGGTCATTGTATTTGGAGGTTTGAATGATGGGTTTTATTCTCTGGTTTTCAAGGGAAGTGTATAGGTGGCCATCTTCTTAAGAAATGCCTACATGATATATTTTAGTGTTTAAAAGGCTTACATAAAGTCAGATGAGTCAAGCAAATACTAAATACACCCATATTATCTATTTCATGTGGCTTCTTTCAATTTCTTGCTCGAGACATGATTATTCCAAGCAAATACAGTATAGTAGAAGCAGCAAAGATGAGAAGAATATGCCATAGGATTGACTCCCCTCCATGGGGTTTTTTTGGATTCGTGTCTCTTCGTTCCCTTTCTTGTATATATTGAGGAGTTCGGGAGAACTTTTAGCTTTAGTTCCTTGTTTTGCAATTAGATGTGTGCACTCAGCCTTTAATCAGTCCTTTCAAAATTTGTTTAACTCTGCACCCTCCCCTCTTCTCGGGAGAGACAACATTTGTGAGGTTCCGCTGCTCTGCCAAAAGCAAATGTTGTTGTGATAAAATAGACTCAGGAGGAAACAAAGCAAGGTTTTTTTAAAGCAACCAAGCCTCATGTGCTTGTGCAGTTACACTCCTCCCTTCCTTCCACAACTAAGGCAATCTGCAGTGGTTAAAGCATGAGAAATTATATAGTAATAAACTGCGATTCTAGCAGAGATACAGGCGTACAAATGTGCGTTCGAAATGGGAACGCTGCTCAGAAAACAAACAACAGACAAGAAACTTCCGTTGTTTCTTACCTTGCTCATTGGTCTGTTTAATTAAAAAACAAGTAGGTGATAAAGATCTTGCTTCAGGATGAATAAATGCTAGTTATTACCAGACAAATCTGTAGTTTGCCTTTCTGTGCCCAGTTTGTCCTCCTTTTTTGTAAAACTACTGTTTTGGGGGGATTTTTTGTGTGGGAAAGCACTCGTGTGGTTTGCCTGCATTTTGTTAGGCAGGTGTGATGAAGATCAAATGTAAACCTTTTTATGTCCTCAGCACCCTCCAGTCAGGTAGAAAATACTAACAAATACTTCTGCAGAGCACTGAAAGCTCTGATGTTCAAGTCGTTGTTGATAGGGGACACTAGCAAAATCCACCAGGGATTGTTTCTGATTCAGTGCTTTTCTATGTGTAGTTTTTAGGAGTTCTGTGACTTGCAGGTATTGTCTGATCAACCATTGAGGTGTTGCAGAGTGTCCCGGCCCGTTGTGGCCAAAGTTTGCTGCAGTTCCCATTGTGCCCACGTCTCTCAGTTTGGTCCAGATGGATGAGGGCTTGTGCATCAGGTCTTGTTTCTTCACAAAGCCAAAGGCAGAGCAAAGCTTTGGGGCCAGAAAATCGCTGCAGGCATAATCTCTGCTCACCGGTGAGTGAAGGTCAGATCCAAAGACCTTCAGCTGTTCCTGCAAAAAACTGTAGAAGATGTAGTTGAGATCGGCCGCTCTAACATGAAGGCTCTGAGACAATTGACTTACTGTGCCTCAGGGAACTTCCCAGCTGTGTCAGTAGCAGTGGTGGTCATTGGCCGGCCCGATAAATCCTGACTTGTTTGCTTGCTGCTTGTATAGTGAAGATTGGTTGGCGAGTTTGGATTGTGGGTTGGTTTTAGTTGGTGTTTGGTTTTTTTCCAAAGCTTGGATATCAGGAAGCAGCTGTGAGGTGCTGGCTGGATGAGCAGGTACTTCAGCTCAGAGCTGTTGGGTTGTTATATCTGGCAAGGATAGGAAAGCACCATGCGGCATGGACCTCCAAACCCCTGCCTTTCTCTTCTCAAGAACTAAGGTTAAGAGAGGGGGTGACAACTGTGAGATTATTTCCTTGAAGTTGTCTCTGAGGCTGAATCTCAGGCTTACGCTTGCTCTGTTCTTCATAAACCATTTTTCTTATTTCTCACTTCTTTTTGAACCAAAGTCTGTCAAGATCTTTGAGGTTACAGAGCCTTAAACTGATCCTGGCTTGGTCCAAGAGAAGTTTCTTCTGCTTGTGTTTCTGATTAAATGCTCTTCTGTGTTTTTTCAATATAACTATTTAAAGATAAAGAGCAGAATCTTTAACAGAGAAGGCTAATAAAGCAGTGAGTAAAAATAGAGAATGACAAGGGGTTCCAGGAGCAGCAACCCTGGATCCATCATCCCATCAGAGCTCCAATGGATCTGCGAAGATTCTCTCTGTCCTCTGCCTGGTTTAAAAGTCTTTTTAGGGTGAGGAAGATCAGTTAAGAAAGAGCTCTTCAGCTCTTCTGTCTAGTGTGCTCTCAAAAAAACCTCGTGGGAGTGTGAGCATGTTCTTTCTGTTCAGGAATTGCCCTCACAGGCCATGAATCCCTAGATAACAGGTCTTGTACAGCTCACCGGGGACCTGGCTGAAGGTATCTGATGTTCCCCAGGTGGTACTGGGGTGCTTGGAGGTTTCTTCAGAGAAAGGCACAAGGTTTTCTGTATTAATTGATGCTGTATCTTCAATAATGCTTAAAAAGCACCACAAAAATTATCCAGATATAAACCTAACGGGCTGTGATAAATGGAAAAGAAGACATTATTAATTGCATGCATCAGGAGAGATGATAGTGGTGGTTATTGATAGACTTGGGAAAGGTGCCCTGTGACTGGAGTCTAAATCCCAGTGCAAGGAATTTTCTCCAGCTGCCCTAAATCATGGCTAAGGTTTGTAGGTGTGTAAGTGCGTGGTGTTTTCTGCTGTCGAGGGTTGCCTGCAGAGTTCAGCACTCTGAACTTCTGGTCACATTCTATTTCTTATGCTCGTTCTTGGGCTTTGTAGGACTTTGTGTGATTAGGAATAAAAAAACTCTGAAAGAGCCGATACACTGAAACCTGTCAGTTAAAATAGGTTTGTAGGTTCTCACAGATGAACAGTTCTGTTTTCTGCCATGAGCTGCACATTGAGATCAGCCCGAGTCACCGCTAACTAGTTTCTAGGTAAAAGTTGTTGATTACAGAAAGAGAGAAACAGATTTTTTTTTTTTTCTCTTTTTTCTTTTTCTTTTTTTTTTTTTTTAAAGCACAGGAAGTCGCTGTGTGGGTGTCAGTGATTGGGTTATAAGTAAAATTCAGTGCTCTAGTGCTTTGATCGTGGGACCTACTGCTTTTGCCCCACCCTTACCACTTCCTTTAAATGCAGCCCCATGCATTCCACATTGCGGTTATAACAGTACTGTTAACCAGTGATATTAGTGGAAGAACCTTCACCACTAACCAGTGTGTAACCTTCAACCTCTGCTAAATTTTTATTGCTTGCTTATAGTGGTTTTGACCTTTTTAACCTTGAAAGAATGTAAAAGTCTAAAAATGCAGGAAGAAAATACACTGACCCACTTTGGTGTGCGTTCTTCTTGCAAAGATTATATAATAAAAATAATTGGTTTTATCACTGTTATGATTTATATAATATATTGAGTATTAATGACTAGTAGAGATGCTGGGTGTTATATTGACAGTGGGCTAGTAGACTTCTAAAAATTCAGCTTTTCTTTGGGATACCAATACATAAATAGCAGAAAAATATAGATTGGAATTCAAAGGATTACATATTGAATTCATCCCATGTAAGAAAGGAATTGGTGGATTTATTAAGCTGCTATTGAAATATAGATATGAAAATAAATTATATTGGGAATCATTATTCCAGACTGGACACGGTGAGTTTGTCACAGAACTTTGGCTTTGGGTTTTGATGCTTTTATTCCTTGTAGCTCTGCTGGCAACTGAATTTATAAATTGCCAGTTCAGAGTTTAGTGGTTGACAGCTCTGCCTTTCAGTTAAGGTCTCTGATGCTGTTCTCGCATTGGTTTTGTGACTGATAGTGCTTTTGAAATGTCAGTATATTGGGGAAAGTCGTGAGAAGGCAGGTAAGGGGATGGACCAGCCTGCCTGAGGCAGGAGGGGGATTCTCACCCCTCAGGGATTCTTGGCTTGTGGGGGGCACCAGGAGACCTCAGTGCGAGCAGAGGTTTGCTCTGTGCTTAATATGGGTGACTACGAATTATTAAAAATAGTATTAATTATGTTGTCGAGAACAAATTTAACCAGCCAAGGTGTTAGAGTTTTGTGTTTTTACCCAGTCACATGTTGCAAAACTGCTGGATGTATTTTGCTGCCCCACCAACAAAGTCAGAAGAGGCTTTTACTGATATAAGCAACATCTGACTGATCAAGTCCTAGTTTTTTCATCTTGATGGCTGGCAGATGCAGAGAAGCAACACCTGAACCTGGTGGTAGCTTGGGAAAATGAAAAGGACTTTAAGATCTATTACAGATCTGTGAAGATCTTCAGGATCTTAACATTTTATTGAACTTAATCTGACCCCCCCTTCATCTGTGATGCAAGTTGTAATCCATCATCTGCAGAAATTATGATTTGAGGTGAGGATCCTTTGCCCTCTCTTCACAAGTGTGGTTGCAGGAGGAGATTCTTGTCAGCCCCAAAGGAGCAAGAAATGCAAGAAAAATTAACAGCCAGCTCACAGAGCAACTTTCTATTCTGTTTGTGTGGTGCATGGGCTCTGGAAGGTAAATTTAAGGCAGATTTGCTCACTCAGTGCTCCCGGTTAAGAATGTCTGCTGAAAGAAAATATCCTGAAGGGAATTTGCTGGCAGAGCTTTGCTGAGCGGCTGGTGTGCACCCACATTCCAGGCTCACCTGCACCAGGACTGTCTAACTAGATAGTTTTCAGCTAGGTTCACTCAGTCTTTTGCACCCCTGGAAGCATTTCAGCTGCCTCTGACTCCTGCTGCCCACAATCAGATGCTGAACGCTGTCGGGCAGGGTTCAGAGGGGCAGGGCAAGGCAGTGTTTGGTGCAGCCCTGTGCTGCTCTTCTTCCTTTGTGTTCGATGCTTCCTCCTCCTTTTTGGCAATGATAAATATAGGGGTATTTTTGGTATGTGTCACTTCTCTAAATTTAGGGCATTTTATGGTTTGAACTGTTTTTTACCATTTTAGGCTTATTTTTCACCTGTAAAACAGTACAGGAGCCCTGTCCGTTCCTCTTGACCCTGTACTGACAGCTGTCAGCCAGGGAAAAAGCACAGAGCTTTGCTCCTTTTTAAATTGAACATATAGATGTTTTTCAGTAGCATTTGTTTGTGTGCTTGTGCTGTGTTTTCAGTCTCAGTTAGATGAAAATTAAGACTTAAGAATTTGTTTACTATCCTGCTTAACAAACACTCAAAACCGAAGGACAAGTGCTTTGCTGCATGCAGTTACCGATTTTGTTTCTTGAAAGAAAATCATGTCTCACAAATAGCGAGTGTTTAAAGACATCGTGGTTTGTGGCTGTTCTTTTACACCTGCACCGTGTACAGTGGCCTCAGGACAGGAGTTCCCACAGATGTTTGCTCTGTGTATCTGGTGAGATCATTTTAAGAAGCCAGAAGCCCTGTTTGGTGTCACAGATGGAATCGGGAGTTGTGACCAAAAGGAAGAATTGTATTAAGAATCAGATTTTCAGGTTCTGGGGGTCAGTCGCCTGGCCTAGAGGAGAGCAGAGAGTTCTGCTCTTTACTCTGTGTGATGTTTATTCGAGTGGTACCACACACCTGCTTCCTTCGAGTTTCTCGAGTACCCGGGGTTGTTCACAATAGCACAGTGCCTGTTTACCTTTAGGTTTTGAACTCATCTGCAGCTGAGAGTGAAAAATTCAGCCTCAAAGCTTGTGACTGACAGGAAAACTTTTTTTGTTTTTCATGCCTTGTAGAAGCCCTGGCAGTTGCACTCGAGCAAAGCATCCCGTGCTAGGTCGGATAAATGACTCATGGGTGGAGCACCTGCCCAGCCACACTCTGAAAATTCCATTCACGCTCTGATTCTGTTTACGCTGATCGCTGCAGTAAAGATATTTCAGTACCGATTGTTGAAAGAGGCTGTTCAGAATCTGTTTCGGAACTGATCGTTAGGCTGAATGCATAACGATTTCTCTAACCTCATTTCTCAAGGAGCTCAGTTTTCAGAGTATTTTTCTTGAGCTAAGGTTTCCAGAGTTACAGGCTGGCTTGAGGTGCGAATTTTGCAAATATTAAGCAAAAGCAGTTCTGAGGGGGTTTTGCATAAGAAAAATCCTTCTTTCTCTTACTAAAAATACATATTGCGATTTTGCGCAAAGAGCGTTATCACCCGACAGCTGAGTTTGAAACACGGTGCAGAAATAGCCCCTGCTGAAGACACAGACCTCTGAGTATCTTTAATTTAATGAACCTTCCAGCATAGTTGAAAAACTAGTAATAATTTTTGTATCGGTTCCCACAGTTCACAGTTTATGAAAGCATTATTCTGCATCAGTGGAAGAGCTGGATAATGTAACGGGATGGTGTAAAACGTGCTGAGTAGGTTAAGAATGATACAAAAATCAGGTAAAGTGGCAGGAGAGGCACCTCCTGCTGCAGTCTCTGAGGTTTCTAGAGCTGGTGTATAAAAAACATGAAAGGTACAGTACCAACTGTATGTTCAAAGATAGTTGCAGGTATGGACATAGCTCACACTGTCACTGTGTGGCACGGCTCTGACTTCTTAAAGCATTTGTTTCACCTCAGAGAGTTCCCTGGAAAGGAGCGTTTGTTCAGCAAGAGTTTAAAGCCGTGTCATCTCAGCTCTGCCCCGTTTGACTGTCAGCATGCATGGTCCACTCTGCAAACACATGAGAACGTGTTGCTGCTCGTAATTCAGTACGATATTCTCAGCAGAAAGTCAGGACCATCCTCGAAACGTGGAATGCAGAGAAAGCTATAAACGTTTCACTTTATTGTTTCATTGCTGGTGTCTTGTAATTCAGTAAGAAATTCCATAAATTGCGTCCCACCAGTGAGATTATATTTGCCCTGAGCTATAGATCTCGACCCCAAAGTTTGCTGTGGGGTATGAAATTAGATAAACCCTGCGCAAGGGTGGAGTTTTTGCTGTGGTAAACCATTTTGCTCATGATGTCTTTTTGCTGAAGTGAGTCCTCGGTGTGGTTTGGGTGCACCACTTGGGTAACTGCTGAAACTGCTGTGGTTTCAAAGCAGGACCTGTTTTGCTTTTTTCTGAACTTTTTTCCCCTGAAACTATTAGCAGGAAAAAAAAATCAAAAAGCAAAGGGTTACAACTGTTTGCCTGCACTTTCGCATTGCCCTCCCTCAAAACCGATGAGCAGTGTCAGGTAGAAACGTGCCATTTTCCAGTGACCATGAGCTTAATGCAATCTCAGCTCTACTAAGAGAGTATTTTGCAATATTACACTTTTAGCAACGTCCTTCAGTTCAGTTGGTGATTTTTTGGGGGTATTTTTTCACATTCTTGACACACTAAACAGGGGAATGCAAAAAGCTTTGGGGACTGCAGCGCTCACTCGCTGCACGGGGAGAGTCGCACTTGGTGTGAGCCAGCGAGGATGTCGCAGAGATAATTTTGGTGTCGTTATTACTAATTTGTGGCCAACTGATGTTCAAATTTACTCATTTAACTGAACCAAACAAACTCCTGCCAGGCCTCAAAACCATGTTTGCTGAATGTGGCAGGATGAATTAAATGATAAGCAGTGTACAAAGAGGGCTCGCAGAGGGCTCTGCCCTTAAATTTCTCTGCGAAAAACAAACCTGACTTTAGAAGGGTTTCCCCCTTTCACCTTGTCTTCAAAATAACAAAATTAAAGCCCTCCTCTGTTCTCTAATATACACAGACTGAATAAAGCGGAGCTCAGAAATTGAAGTGAAGATTTTCAGTATTATTAGCAGTAACGTTTCCTCTACAACGAAGTTATTCGTTGTGATCGGTTGTGAAGATGAAGCATGAGAAACCTCGATGTTCTTTGTGGATGTTCTGAAACCGCTAGGGGCTTGGTGCAAGAACATTAAACGGGCCACCTAAAAACCAGGTTTGCTGAGCAAATGCATTGCAAACCCCACGTTCATATTAACAGTCACCAATTCCACACGGTGGTTTTGGCAGCAGAAGATTTAACCCAAGTAAAGGGCAGCTTAAAAATGGGTCATTTTTGCCTCCAGCAGTCAGAACCAGTTTGGGGCAATATCAGGTGAAGGATGCTGGGGGGAATTTGCTCACTAGTACCTGGCAGTGGAGGGAGGAGAAAAGATGCAGGGGGTTCTTGTTTTGCCTCGACCATAAATTAGAAAAGCAGATACCTCAGTTCTCTGTGTAATTTAAAATAAGTTGCTCTTTCATCTGGAGAATGAGGTGCAATGTGCTGAGTCCGTCTCTTCCCGGGTTTGCTTAGTTCCCTAACCCTGCAGAGCTGTGGCTGAAGGTGACATCCCCTAACGGTCGTTGCGATGAGCAGGATGTGAATGCAGCGTCCGTTTCAGAAAGCAAAGTCTGGCCTCTGTGGACAAGAAAGACGGTTTGAGACCGTGGTGCAGGAGGGTCCATGCTTGTGGGGAGGGCAGATGCTGCTGGCATTTCCTCTGTATTTTGTTGCTTCCTTCCATGAAGGACACATACCTGCTCTGATCCATCTGTCTTTAGAAGTCCCACACGTGTTTGCTCGTATGAGTATCCATCTATCCCTGCCTCATCTCTTAGCCAGGGTGGAGCATGGACTGAACCATGAAAAACCGTGCTGGAGTGGACATTAAGAGTTCTCACTTATCCTCCAGCTTCAAGGCAGCTAAACTAGTGTGAGTTCTAGGAACCATTTCTCAAACCTCGTGGAGGTGATGATGGAATGCAACAACTTTTCTGGGCAGTTTGGAGTATCCTTGTGTTTTCAAAACGTTACAGGTTGTCTAATGTAAATCTCTCTTGGTCAAATCAAAATCCCATCAGCCTTTTCCTTGATGGATTCTTACAGGACTGTGGGTGGGTTCCCCTTGAGTACTCTTTAGAGTGAACAGATCCAGTTCTATCTCCTGCTGCCTGTGTCTCATCTTCTGCATCTCTGTCTGCTTGTTTGTAATGCAGATAATGTCTCTGATTTAAGTTATTATGCAAGAAGTTGTAAATATTTGCTTGTTTTTTTAGATGTTTCTAGATTTTCCTTTCTCGTTTGTCATGTACACATTCTAATCACCATAGTTCATCCAAAGGGGATTTTCCCTGGAGGTTGGATTGTGTGCCTGCCAGGAGCAAGCGTTTTGTTTTAAGAGAAAACAAATTACTTTTATGTGTTTAGTTATTTGACCTAGCAAAATAGGACTTTTTGCAAGGGACACTAAAAATTAACAGTTGAGGTTCTCATTGCAACAAATGGAATATACAGCCGTTATTTATGAGCGTACGCAGTCGTTCCTGTGATTTCATGTGTTACTGAGGTGGAATACAAGAACAAGCAGACACCTGCAAATAGTGGGTTGCACAGACAGCACCCCAGAACAAGGTAATTTTTCAGTTGGTCTCTTTTCCGCTGTCCATGTGGTGGCAGAAGGATAAACCAGCTCCAGGAGTAAAATCAGCACGTGTGCATTCTATCAAGTCACAGATGAGTTACTGTTGAATTCTGTTTAATGCGATTAATTCTCTGTCTTTAGTGATATATATTTTTAAGTATTTTGTCTTTTATATAATCCCAAACTTGAAAGGCGAACTATCTCTAATCCTGGAAAATGAACTAAAGTCATACTTACCAAATTCTCCTGACCAGATGTCTTTATACTGGATTTTACCATTTAAAATTCTGAAGGTATGAATACTGCAGTATGTATAAGTAATATAGTAAATCTGTTTGAATACAACAACTGTTTGAGATTATTTGCATTGAGAAATGAGTACTATTGTATCTGGTTGAATGTTAAGCCACCCCAGGAAGCGTGGATGATGCTAAGGGGGTACCAGCACAGTTTCCTGTTGAA
Organism: Phaenicophaeus curvirostris; assembly: GCF_032191515.1. Classification (NCBI taxonomy): domain Eukaryota; kingdom Metazoa; phylum Chordata; class Aves; order Cuculiformes; family Cuculidae; genus Phaenicophaeus; species Phaenicophaeus curvirostris. Next base: position 5,379,473 of record NC_091419.1, on the reverse strand, counting down.
GGGTTTGCATTGTCCATGGTAAGTAGTAACTTCTCTTTTTCTCCTTTTGTTTTTGTTTTTTTTTTTTTTTTGTTTTCCTAAACTTTCCAGGTAAAAGCACTCCCGTAAGCCACCTTGGGTCTGCAGACTTTCCCAAGCCCCATGATCCATTCCAGCCGTTTGGGGCTGACAGCAGTGACCCCTTTCAAAGTAAAAAGGGGTTTGGGGACCCATTTAGTGGAAAAGATCCATTTGCTCCCTCCTCTTCAAGTAAAACTTCTAAAGACTCTTCCTTGGGGTTTGCAGACTTCAGCTCTGTAAGTTAAGTTCATTGTCTCTGAGCAAACCACTTTCCACTCTGCTTGCAGCAATCTGTTGGGTTTTGGTTTTACTGCAAACCTATTGTTCACTGGCTTCTGTCTCTCAGTACCTTCATGCTGTCCTCATTGTTTTTGTATTAATATTTCTGTACTGAAAAGGCATTATTTCAATAAAAAAGAAGTTTCATACTAAATTTTAAAGGGTTTACTTGCATTTAAATTATTTTAGTACAGTGTGCCTTTATCACAAACTCTTTGTAGCAGAATCTCTGTATTGTTTTTGTGCATGGAGGCTATTTTGTAAACTGATTTTGGGAGCCAATGATGTAAAGAGTCAAAAGCAATTGTTGAAAACATTTCTATAGTCATTTCACCATACCCTGAGAAGCGAATCCTTAAAGGGAGAGATTCCATAAAGTATTTGTAATGGTTTGCAAAAGGAGTTCTGACAATCCTGTCACAATGTTTGCTGTGTACAATGGAATGTGGTCATGAAGATAGATACCCGAGACAGGGACTGAAAATAGAGCTGTTGAGTTTTGTTCCAGTTACTGATATTGTAGAAAAGCCCTTGGTAGACAAAGAAAACAAAATTGTTCTATAGAGCCAATATAGAACCCTCCATGCTGCACTCCAGCAAAAGGTTTGAAAGCAAAGCCAAGCACCCGTTCCTTAACAAAAAGCAGGGTTTCCAAAGCCTGACTTTGTTTTTAGTGCTGGCAAGTTTGTTATTGAATTGGAAATGATTTTAAATGCAGAAGTAGTGTGTCTCTTACTGCTTCCCATGAGTAGATAGAAATCTGTTCCATCCACAGCCTCAGGCTTCTTCCTCCTTTCATGTGTTTGGTTCTGTCCTGTTGCCATGTGGTGCAATTGCCAGCTGAATCCGTTCTGAACTCGATGGGACAGCTCAGTGTTCAGCAAGAGGAGGGCTTTCAGCTGAATCTTCCAGGTTGCTCAGTTTTCATGTTTTTCCCCTAGTTATTAGTTAATGGTAAATGTGTATCACTTTGCTCTTGGATTGTTAGTTGAGGTCATCTGTGCATACTCTTAGCTGGCCTCAGTGCTTTAATTTATCTCTGGTGCTGAAGATGTCAAAGTTCGAGGTGTTCTGTATGCGCTGCCACAGTCAGTGCTGGCCTGTTGGTTTGCACAGTTCAATTCTGTCGTTGTGTACGAAATGGTGACATTCTTAATAAAAATAAGACACAAAACTTGCTTTATCTGAAATTTCTTGAGTAACATCTAATTTCTTCCTCCAATGAAAGAGAAATAATGGGATGGAATGACTGTTACCCAGCCAGTGTCGTCTTCCTTTGCTGACTGCATTTCTTAAAAGTGTGGCTCACACCGAGTGATTCTATCAAATGATTGACCAAAATCTCAGATCCCCATCCCAGTGGGTGCTCTAAGGTTCCATGTGCTGTGCTGTCAGGGTTTTAGATGAGATTAACTGTAGATGATAAGGGAAAAAAAGGAAATTGAGGTCTTGAGCAGGAGCCACTAGGATGTTGCTGTTAAGTGGTGCGTCATCAAATGAAGTTAACTTTTCAGTTGGTTCTGTGAATTGTTTTCTAATGCTGTAAAGGGAAAAAAAAAGAATTATTAACTGAATTTGGCTGACAAGAGAGAGACTTGGTCCCTGTCCTTTTCAGTTTGTTGGGGTTTTTTTGCTTGCTTGTAACACAGTGATGTTACCACACTTGGTAATTCCTAACCCTTCTGTATGAGGTCATAAGTGCACCAATTATCAGGAACATTGTGCTTCTCTTTGCCTGATATTTCGGAAATTTGGCTTATAATGGAAGTTAAAAGCTATTTTATGCCCAGAATGTTTTTGACACATGCTTTGAGTCCATTCTGAGAACAGAATCAAGAAGGTGTAGGTTTGAATAACCAAATAACCCCGTTTCCAGTTGGAATTCTTTCCTGTTGCAAATGAGCAGCGTGAGGACCTTCCCTGGATGGTAGTAGCACTCCAGAAAATCTGTTGCTTTTGTTTTGAGATGCTGGCAAATCCACAAACCCAGAGTTCCAGTAAATTGTTATTGCACCCTTACCTTCTCCACTGGCATTAAATGGGACTTTGGAATGAAACAAAGGCTTTGGTAGCTTATGTTTCAGGGATTTCTAGGTTTACAGAACAAGGAAAGCAATCTTTCCACCAACACAAAGCATTTAAATTGCCAAGAAACGGAGCCCTTAAAGCTAAACTAAAATAATTTCTTACTCTAAGCTGATAATTCTGTAAGCACAAGTCAGTGCAGGTTTGTATGTGGGGTCAGTTTGGCTGCAGTTGGCTCCTTTCCTCCTTGATGCCCTGGGTCTGGCTGCACTTCTGAAACAGAAAACAAAGAAGAGAGGGATTTAATGAAGTGGCAGAAATGTGAGAGGTATTTACAGACTGCTTGAAACTTGGGCACGTGCAGAGAAATTGTTATTGTATTGAACTGCCTGTAATTCAGTTACATCACCTTGTTGTAGGCAGCCTGTGCAGGAACCAGTGACACTAATGAACTGGTGTGTCTTTTCCTATCTAAGGGTCAGTTTAGCTCTTGAAAATGTCACTTTTGCCTTAAGGCACATCCAGATTGGCTTCCAATGCATTTCTTGCCTTGTTTGTTTTTTGTTTCTTTTATTTTTTTTTAACTCGGCACTTTTAACCACAAAAATATAACTTGTGTACCCTAAACAAGTTATAATTGGGACTTCCATCAGCTTTGGAAGTGTTCTTCTAAGATGAAAGCTATATAAGTAAAACTGTTTTCTCAACAATAAAAACAAACAAGGCACCCCAGAGGCTTTGACCAAAGCTCCTTGTGTTTCTGAGAACAGTAACTGTTGTTCTCCATCCCAGCTATACGATCTTTTGGAATTCTTGGAATAAGTGGAGCAGTCCTGCTTCCATTTGAGTCCGTCCTTACTGTACCATGAAAAAAATCATCTATTTGAAAACCCAGTGAGCTTTTAAATCTTGCCTGTCAGCTGGCGTTATTGAAATGAATAATGATAATGGGGCTTCTTCCTTTTAAAAGTTAAATATCATCAAATATGTGGCATTTTTATTGTATTTCAATAAAACTGAATGCAAAAGTCCTTGTTTTGATAGCAAAGAAAGCAGAGGTATGGTTTGAAGAAAAGTAAATTTAAGAGAGTTCCTCTTTTTTTTTACATCAAGTCATCTGAAAAATCACATTGAGAGGAATGAAATGAGGGATTGCGAGCGTCCAGAAGCACATTGATAAAGCATCATTTAACTAAATCCTGAGTAAATGAGAAGCGAAAGGGCTGAAAGAAATGGAAATAGATGCATTTCTTTAAAAAACATGAATTCTAGGTCCAGGGCAGAATGGAAAGGGCAAGGAGGGGCCAGCAGGGAGCACAGATGCCACTCGCTACGGGTCTGGCACTCAGAGTTGAGGTGAATACCCAGTTGGATGGTTTTGACTGGTCTGGGACGATGTCTCTGTAGCAGCGAGCGCAGCGGCTTTGTCTGCGTGTGCAGGGCCTGCGGTGAGGGCCACGGGGCACTTTGTGCTGTGTACATGCAGCTGAAATTAAAATGATGAATTCCATGTGGTTTTTCTCTTAAAAAAAAAAAAAAGCCCCAAATCATATGTTTTCCTGAACATTCAGAAAAAAAAAAAAGATAGCACAAGAAGCAAAAGAAAGCAAAGTTAGAAGTGGGATCGAATGCAAACATTTGTGTGCAGCTGTGCGCACGCTCCTGTGAGCACCGACCTCCTCAGTGACCGCTAAAGTGAAACCGTAACGGCTGATCTTGGAGTTAGAAGTTGTTATGATTGCCATAAAAGAGTTCAAGATTTCGCGCAAGAAGCTCAAGCAAGCGAACTTTTACGTTCGTCTGTGGCAAATGCTGGAGTATCACCCTGGAATATCATAGAATCATAGAGTTGTTTGGGTTGGAAGGGACCTTAAAGCCCATCCAGGTCCACCCCTGCCATGTGTAGGGACACCTCCCACTGGATCAGGCTCCCCAAGCCCCATCCAACCTGGCCTTGAGCCCCTCCAGGGATGGGGCAGCCACAACTTCCCTGGCCAACCTGTTCCAGGGCCTCCCCACTCTCATAGGGAAGAAATTCTTCCTTATATCTAGTCGAAATCTTCCCCTCTCCAGTTTATCCCCATTGCCCCTCGTCCTGTCACTCCAAACCTTTGTGAACAGTCCCTCCCCAGCTTTCTTGGAGCCCCTTCAGGTACTAGACGGTCGCTTGGAATAGCTTTGCTGCAGAGTGCTTGGAGGTGTTTGGGAAGCTCTGGCTTAGAAGCTGAGTCTTATAATGAGTGGTAGTCCCTTTGTGTTTTCTGCTGGAGTAAATTGGATCCTCTTACCTTATTCCACACTGGTAAAACTGCAGGTATTTCATGAGCAGGAGCAGGGGCGCTTTTTATAACAAATCAGCAGCCTCCAGAGTCTTTACTAAAACCCCTCACCCTTAGCAGGAAACACTACAATAAACTCGGTGATGGAGCTGCGCAAGAGTAAATAACTCTTGTTTTTTTTACCAGCAATTTACTATTCTTAAAACTGGCTGGAGGTTGCTGTGCTCCCAAACCACTAATGTGCTTTTTTTTGTGTGTGTGTGGAGTGTTTGGCTCCAGTCCTCTGGCCCTTCTCACCCACAGGTGAGGTGGGTGCAGAGCTCTGCAGCCCTGGTGGGTCAGTGACTGGTGGGAGGAGGAAGAAATTAAGGAAAGAAATTAAATTAAAGGATGAAATGAGGAAATCAGTGAGTCGATTTTTATTTTAACCTAGAATAACTATCCTAAGACAGGTTGCTATACTTGATTTGTACAATTAAGACATCTGATTCACTGTATTTTTCACAGAATTTCTTCTAGATTTTGGTACATTTATTAATTTGTTTTCCATTTTCATTTTTTAGTTTGGAAATGAAGAACAGCAGCTGGCATGGGCAAAGCGCGAGAGTGAAAAAGCAGAGCAAGAAAGACTCGCTCGGTTGCGGAGACAAGAACAAGAAGACCTCGAGTTGGCTATTGCACTCAGTAAGGCTGATATGCCAAACTCTTAAAGAGAGGTTCTCTGGCTCCCCCCTGTCCACGTGAATCCTTTAAACATGGCTTTTATAAAAATACTAAATTCTCGGTTTATGTTATGAAAATAATTTTAGTCACCTTCAGCTCTAAACAAGACTGGCTGGTTGCGTCAAACTGGGCTCCGTGTGGCTTCTCAAGTGCATAACATGCAGGAAACACCATATGAGCTATATTGTATGTTCTGGATCGAATTTACTGCTTGTAAGAAATTTAAGGTATGATCCTAAGATACTGGAAGCAAAGTTGCTTTACCTGGAAGACAATGTTGCAAATAGTAAACTGCAACTTGTAAATCTGGCTTTTCTTACCTGAATTCCATTGGGTTTTGGAGGCTACAGGCTGAATTTCAAAGAAAATGTCATAAAAAGATAATATTTATAGGATTAGCTTTCACTTGTTTGGTTTATTTAATGCTTCATGGTAGGCTAATCAGTATGTCGTCTGCATCATCGACATCAATGTCTCCAGCAGAAATTCATTATTAGATGGTCCCTTTGTATCCAGATGTGGCTTTTACAAAGAATCTGGCAATTTAGATATGATGAATAGAAACTTAGTGAACTGTGTAGAATACTTGAAGACTCTCTGAATGAGTAGTTCTAATTTAAACATTTGTTTGCATTCAGTTCTAATAACTGTATGTGATGTTGCACAAGAGGGAGTTAATTAAGTTGTAGTGAATTGGACAAATAATTTGGCAATTTAATCATTAGATAAAATCTCACTAAGCAGATACGATTGCAGGATTGTGATACAAGTTCGAGTGCTGTTTTCACATCAAACCAAGCAATGGGAAACCTGCCAAGCCTGAGCAGTGTTCATCCCTACAACTCGATTTACCCTCTCTTGCCCCAGCCCCAGAACACAGACTGTGTTTGTGTTACCCATTGCCTGGGAGAGAGTCTTTACCTCTCTTGAATTCCACCGATCTTATATTGTGGGGTTGCAGATTGAAGGTAATTAACTGAAATAAGGCCAAGTTGAAGCAGATTCAGTTTGCCAAATACATTAGTCCTGGTAGACAGGATTGGCTTTAGAATGTGGCTCGCAGCAGTTGGTCCAAGTAGGGCCAGATTTGATGTACTTTTACCTGTAAAACTCATACTTCCACTTGGTAGGGATAACACCGACTGGGTTTTACATGGCAGATGTAAAATAGAAGTCCTTATGATAAGTCTGTGAATTATTTACTTACTAAAAATGCCTTTTTTGCTTACAGGAATTCTAAAACTTCTATTTTCTTTGCCTTGGACCTTTATCTCTAAAAAGAGTAGAAATCTAGCACAAAACTTATCCAACGTCCTTCATAAGTATCTGCTCTCCTTGGTTCTGCAGGAATGCAAAGCTAACATGCTGTGTTTTCACTGGTGTGGCCCTTATCTGATAACAGTTTCTCTGTTTTTTCTGAAAATCTGGTATTCCTTCATCATCTTCAGCGCACTGAAGTTTTCTGTGCCCTTGCTTCCTTACTATTGTTTTTCAGAATGCGATGATAGTGCCTGTTCACTGAGCAAAAACTATCTTCCCCATCCCGTCGTCATTGCCTTACTCTGGAGATACGAATTGTGCAGAGATACGAATCTGGTTGGATCATTGTAGTCATCGTAGTCGTGTTCAGCTCTGAAAAGCAGCCAAGATGTGGCTTTTGTTGTCTCAAGCTTTTGCGAGTAGGTGTAGGGGTGAGTGTGTGTCTGTGTGCACACAAGGACGCGCACATCCACCCGCTGATGCCTGCAGCAAACCTGAAACTCCATCTCTCACAGTGCAGCTTTAGGAGTCCTGTTTGCTCTGTGTCTTCTGTGCTAATAACAGGAACCTTCAATTCTGCTCGGAAGGGGAGAAGATGCATTGTAGTATCAGCACGAACCGTAAAGTGTTCATTAATATTGTCTTTAATGACCCCTGGTGAATGCAGCAGGAGATACTTCTCATTTTACAGAACGTGATTTGAAAACCCTTCCTATTGTAGTAGTTTTTCTCTAAAATACATTAGATTAATGGTCAGACAGGTTCTTTTTTCTGTCCACAGGTTCTCTTTTCTGTTGATGTGCAGGAGCTGAGGACTCTGACAGCAAACTTGGTTCTGTCTGTAGCTCATGTGAGATAAAACTCTTGCTACCAAAGAGCAATTTTCCTGTCTGAATGGCTGCAGGATTGTCAGTGAAGTTAAATTGTGTCCACGTGTGAGATTCTCCTTTTCATTTTCATTTGGGCCTGAGTCTTTGTGGCGTCTCTCTTGCTGCAACAAAAGCCAGTTCACACTTAGTGCCGTTTTAGAAAGGAAAACCACTGTTGGGCTGCTGCTTGGGTGATGTCACTCCAGCGGGACGGGGCGGATGAGCTGAATAGCTTGAGTCATGTTCTGAGTTATGTACCATAACCAGACTTTCTGCTGCTTTGTCAGTGCTCTAAGATATTGCAGTTTATAATGCTTCCAAGGCAATGAGTCGGTGTTGTCAAGATGTTCAGCAGGAAGCCAGAAATGTGAATTATTCTAGCATTCCATATAGCGTTAGAACTAATTGCTCTTTTTCCTGTTTCCTTATTGACTCAGTCTTCATCTCTGCTTGGGCAGTAACAGAAGATCAAGTAAATGAACAAGGACAGAACCTGTTCTCTATGCACAGTGCATTAGATTTAGTAATTGTAGGTTTACTGAAACACTTGAGTCAAAGTTTTAGACACTGCGGTAGAAGAAACCTTCGCTGTGGTTTGTATTTAATACAGTTTTCCATATAAAGTTCTTCCCTTTCGCTTGCAACTCAGTGATTTGTACAGTACCTGCACTTGTTCTTCTATGACAAAACATTTCTCGCGAGACATTTCATCTTCTTCTTCCTCCAGAACAGTGAAATTTAAAGCACAAATAGGCCTGTTGCTATTTCAGCAGAGAAAATCTGTACAATGCAAGCTATATAAAAATGTGAGTATACACAATGCATATACAGTGTACATTGAGATCCATATTATTTGTGTCTGTGTATATATATATATAGTGGATTGTATAATGTAATAATAGTGTGTGTATATACTCTATATGTCCACATACTACGTCTAGGATATAGTTACTCGTGCTGTACATAGGATATGTATATACAATGAACATGTAGAATATGCACAGATATTCTATATAGGAAAGCTCGTGTGTATGTATGAATTCTCTAAACAGAGGTGGATGCAGGAATGGAATTCTTACAGAAATGCCGATTACATCATGGCTCGTAGAATTTCAAAGTTCTGGTGAAAGAAAAAAAAAAAAAAAGGAGAAATGACTCCTTCTAATACATTTGTTTCAAGATTACTGTCATTGGCATGAAAATCCTGTGTTCCGGAGCTGTGCCAAGGGTGAGAGTGGAACCTGGCAGAAAGTAGCTGTCACCTGCGCTGGACGCGATTTCACCTTCTTGTGAGCGTTTAAAGTGTCTTGTTGAAACGTGGGCTCAGGTTTTGATCTATCTGCCTGGGAAGGTCATCTTTTCTTTTTTCTCTAGGCCAAGGCAGTGATTTTTCTCCTACATTTGCTTCTAGTTGCACTTCTCTCTTGTTTTTTTTTTCCCTTTTTTAAAAACTATTGTTCAGGAGCTGTTCCCGTACACGCACACGTGTCAAACAGTCGTACGCTAAGGTGGAAAACATGTTTCTCTTGCTTCATTCCAGTTATATAGGTTGCACGTAATTGTCATCTGGATTTCAGCTCTGTGTTTCCTCCGTTCCCACCTCAGCCCTTACATCAGGAGGGTTGCCTATCCCTCGCATTCTTGGCTTGGAGGAAGGAACGGAGGCGATTCTGCTTTCTACTCGGCTGCATTATCGGGCTCCGTGGTACGTTGAGCAATCACAGAGTTTGTAGGTTTTTACAGTGGCACCTGTGTACTTGATAGCGATATCGTCAGTGCTGGAATGACTCATGGAAAGCCAGGAATTGCACACAGCGCCGAGGCAGAGCAGTTAAAACAGGAAAGACGAGCGATTATTCACGTTGAACCTACGCAGGCAAACTTTGCATATAGGACACAGGTATTGAATTACCCACATTATCCTTTACAGACCAGTGTTTGCGTTTGCCTCGAGTGGTTTCCCTAAGTTACGCTCACCTAGTCCTGTTGTAAAACATCCCAGTCAGCCTGCAATAAAAACAGATGCTGGTAAAAGCGGCGCTTCAACAATAACGCTGGATGAAATATTTTTATACTGGCAAATTTTCCCTTACGGAACCTCTGCCCTGTGCAGATCAGCAGCCCCGGCTGTATTTTGTTTCGTGTAACGTGTTCTCGAGGTGTAGGAAATTCCAGGCTGTGTCTGACTGCATAAGCTTCTCTTTTTTTAATTCCTGTCTGTTAAATCTGTTGTCAGAAATTACGTAGACATTATTTTGTCGTCTTATGCTCAAAGGTAATGCACTTTTCTTGGATTCTTCTTATAATCCTTTTGGGGTTACTATTTCTTCTTTAGTGTTTCTCCATGGAGAAGAGTATTTATTCTGTAGAACCGAGGAATTTTGGTCCAAGTAGAGTTGTTGCTTTCCCTCGTGTAAGAGTTTGGTTTCTCCCTTTTTCTGCATTTTATTCCTTCTTCTCAGGAATTTCATTTCTGTTTAATTCTCATTTAGAGTTGGAACTCTGTTAAGTGACTTGATCTGTGCTAACAATCTGGTTCAATATCTTCCTACACTGGTGAAACAGTGAAGTTTTTGGTGTGTGCCAACCATTGCCTCTCCCTCTAGACTTCCCTTAGAAAGGAATTTGCTTGGATTATGGTGGAATCATAGAAGATTTATTTTTAGAGTAAACATGTTCACTGTTCATCGACACCCCTGTTTTATCGGTTGATATACTGCTCTTTTTACTTGAAAGTTTTATAAATAAAAGCTAATTTGTTATAAAATGGAATTTTCGTTTTTCCGATTTCTGCCTTCCCCTTTCAATTTAACTTTAAAAGGAAAATTCCCGTTGGCTGTGGTTCCTTTTGCTGTTACAGTGACAGGGTGCTCTGCTGGTGTCCCTTTTCATATGACGTTCTGTAGTCTGACCTAAAAAAGGTGGAAACACAAAGTGGAAACGGTGATGTTGCCCTAAATTTGACTAATCTCTCCAAATATGTACATGATTGTAGTTATATTTATCTTTCCAATATCATAACAAATTGAAAGTTATTTTAATTTTAACCCATCTCATGTGTTTATTGTTTAATATAATAAGAGAAATGTCATTGTTTAATATAATAAATGAGAAGTTACTTTTTGGAGCTCTGAGACTTCAGGACTCTTTCTTTACTTTTTTTTTTGACCATGATTTTGACAACTGGTGAGACCGCTCCTCGAATCCTGGGGTCAGTTCTGGGCCCCTCACCACAAGAAGGATGTTGAGGCTCTGGAGCGAGTCCAGAGAAGAGCAACGAAGCTGGTGAGGGGGCTGGAGAAGAAGAGGAGCGGCTGAGAGAGCTGGGGGTGTTTAGCCTGGAGAAGAGGAGGCTGAGGGGAGACCTCATTGCTCTCTCCAACTCCCTGAGAGGAGGTTGTGGAGAGGAGGGAGCTGGGCTCTTCTCCCAAGGGACAGGGGACAGGACGAGAGGGAATGGCCTCAAGCCCCACCAGGGGAGGGTCAGGCTGGACATTAGGAAAAAATTTTTCACGGAAAGGGTGATTGGTCCCTGTCCGAGGCTGCCCAGGGAGGGGGTTGAGTCCCCTTCCCTGGAGGGGTTTAAGGGACGGGTGGATGAGTTGCTGAGGGACATGGTTTAGTGATTGATGGGAATGGTTGGACTCGATGATCCGGTGGGTCTTTTCCAACCTGGTGATTCTCTGATTCTAACTTTTCTGTCGGATTTGTGAATCTTGCTCTGAACGACTGCTTGATGTTCTGTGTTGTTCTCTTTTCTCTCAGCTGCTGCCCTCTGCGCTGCTCTCCCTTCTGTCTTTCCCCTTCTTCCTTGTCCCAGCCACATTTGGTCTGCGCAGACCAGTCAGAAAATCCAACGCCGCACCCTTTCCAAAACAATTTGTGTGCCGCAATGCTGAACATCCAGGCGATTTATGCTGGGAGGGGTTGGAGCCATCGCAAGAGACGAACCCTCTCCGCGTGCTGGAAAAACACACCTCGCTATCGGCTTGTCCGACATCACTCACTTTGAGTCATCGTTCTCCCCTCTGTTTTATTTACTCTTGGCATGGTTAAAAGCCGATTGCCAGGGCAGGTTTCTCCTGAAATTGCTCACCAGTGATATTTTTAGTGCACTGACATTTTGAAGCTGGGAGCTGGCTCGTACCCAAGTTCTCTCATCCCTTCATGCTCCTCTCATCCGTTTTCTTCCACTCAAGTTTTTGCTCACCGAATGCTTCCCAAATACCTGTCTGTGGCTAATCGGAAAAGCCTCCACATTCCAGGCCTCGTGTAGAGGCCAGGAGGCTCTTCATTGGGAAGCGAAGCGTCTGGTGCGAGAACAAACGCTTGCAAGTAGAAACTCAAACATAAGAAACTGGAAGCTCTGAAACCAGCTGTTAGACCTCAACAATACTGTGTTGCCATACCTAAACTCAGCCCTGGACCAGGTTGTGGTGTGACAGTCCCTGATTCTGCAGTGAGGCTGGACTGGATGACTTGTAAAGGTCCCTTCCAACCCAAAGCTTTCCATCACACTATGAAGTCTGCACTCTCGGAGCCCTTGGTGCCATCTCCACCACTGCGGTTGCCGTCGTATCTTTGGGGGAGGCTGCTGAGAGGAAATTGCTGAATGTCCTCTGCTGTACGTGAGTATTGATTTAGTCACTCTGAGCATCTTTCACCTCCAGCCTGGTTGGCATTTTTTTTTTAATGTGATGACCGCAATTAAAACTTTTTATTGGTGCTGAGATAGCATTTCTTGTAAAGGCTCAGCCTTCCCTGTTGATGAAGCCAAACAACTGCTTTGGTTGCAGCCCAGGACACGGTTGGTTTCTGGGCTGCGAGTGCACGTTGCCGGCTCATGTCGAGCTTCTCATCAACCAGCACCCCAAGTCCTTCTCCTCAGGGCTGCTCTCCATCACATCATCCCCCATTCTCTATTGAAACCAGGGATTGCCCCGACCCAGGTGTAGGACCTTGCACTTGAACCTCATGAGGTTCACACAACTCTAACTGAAGCAGGTAAACCAGCAGGTGATTGGTGCTGGTGTCCTTATAGAATGAATGAAAACGGTGCTACTTCTGCTCTCCTTGTGTTTGGAAAGGTCGTTTGGTTAGAGCTAACACGTCTTCCTTATATACGGTAGCGCATGTGACTCGTTTTTTGTGTCTGCAGAAAGTATTATAAGATCAAATAACTGTGGCTGAAAAGTCAGGCCTCAAAAGATTAAAGCAAACATCATATTTTCTTCCTAGCAAGTTCAGGATAAATCCCGTGCCTCCCCCTTGTTCCGAGGCAGAGGCTGTTCCTGATCTCAGCCTCGCCCCTCAGTGATGGGGAAGCGCTTGTTTGGGATCAAATAGAACAGAGCTTTAAAGAGTCTCTGGGAATCAATAAGCTGAGCCAGTTCCTTCCAGGGAATCGTGGATGGCTCCGTGCTTTCAGTTCCTGGTGTTTGGCTCGTAAACCTGTTCCTTCACCAAATCTATGGGAGGCACGTCTCCCATCGGAGAGAGCCTGAGCCTGGATCCTCGGGCAGAGGGGGGTTCAGGAGCCCAAACCGAGCTGCTCTTGTCGAGCAGGATGCGTCCCAGGCAGGTGGGAGCTGTTATAGACCCAGCCGAGGGCGGCTGCTTCAGGGACACGCAGGAATTGTAAGGTTTGTAGGTCCCACTGAGTGCGTTTCGAATGTCAGCAGTAGGGAGAGCTTTCTCCCTATTAAATTACACGGGGTTTGGATTGAATTTTCCTCTGTTTTCACCCCAACACTGCCAGTTACCATAGCGATGGCTACAGGGCTTTGTTGTAGTTGTTTTATTTAAATATAGCAAAAGAAATTGCTGGAGCTTGGGATTCTGGCTTCGAAAATTCAATTTAAGAAAAGCCTAACAGGCACTCTGTGTTAGAGGTGCACAAAATAGAAACCACAGCGCCTCTGCCGCAGAAAACCACCGAACCACACGATCCTGTAATTTGAAGAATGGACAAACTTTTTTTGGCACTTCTTGTGGACGGAGGACCAAAGCGTAGAGTGAGTCGATGTTTTCAGGCAGTTTGTGAGTAACCGAAGCCTCGCACGGGCTGAACCCCCAGCCCTGCGCAAGGGGAGCTGGGGCCAAAATTCAAGCTTGAGCTCCCCCAGCTGTGATGAGCTCCAAAACTGTCAATCTAGGAAAGCCAGGGGGGTTCTAGTCCAGTCTTTGACTTGAGGGATTAAAAATGGATGGATGGGGCCTTGGGTAGATGATCTAGTGGGAGGTGTCCCTGCCCATGGCACCAGGGCTGGAGCTGGATGATCTTTAAGGTCCCTTCCAACCCAAACTATTCTATGATAAAATGTGAGAAGAATGAGAGCAGCGACTCTCTCTGCTGCGAGATTATCTCGAGATTCAACAACCTGCAGTTTCCTGCGGAGACCACACAGAAATTATCACACACACCCTCCCTCACACAATTAAAATAAAGGGGGTCACGAGCTTTTATCAGTGATTCATGCCTCCATCTCTCCCCACTTTCAAACCCATGTTTATTTATTTGTATATGTTTTTTCTCTATTTATATGTGGGAGGATGGCTTCGTCCTATTTTCAGGTGAGTCACAACAAGTCTACAGGCTTGGAGGAGGCAACCTGCCCACCCTCGCATGGCGGAGCTCGGTCCTGCCGATCGCTCTTATTTAAGTTGTTTGGTAACACGATGTCGTGCAGATAGCAAGCGCCTTATCTAGAGACCTTCTGGTGAAGAGGAACAGCGGTGGCAGAGGTTGTGACCCTCACGGCTCGAGCGGAGCTCGGGGAAGCGTGGACCTTCCCATGGGGAGGCACTGAAGGAGCAGCACCAGTGCGGTGGGGGTTGAGGGTTGGTGGATGCGGTGACATTTATCGCTGCGTGCATCCACTGGGATCAGAAACGATGCAAAAGTAGCCAAACCAGAGGACCTCCCTGCCTCTAACAGAGGTCAAGGGGGATGGTTGGGGAGGAGCTGAGCCAGATAAACATGCCCTGATGTTTCCAAGCTCTCCCCGTTTGGAGAGGAAGAACTTGAGAGCCAGCTGTACTGCTGGACCCACGTCAGCGAGGTCCCAAACCTCTGCGTCTCCTAATGATGTTACAGACGAGAGAATGGTTTAGGATTGCAACTGCATCACTGAAACCTGGGAATGACTAACACCATTCCCAGTTCTTCAGGAAGAGCAGGGAAAGCAGGGGAATGTGGAAAGGTGAGGGCAAGAATTCATTTCAAAACTGTGGTTCTAAACCCCAAAGGACACACTGAAATGTGACAGTCCTCAGCTGTGGGGCAAGAGGAGGAAATACCTAGAACTATTGCAGCAACAAATGTGCTAAGTTTAGAGCATCTTTAAGTCATCCTCGCTTTCTGGAATTAGATTGTGCAATTTTTTCTTTTTCTAGCAAAGAAATGACTTTTGTTTTTAATGAAGAGATGTTACATCTCCCTTATATTTTACTTTGAAAGAGCCATAAAAGTGAAATGTGGAACTCATTCTTCCATGTCAGTGATTAGAAGCCCAAAATACATCTGTTCCACATGGCCAACTGCAGCCTCTGCTTTCACAGAAGAACGGCTATATTTGTAGTTATTTTAAATGTATTCCTGTTCATTTCAGTCTTGTGTTTTCTGACTTGTAAAGGCAGAAAAATGTAACAAACTTGATGAAAGTCAAGTTCCAGATATCTAGCTGCTAAGGAAAAAAGCTCTAATATTCAGCTGGATGTGCATATTTCATGATGAGCGATTTTTGACAAGAGTCAAGGCTTCACCACTAAACCAGGGCTGTAAAACCAGAGGATCCTCATTAGAGTTTCAGGGTAATCACAGATATTTGGTGAGCTCACTTACAACTCTGGAAGAGCTTTTGTGGGGCTTGTTTTGATTTGCTGCAGCCACCGACTGCCGGGACCAGAGGATCAAAGAATAGTTTGGATTGGAAGGGACCTTAAAGCCCACCTAGTTCCAACCCCCCTGCCATGGGCAGGGGCACCTCCCACTGGATCAGGGGCTCCAAGCCCCATCCAACCTGGCCTTGAACCCCTCCAGGGATGGGGCAGCCACAGCTTCCCTGGGCAACCTGGGCCAGGGCCTCATCACTCTTATAGGGAAGAAATTCCTCCTTATATCCAGTCTAAATCTGCCCCTCTCCAGTTTATCCCCATTGCCCCTCGTCCTGTCACTCCAAGCTTTTGTAAACAGTCCCTCCCCAGCTTTCTTGTAGCCCCTTCAGGTACTGGAAGCTGCTCTAAGGTCTCCTCAGAGCCTTCTCTTCTCCAGGCTGAACAGCCCCAACTCTCTCAGCCTGTCCTTGTACAGGAGGTGCTCCAGCCCTCGTATCACCCTCATAGCCTCCTCTGGACCCGTTCCAACAGCTCCATATCTCTCCTGTGTTGAGGATCCATCACAGGATCCAGTTTGTTTGGAGTTGGTTTTCATAATCTGGACTCCTGGCTAACTTCTTTTCCTCAAAAATAGTAAATATCTTCCTTAACTCCCAAAGTCAAGGTGGGATTCAGAATTATTAAGTGAATGTAAGTTTTTGGGAATGAGTTATGAAGGTATTTGAACTTGTGAATTAATGTTTGAATTCCACTACTGTTCTCTTGGAATTCCACGCTGAGCTCTGGAGAGCAAGGATAATTTATGTACAAGAATGCCTTAAAATAAGCCTCCGTAATTACAAAAATGCAGTGTTTAAATTTATAGTAAAAACCCACACACTGCTGGCAAAACTATAACTGCATCTGGAAAACATTAAGGATGCTATTAAAATAGTCTAGCATAAACTAGAAATGAGAGTGAAATTACAGCGTTGCTTACTTAACCATTTTTAGAAAGCGTATTTTGAATGTGATCTACTTTCCTATTTGATTTTTGATAAAGCACCGCAACTGAGTCTTGTTTCCTGCTGCCAATGAGGTATGTGCTCCAGCACCTTGTTTAGAAAAATCCATAGCTCAGATTTTTTTAAGCATCTTCCTTACAATTTAAAACCTGACCAGGTGGTTGTTGGTCCAGCCCTCGTGGTGGGGGAAAAAGTTACAGGGAGATCTCAAAGGAGAATAAAAAAATCACAGCACTTAAAAACTTATTTTATTAAAAAGATGAAATGTTTTCAAACATTGAAAAATTACGTTTTTATAAAAACAGAAATAGGCAAAATACCCATTTGTCTTCTATTTACATATACAATATTTCTCATTGTATAAAATTATTTACAATATATAAAAAAATTACAGTAAAATAGGTTCTTTTCTTACAAGACATCAAGCCCTGTACTTCTAGTGTAGATCATGGCAGACAAGAATATTATTGCACCTGTGAAACGAACAGTCTAACAATAGGAGTGTTCTCTTAGCCATGCCTTCAACCGAGAGCTAGAATAACATCGTTAGCTACAGAAACATTCATTAATCTCTTCTAGGGTCAACTTCAGGCAGTTTCCATACAAACATTGTCTTGTAAAGCTTAGGACCGGGCAGTTAGAATGAGAAAAACACATATTTACAGCTTCTTCTCTACAGTCTGTATGGAGCCTCGTGGAGTTTGCCCTTCCCAGAAGCTGCATAAATAACCCCCCCTGCCCCGGAGCGGGACGGGCGTTCGCTGAAAAGTCACATCGATTCTCTGCAGGAGATGACCGGCTAAGTCTCCTTGTGTCAAACCCTCCTCAGCATCCACCACCAGAGCCTCGGTGCCTCCCTACGTAGTACCAGCTACAAGTTTCTTAACGCTTCTGCACCTGAGCAGTTGGAGATCGTCCGCAGCGGGTGCCTCGCGGGCTACATGTGCCGCTTCATGTGCAAAGCCAGGTGGTCCGACCTGGAGAAGGCTCTGTCGCAGAGGTGGCACTGGAAGGGCCGGTGGCCGGTGTGCTTGCGATAGTGACGGGTGAGCTCGTCGGAGCGGGCAAACTTCCAGCCGCAGCCTTCCCAGTTGCAGTGATAGGGCTTCTCACCTGGTGGGGAAAGCAGAGAGGTGACTCAGGGCCGCACTCCCACCTCCACCGGGCAGCCTCCCCACTTTTATTTGCTACCAAGCCCTTTCAGACTAAGACCCAAGTGAGCCAAACGAGACCGTTCCAGCTGTTTCCTTCCTAACCCTATACCTGCAGTGGAAATCCTGAGGCTGGAAGCCCTCGCAAGAGCTTTTATGAATCATAGAATCACCAGGTTGGAAGAGACCCACTGGATCATCGAGTCCAACCATTCCATGAACATAAATATAGAAAACCACTTGGACATTATGGACCTGACCACCTGCCGTAGCTACACCATGAATCCCTCCAGAGTTTAAGAGGCTATCGGGTTAGAGCTCATGCTGCAAACTCTTTTATACAGGTGCCCGTCGCAACCAGCATGCAGCATTATCTCCAGGTGAAGGCCATATTTACCTGTGTGTGTCCTGAGGTGAGCCTTCAGGTGTGAACTCTTGGTGTAGGTCTTCCCGCAACCTGCGTAGGTGCACGTGTGAGTGGCCGTCCTCTTCCGTGGCCAAGACCGACGTCCTCTTTTTGGTTTGGAGTCCAGCAGCTCCAGAGGAGAGGAAGGAGGGGTGAGCATGCCTCTGGGAGCAGAGGGTTGTAGGGGTAGGCTGTCCTCGAAAAGACCAAACTGGGAGGTGTTCTGGTACTGGAGATGGGTCTGCGGGTGGTGGAAGTTGGAGGCTGGATGGTAGCTTTGCTGGAAGGACACGGACGAGGGGCACATCATCTGCGTGTGGCAGTCGTTCACCATGAGGTCATCGGGGCTCAGTGGGGGCGTCTCTGCCCCAGGGATCTGGGGGGAGCTGGCCACTCGGGGCTGCTCGTAGGCCATCATGCAAGTCGCGTTGCCCTCCTGCTTGATCTTCGGGCAAGCCTGGGGCACCAGACCCAGGACCGGTCCATAATTGTCCATGTCGGGCTCGGGCTTAATGTTCTCAACGAACTGCGGGCCCCCGAAGCTGGGTGTCACGAAGAATCGCCCGTGGATGTTGCTGGGTGGGCAGTAGCTAGAGTCCATCTCGGAGCGCATCATCTCCGGCACGATGCCGGCGCTGTAGGGCGGTGGGCTGCCCTGCTCCAGGCCGCTGTAGCATCCCGGGGACGGGTTAGTCTGGTAAAAGCCACCCGTGTCCCCTTGGGCAGGGGCATAGTCCCCACCGGTTGCGCCCTGCCCGTAGCCGTCGCTGCCCATGGAAAGGATAAAATCCAGCACGTTGTTGAGGTCTTCATCCTCCTTGCGTGGGGAGAGGCCACCCCAGGAGCCGGCGGGGGTCTTGGCCTCCTGCTCGCACTTCCACCTCTGGAAGGAGAAAGCAAAGGGAGACAAGGTTAGAGGTGGCATTTGGGGAGAAGGTTGGAGAGAAAGCAAAGGGACAGGGTTGGAGGTGGGATGTGGGGGTGCAGGACAGAGTTGGAGGTGGGTTTGGGGGTTCAGGACAAGGTTAGAGGTGGGATTTGGGGAGAGGGGGGTGCAGGACAATGTTAGAGGTGGGTTTTGGGGGTACAGGACGGGGTTAGAGGCGGGTTTGGGGGTGCAGGACGGGGTTAGAGGCAGGTTTGGGGGTGCAGGACGGGGTTAGAGGTGGGTTTGGGGGTGCAGGATGGGGTTCCAGGTGGGTTTGGAGGTGCAGGACGGGGTTAGAGGCAGGTTTGGGGGTGCAGGACGGGGTTAGAGGCAGGTTTGGGGGTGCAGGATGGGGTTCCAGGTGGGTTTGGAGGTGCAGGACAAGGTTCCAGGTGGGTTTGGAGGCGCAGGACCGGGTTAGAGGTGGGTTTGGGGGTGCAGGACAGGGTTAGAAGTGGTTTTGGGGGTGCAGGACGGGGTTAGAAGTGGGTTTGGGGGTACAGGACAAGGTTAGAGGTAGGATTTGGGGGCACAGGCCGGGGTTCCAGGTGGGTTTTGAGGGCACAGGACAAGGTTCCAGGTGGGTTTGGGGGCGCAGGCCGGGGCCGGGGGGGCGCGGGGCGAGGAGACTCACTTCGTGCAGGGTTTTCTCGCGGCAGGGGCTGGCGAAGGTGGCGAAGGAGGGCAGGATGGACTCGCTGAGGGCCATGGTGCGGGACGCGGCGCCGAGCCGCCTGCCCCACCTTATAACGCGGGCGCGGGGGAGCCCAGGCCAATTGCAGCGAGAGGAGGAAACGCGTCCCGGACGGGGCGGGCGGGAGGCAGCGGCTCGGGCCGAGCCTAAATTTAGCCCCGGTATAAAAGGAGCCAGCGGCGGCTCCAGCCCGAGCGGGGCGGAGCGGGACGGAGCGGGTCCCCCCGTGGGGGGGGCTGGGGGGGTCCCTGTCTCCCCTCAGGACCCTGGTGGCATAGGGGGTCTCTGTCTCCCCTCAGGACCCTGGTGGGATAGGGGGTCCCTGTCTCCCCTCAGGAGCCTAATGGGATAGGGGGTCCCTGTCTGCCCTCAGGACCCTGGTGGGATAAGGGGGCCCTGTCTCCTCTCAGGACCCTAATGGGATAGGGGGTCCCTGTCTCCCCTCAGGGCCCTGGTGGGATAGGGGGTCCCTGTCTCCCCTCAGGAGCCTAATGGGATAGGGGGTCCCTGTCTCCCCTCACGACCCTAATGGGATAGGGGGTCCCTGTCTCCCCTCAGGGCCCTGGTGGGATAGGGGGTCCCTGTCTCCCCTCAGGAGCCTAATGGGATAGGGGGTCCCTGTCTCCCCTCACGACCCTAATGGGATAGGGGGTCCCTGTCTCCCCTCAGGAGCCTGGTGGGATAGGGGGTCCCTGTCTCCCCTCAGGACCCTAGTGGCATAGGGGGTCCCTGTCTCCCACCATGGGTTGGGGGGGGTACCTGTAACCCCCATGGATTCGAGGTGGGAAGTTCCCTGCCTCCCCCCCAAGAACCACATGGGTTGCGGAGGTCCTTGCCTTCCCCCAGGGAACCCCATGGGTTGGTGGATCCCTGCCTCTCCCAGGGTTGCTGAGGGGTCCCTGCCTCCCCCCCCCCTCCATGGGCTATGGGGTACCTGCCTCCCCTCTAAGAATTTCCATGGGCTTCAGAGGGTCCCTGCCTCCCCCAGGGATGCTGGGGGGTCTCTGCCTCCCTCCTGCCTCCCTTCTAGTCTGGGGGTGTCCCTGCCTCCCCTGGGGACACTGTGGGGCCCCCGTGGGCTGGGGGGATGCTGAGGGGTTCCTGCCCACCCTGGGGATGAATAAGGGGCCATGGAGGGGGTCCCAGCCCTGGCAACACTGAAGGACCCTTGTGGGCTTAAAGGATGCTGAGGAGTCCCTGCCCCCCTCCTGGGGGACTGAGGGACACCCAGTGGGTTAGGGGGATGCTGAGGGGTCACAACCTCCCCTGGGGACACTGAGGGGTGAGGGGCCACAGAGAGTCCCAGCTCAGGGGACAGTGAGGGGATCCCAGCCCTGGGGATGCTGAGGAAGACACCATGAATGAGGGTCTTGATCCCCCTCAACCCTTCACAGCCTGGCAGCGTGGAGGGACCAGCTCTGAGCAGGAGGTGTGAGGAGCATGGCAAGGGCAGCAGATACCCTGTGTGGGTAAATGCACCGGTGAGCTGGCGATGGAGACCCTCGGTCACCCTAAAGGGCTCCCAGCCCCATCCCTGTACTGGCAGAAAGGTGTTTGATGCCACTCCTGCACGGTGTCCTTGCTAGGAAAGTGCTGGAGTCTTGCATTTATTGGAAGTCCAGGTCTCAAACAGAGTTTCCATTTGCTGCACAGAGATTGCCAAGATCAACGTTTCCCTGTGACATTATGAGAGAAATAATGCAAGTAGCTTCTGTGATCTCCTCTGCTCGTGGCCAATTTATGGTCCTGGGCTGTTTTTTAAAGAAGGGAAGGCTGTTCTCCTCCCTTACCTGGGCCTCTAGCTCCGATGCCCAGTCTGAAGGAGCTATTCTCCAATAATTTTTTGATAACATGCCCCAGAGTCCTGTTTTTGAGGATCACGGCTGCCTGGCAGTCAGCCAAGAGCACGAGGGCAAAAGTGATTCTGAAAAGAAGAAAAATGATGATCAATCACAGGACAGACCGATTCTTTGAGAGCCTGTTCTGAGAAAGAGCTATGCTTTCCCTGTACCTCCTCTGTATTTCTTTTGCAATCGCTTCTCAAAGGATCTCTAAGTGAGCTGGAAATCAGAAGGGTGTAGGAGAACAACTCTCACTTTTTATGTGCTGCGTGCCCCATGAGGGGAAGGAGCGATGGATTCTGCTTCTCAGAAGCATTTTGACCACGTTCGCTAGAGCCCATCGCAGGCTCGTGGCTGTAGCAGCCACCTCGGGAAATTACAGTTGCTAGGGTGAGAAAATGATCTTCTCAAGAGCCATGCGTGTTTTAAAATAATGGATATCTCTTGTTTAACTTTCTATACTTTTTATTCTAAAAGTTCACAGGATGGCCAGGAGGAGCAGCCAAACTTCTGTGACTGAAGCCGAATCAATACACTGAATGCATGGTAACCAAGTACACAAAGATGTATGACTCATAGCTCGGCAATGTCACACTTGTGTAATCTTTCAATGTAAACTCTTTTCCTCTAATAAAATGTTAGTAAGGGTACGATACGTATATATGGAGCTGTGAGTCAGCCAAGAAAATATACTCTGATGAATTCAGAATGAATGCGAACGTTCCCTAGATAACTCGCCCCGAATGGCTGTGTCAGTTTATGTGCTTGCAATTTCAGCAACAGCTATAACCAAATATTTTGTTTCTAGGATATACAACTGTACGTGTACATTGCGCCGAGGAGCTCCAGTCGGATGCTCTCTTCCAGTAGGCACCTCAAGAACATTTGTTTGTAGCGCTGTGAGGACCCAAATATGTTTTTTTCCTTATGTGGAGGAAATATTTAGTGGGTAACAAGGATGAAAACGGAGCGCACCAAATAATACGTTCACTGCTTTTAGTTTCTTTCTGGTTTCAAGTAGAGCGGTGAAGCTAAAACCCGATAGCTATACTAAACCTGGTGAGACAAATGTGAGATTTATTTACATTGTGAGTCACTTGTTCTCTACAACTTGGGTACAATTTACCGTGACCTTCCACTCGGTTCGCGATCGTCCTGCTGACATTTTCTGGCTTTTTTTTGCTCTACGTAAGGCTTATTTAAAATCTCCAAACCCAGGAGCCTGGCACTGATCTCACTGATGGCAGCCCAGCTCAGGAGTGATGCTTTTGGTGTATAAATGTGAAGAATGTGAGATTAGAAAGTATTTGTTAATATGCTGTGGATAGAGGAGAGCTAAATGATGTGTGATTTGTCTTCCAGCCAAAGCAAACACAGGCTGAACCATTTTTCTATGGCAAAGTTGATTTTTCTAGGTGTTGCTGCTGATCTCTGTT
The DNA here is from genome assembly GCF_032191515.1 of Phaenicophaeus curvirostris. Lineage (NCBI taxonomy): Eukaryota > Metazoa > Chordata > Aves > Cuculiformes > Cuculidae > Phaenicophaeus > Phaenicophaeus curvirostris. The sequence goes on along the minus strand of NC_091419.1, from coordinate 5,356,682 downwards.
GTTGCTTTTACACCGAGAGAAACGTTTGAAGGGATTGCAAACAAGATTCTGCACGTTAATCGAAGGCTGAAGGCTGGGGGATGGACTGTGACACTCTGCAGCTGGATGGGCTGGTGAATGCTCAAGTCACCTGGCTGCTAGAGCTCTCTGAGTCATTACAGAACTCAAACAAACAAACAAAAAGCTCCTTTCTCATGGGGTTGTTCTCAGAAAGTCCTGGCTGCTTCTAGAGAAAACGTAATAGTACCAGGGTAAACGAACTGAGAATGAGAGCTCTTAGCACCACTGTTCCAAAGCACCAAACCAGTAAGGCTGGGAGCAATCCCTTCACATTCAAATGGGACCAGCAAGAGGGAGGAATCCCCTACCCAGCATCTCGAATTGACTGCACGGGGGTTTGTTGCTAATTTAAGCTGCAGATTCAGAGTGATGGGTACCTTTTAGAGTCTGCTCTCAAGGAAGTTGATCAAATGATGTAAACAACCACATAAAATGAAATACATAGGTGTGTTTTGGAGTGTCTTTATTTGAGGTGAGCGATTTTAATCCTGCAGCCTTTTGTCTGATTAAAGTAACATCGAGGTGCTGAGGGACATGGTTTAGTATTTGATAGGAATGGTTGGACTCGATGATCCAGTGGGTGTCTTCCAACCTGGTTATTCTATGATTCTATGATTCTATGAATTAATTTGATAAAGGAACCTTTTTGACCAGACCTTTTGTGACTGGAGTTGATTCCCGTTCAGAGGCCTAAAGACAAAGGTGAACCATCTCTTTGACACCTGAAGTTGAAGGGGCTCGTTAAGTTTTTAGTATGATATATTTCCCTTTAATATTTTTTGTGATTCTCCTCTGAACCATGTGCTTATTTCCAGAATCTTTCTGGAGGTCTGGGCACTGGAGATGTGGAGCAGCAGGCAAATACGAGTTGATCCTTTTTATCCGAGGACGGTGCTTGTCTGTTCTCAGTCACAGCGTCGAACTGGGATCTCACCCATGAGGATCCCTTAGGCAGAGCCCTCCTCTCCTCCTACTCTTCCACACCATCTCAGCTTCCAAATCATAGAATAGTCTGGATTGGAAGGGACCTTAAAGATTATACAGTTCCATGGCCACAGGCAGGGACATCTCCCACTGGATCAGGCTGCCCAAGGCCCCATCCAACCTGGCCTTGAACCCCTCCAGGGATGGGGCAGCCACAACTTCTCTAGGCAACCTGTTCCAGGGTCTCACCACTCTCATAAGGAAGAAATTTTTCCTTATGTCTAGTCTAAATCTGCCCCTCTCCAGTTTATCCCCATTGCCCCTCGTCCTGTCACTCCAAACCTTTGTGAACAGTCCCTCCCCAGCTTTCTCATAGCCCCTTCAGGTACTGGAAGCTGCTCTAAGGTCTCCTTGGAGCCTTCTCTTCTCCAGGCTGAACAACCCAAACCCTCTAAGCTTGTCAAGGGCTCCACCATCACGTGTGTGTGGTCTGAAATCAGTGCTGGCTCGAGGCTTTTTGACTTGGTTTGACTCATGACAATGGTGAAAGTGGAACACACAGGGTGCAGGGGGAAACTGGAAGGTTGCCCAGAGCCCTGGGGGCCCACGAGGGGAATGATGATGGGACAGGGCGCAGGGCTTGAAGTGTCATTAGATGCTGGGAACAACTAGTGGGAATCCAGCTTATTTAGGTCTGCACAGATGGAAGGCAGGGACTGCAAAAAGCCATTTGGAGAAGAGGCATCAGACAGTGGCCGTCGCCAGCAGAACAATTTTGCCACCTCAGGTTGGCTTAGGTAGGAGCCTTTTTTTGTCTTTACCACAATACAGAGCTGCTTACATTTTTCTTTCCTCAAAGCACAGCCTTAAGCTTTTCAGTGTGACCATGCATCGTGTTTATTTATGCCCGGATAGTGAAGCGGTTATAATAATTCTTAACAAAGGCATGTTCTTCAAATTATGTTGCACTTCCTTGATCTTTGTCCTCTAGGACTTTATCAGTAACGTTTTCTGTTTTCTTCCAGGTCATTGTTAACAACGTTGAATGGTAAGTCGAGATAAAAAAAGATCGAGAGCTAATAAACCCGCTTGATTAAAACTGAAATTGGATTTCAAGATGTATCAGCTTGTGTTTGGCTCGAGCTGCGTGTGCAAACCATATTGATTTGTCATGTTCTTGTTTCTTACCGTGAAAATCGTACTGCGAACCCTTACAGAGGTTTGCTTGTTACATCACCGCTGCCGCTTTATTTAGAACGCTGTTAAAAGCCATTGTCATTAACTAAACCATCGTTATTCATAATGCTTTTTATGTATCGAGCCCTTCCAGTTCCTTGCCCGGGTTTGTGTAACGCTGACAGGCGTTTCTGGGTCATTTTGTTTACCCTGTTAAAATATTGACATAATATTAACATTCTTCAAGTCACCTGGGGCTTCCCCACTGCTCTGCAATGGATTGATAATAAACATTAACCATCTGGATATGTCCTCAGCTAGGTCTTTTGAAACACTTACTTATAAGTTACCCAGACCTGGCAACTTAATATTGTTTGAGATGAGTAGCAGTTGTTTTAACATCCTCCTTAGTTACTGGAATGGAAAGTATTTCGACATCATTATTGTCTGATCTGAATGCAGCATCTGGCTCCTTCCCAAAGAGAGAACAGAAATGGGTTTTAGCACTTCTGCTTTTTCAGCACGAGTATTGACACTCCTATCATTTCCATTCATTGTGATGGCAATCTTAATTCGCGTTAGTGAAAGCTTATTAACTCAGTTCACAAAGATCAGTGGGTGTCAAGCGCTGGTACTTTGAACAACTGCACGCTTTGGCTGGGAAAATAACCTTCATTTCCATTCAAATAACTGAAATCACCTTCTACAAAGAAAATATTTCTTTATAATAAACACCGTTCCTGTCTTTAAGTACATTCATGGTTCAGTAAATCATGCAAAAAATCAGCTGTTTAGTGAATTTAATCGAGGTAATTATGTGTTGTTACTGAAATTTGCTGTGTGAAGAATGATAGTGTTCAGCTGTAAATGATTTTTTGTCATTTTTTATTTGAGGACTCTTCAAATCTAGATAATTCATGCCAATTTTTCAATCTCACTCTTTGATTAGGTATGTAGCTGTGCCTCTGCCAGCTTTTACTGCTGTGTGTGTTGGATGCACACATGCTGTATTGCAGATGTCCCTCTCAGCTGTCGATTAAAAACACATTTGACAGAGCAATTTTTTTTTCTACAGAACTGTGAAACGATACCACAGTTTCAAAAACTCTGCCAGTGTGTTTGATTGTCCTGGTGCAACTGCTTAAAACATCAGCCACTGATTGTGATGGGCAGATTTCAGTTGTTGCCAAATACTTTTTATTACAGAATCGAATCTCTAGTTAAGAAATTAGATGTAGGAGGGTGGAATAGCAGGAGGATAGGTTGGAAAACATGTGTGGGGTTTCATTCAGCAAAATGACTGGTACTACTAACAAACATGTGAGGAGCCTCCACCAGTCAGGAGCCCTGTAAGAGGAAACTCATGTAATTCTGGAGCAGAATGAGTGTTAATGCTGTGAGATTTCATTCTAGCCATGTCTTTGCTGGTCTGCATTTCAGGAGAGAACTCATATAATTGGTTGGAGATGACAGGAGCAAAAGTAAAGTGATGCCTCATCTCCAAGTCTGCTTGGGATCATAAAATAGTTTGAGTTGGAAGGGACCTTAAAGATCATCCAGTTCCAACCCCCCTGTCTTGGGGTGGGACTGGATGGTATTGAAGGTCCTTTCCAACTCAAACTATTCTATGATTCTATAGCTGGTTGGAGATGGCAGCAGCAGAAGTAAAGCGCTGCCTTATCTCTAAGTCCACTTGGGATGCCTGGAATGTTGTAAGATGTGCAAAGTGAACTGGTTTTAGAAGCGAGAACTGTGTTTGGGGTTTAATTAACGCAGGGAAAAAAAAATTCTGTTTGAGGGATCTTCAAAGAGCTAATCAGATGCACTTTTCTCTCTTTTTAATTTGTGAGATCTGTTGCAGTCTGAGTCAGCACGCCAGATGCAGCTGGGCTGCCTTGGCAAGAGTTTTTGTCACTTTGAAGTTCACAGGTTTGAACTGGGGGAGGGGGGAGAGAAGACTGGACAGAGCTTAAAACCAGCCACAAGTAGAAAATTGCTTAGAAGTGAGGAAGGCTTGGGGTTTGTTTCCCTCATTGACATATAGAACATATTTATAGGTGATGTTTTTATCTGATAAGTGGGAGTTTAGTCACCAAATAGACAAAATAGGAGTTCACATAGGCTGTAGGGTGGAAAGCCTTGTTTAACATGATGAACATGTAGGGTTTAGTTCTCGCTTATAAAATACCTTCTTTGTACTGCACCTGTATTATTTATTAGTCATATGTCCTGCAGTTGAGTAATGGGAAATACTGGAGCAAGCATTTCATTAACTGTGACACTGTTAATTGGTGTTGCTGGCTGCCTGGAATTACTTTCCCTGTTTGAATACATGGAAGTATGAATCAGAGCTGGTGAATTGGCCAGTGAGAGGAAGACAGGCATCTCTGCATGATCGGCTGCATGTATAGAGCCGCTGAGCTCATTTGTCTTCCTGGGCTGTGGAGTCCTTCGCAGGCTTAGATCACTTAGATCCAGAATGGTATAGATTTTTTTTCCATGATGACAATTCATTATATCATTATGATTAAGCTTTGAAATTGCAGTGGGGTATTTTTGGGACAGACTTTTTTTTTTTCCAGACAATTATGTCTGTGTTTTTTTTTTTAACTTGAGCTATTAATGCCTACCTTTTAGGATATTTATGTATTTAACTCCCTGAGAGCACCTCCTGTGCAAGGACAGGCTGAGAGAGTTGGAGTTGTTCAGCCTGGAGAGGAGAAGGCTCTGAGGAGACCTTAGAGCAGCTTCCAGTACACGAAGGGGCTACAAGAAAGCTGGGGAGGGACTGTTCACAAAGTCCTTGATGATCTTTAAGGTCCCTTCCAACCCGAACTATTCTGTGATTCTATGATCTGAGCTTAGGAACAGTGCTTTGTACCTTACAGAAAAGGCTTTCTATCCAGAAACAAAACCTCAGCTTGTTTTTTCATGCACCTGAACATTTATTCCAAATAGTTTGGCTAATGTGCCTTCCAGGAATGCCACACTTATTGCTGGCAATAACCTCTAGAGTGGAATTAAATGCCAGTTGTCAGCATTGATGCTGATCAAAATTATCAGTACTTGGTGCTATAGCAGATGTAGTATATACAGCAATTATAGTTTGAGAGAATAATGCTGTTGAAATCCCTTGAACGGTTACAGCTATTCTTGAGCAATAAAATGTTTTTCAAGGGACAGCCTAATACAATGCAACTTTGTAGAATGAGTTGTGAAATTTTCTTTTCATTTGCCACATAAAGTGCCAAATAAATGTTTGCAATAAAAATACAAGCCTGAGAAGAATGTGTTTTGCCAATTACAGCATGATGTGAGCTACAAAGAAGTGTTCAGAATGGAGCTCAGTGTGGATGTTAGTGTCAGGTTACAGCAAGGAAAAGGGTGCCTTGATTTGCCAAATAACCAGGATGGTTTTCATCCCACATTTGCAAGGAAAATCACCACCTTTGAGAGAAAAGAGGTGGGTGAAATTCTATGCAAAATTCAGCGAGGAGATGCAGGCAGGCTGGTGAGAAAGCAACACTTGGGGACTGCAGAACACTGATTGACGGTGGCCAACCCCTTCAGCTCGTGGTTGCCAAATTTAGTGGCCAAAACCGGGCGAGGGGGGGGCCGGGGTGGGATTAAAGCTCCTGTAGCAGAAGTGGTACAAGCCACATTGGGCCTCGTGGCAAGAAGTTAGGGGGCCCTTTCTCCTATTGCTCAAGATCTTGCGTGATTCGCCCTCTTCCCTTTTTTTTTTCAAGTTTCATATCACAGAAACCCCAGTTATTTTTCAACTTGACTTTTACTTCAGCCTAAAGTTAGATACCGAAACGCCGTGTCCATGGCTGCAGCTCGGCTCAGCCTGACAACGCTCCTGAAATAGATGAGTCCAGGTTGCCCGGGGAAGTTGTGGCTACCCCAGTTCTGGAGGTGTTCGAGGTCGGATGGGGCTTGGGCAGCTTGATCTAGTGGGAGGTGTCCCTGCCCGTGGCAAAGGGGGGTTGGAACTGGATGGACTTTAAGGTCCCTTCCAACCATTCTGTGATTCTATGAAATAAAACCTAGACTTCAGCTTGCTGCAAACACCCAGAGGGTTGGAACTGGATGGGCTTTAAGGTCCCTTCCAACCATTCTGTGATTCTATGAAATAAAACCTAGACTTCAGCTTGCTGCAGACACCCAGAGGGTTGGAACTGGATGGGCTTTAAGGTCGCTTCCAACCATTCTGTGATTCTATAAAATAAAACTTAGACTTCAGTTTGCTGCAAACACCCAGAATCTTGTGCTTGACTTCAGCCTGGGCTGTATTCTCTCCTCTTCTGCTTAGGAACCACCTGCTCCGCTGCGATGGCGAAGCGTCTCATTCACATGAAATCAGAGCGAAGCAGCCCGCCAAGAGGCAGCGGCGCGTATGAGCGAGAGGGGATCCTTCGCAGCCTTTATATACCAGAGTTATTTTTAACCACAGCCTCCATGCTTATTACAGTGTTTCCTCTCTCAGACGCTCAGGAAGCCCACTTGGCTCTGTTTCCTGCTAACATGCGGCCCTGGCTCACAAAATCTCTGAGAACAACAGGCTTGAGACTGCTCGGCTCCGTTAAAAAAGCTGGCAACTTTTCAAGCCCTGACAAGAAAACCTTTGAAAGCTCTGGATTTCCTCCAGCTAACGTATGAGGCTCCTGCATCGGTGACAAATTAGACTGAAACAGCACAAAACGCTCCTATGTAAATAGCCTTTTTCTGTGCTCGCCCTTTTAATAGTTCAGACGTTATTTATAGTTATTGCTCGGGATGGAAAAATATTTTTATATTTTTCCAAAGATGGGCTCGAGTGAAATGTTTTCCTTGTTTGTTTGGGGGGGTTTTGATTTTTTTTTTTTCTTTTTCCTTCGAGATTTTTGTGACGGTTTTCTTAGGCTCCAGGAGCAACCGTTCCTTCCTGGAAGCCAGGACAGAATGGCTGTTGTGAGCTCTTCAGTGGGTCTGTGTCCAGTGCTGAGCACAGGGCTCTGAGCACTGCCCTTCTTCAGCTATTAAATAATAGTTAGAGCAGGCACAACCGAGTTCTGATTTCCTGAGAGGTCACTTGCGCTTTACCGGTGCCTTTTCTTTCATGTTTTATGTGTAATGTTAGTCCTTCGTTTTATTTGTCCTTGCAGGCTTTTCACTGTGATCCAAAAAAGACTGCTGCTTCCAAAATTGCTTTCAAGTATCAGAATAGATGTGACCTTCGATGCTGTGAATGCGATTTTCTCCTGAATTGACATTTTATAAGATGCTAAGGAATCTTACCATGAAGCGGTAGGTTTAGTGTTTGATGGGAATGGTTGGACTTGATGATCCAGTGGGTCTTTTCCAACCTGGTTATTCTATGATTCTATGATTCTAAGTGACATCTTAGGTCTGTCACTGGATCATAGATGATAACTCCAGAACATGAGACTTAGGAGAATCTCTGATTTTCTAGGAGTCTTTCCAGTAGTCTCATCTTTGTCTGGGTCATCATCACCGTAAGGGTTATTTATTGCCTTGGGCATGAAAAGGAGCCGTTGATAACGTCTACCTGGCCTCTGCAGACCCAGTATTAAACTCTGACTCTGGAGGGGTGACCACAATCATTGTCAGGGCCAGGTTCATTGGAGCAGGAGGATTTCCTTGCCCTTTTCCTGGCTAGTTGGGCAGTAAAGTGTCTGTGTTCTCTCACCCACAGCTTGAGTATGCAGGTTAAGAAATTATAAAGCTTTCTTGTAGCCCCTTCAGGTACTGGATGGTTGCTCTGAGATCTCCCTGGAGCCTTCTTTTCTCCAGGCTGAACAACCCCAACTCTCTCAGCCTGTCCTCATACGGGAGGTTCTCCAGCCCTCGGATCATCCTTGTAGCCTCCCCTGGACCCGTTCCAACAGCTCCATCTCCTTCTTGTGTTGAGGATTCAAGAGCTGGACACAATCCTCCAGTTGAGGTCTCACAAGAGAGGAACAGAGGGGCAGAATCACCTCCCACAGATGTGGTTAACTTTTGCAGTTGGAAATTACTCTTGTGAGACAAGAAAAACATAGACAATTTCTAGATGTGAAGGAGAAGAATCCCACATTTTGTAGTTTTTAGTAAGTCTTTCTAGTGTTCAGTTTGTTGCTCATTCCGGGTTTTTATCTCGTATCCTACCCAATGACTGGACTTTGATTGAGCCCGGGCATACGAGTCTCTTAAATCGCTTTGGAAAATGATCTTTATTTTGCAAATATAAGTTTTGTACTCACAGTCACAGCTCGTAGCAATGAAATAAGTGGTACGCAATGGCAGATTCAAGTTTATTTTCAGGCAGGAAACCATAAGTGCAAAAAATGCACCATGAACTGAAGGGTCAGGGTGAAGGTTTTTTAAACCAGCCTCAAGGTGGTTGGGCTGCGTTTATCTTGCGCAGTCAAGCAATCTAAAATTGACTTGTTTTGATGCTATTTGGAGCGCGGCGTAATGAAACACTGACTTTGTGCAGATTGACTTTCTGCGTCACAGCCCATCCTGGGATAGTAATACCAAGAAGGACAATCGGTTTAACTGTTGTTCACAGTTGCTCCCTGTTTGTACTTGGTGGTTTCTGGTAGAAACTGGAGGACAACCTCCCATTCGCCCTCCTGCCCGTGGCCTCGGTAATTGCCCCCCAGTCGCTGAAGCACAACCTCACCAGGGGCTTTCAAAGCCAACTCACCCTCCTTCAAATATAACTGAAATTTATAGCTAGCAGCTTCTAAAATAACTCACATCACTACCACCTCCAAAAACAGCTCTGGGACCATGTGGCCTTGTGGTTATGGCTCTGGGGTTGTGGTGATGAAGTCAGAGATTCAAATCCAGTTGTAGGGAGATAAAAAGCTTCAAAGAAAGCGAAACTGTTTTTTCGCCTTGATTATGTGGAAATAATAACACCTCATTTTTACTGACACCTGAAAAACAAAATTCAAAGCTAAAAATACATTATGGTGCAAGAATACGGTGTCGGGTCAGGAGATGTGTGAGTGTGTGGCTGGTGCAATGAGAGCTCATCTGAACTGATGTGTCAGAGGAGTCTGCTTCTCTTGGGACACAACATCAAGGTGTCAAGTCAAGGTCTGAAGCTTCCACGGTCAGAGACTAAAGATACTCACTGTATTTTTCAATGGACCTTTAGGCAGACTGACTGCAGGCCGGGGCGTTGAGATAGAAAGGGCTTTTTTTCCTTGCTTGGAGGAGCCTAGAGGTTTCTCTAAGCTCTCAGAGGCCATTTAGACTACATGGAGGGAGTCACAGGTGCCAGGGATGCTGCACTGGAAATAGTTCTTATTGTACAATAATTAGTCAATGTAAATGGAATAATAGCTGTGTAATTGTACATTATACAAGCTATTATACAGAAAATCTTCTTCAAAAACTGGACCAGCTTTGCCTTCACCTTTAGGAGGGTCACTCAGCCACCCCCACCCCCAAAACCCCAATGCTCTCACTGCTCTGGACTTGAGAGGGTTTGTGTCTCTCACTGGTACTGGACTAAATTCCCACTGCTCAGCAGATGTAAATGTGAAGACGTATTTCACACATAAATGTCTGCAGCTTCTCCGCTCTGGGTCTTTTCTAGGAGAGTCCAGGCAGCTATTAATCCAGAGAATATCTATTATTGGATTATGATGACATCTAGGAGCCCCAAGTGAGCCCGTCACATTTTTCTGATTTATTTAGTAGCATTTTGATGGGAAAACACAGAGACGGTAACGAGCAGCTATGGTTCATGTTGTCTTTACAGCTCACGGGGAAAATCCAAACCTGATTCATCAGTGACAAGCTTGGCAGATTGTTTCTTGAACTGCAGCACGATTTAGTCTACAGTAGAGACAAGCGCCGAAGCATTTACGGCAAGAGAACTCTTGTTTCCATCGCTGGAATCCAGTAGATATCAAAGATGTCTTTGAATTTCTACAATTAGAAGGAGCCAAATAAAAACCAAATAATTTTCCAAGCAGATGGCCTTCGCCCTCAATACCAAAATTATCAAACTCCCTAAGTAGTGGTTTCAAGACAGATGTTAATGGATCTCTGAGCAAGAAGAATTAGTGATCTGGACTACAGCAACATTTTAATTAAAAAGTTGTACAATAACAGACTCAAAATGTAAACTTCAAAACATTTAAAGCCTAAATTACTGTGGGTTAAGAGCTGGCATCGAGTATGTAATTTTTAACATTCCAGACTGCCTTCATTATAGTTCAAGAAGCCACAGAAATACACCGTTACGAGCCAGGAATAGTTCTTCCTTTTATTTGGAAAGAGAATTACAGAGGGAGCTATTGGGAACTAAAGTTTAGCTCCTAAAGCAGGAGCAGGCTACAATATTTTTATACACAACTGCAACCACAGACTTGCACTCATTCAAACATGCCGGACTAAATGGTGCCGGCTGTATAAATACTCAATGCTAAGTTAAAACACAGGTTCTTTTTTATTTCAGCTTTGAAGGTTTATCATGCTATTTCTACTTTTGCAATATCATTTCAAGTCTAGAGGCCTTATATATATATAAATATATATATATAAAACCAAAAAGAGTGCTAGTAACTTAAAGCTACAAATTAAGACCACGGTTCTTGAGAGGTTTGGAGAAAGGCTGGTTACATTCTGTTCTGCTCATTCATAGAATCATAGAATAATAGAATAGTCTGCGTTGGAAGGGACCTTAAAGATCATCCAGTTCCAACCCCCTGCGATGGGCAGGACGCCTCCCACTAAATCAGGCTCAAGGCTCCATCCAACCTGGCCTTGAACCCCTCCAGGGATGGGGCAGCCGCAATTTCCCTGGGCAACCTCTTCCAGTGCCTCCCCTCTCACATCGGGAAGAAATCCTTCCTTATGTCTAGTCTGAGTCGATGGACACAACACTTGCTTTCATTTGTGAACACGAGCTTAAAATTACAAAGTAAATCCTACTGGGTTTGTTGTAATTTTTCCCCCCAGCCAGTTACTCCTCTGCTGCATCATAATGCTCGTATAGTCTTTTCTTTTTTTTTTTCAGAAATTGGACTCACATAACTCGTTGGTATGCAAAATATGTAAGGCCCCAGCCTGCTCTGAATTGCACCCAAGCAAACCGTTGAAACTTAAAAGTGAATTGAAAATATGCATGAGTAAGGAAAACAAATGGAGCCCTCAATCTGCAAAGTGCTCGGAGACCTCCAGAAGATCAGTTGTACTTTTTGTTACCTGTGCCCTGGGGATAGGGAGGAGAGAGGATCTGACAGCTTGGGATTGCTGACAACTGGGTTTTATCAGTGCTTTTGATAAATCCAAGGGGTTGTGGCAGCCATTGTCCCACACTGATGTCCTAAATTAGCCACAATTAACTAAAAACTCTAGTGGAAAAAAAAAATCCTCAAGCTGGTGGCTTGTCAGTGATCAACTGTTGTGTTGTTTTGCCAAGAGCAGTAACAAACCCGACGTGAACAGACACGAAAGGGCTTTCTAGAAGTGGTTGGCTGCGATAATTCCACTCAGGAAGCCGGCGAAGAGCGGCAGAGACCGGCCGCCCTCGCCTTGGCCGTCTCCGTTCCCCACGTTGTATAAAAGAGGGGGAATTGGTTTTGCTTTGTAGTGTTTGTTGACTTGGACACATGGAGTTGGGCTGCTGAAGTCCGAATCCTGGGAGAGAACGCGTTTTACATACTTTATAATCTGTTCTGACTATTTTCAGATTGACTATTGAACCACAGTGGAAGCGTATGGAGTCAAGATATTTCGGGTGATTGTGTAACTGGAAAAAACTGTCCTGATTTTAAAGTATTTTTGGCATACAAGTGAAAGTAAATAAGCAATTTTAGAGACTCACTGGAAAATAATTGCTCCTGCAGGACGCTGGCTGTGCCAGGAGCTCTGGCAGATGCTCTGAGCCCTCACTATTAAGCTTCGAATGAAAGCATATTTATTAATGCAAAAGATCAAACCCGAGGATGTATAATCTAAAATGTAAGGAATTTTGAAAGAACGGAAGCCGGCAAAGGGAAGTGTCTACACACATGAAGCGCATTAGGAGGGGGTACGATGGAAGAAAAGCCTGATAAGCTCCAGAGCCACCTTGGCACAAGCTTGAACTGCGGTTGTTGGTGACGTAGCCGAGATGTTGGCATCGAGAACCCAGAGCCAGGTCTGGGGACGGAGCTGCCTTCGTCCACGGCTCTGCTGGTGACGCACGAACCTCTGGGTTATCACAGGTGATCTTGGGCTGATCAGCCCTGCAAGTGCTCAGACCAGCTGAATGGATGATGATGACGACATAGAATCATAGAATCATAGAATAACCAGGTTGGAAGAGACCCACCGGATCATCGAGTCCAACATGAGAGGGCAAGAGCAAGAGCAGCGTCTTGTTTTGGGGCGGCAGGGACTTCAGCCTTTAGATAGGAACAGTCTGTCCTGCACTTCCATCCAGTGATTCATCGGTGACTAGGGAAGAGTCATAAAAGCACCACTGTCAGCTCGTGTGTCATTAAAGGAAGTGTTCTGCTTTTTTTTTTCCTAAACAAGAAGTTTACAAAGTATTATTTTTCACTGCCTCCGTGCTGCAAGCTGGCATTTCAAAGGCTGAAGCTATTGGCCTTTGTTGTTGCTTTACTTGCTCATCTCGACGCTGTAATTGAATCCACCAGGCTGGTTTGCAGCCTCTGCGCTGTCAGTTCTCCCCACAACTCCTCTATATAAAGCTCTGCTCTTGGCTCCAGCAGCTTCACAGTCGCTCAGCAAACCTCAAGGGGCTGTGGACAGCCGCATACTCTGCACTAAAGGACACAAGTGGCTTTGAAACTGAAGCCACCTGCAGAAAAACCTTTTGTTTTTCTTTTTCTTTTTTTTTTTTTTTTTTTTTGACCTGCCTTTTTCATGGGCTCCCAGCGTGGGGGCCACAGCAATGACCTCCCGAGACCATCAGGACATTTCAGTACAGGATGACGGATGAAATAAAGCATTTTTAATGTTTCAGGATGTATGGCTTTGTCTTTAGGATTTGTATCTGGGTTCAATCAAAGTGTGAAATCAACCAGATGAGCCTTTGCTCTCCTTCACTCTAACAGGATGGTTCATTCTCCAACAGGAGAGAGGAAAGCCTCCAGAGATGGAGGAGTTTCCCAGGTACGGTAAAATGCCATCCAGCCAGTGGCACTGAGGTATGTGCACTTCTCTGCTCCCGTTTCCCTGAAACTCAAGCCATGAAATGCAGCTCCAGCTCAGCCGGCCGCTCGCTGCACAGCTGCTCCCTTGCAGCTGCCAGATAAATGAAAGTTGTTTCCCTCCTCATGAGCAGAGAGTGAAAAAGCTGCCTCTGCCTGCCTCAGATTTGGGTTTTCCACTCGGTGCTCTCTGCACAAAATACTTCGTGGACAGCAAGTACGAAGCGCTGCAGCTGTTGATGTTAGCAAAGGTCCAGTTTCCTAAATGACAGAGATTTATAACAGCATAACTCATCTTTTATTGGTACTTCATTTTTAGAGCAAACCTAGTTAATGAATTGCATTCTGATATAATTATATACATTTATGTGTTTATAACATAGACAAAACTTCTCTACATCATCCCTTGGGCAGCCTGATCCAGGGGGAGGTGTCCCTGCCCATGGCAAAGGGGTTGGAACTGGATGGGTTTTAAGGTCCTTTCCAACCTAAACTATTCTATGATTCTATATAACCTACATATGCATTCACATGTAAATACACACACACATATAAAACCCCAATTATTTTATCTGAGAGGTGAATTGGAGGAAGGCTCTTGACTCTATAGACAGAGATATCAGTGCAAAAAGAAGCAGCTATTTAGCCGTAGAGCAGGTTTTTAGAATGAAATGTTTCAGCATACTTTTTTCCTTCCCTCCACACCCCTGTTGTAGGTATAAATATATATAATGTATGTAGAATCATAGAATCATAGAATAGTTCAAGTAGAACGTTGCCTGCACTGGGGTGGCCATGGGATGTCAGTGGCAGGAGGACAACAGCATCTCTCGAGGTCACGAGTCCTCGCAGGGACACGGCGCAGGCCGAGTGCTGCTTTGTGTTTTGGCTTTTCTCTTGGCTTGGGTTTTGCCAAGAGCACAGCTGAGTTTTTAACTCCTCCACAATTTCATAAGAACTAAACAAGGCATCAGAAAACCACCGAAACTCAACCCTCTATGAAAGCGATGGTCCCATGAGCTGCCGCGCGGCAACTGATGCAGGGGCTGAGCTGACACAGGTCAGAATCCCTCTTAGCAACGCTCCTTTTTCCCTTTAGAGCTGGTGTGGAAGCCAGGGAAGGTCCTCCAGGTGAAGGTCAAGACGGCGCCTGTCCCTGCAGCACCTGAGTCCAGGCAGTGAGACCCTGTTGTTGGTTTTCTGAGAGCTCAAATAGCGTTTTCTGCAGAAAAGGAATTCTTCAAACTTACCTTATTCTTTGAATCCGCGGTCTGAGCACACACAGAACTCGCTGCATCTCATCGGTGGCTCTCAGCCTTTGCTCTCGCTGCCTTTTGTGTGCAGCGTGGGTCTTGGACAGACCCATAAAAAAGAGCTTAAACCTCAGCTAGGTTTAAAAGTGAGGGGTAAGCAAGCTTTTGAAGGCAAGAGCTGCCTTTTCTCTTCAGGGCTTGCTTGCTTTGTGGATTGGGGGAGGCATTTCTGGGCTTGGGACTTCTTGATATCACAATGCAAGTCATTTCCAATAAAATAATAGGACTCAGATCAATCGATACCAGGTCTGTTTAGGCAGCGGGCGATGGAATCGTGCTGCACAGCCCCAAAACGCGCGGCGCTCCGAGCAGAGGTGCCGGGCTCCCTGCAGGAAACAACAGGGGATTCTCCGGCCCTTCTGGCTTGGGTCAGATGGGGAATCACAGCCTCTCCCTGGGCTTCAAAACTTCTCTCTCCCTCCAAATTACTCTTGGCTCCTCCACTCGTGCAGCTGGTAAGGACGTGCTATGAGGCAACCCCTACAGGGTTTTGAAATGTGCTGCTCAGCGAAGCCAGTTAGTCATTGTCACCCCCCAAAAAATCCAGGAATAGTATCTTTGAGCCAAAGCAAAAGCTGCCAAGGAACAAATGCCCTTGGGTGGAGATCACCGAGTTTGTATTTTTTCATATCAAGCCGGAGAGGTCAGGCCATTCTTTAAAATAACTCACAGTAAACAACCTGGGTAGTTGAGCCCTTCAAATCTCGCATTACTGATGTATTTTAACGTTAAGAGCCTCTATCGTTCGAATCTTGATCAAGGGAAAGATAACTGTGCTGTTT
Organism: Phaenicophaeus curvirostris; assembly: GCF_032191515.1. Taxonomy (NCBI): domain Eukaryota; kingdom Metazoa; phylum Chordata; class Aves; order Cuculiformes; family Cuculidae; genus Phaenicophaeus; species Phaenicophaeus curvirostris. The sequence goes on along the minus strand of NC_091419.1, from coordinate 5,341,259 downwards.
TTTAGCATTTCACTACGCACACAGTGTTTGTGCCAACTGACACAATGATTAAATACGATCCTCTCTTCTCAGAAATGAAGAGAACTGTAACCGCACCGAGCTCTCCGCCGCTGATAGGAGATAAAAAGAGGCAAATCGTGTGTGGTTTCTTTCAGACCAAACTTGTGGCGTAGTGCTTCGTGAATGATGCTGTCCAAAGTCAAAATAATCTGTTTTGCCCAAAGGTATTTTGTAGGCTACAAGAGTGTATTTTTCTACAGAAAAATGGAATCATAGAATAGTTTGGGTTGGAAGAGACCTTAAAGCCCATCCAGTTCCAACCCCCTGTCATGGGCAGGGACACCTCCCACTGGATCAGGGGCTCCAAGCCCCATCCAACCTCGCCTGAAACCCCTCCAGGGATGGGGCAGCCACAGCTTCCCTGGGCAACCTGGGCCAGGGCCTCCCCACTCTCATAGGGAAGAAATTCTTCCTTATGTCCAGTCTAAATCTGCCCCTCTCCAGTTTATCCCCATTGCCCCTCGTCCTGTCACTCCAAACCTTTGTGAACAGCCCCTCCCCAGTTTTCTTGTAGCCCCCTCAGGTACTGGAAGGTCGCTCTAAGGTCTCCTCAGAGCCTTCTCTTCTCCAGGCTGAACAACCCCAACTCTCTCAGCCTGGCCTCATACAGGAGGTTCTCCAGCCCTCGGATCATCCTTGTAGCCTCCTCTGGACCTGTTCCAACAGCTCCATCTCCTTCTTATGCTGAGGATTCCAGAACTGGACACAATATTCCAGCTGAGGTCTCACAAGAGAGGAACAGAGAGGCAGAAACACCTCCTTAAAATAGAAAAGGTTCTTTTATCCTTTGCACCGTGCTCCGTGTTGTCTCTTTCTAGTGCAAATAGAGCCGCAATGCCCCGTCATGGGAATCAGTATTAATAGGCTCCCAATTGCTTTCATTCTAATGATGACTACAAAAGCCAATACAGCTTTAAAGCAAGATTATTTTTTTTTTAAATAAAAATTAACATTCAGGACATTTTCCCATTGCTGTGCCCAGCCCTGCTCCCTGCTCCGGGTGGTTCTACCTCACTGCTACCTCTCCCCTGGAGACTCGGGCTCGCTCAGCCCCATCGCAGCCACGGAAAATGAGAGGCAGCTGTTTGTTTCTTTTCAGGAGTATCAGAAAGAGAAGAAGCTGGTCCCCTCCCCATGTGGGCCAAAGGCTCCTTCAGCCTTTTCACTTTCAGCCACGCTGACAGCAGCGGTTCTCTGCCTTTCTCTATGGAGCTTTTTCTAGTTTATTCTGTTGTTGCTCTGCAGGCCCGTGGGAATCGGCTGCAGCTGCCCTTCCCCTGTTGTCGAGCAAGATAAAAGCAACGACTGAGCCACCCAAAAAAAACCCCCAAAGAGCAAAGAGGTGAAGAATTGCAGCCCCAGACACCTCGCCACCCTGAGGGTGCTACAAACATCGTGCTTTGCAGCCTCTCAAAGCCCTGCAGAAGGGCTGGTTTGCTAAATCTAAAGAGGGTGTCTCATCCTTCTTGTGAACAAAGTGCAGCCGTGCTCGCATTTCCTTCGTAGAAAGCACCGACACCGCGCTGGCAACGCCAGTTAACAGCAACCACTTCTGCCAGGCTCCACCAGAACACAAACCTTAGAATCATAGAGTCATAGAATCACCAGGTTGGAAGAGACCCACCAGATCAGCAAGTCCAACCATTCCCATCAATCACTAACCCATGTCCCTCAGCACCTCGTCCACCCGTCCCTTAAACCCCTCCAGGGAAGGGGACTCAACCCTCTCCCTGGGCAGCCTCGGACAGGGACCAATCACCCTTTCCATGAAAAATTTTTTCCTAATGTCCAGCCTGACCCTCCCCTGGTGGAGCTTGAGGCCATTCCCTCTCGTCCTGTCCCCTGTCACTTGGGAGAAGAGCCCAGCTCCCTCCTCTCCACAACCTCCCTTCAGGGAGTTGGAGAGACCTTAGCTGTGCCCGGTTACCCAAGCTCCAGCGGCTTTAATCCCTGGTTTGTAGGACTCGAGCTCAGCGCAGACCCCGGCTGTGCCAACAACCTCTTCCACGGTGCCTGGGCGGTCGTGGAGAGCAGCGCTCACATCACCGGGAATGAGATCTTGAAGGAACCTGTCATGATCCACACCTACTGATTCCTCCTGTGCCCTGAGGTGGCCCCGTATCTACAAGACAGTCTTGAAACTTTCCTCTGCTTACAAAGCTTTTTAACGGCTCTGCACCAAACGCTGTGGCTGACGAGACCCAGCACGGGGCACAAATCAATGTTGAAAAAGGCCCACCGAGAGCCTCCCTTCCAAAACGAACCACAGACACAAGGAAAAGCAGCTCTAACGTTTATATTCTTTCTCTAGGGGCATGAGGAAAGGGGAGAAGCCAGGAGATGCGAGCCCAGCACGCCCCACGCAAGGAGGAAGCCAACAGCTTCTAACCCAAATGGCAAAGGGTACGGTAACCAACATCCTGGAGAGGGAAAGGGGAAAATACCTGGTACTCAGCCCAAAAGTGAGGCTGTATTTCCAGCAATGGGCTTTGTATGTGGATGGAGGGCAGGGAACGAAAGACTTTTGGTACCAGCTGTCCAAGAAAACGGGCTGGGAGATACCGTGCACCGTCACGTCTTCCCACGCTGCCGGCTTCCCCCGTGCCCCCGCGCCACTGCCACTCTCACCCAGGATTTGTGCAGGAAACGTGGGTGAGAAGTTCTCCGAGAGCAGACGTAATCCCGCCGCGGGCTGCCCACGGAGCACCCGGGCACCAACCTCCCTCCGTGTGGCGCGTTGACTCAGCGTGCGGTGCCCCACGCTCAGCCGGGGACGTCCCATGGCACCTGCAGGAAACTCAGACTGAGTGTGGAGGTGTGCGGCTTGCTGCGAGGGCAGGAGCTTTGGTGAGCTCAGCAAGAGGAAAATCAAAAACAAACCCTCTAGGAAGGATTTCTAGTTCTGGAATCCTGAGCATAAGAAGGAGATGGAGCTGTTGAATGTGTCCAGAGGAGGCTACAAGGATGATCTGAGGGCTGGAGAACCTCCCGTACGAGGCCAGACTGAGAGAGTTGGGGTTGTTCAGCCTGGAGAAGAGAAGGCTCTGAGGAGACCTTAGAGCAGCTTCCAGCACCTGAAGGGGCTGCAAGAAAGCTGGAGAGGGGCTGTTCACAAAGGCTTGGGGTGACAGGACGAGGGGCAATGGGGATAAACTGGAGAGGAACAGATTTAGACTAGATGCAAGGAAGAATTTCTTCCCTATGAGAGTGGTGAGACCCTGGAACAGGTTGCCCAGAGGAGGGGTGGCTGCCCCATCCCTGGAGGGGTTCAAAGCCAGGTTGGATGGGGCTTGGGCAGCCTGATCCAGTGGGACGTGGGGTTGGAACTGGGTAATATTGTAAGGTCCCTTCCAACCCAAACTATTCTACGATTACTCTGAAGTTTTGGAGGAAAAGGACCACGATGGTCCTTTACAGCATCGTACAGCACGGAGCCCACAGACCTGAGCCGCAGCTGCTCTGAGACTGCAGCTTCTGGAGGAGATAGTCCCATCTTCACTCAAGGAATTCTAAGCTCTCCCTCTTCCACCTCTTCCAGCAGCAAATACCTGCACACACACGCACACTCGCTCTGCTGGAAGCAACCACTTCTTTCCTAACTTGATGTTGCTCAGTTTTAACTCCCAGCCGTTGCAGCTGCAGTTTCTTTTCTCTGCTGAATTCATGTCCCTACCCCAGTAAAAACAAAACAACCCAAAAAATCTCGCGTTTGCTGCAAAAAACCAATTTGCTTCATTAATTCAAACCCCTCTGGCTCCACTGTCACAAAACACCGCTTGGAAAAAATCAAGCTGCTTCATCTGCTGCCTTGGAGAGCTCAGTTGCCCAAATGCTCAAGTCAGAAAGACCAAACTGTTCCCTCCTCTCCCGGCACCTCCACCGATGTGTTGCAAGAGGGAGGAAAAAAATAAAAAGCTCTTACAATGCCCCATCTATGAGCTGTGTCAGTCCCATGGAAATAACTCCTGTTGTCATCAGCCCCTGATATTTTTGGTATTTGACACAATACACGGAGAAGTTGGAGGACGGAAGGTTTGCTCAGCAGTCCCGAGTCAGCCCAGCACTGCGGCTCCTCGGTTCTTCCTTGGCCTGGAGGAGGTTCTGGGCGCCAGCTCTACCCATGAATTTTCTCTACAGCAAGACTCAATCTATAAAGGCAAGGGATGTTCAAGAAAAATTGTAATAAGAGTGGAAGCTGGAATCCCTGGCTCTGCGAACGCTCTGAAAGCAGCTGTGGGTTAGTGCAGCAAAGGCTGAACAGCCCTGTTTATGCTGAAGGATTAAACCAAACCCTCGTTATTAGAATTTCTCATTATGCACTTTTTAGGACAAAATTTGGCCTGTCATCATGCTGGGCGGTTGTTGTTGTTGTAATTTTTCCTTCTTGGTAGTTTGGATGAAAACAGTGACAGCAGCTGTGGAAAAAAACACTTCAGCTTTATCGGAAGGTCCAAGTGAGGTTTGCTATCATCAGCGAGTGGCGTAGTTCTGTACAGATTATTAATTGCAAGATTGGCCCCCAGCCAGCTCAGCTCTTCGCAGCCCCGTTTAAACGCTCTTCGCGCTGATCTAATCCTGGTTAGAGATGGCACCGGGCTTGGTTGCCACTAACTGCGTGAGGCAGAAGGGCTGCTCCTTTCAACACCCAGATCCTCCAGAGCCCAAATATAACATTTTATCGTCAAGCGAATCTGAGATTTGCTCGGATGGAGCTCAGTCCTGCCCCACAAGCCTGCGAGCGTTTAAGGGAAGTTAAACAAGGCTGCATTGATGTGATTTATGGAGTCATCATTTATTTGCTAAAGGCTTCTTTACAAGCCTTGTATCACTCTGTTAATTACTTTAAGTATGTCCATCTGCACTCAAATAATAAAAATATACGTAAGAGCTGTAATGAAAAACCATCCTGAGCCACGCAGGGCAAGAGAAATCATTCATGCTGCAACTATAGCAACTACTAAAATAGCAAAGCACACTGATTTCTGCCGTGAACCTGTTCCTAGTGTCCAAAAGACACTGTGTGCTGCGAGCTTTATATACCAGCTCCCAAAATATCCGAGTCCTGATAGGATGAGAAAATACTGTCATGTTCTAGCACCAGGCCAATTGCGGAGCTGCAGTTCCTGTGCTGGTAAAGATGTTTCCTGTTGATAACGCAAAAGGACAACGCGGCTCAGAGCTGCTAATGTTATCTGGGACCCTTGTGACCTCTCGGAAACTTGAACAATTGTAGAGTTCACAACACGTAGAAGCGTTCTGTCTTGTGCTTTTGTTTTTAATAAATAAGCAAGAAAGAAAATAAACACTCGTTCTGCAGCCATGTGCCCGTGGTGGGCAGGGAGGCGTTAGGGGTGGCTGGGATGAAGAGAGAAGCTCAGGACTGGTATGAAGGGTTCTCCCTCCAGCCTGGGGCAGTGACCGAGAAGCGCTTTCTTTCTAAATAAATACAGCAGAAAGGTGGAATTCTACACTGTAGAAATATAAGGCTGCAGCTGCCTTTGGGTATTTTATCACCTCTTGGCTCTCTGTTTTTAAAGCAGAGCTGAGATCTCCTGCCCAGCACCCAGCTGGCGTTGGCCAGTCCACTCGCAACGTCCTCCTAGCAAAACCTCCTAAAATATTGATGAGAAGCCAGTGCCTGCGCTCTCTCCTGGGCTTCATGGGATTCTCGACTCCCTCGTTTGGTGCTGATGCCGGAGCACGCTTACACTTAGCAGAATATGGGTAGGAGCAGCAGCTCTTCAACTAAGGTTTAAGTAGGAAAACCCAGAGTGAGGTTTGTCCTCTCTTTGATTTGGAGCACAGGCTCGACCCCTGGTTTCCCAACCATGCAATCCAGAGCTGGATAGAGTGGAGTCACCTTGCAGAGCCTTCCTTGTGATCCAACAGGTCCATCAACGACTGAAACCCAGAGGCCTGAAGGTTCAGAAATAAGAAATGTGTGGATTTAGCCTAGAACATCTCCCTAGATATTCTTCTGTCCTTCAAAATCCACGGTGCAACAACCACATTGTTTCTGATGGGGGAAGAAAGTCTCAAATGAGGTACAGCCTGAGGGATGGAAAAGAGATTTTCTTAACTTAATAGAAAAATATTTTTAAAGCCTTATAATTGAACAGCGGGCTCCAGCTCTGTGCTAAGGGCGAGTCCTTTCAATGCTGCTGCCCCACCTGCTCCGTGCTTCTACCTGCCTGACTGGAAGAGCAGAGATAAAGCCAGTCAGCATTTTTCCTTGCTCAATTGTTATTCCTGCTGGCAAGAGAGAGAACTTCTTGCAATGGTTTCCTTTGAGCGGTGCTTATTCACAGCAAGCCACAGTGGGAGAGGGTGGGAGGCAGAGTTCATTCATTTTTGTAGCATAACATCGAGCAGATTGTGTTTGGATTTCACGAGATATTTGTTGTTTTACGTTTCTTTGCTTTATATTGGAGAAGGGCCTGCAACAAAACTTTGATCCAAGGTACAAATCCACAGCCAAGATTCGAACTAAGCCTACAAAACTCTCTCCAGAACGGGCTGCAGCCCAGCACGCTGACTTGGGGAGCATCTTGTTCCTCACATTGCTGATCATTTGGTTCAGGCCTGTTTCTGCTTATTTATTTGACCATCAGCCTGCAAATGGACTTGATTCAGGTTCCTGTCTGTAATGGTTTGAGAATAAACCAGAGTTAATTCCACTTAGGGCACAACAACGAAGCGGCATCAGAGCCAGGGTGAACACGAAGAACGCTGGCAGCTTGAGGGGGAAAGAGAGCAAGGTCAGAAGGTTAAGTTGGGCATAATTTGTGATATTTAACTCAAACCCTCTGGTCCCACCAGCCTGCCAGCAGCCACAGAGCAGCGGAGCAGTGGGAAAAGCGGCTTTCATGCTCCTGTGTGGTGCCACAGCCTGTGCAGGGCTATTGATGATCTCAGTTTCAGATGGCTCTTTCACCAAGCTGCCGGGAACTTAGCCCAGAACATGTCCTAATAAAACAGGAATCCTTCATTTTCAGGAGAACGAAGACAGGACTGAGTTTTGCTACAACTCTTCTCTTGAAAACATACCACGTTTTTCTGTTTTGGCACTGGTGTGGGTGGATGGAGCCGGATGAGCTGCCACCCAGAGCGATGGTCACGACGGGAAGAACCGGCACCCAAAGCAGCCACGACCCACACAGACCCTGCGCTGCCAAAGCCGAGGAGAGCAGAGTCCCAGGGGGACCCAAAGCCTTTCGGTAACGCGCTAATAACAAAGTGAGGTAACTACAAAAGGGAACCTCCTGCATCTAACTGCAGCGAGAGACGTGACCAACTCTGCTTTCACAAACGCTGAGTCAAGACAACATGCCGTAACGACAAGAGAAACAATTTTATCTGTGCAGAGGGCAGGCATGACTTGTCCAACACACTGGATTGCACAAAATTCAGTGGAAAAAGGGGTTTACGATTATTTGTGATTTCACCACAACTTCTCTGGTAGCGTAGGTGAATAATTAATTACCATAACAATTAAGATTATTTATGTTGTCCCTTAACTTCACGCTCTCACGCTGCTTCCTGCAAGGCCATCAGCTGCTGTGGTACCAGGGCTGCTGAAGGCACAAACAGCAGTGGGTGTCAACCACAGAGGGGAAATAAAAAAAAACACTGAACGAATTGCAACATGTTTGGCACAAGATAAAGACAAAGGTGCCAGGGAGCCTGCTTCTTCTCACAGAATATGAAGTCAGAAATAAACAGGTGCAATCCCTGACCCGCTATGGATAACCTCTCACCATCTCTCCCCGTGTGAGGATGTTTTACGGACAGAACCAGCTCAGATCAGAGTCGAGGAGCAGATACAGGCAGTGCAAACAGCATCCAGGCAGAGAAGCCTGCAGCAGGGAAGGAAGAATAGAAACACGCAGAAGAAAACTAACAAAACAATCTGCCCAGCTGGAAGCAGAGGGGGATGAAGCTTTTCTAAGGCTCCTGTTTGACTCAATTGAGAGGTTGGTTCTAACGCCTTTCCCTGACACAAAGCCAGTTTTCTCGAGAGGCAATCCTGTGTGCGGGGAAAACACACTCTCTCGTAGGTTGTACTAAACAGGAGACTTCAGACTACCAGCCGAGTCTTAATTTGCGACCCAGCAACATCCAACATCACAGACACAAAACCTCTCGGAGCTGCTGCTGCAGCACTGCCGAGCAGCACGTCCCAACATGCCACCGATGCCCTCGCTCCGTTATCAGCCACGTGAGAGCAACAGAAATGAGAACGGGAGAGAAAACCATCAAACCAAGTCGAGAGGTTACTCAACTCCAAAAATCACTTATAAGCCAAACTGAAAATATTCATTCTAGTTTTGTACTTCTTCAATGAATGCCGAGGCACTGAAACAGCTGGGCTTCAAATCAGAAACATCTTGTAGGGGTGTCTGCGCTCTCTCAGCATCCCTGCGCAGCACGAAGCGTGCAGGGAATGCCATCTGCTGGTGGAACCGACCACGCAGGGGACACCAAAAAGGCAATGAGCTGTTGCAATCCCTCATTCTGAGAAAGCCCAGGGACCAGACACCAAAAGCCCAACTCCCTGTTTACGATGGGGCAGCGCTCGCTCACCAGTTCACAATTAAATAATGGGCAGGCGAGGTTCCAGTTTTGCACGCCCAGGGCAGGGAGAGGAGGAATCCTTCCTGCTGCTGAAAAAACCCGAGCCAGCAGTTGCATGAAGGACAGAGCAAAGCTTGTGGAGTAAAAATAACCAGCTTCCCAGCTTATCCAAAAAACAAGACTGTGGAGAACATTGAAGTATTGTTCCCAACACTAAGCCAGCAGAGATGTTTTCACAGCCACCTAAATTCACTTTTTAAAGTACCAAATTCCAGGTACCACCTCGGAAACCACATTGCGCTGAAAGCACAAAGAGACCTCACTGCTTATTTGAATAATGTAAATTGTCTTTCTGAAGTATGGTTATATCAGGCACTTACCTGTAGCACCGTGGCAGACCATCAAATTTACATTTTCCAGATCAGACAGAGCGCAGAAGCCACCAAGAAAAGAACGACTCAGCAGTTACTCGAGGACAAACCTTACTGCAAAAAGAAGTTACTCCTTAAACAAGAGCAAGTGCTAGGATCACACCATTCAGCCTCTGCCTCTGTGCCAACGCAAGCACACAGGGACCCTCCATTTCAACCATGAACAGATGAGGAGATAGGGTTTTTTTTTTGCTTTCAGAAACAGAGGGTGTTAGCAAGCACTAATTTTACGGTGCATGGGCAAATTTTGCAGAGAACAATAAAAAAAAACCCAAGATTTTGTCAGTATTTGGTAAACAAATCAAGAATCCGAATACTTTCGGCTTCTATGAAGTTCAGTTTCACTTATCCAGGCCTCAGAACAAGCAAGGGTTCGCTGAGATTAGCAGCTTACACCTTGCTGTAGATCAAATGGAACAAAGAGCAAGCAAAGTGCAACTGATTCAGCGGACTTTTTGCCTTTTATTACGCGCTGGACAAGCACGGCTGACGCCGCAGCATCAAACAAAGTGCAACAAAATGAGAGAAAAACACTGTTCCGGTCCGCAGGAGACAACCTTCAACAGGAAAATCAGAATGAAAAGTCACATTGTACAGGCAAATACTTGAAGAACAGTCGTCAGAAAGCGATTTGTCAACCAGTTACAGTTTTAATATAAAAATGTTTAGTCCAGTTGTAAGCTTCATTGTTCAAATGAAAACGAGCAGTGGAATAAAATCTTGAACAAGATGATTGAATATGTTTCAACATGGAGCTTGTTGGGGACAAACACAGTAACCTGACTCAGGATTACACGTCTGCACCTCCTGCTGTCTCACCAGCTGCCTGGTTATCACCTACAGCTCTCCGGGTACCTGTCCCCTCTTGAGGCAGCTCCTCCTGCTCCCCAGCAGCTGCACCCAGGGGGATTTAATCGAATTTTTCTAGCAGTATATACTGCCTACACAGATACTGATATCTGTTATATACAGGTGTAGTGGGCACAAGGACTGAAACATCTTCTCAAGCCTGTGGGAGAGTCGAGGACCGACAGCTCAGCAGTGCTGAGAACCTTGCACACAGTGTGTTACACCACGTTTGCAGACACATGGATATTTAGATTTTAGATGGTTTAAATTTAGCATGTCAGGAGGACTAAATTCAAACCAAAACATTCTAAAAATTGTTTAAAGAAAATACTGATAACCGTCAAAATTATTTCTGAAAAAAATCAAAATAAAAATATGTACAGCCACGCCAATCTTGGCTTCTCGGAAAAAAAATGAAACGGCATGTAAAAAAAAAATAACACCTTTCAGTAAAACCTTATGAACCGTTACCCATTCTGCCAGGATGTTCTAACAGCTGCTCACCAACAGGAAAGACCGAGGAGAAAAAGGATCCCCCTTAGGGCAGCAAAGTTAAACAATTCTAGCAAACTATAGCAAAAAAGGGAAATATTCACCGTACATTAACACAAAGGCAAGCTGGAAGAAGATGGCCACTGTATTTTTATCAGCCTCTCCATAAACCACGATCAACTTCTGGGAAGAGGTTGGAGTTTATTACAATTATGTGGAAAAATAATAATAAACCCTCAATCTTCCTGTCAAATTTCACCGCCTCCAAAATTGTTTTAATCCTTTCTTTTAAATAATTGATGAAAGGTCTTATGCCTAGCACATATTACAGTTTTGGACTTGTTTTATGAATAGAAGTTAAAAATGAAGCAATTATTTGTCAATTGGCATGGGCTTTCCATGCCCTGGGGCATCACAGGGCTGAAAGTCTCCAAGTCTACATCTCCACTAACTTGAAGGAGCAATCATCGTGCTTCCACAGAGATGTTCCCACGGACATTTACTTCTGCCATCTCTTGTTCTCAGTTAACTTTAACAAACCCAGATTTTTGTTTCCAAACTCTTCACCTGAAGTTGTTCCATCAGATTAATTGGTTTGAAACCATGCAAAAAGAACAAACAGCATTTTTGGACTCCAGATCGTTTTAACTCATATTCCGTAAATGTTTTTAAGTTAACAGAGCTTTGAATGAGATAAGGCACCCAGATGCCCAGAAACAAATAAATATCTTGGGCTACATACAACTAAGTGTTCAGCAGTCATTTAATTGCACAATCATCGTCCTAATTTCTAGCAAAATGCTGCCAATGTCTTTAGAGATCCTAAAATACCAATACCAGAAATTCTGTGAATGTAACGGACAAGGCATTGATGAGACATTGTTCATCCTGTATTCCTGGCTCCTCAAGGTCACTGCTGTTCCTAACGTAATTAGCATTTAGCAGCAAGATCAGCACGTTCTAAGAATGAAATAAATATTCACACAATCAATACTATGGTTCAAATGGTTCAAATGCTCAAACACATTATTGAAAACAGTAAATCTGCCATCTTTCTCCTGCCAATCCAAGACTGCAGAAACAAGACCCTTGGCAACAACATTCACAGCTCTCGGTACCACAGAAGCTTCTGCAAACAAATCCTAGGCCTGAAGTTTGGTCGCCTGTGGTGCCTGCGAGGTTTTACTGTGTTCGAAGCTGGTAGTCTGCAAAGGGGAGAAAAAGCCAAGAAATGGTTGTAGTCAGTTGTCTCACTAAAGGCAGCGAAGCAGCTCAGCAAACTGGGATGAAGCGATGTAAAATAAAACCAGGTCATGGTGTAGAGCAGCCAGGAACATGGGTGCTACAGCGATTAAGGGGATCGCAGGCACTTGCGCTTCCAAGCCAGGGAAAATAGTTAACAGCAAAACCAACAAAAAGCAAAGAAAAAACCCTAAACCCCACTGCTTTTACTAGCAAATGATCTTTTAGTAGGCAGTGTCTTATACACCTTAAAGCTGGCAGAATGATTCACGTGGGCGATTCCTTTTAAAATGTATATTCCAAAAATCTCCCCAAGTCCCAGCTTAATTACAAACCCCTCGAGCAGCCTCATATTAAGACACCAAAACCAGTGACTGGACAAAGCAGCATAGCTTCAGCTAACACAGACATAGCCCCTACAGCTTAATACTGAGGAATAGGAGCAAACTGGTTTGTGTATTTCCATTTGTAGGTGTGTGCTAAGAAACACAGTAGGCAAGTTGGGGATCAATCAAAGTTCTAGCGCTTTCTATTTACCTCCATTCTGGGTAATATAGCGAACCCACGGGAGAGCCTGGTAGCCACTCTTCTCAATGATCTTTAAGTAGCGAACCTGGACAGAAAGGCATGTTAGGAAATGAAGTCTGTTCCCTCAGCTGAGCAGCACTTAGCCAAAAAGGAAGTCTTTTTTTGCCAAAAATACATTTTATGGTTAACACTGAATGGGAATCACCGAGAAGATAAGGAAAACTTGTGTGTTAAAGAGTCCAGGACATTCACTCGCCAGTATTTCTGTTTTCAAGCACTAACCTGGATTCCTGAAGTGGTGAAATATGGAATCTCAAACTTTACACTAATGGGAGGTTTTCCCTCCTTATCTTCAGCTTCAACGCTTGGCAGTCCAAAGTGAGCTCTCATCAGGTATTCCTTCCCACCCTACCCAAGAGAGAGAGAGGTCATTTTTCTTCTTGAAACAGAAAAACCTCAAAGCTTGCAGTGATACAAGTGATTTTCTTCATGTCAAACTGCTGAACTCCACTGCTCATTTCAGCGGTTATCTGTAGCTTAGACGGGAGCACTTGGTTTTATTGTAAAGATACTTTTTTAAAGATACAAATCAAATCAGGATGAGCCTGAGGCACGATTCATTTTCTTCCAGCCTCAGACCCCAAAGGAATAAAAGCAAATGAGGTTTTTCTGCTGCCCATTCCAATTAAACACTGTCGGACAGCTGTACTGCTGCACCATCAGTGCCTGGAACAGCTTGTGGCACCACCCAAGCAGCACAGTCTGATAAATCAAACCAGCTGCTGCTAAACCTAGGCCAAGGGACTGCACCACCCACAGACACCACTCAAAAACCTGCGATCTAACCTAGTTCTGAAAAATTACCCCAATTAAACAAAAAATATAGAGTATCTGCAGCATCGATTGCAAGTTCCAAGCCTTCATCCAAGGGAAAAGAAGGAGCCAGTACTACTTGTCTGATATGCTTAGAATTTGCCCAAGGCAAATAAAATATTACCTGTAAGTAATTATTACACTATTAGGTGATAAGACTAAAAATAACACTTACTGGGAAAGATTTGATGGACCAGACAATTTCGCTGTTCTCTGGAACCCATTTGACACTTCCAACCGTGGTTTTAAACTTTGGCGAGTCTGCATCATTTGGAACTGGAATGTGAATCTCCACGTTGTTGGCAGTTGATCTACGCTTAAATTGACTTTTTGCCTAAAGAAGAGAAAAGAAAATGTGAAAAGCCTCTAAATGGTTCCATTCTGCAGGTGACTCCAGAGAGCTGTGACTCTCAGCATCCCTCCACCCCAACACAGATGCCGAGATACGGCACCGCAACACAGAGGCTGCGCCTTACCCAGGAAGCTGTCAAAGTCCCACAGAAATACTAAATACTCACACAAAAACACACGTGCTCCTGGTCCAGCTTTGAAAATAAAGTAAAGAAAAGATTAAAAGTAACCATTATGATTTTAGAACTGCTCACCTTGATCATGTACTCGATGCGGCTGTGGGAATGCTTTTCGATCACAGACTCAATCCAGATCAGTGGTTTTACCTAAAGTGGAAAAACAGAGCTACAGCTTTAACACAACCCCAAAAATCACTCCAGTTCAAATTCCTGCCTTTAAAATAGAAAACGAATGCTAAAGTTTCCATCTGTTGTCTCCTGCCAGTTGCACATCACCTTCTCCATATGGAATTTTTCCTTTCTGAATGGCCAGCACAGTCTGATAACATTACATGACAAACTCTGCTGCTTCAAGCGTGTTGAATTGCCACACTGACATTTCATCATGCAGTTTGCTTAAAAAGCAATCATTGCAGGAACGGTATTTCAGGGACAGTTCCACGAATGGCTGAAAAGACAGAGATAACTCCCTGCAAAGTTATTTCTAAACTCTCTTACTTCCTCCAGAAGGAGCAAGCACAAAGCTTTGCTGTTAACAGTTGATTTGAAAACTATCGTGCTGCTCGTACTTCAGGAAAGCAGCATTAAGGGAAATAACATTAAGGGAAAGCCATCACCAATTCTGTCTACAATCTGAAACCTTATCACATAAAAAAGCACGGATCTAGACTTACATGGGTATTGAGCCGATATGACATGAGTTCAAACTCTCCGTCAGGCGGAATGAAAGAAATTGTCCTGTCGTTTTCAAAGCGAGAGAGACGGACACACTGGTGAAACTTTACATCTTCCAGTTCTACCGATTTACTTTTGCCACCTGGGAGAAAACAGACATTTCAAGGTAAATCCCGGCCCAAGTGTCATTGCAGCCAGTACCCAGCAGAGCCGCTGCCTGCTGACGTTCCTCCCTTTGAGCCAGTTCCTTCTCTGCTCACTCCAGGTTTGTAGGACTAGAGAAGTCCCAGTGAAACAGAGATGAGGAAGCTGTGATGGTTACCATGCCTTATCACAGGACTCCACCTCCGCTTGATATCATCACCCAAGACCCAAAGTGGTTTGCTACGCTGTCAAAGGCAGGGTTTCCTTTCAAGCATCCCAGACCCTATGATTTCAGACAATGTCTTTCCCAATTACTGAGATAACCCCAAAATACTCACGGCCTGTATTATCAAAGAGAACTTTGTCGTTTAAACCAAGGCGCAGCTCTGGCATTCCCGAAAGGAAGACTCGCATTTTAATGGACCCAACTATCTCACTCCGTAACACGTTTCCATTGGCACTGACCTAAAAATGAAGCAAAGAGAAAGGTAAGTTTGCTTTGATGTGATGTGCCCTGACAAGCAATACTCCCACCCCATCTCCATGTTCCATATATTCTTGGACGCCTTTCTACCGAGCGTTGAGCTGAGTAGAATTAGGTCAGGGAGGTGATGGGCACAGGAGGAAAGGACATGCCAGAAATTCACAACGCATCCACATTAAGCATTATTTGTTTACTAGGGGTGTCCTTACAGGCACTCAGTCTTAATGATCGATGTCATTTGGAGCATCCCAGAACACTGGCCACAGTCGGTCTCACTTTTTGTTGTACCTGTGCAGGTATCAGCCCATAGTCCCTTTTCACCACTCCTTACTGCAACTCTCATTCACAGTTAGTGTACGAGGTACTCACCAAAAGGTTCACAGACTCTATAACATCCAGGAAAACTTCATTTTTTCTGTATTTTATCCCTTCTGACCTCCATGAAACAGCATTTGTAACAGTGGCAGGCGGACGTGGAGCTCCAGTTTCAAGTTTGTGACCTTCCTGAGTGATGTACCTTTACAGCATATAATGGGTGTGAAAAAAACCCCCAATTAACAGTTTTGATAGCTTGACCAAGCCACAACAGTTGTCTCTATATAGAAGAACACTCAAAACTTCCCAAGGCGTTTATCACCGTAAGCGACACAGACAGATACTTACTCTTGTAAAATTTTACTGTCAGTGGTTTGTGGATAACCAAAATCCATGAGCTCATCTAACAACTCATAAATAATAACAAAATTATCCCTAATGCTCTCTTCTTCCAGCTCCTTGAAATATTCAGAAAAAACCTGAAACACAGGAAGGAGGGGAAGGAGGAGGAGGGCATTAACTGAGGAAGCGCAGCGCATTCAGAATGTATCCTTGTATCTAAAATAATGAGTTTTATAAAGCCTCAAACCAAACCCCGTGATCCACAACCAGCGTTCCACCCGGAAGGTTCACCTCTGGAAATCCACCTCAATTAGAAGAGAGCTGGAGAGTCCCAGAAGCAGCTCTAACTACTATGAAAAATATTTATTCTGGATAAAGTCTTTTTTCGTGCCAGATACAGAAGAACCAAATGTGGAATTCCTATGAACACCACTACTCATGTATTGAATTCACCATTTTCCTCTGTGCTCTCAGCTTTTATGCAACTGCTTACAGCGCTGTCGCATCCTTTCCCTACTGAGCTACAAAACACCAATCCCATTGTTAGTGATTCTACAAAATAACCAATTTTCAAGTAAAAATGCTATTACCAGAGAGTTCTTTGGAAATGCTAAACTCCATGCGCTTCTACTCAGAGCAGATTTACATGGAACTGAGAAAGAGGAGGTTCCTTCTGGAACGTCGTACTCACCTGGACTACTTTATACAAAAAGGAAAACACCAGCGACACGCAAGCGTTTTTCTTAGATGTTGCCACAACTGATAAAGGATGTTCAGGAAGGTGCATTCAGAGTCAGCATTGCAAAGAATGTTTATTATGTGCATTTTTTAAAGTCTTTAGGCCACCAGAATTGGCTAAAAGGCCTAGGAGTTAATTAATTAACAGTGCCTCTAGTGTAACGAGACACAAAGGTTACATTCAGGGAATAATTTATTAGAGAAAAATTAATGCAAACGCTTTTCTGTGCCCTGTGCTGCTGGTGCACGCTACACAACATAAAGCATAAACTGACTTTATTTAATGAGTCCTCTATCCCCTGGGTTGCATCTGGAGACAAATGATGAAAACGCTACAGCAGCATGGGGCACGTCTGAGCTACGGGCAGAATAAAGGATACGATACAGGTTGTTATGCTTAATCCACATAAAACGAACTCCTCCATGTGCTAGAATAGGAGAGAGCGTCCCCTCCTCTTCCTTTTCCATAAGGATGGGCATAAAATGCTCCACCTCTGACATGTCCACATCTCCGCGGTAATTCCGACAGATGAGAACCTATATAGAAAGAAACAGAATCCTTTAGGTTTTGCCTCTTTTACGAGATAATGTCAGCACGTGAGACCAACACACGGGGTATTTGGAAGGCCTGTTCAGGTAACTTTAAGAGAAGCTCCCAGCTTGGCTCCAGCCTCTACACAGGCTATAAACACAAACCACAATGGCAAAACGCTTTGATGATGAGAATTCAAGCCCTTCTCTTTCACTGCAAAGCCACGCAATAAAGTTTTCCGGAGTTATTCTTCACGTACTGCTGCATGCGCCTTAATGATGCCTTTAAGCTGCAAAAACGCTCTTCTGGGACAACCCACCCCCAATTACGGCAGAGATTAATTACCCAGGGTGGGATGCGCTGGGCTCTTCAGGCACGGCTGCTCTCAGCGCCTGTAAGCGTGAAGGGGGTAAAGGCCAGAACCCCCCCCCCCCCCAAAGCTCAGCCCCGCATGCCCGAGAGACCGGGGCCGGCCCTGAGGCCCGCCCGAGCCCTCCCAGCGCGGGGCGGCCCCGCAGAGCCCGTGGGGGCCCCGCAGAGCCCGCGGCGGCCCGGGCCTCACCTTCCCCTTCAGGTCCAGCACGTAGACGGCGCTCGCCGACATCGCCGCCGCCCGCCCGGCCCCGCGCAGCCGCTTCCGCTTCCGGCCCCGGCACTTCCGGCGGGAGGGGCGGGACGAGATCCGGCGGCTGCGCGGAGGGATACGCGCAAGGAGCCTCCACCGCAGCGGAAGAACAACTGGACTCACCCACCCACCCTGTTAAATAGTCCCTGGATATTTCCCATCCCCCGCAGCACCGGCAGCGCGATGGGCGTCGGGACAAGGGGCTGCAGCCCACGGGGGAGGTTGGGGTGGGATGAGGCGGGAGCCCCTGCAGCTGCTGAGCACCCAGGGCCCACAGACAAGCAGCTGGGGACAACCTTGGGGTTAAGAACAATATTAAGAACAATATTAAAACCAATATCGGGGTTCAGAGGAACATTGGGATTTAAACTTTGAGACACACGGCATCTCGCGCTGGGAGTAAAAACTGTAACCGCAGGCAAAGCGCTTCAAAAACTACACACACAAGCTTTGTCAGTGCACCACCCCGATTTTATCGGCAAGTCAGCACCAAAAAAAGGATGAAAGCAGCGTTTTAATAAGAATTTAGAGACCAAAGGTACAAGTTATGGCTGCTCCCCCTCTGGAGACAACTCTAGAGAGAATGGTCAGCATTAAACATGAGTGTATTCCAGCCAGCTCTTAATTTTGGTCTCAATCCCTTGAAATAAATAGCCTTCTGCACCTCAGAGCTCATCAGCCAAGAAGGCTTTGCTGATTGTTTGGTTTTAAACATACAAAACCATAAGATGGCAGGAAGTCATAAACATTAAGAAAATACATTAAATATTCCGTATGGAGAATACACCGATTTAAAGGGCAACCCCGTTCAGTACAAACAAAACACAACTCCCAATCCAAAGCCTTGAAAAACAGTCCGTTCACTTTGTCCAGCTGACTTTGGGAATGTCATAATGCTCCGTCAGAGTATCCAAGTGCCGGTTGAAGTCCTAGAAGGGAGAAAGAGGAAGAAAACATTGAACATTGGTGCCGACATCACCATGGTTGAACCACAAGACCCTCCACCTCCTTACTTTGGTGCTTCACAAAAGCAGAACAGCTCCTTCAGCCCAAGGCGCAGATAAATACACACCAGCCTGAGAAAATGGGGATAATTCTGCTTACCTCCACCCTCTGCTTATGAGTTTTGGACGCCTTCTTCAGGATCCGCTCCATTTGCTGTGAGGACACACAAGAGGCCGGTCACTTCCCGCACTTGTAGCCCCTTAGCACTGAGGGGTGAATTTGGGCTAATTCCCTCCCCCGAACCCCCAGCCCTACCCGCTTCTCCTGCATCTTCTCGTAGGCCACCTGCGCCGGTGTCCGCTTGTCCAGGCCACGCTTCTTCTCCTCCTCCTGCTTCTTGCTGCTCACGATCTGCTCCAGCACCTTGGCCTTGTCCTTTGCCTTCTTCTTCTTCCTGCAGGCAAAGGCTAGTCAGTGCCCAGCTCCCGGTATCCCTGCTCCCCTCTCCTCCCCGCTTGCCACCCTGGCCGTCCTCCCTGGTGCCTCCAGTCCCCTCTCCTCCCCATCTGCCACTCTGTACACCCTCCCCGGTGTCCCCAGTCCCCTCTCCTCCTCATCTGCCACCCTGTACACCCTCCCCGGTGTCCCCAGTCCCCTCTCCTCCTCATCTGCCACCCTGTACACCCTCCCCGGTGTCCCCAGTCCCCTCTCCTCCCCGCTTGCCACCCTGTACACATTCCCTGGTGCCTCCAGTCCCCTTTCCTCCCCGCTTGCCACCCTGGCCGTCCTCCCTGGTGCCTCCAGTCCCCTCTCCTCCCCATCTGCCACCCTGTACATCCTCCCCAGTGTCCCCAGTCCCCTCTCCTCCCCGCCTGCCACACTGTACACCCTCCCCGGTGTCCCCAGTCCCCTTTCCTCCCTGCTTGCCACCCTGGCCACCCTCCCTGGTGCCTCCAGTCCCCTATCCTCTCCGCTTGCCACCCTGGCCACCCTCCCTGGTGCCTCCAGTCCCCTATCCTCTCCGCTTGCCACCCTGGCTGCCCTCTCCAGCTTCCCCTGCCCCCTCTCCTCCCCGCTTGCCACCCTGGCTGCCCTCCCCGATGCCCCTAGGTTCGCCCCCGGTCCCTATTCCTCACCGCCTGCCCCCCTGGTTCCCTACTCCCCCTACTTCCCGGCCCCGGCCACCCTCCCCGGTCCCCCCAGTGTCTTCGGCCCCCGTTCCTCAGCCCTTACCGGCCCCAGGCCTCCCCCCGTGCCCCCTCCTCCTGGCCCTGGTCCTCATTTCACAGAATCACCAGGTTGGAAGAGACCCACTGGATCATTGAGTCCAACCATTCCCATCAATCACTAACCCATGGCCCTCAGCACCTCGTCCACCCGGCCCTTAAACCCCTCCAGGGAAGGGGACTCAACCCCCTCCCTGGGCAGCCTCGGACACCGCCCAATCACCCTTTCCGTGAAAAATTTTTCCTGATGTCCAGCCTGACCCTCCCCTGGTGGAGCTTGAGGCCATTCCCTCTCGTCCTGTCCCCTGTTTCTCATCCTGTGCCGGCCCCAGGCCCTCCCCGGCCGCCCCTCCTCAGCCCTTACCGGCCCCAGGCCCTCCCCGGCCTCCCCTCCTCCCGGCCCCGGCCGCCCTCCCTGATGCCCCTCGGTTCCCCGTCCCCCCGGTGCCCTCTCCCCACCGTTTGCCGGCGCCCAGGCCCGCCCCGCCGCCTTTGAGCCGCAGCGGCCCCCGCTGCACCGCCTCGTAATCCGCCATGGCGGCCGCGGGCGGGGCCCGAGGAGCAGTGGGCGGGGCCAGCGACGCGAGGGGCGTGGCCAGGGAATCAAGGGGCGGGTCCCAACTCCCTCAGGTACTGGAAGGTCGCTCTGAGGTCTCCCCAGAGCCTTCTCTTCTCCAGGCTGAACAACCCCAACTCTCTCAGCCTGGCCTCGTACAGGAGGTGCTCCAGCCCTCGGATCATCCTTGTAGCCTCCTCTGGACCCGTTCCAACTGCTCCATCTCCTTCTGGGAGACCTCATTGCTCTCTCCAACTCCCTGAAAGGAGGTTGTGGAGAGGAGGGAGCTGGGCTCTTCTCCCAAGGGACAGGGGACAGGACGAGAGGGAATGGCCTCAAGCTCCACCAGGGGAGGGTCAGGCTGGACATTAGGAAAAAATTTTTCACGGAAAGGGTGATTGGACAGTGGCAGAGGCTGCCCAGGGAGGGGGTTGAGTCCCCTTCCCTGGAGGGGTTTAAGGGACGGGTGAGGGCCATGGGTTAGTGATTGATGGGAATGGTTGGACTCGATGATCCAGTGGGTCTTCTCCAACCTAGTGATTCTATGATTCTTATGTTGAGGATTCCAGAACTGGACGCAACACTCCAGCTGAGGTCTCACAAGAGATGAACAGAGGCGACAATCCCCTCCCTCCCTGCTGGCCGCGCTGCTTTGGATACAGCCCAGGACACGGTTGGTTTCTGGGCTGTGAGGGCACGTTGCCGGCTCATGTCGAGCTTCTCATCCCCCAGCACCCCAAGTCCTTCTCCTCAGGGCTGCTCTCCATCACATCATCCCCCATCCTGTACTGAAACCGAGGATTGCCCTGACCCAGCTGTAGGGCCTTGCCCTTGGCCTTGTGGAACCCATGAGGTTCTCCCAGCCCCACTGCTCCAGCCTGCCCAGGTCCCTCTGGATGACATCCCATCCTTCTGGTGTGACAACTGCCCCACTCAGCTTGATGTCACCAATAAAGGGAGTGAGGGGACTTTGTGATAACTGCCTCCCACACAAAGTACTGTTAGTTAGTGTGTTATAGAGAAAGGGGAGAGGAAAAGGATGAAGGGACTACCATCACCACTATAAACTTCTAGCATTTGGTGTTAATTCTTAAAGAGAAAAGATGTTACTAACACAGCTCAGGCAACTTGCCACATCTGGAGGAATGAAAAGTCCAACCCATGCAGTCTCCGTGGTCTCTCAGAGACTCAGGCAGCTGTCAGTTGTTTGGTTAAATACTGTAACGTGAGCCTGTTGTGCACGCAGGAGAGCGATGCTGGATATGAACCTCAAGTAGCCAGGCTGGAGATTTGATGAAAAGCTCCTGTTATGATACTTTGCAGCCTGTAGAACAGAGAAGCCTGTTACTTGATCCTCTGCTGCACCTCACTGTGACAGCTTTTAATAGCTGAATATCCACGCCTCCTATAAAAGCACCTCTGAGGAAAGAATGATGGGACAAAACCCAGCATTCGGAGCTAGAAATGGGAAATAAGCAAACCATTTTCACTCCAGAGCAACTGGATGCATATCAGGTACAAAACAAACTAAGTGTCTATTTGGACAGGTTGTTGAATAATAGCAAAGGTCTTTTAAAAACAATCTCCCTTAAAAATTATTAAGTAGGAGTGCTAAATTACAGTGAAGATTTCAGTAATGTAGTTTGATTCTTACATGAAGAAGAATGATTATAAAATAATGATTATATGCCAAGAAGAGCAAGCTTTGATGCTTGGCCACATATAGTAAAATATAATTTCATTTAAGTCACTGTACAGGAAAAGCTGGACCCAATGCGTGCTGAAAACTGTCGTTACATGTTATATCTTTTCTTATTTCATAGGACTGCACGTTCTTTACAAGGAAAGAAATTCTGAGGTGAGTCCTGTATGTGCATTTTGTGGGTAAAGGAGAGAGAGTGCTGTAAGACAGGTGATGTATGGGGTGAGAGCATTTTACAATGGACTTACACAAATTTAAAGGGACACCTTTGGACAGTCTGAACATTTTTGTTGCTTTTTAATGTACAAGCCTTATGTTATCTACCCTAAACTGGATGATCTTTAAGGGTGATCTTTAAGGTCCCTTCCAACCCAAACTATTCTATGACTCTAAACTGAGCCAGAATTCTAAATTTTATATTAAGTTACTAGTCTCTCTGTTAGAAAGAAAAGTAACAAGTTATATTTTCATGCATACTTTGCCAGTGACCTCCATGTTCCCCTTACCTTGTTTCATGACAAGTGCTTCAAAGGATACTGTTATTCCTTGGGATACTTTGCCTGTTTTATGAAAACCTTGATGATTGTGTCAAACTATTCACATTTTTTTTCATGTCATATCGTCATATAAATTATTAAACTAATCCTCCAAGGTAATAGTTTTCCCAAAGCCTTCATGCACCTCATTGAACTCTGTTTAATCTCTGGCTGAAGGATCTAGTAAAGCCAGCTCTGGGGTTCTGTTCAGGGGGACTACGCAGCTTCGTTGAACACCTCAACTTGTTCTTCTGTCATAAAACACCCCTTGTTCTGTTTCTGCAGCTCTCAAGTTATCTTTTTGCTAATGTGACAGTTTTTGCAGAGCCTGTCCCTCTTGAGAACCTTGATCTCTCTGCGTGAATTCTATACAGGATAAAATAGAAATGGTTCAGTAATAATTGAAACCTAAATCTGTCTGCTTTTCCACGTAGAACACAGAGGCCAGAACTATAACCATGTCATGAATAAGACATTTATTATTGATAAGGATCCCTTTTAAAATTCTGCCCTATTGTTTTGTTGATAACAGCTGTCAATGGGATCCTTAGCCTGGCAGAAGGATGGGAGCAAATAGGATGCTGAAAAAGTGGTGAATACAGTCACATTATTATGCATATTTTCTGTCTCTTGAACCCGAGTTCTATGGAAAAATGGGAAAATACTTCGGGTGGATAAAAACATGGCTGAGTTGGTCCCAGATCTCTCCCTTCCTGCCCATGGCTTTAGGCACTCAGGGTTTTATTCTGACATTGAAACCAAATCTTTCATGCTCCAGTTGAAGCCCGTTATTTTTTGCCACATTCATTGTGGACATGGAAAACAGATCCCTTTTATTATGTCCACAAGTTTTTTTTCCTGTGTCTGGAAACAGATGAGGTGAGCCTTCAGGTCTTGTGCCTCATTAGTAGTATAATACACAAATCCTAATTGCACTGGTGCTTGAACACAAAGTAAAATTGAAACTGTGTAAAAACAATCTCATTTCAGAGACAGGTATGGAGGGTTTGGCTGTCTGACCCCGCCATCCCCTAAGCACAAAGTTTTGTGTTTCCACCAGTTAAACCACATTGTTCTTTTTAATGCTGTGTCATAGAATCATAGAATAGTTTGGGTTGGAAGGGACCTTAAAGATCATCCAATTGAACCCCCTTGCCATGGGCAGGGACACCTCCCACTGGATCAGGCTGCTCAAGCCCCATCCAACCTGGCCTTGAACCCATCCAGGGATGGGGCAGCCACAACTTCCCTGGGCAACCTGTGCCAGGGTCTCACCACTCTCATAATGAAAAAATTCCTCCCTACGTCTAGTCTAAATCTGCCCCTCTCCAGTTTATCTCCGTTGCCCCTCATCCCGTCACTCCAAGCCTTTGCAAACAGTCCCTCCCCAGATTTCTTGTAGCCCCTTCAGGTACTGGAAGGTCGCTCTAAGGTCTTCTCGGAGCCTTCTCTTCTCCAGGCTGAACAACCCCAGCTCTCTCAGCCTTCCACCGATATCTACAGCGCATTCTCAATGTTGTTTATTGACAGAGGTCATCAGTCTGGTAAAGGGTGCAAAGTGTGAGGAATGATATGGAAAAGACAAATGCATTGTTCTCAGAGGTCTAAACAACTCATTCCCTGAACAAGCCTTTTTTCCTCTCGCAGGCTGTTTTACAGATACCGAGATCTCGCCCCACAGCTAGTTCCGCTCGACTACACGGATAAACCAGCCGTGACGCTTCCCTATGAACTCATTGGCAGCATGCCAGAGCTGAAGGTACAGAGCGAGGGACAAAACCAGAATCAAGTGACATGTTTGAGATTAATCTACTCTTTTTAAATAATTCATCCAGTACTAATTGCTGGGAGGCTGAAATACAAATACATTTTGGCTCTTGAAGTCAAAAGCCTTTCTGGATATTTCCAGTGACTCCCTGAAAACGCCCTGAAATCCACAAAGGTTAAAGGCAGCTGCAGCTGCCTCTAATACAGCATTAGACAAGGGTAGAATAGCAGAAAGAGGAGTTTTTGCCAAGAAGAGGTTACAACAAAAATAATCTCGCTCCAATTGCGTCTTATCTGCGCTGAAATGAATGCTACTGAGGATGACCTCCCCTTTCCTCTGTCTCCTGTTTCCCAGGACAATCCATTCCGCCAGCGGATCGCAGAGGTTTTCTCAGAGGATGGAGATGGCAATATGACTCTAGATGATTTTTTGGACATGTTTTCAGTGCTGAGTGAAATGGCTCCCAGAGACTTAAAAGCTTATTATGCTTTTAAAATCTACGGTGAGTGAGACATGCACAAAGAGGAAACTTTGGGGAGAGGTCCTGCAGCTTTATGTAGGGATGCAAAATATTCATTTTGCCCTCATAATGATTTCTAGTTAGGTATGTTTTAATGCAGCCTTTCTTTTAATTCAGGTTGAGTGCCTGTTCTCTCTCCTAGAAACCTCTGGTTGTCTTTTGTCTCTTAGTTATTTGGAATTAGGATTTACAACAAAATTTACGATCTGGAAGTATCTGTGGTTTTCAAGAGCCGATAAACATTGAAGAAATACTTCTGTCTGAGGGGCTGCTTGGAAAAGTGCAGCACACGGGATCTGGCTGCCCATAAATCTGCAGGGTGGTTTGGGCAGGGGGAGGTGGGAGCAGGGAACACAACTCCTCATGCTTTTCTCCCAGGATAAACGTAAAGTTGTTTGTTTTTTTTTTCTTATGGCACCATTTTCAGTTACTTTCTTTATAATCAGCCAAAGACAGACAATCTACCAAACACAATTGGGTCAAACAAAATTGGGTTTTGTGATTTAGAGGGTACATGATTCAGCAGAGATGTTACAGAAGTGAATGCTCACCAAAATGAGCCCCTGCTCTTCCTTTCGCGTCACCCCCTTTCTTGTATTTAGTTCAGTCATGCTGATTTGCTGCAATTATTTAATTATGGCTGGACTTTGTTTAGCCATTAAACTACTTAGAATTGTTACTGGTATGTATGAGAAGAAGAAAATATGCCAGTATCTTTATTTTGTTATTGAATTTTTATACAAGAAAATACAGAGAACTTCACTTTTGATTTAAAAGCTCTACTTATATAAATACATAATGGCCTGGGAACCAAACCCTTCCTGTTAGGTCTTTGCAGTCAACCATGTAAAATGCTGACTTTTGTCACTTGGAGTTAATTTTGTTTCCTTTGGCAGATTTCAACAATGATGATTACATATGCAAATCAGATCTAGAGAAAACTGTTAACAAATTAACCCGAAATGAACTTACCTCGGAAGAAGTGAGCCTTGTTTGTGAGAAGGTGATTTACGAAGCCGATGCGGACAACGATGGCAAGCTGTCTTTGGAAGACTTTCAGCATATGATAGTACGAGCTCCAGATTTCCTCAGGTAATACTTGCTTTTGATTTCTAACCTAAAGTTGCTCTTGGTGTTTTTGTCTGAGGTGTTTTACCTCTCCCCAGCCACTACAGATCACCACTCTCTTGTTTCTAGAGGTGACCACAGCAAGAACTGGGAAAAGAGATGCTTTAAAAGCATGGAGGCTTCTTGACTTGCTTTTTACTCATCCGCTGTACTTTCAACATGACAAAATGTCCTCATAACTTAAAAAGTTAATATTAGCACTCAGGCTCCATTGATAATATATGAGATTAGCTCACAAAATACATAACACAATCTTCACCTGGTTTCTGATGCAATTTACCCATTCTTTGCAAGTGCTCTGCAAAATGGTTTCCCATTTATCGTACAGTCCTAGGAATAATTGTAGCGAATCCCTTTGAATAATGATACTTAAGTGATCATTGCTTCCTTTTTTAATAGCACATTTCACATTCGAATCTGAACCAAGTGAAAGACAGACAGAAGCGCTTCTTGAACCTTCAACAACTGTTACTTCACCTAAGATTACTGTTCTTGAGAGAAAAACGAGGAGAGCAAAGAGGACAATTTCTGGTAACTGAACCAGCTGGAAAGCTTTTATCTCTACCTCTTTCAAAAGACCAATTAATCGTGATTTTCCTGTAATTTAACAAAATGTCTGTTCCACCTCCCAGCTCGAGCGAATCAGGCCACAACAGTGACACAGGAAACATTTTTTTTTTAAGTTCAGATACCACCAGGCAGAGAAGGAACTTGTATCAAATTAAGAGTCTAAAAGAATTCCTAAGAAAATGCCTCATCCAGTACCCCCTCCTTGAAAATAGTTTCAAATACATCAGGGTTAACCAAAACTGGGTAAGCAACCCCTTTGAACAGCTTTCATAGTCTAAACAGCAGCCCAGTGAATCTGTTTGTTGAAGTGTTCTCCCAGTGTGTCACAGAAACCCATGCCAGGTTTCAGGAGAATAAGGGGAGAGTGCTCTGCTTCAGAAATTATGATAGAAGTCAGCACACTCTACAGGGCAAAGGAACCCACCCTGGGCTCGTCCCTCATTGACAGAAATACCGTTTTCCACACAAGAATCTCTACGCCCAAATGATGAACAGGACTGACAAACTAAGTTTGTAAAATTCTCTTTTCATAAGAAGTTTATTTCTGCAGTGCTCAGGGTCCTGTACAACAGTAGAAACATACAGACTGTAATAAACCACAGTTTTGTTCTTAATACAAATACGAAAATCCACGAGAAGTGTCTAAGAAAGCAGCTGTCATGTGGGAAGGGTGGCAGCCAAAAGTGGTCGTTCTAAAAATACAATTTACAGTTGTTTTTAAAAATATTTGGATGCATTAAGTTCCCCTCCAAACGAAGCTGCAAGTCCCAGCTCACGCTCAGCATAGAGCATACGATTCCCGCAGCAGGGCTGGGGAGACCAGGAACAGAAGCAGAACTCCATGGTCAGAGAGAGATGGGCCTGAGTGAAGCAGCCTGAGATAACCAGACTGCACGTCACCATTAATGACCAAACAGATCTGTATTTAATTGATGAACGAAGACACAAGTTTGCCACCGTTCCTTCCCAATCCCTACGCACTTCTACTACGAATGGAGACCACTGGCCATGCAGCTGTTTTTCCATTCCTCTCCAGCACAACCTTAAGCTGTTTCAAGTCCAAGAGAACAACATATCCCAGTAGCTTTTGAGCATGGTCTTCAGCCAAAGTCATCATCGCTACCACAATAAAAACCTTAACAATTGTCAGCAAGATGATGAGCATCTCACATGAAAGCAGAAACCAAATAATTTCCAGCAGCAGTAGAGAGACTTGGAATAATCCATAGGATTTATAAATCTGAGGCTGAAAAGTCTGGTGCTAGCCTAAGGCTCTGCTGTGAAGGAACATTGGATGCGCCCATCAGCACCAACCAAAACAACTCAAGTGCTACAACAGCAGCTCCACAATTTATTGACAGATGAGCTGCTGCTGGGTCTGCACCCAAAAGGGTAAAAACCTGAAATATTGCAACCAGCCTCAGAAATAAGGGCAGCCATAGAGTTCTGTGAGACTCATTAAAGTAAGGGAATTTGAGAACATGCTCAAAAATGGGTTTGTGTCTCTACAAACCAAGTGTTAATTGATTACCTCACATTTTAGTGGCGCTAGACACTGAGGATGTGTAGTAAACACACTGTTAGTTTTTCATATCTACTTAAATTTCTCAGCTTTACAGATTTTTTTATCCAATTTCAGATTTTTTCCTCCTTCAAGAAAGCTTACATCCAGATACCCCCCTGTATTGATGTACACAGTACCTCTTTCATCGTTGTGTTTTCCATAACATTCATACTTAAAAACCAGAGTAATATAATTATGTGATGGAAACATCCATTATACATTATACGTGTCCAAGATTTGATGTCTGATTTAAGTAACAAAGCCAAGCATACATGGAACTGCAGTGTCCTTAACCTCCTCCTGCCTTACACGTGCATTTCAGGTTTCCTATTGCCAACACTGATGTTGTGTCAGTGTCTGCAGGCCCTACAAGTACAGTAAACTGCACAAAACTTCCTGAGAACAGGCAATAAGATAGCTGTTCACTGAGAATAAATAATCATTTTGTAAGAGGAAACCATGCTATAAATTGGGTACTAAACGTTTGCAACAACCAGCAGGAGTTTAAACAAGTGTTGAGGTATCAACAGTTGGCTCTGAATGCAAGAGAGTCACTTAAGATTTAGCAAATGTGGAGTGAAAAATGAAATTCCACCCTTCAAGTTTTATCCACTTGTAAATGAATCCAACACCAGATGAGCTACGGGTTTCGGTGCAGTGACGAGGCAATATGCAGGGGTGTGGTGGGCAGCCTGTGGTATCTAGTCAGACCAGCCACTTATTTTTCCAGTCACTTTGAAAAACAATTCTGGCTGCACAGTTGTGAGACAGTCACATTTACTACGGAGCCGTTAAACAGATCTTTGTGCAGGAAAACAACATTTAGACCATGCCTTCATCACCTCCCCGCTTCTGCCTCAGTAATTTCTTGATGCATAGAGGAAAGATTTTCAAATCCTCCTCATCTCAAGACAGAGGTATTGCACGTCTGACCCATCGCTCTGTGTGATCTATGCTCTGAAGCGGGTACTGAATAAAGAGCACGCTGACAAGAAAGCTCTTCTATAGCTTAACACAATTTTATCCTGCAAATCCATCTGCGTGTCATCCACTATGGTGCACACTCACCGAGTACTCACGCTAAAAAACCACAATAAAAAACCCCATCGTAAGGTTCTGGTTAGAGGAAAGCTTTATGTACGATTTTAATCAGAAACAGAGCTCACTGTAATCTGCTAGCTATTAAAAGAAAAGGTTGTTAACATATAAAATGCATTTTTTATAAACCAGTAACTTATACAGTAACATTTCCTTTCCCGTTTTAGAAAAGCAGGCAATGTTCCTGGTGAGCCCAAGTGCACACTGCACACCTGTAAAGTTTAATTCTGAATCTGATCCACCTTTAACTCTAGTAGCACTTGTGAGTCCTACTGTGAGGCCAGAACGTAACACCCCAAACCTGAAGAAAACAAAACTGGTAAGTCCATTAACTTGAAAATCAGCTTTAATTTTACCCTTGAGTGCAGTTGTCGGTGTAAACAAAGCATGGTAACAATTCCAGTGAGTTGCAGGACCCAGCTGATATGTTCACTTGAATTAAATACCCCCTAATTCCCATCACTTGACAGCAGATTGAAGGAGATGGCTCTTACTGGCTCTCTTTGTCAGTCTAACGAAGAGTCAGGCTCTCAAGCTCTGGACTGAGAGCCATCAGCTCCCCAGGACCTTTGCTTGGCGCATGTCAGAGACTGTTTATAGGAATAAATACACAGAGTATTTCCACTGAGGACTAAATATCAGTTGCATTGAAACACGCTCTCAGCAGGTTTGGTGCTGCTTGAAATCTGCAACCATTGATGCAGGGCAGCAGGACAAACCTCAGTTTAAAGAATCTGTTTCAGAAAGTGTTCAGATGTGCAACATTTATTTGCATATGTGAGCATGTGTGCGTGAGAACACACAACTGGAAGCAGTGCAATACATCTTCTAGTCACAATTTATCGCTCACTACTACACCATGACAGATCGGAGCCGTTCTTAACTGGAGATGGAAAAGCTGCCACCTGTGATGGTACAAACCCTAAGTGCCCCTGCCCAGCCCACGGCCTCTTTCTAAAAGCAGCCACCAGATCACTGGCATGGAACTCACTGTAGCCACCAACTCCCATCAAATGCGTCTGAACACCTGGAGTTCTTAGTTCAGCACGGTCAAGTCTAACAGGGATAAAGTAACTCCTAATGGTTACGATCCGTTCTATTTACAGCACACTTTGGTTTTTTTTTAAAAAATAGAGATTTCTTTGAGGAGGATTTGCTTTTTTAAACCTCAATTGTACTTGTGGATTGTCTACAATAACGCAACTGAATCAGTAACAGGCGGATCAAGGATTTTCTTTGTAGTAGCAAGAGGTGGAGATGCAGAAAGCTTCCTCCTACCTTCTGAGGAGGTACGGGCACGCGCTGCTTACCCTAAGTGCATTTGACGTGTTGTTGTGGTCGCTCTCTATGCATCTACACCTGTGGATGCGCACACGTATGAGGTACATGTGCCTGTACTTTATTAACATTGGCATCTCAGTTTCTCATTTTGATCATAACTTAATCTTTCTAATTTGGATACATTACAACTATGAAGAAAGAGATTGACGCCTGTTGGCGAAGGTGCTAACCCACAGTCACGTTTGATCTGTATCCCCTCGGCAAGGCAACACGCATGCCCAGTGGCAATCCGACAAAAATAAACTTGTTTCATCTCCAAAATTGAAGAGTCAGACAATTACCAAAATAAATTTCTATTCAGATGGTCACAGAGTGACACAGTGTGTGGAGAACGCTAAGTCCACAGGCAGAGAACTCTCACTCACAACAGGCACCGTCCAGTTCAGCTGAGTGGTTAAGGCTGTGTCCCTCACAGAAGAACACATCGGAAAAAGCTGCTTTTCTTTTGCTGGTCTGGTGTGATTTTGACTCCCTGGTTGCTGCCTTGTGGGCTATTGCCTTCCTGAAGACGCAAAGAACATTCCATTACTTATTTATCCCCAACAGCTCCTAGCATCCACACTCATTCTGGCGAGCCCCAACACAGGAGCCATTACTAAAATCAACAGGAGTCATCACTCATTTATCTCAGCCTTCCATCAGCCACCACAAGAAGCCAGAACACCGCATCTGCCACTTCTGGCATTGACTACCATGCACCCTGCCTGTTCTTCCTTCTATAAACCAGAGACAGACGAGGTTAAAACCAAATGTTCCTGCTGGAACACCTGGGAATCGTCGGCAAGGCCCGGAATATCCCAGCTCTACCAGCACATGTCGAGTCACGTGGAGGTGGATGAAAGAATCTTTGTTAGTTTTGTTTCGTAGGGAACAAATCGGCACTGATGCGTGTTCAGTTGTTCATAGGGAGAACCCAAATCATTTCTCAGGCTGCTTTTGCAAACGTTATCACAAAACTCGTTAGTTCTTTTCCTATTTTAAAACCTACAGGTTTGAAGACCACCCAGAGGCATGAAGGGGGCCTCCTTTTAGTTTAATTCACATGGTTCCACTTTCAGACTGCAAAAGCGAGGAATAGCACTAAACTGCTTTACCGCTGACTCAACCTCCAATAAAATGAATAGAAGAGAATTTGAGTTAGAACACTTCAACCACTGCAGCCAATTCCTGAAATGCTGAGACAATTGTTCATAAGCCAAGGTCAGAGCACAGCTTGACAAAACTGAACATAAATTTCTATAACCTCAGCACATCTCCCGCAAAAGTCACCACAAAACAGTATTTCCGTATGATGGCTATTTGGTTTTTTTTCCTGATTAAATACAGTGTGGACAAAGTAAAGGTCACTCACCAACTTCTTGTCCATTTTTGCTTTGATATCTCTTGCAAGAGTGAAAAATGCCTGTGAAGCAGAACAGTGGAGGGTCAGAATGTGGTTTATTAAGCACTTAGCATTTTTGTTTATCCATAAGCTGCCTTCCCAAGTTTCTACATCTACTGAACTCCTGAGAAATGCCAAGTTTTCAGGTTCTGCCCACCTCCAGGTTTTAAAGCACCTTTTCTAACTCCATCACCTCCTTCCTGAGCCTGACTCCCACAGGCACACACCACCCACAGCAGGCAGGCTGGAGTTTCTTTAATGAATGCAAAGACAGCGGAGCTTTTCAGCACGCTGATCTAACACAGTGCCCTGTAACCCCCTTGTGTTAAGGTCTAAAACCCGAGTTACATTTAAATAAATTAGCATAACATTTGCTAGACAACGGCTGTTGGAATGCCCGGCACTGCCTAACTAGCCCACCCCAAGCAGATGTGATAATGCAGTTCTATCTCCAGCCAGGATGGGCAAGTGTTCTCATAGCTTGTTTGTGCGAACAGGACAATAACTAACAGGGCAATAAACACACATGAAGGGCGAGGTACTTACATTATCTATGTTTATATTTGC
Source organism: Phaenicophaeus curvirostris (assembly GCF_032191515.1). NCBI lineage: Eukaryota > Metazoa > Chordata > Aves > Cuculiformes > Cuculidae > Phaenicophaeus > Phaenicophaeus curvirostris. Next base: position 5,308,923 of record NC_091419.1, on the reverse strand, counting down.
TTTTGCACTGGTCTCCATAAATTTAATTCCAAAACTCGCAGCAAGCTGAACAAAAGCAGGGTTCACATTAGTTGGATCATTGTGGAAACAGCTCTAAACACAAGCAACTGAGCAGGATCTGCCTCTCCTGGGGCAGCTTGGGGATTCGCTCCAGCAGAACAAGCTTGGAAAAATGAGGAGCTAACTCTCGTTCCTGTGAGCTTCCATTTTTACTAGGCTCTGCTTTGTTCTGCCGTCTTACACTCTGCACACATACTAACCAGCTCCTTTGTCATTTCTTCCTTGCACAGGTACCTTGCCCTGTCCCACCCACCAGGCGCAGAAGTCCCCTCCTCTCCCCTGACTAAGCAGCATCCAATGCCAGCAAGGTCAATCCTGTCTACCCTGTCCCAGGGCTTCCTGAAGTCAAACTCCACCACACTTTTCCTTCCTAAGAACAACCCCAGCTGCTGCTCTGTGCCCCACACATCCCGACCAGGAACCCTGACAAGAACCATTAACAGACTCATCTCTTCATCAGTGGGAAATGGATCGCAGCTGCAGCTCAGGAAACACCAGGTAGTTCCACATGAGGAACCATGACAGCACACAGACAACAAGGACACAGTTGTTACACTCCAGGAAGTCCAAGTTGGAATACATCAAAGCCACAGCACTCACCTTCTCCCCCTGCTCTCTAGAAACTTGGCGTTTGTTGTCTGCATCACATTTGTTCCCGAGGATCATTTTTTCAACATCAGGAGAGGCGTGCTGAGACACAAACAGACCAGGGACAGACTTTGGCTTAGGAGTTTTCAGACAAATATTGACAGAATGCTGCGGCACATGGTGGGCGCTGGTGCTGGGCACCCCCCGCAGGCATATGGGCTCCCTGACACCCTCACTCTGCCCCTCTCCAATTTACACCCATTGCCCCTCATCCTGTCACCCCAAGCCTTTGTGAACAGTCCCTCCGCAGCTTTCTTGTAGTCCCTTCGTGTACTGGAAAGTCACTCTAAGGTCTCCTCAGAACCTTCTCTTCTCCAGGCTGAACAACCCCAACTCTCTCAGCCTGTCCTCAGATGGGAGGGGATCCAGCCCTCTGATCATCTCCTCTGGACCCGTTCCAACAGCTCCATCTCCTGATGCTGAGGATTCCAGAACTGGACACAATACTCCAGATTCAAAAGAGACCGAACCCTTTTGAAACAATTAACTGCTTCTGGGGAAAGAACCAGCATCTTCAGTATTTAGTAAGTAAATAACACAAATTACCTCCTCGATATTCCTGACCCAATTCCGAATGTTTTCAAATGATTTTTCATTCGTGATGTCATAGACCAACATGATGCCCTGAAGAAGAAGGAGAGGACATGGGGTACTTCAGCTGGCACTGGGTTTGGCAGAGTTAAAGACACAGCAAATGCAGTGACTCAACAAGGGCTGGCTCTAGAACGGTTCTTCATAGAATCCTAAGATCACCAGGTTGGAAAAGACCTCCAGGATCAAGTCCAACCATTCTTATCAACCAGTAAACTACGTCCCTGAGCATCTCGTCTACCCGTCTTTTAACTACTTTCAGAGATAGTGGCTCATCCACCTCCCTGGGCAGCCTCTGCCAGTGCCCGATGACCCTTTCTGTGAAAATCTTTTTTCTAACGTCCAATCTAACCCTCCCCTGGTGCAGCTTGAGGCCATTCCCTCTCTCCTGTCCCTTGGGAGAAGAGCCCAGCTCCCTCCTCTCCACAACCTCCTTTCAGGTAGTTGCAGAGAGCAATGAGGTCTCCCCTCAGCCTCCTCTTCTCCAGGCTGAACACCCCCAGCTCCCTCAGCCGCTCCTCGCAGGACTCGTTCACCAGCCACGTTGCTCTTCTCTGCACACACCCCAGAGCCTCAACATCCTTCTTGTGGCGAGGGGCCCAGAACCGAACCCAGGATTCGAGGTGCGGTCTCACCAGGGGGAGAACCGCCTCCCCGGCCCTGCTGGCCGCGCCGTTTGTGATCCAAGCCAAGACACCCTCGGCCTTCTTGGCCACCTGGGCCACGGCTGTCACTGACCCCCCCAGCTCCTTCTCCCGCGCCCCGCTGGCCCCGCGGCTCCTACCATGGCTCCCCGGTAGTAGGCGGTGGTGATGGTCCGGAACCGCTCCTGCCCGGCCGTGTCCCTGCAAGGCAGAACCGGGGCTCCCTCACTCACCGCCCCGCCGGCAGCCCCGCCCTCCCCGCGAGCGGCCCCCCAGCTCCCCTCACCAGATCTGCAGCTTAATTCTCTTCCCGTCCAGCTCGATCATCCGGATTTTGAAATCGATCCCTGCGAAACGACAGGCCCCGCGTTAACCCGGGAGGCCCCCCCCCCACCACGACCCCCCCCCCACTCCGAGCGGTTCCCCCCGCTTCCCTCTCCCCGCACCGATGGTGGAGATGAAGGTGGCGTTGAAGGCGTCCTCGGAGAAGCGGAACAGCGCGCAGGTCTTGCCCACGCCCGAGTCGCCGATGAGCAGCAGCTTGAACAGGTAGTCGTAGGTTTTCGCCATGATCGCCGCCCCCGGCCCCGCCCCCCTCTCCTCCCTCCCCCCCTCCCGCTTCCGGCCGCCGCTGACGTCACGGCGGGGCGCGTGACGTCACGCGAGCGACGCAAAAAGAGCCGGAGGAGCCCACGGGAAGGGAGAAAGTGGTTTAATAGGGAATGAAACGGTGGGGAGGGGCGCGGGGGGCGCTGAACCGTTGGGAAGGAGGAATTTCCTCATTATGAAGGTGGGAGGGAGGCCCTGGAGCAGGTTCCCTAGGGAGGTTGTGGCTGCCTCATCCCTGGGGGGTGTTCAAGGCCAGGCGGGATGGGCCTTGAGGGGCCTGAGCTAGTGGGAGGTGTCCCTGCCCACGGCAGGGGGTTGGAATGGATGATTGTTTAGGTCCCTTCCAACCCAAACGATTCTATAAAACAGAGGCACTAGGGGCTTGCGTGGTCCCGGCCTGGGCAGCACTGGGGGGCTGGGGTGCGTGGCTGCTGGCACACCCAGAGCCCCCCGCACCGCTCGTAGCATAACTGTTTGGTCCAAGGTACAGGGGGGAGCGTAGAGGAATGCGGACGAAGCACAGGTCCCGTGGCCGCCGAGCGCTCGCCGCGCCTCATATACAGTTCAGCTCGTTGAGCGTCTGGTCCAGTGTCTGGTGCAGCCCCAGGTTCTCCTCCTTTGCCTGAGCCAGTTTTTCTGGTGAGAAAGAACAAAACCCCAAGATGAAACCATGTGTGGCTTTACGGCTTCTTCTCCAAACACAACCCGCCATGACTTACCCTCATGTTCCAAACAGCGCTGGAATTGCATCTGCAAAACGGGGCTGATGCTTTGGCAACTGCACTCATGTAGCGAGGTTTTTGGATGCTTTTTGTGTGGGAGGTGAGATTTGTGTTTTGATTTAACAGATGATCTATAGGATGTGTCCCACCAAATCCTCATTGTCCTGGGGATTCCAACCCGGAGAGAGGGAGCCACAGGCACACAACAAATACCCTCAAAGTGTTCTGCTGCCACACGCGCCCTTGGGAACACTTGAATGCAGGCGCCCGCTGGATCCTGCCCCGGCACAAGGCACCGAGTGTGTTGGCAGCATCGTTACCAGCGTAGTTGCAGGTGAGTGACAAGGAAACAAGCCCCAGAAGCTGAAAGGCCGAGGTATCTGGTTTTATTGAGCTCAGTTCTGCCCGAGGAGCCTGGAGGATCGATTGTTTGTGGGAGGGACAGGAGTTACAGGCAAGAAAAGCTTAGAAATGCAGGGAGCGAGAGCAGCCCCCATGCCCGCAGTGCGGATCACAGGGAGGTCATGTCATTGAGAGCATGGTCCAGCTCCTCGCTGATTGCTTTGTACTTCAGCTTCTGAGCGTAGAGCTCGTCTGTGGGCCCAGGGCAGCGAGAAATGCAGAGACAGTCCAGAGAGGAGGCGTGCAGGAGGCGAGGACAGGCAGAAGGCAGCAGCAAAGCAGGCAGGCAGGAAAACAAAAAGAAAACAGATGGGTAACCCAGTATGGGTGTGAAAGCGGAAAATCTACAGCTGCCAGGGCAGAGGCTGCAGCTACGTTTCCTTTTTCAAACCCCTCAAAGTTATTTTTCACATTAAGCAGGGCCCTGGTGGTGTTACTTAGAGAAAGGGCCTCGAGTCCACGTATCTGTGAGCTGCCCTAATCTGGTTAATTGTTACCAGCTTGTCAAAGGAGCAGCTCTCTCAGGAAAACAACCTCAGGGACAGAGCTGTCCCATGGATCTGCCCCTGGCCAGTGCTGCCGGCCGTCCCAGAACACCCAGTGCCCAACCCAGAGTTCTGTTTTCTGATTTGAAACCAACCCCTCTGAAATGGAACTAGAGTTGTTCCGTACCTTCCAGGTCATCGATGGATTTTTCCAGTTTGGCAACGGTTCTCTCCGCAAATTCAGCACGAGTTTCAGCCTAGGAACAATTAAACAGAGTAACCGTATGCTGTTACATTAACGATGCCCAAATGCAGTGTGGGGATGGACACTCACTTCTTTCAGCTTGTCAGAGAGAATCTTGATCTCTTCCTCGTATTTATCTTCTTTTTCCGAGTACTGTGAAAACAATAAACACTCTTGAAGGGAAGCTGCTACAGCAATTAAAAAATGAATCTGTGACGCATCTATAACTGTTTTCCCTTTTACAGCAGCTGCAAACCCCCTTCCTGTACTTCTCTCCTTGCCCCAAGGCCTCTCAGACCCGGGTTCATCCACCGTTTGCAACCCGGGGATGCCCAGGTTCCATTATGCTTCACCACGCACCTTAGTGGCTCCTGGACACCTTGTGCAGCACAAACCCAGCTCTGTGCACATTCTCTGCCCATTTACACCAGCCAGGAGTGGGCATTTAACGAAATCAGGAGTTGCAGGTAATTCCCTGATTCCTGGTGGAGCCGATGCAGCATCACTCCCAGCCATTGTTGGGCAGCAGGCAGCAAAACCCTCTCACCTTCTTTGTATTCTGGATTATTTCTCCGAGTGTTATTTACACATTTTACCTCTGCCCCTGTTCCTTAGGGTTTACTGAAAGGACCAACCTTTTCTGATTGAGCTTCCAAAGACTTCAGGTTGTTGGTGACGTTCTTCAGCTCCTCTTCCAGGTCACTACACTTCCTACAGGGAAATAGCAGGAATTACTATTGTCTCTGCTCTGACTTCATGTAATTTTTAATGAGTCTTTTAGACTCATCCAAGGGATGGAGGAATGATCATTATTAAGTCCGGAAGAGGGAGAACTAGGTATAAGGGTACAAAAAGCTTCTACCCTCCAGGAGTGGATATGTCAGAGAAATACAGCTCTGACCGTTCTGTGTTGTGAACAACTGCTCTGTCTCTGATGTTACTCACACTTCAGACACCTCTGCACGCTCTTCAGCTCTTTCCAGTTCCCCCTCCAAGATAACCAGTTTACGGGCAACCTGCAAAGAGAAAACAGCTGGGTCAGGCTGGTCTGTGATGTCTGTGCTTTTCTCTAACGCACTGCGCTCCTGCTTTCCTTCTGCACAATGAAATTTGCTTAAAGTGCATGTGTATGGACGTGAGGGGCTTCTTCCCCAAATCACTCTGATTGTGCAGTCTTCTTAGGATTAAATATCTGATTAAATACGCTGATATCGCTACCGCAACCTCTTCATTAGGGGAACCTTCTAACATCAAACCATCGAGCAGGGTAAAGCGTACAAAGAATCACTAAACTGAAGAGTAACAAAGCTGTTCACAGTTCTCCCTGATGTTTACCCATTTCCCTGTCCCTCTCACCTCCTCGTATTTGCGGTCAGCTTCCTCTGCGATATGCTTCGCCTCCTTCAGCTGCATTTCTTGGATTTCCATCTTCTCTTCATCTTTCATCGCTCTGTTCTCAATAACCTTCATTCCTCTGCAGAAGGCAAAGTGCTTTCAATGTAGGGGCGTATTGGCACTTTTATCTCAAACTCCTGAACTAGAATTCAGTGTTTGTAACCAAAAAGCGTCCCCTTAGAACCACACCGTTGTGTTTGGTGCAGCCCTCACATGTTCTACCCTGGGGCTTTAATGGAGCTACCAACATTACTCGTACAAGTTTATAAAAAGGCACTTTTAGTTCCAAGTCTCCGGCCCGCAACGCACATGAGCACGTGCAGCCCAGCAATGCTTTATTCAGATCTATGCTGGTTTTTATTTAAAAAAAAGAAAGAAAAGAATGCGTACCTCTCGCTCTCATCTGCTGCCTTCTCAGCCTCCTCCAGTTTCTGCAAGGCGGTGGCCAGCCGCTCCTGGGCACGGTCCAGCTCCTCTTCCACGAGCTGGATACGCCTGTTCAGAGCCGCCACCTCGCCTTCGGCCTGTGAGAAACACAACCACCCAGAGCAGAGGTTATGTCCCAATTCATGTTGCAACCAACCAGTTCCCTTAAATCTGCAGAGGCCTCTTTTCTCTGTCTGCAGGGAGGCTCTGGGAACCTTTCTGCCTTTGCTCTTTGTTTGTTTAAACTATGGCATCTCAGGAATTTCAAGGTAGGGAGCGTGTGCTTCTCCTTTCTTTTTTAATGGTACTTCTCATTCCTGCCTGCAAGGAAGGATTCCACACCCGTTGCCAGGAGAACTGCTTCGCGATCCCTTCCCGGGGCTGGATCTACCACAAAACTGAAAAGTTAAACCCCAAACCGTTTCCATAATGGCTTCTTCCAAAAACTTCCTGGCCGACTTCCCTGTTCTTGGTTCCATCGCCGGCTGCAGCCAGAGCCACCGCGTTATCCCCGCGGGGCTCCCAGCCTGGAAGCGCTTAGTGGTCAGCCGGGCAGACGCAGTTGGCCCCAGCATGGGAAAGCATCTCCTTTAGTAACAAAACCAGGATAAAACTAGATACACCCTTAAAACAAGTCTGTTTTCCTCCTTCCTTGCCTCCTGTGGTAGTTGCAGAAAGCATTTCTTAATCATTAGGTCTGTTTATGTTACAGTGGTTGGAAACGCTGCGAATGTTTCAAACCAAAGCTGGATGCAGAGATTGTTGGGAGAAATCTCTCACGCAGGCAGAATGAACAAACTGGCGTCCAGAAATACATTATGATTATGGAACCATATAATAGTTTGGGTTGGAAGGGACCTCAAAGATCACCCAGTTCCACCCCCTGCGATGGGCAGCGACACCTCCCACTGGATCCCAAGGTCCATCCAACCTGGCCTCGATCCTAACAACAGGAGATGCTCGTCCCACTCCACCCTAAGTGTGATTTGGGTTATTACTCGATTGAAAAGTGCCACCATCTCTCTGTGGGGCTGCTTGTAAGCCCCAATATTTTGCTTCCTTGATAAAATTAGTACTAAAACGTTTGTGAGAAGTCATTTGGAGGTAAATAAACCCCTACTTCACCCTCCCCAAACCATCTGCCGGGTACGAGAGGAACTTTCTGTGCCCCCCAAGGACCCTTCTAGGGCTGCGGGTCCTGGGAAAAGCGGTTGCGTTAAAGCCTTTGGAAGGGATCCTGCTTCTCTGCAGCTTCTGGGGTTGGGTCGCCGCCCTCACCCCGAGCCCAGCGGCCCCGGGGTCGCTCTGCTCGATGCTCCGATGGGTCTTTTCCGACCTGGCGATTCTAAGATTCGTTTCTCACCCAGTTCAGCTCCCGCAGGGGGGAGAAGGGGGAGCGGCGGCCCGGGCAGCCCCAGCCCCGGGCAGGGCATTTCCGAGTTCCCTTTGAATTCAGCGAGATTCCCGAGCTCCGGGGCCGAGCCGGGCTCCACCTCTCCCCGCTGCAACGAACCCCGCTCCTTATACGGTCAAATCCCCGCTCGGCGGGCCAGAAACCAGCAGGAAGATGCCGGGAAGGCGGGTCCCGCGCGGCCCCGGGGGGGGAACCGGCCTCCCCCGCTCCTCCACCATCCCCCGGCGGGGCAGCGCTTCACCCCGAGCCCCGAACCGGAGCGATGGGAGCGCGGTGGGAGCGGGGAAAGGGGTGGGGGGGGGGGGGGGAAAGAGGGAGGGGACGGGGGAGCAGCGCCCGGCGGTCTCACTTTCTCTCGCAGGTCCCGTTCCAGGTCGAGCTCCCGCTGGAGCGCCTGGGCGCGATCCTCGGCCTCGTCCGCCTGTTGCTGCAGGCACTGGATCTTCCTCTTCACCGCCTCCAGCGAGCTCGGCGCGGCCATGGGCGCGGCGGGCAGGGCGCGGGCTGCACGTGGCGGCGCGCGCGCGCCTTTCAATGGCCGCGTGACGTCACCGAGGTGGAGGTGGAGGGAGGGTGACGTCACGCGGAGGGGCGGGGCCCGGGGTGGGGGGGGCGGGAGGGGAAGGGAGGGGAGTGTGTGAGAGCGAGTGTGGATGTCTGTGTGTGTCTGTGTGTCTGTGTGTCTGTGTGTGTCTGTGTGTCTGTGTGCGGCTGCATCTGCATCCTTAGAGCGCGGCGGCTGCTCCAGCTCCAGCAAACGTCATAGAACAGCTCGAGTTGGAAGGGACCTCCAAGCCCATCCAGTTCCAACCCCCCTGCCCTGGGCAGGGACACCTCCCACTGGATCAGGGGCTCCAAGCCCCATCCAACCTGGCCTTGAACCCCTCCAGGGATGGGGCAGCCACAGCTTCCCTGGCCAACCTGTTCCAGGGCCTCACCACACTCACAGTGAAGAAATTTTTCCTTCTGTCCAGTCTAAATCTGCCCCTCTCCAGTTTATCCCCATTGCCCCTCATCCTGTCACTCCAAGCCTTTGTGAACAGTCCCTCCCCAGCTTTCCTGGAGCCCCTTCAGGTTCTGGAAGCTGCTCTAAGGTCTCCCCAGAGCCTTCTCTTCTCCCTGCTGAACAACCCCAACTCTCTCAGCCTGTCCTCGTACAGGAGGTTCTCCAGCCCTCGGATCATCCTTGTAGCCTCCTCTGGACCCGTTCCAACAGCTCCATCTCCTTCGGGGAGACCTCATTGCTCTCTCCAACTCCCTGAAAGGAGGTTGCGGAGAGGAGGGAGCTGGGCTCTTCTCCCAAGGGACAGGGGACAGGACGAGAGGGAATGGCCTCAAGCTCCTCCAGGGGAGGGTCAGGCTGGACATTAGGAAAAAATTTTTCACGGAAAGGGTGATTGGACAGTGGCAGAGGCTGCCCAGGGAGGGGGTTGAGTCCCCTTCCCTGGAGGGGTTTAAAGGACGGGTGGACGAGGTGCTAAGAGACATGGTTTAGTGTTTGATAGGAATGGTTGGACTTGATGATCCAGTGGGTCTCTTCCAACCTGGTGATTCTGTGATTCTATGATTCTTATGTTGAGGATTCCAGAACTGGACACAACCCTCCAGCTGAGGTCTCCCACGAGAGGGACAGAGGGGCAGAATCCCCTCCCTCCCTGCTGGCCGCGCTGCTTTGGATGCAGCCCAGGACACGGTTGGTTTCTGGGCTGTGAGGGCACGTTGCCGGCTCATGTCAAGCTTCTCAACAAGAGCCTCTCAGCAGCTGCCGAGCTCTGGCTGCAGAGGGGCTGCAGACCCACCAGCCAGGACACAGGGTGGTGAAGCCCCCGAGCTGCTCCCAGGGAAGCAGTCACAGCTCTGAGCCAGACAATGTTCCAGCAGTGTTTTGCCTACGCCCTCAGAAACACAGAGTGAGGGTTGGGGTGTCCTGTGCACAGCCAGGAGTTGGACTCAATGATCTCTGTGGGTCCCTTCCAGCTCAGGCCATTGCATGGTTCTATAACCCCAACACACTGTCCCTGTGTCCCCAAAGGGCAGCGGCACAGGAACCCTCAGCCTCTCCTCCAATGGTACCGGAGCGAGCATGGCCACAACAAGTGGCAGCCATGGGTACATACGTCAGTGGCCTTCTTTTCAGCCTGTTCCAGTTTCTCCTGGGCATCTTTAAGAGCCTCCGAGTACTTGTCCAGCTCATCTTCTGTTCCTTTCAGCTTCTTCTGCAGAGCTACCAGCTCATCTTCTACCTTTCAAGAGAGTAAAAAACCCAAAGTGACCACTTGGGTGTGTTACCGGTTACAGTTTAACGTGGTTAAACCTTCTCTTTAATGTCAGCTTTAACCCAACTGAAAACACACGGAGCCACAAACGCCTAGACTGCAGGCTGAGGGGAGATTTTATTGCTCTCTCCAACTACCTGAAAGGAGGTTGAGGAGAGGAGGGAGCTGGGCTCTTCTCCCAAGGGACAGGGGACAGGACGAGAGGGAATGGCCTCAAGCTCCACCAGGGGAGGGTCAGGCTGGACATCAGGAAAAAGGTTTTTCATGGAAAGGGTCATTGGTCACTGGCAGAGGCTGCCCAGGGAGGGGGTTGAGTCACCTTCCCTGGAAGGGTTTAAAAGATGGGCGGATGAGGTGCTGAGGGACATGGGTTAGTGATTGATGGGAATGGTTGGACTCGATGATCCAGTGGGTCGGGTCTTTTCCAACCTGGTGATTCTGTGATTCTGCTGGGACAGGTGGTCCCAGAGTGCCTGGCAGCAGCTGCCAGGGAGAGATCAGTCAAACTGCAGTGCTCCCGGCCAGTGCCCACGGGATCTGGTTTAATAGGCAACACAGCCCTTCCCACCTCATTTCCGTCCTGGACTCCGCCACACCCTGCAGCGATTCGTTCTACAGCATAATTAAAAATGGCTTAAAAGTGATGTCCTTGAGTGTGTTCTACCACCATCACCTACCTGATGGCTGACCGGGAACCCATTCAGCTCCTGTAGAGCTGGAGGAAACGAGGGCTCATTCCCTAATCACCTCATGTGCTGTTCGAGACCCTGCAAACGAGTGCAGGAGGACAAAGCCTGGCCCACAACAGAGCCTGCTGCGCGCAGGAGGTGGGACTCTGACCTCTGGAGGTCTCGTCCCAGGAGGATAAGTGAGGTTGGAAAATCGTGGGTCAACAAGGTACGCTCCAACACTTCCAGCCTCACTCCTCTATACCATATAAATCCATATGGTATGCTGGAACGATGCTATTTATACCCTGCTGGGAGGCTGTTTAGTAACAAACTGTCTGCTCTCCCTAAAGAATTCCCGTTATCGGGCTCGCTGCTGATAAGGGTGGGTCCTGCAAACCCGTTGTCGTTTCATTTGCAACACAAACCAGTTCAGTCTGCAGAGAACCGGATTTAACCGTTTCGCTCCGCCTCCACATCAATTTTAGTCTATCAAAATAGTTCCCTCAAAATAGTTTGTGTTTTAGTGCGGCGACTTCCTTCGCTCTAGCTTCAACAGCGGCTGTAACCGTGTTTTTGGTAGCGTGGTTGTGGAACGTGGTTGTGTCGCTGTGTTTTCACTCAGAGTAACCAGATCCTGTAGATAAGGGGGTGCTGCTGCCTTTGCCTGACATTAAAATCAGTACTTGAGCACTGTGCCCACATAAAAAAAGCTGAAAATTTTGAGACAATTCAGAAAAGAGGAGGAAGATCAAAGATTATCTTGCTCATTTAGCTTTTTATTGTGAATTGCCCTCACAGAGGTACTTGAGAAGTCCTGCAAGCACGTTATTTATCATTCAGTAGGAATAACTATATGTAGGATAACTAAATGTAAAGGCAGGTGCAGCATCGTCACCATTAACCATCCTGAGTAACAACCTGCTGCGTGCAGGAGGATACGCTGGGGACCAGCATCTGATTGGCACCTCCAGTGCTGGGAAAGACACAGCGACCACGCACACGGGCGCTGCCTGCGGCTCCGTGAAATGACAGAGGAGCCCAGCAATTTCCTTACGTTGGGGGTGGAGAGGAAACAACAGCAGCCAGCCCTTCTGGAAACTTTGTTCCTGCTGCTTTAGCTAAAAGGACGATCAGTCACGGGTTCAGGCACATCATCCAGGATCTCCAACTGCACTTGAATATAAGAAATCTCCAGCCAAATGAATGTGACTAACGTCTTATAGCTATCTGGAAGATTTAGTAGGAGCAGCCATGTTTAGAGGATGGAAAAGGAAAGGAAATGGTAATTTTACAAGAAGTGCTACAAGAAACTGGAATGGAGTCAACTTACATTTCAAGATCGTCCTGAAAATGCTATAGCTCAAATATAAGAGAGAAACCCAGAATAAAGAACATTGAGAAGTTAAAGAATATGAAAACATTATTACTGTAATTTCAGTTCAAGGAAGAGCTTTCACATTAAAATATTTCTGATTATTCTTAACATAAAAAATAACACACTTATCTGCTGTTGAGTCAGAGCTGGTACCTTTAACTCTCTGTAAACCAGGGACTGCTCAGGTGAGCTTTATCCCTTGAGGAGAGGTTCAATTAATGCTTTGACCCAGCTGGCTCTTCCGGAGGTGTTAACACCAGTCCTAGGGGTGTTCCAGGTACACAGCTTTCATTTGGAGTATGAAGGCTTTTTCCATAGAATCTCAAGCATGAGAAAATTAAGGCAGTTATGTAAGATTCAAGAAAACTTAGACAAAGTCCTCTTAATAATCTGTGGATGGTGCGAATTCTGCAAAGACTCAGATGGCTTAAAAGAGAAGTTAACACTTAGCCCTGGCTGTATGAGTGCAACATTAAAAAAATGGCAAAAGCCTTCAAAAGAAGATAAACAGAAAACCTGACTTCAAATTATACTGCTTTCTGAATCAGAAAGTTGCCCCATAGCATTTTGTTACACTTACTTCCACACTGCAAACACACCACCAATGCGGTTATTTCTACTTACCTGTTTGCATTTGTCCTCAGCTGCCTTTTTATCTGTTTCAGCCTGCTCTGCTCTGTCAATGGCATTCTCCTTGTCTAACTTCAACATCTGCATCTTCTTCTTGATAGCTTCCATCTTTGCTAGAGGATAGGTTGTCTCTGTCACGCAAATGAAAGAATTCCCAGGAAGGAACTTTTAGATTTTTCACAGCTTGGGCAGAGAAAGAAGCTGTACCCAGCCAAGCCACAGGGAAAATGAGCTCGAGGGGTTGTAGAGGGCTTTAAAGCCGGAGAGCCCTGGACAAAACCCAGATCTATTGGCCTCTTGTCTGATCTTTCATGCACAGCCTTTCTAAGGAATGAGCTGGAACAGACTCGCTAGAGGAATCTTCACCACTCCATCATCTCCTTATTTGGGTCCTGTTTTCTTAAAGAGAAAACTGTTTCCATTTTTAAGCCCCTGACTGAAGCAAAAGTGTTGACATATGAACACATGCTTGAAAGGAAGCTTATTAGCACCCCTCAGTGTTTGCAGAGCACTTAAGCAGCCCGATGGATCTATGGGGATGGCCTGCATTCCTAGAAAAACGGCATAAGGTTAATGAAGGGAAGGGACGGAGTAATCTTTTTGGATTAGTCCAAGATAAATCCATGCCTAAAAATAATAACAAAACATCTACACTTAAGAGGTAGCTAAATTTATATTATAAAACCATGCAGAATATGTTATGAGCCAGCACTTTTTTTTTTTTCCCTGTGAAAATAAGCACTGGTGTTCAGGAATGAGCTATGAACTGTAACAGTGTAATACACAGCAGAGGTCTGATTTAGCTCCCAAGTTCAGGCTCGGAGGCGTTCAGTGAGTTTGAGTGCCTGTCTCTGAAATTTCCCTCTCTAACTGCTTAGGGAACTGAACAAATACACCTGAGGTCGCAGTCTGATAAGCACCATAAATTACTTCTGCTGTACCGAGGAGTCACCTTCTCTGTCAGGCAAGGCAAAAGGAGGCTCTGGGAAGATCGGGAGCAGCTCCTCTGAGGACGCCAACAAGAGCATCCAGCGGCCCCGGGATGAGCCCGAGTTCCTTCTGCAGTCCTGTTAAACACACCCTGTACCCCAGCTGCCCTCTGCCCCATCCCCTCACGTGCTCTCGCTTAGCTCTGCAGCATCTCAAATCCTGTGTTCAGTTCTGGGCCCCTCCCCACAAGAAGGATGTTGAGGCTCTGGAGCGAGTCCAGAGAAGAGCAACGAAGCTGGTGAGGGGGCTGGAGAACAAGAGGAACAGCTGAGAGAGCTGGGGGTGTTTAGCCTGGAGAAGAGGAGGCTGAGGGGAGACCTCATTGCTCTCTCCAACTCCCTGAGAGGAGGTTGTGGAGAGGAGGGAGCTGGGCTCTTCTCCCAAGGGACAGGGGACAGGACGAGAGGGAATGGCCTCAAGCTCCACCAGGGGAGGTTTAAGCTGAACATTAGGAAAAATTTTTCACGGAAAGGGTGATTGGGCCCTGTCCGAGGCTGCCCAGGGAGGGGGTTGAGTCACCTTCCCTGGAGGGGTTTAAGGGATGTGTGGATTGAGGTGCTGAGGGACATAGTTTAGTGATTGATGGGAATGGTTGGACTCAATGATCCAGTGGGTCTTTTCCAACCTGGTGATTCTATGATCTGCCCCCTGCTTTGCCCTGACTGCAGCCAGGGCTGGGTTACCCCACCTCCCAGCACAGACTGAAAACACGATGACTTTCCTGCCCAGGGACATGCATGCCCTCTTTTCCCCCCAACTTGTTTCCCAAATTCCGGTCCTCTTAATGACCCCAGGACCCTTCCCCCTTGTTTCCATCCTCTGCTCTCCACCGCCTTGTGCTCCCCAGTGCTGCACACCCTCACCAGCCCTGCCAGGGCTCCCTCAGCAGCGCTCACGGCATCCCCAGCCATGAGCAGTACCAGAATCATAGAATAGATTGGATTGGAAGGGACCTTAAAGATCATCCAGTTCCAACCCCCCAGCCATGGGCAGGGTCATCTCCCACTAGCTCAGGCTGCCCAGCCCCATCCAACCTGGCCTTGAACACCTCCAGGGATGGGGCAGCCACAAACTCCCTGGCAACTGCCCGTGTTTTATGGCTCCTTCAGGGTTTCCCCCTCTCTGGACTGTGCCTGTTCACAGGGTGGATGCGCCACAGACCCTGTTTGTAGCTTGTTTTCAGAAGGAGCAGGTTTTGGGGCGCAGCTCGAGAGACACATCAAGCCAGGGAGGAAACGGAGCTGGGAAGGATGGCGTCAACCTCATCTGACCTGACCTGGCACACGTGGGAACTCGTAGGAGGAAGGCGGATGCAAGACCGTGCACGCCTCTCCCTGGGACTACAGCTTGGGTGCACATTTCAAGCTGTTTCTATGGCTACTCTGGCGTCCTCTTCATAATTTCTGATTACTGAGGGGAATGAGGTGGCTTTCCAGCCCGCTCACTAGCCCCTCTCCTGCCGCAGGCTTGGGCAGGGTCAGAATTGGGGCTGGAGCAGTGAACACTGAACAAGATACTTTTGCCTTTGTGTTTCTACTGCAGGAAAATAATTTTTCTGATCAACCCCGTAGCGTGATTCAGAGCCGCATTTAGAAAGGAACATCATGGAACATGTCACCCTGTGCAGCCCTTCAGCCAGGTACATTCCCTTCTCTCCCTCTCTGCTTCACAACTGGAGAGAAGTACCTGAAAAATTCACTCTGGTCTCTCAGCAATAACAGTCCTGCACTCCCACAGCCCCTGCTTTCCATTAGCGTGGGAAACAGCGAGCGAGCAAGAGGGGAAGAAGAGCCCTTCAAACCGTTTCGTTTTTTCCAAGCAGGCAGGCAGCTGCCATAAGGAGTTGCTTTGTTTTAACTCCTCTCTCAGAGGGATTGTTTGGAGCTAGCAGGGCTTGGCAAGTTTGGGTGTGTAAATATGAGAGGATACCAGACGGAAATGAAGTTGGATTGTTTGAGAGTGTGCTCATTTCTTTGGCGACGCGCTGCACGGGAAGCGTGTTGCGGCAGGCATTTTAACAGCCAGGGAGGGTCAGATCTGAGGTCTGGCAGGTCTCAAACTCTTCTGTGCTCTCAATCCCTACACCTTTTTCATTGCCCACAAGTTAGGTGGGACCCACACTATGTCCCATTTTACTCTCTGGGAAATGCAGATATTTTACAACCTCATTTTCTCCCCCAGCTCCTGCTCTGTTCTGAACTCCTGCTCACAGAAGGTCACCTCCCTCTTTTGTACACTGAGCGAGCTCCAACTCCTCCTCATGTACAAAACTGCACTTGTCAAGGCTAGAAACGTTTCAAAGCAGAAGAAAGAAGCCGAAACGTTTACCTGCTTGGGAAAGCTGTCTCACCGCCACTATCTGGTACACTAGAAGAAAGCAAATCCCATCCTATATGCACGTTAACATTCCTGACTAATGCAGAAAGGAGTGGATACCAGAATCAGAGAATCACCAGGTTGGAAAAGCCCCACCGGATCATCGAGTCCAACCATTCCCATCAATCGCTAACCCATGTCCCTCAGCGCCTTGTCCACCCGGCCCTTAAACCCCTCCAGGGAAGGGGACTCAACCCCCTCCCTGGGCAGCCTCGGACAGGGACCAATCACCTTTTCTGTGAAAAACCTTTTCCTAATGTCCAGCCTGAACCTCCCCGGTGGAGCTTGAGGCCATTCCCTCTCGTCCTGTCCCCTGTCCCTTGGGAGAAGAGCCCAGCTCCCTCCTCTCCACAACCTCCTCTCAGGGAGTTGGAGAGAGCAATGAGGTCTCCCCTCAGCCTCCTCTTCTCCAGGCTAAACACCCCCAGCTCTCTCAGCCGCTCCTCTTCTTCTCCAGCCCCCTCACCAGCTTCGTTGCTCTTCTCTGGACTCGCTCCAGAGCCTCAACATCCTTCTTGTGGTGAACTGAACACAGAAGAGGAGGGATCAGCAGTCTCTATCCCAAGACTTTGTCTCCCCTTCCCTTCTCTGGGCTGGCTGCGTTGCCTTCACTGGTGAGCTCCATTCTACCGCAGAGAAGGCCTCCCCTCTGACCACAGGACCAGAAAGCCTTTTGGACCATCCCCTCTTTGTTCCTTTGCTATCACAGCCCCATTCCTGGGCTGCACTGAAAGCTTCCAGCTCTTCTTTGCCATTAGATGGCAATGTAGATCCACAAATCCTCTTTCTTCCTTGAGTCCCTGGAAAACCATCTTGCTGGTGGAATGGCTGGTAGAGCCTCAAATCTTCTATTTCCGTCTACTTCACCTTTTAAGACTGAGGCACCGTGGATTTGTTTTGCTTGCTAAGGGATGGCAGGGCTGCTTGGGATGCCAGCTCCTCTGGAGTCCTCACAAGGACTCACTCTCAATCCATTGCGAGCCCTCCTTTGTGCACAAAGGTTTATTATTTTCTTTTTTCTCTTCCAGCAATTAACACATTTGTCTCATTTTGCTGTTTCCACAAGGCATTTGCTGTCTTGCTTGTTTCTCACTTATTTCCAAGCCTGGTAGGCGAGTGAGTCACGGGCCGCCGCGGGCCAGACCCTGGAGGATTCTGGCTTCTTCCTGGGGTCATGAATCTCCCATCTGGGAAGTTATAAAGAACCGCAGTACGAATTAACTACTGCTGCAAAATGCTTTCCCCTCTATCCATTTTTTTTCAGCTGTTCCATTATCTGCACTTGACTGGTTCATTTAACACGTGCGTTACCGGGTTTTGATCCTTCACGTTTCCACCAGAAAATGTCACCGATTCACATCCAACTTTTGCTCTGGAAACTTGCAGCTTCATTCGTGTTCCAACATCAGGCAAGTTTGCTCCTTCAAAGCTGAGCAGACATAGTTTCAATCTGGAGCCTGCGTGAAGTTCAGTCCCACGCCAAACAGTCCACCAGCTCCAGAAACACAAAATTGATGTTAGGCAGCTGGCCAGGGAAGCCGTAGGGTCTTTAGGAGTCTGATTCGGATCCTGCTGCAGTAACTTCAGCAGCGCTGAGGGCAGAAATCCTTATCCGTACTAAAAAGAACGAAACTAGGATCAACCCCTCCTTTTTGTGACATCGTTTTTTAAAAAAAACTGTTATGCTGCTGGAGCAGATGGAGAGATCCTGACTGTTGTCTGGAACAGGGCAGGATGACAGGGACGTTTTCCCTGTGCCAGAAAAGGATGGGAGATTGCGGCTGGGGATTCAGTGCAGCAGAGAGACCATTTGGTCTGGGAGTGCAGGACCCCAGAGCCTGACAGGACGGGGCAGTGCAGAGACAGTCATTTTCCCTCATCACCCACACCTCTTGTGTATGTTAACATAGGCATCCACCAGCTTTTCTGGATTTTAAATGGTCTAAACAATGAGATTTTGCCCTAGTTCCTACGAGAGGTGCTTCTCCATCGCAGAGAGGCTCTCTGTGCCTGGTGCACAAGAAGTTAATACAATTCCTAAGCATTCTTGGGGATATGAGTTCTGTCAGGAAAAGTGTTACTGCTTGGCCTTGCATATTTTGTGCTTCTCCATTGGACCCCAAAAAGCTGTTGCATTTAATTACCTATTACCCCCAATTAATCACGGGGTAGGGAATGTGCCTGCCAGCACTGCTTTGGCACCTGGGGTCGTGCAGCTCCAGGTACAACATGGTCATTCTGACACGGACAGTCAAGCTCCAAGTCTCTCTGCTCCCAAACACAAACTTACCCTAAACAAACGTTAGAAGAAAATCCTTAGTGTTCAGCATTACTGACCACAAGTCCTGGGATCAATGAGCATCAGGAAACAGTGAAGTCTCTTCCTTACCTGAACGACCAGCACTGTGAGAGCGGCTTCCCCAAGGACTTGGAGGCTCTGCCAGAGGATTCAAGGTCAGTTTTTGCCCAGATGTTGCAATTTCTCTGTGATTTTTACCAGGAAGTAAAGAAACCTGCATTTCCTTACAGAGCAACATCCCACTTCTCCTCTCTTGTCTTCTGCGAGGAGGAGGACAGCACAGCAAGCAGCAGAACACAGCCACTGCCAAGAAAAAAAACCAACTCAAAACCTGCCTAAGCAATGAGTGCCTCTATTCTGGCATTATAAGAAGACTTTATAAGGCTCAGGATCACCTCAACCAGCTTGAGGCATCATCATGGAGCTCCTAATTTAGGCAGGTGTTCCTCTTTTTCCTTAGTCAAGGGAGTAAAGGAGCTTTGGGAGCAGGAGGAGACAACATTTTTTAAATGCTGTTGCTTTGTTTCCCTCCCCATCTGGGCTTTAAATTGCTTTTTAGGCTTTCCTAATGATTGTTTCTCTGAGTGTTTGCATGTCTTCTGTTTGCCCTCAATATGGGAAAAGCTTAAGTCAATAAGTTTTTATTTGATTTGTAAATAGTGCCAGTGACACATTATCACAGATCCTCAGAAACCCGGCTCCGCATCTCGTCCTCTGGATCTCTGGATACGACATCCCACAGACGTCACCCACGCAGGCTGTGAGGCGCAGGGTAGGGGATGGAGGTTAAAATAACTTTGAGGAACGACTATCTAGAACTTTTATCCTGCACCTCTGTTTAGCTCACAAACCGTCAGGAGCTGCTGAAATAATTGCTTTGGACAGATAATAAAACATCCTCCAGCAAAACCAAGGTACTTAATATACTGCCCAAGTCAATTCCCCTTATTTCTGCTGTCCTCTTGCTTTTAATAATGGTTTAATGAAAAATTCAGAATTAATTGGAGCTGGCATTAAGACATTCACGTGTTCCAGTGAGGGTTTCACTGCTTCAATATTTCATAAGCTGGTTTCACTGCTCTGCTTCTCCTTATCATGGCTACAATATCACCTCTCTTCATAAAAGGAAGGGTCCCACCATGGGTGGATGGAGGTTCAGGGGAAGAGTTAGCAACCACGTAATAGGCAAAGAAATAAAAACAATAGCTGTGTGTTTTCTTTCCGCCACCATCCCCCTGTTCCGTGTACTGATACTTGTCTGAGCTGAGACTGGAAAGAGCTGTCCTAAAAATAACCAGGAGCTGTCTGAAAGGTGTCGGAGGGAGGGATTTGGCAGCTGTCAGGCTGTCACTTATGCTAAAGACGGAGCTGATGGACTCGCTGACACCAGACGGGCTCTGCTGAGACGAGAACGCCTTATGCTTCCCTTGGCACTCACTGGGCACATTCTGTTGGCCGGAGCCAACGGACCTCGGTGTTCCTGGGGCCTGATCCAGCTCTGGCTGCCGTCAATGAGACGCTGCCCTTGGATGGCAGCGGCAAGTGGATCAGGTCTGTGTTTCACCCAAGACTCTGCTTTTACACCAGGGATCATAGAATCATAGAATAACCAGGTTGGAAGAGACCCACCGGATCATCGAGTCCAACCATTCCTATGGCTGAACTTGGGTTCCCCAGTGAATGCTGCCCCAATGGAGAAGGATACACCAAGCTCCAGGTCTCTGAATACAAGACTGGAGATGCCTGGATATGGGGACCAGAGCCCAGCCTTTGGTATCTTTAGTTATAACAGCTTCACACCACTCTGTGCTTCAGTTTCTCCTTCTCTAATAGGGCTTCCAAGAAGATTATTGACAGATCTGTAGATCCAAGCATTTTTAAATGCTTCCAGACCATGACTGTGCTAAAAGCTGTTCCTGTTTCACACAAGGCACTTAATGGGCACGTGTTACACCACGCCACAAGCATGAGATGGACAAACAGAAACACAAAGGCATCATGTGACTCACCTCAAGCCTTCGCAGCACCTCAGTGGCAGAGCGAGACCCAGTCCCCACCAAAACAATCATACCTTTACCATGACTGACTGTGGAAAGAGAATCCTGCTCGCAGAAGCTTCAGCTCCTCTCAAATTCCCAGGGAAATCTCCATTGCCTGTGGTGCAACTAAGATCCTCGCTGTGTTTTTGGTAGAGCCGTGATGTGCTGGGGAGGGAAAAAGAAGGGAGGTGTGAAGACAGGGTGAAACCCTCCTGGTTTCTCAATGGGAGAGTGGACAGCTCTCAGTGGGAGCTGAGCGCTACGGTATCTGAGAATCTGACTGGTTTGCTATCTAATGGGTGAGAGCAGCCCCTTTTTAGAGAAGAGCAGTCTTGCAGTAGTTTGGTCTATGTCGAGATGAATGGACAAGGGAATTAATTCCCGTAATATGGGCTGCAGGAAATCACCTACAAGATAAGAGGGTGGCTTGATCTTTTGGAGAAGGAAAAAAAAAAAGACTTCCTTATCTTGATGATGTTTGCTCTGAAGCAAATATCTTGTGACTGCCTGAGTCTGCCTCGCAGGATCATTCAATTACAAGCAGCTCCCGTGGCTGGCATCGCCTCTGTCCTTTCAGAGGTATCGCTGTATTTACCCAAGTATTGCTTGTTCCTCCTGGTATTTTGAGGCATCTGTTGTTGCCTCTTTGCGTGGTGTCCCTGCGGCCCCGTGATGCTGTCCTCGCTCACGTGCAAAAGCAGGATACGACCAGCCCTTCAATGAGTCAGGGATCTGAAAGGAATTGAAAATCAAGACGATGAACCAGTGAGGAGCACTTGTGAGTCAACACTTGATATCGGATGGGATGATAAGTGATGGCTGAGTCCTACCCCTGCTGGAGGGTCTCAACCTGTGCCTGCAGTATCTGTAGGGCTCTGCTAGGGAGAAACTACTCTGGACTCGGAGCAGCCAGGCACTGACTCCTCAGGGTGCTCTGGCTCTGCCCCATGAGGAATTTTTCACTATGCAGAATACTCCTTCTCTTCTTCATTAAAATGGCCATGCTAAATAGCCGTGAGGTTCCTCAACGCCTACGTTGAGCTGATCCACCCCAGCTGGCAGCTTTGTAGAGCAAGAGACACGAGGTTACTGAACTGTCATTCTCACATGGACCCACGTTTCTAATGGCTATGGAGATTCAGCTTTAAAGTCCTCTGAGAGCCATTGGAATGAAGAGCACTTTGTGAAGACGTTGTAATTATTATAGGATTTAGGGCTGTGTGGAAATGATTCATGGAGATGTTTCCCAGCCAGCAGGCTCTTGGAGCCAGGTGAGATCTTCCCTGGAATGTGAAGCATGCAGCACGGCAACTGGGAGGAACAGGTTTGGCAGGACATTTTAAGTTGTTCACAGCAGACGGGCTCTTCAGAGCCACATCCCTGCTTTAACCAACCTCCCAGCTGGATGTTCCTCTCTGCCACTCTGGCCCTGGTGAGCCCAAAAGGATGGACACGCTGCGAAGGAGCCTTTCTCGCTGGAAGAAGTACCACATCAAGGTGCACCTGGCTGACGAGGACCTGATGATGCCCCTGACAGTGAAGCCCAGGGACACGGTGATGGATCTTCGGGCTCACTTGGTACGGGAGGGCGTCACTTCCTGGAAGAAGACATTTTATTACAACTCCAGGCAGCTTGAGGAGCACGAGACTCTCAAAGAAGCCAACATCCAGAATGGTTCTGTCCTGCTTCTTGTCAGCAACAAAAGGTAGGCAAGGAGCCTGTCCGCAGCGGGGAGGGGTGTGAAGGAAGGGGAATGCTCCATGTATCTCGGCCCTTTGGGACCCTTTGCTGGAGGGGTTTGCAGAAAGGAACTCAAACCCTGCCATTTCCAGTGGGCAGGTTGAGATTCCAGGCTCTTCAGCTCCAGCCACACTTCGGTGTGAAACGGGAGTAAGAGGAGGAGGAGATCTCGTGGATGCTGCCCGTCCATCTCTGATCAGGTCTCATGTTCCCGGCTACATGGCCAAGCACAGAGAGAGAGAGAGGAAGGCAGGGGAGATTGTGCGATGTGGGGGCACCCTCGCTTGTCCTCATTCTTCCTTGTCCCGTCTTGCTCTCGCCAGTTCTTTTCAGTATTGTAGATACTTTCTGCAAGTACTTTGGGGAGGAGCAGGGGGTGGCATGGAGGAGCTGTGAGCCCCCATCCCACAGCAAAGCTCCGTGAGTGCAGGGCAGACAGAGCAAAAGGCTGTGGCAGAAAGTGCAGTGAGAGTGGAGACTTCCAGGAGAGCCAGCGAAGACCAGTCCAGGCAAGTCTTCTGTTCCAGTAGGAATGGAAGCTGAGATAATGGACTTGAGACTTCCCAGCCCAGAGGACACTTCAGATTCAGGGGTGAATTTATGTCCACCTGCGCTGTCTTGCCTAATCTCTTGTTGTTGCTGCCAGCACGATTAATTCTGTGAAGTATTTTAGGGACACTGGGTAGGAGAGGTGCACA
Source organism: Phaenicophaeus curvirostris (assembly GCF_032191515.1). Lineage (NCBI taxonomy): Eukaryota > Metazoa > Chordata > Aves > Cuculiformes > Cuculidae > Phaenicophaeus > Phaenicophaeus curvirostris. Next base: position 5,286,188 of record NC_091419.1, on the reverse strand, counting down.
GCAGAGCTCGGGCACGCTGTCTCTAACTGTGCTTTCTAAATCCTGAGCCCTGAGTTATGTGTTGATGCCGATCACAGTTCCCTCTGCAGAGAAACCCGCTCTAAACACTTCAGCTTCTGATTATATCCCATGTACTGGAATGGGCCTATTTTCCAGTCCAGAGGCAGCTTGAAATCTCACACAAGGAAGATTTAATAAAGCATTTCCTTTCAGAGCTCAGCCAGACACAAGAGATTTCACATCGCTCAGCTAACTGCAACCCCCAAGTCACCACGGCCCCTTTCTCCAACATCTCATTTCAGCGCTCTGATTAACTTGGCTCAGCTCCTCCTTTTCACCTTGTTTTCAGTGACAGGAGAATTTCTATATGTTGTTCCTCCCAGTGTTTATTTTCCTAAATTGTACAGCCTGAGTTTTTGAGAGTGAAAAAGGATTCAGAAGGGCTCAGCTGATGGAGTGCATGTGTGGATGCTCTTTTAACAGAAGCCCTGTCTCTGCAGCACGCTGTGCCCCTTCCCACCCGCTGTAAGACCCGGGGTAGCTGCAGCCCCCAGGAGAGCCTGGACCCATGGGCTGAGTTCACTAGCTGCTTTTGAAAATGCAGAGGCTGTTGTTCCAAGTCCCAGCTCAATTTCTGTGACTACATGGAAAAGGGAGTGAGATTTCTAACGTTCTCCTCCTTGCGTTTCATCAAAACCTTCCTGGCTCCTAAACCAGCACCTTTGTCCAATCCCTTATTCCTTTTCCTTGCGTTGGGTGCTTTGTTGGGGGTGGACGGTCTCTCCCTGAAGTCACGTCTCTCCTTGAGTTCTTGGAGATGAAGGATTAATGGGTTGTGACAACCTCAGCCACCCCCAAAGTATTTTGTATGGCACGAGGGACGAAGGCCCAGGGTGGGGGGGTGACTGAGCTGGGGCTGTAGCACAGTCCCCCTGGACATTCTGAGCCATGTTTGTGTGGCTTGGCAGTCATCGTGCTGCTCGGTGCCCAGTCCTGGGCTGAGCTCAGCTTCTGGGACTCCACATCTTCTCAGATCCTCCGCGTGCAGAGGAATGGGTTTTGGAGGGCTCTCTCTGTCACTTGAACAGGGAGTTAGGAAATGCAGAGCGGGAGAAGGCAGGCGCTGCATTGCAGTTGAGATGACAGCACCGTTTTGAGCCTGTAAGATTATTCAGGCAGATCTTTAGGCATTATAAATCCACGTTGCTCCAATCGTGGCTGTGGAGCTGTGCTGGTCTGCAGCCCTGGGGAATGCGGGGAGAGTCGCCTGTGCCATGCTGGGGCTGTCTCGGAGCCACAGGAGGAGAGAGGAAGGGAGAACGTGGTGCTGGGTTTGGCCAGCAGCCCTGAGGATTGAAGAGTTGGTTTTAGTACTTCACTGACTCAGTGAAGGATGGACCCTCTCCATCAAAGGTCAGCATCTGCTTAAGTTCTCCCTGAAAATCTCAGTGTCTCCTACTTACTCTTTTGTACTGAGATGCCAGCCAAGCAGAGCTGTATTAATTCTAGAAGTGGAGTTGCTGTGATTGCCGAGGTCTGCAGCTCAGTGTCGTGCCTATAAATATTAATGGTCACTCTGTATGCTGTGTGTTCCCACCAAGGGCTCACGGGACAGTTTACTTTGAACCAGAGAAAACATGAAAATGACCCTATTTTTCATTCCCCCCCTTCCCTTAATGTCTTTGTAGATAATTGGCATTTAGCAAAGGCTAAGTCAGCATTTCCACTTCTTGCTCGTGTTTTCTGGGGTTTATAACTTAGCCATAAAAATTCACTTAAGGCTGCAGCTTGGCAGGAAAGGGATCAGCAAACCAGCTAATGCTGAAGATTTATTTGGACCTTAGTGTTCAAAAGTTCGAGCAAGCCGTTTTGGAGTTCAGTCAACATGACCTCCCGCCCTGGAAAAACACACAGGCAGGCCAGAACTGGGAATATCACATCCACAGAGGATGCAATTCCCCCTCGTGCAGAGCTCGTTAATCACATTACTGCTGCACTGATTGAGATTGCAATCCTGTTGCAACAGAAGCTGAGAAAAGAACAGGCTGGAAAACAGTTTCTGCCCTAGAGAGCTACATATTGCAAGAACACGGTCTGCAAGTGGGTAAAACAAACAAAGTGAGACTTCAACTGGGGATGAGCAAGCAGAACCTCAGCAGCGCAGTGGCCTCGGGCCAGCCTGTGGGGTTCAAACCATCGGTGGAGACCACCAGCGGGTCTCTAAGTGAAAAGAGCAGCCACCCAGCACAGATGTAACAGCATCCACAGGGCAGGCAGAGGGTGCTGTCCCAAATGCCCAGGGCGTGATCAGTCCTGGCGCTGCGGACCACACCAGGGCAGAACCTGTTTGGCTCGCTGCGGAGGCAGCGCAGGGCCCCAGAGCTGCTCGGCTGGTCTGGTGGCGATGTGGGAGTTCCTGAAACTGGCAGGACTCTGCCTGAACATTGCCTGCCACAGCGAGCTGCCCGGCTGTTCTCTGCCAGCTGCACGCCGCGGGACACCAGGCAGAGAGACCTCCCCCAGCGCTATCAGCAGCAGCGCTGGATGGTGGGTGCTTGGCATCAGCTGCTCCGTGTCATAGAATCATAGAATCACCAGGTTGGAAGAGACCCACCGGATCATCGAGTCCAACCATTCCCATCAATCACTAAACCATGTCCCTCAGCACCTCGTCCACCCGTCCCTTAAACCCCTCCAGGGAAGGTGACCCAACCCCATTCCTGGGCAGCCTCTGCCAGGGACCAATGACCCTTTCTGTGAAAGATTTTTTCCTAATGTTCAGCCTGACCCTCCCCTGATGGAGCTTGAGGCCATTCCCTCTCGTCCTGTCCCCTGTCCCTTGGGAGAAGAGCCCAGCTCCCTCCTCTCCACAATAAGCTGTCGATAAGCTGTTGGCTGTGTTTTGATGTTCCACATTGGGTGGAGAGATAAGGTCTTGAACTGGTGAATGCACCCCTTAACCCATGAGCTGTTCCAAACAGAGGATATAAATGGGTCACCTTCCCTGGAGGTGTTTAAGGCACGGGTGGACGAGGTGCTAAGGGGCATGGTTTAGTGTTTGATAGGAATGGTTGGACTCGATGATCCGGTGGGTCTCTTCCAACCTGGTTGTTCTATGAGTCTATGATCCAGAGCGATCCTAGACATGTTGTGCGCCTCCCACTGACTGCTCCTGGTGATTTGCGGCTCCTGCTGGATCTGGTCGGAGCACAAGCCCACTGATAGCGCCCTTGCCTGTGGCTCCAGGCTCCTCTCTTGTGCAGTCACCTCTAGAAGTCAGCCAGCCAAAGGCTGTACTCCCAAATCCACCAGTGCCCGGGCTGCTCCCTGTTACAGTGCCAGAGTGTCACGTTGTGGGTTTGGCCCAGTCCAGATGCATTTCAGGAGCTGGGATGGGCCAGGGACTGTTCCTTACGGGCTGCCTGGATGCAACCACGCAGACTGGGAGGGTAAGAATTTAACACGAAAACACTGGCCACCCTGTGCCAGCTGTCCTCACAATGCAGAAAAAGTCTTCTGCATCATTTAATTTACTGGCATAGACTCAGCCACATCACCTGGGATCCCCTCAGTCTTTTGGAAGATGAGGGTTGTTGAGGCCAAGCAGCTATTGCCATCATATATGGCTTGCCCGGAGAATGGAGTTCACGAAGTCATTGGTGAATAGGTTAAATAAAGTAGATGCTGGCATTAGGTTTAGCAGAAGTCTATTATCTGGAATCTGTGTGTGTTGATTTTCTGGCCTGGAGCCACTTGAAAACATCTATCTCAGGGCATTAGCTCAGTTACCATAACAACTCATCTCGGAACAGCTCCTGAAAGCTCAAAGAGCAGACCGAGGTCCCACGTGGTACACACGCCACACAGGTCAAGATAAACATGTCAGGATTCTCCCTCTTCTGCAATCCAGCCTCAGTACCCCTGGTGAGTGCCAGTGCTTACACAGCTTTAATACACTTAGGACCCCGTTTTATCCTTCCGAGGCTGTTCAGCCTGGTTTTCCTAAGGTCCTTCTACTCAAGAGCTGCCTCCTGGCAGAATAATGAAACCATCCCTCTTTGGGGAACCCAGCCAAGCCCTTACTGGCGTTCAGTTTACAGTCTCTCATTTTTGGCCTCATAAATGAAAACTACAACTGAGCCACTTAGCTGAAGTCCAGTTCAGGTGATGCTAAGAAGCGACTGCCTACACTGACTCCCATGATGACATCGGGATTGATGTTTGACATTGACACTCAGCAGTGGCTCATTCCAGGCTTACTTTACTCCATTATCCTGTCACCCCCTCTTAGTCCCACTGGAACTGCGTGGGGAGCAGCCACCAGGCACAGCAGATGCTGCTGGATCTTTAGAAAGAGAAACTAGAAAAGTAACGATCGACACGGTTTGACCCCACGTAGAAAGCCGACGCTGCAGCTCAGACATGAATGAGGTCCCTTCTGCTGGGTTTCGGTGTGATTTTGTGATGCCTGCTCCTCGCGCTGACCTCCCAGCTCCCAGCGCTGCTCAGCAATCGCTTCTCAGCAGGGAGGGGGGGACTTTGCTCCCGTCCAACCACTATAGACTCACCCTGTTAAGCTTAGGCCTAGCAGCAGGCTCCGAGGCATCTCACAGTAGGATAACGACCCTTTAAATGGCACTGGGAGTCTCTCTTCTCAGGGAGAACTAATTAAGTTCTTCAGCACATGCTTAGACATATGTTGACCTGGTACGGCCTTCGCAGGCCGGCTTCCATCTCCTGGATAAATAACGTTGGCATAAAACACATCCTCCTCGAGATGCGTTACTGAGGCAACAGGCAGGTGGGGGATGATGCCTCCTGCTCCGTGGCTGAAGGCAGCATTTCTGTGTATCGCTTCTGGGCCAAAATCTCTGCTGGTGCACGTGTCTTGAAATCAGTTAAGGGATTTTTAAGCTCCGAAAGCACCGGTGCAGTTAACTCTGCTGACCTCGTGCAGCGTACAGGCCAGAAAACGACACCTGTGTTTGGATCATTCGCTCGCTTTTCAACCCAAGCAGCTCCTTTAACCAAAGAGGGTTGCATCAGCAGAGAACATGGTCCACGGGATCCGAATTCCTCTCCTGTGCAGTTGCAGGGGATTGCAGCAGATGAAACCGAGCTGATGTGTCCACAGGGGCTCAGTCTTGGCTCTAAGCAAAGAATAAATGAATAGATAGCACATTTTTCCAAAGCCAGGTTCCCTTCCTGTGTGCTACGGCACAGCTTCCCAGACTTCTCTGCAGTTGTGCTGGTTTATATGAGGTGAGGATTTTGTGCAGTTGGGATGAATATCCCGCCCTGTGTCCTGGTGTTTCTGGGCAGATGTGCTGCAGGGTGGGCTCACAGCAATTCCTTGGCTGCCACAGTCCCTTGAAGTCCCAGTGAGGAAGCAACTGGTGGAATATGAACCCTGATCTGGGCTCTGCAGAGACCCCAACCAGCAACCGACATTGGCCTAAGCGGGCTTGCAGCGTCCTTTGCTAGAAGCCAGCAAAAATCCCCACCCCATAAACTCTGAACTCCTCAAGTCCTGACAAAACGTTTGCAGCGCAGGCTCAGTTTCTGGTCTGCATGATTGCAAAGTGCAATTCTGAGGAGTCAAAAGCCTCGGCTCTGCACTTTCTGGCTCGGCTGGGTGGGGTGGCTTCCTGAAGAGCTGCTGCCTACAGGCCGTGAGGATCTTGGTCCCTGTCCAAGCCATAATCATGAGCTCACTCGGCAAGTGGTAGCCCTGAATAGGAACCTATAAACCTGCAAGACCTCCAGCCTCTGTCCTGGAGACCCACCCCGGGCAGCCCTAGAGGATTTCTAGGTGTTAGGAAGAACGACTAAGAAAGTAACCCTCCTTTTGCTAAGCTGAAACCTTCTATGCAAGGTCTGTACCCATCAGAAAATGTTCATGGAACAAGAACCCCAGAACTCCACCGTTTAGTGGCAGTGCAGGGGGGTGAGCGTGCCTAGAGCAACTCAAGCTCTGTTGTACTGCAAACATCCTCACAGTGCACGCTGCAGGCTGCCCTTGTTCTATGATGAAAAATGGATTTCCAGCACTAGAAAGGGAGAGCCTTGTGTATGGGGAAAAAGGCTTCCAGCCAGTTGCAGGTTATTTGAAGGAGGGTGAAAGCATCTTTTGCGGAAGGATAAACGGGTCTGAAACCCTTCAAGGGGCTGATCCTCAGCTGTGTAGCGTGACTGAAACAATAAACAGGCAGAGGCTCAGGTTTGTATTCTCCCCATGCCAGGGTCAGTGCCTCCTCGGTCAAATGCCATTGCCGATTGCGTGTCTGCAGCGCTCCAAGTATTTGCCTCTTTCTTCTTCAGATAATGCCAAAGAGCACAGCCAAAGCCATGAGCGACGGGGAGCGCGATGAGGGCTGAAGGGAAGCAGATGGAAGAGGGCTTGGCAGTGGAAAGGTAGCCCGGCCATCAGCGTTTGGTAAGTCCCTCCCCGCACGCCAGCTCAAGGACTGTCCAGAAAGCAGCTCCGAGTGTTTCCAGCGCAGCAGCCATGAGTAATGAACCCAAACAAAACAACAAACGACGTTTCCTCATCGGTGCACCTTGCGGTCTCCACTGCCAGGGTAGAGTGTAGGTAAGACCGGCTGAGCTCCCAAGTTTAGTGAATCAGAGTGAAACGCCTGTGAAAGGGCGACTTTTGCCTGGGCGACGAAGTAAGAAGGAGGCGAGGTGGACTTTGTCAGCACCCTAGATGGGGACACTGGACACCTGAGACTCCTGCCGGCTCTCTCAAAGGATCCCTCAGTAAGTTGCTGATCTCGGCCTCTATTTTCCTATGTGTAAGTCTAAGATAACTTATCCTTCCCTTTCTCCTACTTTTTGTCCATCCAACTGTGCCTCAGGTTAGGGGCTGCCTGGGCTCCCGAGCTGTTCCCGTGTGGCAGGGCCCTGATTTCAATCCAGGCTGAAGGCTCCGTACAGCAAATGAGCTGTAAGCCCAGCATCGACAGCCCTAGACCTTCATGGCCTTTATACATCCAAAGGGCAGAGACCAGTCGGTCACTGCGACAGCAACTACCTCGCCTGACATTAGGGATGCCCCGTTACGCCAAAGCTGCTGTATTTTTGAGCCAGAGTTTGTAAGGCACTGAGCCTCCTTGTGTCATTCCTCCATGTGCCAGTCCCCCCACTCCAACAACTCCTGAACCAGCTAACCCGATTCAGCCCAGTTTGATGGAAAGAGAGCGGTCACACAGACCTAAGATTCCTGCAGCTGTCATGAAAACAGCAGCTGGATGGGAGAGAGACATTGAAGCTAATGTCCTGCTGAAGGCAAGGTAATTAAACCTCTTGCTCCCTATTACTGGGAGATGCAGCAGCCAGGTGACCAGCTGGCATCTCCATCCTGCTGGTCAGTCAGTGCCTGCCCAGCTCCAAAGCAGCCGCTGCCCTTGCTGCCCCTCGCTGGCAAAGCAAGAGGCTGTGAGGAGGGCAAGGACTTTGCTGGAGAGGTCTGGAAGGGATCAGGATGCCCTGGGGATATCGCAGGGAGCTGGGAGCACCAAGAGAGGAAGAAATCAAAAGCAGTTGTAATACACAAATCAGGAGAACAGGTTTCACCAGTTCCTCTGCTCAGAGAACAATTCAATTTTTAGGCTCCAACGTATTTTCAGGATGAGACGTTTCTTTAACCAGAGCTTTCCCCCCAAAATGCTGATGACTGGCAACTGTCAACCCCCCCCAACCTGTATTTGCTGTTTTACAACTGAAAACCTTGCCTTTCTGGACTTTTTTGGCAATGAGAAAACATTTGACTCTTTCCACCAGAAGCATTTGAAGAAATGCTATGGAAAACAGAGTTGATTTCCCAGGTTTATTTTCTTCCTAGGAACAAAAATATTTCCCCAAGTACTTCAGAAAGAGACTTTGAGACAGAGACATGAACACAGTCACAGCTTTCGGTCCAAGCAACTGAGATGGACAAAGAGTGGGATGGTACCAAGTGTGGGAAGAAGGAATGTGACTTTCCAAGGTCAACCAGCAAGCAAGGCGCGCAGCGGAGAATGTGCCGGCGCTGTTGGGTCAGCGTTTCTGCCACTTGACCATGCGGCGCCTCTGCACGTCCGTCTGTCCTGAAATAATGAGTTTCTTGGAGCAGAGCCAGCACTTTCCCGAGTGCTTGGAAAGTGCCTTGTGCGGCCCCTGGGTGCAGTGCTAAATAATAATTTAAATGATAATAATAATAATAATAATAAAGAGGAGGCGAGCCACTGATGATGGGACACACTCAGCAGCAGAGCCCTCTGTGTCCCTCTCCCAGTGAAAGGAGAAGTTTGCTCACAAAGCCCAGGAGACCAGAATTTACTTCTCTGGACCCGACAATCATAGGCTTGTGCTCCACAGGAGGCAAACTGACCTTATCTGGATTAGGTTCAGTATCTGCTCTAACACCTCAAGCCTGTAGCTGGCAGCTCTGGCCAGTGCTGGAAGGCTTTGGCAGCCCAGGGGGATATGGGATGAGTGAATTACCTGGGCTGGGGTGAGGAGCTGCCTGCACTAATGTTGGTTTTTTTTTCAGAGATAGGCTCTGATTGACACTTCAAATCTGCCTGACAATCTCTTATTCTAAGCGCAGTTGCTGCCTCTCTCCAGAGCAGGAGGAGCTGGTTTGGTTGCTGTCCTTCAAATGACGGATCTTATCACATGGGAAAAAGACAGGGGAAAAGCAAACCACCTGCAAACAGCCACAGGTCCTTCAGAAAAAGAGGTAAAACTAACTGGGTCTATTTGTGGTATTTCTGGTTTTGCCCTTTATGCCATGAACCGACGCAAGATGTACGGGAAAAGGGGCTGCGCTCTGCAGAAAGAGACCCAGCTGCCTTCTTGGTTTGCCTGGTCATTACGGTGTTGTTTTCCCTCAAGAGATTTTCAGTGCTTTGCAGACAGGACTGCGCAACCTCCAGGAAGGGGACAGGCAGGTCAGCAGGACAACCTCTTTCACTCACTTGTTCTACTCTGCCTCTTCTACTGCCTGTCCTCCCCACGCTGCCTCTCGCTCCTTAACTTCCAGGCACCCTTAACACTTGCTGAGTGCTGCCTGCTGGGGTCACATCGTTCAGCCGCTCACAGAAGGGGCGGCAGCTGCTCTCTACAAGGTAATTTAGACTTTTGGGGCTTACCTGAGTCTGGCTGAGAAGGTCAAGTCTCCCAACAGGCAGAGGCATACTTCAAATCCTCTTCTGAACTCACACTTAGGTAGTAAAATAGGTCTCGTTTGAGATGCCCTGCCTCTCCTCGGTTGCCAAGATCCATCAAACGCAGCTGGCTCTTCACAGGGCTGCTGTTGTATTTCCAAACACCAGGAAAGACAGTGATAGCAAGAACTGCTCTGAAACAGGCATTTCTCTTGTTCCCTGTGAACACAGGTGTGGACAAGAGCAAGGACCAAAGCTGAACAGCGTGGAGCTCCTGTCTACGTACCAGCCTGGGTGCATTGCAAGATGGAAATGTTTGCAACCATGGATGGGATTTCTTCTCGTTGGGAGTACTTATCTTTGGGATCCTGCTCCTGATGAGGCACCATAGACGGGATTACCAAACACTGCTGTTCGCTGCAGCGTTCACCTCCACCTTAGAGCTGCAGCCAGGCCTTCCTAGCCAGCTCCTTTTCCTGAACTCCACGAGCAGAAGACAAGCCCAAGCAGGTCCCCTCTGCCCGCTGCTGGGCAGGCTCTGGCCGAGGCGTGTTTCAGCAGCTCTGCCGTGCTTCTCCTGTGCCCGAGTCACGGACGCATCGAGTGCTCCGGTTTCCTGGGCCACCAGCTTGCCTTGGCACTAAATTTACTTTTTAAAGTTACATCAGTGTTGTACCCAGAGGGAACGGAGGAGCAGTCGCACCCTGCGAAGTCTGGCTTTAATTCACCTGCCTCATTTAATTTCCTGCCCTGCCTTCTCACCAATGAGTCCACAATGATGATCCTGGGAATACCAAGGCTTTTCAAATACAGGGGGATTCAATGCAGTGGCTGAGCCCATGGAGTCTCAAGCAGGCTGAGTCCCTCTCCTTTGAGGCTGCCTCCTTATGGATTTCCTCTCCCAGAAGCACTTGCACACACTCCGATCCACAGCAGCTGCTCCACATCTCCCTGTAAAGCCCCTCGGTGCAGGGCAGCTGTGCTGTGTTAGCCTCTCGGTTGGGTCAGCTCTGCAGTGTTCCCTCCTGGAAGTGTTCAGGTGCTCCTGGTTTTCAGCCACACGGCTTTCTTTTCAGGGCCAAGCTCTACTTTTTGCGGTGGCCCTGCCATGCTACCTCAGCCGTGCTGCTGAGGCTAAACACACCTCATTACCTCCTGGGGCTCCCAGCCGCGTGGCAGGACCCACGGTTCTGCGCAGGGACCCACTCCTCAAGGTGGCTGCCCTGCTGCTCCCTCGCAGGACCTTCAAGCTGGGTTGTGGCACCGTTCTTGCCCCGTGGCGTGTCACTTCCCCAGGACAGCAGCATCATGTCCCTGCGAAGGTGCTTTCAGGGCTATATTGCCTCCGACACTCAGGTCTGTCAGGAAGCCCTGCTGAAAGGGTTCCTGGCACTTCTGCTTCGGTTAAGCAGAGACTCTGACTGTCCTGTTTTTTTCAGCTCATGTTAATTCCTGGCAGCGCTGCCCAGTTGCTCAGTCGTTGGTGCCCAAGCCCTGGCAGACAGGAGAGCTGCCTTTGCCTGGAAGCACCTATTTTAGAGTCATAGAATGACCAGGTTGGAAGAGACCCACCGGATCATCGAGTCCAACCATTCCCATCAATCACTAACCCATGTCCCTCAGCACCTCATCCACCCGTCCCTTAAACCCCTCCAGGGAAGGTGACTCAACCCCCTCCCTGGGCAGCCTGTTCCACTGCCCAATCACCCTTTCCGTGAAAAATTTTTTCCTAATGTCCAGCCTAAACATCCCCTGGCGGAGCTTGAGGCCACTGTGACGTTGCTGCGTTACCTCCTGTATTATAATCTGTATCAGATTGCTATTCGCCTCCTAAACCAGACAATTAGGATCCAGTTGTCATGCATATTGCACAGTGGAATAAATCCCATAGGGAACAAAATCACAAATCAGTGTTTCTGTCAGCCTTTGTTCCTGTGGGATAGGGCCTGCTCAGCGCCTGCTCGCTGTGAAGCATCAGACACAAGAGAACCTCGTATGCCTTTGTGTTTTATAGGCATGGGCTGCCGAGCTGCGCCGTGCAAGGCTGCCTCTAGGCACTTGCGGGCTCGATAATGTGTGTGTGTGCAAACCTAGCAGACGGATTGCCGCCTACTCTGGAAATTTGATGATTGCCTTGTTTTTTCAAGGCTCTGTTTTACACGCAGCAGGCCAAACCCATGGGTAATTTCCAGTCTCTCTGCACAGGGTTGGGATGACGTGGTGAGAGAAGCGCGGAGACGCTGAAATTCCAATCTGCCACATAATGTGCTGCTAATACCGACAGGCTCGTAAGTGCGGGGCTGCCAGTGGTGTCATTGCTGTTGTGCTTGTAATTGTTATCTTCCCGTGTTTGGTGCTAAATGTTGTAAATTAAGAGAAATATTTGAATTTGTGAAGGAATCTCAATTCTCTGTGGGATTAAACATGCAGGAGGCCTGCAAACGGAACTGAAAGAGGGATGTGTTCATTTACAATGGCAAATGCTGTGCTGCTGCTGCTGTGGCTGCTCTTACTTTGCATTTCCCCAGGCCCGAGGTTTGCACAGCCAACCTCAGCGCTGGAAGCTGAGCTGGGACATCCACGCTTAGGGAGCGTTCTGGCAGCGAGGAGGCAGTGGTTTAAGGGTCAGTTGAGCTCGTACCATGAGATCCAGAGCGGCAGCAACACGTGTTCATGTCTTGTTGAAACTGTGGCTTCTAGAGGATAGCAAGGAACATGAGGGAGAGGTGGTGAAGCCAGATGGATGAGCTGAGTTCAAAGTCCTCCTAGAAGATATGACAACATAGCTTGTATATCTACTCAGAAAATCCTTTGCAGCTGCCATATATGACCATAAATGGCCTTATTTTCCCGCTAGCAGTGAAATAAGCATCTTCAAAGGGGAGGAGTAAATCCATTTGATTGCACATGTTGCTGGGAATAACCCTGTTATTAGCAATAAAGCAATCTATCTTTAGCAGCGTGGCCACCAAGCAGAGACAGCCCCATCTGCCAGCGCATCTCTGGGTTGCTGCCAATATTTCCCAACTGAACAAGGGCAGTGGGAAAGGCCTCAAGGGACCGAGACCTGTAGGAAGCAAAAGGCAACACAAGGGAGCTTTGGCTACAAATAACTGGGTGACAAACAAAACCTACCAGGGCCAACGTAAGTTTGGAGCAGCCAGGCAAGGCTGAGCTCTCTCTGCTCCTGCTTTTCTTCAAGCAGATGCGTGGTGTCGTGTGTTTGGTCGTGATCCGGTGGCAGCACTGGTGTGTTGGCTCATCTTCTGAGGCAAGAGGGGCTTCTATACCTGCGTTGTGCGAAGCTGTCAAGCTCAGGGCCCTGCTCCAGGACTTAGATGAAAATTCTCCAATGAAATCGGTGGTAAAGCACCTGTACACTTCACTACAGGAGGGACATTCTCACTTGGATAAGATTCCACTCTCATTTGTACGATTATAAATCCAGTGTAGCTCCATTTGAAAAAACTGTTTTCATCCAATGCAAATGAGATCAAGATCTGGCCCAGGCTGTTTTTTGTACACAATGGAAATGGACTGAATTATGGAAAACAGGAAACAAATCTGATGTAAATCTAAATGGAAATATGCTCTCTGTTACATCAGAATAAATTGGAAGCGAGTCTGTTGATGCTAATGGGATTCATCTGGATTTACACCAGACTGTGGCTCAGCATTTGTCAGTTGGCTGCGCACCGGCATCAAAACGCAAACCACGCTGCCTCATCTGAGCAGTTTTGAACAATTTCTTTCTTTTCCTTTACATTTAAGCAATCGCCTGTGCATCCCAAGAGCTGATTAGGCTCTTCAAACAAAGAAACCCCTGCAAACAGATCCACAAATGAGCCCAGCTCTCACTAGCATTTTCAAGAGCTAACTGATGAGTCTGAAGCACTGAGCTTGGTTCTGGAGTCACTTAAACGCGCTCCTGTCCCTCAGTGCTCGCGATGCGGAGCAGCAGGGCTGAGCTCGTGGGAGCACAGGCCTGAGCAGCAGCTGTTCTGGTTTCCCAGAGCACGTCAAAGTCCCTGCCTTCCCATGAGCAGTGGTCAGGGCCAGTCATTTCTTGGGATGCACAGGACTAGATAAGCAAAGCAGCGTCCTACTCCCCGTCCTGCTGCGCTTGGTCAGATGAGCAAAGCGGAGCTGTAACCCATCCTCACGGATCCAATGGAAATCACGTCGTGTGGTTCCTGCAGGCAAGTCACTGCCCTTCCCTGAGCCTGTCACCTGTGGGGCAACTCTTCATGAGGACAGGGAGAGGGTTAACGAATATCTGAGCTGCATATCTGGCTCCCTGGGTGACAGCCACTGGAAAAGCCAATGTTTGAGCAAGCAAACAGCCACGTCAGCCCCTTCCGCTGAATCTCAGTTACCCTGGCTTCTTACACAGCTCAGTTTTAAATCTGTGATCGCGTATTCTGTGTATAATTAGTAAAATGCATCTTAATTAAAACAAGAGGAGGAGAAGCCACACAAAGAAACGAAAGCCGTAAGTCAATGGGATTCAGTAGTAACCGGGTCCCAGCCCTGTGCAAGAAGGCACCACGCGCAGTCATGGGCAGCGCTGGACCGTAAAGTTTGTGTAATGCAAGAGAACCAGAGAAAGTCAATTTGCCAGGCTCCTCGCAGAGTCTGAGCAGCATCGTGGCTTTTTCCTCACTGCCTGTAAACGATCCGAGTGCACATGAGAATAAACCCTGCGTTAAGGTGGGTGTAATAGGAGCACCAATGCAGAGTCAAGAGAGAATCACAACTGCAAAGACATTTTCTGCTCCAGTAGTACAGGAAGATGGGAGGGCAGTTATTTGCTTTTATAGGACTAAAACTCTTTAGGCAAGGACCTTAGAAGTGGGAATAATTGTAATTTACTGTTCACACTGTGCAGTGGGGAATCAGCCCCAAGCTTGTATATGTGACCTTTAGCTATAAACGTGAGCTGGCTGCGCTGTGCAGAGCTCTGAGTGACTGGTCACACTGATTTCAGAGCAGCTCTCTTTATGCAAAGAGGGATGGGAGAGCCCATGCTTGGTTCTGATCTCCTATTCTGAAAAACTGAGTGGTTTTTGGTGAGTTTATGCCTGACTTACTTGAATACACGTGGAACCTGGCTTCAAGAGCTGACACAACCTTGACAAGATTCTTATTAAGTTAATTATTCTAATTAAACCCCATCCATGCTGGGCAGAATCCTCTCTACGGCAGCACGGAGGCCGCTGTGATCACAGAGCTGGGTCATGTGGCACAAATCAGGTTTGGCCATGATGGAACAGGCCAGGTTTGCCTCCGAGCCCAAAGCAAATTTGCAAACTCCATCTGTTTAAAAAGAAACGCGTTAACAAATTCCACCACTGATCTCCTGAAATGCCATTTGAATGGTTTTGACTCTGCATTTGTTTTTTTCCTGGGAAATTTCAGAGCACAAAAAGACTTTTATTTTCCTTCTTAATTTGCCAAGAATCTCTTTGAAACCTGTTTGCCACAGACTGAGCCTTGGGCAGATCTTCAGCTCCAAACAGACACGTCAGTGCTGACCTCTAAAGAGATGCTGAGAGACACAAGCTGAGGGTCAGCAACATGGAAAGGAAAGGAAGAAACTGAGCTATGAAGCTTTGTCCAGGGAAGCAGTTACTCCAGGAAATGTGTTACTTCCTAAAGAACTGATTCTTCCAAGATGCAATCGCACCTATATGAGATTCGAATGTCCAGAACACATCTCACTGACCTGGTGCTCCCTTCCAGCAATCTCTCTTCACGCTGATGGTCTGAGGACTTCCCCGCTGTCAGCTCTGTGTCCGAGTGCCGGGTGGGTTGAATGAAAACAGCTCATCGTGAAAAAAGGCACAGTAAGTTTTTTAACGTACAGGGATCGCTGTGTACAGACGTTTGGGTGAAGAAGGAGAGATAGGGACACGAGGTCGATGTGGGACAGAGCTCCGAGTTGAGAGTCACCTATAGACTCAAGGAACACCGACATTAGAAATAAAAGGAGACATAAGGAAGAATGAGGAGCCTTGATGCAGCCCTGAGCACTGAAGTCCATGCTTATATAGGCCAACCTTTCAGACTCCTGCAGTGTGGCAGAGAGGCCTGGATGTCTCAGAACCAAGTGCTCAGAGAAGTGTTCAGACTGGAATCTGGACAGGAGGTTGTGAGGCAAGAGTGGATGACAATGAAGAGGGTAAAAAACCCCCAATCTGGGTCTAAGCCAGGGCTAGATTAAACTTTGGGTACATCAGGCTGGACCTGCCCATTCCTGGATTCTTATTGCTTTCTCTGAAGCTTTTTGTACAGCAAAAGGATGCTGGAAGAGAAGAGTCTCCTGCTGCTAAGCCTTCACCGTCACTGGGGAGGTGACTTTTTGTAGTTTAATAGTAAGTTGTCAGTTTTCAAGCCTGTCAGTGCGGCGCCGTTCTCCCACAGTGAGCAGCTCGTTTCAGCAAGGAGTTATTCCTGGTACCTGTGAAAGAAAAAAGAGCTTCCTTTCTTCTTTAAAGGAGAGAAGAAATAAGTCTTCCTGGCAGAATCCCTGTGATAGCATTGGGCTGTTGGAGAATTTCCTAAAACCATTAATTACGGTAACGCCAAAAGCTGAGAGACGACATAAGAAAGGAGCCCATGGTGAGAGGCAGGGCTGGTCCTTTGGGAGTGCGTGCCAGCGACCAACCACAGGCTCCTGAGGAAGGAACACAGACCCAGGGATGCTTCCAAGTGTTT